>NC_138558.1:19407370-20668542 GCF_964273705.1 Natrix helvetica
TTTTTTTCCCCTTCACTAAACCGGGAGTGGGCATGGCCAGTGTGTGACCTACTGGCCTGTGTCCTGCGAGTTTGACAGCTCTGATTTATACTATCATAAATTTATATGGCAATAAATAAAGCCCTATCTCAAAATTAAAATGCACAGAATGTAAACCTTAGTTTCAACATTCAGCTACTTGTATACCTGTGTCAAAATAACTTCTAGGTTTAAAAGTTCTTATGGTTGCCATAATCTTGCTATGTCACCTGATGGTACTAGTAGCACGAAAACAACCAATTGTTTATGCCAAGACATTTTATCCTTTATGAGAACATTCCTTTTCCACAGAAAAAGTTAATCCCGGAATTATTGCTAACAAGGGATTGGCTTTTCATGTACACGTCAATGTATTTTTCATTGATATAGTTGCAATTTATGGGTATAATTCAGAGGTGGTATTCAGCAGGTTCAGACTGGTTCAGGTGAACCAATAGCAGAAATTTTAAGTAGTTCAGAGAACCGGCAAATACCTCCTCTGGTTGCACCCTGCCCCTGCCCCCATGCCCCGTCGTTCTCTGTCTTATATTCCCTTGTTTTTTAGCTCAGCTGATTTGCGTGGCAAAATGGATTGCAGTGCCTCAACTGAGCTAAAACACAGGTCGGCTCACCAGTGCTGACACCAAGGGCGGTCTTTGAGTGCTGCGCGCACTCTCATAGAACCAGTAGGAAAATATTTGGAATCCCACCACTGGTGTAATTTATTTACACCAAGGTATTTCTATTTTTGATGAGTGGTTTCTTATGTTTTGAATGATATTTACTATTATTATTGATTCAGATTTGATGAAATACGTTCTAATTCAAAGGTCAAGAACAAGTTGCTTTAGCAAATAGCATAACATGATTTCCTTTGCCTTCACCCTCTGGGGACTCCAGAGCAATATTTCTCAACCTTGGCAACTTTAAGATAAGTGATGCCCAGCAAGCTGGGAGTTGAAGTTCACAGAGCTTAAATTTGACAAGCTTGAGTAACACTGCTCTAGAGCCTTCTTACAGCTATGCAGTTTTTTTTCTGGTAGGTTGGACAGCAACGCCATAATTCAGGTCATGTCCTGTGTCTGTTAAAGCTGAACTTATGGAATGTCAAGGCAATAATATTTGTAAAATATTGAGAGATAACAAAAATATCAAAAAAAGATGATGTTCTGTTGCGTTGTCATTCTTCTGTCCGGTGAAGACAGAGATCTCAACTTAGTCAAACCTTTGTCCTTTCCAAAGTTTGTAGTTGCTATGAAATACATTTTCTTTTAACACACCAAGGCAAATGCAGAATATGCATAATTCTGTTTGATCCTGTGATTTGGTATATTTGAGATGAATTTGATAAATGGGTACTAAATGTTTTGTTTTAAGACTCCCAGGTCCCATGATTCCCAGAGGAATGAAACTTGGGGAAATTATGGCTGCTTTAATGCTCCCTCCCCACCCAGCATCAACCACTTAACTATCTGCTGGGAAAAGAAAGAAAAGGGGAGGGGAGGGGAGGCTAGAATATCTTTCCTGGTGCATGATACCTCCCTAGATTGTGCCGTTTCCTTTCCTGATGCATGTGGCATCTCTTGCATGCCACCATGCATTTTCCTCAGCCCAAGGTCCCCTCCCCTAGCATGCCTTCCCTGATCCACATGGTACTCTTGCTTACTATCCTAATTTACCTTCTATGCACTATCCCCCAAACCAATCCCCAACCTCCACTGCTCCTGAATACCTTCCCTGATGCATGCAGCTTTTTTTGCATAATCCTCACACACAGTTCTGGACAGTGAGATTGATGGCAGAATGAATGAATGAATAAATGAATGAATTCCTGACCTGACCTCCAACATACACCCTCATTCTCTTCTCCACCTGGCAGTCGCTATTTACGGTGTCTACCTGCTGGCCTTGCAACTTCCTGCTGGCTTCCCCACTGACTTTCTCCCTTCAGGCTTACCACAAGGGAAATAAGTAGGGAAGTCAATAGGAATTCAAGGGAAGGAAGGAGGGAGAAGGAAGGAGCGAGAGAAGAAGGAAGGGAGGGAGGAAGTAAAGTAGTAAGGAAGTAAGTTGGAATTCACTGCCACTACCCCTGCATTTTTGCCCTGCCATGGACATTTCTGTAGGTAAGACAATGTCTCTGAGACTATGACTCAATAGGGTATGAGTTGTCTAAGTGTAATACCTCTCTGGAAACCTTGTAAACCACATGAAATGTGCATAAAATGGGGTGCTTCAGTCTCGTCATCATGGCTACCTTGTTTTTTTCCCCTCAGCCACGCCTGTGGACACCCCCAGATGGATCCCTGAATCTTTGAATCCCCTCTAGTTATGAGTTTTATTATTTATTTATTTATTTATTTTATTGAACTTATTAGTCGCCCCCTCTCCCCACAGGGACTCGGGGCGACGTACAGAGCAATAATCAAGATAGCACCATATATCGTGCAGAGGAGGTAAAAATAAGTCCATAAATAAGCAGCAAGTTTTCCAACAGCAAGTTGCTATTTGGTTTGTAGGGTGGAGCATACAGCATGTGTGTAGCTCAGTAAGGTTTTAGAAACACTGAAAACAGCAGGTCTTTCATTCAGAACCTCTGAAATCTTCTGAGAAGCCCATTTCCCGTTCTTTGGCCAGGCTACTAAATGAGGCATGCTGTGTAATTACTGAATTATCCTTCTCCAGCAAGTAAAGGAAACCCTCAACGCCAGGCGTTTGTTATTATACATTTTTTGTCCCCATTAGCAGGACAAGGTGTGTCTAATAGGCTGATAAATGGCATACTGCAGCCGTCCCTGCTAAATGGCACTTAATGTACCATTCTGAAGTTCAGGAAATCAGGAGTAGGTGGAGAGCCATTGGATAGCCCATTTGCTCAGTGGCAAGACTTATAATCAAGGAAATGGATAGCAAAGTTTCAGTTCCATGACAGACCTTATCACAAAATGTATGGCTATAAAATTGAGTAGAGTATGCAGTAGCCCCAAGAGCAATATCCTTATATTCCTTAATCTTATTGCTTTTCAAAAACTTTAATAAGCAAAAGGATTTGGGATTCTGTTTTATTCTGAACTTGAATAAGCTGAAGGTTTATAAATGAAGAGTATAAGACGCACCGAGTATAAGACGCACCAAGGTTCTGAAGAGGCAAATAAAAAAAAAAGTTTTTGCACACTGCAGACCTCCCAAAAACAGCCCGTTTTTTTAAAAAAAGACTTGAATAGCCTTTAGGAGGCTTTTAGAGTGCTCCTGGGGGCGGGGAAATGAACAAAAAATGGCCCATTTTTCATGAAAACGGGCCCATTTTTTGTCAAAACAAATGCATGCATAGCCTTTAGGAGGCTTATAGAGTGCTCCTGGGGGCTGAGGGGGCAAAATTGAGCAAAAACCAGCCCATTTTTCACTCATTTCTGCCCTCCCCAGCCCCCAGGAGCACTCTGCAAGGCTCCTAAAGGCTGTGCATGGCCATTTTGGTGAAGGTTTTGGGAGGCACAGAATGCTGTATTCAGTGTATAAGACGCACCCAGATTTTCAGCCTCTTTTTTTGAGGGAAAAAGGTGTGTCTTATACTCCAAAAAGTACAGAATTAACTTTAAAAGACTGTGGTAATTTTCTATCGAAATATTTACCCATTATTTTTTTTGAAAAAACAGCTAAATCAGAATTATTTATCCTTGATTATAATTCTACTTAATAATATTATCAATAGATTTTGAAAAACAAAATACAAATAAAAGTAGCCACTATCTACATTATTGCAATGCTCTTATAATAATATCAATAGCACTTGCTTACCGTGTTTCCCCAAAAATAAGGCAGGGTCTTATTTTCTTTTGACCCCTGAAATAAGTATACTTGGCCTTATTTTCAGGGAAGTCTTATTTTTATTGAGGTGCAGGAAGCTGCGAGCATGGTCAGCTCATGGCTGCTACTATGTTGCAATATTTTTGGGGAGAGCTTATTTTCGGGGGAGGGCTTATTTTAATACATGCATTCAAAAGCCTGATAGGGCTTATTATCTAGGGAGGTCTTATTTTCAGGGAAACAGGTTATATACCATTTAATAGTGCTTTACAGCCCACTCTAAGCAGTTTATAGAATTATCATATTTCCCCAAAAAATCTGGGTCCTCATTTTACCGACCTTGGAAGGCTGAATCAACCTTGAGTCAATTGGGATTGAACACCTGGCAGTGGGTAGAAGCACCGTGCAATACTGCATTCTAGCCACTGTGGCTCTTTCTGCCCTTATTGGGTAGGTTTAAACCTCACAAAATAGTGAAAGCATTTGGTTTTTCTTTTTCAACCTGAGAACTACACTTGGCCTTGAACTAGACTTCTATGGAGACTCTCCAAAAAAGGGGCAAGCCAAGGCAAAATCTAAATTAATTCATTTTTGTTTAATGTCTATGTAATTAAAATTAAACGAAATGCATGAGATATCCCTAATACAACAACTCTCAAGATATTTAATAATGGTTTGTCTTCTGCCATGCTAAGAATTACAATTACAAAGCTCCATGGAGTGGATCCTAAACTTTGAGGAGCCAAAACTGAAATGGACCCTCAGGTTGTGCATCCCTGGAAAAATGAGGAACCTGTAAAGTGAAGGGATGGAATGGGAAATACGACAATGGAAATTGAATTCAGTTATGAATATCACATAATAAAACTCGCCATCTTGGGCGCAACGTTTGGGAAGCCAGGCTCTGCCTGTCACAAGCCAGGACAAAGGATGAGTGATGGAGGAGTAATACCTCCTTAAAAAAACCTTGGTCCAGCTGGCCCACTGGTAGCATCTCGTAAGGGTCCCTTTCCAGCGTTACAGTAGAAGATGGTCAATGGTTTTGAAGGTGGAAGAGGGCTCTACACCCCAACGGCAAATAAAGCAGCAGAACCATCTTCTAGGAGAAGGGAAACTCTGATTACAAACCTCCCCTGCCTTGTGGCTATATCCACTACTGGAAAAGGCTTCAGGAGTCAACCTCAAGGCAAAATCTGGAGCCAGAGTCCTGGAAGCAGTTCGTGACTGTGTACAACTACGTTCTGGTAACTCCTGCGATGCAGCTGGAAACAATCGTATCAGCTCTGCCCTTTCATTGGACTATTTCAGCGACATGGAGAGTGGGGATCTGCTGCTTGAGTAGCAGTCGATCTTCCATATTAATCTACCCAGGCCTCGTGCTCTGGAGAGGACGCTCCAGCTTTGACCTCTTTCTAGAGCCCGATACCATAGTCTTTTGAGAAGGAAGGATGCCAATTATGAGATCGCATAATACTATTTAGCACAGGGTATTAAATGATTTTGAGATGGAAGTCTGCTACAAATTATGTAGAGGAAGATTTTATGATACTGTGACTAAAAGGCCATTTGAATTTAAAAAATAAAATAAAAACAAATGCAGCAAATAGAATTACACCCCAATAGAATTAAACAATTATTATTTACCACAAGAGATTTCCAGCTGTTTACAACAGCATTTTAAGGGCAATGGTATCGAGGTCTGGTGTTGCAGCACATCTTACGAGAAATAAAACCATTATTTTACGCCCAAAACATTTCTACCTTTGCTAAAGCTTGTCTTGTTGTTTCTTACTGTTTCTCATTTATCCTCTCTCACATGTCACATTTAACATACCTTCAAAATAAAAGTATAGCAAAGAAGAAACCAAGACAACTATGATGCGGCATTAAATTTCTTCATTGCTTGTTTAATTAAAGCTGCCTGGATTAACAGGCTTGTTTATTTTGTATTCTGCCTTGTATCAGTATATATGGCACTGTACACTATAGATAGGAAATCAGATGAAAGATCTTCAGAACTTTTACAGCACAGGAGAAATGGATAGAATGAATGAAATGTTAGCAGTAGGAGAAGTACTGAATTTTTCAGAGTATAAGACACACCTTTTTCCCCTCAAAAAAGAGGGTGAAAATCTGGATGGGTCTTGTACACTGAATACAGCATTGTTGGCCCCCTTTGCAAAAATGGCCATGCATAGTGTTTGGGAGGCGTGCAAAGTGCTCCTGAGGACTGGGAAGGGCAAAAAAGAACAAAACACGGCCCCTTTTTGCCACCACCACCAGCCCCCAGGAGCACTCTACAAACCTCCCAAATCCTCTGCTTCCCTTTCCCCCTCCAAAAAACTGGCCCACTTTTATGAAAAACGGACCGTTTTCTGCTTGTTTTTTGCCCCACCCAGGCCCCAGAAGCATGCCAAGAGCTTCCCAAAGCTCTGCATGCTCCCCCCTTTTTTTTTTGCAAAAAGGCGCTTTTTTTAAAAAAAAGGTCTTTTTTGCTCCCCCCATCACTCTACAACCATCCCAAAGCTCTGCATGCGCCCCCTTTTTTTGCAAAAAAACAAGGCGTGCAGAGTGCAAAAACTTTTTTTTAAATATACCTCTTCAGAATCACGGTGTGTCTTATACTCCAGTGCGTCTTATAGTCTGAAAAATACGGTACTTCTTTGGCAATATAGGAACTAACTGAAAGTGTACACAGATTGCACAGTCAAGAGAATATTAGTTAATTCGGAACCAGCCTTCAAAATTGAGTAATAAAATGAAATAGATAACTTGTTTTATCTTAAACTGGACTTTGGAAAATGGAAAGAATATTCACTAGAATCACAGTGTCAGGGGCTTATTAAGAAGATCCAGACCTTCCTTCCTTCCTTCCTTCTTTCCTTCATTTCCTCCTTCCTTCCTTCAACCCTCCCTTGGTACTTCCCTTCCTTTTCCCCTTTCTCTCTCTGTCTGCATTATGGAACTACCTTTGACCCATTAGCATTAGACTCTTCAGTGAACTTTTTTAGTCCTGGAAATGGGAAAGGTAGAGAGAGAAGTTTCAGCTAGATCTGGATATTGCCCTAGAAGAAGGGAAAACAAAAAACAAATTTGCTCTACCATTGGTTGAAGCAAATCCGCAAGAAGTGGGCAAATCTCTTGGCTGGGATGCTAAATATCCCTAACAAAATGAAACATATAATGCTTTCATTTTTAATGAGACAGCAGGGAGCTAAAAGAGGACAGCATGCATATGTATCTGTGCTAAAGACAGTGGCAGATTCCTGTAATTTTGGAGAGATTAATGACTCTTTCATCGGGGACTATTACATGAAGCTGATTTAACATTTCATCGCTGCCTGGAAGGTGGTACAGCAATAGATTTTTATCAAGACTACGTTAGCCGATCAATGGGCTGTATGGGTAAGGATAACTTGTAAAGGACCAGGGAAAGTCCCACCAAACACATTTTGGGGTTAGGACACTTAGAATGCATTACTGTATTTTTCGGACTATACGATGCCCCGGTGTATAAGACGCATGAAGATTTTGAAGAGGTAAGTAAGAAAAAAAGTGTTTGCCTTGTCTCAGCCCCCGGCAGCTCTCTGCAGGCTTCAGCAGGGCTGGGAGAAGGCAAAAAAGTCCCTGTTTTTGTGAAAAGTGGCCTATTTTGTGCAAAAATGACATTTTGCCCCAGCCCTGCTGAAGGCTGCAGAGTGCTGTTGGGGGCTGAGGGAAGGCAAAAAGCCTCTGTTTTTGCAAAAAAAAACCGGCCCATTTTTTACCTGTTTTTTTTGGGGGGGGGGGATGGGATGTGAGGGCAGGGCTTCGGGAGGCCAAAAATGACTGTATTCCTTTTATAAGACACATCAACATTTCCACGCTCTTTTAGGGAGGGGGGAAGGTGCATCTTATACTCCAAAAAATATGGTACTTATATTGTGGAAAGCAACATAAAAAGTCAAATGATAGAAGTCCTGCATATGAATAATAGGGCAAAGGATATGGTAAGTTTAGCAAGCCTTATAAATTAAACCAGAATAAGAAACAGATCTTGTGTGGACCTAAAATTATGGTACTTTTCTTAGAACAAATATAATAAAATCTTGTAAGTCTGAATGTTCTTCCTTTTCTTCCTCTTTTATCTTCACATGAATTGGGTAGGAGCTGATTGGGGTATTTTCATAAGCCACTTTCTTGGTCTGGGCTTGAATTTCATTTGTCTAATCATTGTCTTGAGGGAGTAGAGAGTTAGTCTCTGACAGAAAACCACTTGAAGAAACTAGAAGCATTTGAAATGTGGATTTACAGACGGCTGTTACGTATAAGATGGGTTGACAAAATCACAAATGAGGAGGTGATAAGCCACCTGGATAAGCAAAAGGAAATCATAAAAGCTATGAAAAAGCTAAAGTTAGAGTATTTTGGACACCCAGAAAAGTATGGCATCCTTCACTTAATCTGCTAGGGAAAGATTGAAGGCAAATGAGGTCCAGGCAGAAGAAGAACATCATGGCTTCAAAACCTAAGGGACCGGTTTGGATAAAGCTCAGCAGCACTTTTTCATGTGGCTGTTGACAAAATAGGATCATCAACATGATCACCAACATCTGAGGATGGGTATGGCACAACAACAAGAAGAAGAATCATTGTCTTGGTCGCAGATCTTCTCTGTGTCCTTTAAGACCATCCTTCTATTCACTGCTGAGCCAAACCACTTTCAAAATCATTGTGGTAGTATGGAAAATTCATCAGGGCATGAAATAAAATGGTTTGGGTGAATGCTGTTATGACAATGTCCAAAGACTGATCACTATGTGTACTGAGAAGATAGATATACACCCCAATCTCTTGCTTGCAGTGATGTAGATGAATGATCTCTGGATTTTGGGGTCACCTGCAATGTGCTTCCATTATGTCATAGCCGTCTTTCTCTTCAGGGACAAATATTATATTTCTCTGTGCTGCCACGTACATTATATCATAACAAATCTGTTCTTAAAATAATGGGTAAATGCAGAATTAAAAGCTACAGCCGAAAAAAGCTACAAACTCAATTGGTTGGGATTTATTACTGCAATGGAAGAAGCCCTTTTACCTGTGAAGGCCATGAAATTGTTGCAGTGCAAATGTCATCATATAAGTCCTGTTATGTTATCCTGTGAATATAATTGCCTGGATCAAAAAAAAAATACTGCATGTTTTTGGGGAAAGGACATTTAGGGTTTTTGTTTTAAAAAAAACACCCTAAAATTTGAAATAGATGTGTAGAAAGTTAGCACCCATCTGTCTCCTAGAAGAATGTAATACTTTAGGAAATATTAAATAGGCAGAATATTTCCCCTAAAAGAGAAATAGAAATCTTAAGGGAGACTGAAACTCAGAGCTTCAGCTCCCTGCCCCCAGCAGATATTTGCTGCCCATTGAATAGGACTGGGCCAGCCTATTTACAAGACAATTATACCTTCAGGTCCAGGGTGATGGGATTAAGACATGACCCTCCAGAAGATTATAGGATTATCTAGCAGCACAGCTCACTACATTGCAAAATCACCTGGTGACATTACATCAGCCCAAGGTTCAACCAAACATGACTCCACATTGGAGTCTGACTATAGCCAATAGAATACATATTCTTGCACAGGAACAGGAAGTTCAAGTTTAAAGCTTAAGAGAGAATATAAATACCTCTCACTCTCCACTCCATGTGGTCAGCTGGCTAGGACCTCAAACCCATGTGGTCCTGTCCATCAATAAATCATCTTTCCAATCAGCCTCCATATTTCCAGTGTCCTTCTCCCCACTTGGAATTGAACCAGATGGATATTTCTTCGAACAGATGTTATAATATTGATGGTTCTGTAAAAATGGAAATTAGCTTGTTAGATGTTAAAAGTATAATCAACCAGGATTAGCAGATGGGTTATAAGGAATAAAATCAATGGACAGTTACACATCTGTATAGATCCTGAACTCTTGACCACAGGGTTCCTATCATTGTTCACTGTTTGTCGTTAATGACATTGAATATAACCAACCTTAAACCAAGTTTTCTTGATTATTTCTTGGGTATAAAAAAAATGCATTTTGGCATATTGAATTGCACAAGGAGTCAAACAGTGTTTGCATTTTAGCAGTGCTGTTTGGCCAATGTTGTTGCCTATGCATGTCAATGAACATCAGCCCAGCATCAGTTCCAACATATATTAAATTAAAAGTGAAAAGACTGCAGGCATCGAAATAATTACTAATAACATTGTTGGGGGAGGAGATACTGAAATAGAAGCCATAATGGACCATGACAAAAGTTGTCTCTTTTCCTGAGCAGGTGTGGCTAAGTGACCTACATTGGACATCTTTTGACAACAGAGGAGCTATAAAATAATCCTGAGAAATACGAAACCATTTGAAAGACATTGTGACCTATAGATGTTTCAAAAAGTCCAAAGACTCCTGGGAATACTTAACTACCTTGCAAATTTTTGCAAAGGTCTGACAGATCACTGTGAGTAACATTGCGAACTGACACAAAGGAAGATGAGGAGGAGTGGCTGAAAGTCACCAGCAAGCTTTTGACAAGACTAAGGGCATAATAATGAAGACCCCTGTCCTAAAGTATTACAGAAAAACAATTCCTGTTACAGAATGACACATCCCAGGCAGGTCTAAGGAACTGCCTTGTTATAGCAACAGTAACATATGCGAGCCAAGCCTTATCTCAAATGGAAGAGATGATGTAAGTTTGAGAAATAATTTTTGAGAAGATTATTTGACATGGAAAGGTTCCATAAAGTTATATTTGTGCAGAGAGTACAGGTTTATTTGGACCATTAATTCCTGAAAACCCTGGTGAGGAAAGAAACAATTTTTAAGTGGTGGGTAAAATGAGGACCCAGACTGGGCAATATGCTGACTCTGTAAACAGCTTAGAGAGGGCTGTAAAAGCATTGTGAAGTGGTATATAAGTCTAAGTGTTATTGCTAAGTGTGCTCAAGAGGCATTAATGGATGTTAATCAAATGACAACTTTGTAATGAGCCTTGTAAAAAGCACCCATATTCGTCAAGCATTTCTTTAGACCCAGTGAAGATGGGTTTGCAAAAAAGAGATATGTTGATGCATATGAGCCAGCAACCAGCATTGATTCTTAACTACCATATACATATATTTTTGTCCAGGATAATAGAATCAATAAATAACTTTCTGCATCTACTGATATTACCCATCCTGTTTGCAAGAATGTTTACTGCTCTACTGCTCTACAGGAGTCTATTGTTCAAGGCATAGCCATACTATTGGTAAGGGATATTGTCCTTGACCTAGGACAATATGTGAACTACGAGTGCTGGCTGAAGCCTATTTCCCTATTGGAGAAGACATTAGTATCCAATATGAGCTTCTACTCAGCGACAGCAAGGTTTCTATCCTAAGTCTGGCTAGTCATAATGGAAAGAATACACTCTTTCTGCATGGAAATTTAGAACTGTTTGTAGAGTACACAAAAATGCATATACTACTACTACCACTACTACTGTGGTGTGAACAGTCAGCTTTTTGTTGTTAGTTGCAAAGTCATGTCCGACCCATTGTGACCCCATGGACAATGTTCCTCCAGGACTTCCTGTCTTCTACCATCCTCCAGAGTCCATTTAAGCTCACACCTACTGCTTCGGTGACTCCATCCAGCCACCTCATTCTCTGTTGTCCCCTTCTTCTTTTGCCCTCAATCTTTCCCAGCATTAGGCTCTTCTCCAGTGAGTCCTTCCTTCTCATTAGGTAGCCAAAGTATTGGAGTTTCATCCTCAGGATCTGGCCTTCTAAAGAGAAGTCAGGGTTGATCTCCTCTAGGACTGACTGGTTTGGTCACCTTAGAGTCCAAAGGACTTGTAGGAGTCTTCTCCAGCAACATAGTTCAAAGGACTCAATTCTTTGACCCTTAGCCTTTCTTATGGTCCAACTTTCACAGCCATACATTGCAACTGGGAAAACCATAGCCTTGACTATACACACTTTTGTTGGCAGGGTGATGTCTCTGCTTTTTATTATGCTGTCTAGATTTGCCATAGCTTTCCTCCCCAAGAGCAAGCGTCTCTTAATTTCTTCGTTGCAGTCCCCATCTGTGATGATCTTGGAGCCCAGGAAAATAAAATCTGTCACTACCTCCATTTCTTCCCCATCTATTTGCCAGGAATATTTTTCATTTTCAGCTCAGGGATAAGAAGCAAAGAAGACCTTGTATCAAGTTGATCCTAGGGAAAACTGGGACTAGATTTGTTTACACAGTAGAAGAAAGTCTATCTGATAATTATTATTCTTTTTTTTTAGATAGACCCCACTATTCAATACCAAATTTCGAACAGACATAAATAAGCTTAAAATGCATTTGCTCTCTATGGAATAGTAAATAAAGTATTCTTATCAAGTGATGGGAGTTTGAACATCACAAGTCTGCTCATTCCCAGAATAATGGCAAAGTAAAACTAGCTGATGAATGGACCATGAGGATTTTGGAAAAGACCAGTAAAGCTAAGCACTTGTGACTGAAAGAATGTTCCACTTGAAACGCCCTGCATGGTGATTTGTCTCATTCTTCCTTCTGCCATATTTCTCCCCTGCATCCCACCAGTCTTAACATTATTGTGTTGCAAACTTTCTCCTGTTCAGGTCTGACCATCTGGAACATCTTTTCCCCAGCTCTGCCTCATTGACTCTCCAGCTCATTTCAAGTCTCAGCTGAACATTCATCTTCTCTACCTTGCCAATTCCTCTTAATTTCTCCCTCCATCTGTTTGCATTATTCAACAACATAAATGCTTTCTCAATTACAAATTGTATGATACAAGTCAAGAAGAAAATAGAGACATATCGGGGAGTTAGGTGCTTGGAGTTTTTAAAAATTACTATTATTATGTCAGGCAACTTCCCAGAACTGTAGTATGTCTGTTCCTGGTGATGATTGAAAATGTACCCTTGTGCATTAAGCTATCTTCAGTCATCAGTTTTCCTAAATAGTATAAGTACAAGATGCTTGTACTATATATATTTTGCCACCAAAATAATTACATATACTCCTTGCTAGTACTGCAGTTACTAAAACAGATGGTACTTCTCCCCAAGCTTTCATCATTCTTTGTCTTTCTCTTCCTTTTCTTCATCATTCTTTTATTTTCAGTCCTACTCTTATTGGAAGCTAACTCTAAAGAAGAATTCCAGATCTTGGTGGTGTTTATATGTATAGTTTAATAGCAGCAAAGGTAAAGGTTTTTGTTTCCTTCGCACATATGTACTAGTCATTCCCAACTCTATAGGGTGGTGCTCATCTCCGTTTCAAAGCTGAAGGGCCAATCCTGTCCGAGGATGTCTGTGGTCATGTGGCCAGCATGACTAAACACCGAAGGTGCACGGAATGCTGTTACCTTCCCACCAAAGGTGGTTCCTATTTTTCTACTTGCATTTTTTACATGCTTTCGAACTGCTAGGTTGGCAGAAGATGGGACAAGTAATGGGAGCTCACTCCGTTACACGACGCTAGGGATTTGCACTGCCAAACTGCCAACCTTTCTGACCGACAAGCTCAGCGTCTTAGCATTGAGCAACTGCTCCCTCCAGCTGTCGTGTCCCTAATTGTAGTAAAAATGTGTTACAATTTATGTTCAGACAGAAATAATAACATCAAAATAAGAGAAAAGAAACAAATCATGCATGATAAACTACAACTTTATATTTAGCAAAAAATATAATCCATGTTAATACTTCTGACATATATTGAGTGCTCCGTATGCTACATATGCTTTGATAGTAAATAGAACTGTTAGAAACTTCCACAGTTGATCTAGGAGTAAGGTAATAGTTGGTAATAAATCCTTTATCTTTCTTCTAAATTCTCTGCCAAAAAAGTCATATAAATTGATTAGAATGTCATTTGACATTGAAATAGTACATAAACCACTAATTCTACTTCTAGCTCACGTATGGACATATACATTGATCAATAAGAATGCTATCAAATTCCCCTCTGGTACTTTAAGTAAAAACTATTCTTCAGTTTGCACGTGAGGTTAAATAAATAATCAGCAATAAATGTTCCTTGTCTGTTATCCACACTCCTTTCTTTCAGAAGATTAATATCCAATATTAATTCTACTCAAACACTCTACACCTCCAGAGACATCCAGCATTGAGTAGAAGACTTAGCATCGGGTATATCCATTTTCACACTTTTTCCAGGTGACTCAAATTAATTTTAGGCTTGTCAAAGAGCCAATGAAAAAAATTAGTTTGAACAACACATACTCAATAGATAACATCAGTGATCTGATATGCTGGGAGGCACTTAAAATACTGTACTACATAGAATCTATAAATTGCCCTTATAAATTTACATAACTTGCAAAGTCCTTAAAACAGAAATTAGAGAACTATAAAAGATTTGTGAAATTACAGCCTGCTTTGTGCTGCCAGATGGCTAGCGGCACCTGTTAGAAAGGAATTGCATACTCTAGTACATTTTCAATTGCAGAACTAGATCATATCTTTCAAGAGAATGGAACACACTTTTAAGGCATTTAAAGGATCTGACAGCCTCATTTTAATTCTTTTTACCACCAATGTTTTGCCTTCCAGTCAGTGGTGGGTTCCAGATCCCATCACAACTGGTACGCTGCAATGGGGCCAGGTGTTCACCTTGGACACTGCACGGCGGAGCAAACACAGGTGGCGTTCGCTGCGCGTGCGTGCACAAATGGCCTGGTTGGCTTAAAAACAGGTAAGGAATGAAGGCGGACAGGTGGGCCCAATGTAACACCGTTCTGGTACGGTGGCCGCTGCTCCCAGCTGCTACCGGTACGCCCGTACCCGGGCATATCACCCAGAATCCACCACTGCTTCCAGTCCTAACTCTTTTGCTAAAGGCCATAACTAAGGAGTTTCTGGCATAAGAGGAAGGGAAGGAGAAACAAAGTTGTGCTTTCAATATTCTGTTATTATAGCCTATACCAATAAAGTAAAAGTCTAATATTTCTTATAGTGACTGTTTCCTGACTTGGCTTATCTCGTAGGGCTGAATATGTTTTATTATTAGAGGTTTTAAAAAATGAACACTTCAGTGGATTAAAAGTGCAATTTTGTTTTCTGTAAAGATAATATAAGCAAACCACAAACCTGTCAAATATGTAGCTTCTCCTTAAGCCTCATTGCCTTCAATTGGAGTTCGCATGGATATCTCTCGCCCTCCCTCCCTCCCCCCCCCCAATTTCTTGGAATCTCCAAGTTTGGTTTTCCTTGATAATATTCCAAAGCTATTCCTTTGCTAGAATAGCTGTTACATTGCTTTAATTTCATACCTAAAAGTCTGTGGATTATGACAACTCCATAAAACTGGGGAACACAATTCACAGTACTAAAAATGCTTCTGTGCATGCGCGGAAGTGAAAAACAAGATGGCGGCACCTATGGTGGCACCGAGAGAACCGGTTCAGGGGCGTGGCAGGCCTGAGTCACTGCCGGTTCTAGTGACCCAGGCTGCCAACTTACTACCTATTCAGCTGCACAGGTCCGAACCCACCTCTGATTTGGATGCTTGGTAACTGGCATGTATTTATAACCATGCAGTGTCCCTGGGTTATGTGATCACCTTTTGCGACTTTCTGACAAACAAAGTTCAATGAGAAAGCCAGATTCACTCAACAACTAGGTTACCAACTTAATAACTGCAAGGATTCATTTAACAACTGTGGGAAGAAAAGACATAGAACAAGGCAAAACTCTCATTTAAATACTGTCTTGCTTTGGAACAGAAATGTTGGCTTCAATTGTCAAAGATTACCTATATCCATCCAGAGTTATCAAACACTTCTCTTCAGTAGCATGTCTATTTAAATCAAGGAAAAAATTGTTTGCAACATAGTTAATAGAGTAAAATAAATTAAGAAGAGGGTTGTTAATAGTATTAGACATTTAAGGTATTGGTAATAAGATAGGAATAGATTAAATAATGAATATGATTGTAATTTTAACTGCTATTGCACAAAATATTTGCACACAGACAACACACTATTTAATGGAAGATGGATTGTTTATATTAAAATAAAATAAAAATTTAAAAAAAGAAAGGAAAAAATTGTTTGATCCTCCCCGTTTGGCTAAAACCAAGTAAAGATGTCTCAGCTAACATCAGAAAAGGAGCAGGTTGTAGAAATAACAGAAATAAAAATGTGAAACAGTGGTATATTCCATAGAAAAAAAGAACTAGAAAGGAAAAAATGATTTCTTGGATTTCCTAGATTTTTCCCTTCCTTTTCTGGTTTCTGAGGCTTTCTAGGATAGACAAGAAAAGGATGCAGATTTGAAGCAAAATGTCTGATTATAAAGGAAGATAAATTGGCTGCTTTTCCATTGATAATTTCCAGAGAGAAAAAAGGGCCACAATCCAATTTATCTTGCCCTTTAACCCAAAATGTTCACTCATGCAAAATAATTTCATGAAAGCTACAGTACTGTAATGTGACTTTTATAGGACATCAAAAGATTATCGTTAGTAGTTTTAAAATTATAAGATATTCTGATTATTTGCTTTTATCTGCCTTGTGTAATTTATCAAGTACTATTTTGAAAACTGCCAAGTATTTTTTTTTAATTCATGTTTTATTTGCAGTTTTCCTTTCACACCATATATATTTTGTGGACAGTATATTGACTGGGTCAATGTCCTTTTTAAACAATGCTAACAATAATAATACAAATAAGTATGCATAATCCCAATTCTTTATCATTTTTTCCATTGATTCATTTAAACCTAAATAACATTTCTTTACACCATGTATTTGCTATGAAAACTGCCAAGTCAATATATGATCATAGTACAATATAGCCTTGCACTGATGCATTTAATATTACTGGTAAAATCGAATGTATTTTCTTTAGATGGTTGATTAATAAAAATAGTTGAATTGCTTAGTCCCCTTAGAAATGGGGAAGTAATGAGTTTGCTTCTCATTTTACTTCACTGGAAATAGTGAAGGACCGGCCTGCAGTACCTCTGCCAGTGAAGATGTAGCTTAGGAGGGCTACGTGCAGCTCTCTCAGTCTCTGTTTTCCCTGGCAGAGGGTTGCAGGAGGTCATTGCAACCAGACATGGAGCTCGAGATCACGTTTTCTCTAGCAGAGCACTCGGGCCGCCAAAGACACCCCTGACACAAGGGATGTTGAACTAGCCATGCCCCCTGGCCATGCCCACCCTAGCCTCCTGAGATCAAACACAATCCTGATGTGGTCCTCAATGAAATCAACTTTGACACCCTTGGCTTACATAGAGAAATCTATGTATAGTCTGGTACAAATTTATTAATAAGGATTTGTGCTTTAATTGTCTTTTTCTCTTCTATCTCCCACTGCATATTTCTAAGACTAAGAAAGACTTTGTGAACTTATAAAGCTTACCACCTTGTCCTAGTCTGATATTATTATACTTCCACCGACATGATTGTAACCAATTTCAATGATGTACAATGACAATGAAGGCTGTACTATACTGCAGTTAAATTGGTAGAGCAACAATTCAAAATCATTCACCAAAATAAAAACAATTTTTCATTACTATTCTTTTCTTGTATTCTACAGCTTTCAACATAACACACACATACTGTATGCACAGATATACTTTAGTGACTTGTTAACAAAATTGGCATCTTGGCATAGTCTAAGCACAGGAGGGCCAGGATATGGACACATGCTTCTGTTTATGCTGCACACACCTGTACTCAAATACAAAATGACAGATGTTACAGCATGAACATCTTGCTACAAGCTACGTGCCAACAACTGGGCTCTAACAAATTCATTGCCAGGTTTTTCATCATCTGAAACCCTTTTCCATTGTACTTGTTTAAGGGCACAGCATCTTCAACAGGAAGTTGGTCAACATTTTGGAAGGCGACAGTAGGATGTTCAAACACACGGAACAAACCTATGTGTTTTTCTCTTTAGCAGATTAACTTCATCAATTCAGTTAACTGCTTCATTTGTAAGACACATCTGTTCATTTGTCTTCCAATTTATACGCATTACAAACTGACTTAAATTCCTTTTAAACCTTGCATTTTAACCACGTTTTTAATGAAAATATGCCTTAGGATTTTACACAGAGAATATCAATCTATAATTATAAAGGTAAAAGTCCTCTGGATGACTTCTCTGGGTCAGAATTTAGGATTAAGAAATTTTCTTTTTTTTTTAAATTTCATACGCTAATGCTAACACTACTGGCCTGCCCAAGGAAGGTTAAATCAATTATTAGAGTAGCAATAAGGTGATTATTTGTTAATATTGCTTTGTGGAGATTCATGGTCCACAGTAATTTTAAATTTTGCTAGCCCAGGCATGCTTTGAGTAAAATATACAAAAACAATATTCAAGTCACTGGGACATATGTTATTATCACATACCACAGAAAATTTCATGCAAGAAACAACATGCTGAATGAGAAGCTCTTCTGTAATTGTAGGTAGGGATGACCTTGGGAAATAGAAGGAAGAAGTGCAGACTCAAAACCATGAAGGAAAGGCATCTCAGTTCTCAGAAACAGGGGGGATATGATAAGTGGTTCAGAAGACATCCACTCTAGTTCATTGGAAGGTAAATAGAAAGGGGAGATATACTTTCAGACTTAAAAGATTCTATCTACAGTAAAGAATTAGCACTCACGGTTATGCTTCTTATCTTGACTATCTCAAAAAGTTAAATTCTTTTTATAGTACCCTGTTTCCCCAAAAATAAGACCTCCCCAGATAATAAGCCCCTTTGAGCTTTTGAATGCATGCACTAAAATAAGCCCTCCCCCAAAATAAACCCTTCCTGAAAATATTGCAACAAAGCAGCAGCCATCATCTCCTGCATCTCAAAAATAATAAGACTTTCCCAAGAATAAGGCCAACCGCTTATTTCGGGGCTCAAAAGAAAATAAGACCCTGTCTTATTTTCAGGGAAACAGGATGCCTGTGGCTAGATAGATTAGAATCCAAAGAGGTTTTTTTTAAAGACACTCTGTTTGGGGTAATGTTTGTGAGAGTAATTATTGAATATATAAGAAGTTAGCAACCCTCCCCTCTCCTAGAGGAATGAAATATTTTAGGAAATGTTAAAAAGGCAGAATAGTATGTTTTCCTGGATGGGAAAAGGAGAAATATGTTTTAAAGACAAAACAGATCCCTGCAGTTCCCTACCCCGCCCTTCAGCTGATGGGTAATGGGATTAAGACATGACCCTCAGGACATGATAGGATTAGCCCTCTACCCATCTCACCACTTGGCACCTGGGAAGATTATATCACCCAGCAAGACTCAACCAAGCCTGGGACACAGACAGCCTACAAAGTTAGCTAAAACTCCCGCCCTCTGGGATTCTGACAATCAATGGGCTGTACATTTCTTGTACAGGATACATTTCTTTTATGGATACATTTCTTGCACAGGAACAGGAAACTAAGGCAGGGCCCAAAACAGGGTATAAATATATCCCCTTTTCCACCATATGCTTTTTGCCCAGGACTTCAAATCATATGATCCTGTCCTTCATTAGACCATCTTTCCAAATAGCCTCCATGTTTCCAGTGTCTTTCTCCCCACTTGAAACTGAACCCAGATCATGGACATGCGGTCAGGGGAGGCAGGGGAGGCAGAGCCGCACCACTCTCATCATGAAAATTTAAAAAAAAGGGAAAAGGGAAAAGAGAAAAGGCGCTGAGGAGCCTTCTGCACACGTAGTCGGGAATGGGAGCGCTCCGTGGTCCCCTTCATGTTGACTCAGGAATCAGGAAGGAGGGGAATGGGACCACGTGTGCAGGGCGCTCCTCTAGCCTCAACCTCCCTCCTGCGCACGTCCCATTCCCCGCCTTCCTAAGTCAACATGAAGGGGACCGCGGAGCGTGAGCGGCGGTCCTGCGGAGCGTGCTCCGTGGTCCCCTTCATGTTGACTTAGGAAGGCGGGGAATGGGACATGCGCAGGAGGGAGGCTGACGTTGTCCCATTCCCCTCCTTCCTGAGTCAACATGAAGGGGACCGCGGCTCACACTGATGAGGTTAGCAGCCTCACCAGCCGTAAAGCTCACCGCACGTCACTGACCCAGATGGACATTTCTTCTAACAATTACTTTATGTACAGTATTTAATGTAGACATTCTTACTGATGGTGGTGTAAATTTAACAGAAGCTGTATGGAATCCTTCTGGAATCAGCAGTATATAAATAAAATAACTGATTAATGAAATAAATGTTGTGAATGTTTGAGGCAAACAGAAGCAAAAATGATCTGTCTTAACCACAAATCAACTCCATTTCCATGCTATTTACTTCAAGACAAGCAGTGCTGTGAAGAAATAGTCTGAATTTCGTTTACATTCTGTATATCAGTGGTATGGTATGAATTGGTTTTGAAGGAATACACATCCATAATTTCAAATGGTGGGTTAAAAGATACACAAACCCCCACCCGCCCATGCAATAGGAAGCCAAGAGGGAAATAATGTAAAACAACTTTATGTCTACAAGGAATTCAAATGAATTTAAAGGTAACTTTCTCTGTTTGCAACTAGACAAAGCAAATCCGATAAATGCAAAGGCGGTATTCCATTTTCTTTTTTTTTAACAGATAGCAATTTCTTTTTTTTATTATTATTAGGAAAGAAATTTTAAAAATTTATGAAACAATTCAGGTAAGGCACACCGACCCATCTTCATTGTCATTTTACTATCAAAATACTAAGCCAAACAATTGAATCTTAGCTTATTTTCTCTTTCTCTTCTTCCTGTTGGATAAAAATCATCTTAATGTACTCTAAAAACAATTTAAGAAACAACCAGTATTATTCAATAAGCATTAATTTGCAAATCCTTTTTTAAATTTCTTTTCAGTATTCCAGTAGTATGGCAGTATTCCATTTTCATTCAGGGGATCTATAAATATTCGCAATATTGCAATTCTACTTAAAAATTGCTTACGCCATGAAGCATAAATCAAAATAAAAATATTTGATGCACCAAGGATTTAAGTGTGGATTTGGTGACATGAGGCAAGGAACCACTGTATTGTATTTTATATATATATAGAGAGAGAGAGCAATTGCCCCTCATCTCTGACCCTGCTGTTAGGGGGGTTGTATTAAATTGCAACTCTCACAGTTGGAAATTTACTGAAAGAAGTTCTCTCTGCTTGTAGTCAGGTATCTGTTCAGTGCATGGCTTACGCCAAATTACCATTTGAATGGCTAACATATTTCCTATGGTCATTAGAAAACATTGGCAGTCCTTCTCTGAGGACCTTTCATATTAGGTAAAACTGTTTTCCCGTCTACATATTTCCTTTGATGTGGCATCATTACTTTAGAGAATTGGAGGTGTCTGAGATAAGATCCCTGAAAGCTTTAGTTGCAGCTCCCAGAATCCTCCAAAATTCCTTATTAAATTACAGCTCTTCAGATGACAGGAAAAGAACATTATAAACTAAATGATTGAAGAGTAATCATGCTCATTATTTTTTTCATTTTAGTAACTTCTCTGTCCAGACTCTTTTTCAAGGGCAGGCCAAGAAAAGTTCTGAGTTTCTGCTTTGATCCAAAGTTTTCTTTTCTACCTGACTAAAGAACTAGATTTTCTCTTGGAAATGATCACTGAACTTGCTCAAGTTTTGAATGGAACCTCCAATAAGATGCCTATTTGTAACCATTTATGGTTCTGTTAGGATGAATATCAGTTTGTTCCAATAACAGCTCCTGCTACATCATTCCCATTTGATCTAATTATCAGAGGATAATTAGAACTACAGAAAAAACAATTACTACCAATCTGCCTTCCATTGAGGGCCTGTATCCTGCACGAGTGAAAAAGAGGGCTGTGAAAATATTTATAGGCCCCTCACATCCTGGGCATAAACTATTTCAACTCCTACCCTCAAGACGACGTTACAGAGCACAGCACACCAGACCAACAAGACACAAGGACAGCTTTTTCCTGAACACCATAACTCTGCTAAACAAATAATTCCCTCAACACTGTCAAAGTATTCATTAAGTCTGCATTACTATTAATCTCATCATTCCTATCACCCATCTCCTCCCATTTATGCCTGTATGACTATAACTTTGTTGCTTGTATCCTTAATGATTTATACTGATTGTTTCCTAATGTGATTTGATTGCTTATTTGTACTGTATGTTGTACAACAGTGTTGTATCTTATGATTTCTGACGAATGTATCTTGTCTTTTTATGTACACTGAGAGCATATGCACCAAAGACAAATTCCCTGTGTGTCCAATCACACTTGGCCAATAAAGAATTCTATTCTATTCTATTCTATTCTATTCTATTCTATTCTATTCTATTCTATTCTATTCTATCATCTTGAGATTTTTTCCCATCTCAGCTATAAGTATGATATGCATTGGATCCAAGTAATACTTTTAGTACCAGCCCTCACCATTATTGTTATTGTTATAGCTTTTGAGGATCTCAAAAGCTATTGAACAGCTTTTTAAAAATTAGTATTTGAGGAGAGGAAAGGCCATCTCTATGGGATTATTTTGGGGAGGGATCAAATTTAACTGCATGACATTTCCAGCTGCCCTTTATTTTTCAATGTGTGTTTCTTCTTAGTAGTTTCTTTCTTTGCTGTATTTTTACTAAGACTAACTGGAATCCAAACCTTTAGATCCCTATAAAGAGTTCTCTTTGCTGCCATATGACAGTTTTCTGGAGTTTTGCAGCATATAAAGAAAGGCACTGGAAGTTGGTACTTGAAAATTAAGATATAATAACAGATTAGATTAACAGAGTTGAAAGATAACTTGTAGGTCATCTAGTCCAACCCCATACCCAAACAGTAGACCCTATGCCCAAGCAGTCCAATCGCTTCTTGAAACCCTCTAGTGATGAGGCTCCCGTAACTTCTGAAGACAAACTATTGTCTTCCATTGGTTTATTGTTCTCACTGTCATTCTAGTTGAATCTCTTCTTGATCAGTTTCCATTCATTATTCCTTGTCTGCCCTTTGGGTGCTTTGGAAAATAGCCTGACCCCTTCCTTTCTGTGGCAGCCCCTGAAATATTGGAACACTGCTATCATGTCTCCCCTGGTCCTTCTCTTCACTAGACTAGCCATGCCCAGTTCCTGTAACCTTTCTTCATACGTTTTAGTAATATATAATTGCTTTCATGAAAAATGTCCATCATGAAAATTCATGGCCTGGGGATGGATGGATGGATGGATGGATACATATAGGTTTTGTGGCTTTTCTTACTTATTCCAGATAAAGCTATCTTTCAGAATTAATCAAGGTATTATAGAACACAATAATGCAGCAAGCACTTTATGAACTATGTAAGTAACAATAACCACAAATCATACATTATAAATTACATTTGAATACAAAATAAATGTGGTACTGATGTTTGCCTGAAAGCAGAGAATGAAACAGTGTCATTGCCACTAATTGATGTGGAAAATAGTGAAGGGTTGCATTGACACTTTCACATTTTCACTTAATAGATTAATATTTCTAGAGACACTTTTTTAGCATTCACAAATTTTCGAACATTCTTTTGAGTAGAATGTGATTTCCCCCTTATTTTTCCAAGATATTTTCAGGAGCACAAATCTTTTGGTGCATTCATTCTTTGATGCACATGCATCTTTGTATTTCTTTTTTATTGGAGATTTGCCTAACATTCAGTCAGAACCGAAAAATCATCTTGGATGAGAAGCGAAATATCTTCAAGGAAAAACTAAGTCCAATTGCCTTTTGAAAAGGCACCTTTTGGAATATTTGGAAAAGTACGTCTTTAACCATGCGAACTAAAAATTCTGGTAGTTATATTTGGGGGTGCCAATTTGAGATAGGCCCTTTTTTTATTTTAGAACTGTCTTACATAAAATATAATTATTACCAACAACCTTTGATTTAGTGTTCAGTTTCCAGCCATAATCTTATAGCAACTTATGACCAACTATGGTCTCTGTTTTACAACCTGCTGAAGCACAGACATATTTTTCTGCCAAAAAGCATTGTGCCAAAGTGGAAGGGTTTAATATAAAGAGAAGGACTGTGTGCTATGAGCAAACTGCATTGGTATTTATCTGTCATTGTTCCCAGTGTGGATAACATATGAAGGGGAGAGAGAGAGAGAGCACGCGAGAGAGAGATTAAAGAGTAACACTAAATGAATCAGCGAACTACTACTGTAAAGTTTACTGACCTGTTTCCAGAAGATAAAAATTGTGATCATTTCCCTGGAGGTGAATAATGCCGGGAGGGAAAAAATACAATAGTCAAAAAATGGCAGAAGATGCTTTTCTCTGAAGGATGACAGGCAGTTTGGAATGAATTGTCACTTGTTTTCTATTTACCTGTCTATCTAATATTGAATGAGACTCCTCAACAGCATTTAAAACCATAACTTTGCTATTGCGCTTTTCAGTTGTTTTCTTTCTGGCAATGCTCCAGTTTGCCTGTAACAGTTTGTTCAGCTGTGGAGAAAGGATACTTGCTGATCTACTGTTTTATTGAACCATTCAATTCAGAGATTCTGCTGACCAAAAAAAAAGCAGCAATAGCAGCACATCTGGGGAAAAAGAGCTGAACTACAGCATCCAACAGTTCTTTGAGAAAACACCAATATCAGATTCCAAGACCTGCATGTAATTGATATGACCTTATTTCTTGTCCAGCATTTATTTGTCATGCTATAGCAATGCATTGTCTTGTCGTCATGAATAGGACCATTACCTTCAGCAACTCACAAAAGCAAATTGGCATGTTCTATACATCTGTGTGCATAGTCCTGTGGAATTTTCATTTTATTTTCAACAAGCTATGTGATATCATAGCATACCAGCAGGCAGCATATCAAATTCAGTATTTTCTTTTGAACATGAAGGAAAGAGATAGTGTCCGACGTGCATATACGGGGAGGAAAACAACATCCTCATTTTCATTGACAGAAAAACAATGGGATTATGTTTCCTGAATGTTGAGCCTATATAGCTATGATCCTGTTTACCAGATCACACTTAACTATTAGTAATTTAAGCAGGTCTGAGAGGCGGAAAGCAACATTTTCATTTGAACGCTCAGAAGGTTTTACGGTTCTTTGAAGTCAATAACCTAGTACTTGGGATGTATGGCAATACCTGAGTAGCTAAGATACCTCATGTTATTATGATAACTTATTCGGATTTATCACTTAGAATAAAAAGTATTAATGTACCTGATCATTCCAAATCAGTACATTATAGTGGTTAAGGTTTTGATAATAGAATAGAATAGAATAGAATAGAATAGAATAGAATAGAATAGAATAGAATAGAATAGAATAGAATAGAATAGAATAGAATAGTGGGAAGGGACCTTTGAGGTCTTGTAGTCCAACCACGCTTAGGCAGGAAACCCCACACCACTTCAGACAAATGGTTATCCAACATCTTCTTTAAAACTTCCAGTGCTGGAGCGTTCACAACTTCTAGAGGCAAGTTGCTCCACTGATCAATTGTTCTAACTGTCAGGAAATTTCTCCTTAGTTCTAAGTTGCTTCTCTCCTTGATTATTTTCATCTAGAAGTGATAAAACCTAGGATCAGGTCAACCTTGAGATATAATAAATCACAGGATAACTTCAGGCCAGACATTCTTTTAGCCCAAAGAATCTTCTATAAGTTTTGTAATTTGTATATGATTTTTCTAACAACCCGTTTTGTAAGAGCCTGGCTGGTCTACTTGGTTAAGGCACCAGGCTATAAATTGGGAGACTATGAATTCTAGTTCCATCTTAGGCATGAAAACCAGCTAGATGTCACACTTCCTCAGCTCAACTCACTTTGCAGGTTAATTGTTGGGGAGAAAATAGGAGGAGGAAGGAGCATTAGGTATGTTCACCACATTGAGATATTTACAAGAATAAGAAAGTGGGATAAAATAAAGGTAATATTATTTCTGCTTTTGCTTAAAGACTAATCCAGATTTTAATAATGTTCCTAAATACTAGCGTATACATGCCCCTCTCAATAAATAAAAATAATAATTACTGAGACTAAATAAGAGGTTGGAGTAATCAAATAGCAGATAGGTAATATCAGCCTGAGTCTGATTCAGAGGTGGTATTCAGCCAGTTCGGAATGCTTCACCTGAACCGGTATTGGAAATCATGGGTGGGCCCACCACCGCCCACCCACCCAGGCTCTATTTCAACCTATTTATGGACTTTTTGAGCAAAGTGAATGCGTGGAATGCCGCATGCATGCACGCACACACATCTGCAGACCGGTAGGGAAGGTAAGTGAAACCCACCTCTGGCCTGATTATTGGTTTCCTAAGGCCAAAAAAATGGGGTACTGCATCAAAAT
The DNA here is from genome assembly GCF_964273705.1 of Natrix helvetica. Classification (NCBI taxonomy): domain Eukaryota; kingdom Metazoa; phylum Chordata; class Lepidosauria; order Squamata; family Natricidae; genus Natrix; species Natrix helvetica. Next base: position 19,433,557 of record NC_138558.1, read on the forward strand.
ACCCCTTCTTAATGAAAAATGATAAAAGCCAGGTTTTTAAACTGAAATTGCACATTGAAAATTTATTTTTTTTAATTCAATTTTGTGAATCAGAATCAGCACTTTTAATTTTTAATTTCCTAACCAAGGAAACACTTCATATAGTTACTCATGGCCTGTGGGTCATCCCACAGTTGGATTAATGTCCTGCGCTCTACATGGGACTGCCCTTGAAGACCATCGGAAAGCAGAATGTTATGACAGTTGGCTTCCAGATGCAATTCAAAATAGTGGTTATCACCCTTAAAGCCCAACATGTCATGAAGCCAGGCTACCAGAGACACTCCTTATCTGCAATTGTTCTTGCAGAGCTTTTATGACCGAGCAGGGTGGATGCACTTCAGGTCTCATTGATCAAACAGTCTCATATTACAAGAACCAGAGAACACACTTATTCTATTGTAGCACCTGTTTCTGGACCAATATCTCCCCCAAAGCTCATGAAGCTCCCTTTCTTATGACATGTGGCAAGGACAACTTTAAAAATTCTTAGGCAAATATCTTATTTTTTCAACTGGTAGATGATACTCTACCAGTAAGGACAAGATTCTGATCTACAAATAACTAAAGGACTATCATAAACTGCTGATTCGGGAATTCTGGGAGTTGAGGTGCACAAGTCATAAAAGCCATGGTTCCCCACCCCTGCTGTAGAGGAAGAGGAGAAAGAGTTGTTACCAAGGCAATGGTGAGATAAAAGGGGCTTGAGAACATGGGAAGAATGTAGTATAATGTGAGTCAGTCAAGACCCACCCTATTTCAAACAAAGACTCTTGTCATGAAAAAACTCTCTTTATTTATCTACTGTGAATTATTGGCTTTCACACACCGAAAAATCCAGGTAATAGAGTTAACTGCAGTAACAGATCTTATCAAGTCATTGCTATAATGGCCAGGCTGTGAGCTCACAGCCACAAAGCTGCAAATTAAGTTTTGGCAAACAGCCTCTGAGCCACGAAAAATAATGAACCAAATCTTCAGAAATCCGAACTGTTGTCTCCTACGATCACCACTCCCCTTTCCTTCTACTTATTCCCCAGCCACTGAGTGGCCATGCAACATCCACTTGTGCCTTGCTTCCTGAGTTGACTCCTTGTCCTCAGTTGTTCTCCTCTCCTAAAAGCTCTGTGCATACGTGCATCTAGAACAGGCCCAGGCTGTTCTTCCACTTATCTCAGCCTCCAAATGCAGCTGCCTCTCTGGTGGCTGGGAAACGTCAGACAGCACTGGTTCTATCTCTGTGTCTGATGCAGAGCATCCATTAGAGCCTTCCCCAGACTCCAGAGCTGGCCCAAGTTACTCCCCAACCTCCTCATTGTCCAAGTCTGCCACCAGCTCCACTGGCAGCTGGCGGGCCACAATAGACATTGCAGTTTTCTTTCCTCAATCCCAGTTCTTTGAGAAGCCCATAGTGAAAGGGTGTAATAATCATTTTTACTGGATGACTTTATGGATGAAGGTGACCACCTCTCTTTTAGTGAACAGATATAAAGCAATATTCCATATGGCATTTCTTTTCAGAGACCCTTCAACTGAAAAAGACACAACTTTGTTTCATATTCAGTAAAATCAGTTGTGGGATTCAAAAAAAATTACTACCAGTTCTATGGGCATGGCTTGGTGGGTGTGGCAGGAGACAGATACTGTAAAATCTCAATTCCCTCCCCACTCCAGGGGAAGGTTACTGCAAAATCCCCATTCCATCCTGATCCGCTGGCACTCGAGAGGCAGAGAATAGATGGGGCGGGGCCAGTCAGATGTGGTATTTACCAGTTCTCTGAATTACTCAAAGTTTCTGCTACCTGTTCTCCAGAACTGGTCAGAATCTGCTGAATACCACCTCTGACTAAAATATTTTGTGTCTTTGAGACTCTTGTAGGATTCTTTGAGCAACCAATTTCCTTTTTCCTTAACCTTGAAGTTAAGAATCCAAAGCTATAATGGCCTGATGGCCTTTTGTACACAATAGGAAGTTCATTATAAAAATTAAATTCTTTCCTCTTAAATTTTCCTCATCCTAAATGCTCTTGGTCAACTTTATTGTATAGTTTCTGTGCCGGACAAAGGATTCTTGTAAAAGATTTAACTATTCAATTATGGTATTGAGCTTCTCTCAAATATACTTCTGAGCCAGTGGTTACCTTTTGGTGCATAAATTTTTATTGACCTCTGTGTATAGTAGTTTATTCTTTTGTAGGGTGCTTTTTAATATGGTACATCAATAAGGAAACTAGAATTAGTGGCTCTTGTGGAGCCATTTTCCTGACACAATTACTGGGCTGAATGAATCGATAAAGGTAACATTTATTGTATAAAGTAAACATAAATTTTGCTTAATCAATGACAAAGTAACTATAAAATAATGTAAGTTCTGCTTTCCCTCAGATGAGTAAAAGTTCAGAATAATTCCATAATTTTGGTTTTTTTTTTTAATGTGTAAACAAAATCAGTATCCTACTGAGACATGTTATGCATATATATTTATGATGATTGATTTTGTTTTTTTATTCTCAGACCATATGGATGCAACACTTAAATTCTTAATGTACTTTTAGTCAAGGAAGTCTGCGGTTTCCTATTTTGCTACTGTACTGTTATATTGTTGTGATGTTAATTAAAAGGAATGACATAATGAGAGGAAACAAATTAAGAGATGAAAAGAGGAGAGATAATGTCATTTCTTGAAATGCATGAAGGATATTTAATGTTATTCCTAAGGATTATACAGGTAGAGGGAACAGTTTAAAAATGCAAACTGTAATGCAAACATGATGTTTTAAGCAAACTAGCCACCTTTACCAGTTTAGGCCTAATTCACAAATTCCTAAAATATAAATAAAAAGCTAAAGCAGAATGTAACTTCAAAGTTTATATTTCTTTCTTTCTATTTCTCAGATCAACCCTGACTGCTCTTTAGAAGGCCAGGTCCTGAAGATGAAACTTTGCCCATCTAATGAGAAGGAAGGAAACATTGGAGAAGAGCCTAATGCTGGGAAAGACTGAAGGCAAAAGAAGAATGGGACAACAGAGAATGAGTGACAGCCTCTGTATCGCTATTGCTTTCGGCTGCCATTGAAACGGGGGGAGGGGGAGGGGAAGCATGGCATTTGGGAAGGGAAGTTTTAAGTACAGGAGGGAGTTTTGTTCTCACCATCTACAGCGCATGCTCGAGATAGTGGATGAGCCTGCCAAGGTCAACTGTCCTGCATACCAACCTGATGATGTTTTTTGAAGATGGATCCCACTGACACCTGAGGGATTTTCGCATTGGACAAGGGATGGGGTTACCAGGGGGAGGGGGTTGGGTTATACATTGATATCTATGATTACGCGCGCTTTTGCCTCAGATCTTGCTTTGCTTAGCTGCTATCTTTTCATAACCAGTAAAAGTACTCTTAATTCTGAAACATAGAGTTGTGCTTTCTTTCTTGGTTACTGATGGACGCTTCCGTGACAATGAGGTAGTTGGATGGAGTTACCAAAGCAGTAGGTGTGAGCTTAAATGGACTCCAGAGGATGGTAGAGGACAGGAAGGCTTGGAGGAACATTGTCCATGGGGTTGTGATGGGTTGGACAGGACTTCGCAACTAACAACAACAACATGGCTACTCATCTACCAAAGGCAGTCTGGGTAGCAAACAAAAATAAAAACAAAACAAAATTCACAATCAGACCCAATCAGAAAAAAAAGTTGATGTCCCTAAAAGTTCTTAGTAGCTACAGCATATAACAGAAACAATCACATACTTGTCAGAGATCCATCAACACTGTAGCCACAGTGCCTAGGGAAATAGGTTCTCACAGTTTACTAGAAGGCCAGCAAAATTGGGCCTATGCCTAACTCAAGGGTAAGACAGATCCATAAGATACATTTTTGATGACCCAGCAAGTGACACTTCTTCATCAAAGAGCATGCCCACTCTGCTTAGTCTGATGGGATGGGTAGAAACACTGGCATAACCAACATATAGCCAGAGGTGGGTTGCTATTTTTTTTGCTACCAGTTCAGACGTGTTCCCGTGCGACTCTTCTGCACAAGTGTCTGGGCGGGTGGATGAACTGGGCCAAACCAGCAGCAACACACCTCTGCATATAGTTTTTGGAATAAATGTCCTTCTGGGTTCAGTTCCAAGTGCGGGAAAAGACACTGGAAACATGGAGGCTGCTTGGAAAGATGGTTTTAATGGTGGATAGGGCCACATAGTTTGAAGTCCTGGGGGAAAAGATGATCACATGCTTCAAGATGTTGAGTGAAGAAGAAAATGAAGAAGGGGCTTGCTGAGAGTTCCTCGGTTTTTTATACTCTCTGTTTGGCCCCCACCTCTCTGTTTTCTGTTCATGTGTAAGAAATTCATTGTCAGATTCCCATGGGGCCATGCAGGGGCAACTCTGTAGGCTGTGTTTTGAGTCCAAGCTTGGTTGAGTTCCCAGATGCCATGTGGTGAGTTTCTGTAGAAGGCAGAAAGGCAGTCTACTCTACACAACAAAGGTAAGAATACTACCTTTGTTGTATAGAGTAGGCTAGCCCAGGCTTTAATGGCTCATTGACAAAGGTTGGGGGAGGCAGGAAGTTGCAGGGAGTTACTTTGTCTTTAAAAACATGTTCTCCATTTATTATCCAGGGAAGTATAATATTCTGCCTTTTCAATATTTCCTAGGATATTTCATTCTTCTAGGAGAGGGGTGGGTGCTAACTTCCTACATAGCCATATATAATATCTCTTTAGGAGGAGGGAAGGGAAGGAGAGAAAGAAAGAAGACAGTTTTCCTTATTTTTGTATATCTTTTGGGATACATTCAAATTTAGCCCACGGGTTTTTCTAAACAGGATCATTTAATTATTAAGTCTGCATAACAACACTTCTAATTTGATTTCAAAAAGTGCTGAAAATTACAGAGTTTGGAAACATTGCACCTGCTCCTGAATCAAAACTGAAGCACTGTGTAGCCCTATTAATTATAAAGTGTAATTGCTCAGCAACTCCAAAATTCACTTTCACGACTATCATATTCTTACACTGCAAGTATCTCCATGTCCATATATGCCTACCAAGAAATTAAAGAACAGTAAATTCAGGAGAGATTATTTTAAGGTAGGTTAGCATTAAAACCTGAACATAGTTAGTGCTGAGAGATTTTGAAGGGCATCACTGTATCAACACTATCTTGTGGATAAGAATTACTCTTTTAAAGTTGTTGGTAAGCTTCTGAAGTTTTCAAAACAGATTTAACCTCACTCTGTTGGCATGGTTCCTTTCTGAAGATGGAAAGTGTTAGATTGGGTAAAGGAAAGGCACACTCAGGCTTAGGCAGCAACAGCTCTTTATTGCAACAGGACAACTATGTACAATCCAGTGAAGGTTCAGTCTGACAGCAGCCCTTTTATAGGGAGTTGTCAGACCCTTCGACCAATCAGATTGAATCTCTGTTCCCGCCGGAACAGAGGTCCTTGGTGTAAACCATTGTAACTGATTCTGGTATCTAACAGAAAGGTTTGGGTAGCCTCCCTTAACCTTTCCACTGACCATATATTAGAGTTAGAATTGCTTTCCAAAGAAACAAATACTTGTTAACATTATTGAAACTACCAGGTAGGTGCAAGTCCCAGCCATTATTTTTTTTAAAAAAACAAATAAAGATACAGTCTATGTTTAAAGTGGAGTTTCAAATTAATATTGCCATGCTAAATTACAAAGAAAGAAAACATTGCATTGGGAACTTTCATCCAATGGGAGTGTATCTTAAATTGGGGTTACTGATGGCAGCATGGTGGCTCAGCGGTTAAGATGTTGGACTTCTCGCCTAGAAAGCCAGGAGCCCAGGTTCAAGACCCAAGCGCCATGCAATGGGGTGAATTCCTGTCCTCAACCCAGTTCCTGCCAATCTAGCAGTTCTAAAGCATCAAATGCAAGTAGATAAATAGGTAGCACTTTGCTAGAAAGGTGCTTTGTGATCTCATGCTGACCACATGACCACAGAAATGTCTTCAGACAATGCTGACTCCATGGCCTTCAAATGGAGATGAGCATCACTTCCTACAATCAGCAATTAGCAAAATCAAATCTGCAAGGACTCCTTTCCTTTTTTATTTTTTTAAAAATTTGCTTTGTTTTTTTATTATTTGGAGAAGAACATTTAGCAAATAAACCAGCCTAACAGAGGTGACGTGATGGCTCCATGTCCAAGACACTAAGCTTGTTGATCAGAAAGGTTGGCAGTTTGGCAGTTCGAATCCCTAATGCTGCATAATGGAGTGAGCTCCCATTATTTGTCCCAGCTTCTGCCAACCTAGCAGTTCGAAAGCATGAAAAAATGCAAATAGAAAAATAGGGATCACTTTGGTAGGAAGGTAACAGCATTCCGTGCGCCTTTACCATTTAGTCATGCCAGCCACATGACCACGGAGACGTCTTCAGATACGCTGGCTTTTTGGCTTTGAAACAGAGATGAGCACCGCCCCCTAGAGTCGGGAACGACTAGCACATATGTGCGAGGGAAACCTTTACCTTTACTTTTAACAGAAGTGACCACATAAACCAGTATTTTTTAAAATGTCATTTCTACTTCTTTTCTCTTCCCCATCCTTCTCCCTTTTTGTCCAATTATCTGTTCAACAGGGAAAAAAATGTTGCTTAGATCAAACAAAGAGAACAAAAAAGAAAACAGGTTTTCCCAGTTTGTGTTTTCATTATTCATTTGGCCCTTGGTATTAAATAATACATATAGATATAGTTTGTTGTTATGTGGCATTATGTACGGTGCCTTATTACGAAGTATCCCTAAGGTTATCTCAAAACAAAATCAAAGGGAACCAGTAAGTGAACCAAACCCATAAGAAAGCATTAAGGACTTCCTTTTAATCAACTTTGATGAGTTGAAGTCCCATGGCATGAATCTATTTTTACCACTTGATTCCCAAGTAAGAGGGAGTATGCTCTTTCGTCTTATCTGACCATCTTATCTTATCTTATCTGCCTGGAAATATTTGCCATGACTGAAAATCTAGAAAACTTACATACATGATAATGATGGATCATACTTACATACATGATTAATTCTGTTTTGCTGATTGAGCAAAACACATTTTGTGAACCCGAGCTAGAAGCATGGAGATGCAAGTGCTTGGACATATACATTTATTCTGTGCAATACCTGACATATTTCTTATTCGCTTCCCTTCATTCTTTAGCTCTCATAGGGTCTACTGTCTGCTCAGCCTTCTCTCAAACCTAACTCAAAGTTCTTGACAGTGATTTGGAACTTCAAAAGTTATACCTTGACAATTACTTAATACCCAAGCTTTCTGTTACTTCTTCTGAGAGATTTTGCAGATGCTGAGAGAGACAGAAGATTATCTGTAGAAAGAATAGAATAGAATAGAATAGGGGTTGGAAGGGACCTTGGAGGTCTTCTAGTCGAACCTTCTGCTTAGGAAGGAAATCCTACACCACTTCAGACAAATGGTTATCCAACATCTTCTTAAAAACTTCCAGTGTTGGAGCATTCACAACTTCTGGAAGCAAGTTGTTCCACTGATTGATTGTTCTAACTGTCAGGAAATTTCTCCCCAGTTCTAAGTTACTTCTCTCCTTAATTAGCTTCCACCCATTGCTTCTTATCCTTCCCTCCGGCGCTTTGGAGAATAGCTTGACTCCCTCTTCTCTATGGCAGCCTGTGACATATTAGAACACTGCTATCATGTCTCCCCTACTCCTTCTTTCTCTTAAGCTAAACATACCCAGTTCCTGCAACCGTTCTTCGTATGTTTTAGCCTCCAGTCCCCTAATCATCTTTGCTGCTCTTCTCTGCACTCTTTCTAGAGTCTCCACATCTTTTCTACATCGTGGTGACCAAAACTGGATGCAGTATTCCAAGTGTGGCCTTACCAAGGCATTATAAAGTGGCATTAACACTTCACGTGATCTTGATTCGATCCCTCTGCTTATGCAGCCTAGAACTGTTGGCTTTTTTGTAAACACAAGGCAATCAGCCAATGGGAGAGGTCATTATGAGCTTATCACAGAAATGGATTTTTTGGCCTCTCATGCAAACAGCCTGGGAAAAAAAAGAAATTAAAAGGCTTCAAAGATATCCCACCTTAATGAACTCAGTAATAAAAGAGGGCTAGAAGGTTCCCTATCTCAGTTCTCAAGATTCTGTACTCTCTAACCTTTAATTCTTGGTATTAAAACTCATTAAATAAAATCCATGTGAATCCTGCTTCCTTGATCATGCTGTGTAGTTAAGGGACCTGGCACTTTATTCCCTTACTCTGTTTTCTAATACACTTCATTGTATCCTACTGTTCTCAGTTCTTTCAAGTTCACTTTGTCAAAGTAGGCCTTGATGTTAAGAGTACAGAACTTCCTGCCAGACTGTCAATCCACATTCCCACGAAGTTGGGGGGGGGGGAGTTCTCTGTCATGTACATAATGGCAGACACTGTATTCCTGAATTTTCCTTCTGCTGGAGATTTTAAAAAAATAGTTAGGTTCTTTAAAAACCTAGAAGTTAAATGATGGGATACGTTGCATATTGAAACTGGTAAAAATAGAAGGCACTGGGAATTTTCAGAGAACTGAAAGAGACCATGCAATTAAAGTAGAGGTAATATCTGTTTTAAGAACCTTCTATTTATATATAAATAGATATAAGTATTCCAGGGACATGGTGACTCAGTGGCCAAGATGCTGAGCTTGTCGATCAGAAAGGTCGGTGGTTTGGCGGTTTGAATGCCACGTAACGGAGTGAGCTCCCGTTACTTTCCCAGCTTCTGTCAGCCTAGCAGTTCAAAAGCATGTAAAAATGCAAGTAGAAAAATAGGGACCACCTTTTGTGGGAAGATAATAGCGTTCCGTGCGCCTTTGCTGTTTAGTCATGCCGGCCACATGACCACAGAGACATCTTCAGACAGCACTGGCTCTTTGGCTTTGAAACAGAGATGAGTACCGCTCCCTAGAGTCAGGAACTGCTAGCACATATCTGCGAGGGGAACCTTTACCTTTATCTTATTCCAAATAGGAATGTGCACTTGATTTGAGTTGTTTTTCTGTGATGCTAAATCAAGACTTATTGCCCCACATATTTATTTCTTATTGGTACAAGCTAGCAAAATGGGTGGAATTTACTCATTTTTCAAATTAGGCAGATATTAATTTTATTTCATCATCTTGGTATATATGGAATGTTTTATGCTATCAGAATGACTATATTTATTTTCAACAGCACTAAACAATTGCAGTTTAGCACTTACAATTGAAAGAGGATTTTCACTTTTTAATCTTTTCTTAGCTATAAATAGAAAACTGTTTTTCTTCGTCTCTTGTGAGATAGAATTATCTCGAGAAGGAAAGTGGATCCTTTAGCTCAGGTGTTCCCAACTTTTTCTATATCCCGCACCCCTAGAACACTTCTGATATATTCTTACACCCCTTACAAAAGTAAATAATTATATACATATAATTATGCATATGCAGCACAATTTTGAAACTTCTAATGCCACGTTTTCGCACCCCCGGGGGGAGGGGGGGAGCATCCTTAGTTGGGAAGCCCTGATTTAGCTACACTAATACTTATTCATTACATGGATATTGCAATAAATTTTCTTGCCTGCTTTCTCTCTTCTTTTTTACACTTTTATTACCAGAAACGTAGCACAGTGTGACCAAGCCTTCTAGTAACGCAGCTATGTTTAGTGGGGCAAGTAGCCAGTTTTAAGTTTTTGGATGTTATCATAAAAGAGGACCTGACCTGGGGTCCTCACATTGCAACACTGGTCAAAAGGGCCCAGCAGAGATTATACTACCTGAGACTTCTCAGGAAACAATAACTGAATGAAAAAATGCTGGTGACCTTCTACTGCTGCACCATAGAAAGTATTTTAACTTACTGCACCTGTATGTGGTTTTCCAATTGCACAGTGGCAGGTAGGACAGTGCTCTAGAGGGTTAACATCATTGCCCAGAGGATCACTGGTGGCCTTCTCCCCTCCTTGGAAGAGCTTTCTAGCTCCCGCTGTCTTAATAAAGTTCATAACGTTCTTAAAGATCCATCTCACCCTGGGCACCCTTTTTTTGAATTATTACCATTTGGCAGACGGTACAGGACAATAAAAACAAGGACAAATAGACTGAAAAACAGCTTCTATCCCAGAACAATAACTATGAATTCTACTGTTTTAGTGCAATATAGATGCAGTATCAGGGGTTTTCAATTCAATTGTGTAGAATGTGAAGGATGTGGGTTTTTGTTTTATTTTTTTATAGTTTTCTTATGTATGATGTACACCGATGATGGCATTTAATTTCGTTGTATGATGTGCAATGACAATAAAGTAAACTTAATAACTTTTGACAGAGCTCCTGGATGATAGATGATGGCAGCAACAGCTACCAACTGTTATCCCAAAGCAGGAGGAAGGGCTACAGTATGAAAATCCAGAAAGCTTCTGAGAGGGAACATTTGTGACTGTCAAGCTTCCACTCTATGGACTCAGCCATCTGCTTCATGGGGGTATAAGTGTTCTATCCATGATAAATACGCATTGTGATGGTCTTCCTTGCTGCTTTTTAAATGAAGGTGAAACAGCTTGACACTATACTACTTGGATAAAGAATTACAGACGAGAGGCAGTTTGGTGTAATGGTAAAGGCATCGGGTTAGAAAACAGAAATGTGTGAGTCACTGTAGTAACTGTGAAAGGGATCTTGGAGTCCTAGTGGACAACCATTTAAATATGAGCCAGCACTGTGCAGCGGCTGCCAAAAAAGCTAACATAGTTTTAGGCTGCATCAACAGAGAGACAGAATCAAGATTATGTGAAGTGTTAATACCACTTTATAATGCCTTGGCAAGGCCACACTTAGAGTACTGCATTCAGTTTTGGCCACCACGATGTAAAAAAAGACTCTAGAAAGAGTGCAGGGAACAGCAACAAAGAGGATTAGGGGACTGGAGGCTAAAACATATGAAGGAACTGGGTATGTCTAATTTAATGAAAAGAAGGACTAGGGGAGACATGATAGCAGTGTTCCAATATCTCAGGGGTTGCCACAAAGAAGAGGGAGTCAAACTATTCTCCAAGACACCTCAGGGTAGGACAAGAAGCAATGGGTGGAAACTAATCAAGGAGAGAACAACTTAGAACTCAAGAGAAATTTCCTGACAGTTAGAACAATTAATCAGTGGAACAGCTTGCCTCCAGAAGTTGTGAATTCCCCAACACTGGAAGTCTTTAAGAAGATGTTGGATAGCCACCTGTCTGTAATGGTATAGGGTTTTCTGCCTAGGCAGGGGGTAGGACTAGAAGACCTCCAAGGTCCCTTCCAACTCTGCTATTGTATTGTATTGAGTTCTAGTTCTACCTCAGGTGCAAGGCCATCTGGATGACCATGGGCTATCTCAAAGGTACTTTTTCAAAAAAAACCTGGACTCATTTTTGTCACCATCAACCTCAGAGGTAGATCAGATTGTGTATAAACTCTGTAGAAATATTTTTCTTGAGAAATATTTACATAACTGAATGTCCCCAAAGGCACTTTTTCAAGAGTGTTCGGGTCCCAAACACCTCAGACAATGAACAATTCAGGTGCCAACCAAAAAAATCTGCCAAATGCTTCACTCACGTCACAAACACATCCTCGGGTGCAGAATAATCACAGCCACGGCGATTTTCCTTGCCATGGCGATTTCCCCTTCCGCACCATTTTTTGTATGTGCTCACATGCACAGTTTGTCTTGCTTCTGGTCATGACCAAATCGGGTGCCGAGTGAAGTCCTGAAACAGATTACCGCCAGCACCCCAGGTCCCACCGTACTTGTTTTTCCTTGAAAACACTTTGCTTCTTATCCAAGAAGCTTCATTGGTTCTCCCAGGATGGAGGGGGGAATGGAAACATTAATTCTGACAAGATCATATTTCTTTGTAGTCATCTGATCATCAGCACTCTCTCTGAGAGCTGTTAAGGCTGCTTAAGGTTTTATCTGTGTCCTCCAAATGCCTAAACCCCCAAACCCTCCAAACTCTCCCTGCTTAGTTATTTTGCATACATTCTCTTCAACTTCTTTAAATATATGCCTTTTTACAATCAGGTTTCTTCAGGTACATTATAGTATTGTTGACAAATTTTGCATGCATTGTAAGTCACATTGAAAACCTTTATAATAGTGCTTTCTTTTTGCAGCTATAAAGAATGAGATATCTTTGGTGTAAATACGTCTGCCATTTCTTTGAATATTAGGCCTGATATTGAACCTAAACACATCAGAGTGAATTCCTCTTGTTTTTGTTGAGATTTAAATAAAACCGCACAAGCTCGGGATTGAGGAAAATGCCCTGGATAAGTTGTCAGCAAACACAGGAGTTGCGTGAATGTGAAAAGTTCAGATTTTTGTTTAGGCAGTGTTGTGGTCTGCCAGTGGTCAGAGGAGCTGGTGGCAGACTCAGACAGTGAGGAGGTTTGGGAGGAACATGGGCCAGTCCTGGAGTCTGGGGAAGGCTCTGATGAGTGCTTTGCATCGGAGGCAGAGAGGGAGCCAGGGCTATCCGATAGTTATCCTCTACCTTCAGACTCAGAGATAAGTGGAGCTGAAGAACAGCTGGAGCCTGTTCCCAACATGCATATGCGCAGAGCTGTCAGAAGGGAACACTTAAGGAACAGAGGTCAACTTGGGACAAGGGGATGCTGAATGGCCCTTCCCATAGGAAATAAATAGGAGCAAAAGATGAGTGGTGTTTGCAGTAGACAATTAGTTCATTAGTGTGAAGATTTGCTTATCTGAGAGACTCCTTGCCTAGTATTTCCTTGCACAGCAGTTGCGTCTGGAAGCTATCGGCCTGGCAACTATCCAAGGACTGATAAGGTCTGTGTTTGCAATTCACCCTTGAAAGACTGTTTGCCAGGACTTTGCTGGATGTAAATGCTAGGAATTCACATTAGCCAAATAAAAAGGTTTTTTTTCTTTTTCGGGACAAGGAGTCTGTTTCGAGATTTGGTGAAACCTAGATCAGAACAGGCAGTTTTTAACCCAAAATTTTAATACTGAAAACCCATGAGCCAAATCAGAATTTGATATTAATCATGGTAAGGCAGCAGCATAATACTAATGATTATCAGTCAAAGAATTTCCATAGTTTTCTGTGCCTTTTTTAGCTTCAGTATAAAGCAGAAGTCTATACTTTTCTCTACTGAATAACGTTGTTTGAGAAATCGCTATCTCCAGTATTAAATCCTGATAGAAACTTGGATTAATTTTCTATATTTTATCCTCATCAGAGTGTTGTGGCAGCTTCTTCTTTAAGGAATTCACACAGTTCCAGGCTTTCTGGAGCTTGTCTGAAGACAAACTTACTGAATAGGTTATTTTTAAAACAACTGAACAATAAAATAATGCTGTCAATGATTTAGTCTCCAGTCTAGGTAATTAGTTGTGACTGCAAGATAGTTAAGCACAAATTGGACAGAATGATTATTAAGTAGATCCAGAGGTGAATATACTTCAAAAATGTTTATCACTTGTTCCTCATTAGACTGGAGGAGTGGAGAGCTGGGAGACCTGAGTCTGACCCGCTTCCAAATGTGTTAAAAACTTGGACAACAAAATAGATGCTGCGCTTCTCAAAGTTAAGGTGACTCAAAATTGGCAGGATAGCCCAGATACTAACAGAATCAAAATTGAAAATGATAGCTGGGAGAAATGGGCTCAAAATAAAGCCACATTATGAATACTGAGAACTATTTCAAGCTTGGAAATAATTAAAACCCTGAAAATTGTTACATAATTCATAAGCTACTTTATTATGTTTAGCATTAAACATAATAAAGAGCCATGGTGGCGCAGTGGTTAGGGATGCAGTACTGCAGGATACTACTGCTGACTGCCAGCTGACTGCAGTTCAAATCCCACCAGGCTCAAGGTGGACTCAACCTTCCATCCTTCCGAGGTCGGTAAAATGAGGACCCATGCTGACTCTGTAAACCACTTAGAGAGGGCTGAAAAGTACTGTAAAGCAGCATATAAATCTAAGTGTTATTGCTATTGCTATTTTAGGAAAATCTATAGCAGTGATGGCTAACCTTTTTCTAAAGATGTGCCAAAGTTGTGCACGTGCATGCTATCGTGCATGCCTGCATGCTCACCCACTTGTGCACATACATGACACCCACCTGAGCTTGTGTGCATGACACATGTGCATGGGCACATGACCCCCGCACGTGCGCCATTTCCCCCACGTGAGGGAGGGAGTTTTTGCCCTCCCCAGGCTTCAGGAAAGCCTCCGGAGCCTGGGGAGGGCAGAAAATGGCCCAACAGCCCAACTGGAAGTTTAGGAAGTTCCTGTTTTTCACCTTCGCCAGGCTCCGGGAGGCTTTCCTGAAGCCTAGGGAGGGTGAAAAACAGTCTCCCCCGGCCCTCCAGAAGGCTGAAAATCAGCTGGCCGGCGTGTGCATGCACACCGGAGCTAAGGGTTGCGGTGGTGGTAAATATGGCTCCACATGCCACCTGTGGCACACATGCCATAGGTTTGCCATCATGGATCTACATCATAGCTTAAAAGTAGGACTTGTTTGTGACACTATATTAGCAAGAATGGAGGCAGAATGAATAATAATCCTGCCAAATTCTATGCATTCAACAACAACAATAATTAATAATAATAATCAGGAAGACATTGTAGCTGCCTGACCAGGATTCTCATCCACGTTTGCTTAACCTCTTGGTTAAGCCAATCAACAGGTTATAATAATACGTATGTACTAAATGGTACATAAGGTTTGGCTAAATTTATTCGAATTAATGTATATATTTTCCAGGACACTTTCTTCACTTCTCAATGCCATAACATCTACATTTCATTTTACTAATTATCCTCATTTCCCTCAAGTCAACAACTTAATGAAATGGTTATGATATTTCACTTGTAGAAATTCACTTTATATTAAATGGCACTATTAATTCAACAAAGACATTAACTGAAGGGCCCCTTTCCTATCACTGCAATGGTGACTAGATTTGTAGATTATGTCACAGAGCTTGTTCTAAGTGTCCAGCTTTGGGCTCTTAAGTCTTTGACTTTCCAACCTTGTATGAACAATTGGACATATAATTTTCCGGTGTTAAGTCCATTTATGTGATTATATAATTTGATATCACCCCATAAAAATTACAATATTGCTTTTGCTCAATTACATCAAAGTTGCCCGGTATAGCAATATAAAATATAATTTATGCTTAATTTAGGCTGTGCTCTAAAGTTTATGAAGGTGATTTTAAATGGAACCAATTCAACAGTATTTCTCTGCACTTCATCAAAGGATCCAGATACTTAAAAATATACAATTTCTCACAGAGGGTCTGTATAACTGGGCTACAACTATGGCCATCTTTGACTATAGCTCATTCTAGTTATCATCATCATCATCATTTAATGACCCCATAATCCCTTGCGGGGTGGAATCTGGGGCAACTGAATGGAGCTAGCAGAGTATTTTAATGGCTGGATGCCCTTCCTGTCGCCAATGAGGAGCTTTATTCAGCAGATATATTCTCACTGTGCCCAGAGAGAGAAATATCTGCCTCTACCTAGGATCGAACCCACAGCCTCCTGATTGTGAGGCGAGAACTCTGCCTCTAGGCCACCACACCACTCTCTAGCTCCTTCTGCTTATTCCAGATGGGAATTAGAATCCAGTTATATAGAGGTAATGATTCTTCATCTCTGGAACAACAAAGCTTTATGAATTGTAACCATCACTGACAAAATATTAATACATGCAATTTTGCTTGTAATTCATCTTTTTAAGTCACCATTAAAGAAAGGTTTTAATCCATAAATTGCAGAGCCGTTTTCACATGGAAGTCAACTTCATGAAGGGTTATTAAGGTAATTATAATTCATACAATCGTATAAAGGAAAAAAATATAACTAGTTCATTTTTATATATGCTCTTGTTTGTTATATTTTTATGCCACCTTTATTATTTTATAAGTAACACAAGGCGTTGAGCATACTTAATACTCATTGCTCCCTTTCTTTTCCCCACAACAACAACCTTGTGAGGTTGATAGAATCAAATCAAATAGAATAGAATAGAATTCTTTATTGGCCAAGTGTGATTGGACACACAAGGAATTTGCCTTTGGTCTCAGTGTACATAAAAAGACAAGTTACATTCATCAAGAATCATAACATACAACAGTGATAGTCACACCTTTCTAATAAGCAATCAAATCATACTAGAAAACAAATAATCAATATAAATTGTAAAGATACAAGCAACATGATTATAGTCATTAGTGGGAAGAGATAGTAATAGGAGGGATGAGAAGATTAATAGTAATAATAGTAATACAGCAGAGGTGGTATTCAGCTGGTTCTCACCGGTTTGGGTGAACAGGTAGTAGCGGCTGCGGGGAGTCCCGCCCACCTTCCCCGATGTAATGTGCAAGCACAATCAAGATCACGTGAAGTGTTAATACCACTTTATAATGCCTTGGTAAGGCCACACTTAGAATACTGCATTCAGTTTTGGTCACCACGATGTAAAAAAGATGTGGAGACTCTAGAAAGAGTGCAGAGAAGAACAACAAAGATGATTAGGAGACTGGAGGCTAAAACATATGAGGAACACTTGCAGGAACTGGGTATGTCTAGTTTAATAGAAAGAAGGACTAGGGGAGACATGTAGCAGTGTTCCAATATCTCAGGGGTTGCCACAAAGAAGAAGGAGTCACACTATTCTCCAAAGCACCTGAGAGTAGAATAAGAAGCAATGGGTGGAAACTAATCAAGGAGAGAAGCAACTTAGAACTGAGGAGAAACTGCCTGACAGTGAGAACAATTAATCAGTGGAACAGCTTGCCTCCAGAAGTTGTGAATGCCCCAACACCGGAAGTCTTTAAGAAGATGTTGGATAGCCATTTGTTTGAAACAGTTTAGGCTTTCCTGCCTAGGCAGGGGGTTGGACTAGAAGACCTCCAAGGTCTCTTCCAACTCTGCTATTGCATTGTATTGTATTGTGGTGTGCATGCACAGATGCGGCACATGAGCTTGCATTTGCGAACCGGTAGGGAAGGTAAGTGAATCCCACTGTAATACAGTCTTAGTAGCTAATATGACAGTGTTGTGGGAATTAGTTGTTTAGCAGAGTGATGGCATTTGGGGAAAAACTGTCCTTCTGTCTAGTTGTTCTGGTGTGCAGTGCCCTATAATGTCAAAACACAAGGCGATGAACATACTTAATACTCGTTCGTCCCCTTCTTTTCCCCACAATGACAACCCTGTGAGGTAGATTGGCCCAAGGTCACCAAGTCAGCTTTCATGCCTAAAGTAGCACTTGAACTGTCCTAGTTTCTGGTTGTCCAGCTATTTATATCCAATTATATATTGAATTAATTAATTAAAAAAAACTTGGAATTTGAATCAGGAGACAACATGCAATTGGAATTATGAACATACTGGAACCAGAACTAAGCAATAATCTATTGAACATAAAATCAGGAGTCAGAAATAGAGAACAGCAAGATTGTAAAGAAGCACTGCAGATCCATTGCCTTTTTCCGTGCCAAAGATATCTGGAAATGTTAATATAAACAGAAGAAAATATTCTTGTTAAAAATAGATAAACTAAGAATCAAAGATGCTACTTTATTTTTTCCTCAGCAGAAGCTAAAATAAATTAGGTCTGTAAGCAAATTATATTTTTCTTTCTTTTAAAATGCCTGCAGGACATGTAATTCCCTTGACAGAGATGAAGTTCCTTATTTGGCTCTAGATGGATGAGAAAAGATTATTCTGTTTCATGAGTTTTTTAACCTTTTACATTATTTTGTTACACTTTAATTATAATGGCATTCTTAAATGTATCTTAGATTAGTCTTCTTTCTCTATTTCTTGGTTTCACAATAAATTTCATTGCATATTCATTATGCCTTGTTCCAACTCTCTGACAAATTAATCCATAGATACAGTAAAGCAGATAAATAACACAAGTCAGATTGCATTCATGATTACCTGTCTCAGTTTCTTACTCTATTTCTCAAAGGTAATGGCAAAAAAAAGATGATCTATTTAATTAGACAGTTATTTTTAGTCCATCAATGTTCCTGATTGGGTGGGGAACAGTAGTAAGGTAGCTAATTTAGCTGGGGGTTTTTTGGAGTTGGATGTCACTTTTGCATTGCTAACTAACACAGAATCTAGGACTTAGTTCTAATGCAACGATAGCAGTAAAGATATAAATGAAACCTCTGTACAAAATACATGCTACATTTACCCGAAAAGGAGGTTTCCTTCTACCCCTCTCCACCAAAACCTGAACTGTAAATTAAGGGTTTTAACTTACATTGTCTGATGAGTATAAAATAGATTGATTGACTGATTAGGTGCCACCAATTCATCTTTGAATCCAGATGACCACATGGAAGATGAGCTAAATTATTGAAAGTAAAGGAATTAGCAGAGGTGCGGAGCAGTGAGGGGTTCTTACCGGTTTGGACCAGTTTTGCTGAACCGGTAGTGGTTTGGCAGCCTGGGTCACTGGAACCGGCAGCAACCCAGGCCTGCCATGACCCCTGAAATGGTTCTCTGGGCAGCACGATAGGTGCCACCATCTTGTTTTTCGCTTCTGCGCATGCACATAACATGTTGTATTGCACTGCGCATGTGTGCGCTGCCCATCAAGCACATGCACAGCACGCACGTGAGCAAACCGGGAGTAGTGCCTGCCGGAACCCACCCCTGGTGTAGAGGGTTTCAAACATAGCTGCTGAAAATCTTGGATGCCTTTGAATGTTAGAGTAATTAAATCTTGCTTTAGACAGAGCTTTTCTTTCTCCCCCCCTCCCCTTTTCTATCCATTTGCCTTTTCTTTTCATATTATCCCCCTTTCTTTTTTTTTCCTGATCTACCGGAACAGGGGTGTCAAACTCAAGGCCCGTGATGTGGTTGAATCCAGCCTGTGGGGCCATCCTGGAATATGTAAGGGGCTGGCCTGCATCGTTTTGGCATGGTCTACCCAATGTGAAGAGACAACATCGAGTCAGCGTGGCTTCGTCCTTGTCTACTCAATGCAAAGAGGATACATGCCAGCAGTTTGGGGAGTGGAGTTAAGCTGGCCACACCCACCCAGTCAACCACACCCACTGGCCCCCCAAGGTCAACCACAGCCGATGCAGCCCTCAATGAAATTGAGTTTGACGCCCCTGTATTGGAAGGATGGAGGAAACAGAAATGTGTGTTATAACAGCACATTTGCATATACTCAAAACCACAAAATACCACAAAAAATGTTTTCCTTGAATTATATTGATTATCCTTTTCTAAAAATTCATACTTGCACTGCTCATTTGGCAGATCTTTATCCATTTTTCTTTCCCTGTTCAGCTTTTTCTCCATGTTTCTGTAATTCCATGTGGTTATCCTTCACTATTTTCCAGAGTTGCTGAATGTCAAAGATGTGGTTGGCATACAATCAGCGAATAATTTCCAGGTAATTAATTTGTGTTTCATACATTCGGTTTGGATTTTGTGTGGGTAATTTGCAGGTCAGGTTACTCATCAGAATCACATCTTTTTTTATGAAGAATGCAGGAATACCTGGCAGATACTAATTTTTAATCTGGCTTCCTTCTCTTTCCTGACATTAGATTTTCAATGCTATTAGTGCATCACATATAATTACCAACAGCTTCAGGATATCATTATATGTTTCTAAAATTCATTTGAAAGATGGGGAGGGGAGGGAAGATGAACAAGGCACTGAAATAAGTGTGCAGCGAATAAAGCTTCCTTCAGTCGTGCTTCCTTTCTTAAAATCCATCAATATGTTTGCAATGCTTGCTTATTTATTATTTACTTGTTTAGAACATTGATCTGCTCACATAACTCAAACAATGTGTCTCTGAATGGCACATAAAAATCACTTGACAGAATACAAAAGAAAGATAAAAAAAATAAAAATAAACAAACTTTGAGAATAGCCAAATTGCAACTAGATCAGAAATCACATGAAGCAACATGTTATCGGTTCTGCCTGCACTAAAAATGCATTGTTTGAATATAACTTGATTGTAAGTAAAGCAGAGAAAAATAGCACAAATGAACCTCCAATCTCAACGCCCACATTTTTCTATCTCTTTTAAAACATCTCATTGATCACAATTCCTTCATTTTGAGCCCTTTCAATTTGCTTATGAGAACATAGCGCTCCTCAATGTCCAATTTAGAAGTAGAATCCAACCGTGGCATGGACAGTGATTTTTCTGCATGCACTTCAAACTACCTATGGAATAATAACTAGTGGTGGTTCGGAACATAAATGTTACAAAAAAGAAGGAACAAGGAAGTCAGTCTGCTGCCACTAAGACTAGCACTGTAGGACTGTTTTAACTATCAACACACAGAGAAAAATATACATGCATACCAGTGCTGGGATTCAAAATGTTTACTACCGGTTCTGTGGACGTGGCTTGATGGACATGGCTTGGCTTGGTGAGCATGGCTTGGTGGGCATGGCTTGGTGGGCATGGCAGGGGAAGGATACTGCAAAATCCCCATTCCCTCCCCACTCCTGGGGAAGAATACTGCAAAATCCCCATTCCCTCCCTACTCCTGAGGAAGAATACTGCAAAATGCCCTTCCCTACCCACTCCTGGGGAAGGATACTGCAAAATCCCAATTCCCTCCCAACTCCTGGGGAAGAATACTGCAAAATCCCCTTCCCTACCTACTCCTGGGAAGAATACTGCAAAATCCCCCTTCCCTCCCCACTCCAGGGGAAGGCTACTACAAAATCACCATTCCCTCCCCACTCCTGGGGAAGGATACTGCAAAATCCCCCTCCCCCCCCACTCCAGGGGAAGGACACTGCAAAATCCCCCTTCCCTCCCCACTCCTGGGGAAGGATACTGCAAAATCACCATTCCCTCTCCACCTCATTAACCTGCTTTCCACCTCTGCTCTCCTCTGCAGGGCAACAAAAGAAGACCCAGCAATCTGCTGGGAGGCAGCAATAGACCGACCATCAGCTGGGACTCTGAGGCAGCGAATAGATCAGGGCCAGGGCCAGTCAGAAGTGGTATTTGCCGGTTCTCCAAACTACTCAAAATTTCCGCTACCGGTTCTGATGAACCAGCTGAATACCAGCTCTGCTGCATATAATTTTCAACATTATGAATAAGTATGTCTCTACAAAGAGCAGCAAGAAGGTGTTTTCTAAAATCATTGTGCCAATTTGAAATGCTACACATTGTTATAACGTTGTTTAAATCAGGTTTTCAAAATCCTGTTACTGGTGAATAGACACGCTGAGTGACTGAAGGATATTATTGACATATAAGTAATCCATGTTGAGTGGCCATTATTTTCCTTCATGCCTAACAGGAAGAAAGGTGTAAAAAGCCATGTCTATGTGTCATGCATCTCAAACTCAGCCTTATAAAGCCCATGGTTTGTCATTTGGAAAGCTACAATCTTGCCAGTCCCTGGGTTGATTTATGAGGCAGCAGAGTAATTTCTCATTCTCTCCCATTGTTCTCCATTACTGCTTCTCAGAGAAGGTTACTTTACTACCTGTTCCCTATGTCATGCTTAGCTGAAATATAATTGACTTGGAGACCACCTACTTTTCAAATGCAAGCTTTTGTAACACCCATTATTATAGAATATTAACTTTGATGCTTCTCAATCATCTGTCAGGGCCGTATCAAGCACTTGGGTTTCCTTTTAAAAAAAACAAAAACAAGATCAGTTTGCAAAACTCCACATTGAGAAAGCTCTTCTTGATGTGTTTCAATTACAACCAAGGTGCCTTCCTCATGTGTGAAGACGATACCTTTGGGTATTCATAAAATCAAAAATGAAAATAAGTTTCCACGACCCACTGCATAGAAAAGGAAGAATAAGTTAAGTTCTTCAGCATTCATTTGGACTACCTGCTTGATTCCGTAGCACAACAAAGTAGTGAGGAGATGTATTCTCATGAGGCCACTTCATATGAGACTTCACAGTTTCCATTTCTAAATAAAGCATTGGGTTTTGTTATGGTTATGATCTTCCTTTGCATGTGAACAAATCTTGGATTTATTAAAAGGGCTGAATTGAATCGTGTTGGGCGGAGGAAAGTTATAGCAGGAGAAAACTGGTAGTACAATCACATCTGAGCCACAAACATCTAAATGTTGCCCAGCTGGCAGCAAGTAGAATTTTCTCTATAACTTTGCTGCCATCCAGAAGTGGTCCGGATTTCCCTAAACTTGTGATGGTGAATCTATGGCATGCATGCTGGAAGTGGCATGCAGAGACATCTCTCTGGGCACACCAGTTGTCGCCTGTTGCTCTTCCGGGTTCCAATGCATATATGCATGCCATATGCATCTTTGTGCTGAGCTTCTGGTTTCGTGCCAGCCAGCTGGTCTTCGGGCACACATGCGCGCTAAAAACTGGAAGACCAGGTGACTGGCACGCATGCGCCTGCTGTAAACCAAAAACTCAGCTTCCCAGTGTGTGCATGTGCACTGGGAAACATGCTCCCGCATATGCGTGCCGAAGAGCTGGTCTTCTGATTTCTGGAACTCCCCTGCCCACACACGCGCTCCCGTTTCAGCACTCAGTGCTAAGAAGGTTCTCCAACACTGCCCTCGACTTTGGGATAGTGTTTCCCAAATGAAACATAATAGATGTCCCAACCGAAGATATAGAGGTCCTAGCAGCAATAACAATAAAATGTAAAGAATACAAAAGATACACACGATTATGTTTCCAAAAATAAATATTAAACTACAAAAGTAACTCTTCAGTTAACAGCCATTTGTTATAGTTAAAGGAGTAACTGAATAAGCAGGTCATATCCTGCAGTTTACAAATCTGGTACCCATTTTGTGATTTAGAAATAAAATAGGTTTGGGAGGAGGAGCCAGCGTCACGACAATATGGATGTGTGGTCTCGATGCTCCCAGACCGCAACCAATACTTTTGCCGCTGGGTGGTCCAACCGGACCTAAACCGTCCCGCAGAGATGGTGAACAGGAAGAATATGCCTTGCTGATCTTAGGGACATTGCAAAGTCCCTGATCGATCCAAGAGAAGTTCTTCAAGCCGACGACAAAAAATCCAGCCATTAGACTGATGAAGTCAGGGTGGCTCTAAAATGGAAGGATACAGAAAGAGAAAGTGTTTCCAGCTGGTGAGGATTTTTTACTGTTTTAAAAGAGACTGCCTATAAGGAATTTAAAGTTAATTTAAATTTGAGAACAGAAGAAATAAGCTTTGAATGGTTTTGGACAGTGGGTTATCTTACTTTTTAAATGCTACATTCATGGATGGAATTTATGCAAGCCTTTTGAAACGAATGGATTAAGTTTTCTTCTTCTATTTTTTTCTTTTATTATTATTCTTTGTAACCTATGGACTGAAATTCTCCTTCTTCACTACTGTGGGTGTTTTTTTTTCCTTTTCTTCTCTAACTCATTCAAGAATTTGACTTTTTAAAACTTTGAATATAAAAAAGATACAAAAGGAAACAAAGAAAATTGTAACAACAGAGGGAAAAAAACACTGCTACTCGGAGGCTGGAGGTTTGTGTATTGGAAACAAAACACTCTTACTTTCCTCACTGATTATTCTGGCTTGGCACTTCAAGGTCTCACTGTTTGTTTTTATAGAGTGATGAGAAGAAAAGCATACAGATGTCCTTTGAAGTATATCTTTAAGCACAGAAAAGTGAAAATAAGACTTTATTGTGAATTTATGCTTAATCTTGTAAAAACCTTCCAAGCCAGAGTAGCAGTGTTTGTCAGCTGGATATAATGACACAATTACAACAGCAGAAAGAAACTTTAAGCCTGCAAAAGATATTGTTAGAAATTCAGAAATTATCAAACACATTTGAGAGGACAAAGTTGGGAAACCTAGAGCATCTAACAGTAAAATATGATGAAGAAGTTGGAGATGTTTATCAAGTGGAAAAAGTGGAGGTTAGAGTCCTAAAAACCGAAGAGGAAAATGACCATAAAGAAATTAAATCCGCTGATATCTATGGTGATTGGTTTGTGTCTGGAAATGGAAAGAGTGGAACACTGAAAGAGGAATTAAATGGAGGGAAACTCTACCCCAGATGGCAAGATACAGAAGAAGAAAAAACAAAAGAATTTATGGATTTAAACAGATTAATTTTATTAGCAACATCATTGATAACACTACTGACAATTAAAGATAAGCTGATTAAGGAAACAGAAGAAGGGCATCGAAATTACACGAGAGACTTAATAAGCAATGAGTTGCTAAGAGGAGTCCATACAAATTTGATTAAGGAGATGATTAGAGGACTGATACCACAAATGGCAGAAGACATGAGACTGTTTTGCTACTGGAAAGATACAGGTTGATAGATGGAAGTGTATAATTTAAAACTAGTTAAACTTAGTGAAATTTAGTGACAATAGATATAGTCAAATAAATAATTGATAATGATAATAATGTATACATATGTATTGTAATGATAAGTAATAATTGGATATGAATATTGAATGGTACCCATGAAAGGAAGATTAGAAATCTTTTTGGTTATATATAAAGGCTAATTAAAAAGAACTAAATTAAATTAAATTTAGTTAAGTTTTGATTATTGGGGGGGGGTGTTATGATACAGGATACAGTCAAATAAAGGAGGAATAATGATAACAATGTATATATAGGTATGGGTACAACATAAGGAAACTGGATGTAAATTGTAAACAGTGATTTGGAAAGGAGAATTAGAAAATTTTGTTACTAAATATTATGGATGTTTAGGTAGAATAGACCATAAGGATTCAGTGTTATTGGAGGATTTAGAAATAGCAAATGAAATGCCAGTATGTCGTTATGTTTTAAATCTTGGTATATTTTATGATGAAGGACGTTTAAACGATTATAGTCAAATGAAAATGGAGGTATGATGATGGTAATATGTATAAATATCTGAGTTAAAATTCTTGAGTTATTATGAATTATGGTTGATGACTGTGTAAGAGATGCACGAACATCTTTTATAACCAACTGATACACTTTCTACAGTATGTAAAGAAGGAGGATTCTTTGCGTTGTGTTTGTTTTGAAAATGAAAATTAAAAAAAATATCAAAAAAAAGGAAATAAAATAAGTTCCATAGATTAAGACAAATGAAAGATTGGAAGAACATAACCAAGAGGAAATTAGAGTAATGCACACTAAAGTACCGTATTTTTCGGAGTATAAGACGCACCAGAGTATAAGACGCACCAAGGTTTTAAAGAGGCAATTTTTTAAAGAAAAGTTTTTGCACTCTGCAAACCTCCCCAGAATGGCCCATTTTTCACAAAAACGGGCCTGTTTTTTTTTTTTTTAAAAAAAGGCATGAATAGCCTTTAGGAGGCTTATAGAGTGCACCTGAGTGCTGGGGGAGGGGGCAAAATTGAGCAAAAAACAGTCCATTTTTTTGCTCATTTCTGCCCTCCCCAGCCCCCAGGAACACTCTGAAAGCCTCTTACAGGCTCTACACAGCCATTTTGATGAAGGGGGGTGGGTTCGGGAGGCAAAAAAATGCTGTATTCAGTGTATAAGATGCACCCAGCTTCTCAGCCTCTTTTTTGATGGAAAAGGGTGCATCTAATACTCCGAAAAATATGGTATTCTTTTTCTCAAACACATCCACATAGACAAAGAAAGCACATGTCATTAGCAAGGAGAGCAACATGTTGCAGAAGAAAACTGCTAATTCTGCTACTCCCTGGTCATTCCATTTCGGAGATTCCAGTGTGAAATTCAACATTACCTCATACTTTACTCCTTGGAGTAATCCCTTGCAATTATGATGCCTACACAACTGTGTTTTAACATGAAATCCATGAATCTCGGAGCACTGTTCAGTATGTGGTGCATATGTATGTGCCTAATGATTATTTGAGAGAACAATTCAGTAAGTGTACCTTGGGAAAGATATATTGGATGTCTGCAAAGCTAATAGGTATTTTCTGGACTGAACACAGGTTGATGAAGCTCGCAATGCTTGACTTCTCCACTACTCTTTTATTGCTCCCTTTTGCCTGCATTGGGACACAATGATTTGGAAGGAGCTGGAGAACTTGGGCAGTTCCATTTCTATTACATTTGCATATAAATTGATCTGGAGATCCATCAGCTGACTCTGTTAATGAGGTTAAGAAAAAAAACACAAAGACTTAATCGAGTCTGGATTTGGCTTTTTTTGCTGCTAACCATCTCTAGGGAAGGGAACTTACAAACCCATTTCCATCTCCTACTCCTTTCCTCCATTTATGAAAAGATCTCCCGACATTTAAAGATACAGGATCCATATTTCACTGATGAATCCTCTCTAGTCTCCCTTTTGCCCAAAGGTACTCAGGCATGCCACACTTGTCATCCTAATTGAACATGGGATCTTGAGTGACACATAAGGAAATTGTCTTTGGCAGTGTAACAATAATAATTTATTGTCGAAAAGCTGAGAAAAGAATCTGGGACTTTGAAGGACATAAAAATGGAGTTGAAGAAAGAAAGGAGGAGGACCTTAAATGCAATTCTGCTATATAGTACTAGAAACATGGTGGCTCAGTGGCTAAGATGCTGCACTTGTCGATCAGAAAGATCAGCAGTTCTGCAGTTTGAATCCCTAGTACTGGGTAACGGAGTGAGCTCCCGTTACTTGTCCCAGCTTCTGCCAACCTAGCAGTTCAAAAGCATGTAAAAGTGTAAGTAGAAAAATAGGGACCACTTTGGTGGGAAGGTAACAGCATTCTGTGCACCTTCATGCCGGCCACATGACCATGGAGAAGTCTTCAGACAGCGCTGGCTCTTTGGCTTTGAAATGGAGAGGAGCATCACTCCCTAGAGTCAGGAACGATTAGCACATATGTGTGAGGGGAATCTTTACCTTTATATAGTGCTAATATTTTCATCAATTTGTTCCACCTATTTTTCATTGCTTAACAATTTTAGGTTATACACATCATGTCTGAGCTAAAGATACTGTTCAAACAGCTTCATCTGTTTTAGCCTCCTCCCCTTCCCCCCTTTTTTTTAATAAAAAAGGACTAATGTTTCTCCTACTCCAGTTTCAACAATTATGGAGGGCTTGTGATAATTCTCTATTCCTTTAGACTTTTCTTAGAGCATACCTTTCTTCTTAGTGCGCTATTTGTTTGGACAATCCTGGTACACGGTTGTAGTTTAGGTTACAGTTCCCACTTGGATATTTCATTACAATGGTTATATTCTTCTCTTGAATGTATCTTTGTGTTGATATTTAATTTAATTTAATAGAATCAAACCTTCAAACTGAATTGGATTTCAAATCAAATCACCAAATTAATCTGAAACCTCCAATCAAAGTTGTTTGGAGCAATTTGAATTGATTCAGTTGTCCATTTTGTACGTCTGTGTGAGAGAGAGAGAGAGAGAGAGAGAGAGAGAGACAATGAGTACAGCAGTGGGATTCACTTACCTTCCCTAGTGGTTCGCAAATTTGAGCGCACGTGCACGCTTTGCCCACACACACCGCATCTCCGCATGCGCACCCCTTTCTGTGCAGGTGCAGCGCTCATGCATTACATCAGAGTGGGTGGGCAGAGCCTCCCGCAGCAACTGCTGCCAGTTCACCCGAACCGGAGATAAACAGCTGAATACCACCTCTGAATGAGTGACATTGTAGCTTGCTGGCCAATGGAATTTATTGCAATGTTAAACTTCAGAACTTCAGAGTTCTTTACAAATAGGATGTGCTTTTGACTTCGTTTCTTCTTGTCACATTTCCCTCTTATGCTGTGCTGGAACTTGCTAAGGGCAGGGGTTTCATTTGGAGAAAGACGGAGGGTAAGACAATATTCAGCTGTTCTTTTATCCTCTGCCTTATTCAGCTGTTTGATCTGGCATGTGATCCCGTATAGCTTTCCCCAAATACATACATTATTAATCTTTGTTTATCTGACTTAGTCCCCTGTTATTCTGTCTCAGTTCCCTTTTATTCTTTCCCCACCCACCCAAAGCAAAAAAGCAAAAGGAATATGCAGTGCTTTGCTGCATAGCCCAAGGCTGTGTGATGGAGGTACAGCAACCTATATTTTAAAATGCCAATATATTTGCAGTATGGATACAATGCACATTTCATTGCAATGTGCAATGCAATGCGCAATGCAAGCATCAAGCACACAATACAGTATATCTTCTGTAGAGGAAAGGTCAAAGCCGAGGTCAGGTTTGCATAAGACCAATGCCATTCTCTAGTCCATCGTCAGGGGGATAACGTTAATGTGTGGCACAGTTGGAAGCAGTTCCTATGTCACTGAATCCCGAAAGAGTAGAGAGACATGGAAGCAATGGCGTGATGGTTTCCTCTCTATAAGGAGCCGATGGCATCACCGGTCCTGCCACACAAAAACAGAAAAAAATGCATGTGTGGACTGGCATTGACAAGCTAGAGAGTTTGTGGGAGAAGGAAAGGAATCTCAGCTATTGTTCTTTACAAGACTCCTACTCTGTTGTTATGATTACTTTCATTCAGCCTATGGCTTGCAATGCATTGTGGCTACAGTGGACAAGACAGCTGATAAAGGAGGAGAAGCCTGTGGCATAGTGGCTAAGACTCTTGCCTAGTGTGTAATACAGCCCAGGTTCGAATCCCAGTAAGGGTATGGCTAGCTGATGAGAGCTAAATAGCTCGAAATGGATCTATACTAGTCTCCCTTTATTTTATCAGCACAAGTACAACATATATATATATATATATATATATATATATATATATATATATATATATATATATATATATATATATATATATATATATATATATATATATATATATATATATATATATATATATATATATATATATATATATATATATATATATATATATCACGATATATTGCATGGTCTCTGTGAGTGGTATTGTTGTCATATACTACTTAAAATGAGACTTATATAGAAAAGTTTAGACAATATGTCTTCCACATCTCCCAAAGCAGAGGATGCTGCTTTTTCCTCTGAGTTAACAATTTTTTTTTACATTATTTAGTTTCATAGTGACCTAAAAGTTTCCAGAGGCTTAAGGGAATTCCTGTAGCCAATGCATTTCAATGATACACAAAAAGTCAAGATTCTGCATATTTGTCCATACTTCATTGGCATACCTGGAAGAAAGCCTTAAAAACTATCATCATATATGATATCCATTTATACATAATCAAAACATGGGCAGGAGGCAGAGAGCTAGCATACAGTATGCAGAAACCAAATACATACACCCAAAATTAATTATAATTTATATAAAACTAGATGATAATCTGGCGTTGCCCAGGTATTTATTTATCCTAATCCATACATTTGTCCTCAAAAATAATCCCAGATTAAATATAATTTCTAATGTTGGATTTTCCCCCTTACCAGAGAGAGCCCCCTTGTGGAGTATTGTGGAGCTGTTCCCATGGTAACTCCACTATGCTGTACAGTAGAAGCCATTTTATGACAGTACAATAGAATCTATTTTAAGGCACAACATGCTGTATCTTAACAGAACATCCCCCTGAGGGGTGTAAGGGGTGTCTTACCCCCCACAGTATTTGTTTCCAGAGAGTAAGTCATCTATGTACCAATTTTGGTTGAAATTACTCCAGTTGTTCCAGAGTTATGTTGGAACATACACATACACAAATACACAGACAGAGCCATTTAGCTAGCTGGCTAGCTAGCTAGCTAGCTAACTAGCTAGATAGACAGACAGACAGACAGACAGACAGACAGACAGACAGACAGACACTCTCTTTCTCCATGAAGACTATGATCAGATGTTATGCACATTTACCAAGTTGCTATTAAGTTGCTATGATCTGTTGATCATATTTTAAATAGAATTATTAAGAAAGATATTTGGCCCCTTATATCTGCCAATAGCTTTAGCATAATGAAGGCATGTGCAAAGTGAAGTTGACAGACACAGGAGTCTTTCAGGGTATTACAGAAATACCTTTGAGACCACTTTTTATAGGTGCTTTAAGGATGGGAATGAGACAGGAGGCCTAGAAGAGACAATGTTTCCATGTTGTTCCTTAAATCATTAAAACTCCAAAGCTGTGAAAAATGGGCCCAAATTATATCACCTGGGATGGTATTCTTGATGTGGGTTCAGACCATGAAGAAATGCTGACTCCAGGGACTTCAAATGAGAGCACAGGGAAACATCAGGAAGATGCTGAGATCCCTGAACTGGGAGTGAATTGGCCAGAGGAGAAGGAGAAGCTAGGAACCTCAGAAAGGCTGTCAGGGAAACAATCAAATGAGCACCTGGCTGAAGAAGAAAAGGTAGCTGCAGCCAGAGGGCTTAGATACCCAGTCAAAAGTGCAAGGCACAGCTGCAGCCAGTCACTAAGGATAAGGAGGAACTGTCTCCTTCATCAGATCCCAGAATCTGCAGGTCAAAAGGAAGCAAGTGCAATGGAGGTCAGTAAGGCTACTTGGCCCAATGGCTGGAGTAGCACAGTGCTAGAGACAACAGTTTAATTTCTTGCTGTGTCTGTGTTTCTGGCTTCTTGGATTCTTGTCTTGTGTGACTGGACTCTGGACTTAAATCTTGGATTTGGATATTGTGGGTTTGGACTCGTGCCTACACTTTGGATTTGGTATTTTGGTTGGTTTACTTTGTGCCAGATTTTTTTTTGGGGGGGGGGGGGAACACTGTGGTGGTTGGGGGCTGTTTGCTGGCCAATTTAGTGCAAAAGGACTCCTGGGAATGACATTAGGGGCTGGTGTTTTTCAAGTTCAAGTTCAAGTTTATTTGATTTATAGACTGCCCCCTCCCCCCGAAGGGACTCGGGGCGGTGTACAGGAACCACATTAAAAAACCATATACATAATAAATACCCTTAAAACCAGATTAAACCTAAAGCCCTGTACAAATTGTTAAAAATTAAAACACGCCTAAAACCAAAGCATCGAATTAAAAATACAGGCCTGGGGTGGGAAGCTGGAATTAGGCCAGGCCGGCTAAATTGAACAGGTGGGTTTTTAGCTTCGTGCGGAAGGAGCGGAGATCTGTAGTTGTTCTGATATCAGGGGGAAGGTCATTCCAGAGGGTCAGGCCCATCACAGAGAAGGCCCTTCCCCTGCTGGCACAGCCTAGTGGACGGCACCCGGAGAAGTCCCTCTCTGTGTGAGCGGATCGGCCGAAAGGGATGTATGGGGCAGGATGCGATCCCGCAAATACCTAGGTCCTGTGCCATGGAGCGCTTTAAAGATGATAATAAGCACCTTGAAACGCACCCGAAAAGCCACAGGTAGCCAGTGCAGCCCGCGCAGGAGAGGTGTTACATGGGAGTACCTAGCGGCTCCCAAAACTGCCCGCGCGGCCGCATTCTGGACCAACTGGAGCCTTCGAGTGCATCTCAAGGGGAGCCCCATGTAGAGAGCGTTACAGTAGTCCAGCCGGGACGTCACAAGCGCATGAGTGACTGTGCGAAGGGCAGCCCAGTCCAGTAGGGTGCGCAGTTGGCGCACCAGGCGAACCTGGTGAAACGCCCCGCTAGCCACGGCTGTCACATGGTCGTCCATTGACAGCCGGGCATCTAGGAGGACGCCCAAATTGCGCACCCGATCCACGGGGGCCAGATGTTCGCCCCCAATGGCCAGTGATGGAATCAACTGGTTGAACCGGGGTGCCGGTAGCCACAGCCACTCCGTCTTGGACGGGTTGAGCTTGAGTCTGTTCCTTCCCATCCAGATCCGTACGGCTTCCAGACACCGGGACATCACTTTTTTAAATAAAGTCTTTCCATTTTTTTGTTCACATACATGTGTTAAGGTAATGATGATTTAATAGCTGACCAGCTGCTGTAAGGCTGTAAACCGAGATGATGCAATGAGAATGAGTCAGCAGGGTTATCACTTTATAATATCACTATATAAGAGAGGCCCTGTGAAGACATCGCTCGCTCTCTCCATGTGTGTGTCTGTGTTATACTGTAGTTGATTGATTGATTGCCTAGTACTGTATGTATATATACCTGCATTTTTCAGAGTATAAGAAGTTCTGAAGTATAAGATGCACCTAAATTTTGGGGGAAAAAAATGAGGGAGAAAAATCTGTCTCTGCCTCCCAGCAATTTGCCTCCTTGCAGCAAACAGTACAGAAGATATATACTGATTGTGGTGTTACATTTCAGACTATACTTGTACAGATGCTATAATAATAAAGCAGTCTAATAATTTGAACATTCTATAGGCATTTATAATTATTGACTTACCTCCTTACAGCAAATAGCCTGTTTCAATTTAGTCTGATTAGAAGGGAAAAAAATCTGCCTCTGCCTTCCAGCAATTTGCCTCCTTGCAGCAAAACAACAAGTTTCACTTTCAATTTCAGTTTAAGCATCAGCCTCCCAATGATCAGCTGTTTCAGGCTGCAGGGATTGCCATAGCCTATTGCCACCTCTGCAAGCCCCATTTTCTCTGTTTGTTGCAAGGAGGTAAATTGCTGGGAGGCAGAGACCAAAGGGTGGGGGCCGGTGGGTGGGAGGGGCTACATTTAGTGCCCAAGATGCACCCAAATTTTCACCCTCTCTTGGGGGCGGAAAGTTGTGTCTTATACTCCAAAAAATATGGTATATACGCCTTGTAGATAAACCACTGTTTGAAAGACAAAATTTCTGTGTACCGGATTTTGTCTCCAAATAGTAGTCACACTGTGCACATTCTGACAGCATGTGGTCTGGAACAGGACACCACCAGAAACTTCAATAGGATAAAATTCTGATTGTGTGATTTTGGACCTTTTTAAAAAGTCTTCTTGGTAGAGAGCTGCCACGGTAGTCTTTGTTTAATAAATAAATACAATTCTTAACTTCAATTTTGGAAGACAAAAATGCACACCTGGCCAATTTGCCAACAAGTTATTGCAAAAAATCTTTGCATCCTGATGGGTTTGCAAATTCGCTAATGAGAAACCCCATGGGGCCCATAAGCCAAAGGTTGCACACTACTTACCTTAGATATGAAACTACATAATGTGTTTTCTTGTATTCACCTGTCTCCCAAGCAAAAATAACTGCAATGACTTTCCTATATTGCTAGTGCTTACTTCTTTGATCTGCTGTCACTACTGGCAGCATTTTTTTAAAAAAAAGTAGATGATGAGGTTCTCAGAGTAGAATAGCTACACAACTTTCTGCATTGGAGCAACAATAATTAGGTGCCGAAGTACCTCCTATGCCTGCCTAAATAGCTACTTCCTAATAAAAATAGATAAATTGATCTAACGAGAGTGATACATTTGCACCATACAAGTTGGTGGAACAGATGTGCTCCTATTAATAGACACATGTAGCCTGTTAAAACTCTGGTCTGCTGTAATATCAAAGCCTGCCCTCACAATGTTTAAACACCAATCCAATTAGCATCAAGGAAGATACCACATACTTTGTTATTCCACAACATAGATCCCCTAAAACTATTCTTAGCTTAACAATCTTTATTTACTTGAGCCTACCTATCCCAAATACAACATGCTCTTGATGTAAAATTTCACATGGAACTCATAGAAGTGAAGCCTGGGGGATGGGAGGTGGATGGGTGGTACACCATTTAAAAAAACTGCACAGAGCAGATCATTACGGACATAATAAAAGAGTGTAGTGTGAGAGATTCTGCGACTCTGTCTTACTGCAGTGGTGCCAACTAAAATACAGGGGAAGAAATGTACCCCAGGGAGCAGTAAATTGATACATTTATTCATGAAGATGATACTCTAGAAATTAATAAGAGTTTTCAAGCCCCAGAATCTCTTGTAGAAATCAAACAGTAGAGATTCAGCATGTATGCAATAAAAACTTACTCTCTATTTACATGTTCAAATGTTTCATCCTCTTAAAGAATCGTAATCTTAATAAAAGAAATCCCTAAGGTTGCCTATGCCTGTCTACACACAGTGTGTTTTTCCAGGACAGTCTGTTTCCCATGGATACCTGTATATTTCTGTTCGAGGCTGAAGAGACAGGTATTGCTATCAGTTGAGAATGATTAGATGGAGTAATAAGTTTGGAGTCATAAGCATATTAAAAGCACCCAACACAAAACGTCCTGATGATTTTACCCACCTGCTTCCTATAGATACCATATTTTTCGGACTATAAGACGCACCGGTGTATAAGACACACCAAGATTTCAAAGAGATAAGTAAGAAAAAGAGTGTTTGTCTTCCCCGGCCCCCAGGAGCACTCTGCAGGCTTCAGTAGGGCTGGGGTCAGGCAAAAACACCCCCGTTTTTCCTTTCCCCCAGCCCTGCTGAAGCCTGCAAAGTGCTTCAGGGGGGTGAGAGAAAGCAAAAACATCCCCGTTTTGGTGAAAAACGGCCCGTTTTTTGCCCATTTTTCACCAAAATGGTGGCATTTTCCCCTTCCCCCAGCCCTGCTGAAACCTGAAGAATGCTTCTGGGTGATGGGAGAAAGAAAAACATGCCCATTTTTTGCTCATTTTTCACAAAAGTGGGATGCAGAATGGGGCTTTGGGAGGTCAAAAAAAATGACTGTATTCAGTGTATAAGACGCACCAACATTTCCACGCACTTTTAGGGGGGGAAGGTGTATCTTATACTCCAAAAAAATAGGGTATTCAAAAACATTGGAGACAGAGGGAAGCCTGTTTTGAGGAGCACTTGTGATCACATTTCATAACTATTCAAGAGACAGCTGGAGAAGCATTGTAAGGCAGAACTACTCATCTCCAAATCACTTCTGGTGATCCAGAAAGATACCATGATCAATAGTGCTGAAAGCTCCACCAGGACAAATCTAATCCCGTAGCACAGGGGTGTCAAACTGGCGGCCCGTGGGCCGGATGCGTCACGCGCAGGCCACGCCCACCCCAGCTCTAAGAATGGGAAAAACATCACGAAATGCCATGTGATGGTAACATGATGTGGAGAGTTTGACACTTGTACCTTAGCAGAACTCAGGTCAAATTGACCAATACGATCATCTTGACCCAATAGCTTACTCTAAAGCCAGGTTGAAATAGATCTAAAGAATCCATATCTCATAAGACTAATTGAAGCTGATTACCTACCATTTCTATCGACTTTTCCTTCCATGGCAGACGACAGATTAGCTTGAAATTTTTCTTCATCATGGAAACCAGAGTAAAACGCTTGAGAGAAAAAAACAGTGAAGCATCATTTTTAAACAAAGCACATCTTATCTTCTATCCGTGAGACATTAATAATGTCAGCTAATGACATTGTTTCCAATAGCCATTTTGCATGAGGAAATCTGCCTTTTTGGTAAAGTTCCAAAGAACAGTGAGTGTTTTTGTCCAAAACAGCTTCTCCTTAAACAGCTATTAAAATGTACCACAGATCAGATTTCATAAACTCCATCCCAGTCTATTCTTCAAAATTAGGAGCATATATTTATCTCACTATGTTACTGATGCTCTATGTGCCATTTAGAATCTGTCCATTGCTTTAAGAATTACTTGTGGGATTTTCTTCTACTCAAATGTTTTTTTTTCT
Organism: Natrix helvetica; assembly: GCF_964273705.1. Classification (NCBI taxonomy): domain Eukaryota; kingdom Metazoa; phylum Chordata; class Lepidosauria; order Squamata; family Natricidae; genus Natrix; species Natrix helvetica. Next base: position 19,469,124 of record NC_138558.1, read on the forward strand.
CCAGCTTTCTGCTGTTGTGTTCTGATGATTGTGTGAAAATTCCAAATTACTTCATATTGGGACTTCCACATTTTCTACGTTCTGGATCTTAATGCAGTTCTCTCATAATGCATGCATACATTGCCTCATACATGCATCTTACGAAGCACCCATCCAGTGGTGGGATTCAACATTTTTTACTACCAGTACTGTGGATGTTGCTTGGTGGGCGTGGTGTGGGTTGGTGGACATGGGTTGGTGGGTATGGCAGGGGAAGGATACTGTAAAATCTCCATTCCACCCGACTCCAGGGGAAGATTACTGTAAAATCCCCATTCCTTCCTGATCAGCTGGGACTTGGGAGGCAGAGAATAGATGGGGGCGGGGACAGTCAGAGGTGGTATTTGCGGGTTCTCTGAACTATTCAAAATTTCCACTACCAGTTCTCCAGAACTGGTCAGAACCTGCTGAATACCACCTTTGCTCCCATCTCAATACAATAATACAATACAATAGTAAAGTTGGAAGGGACCTTGGAGGTCTTCTAGTCCAACCTAGTTCCAGCCTAGGCAGGAAACCCTATACCATTTCAGACAAATAGCTATCCAACATCTTCTTAAAGACTTCCAGTGTTGGGGCATTCACAACTTCTGGAGGCAAGCTGTTCCACTGATTAATTGTTCTAACTGTCAGGAAATTTCTCCTCAGTTCTAAGTTGCTTCTCTCCTTGATTAGTTTCCACCCATTGCTTCTTGTTCTACCCTCAGTTGCCTTGGAGAATAGTTTGACTCCCTCTTCTTTGTGGCAACCCCTGAGATATTGGAACAATGCTATCATGTCTCCCCCAGTCCTTCTTTCTCTTAAGCTAAACAAACCCAGTTCCTGCAACCATTCTTCCTGTTTTAGTCTCCAGTCCCCTACTCATCTTTGTTGCTCTTCTCTGCACTCTTTCTAGAGTCTCCACATCTTTTCTACATCGTGGTGACCAAAACTGAATGCAGTATTCCAAGTTTGGCCTTACCAAAGCATTATAAAGTGGTATTAACACTTCACGTGATCTTGATTCTATCCCTCTGTTGATGCAGCCTCGAAGTGTGTTGGCTTTTTTGGCAGCTGCTGCACACTGCTGGCTCATATTTAAATGGTTGTCCACTAGGACTCCAAGATCCCTTTCACAGTTACTACTACTGAGCAAGGTACCACCTATACTGTACCTGTGCATTCCATTTTTGTTGCCTAAATGTAGAACCTTACTCTTTTCACCATTGAATTTCATTTTATTAGATAGTGCCCAATGTTCAAATTTGTCAAGATCCTTCTGTATCTTAAGCCTATCTTCTGGAGTGTTGGCTATTCCTGCCAGCTTGGTGTCATCTGCAAATTTGATGAGTTCCCCATTTATTCCCTCATCGAAATCTCAAGATTTTGGGCCATTTATCTGTTCCTAGTCTAACAAAATTTTAAGTATTATTATTGTGGTTAGGTTAGTACATATTGTAACTTTGTCAGATTCAATTATATCGAATCTTTTCAGATTTGACAGTTAGTTATACATACAAAATATTTACTTTATTTCATTGAAGGAAATGTCCATGCAATCCTTCAATTTTAACTTCAGGAAAAAAAAAACATTGTCAGTAGATTGCCTCATTTTCCCCAGATCATTACAAGATTGACTAAGTTTAAGCTCCTACATTCGTATTGTATCATACTTTCAGATGATGACTGTGTTCAGGCTCCTTTTTCTGCTTGATTTTTAAAGCTTGTTTTACTAAATTCAGCATTCGTTATAGAATGATATTTTGGCAGTAAGCTACAACAGGTTCAGTTTTGCTCACCTTTTATCTCTTTATGTATTCCTTCTTTATTTCTTCCTATAAAAGATGCATCTGGAAATTAATAAGTATAACCTTGACAATATACAAATGATGACAGTTTAGTACTTCTTGGTTCATTACAAGGCTTTGCAACCACCTCACATATTATACTCCTTTGATTTTTTTTATTTAGAGTATTTGATTGCTATAAATCTATTTCTTGTAGTAAAATTCTATGAAGAAGCAACCAATCTAGAATCTAAATGATAAACAAGTAAAGGTTATCCAGTTCTTGCTCTAGATATTATTTTTTTTAGACACAAAATATACAATCTCATTATAAAATGCATTTGACGCTATCAGTCTATTTCAACCATAAATCCCAAAGGCAGCTGGTATTTAAATGCTTTTTCTTGTCTAGAGTCTCTTAGTTTTGATAAGTAAAATATTATTTAAAAGGTCAGGCTGAATTGTATGCCGTGTAATGCAGTAAATATTAATTCATTACCATATCAATGTATATACAGAAGACAGAATACACCTAGCTTTGATTTTTACATTATATATATATATATATATATATATATATATATATATATATATATATATGTGTGTGTGTGTGTGTGTGTGTGTGTGTGTGTGTGTGTGTGTGTGTGTGTGTGTGTGTGTGTGTGTGTGAGAGAGAGAGAGAGAGAGAGAGAGAGAGAGAGTATGTGTGTGTATACACATACACACACACACACACACACACATTCACATTTTTTTCTTTGCTTCTCTGACTCCCTCCAAACCAGCTGTCAACCTTTGCCAATGGCTTCTGTTTGGAAAGATGAGATTACCACATGCTGCCTTATATTTAGAAGCAGAAAATAGATTTTAATTGATCCTGTCTCTCTGTGCTTGTAGATACACACCAAACGCTATTGTTTGCCAATCCTCCAAGATAGACCAGATTGGAAAGTCAAAGACCTGCAGACCAGAAGGTTCTGTGCATGCCCAAATGTACTTCCTGCGCTCTGGCTATTGAACTGGTAGTGAAGAAAATAGAGTACCATCTCTGCACATAAGGAAATATTGCTCCCGCCAGCTTGAGCATTCCATAGGTGGAAGGTGTAGACATTGTAGTGAGGTACCGGTGTTTAGTACTGTAAGAAGCCCCAGACCGCTCCTGAGTAAAGGAGTGTTCACAATATGTTGGCTTGGTAGTGGTTGGTGATTGAAACACATAAGGGAATATTGCTCCCACCGCCTTGAGTCCAGAAGCAATTCCATAGTGGAAGGCGAGGACATTTTGGTGAGGTACTGATGTTTAGTACTATAAAGAGTTCCAGACCGCTCCTGAGTGAAGGAGTGGAACGTCTGCCAGTTTGAACTGCAGTAATGGAATGTGAGGCAACTGACAGTTGGAACAGAGTTCTTTTCAGGTGGGGAGGGGGAGTAGAACTCCTTAGCATCAGAGCGTGTGACTTACTGTATAAGAAATACTAATGATTTGATGGTCATTTCAAAAAATCCTTTCTTAGTGAGCACCTAGAAGCCAAGAGGAACATACATGCCAAATTTCAAGTTTGTAGGCTTTACGGTTCTGGAGATTTTGTGATGACTGAGTAGTATTTGGCTTATATATATATATATGGAAGATTTCAATATTGCTGTCCTTAGAATTCTGCAGCATGCAGCATCCCTGCAAACAGAAATATGATTTTGTGCTGCACCTGAAAAACTTGAAGAGTTAATTTCCAGAATAACTCTTGATGGCTTTGATTGTTCGACAGAGTTTTATGCATTTAAACCTAGCAAGTTTCTCCTGTAAGTATAGATATAGTCTATCATTCTTTTGAGGAAGAAAATAAGTGGAAGCTAATGCAAGAGATCTTTGCCAAATACTATGTTTTATAGCAAATGATATGCATATTGAGCTCATAATATGCCATTGACTCAAATGAGAAGGATAATGCCTGCTTATCCATCATCACAGTAGATTAAAATGATTGCAGTTAATTAGGTATCTACAGTCTTATTGTACTGTCCAAATGAAGGATGTAAATCATACAGGTAATTACTCAACATGGCATTACTTGAACCAATCCTATCAGATAGGTGTGGCGAACTCCATTATTTTCCTTTGATTTGCAGGTTTTTTAGCATTTTCATAAAAAGAAAGTATTTCTTTTTAAAAAATCAAGTCAGAATTATCGTTTCTAAACTTTATTTCAAAGCAGATTCAAAAGTAAACATGTTCTTCCTCATTCTGACTGTTTTCCATAAAAGGCAATGACCTGTATCAAAAGTTAATTCCATATATGTGTGAGATTGGTTATGATTACCAAATAATAACCGAAAGCTACCTTGCATGTTTGTAAGGCACCCTAAGCCTCTTCTGTATTTTTACTTTGTTTCTGCAGCCCCAAAAGATTGCAGCGTTGACAGATCAAGCTGTGTTAACTCAGAATGTCTTTTGAACTATGACATGGTAGTTAAAGTGTTAGATGAAGGCTGCAGAAATCTAGTTTGGAATCCAGGTTCCAATGTGAAACCTCAGTGGGTGATTTTGGCAAGATGTCAAATGCTGTCTCCCAGAGCAAACCACTCCAGAGATTTGTTGTAGGAGAAAATTGGAGGAGGAAAATGTTATTTTTCTCACTTTGATCTCTGGAAGAAAGAGGAGTAAGAAGATAAAGAGATTTTATAAATACCTGCTTTAGTTGAACACACTTGTTTGGTTAAATTTTGGGGCCTTGTCATAGAATTTAAATTCTAGTGCTGTTCAACAGATTCAAGCCGAAAGCTCCAGCTTCTAACAGTAACAACAGCTCTTTATTATAACACAACAAGTATGAACAATCCAGCGAAGGTTGAGTCTGATAGCAGCCCTTTTATAGGGAGCTGTAAGACCCTTCGACCAATGAGATTAACCTGTTCCCGCCGGAACAGGGGACCTTGGTGGAAACCACTATAACTGAAGCTAGTATCTAACACCCCTCCCCTCTTAGATGGGATAATCCTATTGGTCACGTAGTCACGCAGGTAGGCAGACTTTTTGGTAGCTCTGCCAGACCTGCGCAGTTCAGTCAGAGAGTGTTCTTCGGACAGGTCGGACGGACCTGTTTGCTCTGCAGCCCCGCTTGGTGGAAGCTCCTTGAACCTTTCACAGTCCGTGGCTGGAGCTTCTAGAGCCGGTTCGCTCGGAGCTCGCTGCGGGCCTGCAACACAAGTAGCTAAGTATCCCGATGACTTCGGGTTTGAGTTGGCTGTGGAAGGAGTGACTTCATGCTCCTTTTGGGTAGGGCTTTGGCTAACTCGTGCAGGAGTTATCTCTGGCTGCCTAAGAGTGGAGTTGGAGAGGCAGCCATGGAATTGGTCAATGTGCCTTCTCCAATTCTGACCATCCTCGAGCTCTATGAGCTCTATGAGACAAGAGTGAGGCCCAGCGTAGTTGTGGGCATAAACTGAATCCCCTATGCTAAAGTTCCGAATTTTGCTTGTGGAGTCAGGGGGCGATGCAGCAGAATAGTTTGGGTGTAGCCGGTCTAAGTGGGACGTTAGCCGGCGACCCATGAGAAGCTCGGAGGGGCTTCTCCCTGTGGTGGCACTTGGCGTGATATGTTGAATTAGAAAATAATGGTCAACCCCTGTTTGCCAATCTCCCGGGCCCATACTAGATAGGGCCTCTTTTGCAGATCTCACCATTCTCTCCTCCTGACCATTGGAGGCTGGATGGAATGGTGCGACCAGGGCATGTCTGATTCCCTGTGCTGCTAAGAAGGTCTTGAATTGCATGGCCGTGAATTGGGGCCCATTGTCAGAGACCAGGACATAGGGCAGGCCGTGTGTGGAGAAAAGTCTCCATAGTACCTTGATGACTGCTTCTGCCGTAGTGGAGGTCATCAGGACTACTCTAGCCATTTCACGTAGTCGTCCACAATTACAAGGAATGTCTGGCCATGAACTGGGTCAGCAAAATCAATGCTCATGGTGCTTGAGGTCACTCCCACTCCTTAGCGGGCGCCTCTGGGGAGTTGGTCTGGACTCCTGACACGGTGTGCAGGTAGCCACCCATTCTTTGATCTCCCTGTCCATGTTAGGCCACCACACGTAACTCCTGGCCATAGACTTCATCCTGACGATTCCAGGATGCCCTACGTGTAAAGCCTCTAATACTGCAATGCGCAGTTTGGGTGGAACAACGACCCGGTCCCCCACAGCAAACAGCCATTAATAACAGACAATTCATCTCTCTTACAATAGTACATTTTGAAATCAAACCCAACAGGCCACTTGGGCCACCTGCTCCACACCCAGTTCAAAATCTATTTGATTGTGGAGTCTCTTGCAGAGTGGCGGGCAATGTCACTAAATGAGACAGGACCAGCCTCTAAGCAGTCAATATGAAGGACTGGCATCTCAGGGATAAGGTCTGCGAATAGCTCATCAGCGGTCTCGTTGATACCGGTCACTTCTAGGCCCAGGGCTTTGAACCAGTCAAGCCCCAGGAGGCTCTGCAGGTCACTGCTGATCACTGTCACTGGAAACTGGCCGCTGAAGTTGTTGAAGTTCACCTGGAAGGTTCCCTGGCCCACGATGGGGACTCGGTTCCCCTGGTAATTGTGAAGGCGGATGTCAGGGGCACGTAAATGCTGCTTCTTTAGGCTAGGGATAGCCTGCTTTAGTGTAGACCACAGCATGATGGTCAATGATGACCCCATGTCGATCTCCATCTCACATGGAGAGCCCTCGATGAGGACTGTGACCTTTAGCTTTTTTGACTGCCTTGTGCGGACTTGGCCAATTGAGGTGTGGTAGGTGACTCTGGTGTCGCCCTCTGAGCACCGTGGTGGCTTCTGCCATGCCCCTTGGTTGGGCCTCTGCTGGTGGTTAGATCGGCTTCTTGGCTGCCAGGTTGTCATGGGGTGCTTGCTTCTGCAAACCTTGGCAATGTGCCCCTTTCGCTGGCAGATAACATCACGGAAACGGCAAAGCGATCTGGTATGGTCTCCTCTACAGCTAGCACAAGGTGGGAGACATGGTTTGAATTTGCGCACCAGCTTGGTGAGGCTACTGCGCATGCGGCAGCTGTCATCTACTTCGCCTTCTGAGCTCTCGGCCTCTGCAGTCTTGCGATGTGCATGTGTGCTCTTCTGCGTGTCTTGCAGAGTGCTTTGGTGCTGCAGGGTTTCTGTAGACTTGATGGCCGATTCGGATGCCCTGGCTTTGTCCAAGGCAATTTGCAGAGTGAGGTCAGATTTGGCAAGTAACCTCCTCTGTAAATTAATATCCCGCACACAACATTTGATGAGGTCAAGAATAAGTTTGTCTAGGTCTCGGAACTCGCAGTATGCTGTGGCCTTTCATAGTGCTGCAACATACTTTTTAAAAAATTAAATTAAAAATTAAATTAAAAATTAAATTTATTAAATTTATATACCGCCCCCCTCTCCCCGCAGGGACTCGGGGCGGTGTACAGACAGTACATATAAAACAACAAAGCAAGAACAACAAAACATTAGACAACCAACATAAACATACGGTCTGTAAAATACCCGAACTCATTTCAAGTTAAAAACAGTCTAAAACCAAATTAAAACCCCAAAATTTACAATATTAGAAAGCCATCCAGGAAGGTCAGTAATAGATTGTACTTATGATTACGATTGGGCTAGGCCGGCTAGCCGGAACAGGTGGGTCTTGAGTTTCTTACGGAAGGAGCGGAGATCAACAGTAGTTCTAATGTCAGGGGGGAGTTCGTTCCAGAGGGTTGGGCCCATCACAGAGAAGGCCCTACTCCTGGGCACCGCCCACCCACATTGTCTAGCGGAGGGTACCCGGAGGAGACCCTCCCTGTATGAGCGGATTGGTCGTAGGGATGTATGGGGTAGAATGCGATCTCACAAATAACTAGGTCCCGAGCCATGAAGCGCTTTGAAGATGACAATCAACACCTTGAAACGCACTCGAAAAGCCACAGGCAGCCAGTGCAGCTCGCGCAGAAGTGGTGTTACATGGGAGTACCTGGTACTCCCCAAGATTGTCCGCGCGGCTGCATTCTGAACCAACTGGAGCCTTCGGGTGCATCTCAAGGGGAGCCCCATGTAGAGAGCATTACAGTAATCAAGACGGGAAGTCACCAGGGCCTGAGTGACTGGGCGAAGGGCGTCCCGCTCAAGTAGGGGGCGCAATTGGTGCACCAGGCGCACCTGGTGGAACGCCCTCCCAGCCACGGCTGTCACATGATCATCCAGCGACAGCCGGGAGTCTAAGAGGATGCCCAAATTGCGTGCCCTATCCACCGGGGGTAGTTGTTCCCCCCCGATGGCCAGAGATGGAGCAAACTGGCTAAAGCGGGGCGCCGGTAGCCACAGCCACTCCGTCTTGGAAGGGTTGAGCTTGAGTCTGTTGTCCCCCATCCAGACCCGCATGGCTTCCAGACACCGGGACATCACCTCGACGGCTTCGTTGGGGTGGTTCGGGGTAGAGATGTATAACTGAGTGTCATCTGCATACAGATGGCACTCAACCCCGAATCCTCGAATGATCTCACCCAGCGGTTTCATGTATGTGTTGAACAGGAGAGGTGAGAGGACCGACCCCTGTGGCACCCCACACGTGAGCGGCCTCAGGGTCGACCTCTGCTCCCCCATCAACACACATTGCGTCCGACCGGAGAGGAAGGAGGAGAACCACCGCAACACGGTGCCCCCCACCCCCATCCCCTCCAGCCGGCGCAATGAGATACCATGGTCGATGGTATCGAAAGCCGCTGAGAGATCTAATAGGACTAGGATGGAGGAGCAACCCCCATCTTTCGCTCTCCAGAGATCATCCACCAACGCGACCAAAGCCGTCTCAGTGCTGTGACCGGGCTGGAAACCGGACTGGTGCGGGTCTAGATAAACAGTTTCCTCCAGGTGCCGAGGGAACTGTTGCGCCACCACACTCTCAACAACCTTCGCTAAAAAGGGAAGGTTGGAGACAGGACGATAATTGGCTAACTCTACTGGGTCCAGAGAAGGCCTCTTAAGTAGGGGCCTCACCACCGCCTCTTTCAAAATGCCTGGTAGGAACCCCTCCCTTGTTGATTGATTCGCCTTCCTTCTGGTTGCGAATATTAAATTCGTGTTGGTGGATGTGCTTAGACGGCTTGGGAGCATAGTGGCTCCTCAGCATCTGCTGGAGCATGGACCAAGTGACCGATTGTAGCAGCGTTGGTTCAGAGATGTCTTTGGCAGTTTCTAACACTTCCCGTCCACAGTAACTGAGGAACATGTTCTTCTTGCAGCCTTCAGAAAGGCCCATGAGGTTGCCGGCTTCGAGGAAGCAGTTGAACCTCGGCATATACGATTCCCAGTGCTCGGTGACTGGGTCATATGGAGTTGGTGGGGTGTGCATGGCCATTTTGTGTTCTGAGGGCGTTTTGAGTTTGCCGCTCAAAAATGGCCACTCGAAGCCACGCTGAATTCCGGGCTGGATGTACTTGTTGGACTGCTATGCTCTTTTTGGTTCGCCTAGTTGCCTTCTGATCCCACCTTTATCACCAGTGTTAGATCGGGTAATGGATAAGCACACACAGGCTAACGGTAACAACAGCTCTTTATTATAACACAACAAGTATGAACAATCCAGCGAAGCTTGAGTCTGACAGCCCTTTTATAGGGAGCTGTCAGACCCTTCGACCAATGAGATTAAACCTGTTCCTGCCGGAAAAGAGGACCTTGGTGGAAACCATTATAACTGAAGCTAGTATCTAACAGAACTGAGTGTTTTGCCTTTGTCTGTTCTGATTTCACAAATGAAGACTTGTATTTGACAGGATTAGATACAATTCTGTGCAGGAATCTTACACACAGATCAGCTACAAGGCCTCTCATAAGCCAAGCGTGGGAGGAATCCTGTAAGTAATTAGGCAGACAAAATTCACAATTTATTGTGGCTCAGTACAAATCTTTAGTATGTGATTTCAGGAATCTTATATATGTATATAATATATTGTTACTGATTTTCCCAAAGAAAGAATTGGGAAAACATAGAGGACAGCATACGCAAGAAGAGGCTGCACGCAATTAGGCCTCTGTGCTGACATCATCGTTTTCTTTTTAAAAGCTTTTGATTAATTCAAACATTTAGACCTATACTACAAAATATATTTATTCAGAGATGCCATAGTAAGCAATTTACAAATTATATACTGTAAATCACTATATAGTTTATTAAAATGCAAAAATCCTTGCTTTGTATTAAAAAGTAGGTGCAATTTTAATTGGTTTGCTGCAAAAAACAACAACAACTCTGTCTTGAAGACATGTATACACTGTAGGATATAACCCAAAAGTAATAGAGGAGTCTTCATGGAACCCATCACCAGAAAAGGCTTAGAGTGGTTAAGATGGTGCACTTCTGATGTCATCACATTACATAAAGCAGTGATGGCTAACCTTTTTGTACTCATGTGCCGAAGTGTGCACGCACACAGTTTTGCACCCCTAATGCAATATGTGTGTGCCGCCCCCATGTGCCCCTCTCCCTGCGCATGTGTGCTTGAACCTCCATGCTCCCCCTTCGTCCTGCGCATGCACACGTGACCCCCCTGCAAGCCTCCTGGGTGCAAAAACCAGCAGTGGGGGGGCACATGTGCACATGACCCCCATAACCCCCATGCATGCATACGTGTCTCCCACATGCACACCCCCTGCGCATGCTTGGCAGAGACCCGAAAATCAGCTGGCCACAGAGAGGGCACATAGTGCCATAGATTCACTATCCTAGACATAAAGCATTCAAACTTTTCATAGAGGGAAGGTTAAGTTATACAGTATACTACAAGCCGACATGGTGCTTCTTTTAGCTCAAAGATATGCTTGAGTCTTTTCTCCTGGCTACTCTGAACACTTTTGCATATTCAGTTTAATATTAGTAATAGTCTTAAATGCAGATTTGTAAAGCTAATAATAGCACTAGAACAAAGACATACTGTATGTATGCCACCTACTCATTTGGCTTCTACCTGTATTTAAGGTGTCCCAAATGAATCCTTGGAATAGTAATTGGGGAGAAATACTCTGGCAGAGCTTCTACATCTGAGGGATCCCTAGAGAGATAGTAAATCAATCAAAGTCTGTAGTATATATATGCTCAAAACTTTCAAAATATTTTAGTGGCGAAGTTATACAGAACCGACTGTAGATTGGAATTTTGGCACATCAGATTATAAGGATGTGACATTATTGGGTTCTCCTGGTTGTTGTTTTTTCCTCAAGGAACCATGGAAATAGAATAGGACAGGATCTCCTTGTTTGCAATCGAATACAGGTAGTCCTTGATTTACAACAGTTCATTTAGTGACCGTTCAAAGTTACAATGGCACTGAACAAAGTGACTTACGACCATCTTTCACAGTTATGACCTTTATAGCATCCCCATGGTCATAGGATCAAAATTCAGATACTGGGCAACTGGTTCATATGTATCACGGTTGCAGTGTCCTGGGGTCAGGTTTTGGCAACCTTTTGACCAACAAAGTCAGTGGGGAAGCTACATTCACTTAACAACCGGGTTACTAACTTATCAACTGCAGTGATTCGCTTAACAACTGTGGCAAGAAAGGTTGTAAAATGGGGCAAAACTCAATTAACAAATGTCTCACTTAACAACAGAAATGTTGGCCTCAATTGTGGTCGTAAGCCAAGGACTACTGTTTCCCAATAGGCTCATTGATCTTTAAAGCGCTCCATGGCATAGGACCTAGTTACCTGCGGGATCGCATCCTGCCCCATACATCCCTGCGACCAATCCGCTCGCACAGAGAGGGACTTCTCCAGGTGCCGTCCACTAAACAGTGTCGGGGGGCGACACCTAGGAGCAGAGCCTTCTCTGTGATGGGCCCAGCCCTGTGGAATGACCTCCCCCTCGACATTAGGATTACCTCTGATCTCCGCTCCTTCCGTGTAAAGCTCAAGACCCACCTTTTCCAATTAGCTGGCCTGGCTCAACCATAGTTTTATCCCATTGCTCCTGACAATCTTTTTAAATTTGTAATTTTAACTGAGGGTATTTTAATTGTTAATTTTAATTCTATTATTACTATTGTATGCTTTTAACGAGTGTTACCTCCTCCGGATACATGTATGTGTTTGTATGTATGTGTATATGTATTGTATGTATATGTATATATGTATGGGTTTTTTATTGTACGCCGCCCCGAGTCCTTTTGGAGAGGGAGCAGCTAACAAATTAAATTTATTCTATTTTATTCATCTACCAAATTTTTAAAAAGACTGAAAAACAAAGCACGTTTAATGGGACAGAGAAATCCTTTAATCTTCACTGTTGTTGGACAGACCTCTGCTTCTAAGTCACTCTGCCTTTTGTTTGTGCGTTTCCACCTGCTGATTATTTTCTCTAGGACTTTTTAATTAAACAGGGCCTTGCAGTGGGCTACAGTACAGTTTTCAAGTGCACTTTGAAAATATAATTAGTCAAGACTTTGCTCAAGATATGCCGCATCTGTCTGTCATCACACTTGGGCTACATAGGATGAAGGCAATCTGAAAACAGGCTTTAGATCTGGAACACATTTCTGTGATTTCTTTATTTTATTTTCCAATATGTTACACTCCTATTAAGGAACTAAGGTTAAGGATGTAAGAATGCAATTTTCATACAACTTGACAGGTATAGTGAGTACAAGGAAGCTGGTTAAAATCATAACTGTATTATTATGTTTCAACATGTCCAGTCACAAATCAGCAAACTAGATCTTTAGGCTGTGAATATATGATGTAGGATGATAAATATAAATATAGAGGAAAGACCTAAGCGGTACGATTCTATACACAATGCCAACTCCATCCAACATTGCTGTTTTCAGCAGATTTAGGACAGAGTTTAACTGGATATAATCCCTTGTACTTTGCATAAATAGGCACATGCTGGAGGAAAAAAATGGGACCTATTTTTAAGTTGGTTAGATTTATATCCTGCAGGAGCTCAAGGAGGCAAATTTACCAGCCTCTCCCCTGGAGCTACTCACACCTTTATTACCATATCACACTGGCTCACAGATACTATTGTGTTTTGAAATGGTAGTAGGAGAGCTGTGTTAATTTGTGACCAAAAAAAGAATCAGGAATTTGGTAGCACAAATTTTACTGAAAGGCATACATTTCTGTGAACTGCACCTTACTTTATCAGATGCATAGAGTGGCTGTACTGATGTATGATTTAAATTGGCATTAAGCAGGGAAAGCAAAGGGGACAGGATGGCTCAGTGGCTAAGACGCTGAGTTGTCGATCAGAAAGGTCAGCAGTTTGGCGGTTTGAATCCCTAGCGCCGCGTAACAGAGTGAGCTCCCATTACTTGTCCCAGCTTCTGCCAACCTAGCAGTTCAAAAGCAGGTAAAAATGCAAGTAGAAAAATAGGAACCACCTTTGGTGGGAAAGTAACAGTGTTCCGTGCACCTTTGGCATTTAGTCATTCTGGCCACATGACCATCGAGACGTCTTCGGACAGTGCTGGCTCTTCGGCTTTGAAACGGAGATGAGCACAGCCCCCTAGAGTCAGGAATGACTAGCACATACGTGTGAGGGGAACCTTTACCTTTACCTTTTAGAGAAAGCAAGGAGAAGACAGGTTAGTTATACTCCTACAGGCTACATATGGGATAGATTTCAATCCCTTTTCCATTAACAATTTTTAAAAGCATTGCGTTTAGCATTGTAATCTTTTGGAGTTATATGAGATCAGCAATCACTCATTCAGTGATGAAGTTAAATTCCTGTTTTTCCAAAAAACAGCAACTTTGAGAGTTACAATGGTGCTTTGTAGATTGAAATCATCAGATGTCAGGGTTCCAAATAGCGTCCTCTATGAAATAACAGCTTGAGGCAATAAGTTCCTCAGAACACCAATTTATTAGAAGAGCCATGTTGGCACATCTGGGAAAAACCAAATCTGAAAGCTTCCTGGTTTCCTTCTTCCAGTTGAAAGTTCAAGACTCTGCAGCAACACCCACAAGTCCATCAAATGGTCCAATCTGTTACTGCTGGGGATGAAGATTCCTCCCATCCACATCTGCCCAGATGCCGGGACATGGTCACCTTGACTTTCTGAGAAAGAATGTTACTATAGCTACACATCTCCCAAGCTCCATACCATCTCCCCCTCCCAGTTTCCCATAGTAACTATGTTTGAATATGTGGCAGGCTTGAGGCCCTATCCCCCGATGGTTTCCAAGACTGACACTGATACAACTTTATCTTGGTTTGAGCGCTGCTGTCAATTTTTATCCATTAGTTGCTTTGTCCTAATTGTCCTATTTAGAATTCAGAGGGGGCATTGTTGGCAGATCGTGGCATATATCACATTAGATGAAGATCATGCAGAGACACTCCTAATCTTACTTCTAATTTTGCACTATTATCAAGGAAGTGGGACACATTCTGTGGAAAGCATAGGTTGAGGCTGATGGTAAGGTGCTAGTTGTTAAAGTCACGATAGAATTTGATGAGGGATTCATTTCCATAGCTCAGTGTCTCAATGAATCTTTTGTAAATGAGTGGCTTCAGGAGATAAGTGTTGAGAAAGCATTTTTTCAGGTCAGCTCAGAGGTGGGTTTCACATGCGTTTACCGCTGGTTCACCCCGCAATGACAATGTGCATGCATGCCTTCCACGCATACTCTTTGCTCACTCGCACGGCTTGCACGCATACACGCGGCTTAGAAAATGTGGCTAAATAGGACACCACAGAGCTGGGGTGAGTGGGTGAGAACAGCTCTGCTTCAAATTAGCCTACTAAAAATACAATAGACAGTTAAAATTCCATAAACTCAGGTAGGCCAAAGGAGCATTTCACTTCTTTGCAAATTAATATATTTCATTGCAAATGTGATCCCAGCTCCAAAATGTTTAAGCTGCGAATAACGTAAATTTTTTTGGCTTATCTCAAAAGCATAACACTACTCAGCACAGTTGGTTACATTAGATTAATGACTTGTTAGAAAGCAGTGCACTTCCTATGCAGTACTAAGCAAGTTATATGACTAATCATAGAACACTGCAATTAAAAATGAACTAAGAATTCATTTTAGCTTCCTATAAACCTCATTCTACCATACTGTGATTCTGCATAATAAATGGTAAATGTTCCCACTGTTTTCAACGTATTTCTTCAAGGCTCTTCTAAGATCAAAGTTATATTTGTCTCCATTTTAAAATATGGCTTAGACCTGTCTATTGTGATTTTATAGAGTCTTTGTCCCTCTAATTATTTATTCTTATGCATAGGATTCATTCCTTTGCCAGCCTGTTTCGATTTTGAGCCTGTAGATCGGGGGTGTCAAACTCATGTCATCACGGCAGCGTCATGTGACATATCGGGACTTTTTTCCCCTTCGCTAAACTGGGTGTGGGCGTGGCCCGTGTGTTACACATCTGGTCCGTGGGCCATGAATTTGACAGCCCGGCTGTAGATGTTCATTTCAATGAAAGTTGAGGCCATAGATATTTTTTCTGACTTTGAATGAAAAACGTAAATTTGGATTGACAAATGGAGACTGCACTTCATTTCTGAAATGTATGAAGTTTCTAAGAAATCCCTCTTGGTTTTTTTTCAAATTCACCATTCAATCTGGTGAATTTAGAACAGTGATCGGCTCTTTAAAGAGGAAAACAACTCTTCCTGATCTCTCCTGGAATAACCACATGGTCCTTCATTATTATTGCATTCAAACATCACATAGCAACAATAATTGGTAGCCAAGTTTCTTCAAATGCCCCATGTCACCTACATGTTTTATCTTAGCTGCAGAAAGTATTTAAAGATAATTCATTTGGAGAAGGGATACCACAGTCACATCATGTTCAGCCACTATATTGCTTTGAAGAAGGGACCTGGGTTGAGTTGGGTTGGAATCAGGGGTGCAGTTCAGCCAGTTCTCTCTGTTTCAGGTGAACCAGTAGCGGTGGCGGTGGGAAGCTCCACCCACCCGCCTGGATGTCATCACGTCCTGTTTTTTACGCTGTGAGCCTGCGCGGAAGGTCCTGTGCATGCACGGAGGTGCCGTGTGTGAGCGAAGTGAGCCGGTAGCAAAGATAAATTGATTTCACCCCTGGTTGGAATAAAAGAAGTAGGGTGATCCTGAAAAGCCTCATCTATTTGGAGTATTAAAAAGTAAAGTTTTAAATTAAAAGTAAGTATTTTTAAATTTAAATAAAGAGCTATAAAAATTAAAGGGATCCGGAATCATCTGGCCAGTCAAACATATCTCAATTCAGAGCCTAAAGGCCATATAGAAAGTCTTGGGAATAGTACTATCGATATAAGACTTTTAAAAAGTTGCCTTTCAAGGAACAAAAGCAAAATAATTATATTTAATAAAAAACACAAATGAATTCCCAGGAAATTACATTAGTATCTCGGATACAATTTCAGTACAGTTTCAAAGGGTACTTTATGTCCAATTCAATGAGGAAAGGATTTGTATGGAAATGGCAAATATTGGATCCTTGCCAATTAAAACATTTACTTTGCAATGCCTTGATTTACAAAAAAAATGTGAAAAGAATAAAGACATTGTTTGTTTACTTATGAAACATGCCACAATACAAGGTTTCCTATTGCATTACCATCTGTAAGCCTGACTAGGAGACAAGCTGTCTCCTTCTTAGAACATTAATCTCATTTCTTCTAAGGTTACTCACATGAATAATAATTTAATACTCACTATTAAATATCTGCTGTATGCCAACATAGACCCTTGCGTTGAGAATAGATCCGGCAAATGGGATGTCCTCTAAATATTAATTTTATGTACTAAATAGACCGGCAGTTTGCTTGTGTGAAATTTGTCTGAAAACAAGGCTGAAGGACCACGTCACATTTCTTTATTCAATATGTGAGAACAATGAAATTTCATTCAAGCATTTCCCATCATAATTATTTTTTATGTGAAAGGAAGAAGGAAGATACATTTACATCAGTGGTGGGTTCCAGATTTCGTTCCAACTGGTAAGGTTGGAACGGCCCCGGAGTCACCCACATGCATGCGTGTGGCACACACGCACACACAAGCGGTGCACGCATGTGTTGTAGCATCAAATGACACTTCTGCAAGCCTCTGCGACACTCTAGCTGCTCGGCGGAGCATCGCGCAGGCGCCATATGCACCATGCGCGTGCGCAGAAGTGCCAAAAGCTTAAAGCATAGGTAAGGAGCGTGGGTGGGCAGGTGAGCCCTCCAGAGCACCATACCAGAATGGTACCAGGTGCTCCGGGCAGGATCCGGTACGCCTATACCGGGGCATACCACCTGCAACCCACCACTGATTTACATGGAATCGAGAAAGTAATACTAGCCAACCCATGACTAGAGGTTGGTTCCTACCAGTTTGGACCGGTTAAGCCAAACCGGTAGTAACTTGGCAGCTTGGGTTGCTGGAACAGGCAGCGACACAAGCCTGCCACGTCCCTGAACCGGCCACCATCTTTTTTTTCCTTCTGTGCATGCGCAGAGCAATTTTTGTTGCACTGTGTTTGCGCGCACAGCGTGCATCAAGCATGCGCAGGGCACATCCCTAACTGAGCTGGCAGTAGTGGCAGCTGGAACCTACCCTTGCCCATGGCACATTGGGTCACTACCTAAACAAAGAATAAGAATGGTCACAGATAGGCAAAAAAACAACAACAATAGAGTACAAGTAACTTATAATATTTTGTGGCATCCCCATTGATGTTATTTGTGAAAAACTTGCAGGGATTTGAAAATCACTCCTCTTCCTTGGCTGACCTGTGGAACTGCCTGCCACTTTATTTGTTTGTTTGTTCATTGTTTGTTTGTTTATTTATATTTATTTGCCACCTTGGTCTTTCGGATCTTCTAACGTTGCACCCATCATCATTGAAATGGAGTCCATCCATTTTGCTGCCAGTCATCTATTCTTCTCCATCTTTCCATAAAGAGTTCAATATTTGTATAATATGTCCAAAGTATAAAAGGTTGAACCTAATGTCACTTGTGCCTTGAGTTAGATTTCTTAATTGTTTAAAAATCCATTTAAAAATCTGTTTTCTTGGCTGTCCACTACATTCTCAGCAGTCTGTTCCAACACCAAAGCTCAAAAATTTCTATCCCTTAGAGAGTCCTTAAAGATATATCTAATATACCAGTATTGTAGAGTCTGTAATTTTTACAAACAAAAATAAAATAACCGTTCATTAAATCTTTGGAGTTTTTTTCTTATTTCTTTCTCCACTGTTCTGGGCGAGATGCCAATCTTATTCGTCTGCTGCTTATGTGGAGGCATTTTTTGATCAAACTAGATTTCTAATATTTGTAAAGTTATAACCATTTCAGAATGAAATGTTTAGCTTTAGCAGAGCTGAAAAATTAAATCTGAATAAATCTGTCAAAAAGCACCATTTATAATATCATTGATGGTATATACCACATAATATTACTTTTCCGTTTCACTCTATTACTAATAATTAACAGATAATAGTAGCTGTTCACTGGTTTATGAGAAAATAATCCTCTATTCAAAGGGATAAATTTCCAAATCTAAAAAGAACAAAATTATTGACCAAACTGAATAGGATATCGTTTTTTCTCTTATCAAATAAATAAAGAATAACATAGTTTTGCAAATGATTCCTCTGATATTTTAAAAATGTAAGTTGAGAGTCAGTTTGGAACAGTTCTGGCCTAGAAACCAGGAGACCATGAGTTCTAGTCCTGCCTTAGGCATGAAAACTGGCTGGGTCCCTCTCTCTTTAGTCCAACCACCTCATAAGATTGTTGTTGCAGGGAAAAAATTGGAGGAATCCAAAAAGCTTCTTCAGCTCCGACAGGATAATGGGGAATGGAAGGATCCTGTCAGAGCTGAAGAAGCTTCTTGGTGAGAAGCGAAATGTCTTCAAAAAAGCAAACAAGAAAGTTAGTTGCTTCCTGAAAAAGCACCTTTGGGATAAACAAACAAATGTAATAAAAATCTAAATAATAAAATAAATAAATAAATTGACACTATAGGGGCAGAGACGTTTCCATTATCAATTTTGCTTAACTTTTTGCATTTGGGCCCACCAAACCAAAAAATTATTTTATGCTCCCTGTTAAAAATTGTTTTATATAAATTTCTTATCTTGAACAACAAGGGAGCCTGTTTGTTTGGATTTTTTTTTAAATATATCTTTTTACAGAAGCAGAAGATATCTGACTAATTTCAAACTGGGCTTCTAGGAATCAAAGTGAATTTACTATTGTATGTTCACAAAGGCTTCCGTTTTCCAACTCAGTTTTCAAACTGCTTCAAGATATTTCTATCACTAAAAATTAGAGACTACACGTGGTTAGAAGAGGATGGTTAACATCTTTTAAATCATAATCATAATCTTTCACCATGAACTATGTCCATACTCAAGCAGAGAGCTGTAAAACCAGCTTATATGCTTTCATGTATATAAAGGGATACATTTGTAAAACAACTTTAATGAGTTATTGAATACATTCTCTCACCTGCCTCCATTTTTAAAACCTAAATCCAATTAAGTTGCTTTTGTATTGTAGTGAGGTGAAAAATATAACTTTATTCATTTATTTTCAAAACTTATATCACCATTCAACTTAAATATATAACTCTGGGCAGCTGATAAACAAATTACAAGAAAAATAAAAAAGGACCCTCCATAACACAGTAAAAATATAATCCAATACAAAAAAAGTCACCACATAGCAAAGTCACATATCAGGCAAGCATACCCTGTGTCCCTGAAAATAAGACCTCCCTGGATAATAAGCCCAATCAGGCTTTTGCACGCATGCACTAAAATAAGCGCTCCCTCAAAGAAAGCCCTCCCCAAAAATATTGCAATGCAGCAGCCATGAGGTGACCACGCTCACCACCTCCTGTACCTCAAAAATAATAAGACCTCCCTGAAAATAAGCATTTATTCCGGGGGTCAAAAGAAAATAAGACCCTGTCTTATTTTTGAAGAAACATGGTATACACTGTTGAGTTTCTGAATGCTGGAAGAACTATTATATATTTCACAACTAAGATAAAGGAACAGCCACTTCCTAATGGAGACATCCAGCTGTAACCACATCAGTATCTTAAATGAACTTGAAAAGATACACAGGATTCTTGTTATTATGAGAAAGTTTGATTTTTACAATATTCTGATATAAAGCTCTGAATGTTTGGGTCTACATTTCCCCTCACTTCTAACCAATGACTATGTTGTCTAGAGATGATAGAAAGTATACCCAAAACATCTGAAGCCACAGTGACGTGCAATCAGGTGAGGCAAGTGAGGCACAGCCTCACCGCTCTCATCATGAAAAGAAAAAAAATGTAAAAGAAAAAAGCTGACCTAGTTGCTGCCTCACCGTGGATGACTCTGCTTAACTGTTAAAAAAAGCCTCTAAAAAGCGCCCTTTAGTATGAGGCAGGAGAACTGCATGCCTTCTCTAGTCTGACTTTAGGTGTTTTATGATCACTGGAGCAGAGTTAAGCAAGGGTTAAAAGCCTACAAATTCCTGATGTAGGGGAGGCACTCAGTTCTCCTGCCTCATAGTAGAGGGTACTTTTTAGAGGATTTTTTTAACAGTTAAGCAGAATCATCCACGGAAGCCAGGCAAAGAGCCATGCTGTAGTGCACACACTTTCCCCCAGCCTCTTTCTCTTGGAATGCTCTGATCAGCTCCACTCCGGCTTCTCTACCTCTCCTCTCACCCCAGCCTGCCAGCAGGAGGTGAGTGGGTGGGCTTTATTGTGTTCCAGGCATTTCCCACCCAGACAGCAGGCTGCATTTGCAATGGTGGAGGTGTTTGGGGAAGGCAGCAGGGGAATGGGGTGTGTGTTTGTGTGGCAGAGGAGCTGCTTTCAAGCCACTGGAAAAGATATCCAATCCAACTTGTGTGTGTGTGTGTGTGTGTGTGTGTGTGTGTGTCTGTGTGTGTTTGAGAGTGAGTGAGAGAGGGAAGGGGGTAGGAGAGATAGTCCAATCCAATTTGTGTGCCTGGCTATGGATTTCTGGGAGTTGAAGTCCACAAGTCTAAAAATATTTGAAACCCACCACTGTGTCAGTGCCTCACCAGCCATAAAGATCACCGCACGTCACTGTGAAGTCACCATGTTGAAATAAGCAGCTCTAAGCTGGGAATACCCACTCCTTTTTCCAAAGCAAAATCTACTTTAATCAAAGGCACTGTTGATAATAGTGCCTCCCACCCTCACAAAGGAAAATTTGTTTTAGTTTGATGCTTTTTTCATCAAGTGAGAAAGGATCTTCTGTTTAAAACCTGCCAGCATGGTTACTTTGAAACCTACTAATTAGATTCTACTTCAAGTCAATTGTGGTTTGTAGATGAAAATATAGTAACCTATGGAAACTATGCAGAACCTTAACTTAATCTGTGTCATGGAAAATATTCATGTGGAGTCAGTTAATCAGAAGCAGAGAAGAATTAAAACCTAATGAAATATAATCAAAGAAGAAGAAGGAAAAAAAAACTTCCTTCGGGCTACCCATGTATGTCTATAGTTTGTCTGTCATTTATAATACTGCAGCCTCTGGTTCATTGTCAGGCTGTAATTCTGCCAGTTAATGTATCCAATTAACCCCACTAATGAGCTAATCAACAGTGTAAAATCTGTGTAAAATCACAGAGGGTGTATGATGAATGAGAAAAGCACTGAACTCTCCAGGTCTAAAAAGAGCTTTATTGCACTTGTTAAAGTGGAACTGTCTTCCCTCTCTCTAAACGGTAATTTATCACCAGGGCCAGTAACAGTGGCATGCCCTGATAAGGGAGAGGTGGCAATAAACCCATCATAAAATGATTACTCAGGAATGTAGTGCAATTAAAATGTCTCTGTGTATTAAAGTCATAGGCAGAAGAGGCACACATGTTATTGTGTTAGTGGAAAGTGCTAATACAAAAAAAAAAAATCAACAGGCATCTGAAGGTAATCCAAAATGACTGAAAACAATGGTAATCTTCTACCAGCCAAATATTCATTTATATATTTGTGTGTGTGTGTGTGTGTGTGTGTGTGTAATTTCTGCATGTACACACACACACACACACACACATATTAAGTGTTTATGTCAAAGCACCTGGTATGGGAGGGAGCATACTGCTTCTCTTTTGCATTTCAGCTCCACGCTAGGAGCCTTCCAGGCAGAAAACCATTTGTGTGTTGCATTTTGTGCTGATAAATAAATAAAAGGGGGTAGATCTAGTATAGATCTATTTCAAGCTATTTAGCTCTCATCAGCTAGCCATACCCTTACTGGGATTTGAACCTGGGCTGTTTTTACATGTTAGGCAGTTGTATTAGCCTCTAAGCCACAAGCTCTCCTCCCTTATCAGCTGAGCCAAGGAAATGATTAAGTGTTTATGTCAAAGCACCCGGTATGCCCAAATCCCTTTATTTATTTATCAGCACAAAATGTTGCAACACAAAAATGACTATGTAGTATGAGTTGCAATAATCAAATCCAGGGGTGACTTGAACAACTATCTGTGGTCCTATTCTAAAGAAGATTCATGTGCCATTGATGACAGCTGTAATGGAATACTGCTGAAATTTAAACAAGTGTTTATTCTAATATTGCAAATATGATAAGGAAAGTCATGCATTTTCTTATTATTCTCATTAATTTATCGAGACTGAAGAAGGAGTTAGAGGATTATGATGACAAAGCAAGCATATTTAATTCTAGTCTCCAATAAAGTGCATAACTCTTCATACATTAGTGCTTAGTTGGAGATGCTGGAAAATCATTCTCAGTAGAAAGATGAAAGTTAAAGCCAGCTATCAGGAATCGTTTATAGATAATGAAATTTTCTTTGTACACGATGCAGAGGAATGAATTAAATGACCCACCAGAGATTTCTTTTAATCCAAATTAGTCCATGAATAAAATCAAAACCGTTATTTCTCTATGTATTATAAAGTCAAACTATATTAAAAGAAATCTCCTTTCTGTATGGTTTTGTACTGCGTAACATGGCCTAGTGGTTTGTAGAAATGAAGAAAAAACAAAGATTAAGAGATATGGGCAAATTTCACAATGCAAATCCCATTAAAGGTAATGGTAGCAAAATTGCAATTCAAAGAGCTGGGGGACAAATTATTCTTTACAGTTCATCTCCTTAGGAGGAAAAAAAAAACCCTTTTAAATGAATCCTTTGAATAAGGCCTGTACAGCATAAATAGTATTCAAGCACTAAATAAAAAAGTTCTTACTTGAAGGACAACTGTAAATCTTTTGCTATACTAATAGAGAAGGTTATTGCCTATAACAGAAAAGACCATTGCAATAAAGTAACTAATCCTTAAGGGACTCGGATAGAACATTATTTTTTTTATCTGCCATGTTTCCCCTAAAATAAGACAGGGTCTTATTTTCTTTTGACCCCCGAAATAAGCACTTGGCCTTACTTTTGGGGAGGTCTTATTATTTTTGAGCTGCAGGAGGTGGTGAGCGTGGCCACCTCATGGCTGCTTCTGCAATTGCAATATTTGGGGGGAAGGGCTTATTTAGTGTATGCTCTCAAAAACCCAATTGGGCTTATTACAGTGGTGGGTTGCAGGCGGTATGCTCCGGTACAGGTGTACTGAGCCTGCCCGTAGCACCGGATACCATTCCGGTACGATGCTCCGGAGGGTCCACCCACCCTCCCGAGCTCCTTACCTGTCTTTTAAGGCTTCCATGCTTCTGTGCATGCGCATGACACGTACAGACCCTGCGCAATGCTCCATGGAGCAGCTGGAGCTTCGCAGAGATTTGAGGAGGCGCTAAGATGCATGTGCGTGCTGCGCGTGCCCATGTGGACAACAACGGGCCCATTCCCAATCATAGCGGTTGGAACAGGATCTGGAACCCACCATTGGCTTATTATTTGGGGAGGTCTTATTTTCGAGGAAACAGGGTATATGGAGAAAACCCAAACCAGATTCTGATGAAGGAACAGAAGACATTCACAGAAACATCATTCATACACTAGAGATATGTTTATTCCATTCAAATATTTGACATATGAGAAAAGAGTCTGTAAGTATATATGGAAGATTACCCATAGACGTCTTCATGAAAATGAAGACTGTGTAATATTACAAGCATTCATTAATTTATGAATGCACTTATAGCCACTTCAATTATCTTAAGTATGTAGGGAACAATTGCAGTACAGTTGAAGCCTGGCAAATCTGGTTTTAAAATCTAATCTAATACAATGATAAATTTTGGTTTCTGTCCTTGGGCCTAACTCACCTTTCAGGGTGAGATAAAACTTAAAACTGATCCGAGTACGTAGACAAATGCAAACTAGATTTCAATTCTTGAAATCTAGCAAATATGTGCTTAGGGACGACCATATTCTAGATCTCAAAGCAATAAACTCCACTCTTGTCTCTTTCTTAAATAAAATAATAATACTTAAAACTTCTGAGATTTCAAATAGATGCTATGACTGGAAATGATTTCTTCAGACTATCTAAGCAGAAACTGTTTATATTAGATTAGACATTTTTTTTGCTGTGTCTAAAATCTTAGAGTTGCAAGGGGCATTTGGAGTACTGTGTCTAATCTTCTGCAAGTCCAAATTAAACTCATCGTCACAAATGGTTGTCTAATGTCCACTTGAACATCTGTAGTAAACAAAAGCCCAGCAAATAGTTTGCTTCTGATTATCACTCTTGCTGCTTTGTTGCTTCCTTGTGGCAAATTGCTTTCTCTGTTAGCTTTGTTAAATCCCCCATTGTTTAATCTGATGAACCCTTTATGTTATCCTATCAACAGAAGTAGGGCCACTCATGTCTTTATTCGTCTGGCTTTTTCTCCAAGTCTGCTTCAAGATATGTACTTAGAAGCATATGCAAGGTTCTTTTTAGAGAAGAGAACAAATATGTCACATGCATTGTAGATCATCACAGCAAACTTCTATCAGTTCCTATCCATAATTGTTTCTTAAGATTCCCAAAGTAGATATATTTTATTACTTCTTATTCCCATTTTAATATTTCAATTACTTGAGTATATACTCTGTGATTAGGGAAAAACATTCTTAGGGAATCTTTCTTAAGCTAAAGGTAAAGGTTCCCTTCACATGTATGTGCTAATTATTCCTGACTCTAGGGGGTGGTGCTCATCTCTGTTTCAAAGCCAAAGAGCCAGCGCTGTCCGAAGACGTCTCCGGGGTCATGTGGCCGGCGTGATAAACACTGAAGGCGCATGGAACGCTGTTACCTTCCCACCAAAGGTGGTTCCTATTTTCTACTTGCATTTTTACATGCTTTCGAATTGCTAGATTGGCAGAAGTTGGGACAAGTAACAAGGGGTCACTCCATTACGCGGCACTAGGGGTTTGAACCATCAAACTGCTGACCTTTCTGATTGACAAGCTCAGTGTCTTAGCCACTGAGCCACCACATCCCTCTTAAGCTACCTTAAGCTACCCCGCTGTTAAACTATTCTTTCTTCTTCCTGTTTATCTACTCAGTGAGTAAGTTCGTCGGACAAACCAACTGAAAAAAGAAATAAGAAAACATGAAGTACATCCTGTCACAATTT
The DNA here is from genome assembly GCF_964273705.1 of Natrix helvetica. Taxonomy (NCBI): domain Eukaryota; kingdom Metazoa; phylum Chordata; class Lepidosauria; order Squamata; family Natricidae; genus Natrix; species Natrix helvetica. Next base: position 19,494,491 of record NC_138558.1, read on the forward strand.
TTTTATCTCTACTGGGCCTTTGTGAAGGTTTTATTTTTCAGTTTAAGGTCTATAATGTAAAATTTAACCCTGACATGTATGTACTGTCTCTCATATTAGCATCTTGAGTTTTTTGAGCAATTCACTGTACTAAGGATACGTATCTCATTCTATTTCTTCCTGACTAGCCAGATATTTTGGTAACACAAGAAGTTTGAATTCAAATTATCCGGTCAAGTTAAAGAACAATACTAGGATTACATGAAATGAAAAAAAATATATGAATACTGCTCTAACAAAAACAGAATGCCCAGCAAAGGGAGTGAATTGATTTTAATCTTCACAAAGGGATACATTAGTTGGGATTTATTCCAGCACACGTCTTATATTCTGTAATTAGACACAGTCCATTTTTAACTCTGTGAGTTAATGTGCTCCTCACCATTAGCATTATTTCTCATTGATTTAAATCTTTATACTTATTCTCATTCCTACAAGATTGCAACTATTACATTATTACTGATACGTTACCTTCATTAAAATACCTAGAGCTCTTTCCAATTTACTGATATTTAAAGAAAATGTGTTAACTGAAAATTCCTGGAAATTCAAAGTAGAAGACTCAACAGAACAGGCATCAAAATGGATGTGGCAAAGACCCTACCACACAACTTCTATGTAGTCATGTGGAAATGTGGAACATCTGGCTAAGTTGTCCAACTTAGTTCTAACATACCCATCATACCCAGACATATTTGTCTTTCGGGATAAGCACTCTGGCAGAAAGGAATAAGCCACAGAAATTAAAAGAATCATATATATTAAAAGTATATCTTAAACCTATTTTATAGGATCATCATAAAATGTATTTTCCTTATGCTTCTATCTTTGCAATCCATGTTTGTTTTCATCACATCCATACATTGCCCTTTGTTCTTTAAACTTCTTACCTCTCACTTTCTAAGGATTTTAATGAGTCCCATTCACGCTTTCTAGAGCTCTTTTTCTTGACTCAAATGTTCTTCCTATTTTCAAAGGGCGACAGGACTAATAGTTTGACATCAATATTGGATAACACTGAAACATGTTATTAAGCAATCAGTTTGGAAGCATTTAGAAAAAAGTGATGAACATCATTATTAAAAAAGAGTATATCCCTTGCCATAGGACCACATGGGTTTATCAGCACCAATGTTCTGGTCTAGGCTTCCCCCAAAAGCACGAAGCATATTCCTGCTTCCCAGCAAAACTCCTTTTATTAAACAAATGTGAATTCCTCTCATTCACATTCAGCACAGGCCTGGTAAACAGTCTTTCAAAGGTGAATTTATGACCATAGACCTTATCTAGCTTGGAAAGCTGCCATGTAAATATTTTCCAAACGCAGTGCAGTGCAAGACTTGGCACAGGGTCTCTGAGATTCACGGATAGATGTTCACACTCCTGAAATGAATGAATGAACGAATGAACAAATTGTTTCCTGCAAAAGCCCACTCCCCTTCTGCTCCTCTTCTATTTCCTATAGGAGGGGCCATTCACCATCCACCTGTGACTTTACTACCAAGTTGATCCTGATTTCTTAGCTGTTCTTTTCTTCTGGCAGCTCTGCACATACACATACTGGGAACAGACTCCAGCTATTCCTCTGCCTCACTGCTGTCTAGCTTTGAAGGCAACTGAGAATTGCCAGACAGCCTTGGTCCCATCTCTGCCTCCAATGCAGATTCATCCTCTGAGCCTTCCCCAGCCTCCAGGACTGGCCCATGTTCGTCCCCAACCTCCTCACTGTCCGACTCTGCTGCTAGCTCCACTGGCCGCTGGTGGGCCACAACAACCAAGTGATGCCAAACCAACCCAGTCTTCTTTTTTGATACAAGCAACCAGTTTAATTAACCATGTGAAAGCAGTGACTTCAGTAAAACATTGGACAAAGTATTTTTACAAGAGAAAAATGGCAAAATGTGGTTTGGCCTATGCTGCCATTGAAGGATGAAGAACTGGTTGAACAATCAAAGAGACTATGTTAGTGGCTCCAAGCCAACTGAAAGGCATATCAAGTAGGGTACCCCAGGATCATGATTACCATAGTTGTATATGACACAATGAGAGATGGATAACAAAGAGCAGCATCAACATTCAAGAAAATTTTGACAAGCTGGAAAAATGATTTTAAAAAAAAAATCACAAGATAAATTTCAATAGGACATATGCTAATTCCTTCCACTGGGTGGGAAAAAAAGCAAAAGGATGAATAGGATGGAGATCATCCTGGGCAGGAGTATATGTGAAAATTGATCTGCGTTTGCTTTGCCATTTTCAATCTTATCTATTTCTTGTTCTCGGTTGACTACATTATTTGCAGTTATCTTTTTTCTTTTTATGCACATTATACAGTCTCTTAAATGTAATTTTTTGTCATTCACGGCCTCTTTCCATTCATCATTTCACTAAGTCCTTTTTATTATTCCCAGGCAACAGAATACCAGAGAGAAAATGGAAACGGCTTCAGAACTCTGTCTATCATCACGATAACTCTCTAAAACAAGACAGAATGGGACCAAATCTGATCTAGTCGGAGAAGCCATCAAAGGGCGTAGTATGTTCAGAAAAGGTCAGATATGGCCGGGAGTTACAGAGAAAAATAGTTAGGAAAAAAATGCAACCTTATAGAAGAGGTTGTTAGTTTAAAAATAGTTTAAAAAACTGTTGACTCCTGATCACATGACCTAGCATATACACAAAGACACAGAAACACAGAAGCGTAACATCAGGGGTAGACATGGAATTGGAGAACTGTGTAATTAATTCAATTTTTTGCTTAAATGTACTGAGCCCGTCTGATCTTGCATATCAAAGCTGATACATTGAAAAAAGCCTGAGAGAAATGTCAAGTTCTGAAGGGCTATAGCTACTTCACAGTTTTGAAGAGTCTGTGAGCTATACAGCCCAAGTGAGTGCTTATTGTAAAGACAGTGTCTATGTAGTGAGAACAACTCAAGGTAAGGCTCCTTCCCTCCTACCTAGCAAGCAGCTCATTGTTCTGGTGTGCCCAAAATGATCTCTTCTCTGCAAATCCCAATAATCTAAAATAGCCAGACTATATCTCCTTATCTATCTATTAACCTCAATACTGAGCACCACTTTCTGGAAGCTCACATTTGCAAAAATGTATTTCAATAGTTTAAAGATGATGTAATAATCATGTGTTTGTATGCAGTTCTATGTTGATTAGCTAAATGTAGCATGACTCCTTATTAAAAACTTAGAAGACATTAGGCAGATCTGAGCTAAATTAATTCAGCAGGTTGCTAGAAAGCTCAAGGCTGAATATTTGTTGCCTTGGTCTTTCAATTAATTATGATAAAGATGCTAAATACAGAGAAGAAAGAACCCAGTATGTTTATATGGTGATTATTAACATAATTAAATCATAGATAACTGAGGTCAAAGCAGTTCAATTCAGACATGATCTGAAATGAAAATTTGGGAATAGAAAAAAATCAAGAAACAATATCAAATTATAAGCTTAGGCCTCTGCAGAAGAAGTTGAGCTACAAACTAGATTTCCCATTTACTGTATCTACAGAACCTCAGTCTTGTCCAGATTTCAGCTTCAGCCTTTCTCTTAACCTACCTATTGTATAAACAAGGCACTGTTCAAAATTGTCAACTGCGGATGGCATTCTCCTTACTTGCACTTTGGCAGTGCCTGATGCAAGAATCTTCCATCAGTCCCTTTTTGGGCTGTCAGAGTTGATGAAATGACCATAATATCTTTATTATGGTCAGCATAGATTATGATATCATTTCTTTCCTTTTTTTCACAATTTTTTTATTTTATTTTTTATTTTCAAAACAAACATAAAAATCCTCCTTCTTTACATACTGTAGAAAGTGTATCAGTTGGTTATGATATCATTTCTGCAGTGGATGTCTACCTGGCATTTCAGAAAATGACATCTCATAGTTAGTAACATGGAAAATTACGGAGGTGTTCAACAAATATAGCTTATCCATTAAGCCAACATTAAGTAACCTCAGATTGATACCTGTTTGGGAAATCTGACCTATTCTAGATATCAGACATATGTTTCTGTAATTGTGATGAAACTCTTTAAAATAAAGAATAGGGTTTTGTTCCCCCTAAATTTGAAAAACAAACAAGAAAATCAACAAGAATCACATCTAAAAGTAACAGGATGCTAAGATACATGATTGATGTCTTTGATGCAACTCAATAACCTTACATGCTATAATTACCAAGGAGATAATTTGCAACGGTTGAAGTTTTAGAAATCCATTTCCCTGATCATCTATGAATTCAATCACATGTACAGTTTTTCTTACCATACTAATAAAACAGGTTGCAAAGGTCTTAAAAATAAGAAATTAATTATTAAAGCTTTCTGTTCCAGTTTAAATGAAAAAGTCAAAAGAATAATGGATTAGGAAATACAATTTTCCATTTTTCTATTTAGAATCCCTTTATTCTCCTCTCAGTTTAACTAGTGCCCCCTCTATCTCTGTCATACTTCTTGCCCTTACTACACCAAATACTAGTTGCAAAAGCAGTAGTATGCAACACCATAATATGTATTAGGAAAAATGACAAAATAAAATAGAGATAGCAAGAATTCAAATAGTGCTTACTGTTCTCAAATTATTGGCGTTAACTCAAGACAGTGGCTCATTACATTTTAGAATTCAAATGGCAACTTTAAAATTTGTTTTATTACATTTGTGGCGAGAGGAAATTTTTCACGGTGGAATGAATCTTTGCTTAGCCATGGTTTACTAAATCTCATTCGACTGGACATATAAAACATAAACCATGGTTTACAAACCACATTGACTGGTTTCATGCATCCTTTCATTTCCACACATGGGTACATAAGTTTAAACCAATAAGCTTAACAGCACCTAACACTGTACAATTTCACACTCTGACTCTTTCTATTTACTTCTTTTGTTATATTGATCTCAGTAATAACAAAAAGACAGCTGCTTCAGAAGCCATGCATTTTTTTTCTCTTCCACTAAAAACTGTACACCTAGAGAAAATAACTAGAATAATAAGGAACATGAACAATTTCTTTTTGCATTCAGACAATGAGAACTGATTTCAAGTGTAAATGGCGACAGCTTGTACTGTACTAAAAATGCACCAATACAATTGTTAACTTTGCCCACAACCTGGTAAATTGTTTTGCCTATGTCAGGAAATCAGCTACAGTCACAAAGTTCCTTTTTTTTTTCTAACTGCAGCATTAATTTCAGAATGACTGAGCAATGCCCTATGTCCACATTCCAAAATGTGTGCTGCTCAGCTGATTCTAATGCAGTTTGAATGAAGCCAGAGATCTTACAAGGTGAAAAGTTAATATGAAAGGTAGTAGCACTAAAGTATAAAAGGGGTGGGGGGGTGGGAGTGGGAGGGCTTTAATTAAAGTGTGCATTCCATTAGGTAAACGGTTTCTGCCAAGGGAAAGGGGACGTTATGTCCTTGTGGATCTGCAACATTATTTTGGCCTCTCAAACCTACGTATATGGAATTCTGGTTTCCTGAAATAGGAGGCACCATGCTACAGCAAGTGTGAACTCTCTTCATCTTGATAATTTAACATGATTAAACAAGGATAAAGATGGTATAGATCAGGGGTGTCAAACTCAATTTCATTGAGGGCCCCATCAGGATTGTGTTTGACCTCGGAAGGTTAGGGGAATGTGGCCATGGTGGGCATGGCCAGCTCAACGTCACTCATGTCAGGGAGAGACAGGGTGGCCAAGTACAAAGGCAGAACTTTGTACAGGGTGGCCAAGTACAAAGGCAGGACTTCCCTGAGACCTTCCCTCACTCTCCTTATAATCTCCTTCCTTCCTTCCTTCCTTCCTTCCTTCCATCCATCCATCCATCCATCCATCCATCCATCCATCCATAAATCCATCCATCTTTTCCCTTCCCTCTTCATTCTCTTTTCTTCTTGCTTCCACTCTTTCCTTATTTTTCCTTCTTTGCTCTCTTCCCATCTTTCCTTCTTTTTCTTTGTCTTTCCTCTTTCCCTTTCTCCTTTCTTGCTCAAATGCGAAAGAGGAAAGACAAAAGACAAAACTCCTTTTGTTTTGTTTTTAGTTTGTTTTGAGAGCCCTCTGCCAGTGAAAATGGGGCTCAGGTGGGCACATGCAGCCCCTCAAGCTCCATTTTCACTGGCAAAGATACTGCAGGCCAGTCCTTTGATGTTTGCGGGCCGGCCCCATGGGCCAAATCTAAGCACCCCATGCGTTGAATCCGGCCCCTGGGCCTTGAGTTTGACACCCCTGGTATAGAGATAGAGATAGAAACGATAGTGATAGAGGACATCAGACACAAAGCCCATTACCTATGTACTAAATAAGAACACAAGTCCAGAAAGGCAGGACTACCATTGTGAGACTATAATAAATGTTTTGTCACTTTTTCATCATCATGGCTCATACCAAACATCTGTATGTTTCTGACAGGTTCCCAACATTTATGCATGGGATTGGCTTCTTTCCTAACTTCTGTGGGGTGAGGCTAAACCACAGGACTCTGCTTTAGATCAGCAGGATTGCAAAGACTACCTGGTTTCATAGGAACCAGAATTAAAATAGAGAAAGAAAGTGTTCTTCTTGGAGCCCTAATTTTACAGAAGCACTCTACTATTTCTTCTTGGTACTGTGACCTAATGAATGTCCAGACAAATTCTTGCAACTTTCTTGGCAAAATTTAAAAACTAGTTTACCATTGCTTCCATTCTAAAAGCTAAGATGGAATACCCAGCACAAAGTCACTTAGCCAACTTTCATTCTTGTGGGGGACTAGAACTCATGATCTCCCAGTTTCTAACGATGCCCTAATCATTACACCAAATTCCCTCTCTATGCTACCGTAGCCCCCAAATATCCCTGTCTTCCAGCATAGAAACCAAATCTGGATGTGTTTCAGTTTTTAAATGACCCCCTTGATGGGGAAATTAATTTAGCTCAAAATAACTCTTGGGTTCCCTGAATTATCCTGTTGTAACTCCGGGGATGACCTGACTCTAAGGTTCATGAGACACCCTAACCCACTTTACCCAGATAAATATGTGGTACAATTTCTGTTACATTTACAGTATTTGCAGTAAGTGTTGGTGTCTTTTCCCCCCAAAGTGATGGAAAAAATTTAACACAGAATTTGAAAATTGGGTTTTACTTGCTTTGCACAAACATGAAACTGTTTTTTTTTTTTTTATGGTTACAAGTATCTCATCCTACAAAAATATACATTTGGTTCGTATTGGCAGACTCCTTTCATTTTGCATAAGAAAACAGAATGTTTTGTACCTGGAGATAAATTCTGGCTACAAAATAAAGTAAGTTTCATAGGTGGGTTTCCATCAAGTTCCTCCTACTTCCACAATTGCTGAGACACCTTTCCAAGTTTTTCTGTTGTCCCCTTCATCTGTTCAAATCCCCAAATAGGACTTTCAAGAACTTTGTGGATATATTTCTTATTCACACACATATATACTACTCCTGTGCCATTAAAGATTGGATTGTCAATGCTTTTCTTTCCTTTTCCACCCCAATCCATCCAATTTAACTCCACATCCACGGCAGATATTAAAACTTGTTAACATTTGATACTTTTATATTCAGTAAATGGAATCACATTGGTGCATGTAATTTTCTCAATGTGCACCAAGTTCAGAGAGAGCTATTAGAATTCTGAACACAATGTTACCGTGTGTCCCATAATAAGCTAAATTGCCTTAATCATTAGTTGAAAATGTTATTGAGGGAAAATCATTTCCTGAGAATGACTGTGCAATAACTGAAAACAATATTGACACAATATAGTAAATAAACAAAAATATTTGATTAAAGCATACTTATGTGATCGAGACAATGAATATTCATAGCTCCCCTGGTAGGTAGCTAATGTCTTTGCAGGAACAAAATCATCTCTACTTTATAACACACAATTTTATTTTTGCACCACACGATGGATATTCTAATTAGGCCCTGACATATCATTTGGAGATAGAGTAAAACACAATACAAGAGGGGGGAAAAAACTATGTCTGACTGCATATTTCAGACGACACATACTAATTAGTAGTTGTCATTATTTTTAAAGTTTGCAGGTAGCTATCAAATATGTCTTAATTGTACCATATGGGTTCTATTTCCTTCAACTTTTAATATTAAAATAAACAAGGAAATCACTTGTTCTCTTACCAGGCAACTTCAGAGCAAATGCCTAAAGAGAGAGAATAAAAGATAAACAGTCACATTTTATTTTTCATCGTATGTCTGTATCAATTGAGGGTTGTGGATAGGAAATATATTGTTGTTGTTGTTGTTGTTGTTGTTGTTGTTGTTGTTGTTGTTGTTATTATTATTATTATTATTATTATTATTATTATTATTATTATTATTATTATTATTATTCACAGCCGTTATTGAAAGTTTAGGGTAAATTAAAGAGAAGAGAAACAAGTGTGTCTTCTCTGGGTGCATCCAATTAATGGAGCTCTTAGAGTTGGGATATATGTTACATCAATACAGTAAGCAGATGAAACAGCAGTGATACATATCTGTTATAAATATTGTGGATAGTTTAGGCATTGATACTTTGGGGACCAACTCCACAAAGTTTGGACGCTGGTACCCAATGATATTAGGAAAATTACTGATGTAATGCACAGTATCTCCACATGGAGAAGATAATAGATGCCAGTTAGCCACATCCTGGAACAAAATAATTATGTTTCCTACTTCCCTAAACAGTAAATTAGTTTCAAAGTCAGTGTCCAGGGTGAGCTCATTTTTGCAGAAGAGGTTACTGAAAATGTATGCTTCTTAAAAGATGTTTGTAAAATATATAACTTTCCCTAGTCAGATGGCCTCCGAAGGTTTTTCAGGTACAGTCTTCAAAATCCTATGCAACTTGACTTCAACATTACAAACGTAGTCTGTAACATCTGAAAGCATTTAGGATCATACATATCCCAGGCAAGGAATCCCAAAGAGGTAGCTTAGGTTCCAAGTTCTTTCTATTTCAGCTCTCATGGAAGAGACTATCTTAATTGTGGGGTCCATCTTTTTCAATGGAAATAATGTCAAAGAAATAGTGACGGTTAACATTTATCATGTTGGATTATCCCACATGGAATTGTCCATAGCAAGTTGGCCACAGTGACCATGGCGAGATTGCCGCAAAACGGCTGTGGCGAGCTGTCCACAGCAAGATGGCTGTGTCAAGTTGGTCATGGCAGGTTGTCCCATTCTGACCAGAGGAAGTGTTTCTCTCTGGCATCGTCTTTGTGGACCAGCCTCCATGGTTCAGCTTTGCACCAAATTTAGCATTTTCCCATTTGGGTCAATTATATATTTTCTGCTTGATTCCTAATCAAACACCCATTGCAAATGCATTTCAAAGCTTCAGCTCTAAATGGCTGTTTTTCATCTTAACCCCATCAAAGTACACAGTCCTCAGCACTTCTTCCATTTTAGTAGTAGCCCCAGCTCTGATTGGCTGCAGTGCCTGGCACACTGCTCCCCTCCAGCAGCTGTTTTGTTGCCCATTTCATTGGAGGTTAGGTTTTCTGCTCACAGTTTTTAAAATAATCATTGGACTGATCTAACAATGACCTGTATGGTGAATGAACCACCCTCAATCCTGATAGATTATGCTCCATCAAACCTTTTCATTGTTGGGTCGGGTTGGGTGAAGATATACCTCTTGCTTCCTTCTGCTCCCTCCGTAGGACTGCAAATTTCCCATTTCTCAATTACTTTTAATACACACAAATATAGGAATGTTGCTCTATTGTTACTATGAATCTCAACTTTTACTTCTTCTCGGTTCCAAATTTCAACCGCCTACAGAGGAAGATTGGAACCAAAGCAGCTGTTCTCCCGTTGCTTTGATGATTTCAGCATCAGAATAATGAGGCTACAATAAGGAGGAAAAGAAGAAAGAGTCTTCTTTAGTGTCAAAAGAGATAAAATGGGTGGTATGAAGACATCCATGTGTGCAAACATCTGGGAAAGCAAAAGATAGGCACAGGGACTAGGGATGAAGGAACAATCCATAAAAGGAAAATAAAAGTACTGGTGGATCAGTCCACACAAGAGCCACCAAAAAAGGCTTGCTTATTTCCTGCATAGATGGGAAGAGCAAGAAATAAGAGAATGGCCCTTGTGATTGGTCTGAGCACCAAGTCACTGTCAACCTACTGGAATCTGGACTGCAGTTCCTGAATTTGGCTAAAAAAAAGTGCTGATAAGACCATGGGAGGTAAGGAGCTGAGGCTGCAGTGTGGAATTGCCCTAAAGCCAATGATGGTGAACCTATGGCAGCATTGCCAGAGTGGCAAGCAGAGCCCTCTCCGTGGGCACATGTGCCGTCACCAGCTGATCTTCTGATTGCTCGGATGGTCTTCGCAGGCACCGGAGCACTGGAAAATGCTCAAAACTCAGTCCCCAAAATGGCCAAAAACAAGACCATTTTTGAGGTCATTTTCCAAGCCATTTCCCAGGCTGTTTTCCGGGCCATTTTCAGGCTGTTTCCCAGGACAAAAATGGCCCAAAAACATCTGGAAAAATGCCCCAAAACAGGCATGTTTGCGCCGGTCAGCTGGTTTGGGGTTTTTTGATGCTCCAGCGTGCACAAAGACCAGCTGGCTGGCATGCATGCAGGTGCCTGAAACGTGAAGACTAGGTGGCAAGTGCATGCATGCTCTCCGGCCAACTATTCTTCGAGTTTCCGGCACGTGCCCATGCACTTGCGCTCCAATTTGGGCACTCAATGCCAAAAAGGTTCGCCGTTGCTGCCATGCAGCCATCACAATGGAGGTGTTTTTTTTTTAGAGTTAATGTTGTATTCTGGGTTAGATGTTTCTCGCGATTACCATTGTATATTTACATTCTAGTTAAGTTGCATTTTGGTTCTTTGTATAATTGTACATCTGTTTGTAAACGGTTTTGCTATTGTAAATTTTAATGAGTTGTAGCAGTATACAAATGAAATAAATAATTTAACGATCAAGATAGAGCCTCTGCTTTATAGCTAATCTAGTGTTAACCCAAGGGAGAAAGCTATGGAAGCATTCAGCTATGCATAGTACAAAATAACCTCTTGAAAATTTTATGTTATCCCATCATTGCCTTGACTTGGGGCTGGGGCTGGGGGTCACTTCGGGGCTCTCCTGCTGGCTTGTCAATTTATTACATTAAACAAAACTAATTAAAAAGGGAATACAAGAAAAAAAAACATGCAACACCATACACATTACCATTTTGTTAATCTGAATCCTCAAAATATTTCTCGGCTTAATATGGAAATTATGTCATTTCCCAAAAGCAAAAAGATATAAATCAGTCCTTTACTATTTAAATTTGATGGTGAAGAAGAAAATCAGAATAGAGTATGGAATTCTGTACAATTATGAATTAAATGCAGGCATGCACAAATATCCCAGTCCCAGGTTTACAATGCCTAATGCGTTTTGTGAATAGAAGAAAACGCAAGTATCCTTTTGTATGTGCAGACACTGAACTTGGATGTGAAAGCCGCTTAGCTGAGAATGAAAAGTCGTTTCCAACGGCCAGCTGTTTCAGTCAATATTCCATGCATGTTTTGCTTTTATGGATATTGTCCTCTCTAGCTGGATTTTTATTGTTTTTAATATCATAATTGTTATTAGGACAGCCACCGGAATGACTTGTGAGAAGCAAATGTAATGCATAACCTCCACTAATGTACCAGTTTTAACCTTCCTTTTAAAATGGTCTAATGGACTTAGATGTGGCATGGACCTTTTACAGGAAGGAGGAAGCTGTCAGTGTGCAGGGAATGTGGTGTGTGTGTGTGTGTGTGTGTGTGTGTGTGTGTGAGAGAGAGAGAGAGAGAGAGAGAGAGAGAGAGAGAGAGAGAGAGCATGTATGCCATACAGATTTATGATAATGAAAATGTGCCTGTTAGTACTCCAATAAATTAAGCTGCTCGCCTTGCCCGAGGAGAATTGTTTTCCTCTCGCCTAGGCTTTTAACAGCACCTTTCATCAGCACACCACTCCATCGACTCTAAGTAGAGCACTCTTCATTTGGGACACTGGTTAATCTATCTTACAGGAGAGGCCCTGGGCCCTGATGGTCTGGCAATGGGAGGAAATCGAAACTTCCTTAGTAATAGGATGCTCCCGGCTCAGAAATCATGCCTCTTCCTTCAGGGACGTCATGATTCAAAAGAGGGCATGTCAAGTGTTTGAATTGCTTCATAAGTAAAATTTTGGGAGGAGAAAGGTGACTTGGCTGATCTGCAAACTAAAAATATGGATACACACACAGACACACAAACACACATATACACACACATACATACATACACACACACACACATATATACATATACATACATACATACATACATACATACATGCATATTTTTAGTTTGCAGATCAGCCAAGTCACCTTTCTCCTCCCAAAATTTTACTTATGAGACAATTCAAACACTTGACATGCCCTCTTTTATACATACACATTAACACACCCACACACCAATGGTGGGTTCCGGATCCCGTTGCAACTGGTACGGTGCAACGGGGCCGGGCATCCACCACATGAACGTGTGCAGCACACACACGCACACATGCAGTGTGCGCATGCGTACTTACCACCTGCGATGCTCCAGCTGCTTGGCGAAGCATTGCGCAGGCACTGTATGCTCCGTGCGCACGCACAGAAGCCCTGAAAACCTCAAATACCAGTAAGGAGCATGGTGGGCAGGCGGGTGGGCTCTATGGAGCACCGTACAGAAACGGTACATGGTGCTCCCGACAGGCACCGGTATGTCCATACCGGGGCGTACCAGTTGTAACTTACCACTGACTCTTACATACATACATACATATACACACATACATACATGTACACCCTATTTTAGTATGTGTGTGTATGTGTATGCATATGTAAAAATAAAGGTTCTCCTTGCACATATGTGCTAGTCATTCCCGACTCTAGGGGGAGGTGCTCATCTCCGAAGTGCCAAAGAGCCAACGCTGTCCAAAGGTATCTCCATGGTCATGTGGGTGGCATGACTAAACACTGATGGTGCACGAAACGCTGTTAGTATCCCACCAAATGTGGTTCCTATTTTTCTACTTGCATTTTTACATGCTTTCGAACTGCTAGGTTGGCAGAAGGTGGGACAAGTAACGGGAGTTCACCCTGTTATGTGGCACTAGGGATTCAAAACCTTGAAATGCTGATCTTTCTGATCAACCAGCTCAGCGTCTTAGCCACTGAGCCACTGGAGAGAGAGAGAGAGAGAGAGAGAGAGGGGGGGGGGGAGAGAGAGAGGGGGAGAGAGAGAGAGAGAGAGATGGACATACATACATACATAGATACATACATATGCAAACACACATATACGTATTGCTTTCTTTCATTAATCTGTTGGGTATAGAGAAGATTAACAGGACTAGAATTTAGATCACGGGTGTCAAACTTGCTGCATCACATTGCTGTCATGTGATGTTTCGTGACGTTTTTCTCATTTGTGGAGCTGATGTGGGCGTCCGGCCCATGGGCCACTAGTTTGACATCCCTGATTTAGACTCTTAATTTTTGTTCTTTTGGAGAAAAACCATGCAAAAGCACTTCATTTATCCTTTAAATATTACAATCTCTGTTATCCAGGGGCATTAGGAGCAAATCATAAAAACGTCAAGATAGTGGTTTTAGTAAATATGTTAAATATGGCTGGGAGCTTGGAATATATGGCCAACCCACAATCTTGACCCTTTTCACTGCTCCTTCCCCATCCGATGAAATGCTGTTACTATAATTCCTAGCACACTAACAAGTTCTGGGGGATAATGGAGCCCTGTATATTAAAGGTTGAATGTGTGCATGCTAATTTAATGACCGTTAGTTGACTGGATTCTTGTGTATACACGTGAGAAATGTATCAGCCTAACTGAATCTTAATGTGTGGTTCTGATTCTTTGTGCCTGACACCAAGTTACCTCTCATTGAGTTTTGATTATTATTGACTATTATTTTTATCTTGGGATTTTGTTTTGTTTGTCCTGTGATGACCCAGAAGTTGCATTATTCAAGTATGGCAGCAATGTATGAATATTTCATTCATTCATTCATTCACCAATAAATATTGATGTTATTTAAAAACAACAACATATATACAGCTATACTCAGGATCATAAAACTCCAACCCGTGGATTTGTTTTTATGACTCTCTAGAGAAAATGTCACCTAATTGTTAATTAAAATCCTATTAGGCTATTCTCATCTACACAGTATCCTTCTGAAGGAGCAATAATTAAGCATGAATGGGAAATTCAATTTAAATGAATACAGAAATCTCTCTCTCTTTTTCTCTTTCTCTTTCTCTTTCACTCTCTCTCTTTCTCCCTCCCTCCCTCCAAACTCTGGAGCCCCATTTTCCTACCAGATACTATAAATCAGAAAATATAATTCAACACATTTTCCCTGTGTTGAATATATATGGATGCTGGGGTTTTCAATTAACCTACCTTTAAATATGTTTTCATAATGTTTGTATCGTTTACCAAATAGAACACATTTTTCACAAAGTCAGATTATTATTGTGAGTTGATAGTAGTGCCAGAAAATTAGAGCAGCATTTTAAAGAAAATCCAATGTTTTAAAACAACTGTTGTTTTGAGACATATTGTTTACAAAATGAACATTAATCCTATCTTGAGAATTAATGGGCAATTTTAGGCAGAGATGTTGAGGGGTTTTGAGGAAAAAAGAAACAAGAAACGGTATTGATGAATGATGATATCTCTCTGTAGATGAACAGAAAGTGACAGTTGGAGTTGAGAGTATAAAATAACAGGCATAAGAAATAAACTCATTAATCTTTTCCTTAAATGAAGTTGTAGCCCATAAGCCAGTGAAATAGATAATCATATTTCTGTACAGGGCAGATGGAAAACAGTGAAGGGAGTAATTATCAATCAGAACAGAGTTGGGAGGGATCTGGAAATCTTCTAGTCCAATCCCATGTTCAAGAAGGAAACTCTATACCCGTGATGGCGAATCTATGGCACATGTGTCACAGGTAGCATGCAGTGCCTCTCTGTGGGCACGTGAGTTGTCACCCCAGTTCAGCTCTGCCGCGCATGCGTGCGTGCCTCCCACTGGCCAGCTGGTCGTCAGGTCTCTGCCACACAAACACAGTGGGTGGGTCACATGCGGATGCTCCTGTGCAGGTGGGGGGCATGTGTGTATGCATGGGAGGAGTGGTGCATGCATGCGGGGTGCACACATCATTGCATTTTGGGGGTTTGGGCATGCGCTTTGGGCATTGGGTCCAGAAAAGTTTAGCCATCACTGCCCTGTACCATTTTAGATAGTCTTTTAAAAATCTCCAGTGATGAAGCACCTACAACTTCTGAAGGCAAGATGTTCCACTGGTTAATTATTCTCACTGTTAGGAATTGCAATGGGATAGATGTTATAATTTGACATTTAAGGAAGTTAACCATCTAACTGCTTCTAGTGTGGCTGCGGTGAGATCATCCCAGGTGCCTTTCCTGAGGGGACATTCTTGAACTATATGTGTTATAGTTTGTACCAGTTTGCCACAGTTTCATTGTGGGCTCTTGGCCATTCCCCACTTTGGGCTGGTGGTTTGAGCTCCGAGCTTGAGTGACAATTCAAAGTGCACTGACAATGTTTCCTCAAAAGTTGACAAAACGTTTGCAACTAAACTGCCAAGCTGAGAGCTCAAACCAACAGCCCAACTACCAACCTGAGCTACTAAAACTCAAATACATTTCAATTCCCCACTTTGCCTGTCTTGATTCTATTCAGGTGGTTCTATATTTTTAAGGACAACTGCATTCCTAGAAGTGGTTTTGTTGGATCTGTGTGTTCTGTTTGCTTATGGTTATTAAAAGTCGCCTATCTTAAAGAACTATCCCTAAGATATTATCTACTGTTTACGAAGACCCTAAGATACTTTCATTGGATGAAAACAATGGCTGTCTGATTATACCAATCATTCCAGTTTTATGGAAAATAGTAAATTCAGTATTCCTCTTCTTTTCATTCCTTTTTCAAAGTGACAAGAGCCTTGATTTTTAAAAAAAAGATTATAATCCCTTTTTAAAATATACAACTCAAGGCAGGAGAATATATCAATACTCCTTTCTCTCCTGTCTTTCCCACAGCAACAATCCTACAAGATGAGTTGGGCTGAGAGAGAGAGTGATTTGGCCAAAGCCACCAAGCTGATTTTTCTTGCTTAAGGCATTAGTAGAACTCACAGTCTCTTGATTTCTAGGCCAATATACCTTATTTATTGCACATTGCATAATTTTGAACAAGGGACCAATTAAAACTGGACAAGTTTGAACAAGGGACTGCCATTATTTCCACCTTGAGTAAATTAAAGATTATCTGGTGGACTCCAATCCACTTTGCAAATATCTCAAATGCCATACACACGCACAAATGCACATCTACATTAAACACAGCACGCATTTCTAAATATAGAGTAGGAATTAATAAATCCTAATGAGATTTCTACTTAGTATTTTATTTTCAAGGCTAGCCTGAAAAACTGGGCCTTCTATTGTCTCCCGTCCAAGGGTGGGCTTCAAAAATTTTAGCAATGGGTTCTCTGCTTGGTTGTTGGGTGGGCGTGGCCATAGTGGGCATAGCGTAGTTGTCCTCATGAACTATGGCAGAGGGGGTTTCACTCTCCCCAGGCTCCGGAGGCTCTCCGGAAGCCAAAAAAGAGCCCGTTTCCAGCCTTCCGGGGTCTCCGGGAGGGACATTTTTCACCCTCACTGAGCCTCTGCATGGGCCCTGCACTTACTTGATATAAAAAACAAGACACATGGAGCAGGGGTGGGCTTTGGCAGCTGCTATTGCTGGTTTGCTAAGGGATGCGCCCCACATGTGCATGCACAATACAGCAAAAATGGCTCTGCGCATGCCGGGAGAACTGGTTTGGGTGTGTGTGTGGCAGGTCTGGGTCACTGCTGGTTCCAGCGACCCAGGCCACCAAGTTGCTACCGGTTCAGCCCAACTGGTCCAAACCAGTAGGAACCCATTACTGGAGCGGAGACTCCTGGGAGGGGAGTAGCGGCAGGGCCAGCCAGTAATGGGATTTGGCGGTTCGACAAACCACACAGAATCTTCCCTAGAGGATCACCTGAATTCAGAGCAGCTCAGCCCTGCTCCCATCCAATTAAAAATCAGTTTTGATTCTTCCTATTTTCCTTCTTCTCATTCATGTGTTATTAGATGATGCCAGCTGCTAAGGTGCAAGTGGGTCTGGATTTCGTTCCCAAGATTTATGGTAAATAATATATAAGCATTTGGAGTAGCAGTAGGTTTGTGTTCATATTTCTATTCTCTCTTTCTTCCCATATCAGCTAACTATTTAAGTGTAGCTTCTGTGTATTAGTCTACAAATTCTTGTTTCTTTTTCCTTTGCGCTCATATCTTCACTATCTCTTATCCTAGGTGAAAAGATTTCAGACTTTACGTCTATCAGTGATAGAAATGAACTTGCTTGAAAAAGACTGATGTACACAGTCATCAAAAATATGTGGCACAAGCTGGAAGTCTGTTTTAAATATTCTTTGTGGCAGAATATCCGAAGACGATAAAAGTAGCCTTCTTTATAATTATAATTCCCTTATTCTGAAGGTATAAAAATCAGCAGAATGTGAATCAATATATAACAGTGCATATAGGAAGTCTAGAAAAGCAATTTGACACTGAGGTGAATAAAGATTAAACAAGGTTCCTCTGAAATCTTAAATGTGTGCTTCTTGGAATGACAACTACCGAAACAAAAATTAAAAATGGATAAAGTTGCTCTACAAATATTGAGTCGGGAGTTAAAGAAAATTAGGTTTCTAACTGTTGGGCTTCGCATGGACTGTTCCTGATTTGCGAGTTGGAACAAGTTTTTTTTAAATGATTTTCATGTTATTGTTCGCTTCATTGTGAATTTAATATAAACAACAATACAAGTATTGGTTTTTTGGTTTTTTCAAAATATAGGAGTGTTGCCTGCACAGCCTTTCAAATATCTCTGAAATATTTTTGGGAAATACAGTTTTGGATATCTCACGCATTCCAGATGCTGCGCAATACACGTACATACAACTTGCGACAGACTTCCAATGTTTCATTCATTCAAAGATAAAACAGCACTGAAAAAAGTGACTTATGACCGTTTTTCACACTTACAACTTTCGCAGCATCCCTGTGGTCATGTGAACAAAATCCGAATGTTTGGCAACTGGCATGTACTTATGACAGTTGCAATGTCCTGGGGTCACGTGATCAGCTTCTAAGGCCATCTGACAAACAGTCAATGGGGAAGCCAGATTCATTTAACAACAGTTAACAACGATTACTAACTTAACAACTGCTGTCATTCACTTAACAACAGTGGCAACGAAAGTTTGTAAAATGAGGGGAAAACTTACTTAACAACAGTCTCACTAAGCAACAGAAATGTTGGACTCAGTTGTGGCTATAAGTCAAGAACTATCTATACTTCCAACATCTTCTTAAAGACTTCCAGTGTTGGGGCATTCACAACTTCTGGAGGCAAGCTGTTCCACTGATTAATTGTTCTCACTGTCAGGAAATTTCTCCTCAGTTCTAAGTTGCTTCTCTCCTTGATTAGTTTCCACCCATTGCTTCTTGTTCTACCCTCAGGTGCTTTGGAGAATAGTTTGACTCCCTCTTCTTTGTGGCAACCTCTGAGATATTGGAATAATGCTATCATGTCTCCCCTAGTCCTTCTTTCTCTTAAGCTAAACATACCCAGTTCCTGCAACCGTTCTTCATATGTTTTAGTCTCCAGTCCCCTAATCATCTTTGTTGCTCTTCTCTGCACTCTTTCTAGAGTCTCCACATCTTTTTTACATCGTGGCGACCAGAACTGAATGCAGTATTCCAAGTGTGGCCTTACCAAGGCATTATAAAGTGGTATTAACACTTCACGTGATCTTGATTCTATCCCTCTGTTGATGCAGCCTAGAACTGTGTTGGCTTTTTTGGCAGCTGCTGCACACTGCTGGCTCATATTTAAATGGTTGTCCACTAGGACTCCAAGATCCCTTTCACAGTTACTACTACTGAGTAAGGTATCACCTATACTGTACCTGTGCATTCCGTTTTTGTTGCCTAAATGTAGAACCTTACTCTTTTCACCATTGAATTTCATTTTATTAGATAGTGCCCAATGTTCAAGTTTGTCAAGATCCTTCTGTATCTTAAGCCTATCTTCTGGAGTGTTGGCTATTCCAGCTATTCCTGCCAGCTTGGTATCATCTACAAATACTTAGATGATTAATTTTAAAAAGGATGGTTTGGACTTTTAATTCAGTAAGCAAATACAAGTAAAGTTACATCTTTTTGAGTTAGTTAGTCAAAAACAGCTTTGCAAGCTGCTGCTTCTATTATCAACGTTACAACCGACATCCAGTTTCAGATTTGGTGAGACATTAAACAAGAATAAATGTATCAGGAATTCTACCAAGAACGCCAACAGGGCAAACCATTTGTATATAACAGAGAGCAAATCCCACTCCTTTCTAGCACTGATGAAGTTACCTAGTTGGGTAATGAGCCATTTGGAAGAAAACAACCAAGCTCCGAAAGCACGAAGGAATAATCACCACAATCCAGAGTAATCTCAACTGGATTTTTTAAAAGATTTAGAAAGGTTGGGAGATAGAAAATTTGATCTTCTGCAAAAAAAAAAAAAAAAACAACCAAAATAAGCACCAGAACAACCTTCCCCAAATCATTATTTATTTATTAATTTTATACCATTTTACTCCTGCTTACATAAGCATTTAAGTCTTGATGATAATTGAAATAAATACAAAACAGAAAGGATAATAAAATCCATGGAATGGAAATTAATTAGCAATTAAAAGCTTGGCAAACAAATGTATTTTTTCTTTTTGCTATTTTCCTAAGTACTGGGAGAGCTGAGGGGGAGACTGTTAATACATTTCTCTAGTGAAAGTGATCTACAGTCTGGGATCCACAGGAGACACCCCTCTCCTGCATACCAGATAATCAAGCTTTTGATAGGAGGAACATTTTGAAAGTGCCTCTCTTGCTGATCCTAATAATCAAGCAGGTTCATAATGATAGAAAAACTGTGCTTTAAGTGATCATTTCTAAGTTTTTTAGGATCAATATCACCACGTTAAGTAGTGTCTCTTAGATGATAGATTCTTTAGTATAAGCATTATGTGATTTTGCACAATTTAACAGCTTGACTGCTGCATTTTGCACCAGTTACAATTTCAAGACCTTTTTCTACGGGCAAAGATATTCAGGGACGAAGATGGGTTAGGGACTGCCAAAGGATAAGGGACTGCCATGTTGATTGGCACATTTGTTGAACAAATGTATTCCTCAGGACATACATCATCTGTGAATCAATAGCTGGGGGTTACAAGCACACATAAATCTAATTGGACTGCACATGTCTAGCTAGAATCACAGCGCAGTCATGTCCTTCTGGTTTCTATTCCAGAGAGTTAAAGAGGAGTCAGCTTTTTTTCTTCACATGTTCTCCGTTTCTTGGGTTTTTGTTTGTTTTTACAACCATTTTCTCTGCTTTGCTTCTCCGAGGTCATTTTCTTGGCTCTCTACACACAATCATATTTCAACAGAATTCACAATTGAAATGGAACCAGAACAATTTCATCCTAATACACAAGAAGCTGTAAGGGCTACCACGTCCCTGATGCCTTACCACAGAATGGAATGTGCTTGAGACTAGCCTATAATTACAGAGCTCCTCCATATAAGGTACCATATTTTTCGGACTATAAGATGCACCGGTGTTTAAGACGCACCAAGATTTCAGAGAGGTAAGTAAGAAAAAAAAGTTATTGTTCTCTCTGGCCCCCAGGAGCACTCTGCAGGCTTCAGCAGGGCTGGGGCAAGGAAAAAAAGCCCCTGTTTTTTGCAAAAAATGGGCAGAAAATGGGCCGTTTTTTGCAAAAAACTGAGGCATTTTTGCCTTCCCCTCATCCTGCTGAAGCCGCAGAGTGCTTCTGGGGGCTGGGGGAAGGCAAAAACACTTCTGTTTTTGTGGAAAACACCCCATTTTTCACAAAAATGGGATGCAGGGGTGGGACTTCGGGGGGCAAAAAATGGCTATATTTGGTGTATAAGATGCACCAACATTTCCATGCTCTTTTGGCAGGGGGAGGTACATCTTATACTCCAGAAAATACGGTAACTTCTTCAGCCTAGTATCTTTCAGATACACTGGATTGCTCTGCTCTCTGGAACTAATGGGAATTGTAATTCAACACATCTGGACGCAGCCAGACTTGAGAAAGCTAAGGATAATGCTGCCACTTCCATTTAAGACTGATATCTCGGTTTCTCCAGCAAAATATTCTACCTTAATGAGTGGGTACTTTCCCCCCCAGCAGCTTAGATAAATGAGAGGCTTCCCCATGAAGTGTCTGAAGCAACCAACCAAATGGGTTAAATTCAGAAAAATGTTTTCAAGACATCTTCTGTCTTCAAAACAGAATTGTTCCCTGGAGGGTACTACTACATTGCTTAATTCACCCTCCCTATATAAAGGCTTGAAATGATGCAAACTTTCCCTGGAAAGATTAGTCCTGAAGTATCATTAAGTTTTTCAAGTTATATTTTTATTGTGATAATTTGGGGATTCGCGAAGCAATTCATTGAAATCCAAGTGCAGTAAATCACTATGGCCAGATGGTATTCATGGGGGGACGGGGGTTTGAGGGTGGAAAGAAATAAAGTGTAAAACAAGAAGAAGAGTGGCAATAATAAATCATTTAAAAAACCAGCTGTTTCTTTAAAACCGGAATGCCTAGCCCGGTGACTCCACTGCTTTATTTATTTTTTAAAAGCGCAATTTTAAAAATGACAGCTTTATGAGTCTGTTATCTATTCCTAGCAAACCTTAAAGAGAAGAATATCATTTGAAGCGTAGAAAAATGATCTTTTTAAAAATAAAATAAAAAATATGAATTTAAATTGCATTCCTGCTACCTGTTAGTGGATAGTCACTTGTGTGTTTGCTTGAATTTCTTCCCTTATTGGAATGAAAAACTGTCTTTTTGGAAGTTGCTCTTTATAGTACAACCTGGACACCATAGAAATGGATCTCCTCATACATCAGTTTGAACATTCACTTAGTACCCTGGGAACAAATATAATGTTGGGAATGTTGAGGGTTTGCAGTAGGTAAAGTAGGGATAGCAAAGAGGGCAGGACTGGGATTTTCCATCTCTCCAATGCCCATCCCAGGGTTCTTTTTCTGTAGCATCCCTGTTTTTACAATTTAAAGTACAGGTTCTATCTGTTTCCTGCCTTTAAATAGTACTGTATTTTTCAGAGTATAAGATGCATCTTTCCCCCCCAAAAAAGAGGGGGTGCATCTGAAAATCCGGGTGCATCTTACACACTAAATACAGCATTTTTGGCCTCCCGAAACCCCGCCCCTTTAGCAAAAATGGATGTGCAGAAGATTTGGGAGGCCTGCAAAGTGCTCCTGGGGGCTGGGGAGGGCAAAAACAAGCTAAAAACGGGATGGCTTTTGCTCATTTTGTCCCCCCCTCCATCCCCCAGGAGCACTTTACAAGCCTCCTAAAGGCTATGCATGCCCTTTTTGGGCCAAAAACAAAAAAACAAAAAACTAGGCCTGTTTTTGTTGGCCTTTTTTTTTTTTTGCTTGATTTTGTCCCCTCCCAGCCCCCAGAAGCACTTTGCAGGCCTCTCAAACTCTCTGCATTTTCACAAAAAATGAGGCGTGCAGAGGATTTGGGAGATCTTCAAAGTGCAAAAACTTTTTTTTTTTAATTTACCTCTTCAAAATCTTGGTGTGTCTTATACTCCGAAAAATACAGTAGTTACTCATCAAGTGTCAGAAGACTTAAGGGGAAAAAATAGCAGTCTTTGCATATCCCGTTCCATAATTATAGTCAGATGTAAGTGGAAGTGGGTGCAATGGTACAGTAGCTTAAAGATGCTGCATTTGTCGGCCAGAGATTATCAGTACACTGGCATCTTGAGCCCACAACACCATATGGCAATGTGAGCACCCATCATTTGCCCCTAGCTCCTGTCCACTTAGCAGTTGGAAAACATGTAAATAATAATCCCTTGCAGGGATGGAGTCTGGGCAACTGAATGAACCTAGCAGAGTGTTTCAATGGCCGGATGCCCTTCCTGTCACCAATGCTGAGTTTTCTTCAGCAGATATATTCTCACTGTGCCCAGAGAGAAAAAACATCTGCCTCTACCTAGGATCAAGCTCACAGCCTCCTGATTGTGAGACATGAGCTACACTTCTAGGCCACCGCACCACTCCCTGTAATAATGCAAGGAGATTAATAGGCATCATTCCAGTGGGAAAAGCTAGCAACATTCCAGAGGAAGTGAGATCTGGCACTGTACCTGCCCAGATGTGTGGAAAGCTCAGCGGAAAATAGCGCAGATCATCCCCAGTACGCTACTAGCTAGCTGGTGCAAAGCTAGTTTTCCCCCTGTAGTAGACCATGTGTAGTTACACATCATCACGATGCATGAACAAAATGAATTACCAATCTTAGGCTGCCAGAACTACTTTGTTATAAAATGCACTGTAGACTTCTCTGGCTATGTATGCCATTTGCTTTAAAAAATGGACCAAATTTTGGTGAGCAAAAGTAGACAGGGATATGAATATGAATAACTCCTTTTCTCCTCCTAATGATAACCAGAGGTCATACAGTGAAGCCAGGTGGCACAATAAAGCCAGATGGTATCAAAAACAAAGTTTTCATGAGATTCTTCCTTCAACAAACTATGGTAACAGATAGCTTTAGAAGAGATTTGGATAAATTAACTAAAGCTAACAAAGCTGAGCTGTAAAAAATCTTCCACCAGATGGCAGGAAAGAGTTCTGTTTCTTTTTGCTGCCCACTAGTGGTTGTTGATACAAATGCAACTAAAATCTAAAAGCCTTGAATTAACGAATAATCTTATTAGCTGCTATAATCAGGATGGCTAGATGCTATAGCAGCATCTAGATGAAATCAAAAGCAACATACTTTTAAACCTCTAAATAAAAACAGTAGCAGAAGGCTGTTCCCTTATGTTTTGGCTTGTGAGTCTGTTTCTGGTTGTTTGATGCATTGTCTATATAAGCAGATTACATTTAATGAGTTAATAATTTTGCTGGACAATGACAAAGTCCTCAGGGCAGATCAGGATAAACCTGATAGCAATACCATTTATACAACAACATCGTAAACTATTTCTTAAATCCACAGATGGTAGACAATGGGGAATAAAGCTCTTTAATTAGGCCTGCAACCTTAGTTTGTTTTAAGTTAATGGGGTGGGGGGAATAAACTCTCTAGATGTTTGTGATATTCTGGCACTTTTCCAGTTGTGATTGTCCACACTAGACACAAGATATTGGATTCAATGGACTGATCTAGTAGAACACTACATAAAAGTATGTATGAGTCCAACATATTGTGGGCACGGACCTTGAATGTTTATCTTAGAAGTGGTAAGTCAGTTAAGTTAGGGGATGAAGAATCTAGAAAAGCATTTCATAAAAATTCCATCTTAATTAACTCTCTATAACTGGGACTTTACTATTCACACTGTGAAATGACTATTACATTTTTCAAGATTCTGCATTTATCCCCAATATTATAGGTATCTTACTAAAATCCATGCCATTCTTGGTTCTTTGATCTTGCCAACTGTATGGGATTTTAGAGAAATTTACATAAAATGAATGTTATTAAGGCAGACATATTTAACCAAAGAAGCATCTCTTATACTTTTTCTATATATATATATATATATATATATATATATATATATATATATATGTATGTATGTATGTATGTATGTATGTATGTATGTATGTATGTATGTATGTATGTATGTATGTATGTCTAACACATACTCGGGGGGAGGGGGAGATTACATACTGTACAGCTCACCAATAAATAGATGAATATAGCTGTTCTGGCAGTAAAATTGCATCCAATGTATGGGTTTTGTGATGAAAATACTTGGAATGTCCGGTTTTAAGGAAGTGAATCCATAAAGGTTAAGGAATATGAATACATTAGAATGCATAACAATGAAGTAGAAGCCCCATAGGTGTGTGCAAAATAAAGACAAATATATATGAGGGCAAAGCCCAAAGTCAGCTTCTTATGACTATATAAGAGCCGTAGTGGCACAGTGGTTAGAGTGCAGTACTGCAGGCTACTTCTGCTGACAGCCAGCTGCCTGCAATTTGGCAGTTCGAGTCTCACCAGGCTCACGGTTGACTCAGACTTCCATCCTTCTAAGGTGGGTAAAATGAGGACCAGATTGTTGGGGGCAATATGCTGACTCTGTAAACCACTTAGAGAGGGCTGTGAAGCAGTAGATAAGGCTAAGTGCTATTGCTATATGGACACAGATAACTTTTTCTTGGTCACAGTAAGGGAAGTATTTTCACCTTCCTAGTCTACCTTATAGCCCTGATGTTTCCTGTAGCTCTCCATCAATGTAGTTCCCAAGCCTAAACTGGAATGATAATTTACAGAGACTTACTGAGACAAGGTTTTACCATAAAAGAGAAACACATGAACTTTGCTCAATGAACCGGTTGTTACAACTGTTGAATCCCACCACTGGATAGGATAGTACTAAGCAAAAAACACTGTTCCAGTGCTCATACGCTGTGTAGGCCTGGATAAGGAGGAATAAATTCTGACTGTATGGCTGTATATGTGTGTGTGTGTGTGTGTGTGTTGTATTTGTGCTGATAAATAAATAAAGGATGGTCCTCTGTAATAAGTCGAAAGACAGAAAGGGGGAGTAGTGAGCTCCCTCCCATATTTGGGCATACCAGGGGTTGTAACACACACATACATACATACATACACACACACACACACACACACACACACACACACACACAATGCACGATTCCTCCCACAACATCTTCTCTTGTTCCAAAGTAAAAGCCTCACTCTACTAGCAGGAAATTAAATTATTGTAACACTGCACACAAAAAAAGAATAAAGAAATGCTCTTTTCATCTTTTGCTTAATCAACTTCAAATTAACAAGGAACAAAATGTAAAAAAAAAAATGAAGACATGAGATTAAAAATTGCAGTTGTGACCAGGAATACAAAAGAGAAAGTGTGAAGTAGGCATTGTGAACTTGTCTTTCTTTTTTTTAAAAAAAATGTTATTAACTTAATTTTTCTCCTAGGAGATCAGAGTTGCAGTCACATCAGGCTCATTATCCTATTTTGGAGTCATAATAGCCTGGTAAAGAATGTTAACTGTTTTTATTGTTGTTCAGATGTTATCCTTTGTAGAAGTAGGTATGCTAATTTACTAACATTACCATGCCTCCTAATAGCCTTCAACAGCCCAGTATTTATTTTAACAAACGTCTGGAGGTCAGACTGGGAATCATTTGTCAAATGTGACAAGACTATCTGGAGGAAGCTTTAAAATGCCCAAATAAAATAAGTCTGTGCTAGAAAAAGAATGTATCCCTTAAGGCATTAGCTTTGTACATGTTCACATCCTAAATTGCCATATGCAGATTACTTTGGGAGCCTGGTGGACATAATTGGAATTTTGAAAACATGCTATGAGCACCCAAACAGGTTCTGCTGAAGAAGTGGATACTATCAATTCATAGAACCATAGTCAGTTTTGGTTGCCACGATGTAGAAAAGACGTGGAGACTCTAGAAAGAGTGCAGAGAAGAGCAACAAAGATGATTAGGAGACTGGAGACTAAAACATATGAAGAACGGTTGCAGGAACTGGGTATGTCTAGTTTAATAGAAAGAAGGACTAGGGGAGACACGATAGCAGTGTTCCAATATCTCAGGGGTTGCCACAAAGAAGAGGGAGTCAGTCTGAGGTCACTGGTGGGATGCTTCCGGTTTGGCTTGGATCGGGCGAACTGGTAGTGGTGTCGGCAGGAGGCTCCGCCCACCCACCCAGATGCTTCTGCACATGCGCAGAAGCATTGTGCGCAAAAGCGCACACATGTGCCCGAGCGAACTAGTAGTAAACAAAATTGAAACCCACCACTGTCTGAGGTGAACTGGCATATTTTAAAAAAGAAAGTTTACATTGGCAAAAAAATTATCAAGGAATGATATTAATGACACTTATATTAAAACTGTGTTTTCAGCATTCATATTAAAACTGCACATCACACATAAAACATATGAAGAACAGTTGCAGGAACTGAGTTTGTCTAGTTTAATGAAAAGAAGGACTAGGGGAGACATGATAGCAGTGTTCCAAAGTCTCAGGGGTTGCCACAAAGAAGTGGGAGTCAAACTATTCTCCAAGGCACCTGAGGGTAGAACAAGAAGCAATGGGTGGGCATGGATATAAAAAAGTTATTATTCCCATACCTACCTTAGGGACTGTTGTCAATAGTTAATGCATAATGAAACAGCACTCTCAGGTTGTGAACATGGAGTAACATGTAAGAAACTTCTTTCCAATCTGATTCCTGGGGTGGCCAGTTGTCATAAGAAATCACCCTAGAAATTGTTGGAACGTGCTTGGTAGTTTCTGATGTAACTTGCTGTTCAATGTATTGCCCAGAAAGATCTACATCACAGGTGTCAAATTCAAGGCCTGGAGGCTGGATCTGGCATGTGGGGTGTTTAGATATGGCTTGTGGGGCTTCCCTTGTGGGGAAACAGCGAAGGACCAGTCCGCAGTGCCTCTGCCAGCGAAAATGGAGCCGAGGAGGACTGTGTGCGGCCCTCTCGAGCTCAGTTTTTAATGGCAGAGGTTTGCAGGAGGCCGTCGCAGCCGAAAAGAGAACTCAGGAGCTGTTTTTCACTGGCAGAGCACTGGGACCATCACAGGTGCCTCCTGACACAAGTGACATTGAACTGGCCATGCCCACCATGGCCATGCCCACCCTGGCTCCCTGAGGTCAAACACAACCCTGATGCATCCCTCAATGAAATTGAGTTTGACACGCCTGATCCAAATGGTCACTTTCCTACTTCTGACAGCAGGGATGTGCGGTCAGGGGAGGCAGGGGAGGCAAAGCCGCACCGCTCTCATCATGAAAATTTAAAAAAAAAAGGGAAAAGGGAAAAGGCGCTGAGGAGCCTTCTGCACACCTGGTCAGGAATGGGAGCGCTCCACGGTCCCCTTCATGTTGACTTAGGAAGGCGGGGAATGGGACATGCGCAGGAGGGAGGCTGGAGGGATCGCGGAGGAGGGATCGCACAGCATGAGCCGTGGTCCCGCGGAGCACGCTCCGCGGTCCCCTTCATGTTGACTCAGGAGTCAGGAAGGAGGGGAATTCCCCTCCTTCCTGACTCCTGAGTCAACATGAAGGGGATCGTGAAGCGTGAGCCGCTGTCCCGCGGCTCACGCTGTGCGATCCCTCCTCCGCGATCCCTCCAGCCTCCCTCCTGCGCACGTCCCATTCCCCGCCTTCCTAAGTCAGCGCGCTCCACGGTCCCCTTCATGTTGACTTAGGAAGGCGGGGAATGGGACGTGCGCAGGAGGGAGGCTGACGTGGTCCCATTCCCCTCCTTCCTGAGTCAACATGAAGGGGACCGCAGCTCACGCTGATGACGTCACCAGCCTCACCAGCTGTAAAGCTCACCGCACGTCACTGTCTGACAGCAACAATGCCTTCTTGACAGGGGTGTCAGCCCTTAGGCTGCCATTCCAAGTGTTGCTTCCTCCTCCACTCTTCCTGAAACAGCAGTGTGGCCCAGCACTCATCCAGACTATCCCGTCCACCCTGGCTGCTTCCTCCTCCACTCGTTCACAGCAGCAGCATGGCTCAGTGCTCCTCTCCCACTCCCTGAGTTGCAGCTGGTCGAGCGATGACGTCATCAGCCAAGAATGTTCTTTTGCCAGGAGCTGTTTGCCTAAGAGAACAGCTGGAGGCTTGTTCAAGGCCACCCTCTGACTGGTCTGTGAATATTCCCGGGCTGGACTGCACTGGACTGGCTTGGACTGCTTTCACGAGAACAAGGAGGAGGATTCTGGGCAGGATTTGGCATGGCCTGGTATAGGGTGGGGTGACGCTGTGACGTATGGGTGGTTATGGGAGGAGTTATGGGTATATATTTGCGTGTAAGGTTAACTAGGTTAGAGCTGGCTTCGCATGTATTCTTCATATCATTTGTCATATGCTGCTGGTTATCACAGGTTTCACTAAGAAAGAGATAAAGCCCTTAAACCACCAAACTTCTTCTCTTGTTGTGTCCCTGGTGAATGCCAGAACGTTGACAAGGGGTTTCTCAAAGTGAGACCATGTTGAATAAAATGGCCATACAGGCTGCCTATGCCATAGACCAGGGGTGTCCAAACTTGGCAACTTTAAGACTTATGGACTTCAACTCCCAGAATTCCCCAGCCAGCTGGGGAATTCTGGGAGTTGAAGTCCACAAGTCTTAAAGTTGCCAAGTTTGGACACCCCTGCCATAGACAATCTTAGCAGGCCAATTCACCATACATTGCTCTGAGGCCCTATCAAAATTTTGTGTTTGTGTGTGTGTGTGCGTGCGTGTGTGTGTGTGTGTGTGTGTGTATTTTCCTCTCCCAGACGCTCACATGGCCATCAACCAGTCCAAAATCAGTATTGAAAGGGGCCTCATGTAGATTAATTAAGCAAAAATATCATTTCCATTCAAAGGACCCATAGTTTGATCTCAGCAGTCAGGATCCCGTGGAGAAAGCAATGGGGGGGTCATCAGGATCAACAGAGGTCAGAGTTTCCAGATGGCTAGGCAAGGCTTGAAAGGAAGGCAATCCAGTAATTTCAGTATTACACTACTCTCAATTATTTTTCTAAAGAATGTTTTAAGTGTTGGTTTTATGTTATGCCACCCAGGGTCACTTTTGTGGAATGAGCAGTCATAAATATTTCATAAACAAACAAGCAGGTGCTCAAATATAATACCATACCCAAAATACAGTTGATGTTGATCAGATCATTACGGAAAGCAGACTATTAGCTAATTGCACAAAGTGGACAACTCAGGAACTGTACCCTAATCCTGCAATATCAGGGGTGAAATGCTACTGGTTCGAACCGGTTCACCCCAAACAGGTAGTAAAAAAAATGCTATCAGTTCAGGTGAACCGGTATTTCCAACGATCAGCTGTGATGCATGATTTATATTAGCTAGAAAGCAGGATTTCCTGCTTTCTAGCTAATCTAAATCGCATGGCACAGCGGATTCCCCCTCCTCGCTGTTCTACTTATCTTTCAGGCACGCTCGGTAGCACGCTCCACCCACCCATCCAGATGTCATCACGTCCATTTTTGACACTCTGCGCGTGCATTGTAGGCCCTGCACATGCGTGGAAGTGGCACATGTGCTCACATTTGTGAACCGGTAGAGAAGGTAGGTAGATTTCACCCCTGTGTAACATCCATGTAAATAATTACCTCATAAGATTCTTCCAAGTGCTCACACTTTGCAGTTTCTTTAGAATATTGGTTTGTTTATGTAGAGAGAGTAGCACTATCAACAGATGGACAACAAAATCTCAGGATTAGGATTAAAATCCATGAAGATGGGGCTGTGGGCCCCTGATCTCTGTGATTCCAATGATCTCAAAGCTCAAGCTGTTTCAAGCTGTTTCGCCCAGGCCTCAGTCTCAACCAACTGGATGTGACAAATGAAGTCATTGTTCCTGCAACTCAGATGGCAAGACTTGAGCTGGACCTGAACATGCAAAAGTCAGTTATTGTGCAATATGCTCCCTCTGCTAAGAAAGCAACAGCGAAGTAAACAAACAAAAATGGGTCACAAGCTTTTGAGGAATTCCCTGATTGTGAGAAGTGAACTTCAGGAAATATAAATCAAGCCAAACCACAAAGACTTTAGAAGATTCATTCATTACAATGAGCATTGGCAGTGTATCAACATTTTGCAACCAGCCTTCTAAGAGGCGATCAAACCACCTAAAACATAGCAGGAAAATAAGTGACGCCTGAAATGTTAATCTTGGACAGCTCACTTGGGAGTAATGCGCATTCATCAAGACACACATCAAGATAGGTAACGTATGAGAATTTTGAAGCTTGGCATAAGATGGATAAATTCAGTTAGAACCAGGCAGGACTCTTCAGAATCTTGCAGCGAAATATCTGATTGTCCTAGGGAGCTTATGCAAAGTAATTATGAAATCTGTTAGGTTTATTTATCTATTTAGGTAGATTTTTAAAAAAAACTAAATTCCAGATAACTCTGAGTGCTTTACATATAACAAAAACCCAGAATAACCAGAAATAAATGATAAGCATTCAGAACAGCCATACAGCATTAAATTAGAACTTGCCAAATAATATATTATAGGTATTAATGTACTATCAAGGCCTGTTCAATAGCTAAATAATCAGGGGTTTCTGTGACTTACCTTTTAGGTAAGTACCGTATTTTTCGTAGTATAAGACACACCCTTTTCCCTCAAAAAAGAGGCTGAAAATCTGGGTGCAGCTTATATACTGAATACAGCATTTTCTGCCTCCCGAAACCCCGCCCCCCTTCACCAAAATGGCCGGTTTTTGTCAAAAAAAATTGCATGCATAGCCTTTAGGAGGCTTTCAGAGTGCTCCTGGGGAGAGCAGAAATGAGCAAAAAAAGGGCCATTTTTTGTTCAATTTGTCCTCCCAGCCTCCCCAGGAGCACTCTATAAGCCTCCTAAAGATTATGCATGCAAAAAATTTTGACAAAAAAGGGCCCATTTTTGTGAAAAGTAGGCCATTTTTGGAAGGTCTGCAGAATGCAAAAACTTTTTTTTTTAAATTTGCCTCTTCAAAACCTTGATGTGCCTTATACTCCGGTACGTCTTATACTCTGAAAAATACGCCATTTTAAATCCCTGACATTGGCTCTTACAATACAAGACTGAGGGAACTGCTTCACTAAAGCCATTAAAATACTCTAAATTTGATGGATCTAAAGAATCTGATAAGGAAAATGAAAAGCATCCCCTAAATTATCTTCTGAATGGTAAGGCAGCTTGAGTTATTGATCATGACAGCTTGTTACTATTTTTAATGATTTTTCAACCGTCCTCCCAAAATTGGTTACATTCCTTCATTTGCTGCAATTGTTATACCTTGATTAATTTGATTAGCTATGCAATATTATGATACCATCTCACTATGGAATTGTGAGTAGGTAGATTATTAGGAATAAATTGGTAACAAGAGTAATGCTTGGTAAACCAGAAGTTTTTCCTATCCAAAACCTTGCCAGAAGTTTCTTGAAAAATTGCTGGAAGGTAATGAGACAATGCTTCCCCTTTGAGCTCTGCAAAACCTGAATATAACCTACATGGGCTTGTAGGAAGTTAGCACCCACCCCTCTCCTAGAAAATGAAGTATTTTACAAAATATTAAAAGGGCAGAATATTTCCCCCTAAAAGGGAGGCAGAAACTAATTCCCTCCACTTTTGTCAATGAGCCATTAAGGCCTGAGCCAGAGAAACATGTTTTAAGGCAGGAAATACATTCACCCTTAATGACTCCCCCCTCTCCCCCCACCTTTGTCAATGGGCCATTAATGAACGAGGGAGTCTATTCTACATAATAAAGATCTACTCCATCTCATTGCCTTTCTTTGCACCACCCACCAAGTTTCAACAAACTTAGCACACAACCTACAAAGTTAGCTAAGACCTCCCACCCCTGGGAGTCTGATAACCAATCAGAATACTTTTCTTATACAGGAACAGGAAATAGAGAGGTGGAGCCAAACAGAGGGTATAAAAAACTCAGGAACTCTCAGCAAGACTCTTTTTCCCCTTCTTTTTCTTCACTCAACATCTTCCAAGCATATGATCCCCTTTTTGCCTAGGACCTCAAGCCATGTGATCCGGTCCACCATTAAAACCATCTTTCCAAACAGCCTCCATGTTTTCAGTGTTTTTTTTCCCCACTGGGAACTTAACCTAGAAGGACATTTCTTCCAACAGTCCTCAAAATACCATTTGGTTATTATGATCACATACATGAAAATAAATGAAGACGAGGAAGTGTAAGCATACCAGAGTGAATAGTGATTTGTTCTGTCAAAAGTATCTATCACCTACATCTACAATAAGGGGAACTTACTATTGTAAGTTCACATGACTCTGCTACATGACATACTCCACTAAAGGATCAGATTAATAAATATAGCGTGTAAATAGGTGGAGAACAGTTCCTTATGACTCACATTAATTCTTTCATTAACTGGGAGACTGTCATAAAAGGGAAAGACTTTGCATGGTCTTGGTCTTTCTCGAATCCCAAATTATGATAGCAAACCCAGATAATAGTACAGCTTGAAAAAGTATAAAATCCCACTCCCAAACAAAAAAAGGTCTAAATGGAATAGTCATATCTCCATAGCAATGGTGGGTTCTAGATCCCGTCGCAGCCTGTATGATGTGATGGGGCCAGGTGCCCACCTCGGGCACGCGTGCTGCACAAGCATGTGCCACCACTGCCTGCAATGCTCCAGCTGCTCAGCGGAAGTCATGCAGGCGCCGT
This sequence comes from Natrix helvetica, assembly GCF_964273705.1. Lineage (NCBI taxonomy): Eukaryota > Metazoa > Chordata > Lepidosauria > Squamata > Natricidae > Natrix > Natrix helvetica. Next base: position 19,528,086 of record NC_138558.1, read on the forward strand.
ATGCTGAGTGCACATGCACAAATGGCCCAGTTGGCTTAAAAACAGGTGAGGAATGCATGCGGGTGGGTGGGCCCACCGAAACACCATTCTGGTACAGTGGCCACTGCTCCCAGCTGCCACCGGTACGCCCGTACTGGGGTGTACCACCCGGAATCCACTATTGCTCCATAGCTAGATTTTATCCCAATGGAAATAAATCACAAATAAAAGAAGGTAAATATGCTATAGCTGTGATTTTTGGACAATTGTGGTTTTGAATGGCTAAGCAAGGATCCTTAAATCTTTTCTTGTTATTCTTTTTCTATTAAGAATGACCCCACTTAAATTCATGTTCCAACATTCTAAATATACTCTATTTCAAAATATCCATCTGAAATACTGTGAGCAAGGAACAACAACAATCCATTCTTATCTAGCACCAGGCAAGGAAAGAGTGAAGCTGGTTCAAACTGTGCAAAAGTGCAACCAACCTAGAATTTTTTTCATTTTTTTTAAAAAAATAGCTTTTTCATAAGCATTTGTAATTAATGTGTCTTTTGAGCCTTGTTTTGCCAATAAGGTAGTATTGGTCTATAGTTCCAAGGCCATTAGGTCAGTGATTTGCATGTTAAAGATCTCATATTCAATGCCTAGAATCTCAATTAGTAGTCTCCATGGGACACCATAGCAAATTTGAGACTGTAGAGAGCTGTTAAAATGTATATAATGGATTATGTCAGTCTTCCCCATCTTGGAGCCTTCCATACATATATAAAATGGAATTTTAGTTTTCTTAATCTCCCACTTAGCACAGTTGTAGACCATATTGACTGAAGAGTGATTTCTAACACATCTGGAGAATATCAGGTTAAAATTCTTTGACTTATTCAAGGGTAACTCCATACATTAAAAAACTTTAGTTCTATATGTCAGGAAATTACTGAATAGAGAATTGTATGAACTTTTTTGTTTTTGTTTTAAAAAGAGAAGGAAAAACTGACATTCTTTTTTATTTTTATTTTGTTTTTCTTTGTCCAGAAAATAGCCATAGATCAAAATGCCCATTTCTCTACAGTAGGATTGTATCACACAAGGACCTTAACTTACAACAACCTATAAAGATGACAGAAAAACTGCCATCTAAAAAAGTGCTAGTAAAAACTTTGGATTTGAGAAAGAAAACAACAAAAACTTCCAGGGTTTCATCTAAAAAGAAAACATTGTGTGCTTTTCCTCCCCTGTTTGTAGATAAAACATTAGTGGATAAAATAGAGGATCATATTCTCTTTTGAAAAACTTAATACTTAAGAGATTTGAAGGAAAATCAATGTGACATTTGAATACACTTTGAAGTTTCCTCACAGCTTGAAACTTCACAACTTTTGTCTCTCCTTTTTTTATCAACTGTATTCATTACATTTCCATATAAAGCAGCTTAAATACCATCTCCTTTCTCTTTTCCTTCCTTCTCATTCCACCCCCCACTTTTTTTTTGCCTTGATGTCACAGCACTCTCCATGAGAACCAAACATATTTTCTTTCTTTCAAACGTAGTGATGCGCCTACTGTTCAATTAAAACTCTGGCCTTTGTAAAGATGGATCTCAACTTTGATCATTGCATTTGTATAATTAAGGGACAGGCCTCTGGTTTAAAGGAGCATTGCTTTTGCCTTTGAAACCCAGAGAGCCATGAGTTCTCTGAAAATGCTCGCCCGGTAGGAAGGAGACATTCTCCTCTTGTGACGCATCTATCTGTGTCCCACAGATTGCTCATCCTCTGTCCCTCGGACTATGATTAGCAGGACTTCCTGCTGGCTGCAGATGGAATGAGGCAGAGTGATAAGGTAAGCAGCCTTTTTCTCTAGTTTCAGATCCACCGAGAGGGAGTGTTTCATCGGAGGACCCCCGCATATAAGCCGTTTATAGCGATATTGCAAAAAGTGTTGGGGTAATTACCAAACACAGGGAGGAGGTTTCCCACCATCAATAGCATTAAGGATGGATTGGGGGAAAAAATTGTTCACTGGATTAATTGAGCCCCTCTTCTCTGGCTCTTTTTTGAAAGCTAGTCTCAGAACTCAGTGTTGCATAGCAAATCTGAGATCAGCTGGAGAGGGCTTATGTATTGCTAGGACATAACGTGCCTCAGTGGGCCTTCTCCATGGCAGCACCAGAACTTTGGAATAAATTGGTAATGAACTTGAGCCGAGCCTGTCCCTGGGGATTTTGAGAAAACAGCTGAAGGCCTGTCTGTTTTCACTGGCCTTCTGCAAAACTTTTGAGGGTGCCTATTCTTTATGGCTTTCAGTAGTCTTAGGCCATTGTTATGTTTTTAATAATGCTACTTGGGGTTTTAATTGTGATTTGATGGTTGGAGGCTCTAGTACTATGAAGTGGTTTGGAGGATTTAAAAATCTAAATAAACAAATACTTGGTGTGGTAAAGGTAAAATTAAAGGTTCCCCTTGCACATGTGTGCTAGTCGTTTCTGACTCTAGGAGGCAGTGCTCATTTCTGTTTCAAAGCCAAAGAGCCAGCGCTGTCCAAAGACGTCTCGGTGGTCATGTGGCCGGCATGACTTAACACCAAAGGCGCACAGAACTCTGTTACCTTCCCACCAAAGGTGGTTCCAATTTTTCTACTTACATTTTTACATGCTTTCGAATTGCTAGGTTAAGAGAAGCTGGGAAAAGTAACGCCAGCTCACTCCGTTATGCAGCACTAGGGATTTGAACCACTGAACTGCCGACCTTTCTGATCGATAAGCTCAGCATTTTAGCCACTGAGTCACCATGTCCCTTTTCTTGGAGTGACATTCTCATTATTTCATGTTTCATGACAAAGTTCCTAATAACAGATGCGGACCTTGTACTCATCCTTATTTGGGTTGGCTTTTCAAAAAGAGTCACTCAGCCTGTAAAGTTTTGAAAAGATCACTGAAGCGGCAAGAAGCAAACTGTTAGATCCCAAGGAGATGCATGCTGGTCTTTGCCAGATTGCCAGTAGAATATTGAAATGGAACAACATCAAAATGTCACATTCCTTACTGGGAAGGGATGTGATCCAATCCTTCCTGGGTTAGGGACTTTGCATTCTACCTACTTGTTTATCTACTTACTCCAGTCAGTCCTGAATGCAAGAACCCCTGGGTTGGTCAAGATTTCAGATCCAGCTCAAACATTGCAGGATAAAGAAAAGTAACTTGTAGGTGCTTAAATAGTTTTGTGTTGTGATATGATGTTCATCCATCATGTTCAAAGAGGACCTTGATATCTAACAGGTTGTGGGCTGTCCACTATGTGTCCGCAGGTGGCTGGTAAGGCCTATACGGGCACAAAATGTTCTGCCACATGTCAGGCAGACATGTGTGGGCACCATTGTTGCAGCATTTGCAGCTCTGGCTTTGCGGAGTGCTATGGTTGTTCTTCTGTCCTCAGATGTCTGGCAGCCTTGATGGATCAGCATGCGCCATGTCGATCTAACTTGTGCCAGGATTTCCCAGGAAGTGGTGTCAACATCCAGGGACTTGAAGGAGGCTTTCAATATGCTTTGTACCACTTCCTTTGTCCCTCATGCGTGGTGATATATGTGTCCCATGAACATCTGCATGATTGCATATTTGCTGAGCGTAGTCTTAGCTGATTAATACCCAGCCTTATTATTATTTATATTTCAGTTATGTGCAAGATCATGATGAAGGAAATTGAAAGCGACTATTTTAACTGCTATCTCTTCGTTCTCTTGTCAGCTGTAAATAGAAGTGGAAATATCTCATCTGTTTTATTCCTTAACTGTTTCTTTAACTCACTGAATCTTATTTTAATCTTATTAATCTTAGTTCACATCACTCTAAATATTGGTGTTTTTTTTTACAAGCGGCATTGGAGAAAAGCATATGTAAATAAGAATACATGCCAAGGAAAACAGGAACAAAAAAATGTAAAATCTGACAGTGTCATTAGATTTTGTGAATAGAAAAAATAAATAAATTATTCAGAATTAAAACAGTTCAAAGCAAAATATAGAGAGGTCATTCAAAATACTGAAATAGTTGTTTTGGATGGTCTCCATTTATTATAATTGTTACAAAAAACACAGTGTTTTTGTCTTTTGTTTATTTTTAAGTCCTACTAAGTTTGCCTCTCTAGAATACTTAACATGGTTTTCAAGGCAGGGAATAAATTTTGGGTAAAGTCATATAGATTTAGACAATTTTCAGATATCTTGAAATTTACAGCCATGTAGTTCAAGTTCAGCGTCAAGAATTCATTGTAGTCATTGTAGGTACCTTGTTTTTAACTACATTTTAACCTGATTTGCAAAACACGCTCCTGATATTGCAAGAGTTTATTGCAAATGATATATGAGAAAGAGATAAAGTAATAAATGATCATGTCAGCTGCCCCATATGCAGTCCTTTAATTTAGACATTTTTAGAGAATTTCTGGTTTTAGTGACTCAGTAATTGTCTTGAGTACTATGGACTGATTAAACATGTCTCCTCTACTACAGAGGTTACATATCTTGGCACATTAAAACACTCTTAAATAAAAATCTATCTATGACAGTGAAATTTCTCTCAATCTTCTTCATACCTAAAATATACTAAAATATATTGATTTTGATTAGCAAACCATGCCCTACCACAGATATCAAATTGGTAGTAGTCAAAAAAGATATATAGGTGTCAAGAAAGGCATAAATTTCTGAAAGACTCCAAATGCATTTAGATGTTAGGAGGAAAGGATAATTCCAATTGAATGTCTGCTATTAGCAGCTAAGACAAAGAACTGATTCCACAATGGTCCATGCAAAACCAAAATCTATTTCCTGCCAAAATCTACTTCTAGCATGATATTAAGCAAGATATGTCAAAGACTTGACTTCGGAATAATTTCACAGTCCTATCCTTTTATAAAATGTTATCATACAGGAAGTCCTAGACTTATGATCATAGCTGGGACAGGAATTTCCATCACTCAGTAATGTGGTCTTTAAGTGAGTTGTACCTGAGCTTACCTACTCTGCCATGGTTGTTTAGTGATTCATGCTGTCATTAAGTGAAGCTGGCTGCTCCCATGGACTTTGTTTGTTGGAAGCTCCATTTAAGGTCATACCTGGTGATCACATGACCCTGGGAGGCTGCCAAGCACCCAACTTTTAATTACATTACTGCTTGTAAGTCACTCTTTTCAGCACCATCATAATTTCAGTCATTATGTCATTAAATGAATGGTTGTCAGTTGAGGACAACCTGTAACGATGATACCAGTGATGGCGAACCTTGACAGTACCAAGTGCCAAAATGTTCATATGGAAACGTCACATGCGCGCATACACACTCTTCGGGGCTGCGCTCTGGAAAAACTGAACTTCCGGGTACTAGCGCACATATGCTTGCCTGACAGTCAGCTGGCCAGCATCCATGCGCATACCTGTTTTTGGCACTGTCGCGCATGCAAGCAACAGCAGATTGTCACATGCTCATGCATGCCAGAAACCCAAAAGACAAACAGGCAAGATCACACATGCTGGGCGACATGGCTTTGCGTGCCACCTTGGGCACTCATGCCATAGGCTCGCCATTTTGGGATTATACTATTGATAGGGAAATTGCTATCCTCAAAATACTTTGAATTTCAAATCCCATCAACCCTAATCAACCTAGTTGATGAAAAAAGTTAGTGGGAATTGCATTACAGAATATTATTAAATGCCAGACTGTATATTATAGTATCACATACAATGTATATTTCTTACATTATCAAATATACTGTACATGCTACAAAGTAAGGATAAAGCTTTGCACAAAGTCTCTTACAAAGCAGTTGGTAATTTATGCCTTGCATCTTCAGTTTAAAGGCCATCTGACTGACTTGAGTGATTATATGACATCAAATCAGTGTTGACTCTTAACAACCAAATAGTTAAGACTAGGGGTATCAAACACGATTTAATTGAGGGCTGCATCAGAGTTGTGTTTGATCTTGGGAGGCTGGGGTGGGTGTGGCCAGGGTGGGCATGGCCAGCTTGATGTCACTCATGTTGGGGTTGGCTGCCATTGAAAACGGGTTCCCAAACTCCTTTTTTGACTGCCATGGCCTCCTGCAACTCTCTGCCAGCTAAAACTGAACTCGGGAGGACCGCCCACAGTCCTCCAGAGCTCTGTTTTTGCACTGCGGGCCGGTCCTTCACTGTTTCCAGGGCAGCCCCAAGGGCGAGATTTAAGCACCCCATGGGCCAGATCCGGTCCCTGGGCCTTCAGTTTGACACCCCTGAGTTAAACTCTCTCCAGGATGATCTCCAGGATTATCAGCCTGGTATGTCAGGCATACCTTTTTGGTGCTGGTCATCTTCTACTTTCCTTTCATTCCACCTTTCTTAGCTTTCAAGAGAGTTGGGTCTTTGCATAATGCTGTAAATTCAAAATATGATAATTTCAACCTGGACATTTTTTTTACTCAGATCAGAATCCTTGATTTTTCTTTTCCTATGAGCCATGTTGATTGTTTCCTTGGCCATCCATGGTGCTTTCAAGAGACTTCTCCAACAACAAAGTTCAAAAGAACGAATACTCTTGCTATCCTTTTATTCTTCAAAGTCCATTTTGTATCCACAGAGTATCGTTAAAAAAACCTATTACTTGTACAGTTCTGATCATCATAGGTATAGATATGTCATGAGTATCTTTTCCAAGGTCAAACAAACAGAACAGGTACAGACTCCAAGGAACAGTTAAAACTGCAGAAAACACAATTGCAGCCAGCCTGCCTTCTGTTGAGGAGCTCTATAATGTGCGGGTTAGAAGGAAAGCTGAGAAAATATCTACAATCCTGAACACAAACTGTTTCAACTCTTCCCCTCAGGATGCTGCTATAAGGCATTGCATGCCAAAACAACGAGACACTGGGGCAGTTTTTCCTCTTTGTGCCCTCACTCTACTGAACACCTAATTCTCAACAACACCGTCTTACGTGTTTAGGTATATTTACCCATATTGTATGGCTAGAGTGTTATTATTATTATCCTTCCCATCTTCTTTAATACCCCATCCTATTGATATAATTATTATGATTATTATCACGCTGCTGCTTTGCACGTACACTGAGAGCTTTTGCAATGGAGACAAATTCTTTTGTCTGCCTAATCACACTTGGCCCATAAAGTCTACTCTATTCTATTCCAATTTGTTCTGTCCTGTTCTATTCTATTCATTACAGAATTGCTGAATGCTAATCTACAGCATATTTCTTGGCTATTGGATCCTTTGCCATTGACAGTCCGTCCTAAAAGGCAGAAGCTATGCATTAATTTTATGTCTTCGTTGTCATTTCTAAGGCTAGTTGTTATCTTCTTTATAAATTAATCATATTCCCGTTTTTCCCCACTGTGCTACTTAATTTTCACTACTGTGTCTTGTAGATCATTTGCATTTTCAGCTATCAGAGTAGTGTCATGAGCACAGTCTAGTTGTTATGGTGTGTTTAATTTCAGGGAGAGAGAAACAAGGTAGGAAAAAACTGATTCCAAGAGATTCTGTACAAAAAGTTTCAATTCCTGAATTGGTATAATTCCAAAAAATGAAAAAAAAAAAGGGGGGGCACACAAAACTTGAATGCATACCAAAGAATCCTGTTGATGCCACAGCTGCTACATCTAATGTCCTGCTGTTTAGAGACAAAAAAGAATATGCCTGATTATCTAAAGATGCCATATCCAAAGCAGGTGGTCATTTGATCCCTATAACATGTCTGGAATATCAGAAGGATATGGGGGGGGGGGAAGCAATGATTTTTAGGATTCTCCAGAGATGATTTCCATCAGTGGAACTTGATCCAATTTTTTTTCTTTGTCCCCCACCCCCATTAATTAAGAGCTTAGCTTAAAGTATCAGTGCAGGGACCAATTAAGAGCCATCGTTATCACACATGCACATAGAAACACATCCTCTCTTTCATTTGAGGGGGAAAAATGAGACACGAGAAGCATTTGTGTGTAATCAAAATGATTCTCGTTCGGGTGTAAACTTTTTTTAAGGGGGGAAAAAGCTAGCACCAAATAAATTCACCTCAGTTTTAGCTCCCAATTAAACTCAATACATTGTAACAACATGGTAACCCACCCAGAGTTACTCTGTGGTAAAATAGGTGGCAAAAATGTAATAAAAAAAAATAAAATAAAGTAAAATACCAAAAGCAATTCATTTCCAGAAAATGGCTCAGAATTGGTATAATCAGGGGGTGGGCTGCTGCCTGGTCAGTCCAGTTTGGGCGAACCAGTAGTTGTGATCAATGTCTGGCCCCGCCCACCCACCCGTGAGCTATCCTGTCCATTTATAACTAGCTTTCTGGCTCATTCTCCCTGCCAACACTGCCCAGCTGAGTTCCGCGTGGCGCCTGCTGTACTCACCGGAGCTCCCTGAGTTGATTACCTGCATGTTTAAAGCTCCATTTCTGCCCCAAAGAGGTGCATGTGCACCAGGGGTGGGTTCCTGCCAGTTCTAACCTCTTCTATAGAAGAGGTTCCACAAATCTACAGTGCCGTTTAGAACCGGTTCCAGCTCCCTCCCCCCCGCCCGTCCGCATATCATTAAGATGAAGAGTGAGAGGAGGAATTCTGGGAGTTGAAGTCCACAAGTCTTAAAGCTGTCAAGTTTGAACACCCCTGGGTTTTTTTTTCTAAAGGATTAGGGGTGTGAGGGTCTTGTAACTTGACAGCTTTAAGACTTGCGTGCTTCAAATGCCAGAGTTTCTGAGGCAACATTTTGGTTGCTAAGCAAGAGCATTGTTAAGTGAGTTTCACCACATTTTACAAGTTGGCCATGCCCACCCAGTCACATGGCTGGTAAGCCACTCCCACCTGGTCACATGGCCAGCAAGCCACTCCCACCTGGTCACATGGCTGGCAAGCCACTCCTACAAAGCAGGCCACATCTACAGAAGAGGTTCTAAAAAAAATTTGAAACCCATCACTGATGTGCACTCACAACTAGTGAACCAGTTGTTAAGGTAAGTGCAGCCCACCTCTGGGTATAACAAAATGTGTACCTTGTAAAACCTTAAAAACAAAATCCTTTGTGGCCTGAACAATAACACAGTTTGCCTAGTCTCATTGGCCAATTATTAGCTATGGCTACCTCAACTGGAAAACGCATAATATTTCCCAGATCATGGGATTACCAAATAGTCTTCATTTGATATGGAGAATATTTTGTAAAATATTTGTATCTGAGTCATTGCAGAAAGTTACAAGAGGATAGACAGTTGATATCCTTTTGGAATAATTGAGTTGCAGTTTCCATGTTTATTCTTAATAATAATGAAATAATTAATAATAACACATGAGAAAGATTTAGGCATCACTTTAGTCAGGTTTTCCAGATTTGAATGTATGTCAATTGTCAAATAGTCATACTTGTTTATCTATGTTCTGACCTAAGCTTCCTGAGAAAGCATAAATCACAATCTTAGTTCCAAAAACCCGCTTTTATTTATATGGCTGTGAATTATGGTCATTCCCAATCTGCAAGGCTTCACAAACAGTCTGTGAAGATTACAACAGATGTCTGCTCGAGTTGCTACAATCTTTCAGGAGAATGTTGATAAGCACCCACCTTATCTCCCTTGAAATGCTGCCAGAGACCTAATTGCCAAATTAGTTTTGCAAGGCCAAACTTAGCCCAGAGTCAAACAGAACTTTTCAAAGCTTGAACTGACCAGATGAACTAATTGCTTCCTGCAAAAGTTCACATCCCGTTTGCTCCTCTTTTATGTCTTTATGGGAGGGGAAAAGCCTTACTCCTGAGTCGACCCTGTTTTCTTAATTGTTCTTGCCTTCTGGCAGCTATGCACATACATACACTGGGAACAGGATCTTGCTGTTCTTCTGCCTTGCTGATGTCAGACTTGCAGGCTCTGAAGGCAGCAAATAATTACTAGATGCCTTGGTCCCCACTCTGCCTCCGATGCAGAGCCATCGTCTGAGCCTTCCCCAGATTCCAAGACTGGCCCATGTTCCTCCCCAATCTCCTCACTGTCCAACTCTGCTGCCAGCTCTGCTGACCACTGACCACTAGGCCACAACAATCTAAAGGAAATGCAAAGAATTAAGAATGTAGTTTGCTGGAGATTGGATAAATGATGCAACACTTTCACTAATGTGGATGGTATTGTGTTTTTTCAACTGTTCTGAAAAAGCAATGTTTAAATTAGGGATAGGAGAACCGAGCTAGTTATTGAGGCCATTAAGAGCTCTGTTCAGCAACTTCTAGGAGATTCTAAATTCTAGTTTCAATTTAGCTTAATTACCATATTTTTCAGTGTATAAGACACACCTTTTTCCCTCAAAAAAGAGGCTGAAAATCTGGGTGCATCTTATACATCAAATACAGCATTTCTTGCCTCCCGAAACCCCACCCCTTCACCAAAATGGCCATGCATAGCTTGTAGGAAGCTTTCAGAGAGCTCCTGGAGGCTGGAGAGGACAGAAATGAGCAAAAAACGGGCTATTTTTTGCTCAATTTTGCCCCCACCCCACCCCAGCCCCCAGGAGCACTCTATAAGCCTCCATAAAGCTATGCATGCAATTTTCTTGACAAAAAACAGGCCCATTTTCACAAAAGAATGGACCATTTTGTGCCCTGAGCACTCTGCAAGCCCCCCAAAGACTATTCATGCCTTTTGGGGGAGGTTTGCAGAATGCAAAAACTTTTTTTTTTCCTTTCGGAAAACTCTTTAGTTAGAGTGACTGATGAGAATTAGATTTATTAAGTGCTGTGCCAGCAGGAACAAAGTCTTAGGTGCTGCAGATTGTCAGTGATTTCCAGCACATGGAAATATACACCTGGAAACATCTACCTACCTACCTACCTACTCCCTCTCTCTCCCTCTCTCCCTACTGTATTTCTCTCTCTCTCTCTATCCCTCTATTTACTGACCTACTCTCTCTCTCTCTCCCTATCTACTGTATTTCTCTCTCCCCCATCTACCTATGTACCTACCTACCTACTCTCTCTCTACCTATCTACTGTATTTCTCTCTCTCTCTTTCTCTCTCTCTATCCCTCTACCTACCAACCTACCTACTCTCTCTCTCATCCTACCTATTGTATTCTCTCTCTCTCTCTCTCTCTCTCTCTCTCTCCCTACCTACCTACCTACCTACCTACTGTATTTCTCTCTTTTTTTCTCTCTCTCTATCCCTTTATCTACCTACCTAACTACTCTCTCTCTCCCTACCTACCGACTGTATATCTCTCTCTCTCTCTCTCTTTATCTCTCTCTCTCCCTACCTACCTACTGTATTTTCCTCTCTATCCTTTTTTCTACCTAACTACCTACCTAACTATTCTCTCTCTCTCCCTCCCTCCCTACTGTATTCCTCTCTCTTTCTCTCTCTCTCTATCCCTCTCTCTACCTACCTACTTTTTTAAAAATTTGCCTCTTCAAAACCTTAGTGTGTCTTATATTCCTGTGCATCTTATACTCTGAAAAATATGGTATATATGTTTACCCGAAATTATAGATGTACACCGACTAATTTTATGGACTTTACTGTTAAATAAGTGAGTTTGCACTTGAATTATTTTGAATCTTTTCTTTAGGGGTTAGATTAGAATGTGAATTAATATTTTCTATTTATAAAATTCAGGTAAAGTTTCAGTACCAACATGGGGAATATAACTCATCTATTCTGCTACTGCTTCCAGAACATAATTTTTGTCAATTTCACTGAGGTTTGGAAACTCATATACTTCTCAGCAAATAGGCAATGCAGTAATATCTTCAGTAATCCCTAAAGATTTGTCAATTTTTTTTTAAAAAAAAAAACCTTTCCCCAGAAAATGCAAGGACTTCTTCATCTGGGAAAAAGACATTTCCTGTATCAGATTAAATAGGATATAATCAAGCAAGCAGAATAAATGTAATTAAGCCATTTAGCACCCCATAAAACAGAATCCCATAAAAAAGTAATGCAAACCACAGGGGTGCAGTCACAGGAAGGTCTAAAATCTCAGCTGGATTTTAAGGGACACTGCCAAACAGCTGCAGTGTTGCATTTTCTCAATTTAAAGGAGAGTGTTGGTTAAAAAGCACTGGGATTTCTTCTTTCCTGCAATCTAGGACATAAGAAGCTCCCTAAATTGACTTAGAAAGGAAAGATTGCTTAAAATTAGCATCAGTTCTTATTCCCTGATGGCTTTCACTCTTTCAGTCCATTAATGGTGTTAAATGTATCAGTGTGCTTGTTTGAGCCAGCAAAGAATTCAAGTCGGTTTGGAAATGAGAATAGCAGTTGTACGAATTTCTGAAGTTCTGAATCAGATTTTCTTTACTGGAATTATGCATACTATAGTTCTAACATTTAGGTTTACATTTAAGTTTACATAAAATGCATATACTGTTACCGAATGTTTTGCAAAGTTTGGAGTACAAATAATAACAAAAAAGTAAATAACACTATACCAGATTGGGGTAGTGAGAAGGAATTCATTGAATTTGTGTTGTACTGAGAATTCCAGGAACATAACTCCTATTTTCTATGGAGACTCTATGGCAGGGGTGTCAAACTTTCATTGAGGGCTGCATCCGGGTTGTGTTTGATCTCGGGGGCCAGGTGGGTGCGGCCAGCTCAATGTCACTCCTGTCAGGGGCACCTGTGGTGGCCCGAGTACTCTGCCAGCAAGAACAGTTTCCCGAGCTCCATTTTTGACTGTGACGGCCTCCTGCAACCCTTTGCCATAGAAAATGGAGGTTGAGGGGGTAATGTGCGGCCCTCCCTAGCTCCGTTTTCTCTGGCAGAGGCACTGTGGGCCAGTCCTTCTCTGTTTCCAGGGCATCCCCATAGGCAAGATCTAAGCACTTCATGGGCCGGATTCAGCCCCTGGGCCTTGAGTCTAATGGAGTGAACAATGTGATGTAATTTCAGGGCACTGTCGTGGAAAACAACAAAATGCAGTTTAGCACTCAGGAGGAAAATCACATGATTAATTGAAGCAACAATCATTGGGTTGTGAATTACAAAAGAAGAGGAAAGGAGGAAAGTAAGACTCTATTTTAAAAAATTGAATTGTGTTGTGAGAAATTTTCAAGCTCTGATTTACTGTCAGGATTTTATGATCGTACAGGGAAAAATAGACAGGTTTTATCTATATAAGGAAATCAATTCTATTATTAAGAAAAAAAGATGCGTTTAAACAGTGGCAGTATTACTGAAAATTACTGTTGTATTTCTGATAACAAATAGGTGGAACATTGATGAGATGAGGTCTTTGGTTTACATGGAACATTTTTGGTTTTACTAAGTTGCTCTGCTGATCGTTTCCTTATTAAATTTGCCTCAGACAATTCCATGGGTCTGGATCCAGACTACCTCTAGTCAATTTCATTTTGCCTTTGTTAGGGTGATTCTTATTCCTTTCTTTTTGCAAGGAAAAGATGAGGGAAGTTGTTCTAGGAAGGGAATACTTTCCATAGTTATGAAGAGATTCTGTAAACAGGGTAATTGGATCTATTCTTGGTCACATCTATAGGAGCAGAGTGAGATGTGCTAAAATCATTATCTTTCCATTTCAGCCGTAACAGCACCAACCAGAATGCCAATAACCAAATAGGGTCAACTCTTAACCTTTACAATATCTCCAACACATTTTGAAACTGCAGTGACAAAATGTGTTTTGTGACCTCGTGACAAAAGCTCTGCCCTTTCACATTTGCATCACAATGTCACATGCCAAAACCCAAAAGAGAAGTTCTGCATCCTGATATCACAGTGAACATTTTGTTGTTTTCTCTCTGGGCCCTTCCCTGCAGACACTAATCAAAAAAAGCTCCCCTCAAACACAATGTCACTAACCAGGGCCATTCTCTGACCTTAAATAGCAGGATTCACCTCATCTCTTCACCCAGGTTTAGCTTGGTAGAAAAGCAGAAATATTCAGTATATTAGAATAACAGAGTTGGAAGGGACCTTGGAGGTCTTCTAGTCCAACCCTCTGCCTAGACAGGAAATGCTACACTACTTCAGACAAATAGTTATACAGCATTTTCTTAAAAGCTTCCAGTGTTGGGGCATTCACAACTTCTGGAGGCAAATTGTTCCACTGATTAATGGTTCTGACTGACAGGAAATTTCTCCTCAGTTCTAAGTTGCTTCTCTCCTTGATTAGTTTCCATCCATTGTTTCTTGTTCTACCCTCAGGTGCCTTGGAGGATAGTTTGACTCCCTCTTCTTTGTGGCAGCCCCTGAGATATTGGAACACTGCTATCATGTCTCCTCTAGTCCTTCTTTCTCTTAAGCTAGACATATCCAGTTCCTGCAACCGTTCTTCATATGTTTTAGTCTCCAGTTCCCTAATCATCTTTGTTGCTTTTCTCTGGACTCTTTCTAGAGTCTCAACATCCTTTTTACATCGTGGCGACCAAAACTGAATGCACTATTCAAAGTGTGGCTTATAACCAGGAGTGTCCAACCTGGGCAACTTGTGGACTTCAACTCCCAAAATTCCCCAACCAGCAAGACGTATTGAAAATGTATGTGACAGGTTTGTATCATATTAAACATCTGGTGCCACTGATAAAAGCTGGAGATATAATTACTTAGAATGCTTTTATGGGCAAAAGAATACAGTAGTTTGTGGTGAAGTTATACTTTATATTCTAATTGTAACTTCTATATAATTACAATGTAATTACGTTTAGTGGACTATGAAGTGTACTTAACCCACATAGTTAACTCTCCTATAAAAGACTTATGCATACACAGTTACTAAAGTTTTTTTTAAAAGAAAAACACATTATAATGGGGGACATTATAAAATCAAAGACAAACTATTTAATAACAAAACTAGCCATCCAATTATATGAACAAATTTTAATTACGTAAAAAAAAAACCATAGCCTTATATAGTTATATTGAAATTGCAGTTTCTGCTATTATACTGCAGTTATGCAGCAGTTATGAATAAGTAGGAAAAAATGGAGGTGTGTATTTACCCGAATCACCAAGACATTAGATGAACAAACTATTTTTCATCCATCTTGTTTTTAGATACTTTAAGAAATACACCACTTCAATAAATACACCACAGGCTAACACTTGGTAGAGGAGTTGCAAAGGGAGTGACAAAGTAATTCAAACATTGTGATGTGTCTATACTTGCAAAGATCAGAACAGTTTAAGCCAGGGGTGTTCAAACTTGGGAACTTTAAGACTTGTGGACTTCATCTCCTAGAAATCCCCAGCCAGCCATGCTGGCTGGGGAATTCTGGGAGTTGAAGTCCACAAGTCTTAAAGTTCCCAAGTTTGAACACCCCTGGTTTAAGCAATGGCGTTCCTTATGACACTCCATGGAAATGAAAATTGGACTTCGAAGAAACAGAATACAAAGAATATTGATATTTCTGAACACTGGTGTTGTAAAAAATCCCGAGAATTCCATGGATAGCCAAGAAAACAAATTAATGAATCACTTAATAAATCAAGGCACAAAATTCTGAATTCTCACTCAAGGCACAAAAGGCATGGCTCAAAATTATCCTACTTCAAGCACATAAGGGGAAGACCTAGCTTTCTAGAGAAGAGTCTGATAACGAGAAAGGTGACGGGAAAGAGAAGAATCATGTTTTATAAATATACAGCCTATTCATAAACATGAGTTGTCTGTAAGTGAAATGTTCTTAACCTGGGGACTACATGTATAGGATAAGATGCAGTCTCATGTACAGTTGGGAACCAATATCCTCCTATATCTTGCTGATCTATGTTTCCCAGCATTCCTTATACGTGGTCCTGTTGCCTTGGTTTGCTGCAAGCTAAAGTTGTGCAATCTCTGGAGGGTTGCAGACTACTAATCCTTGATCTGTGGCAACCATCCATATCTATGCTATATTTTGTTGGATAAAATTAATGAAAAGTTATACAAGTGTTCTTGTTTCCGTAATTAGGATCCATTGGTAAGTGATGCAATTGTAAACCATACCACTCAGTAATGGCACTTCCAGCAGTTCCTGATTATCATCATTAAGTGAATCATGTTAATCAATTAGCGCATTTTTCAGAGTATAAGACTCACCTCCCCCCCCCTAAAAGAGGGTGAAAATTTGGGTGCATCTTTTACACTGAATGTAACCCCACCCACCCACTGGCCCCAACCCTTTGGCCTCTACCTCCCAGCAATTTATCTCTTTGCAGCAAACGGGGGCTTGAGAGGCCTCAATAAGCTATAGCAATCCCTGCAGCCTGTAACAGCTGATGTTCTGGAGAAATTGAAAGTGAAACTTGCTGTTTGCTCCACGTGGCAAATTGCTGAAAGCCAGTTTTTTTTTCTTGTGCTAATCAGGCTGTTTGCTGCAAGGAGGTAAGTCAACAACTATAAATGCCTAAAGAATGTTCAAATTATTAGACTTATTTTTTAAAGACTGCTTTATTATTATTCAAGACAACTTAACAAAATGAAGAAGCCTTTTAAAATAAATGCTTGATCTGAAGAGGCCCAATGCTATTGTTTTAAAATGTGCTATTCTTTTAAATAGCAGAGAATAACTATACTTCCAGAAAGCACATCAATTTTAACAGCATCTGTACAAGTATAGTCTGAAATATAACACTACAAACAGTGCATATTATCTGTACTGTTTGTTGCAAGGAAGCAAATTGATGAGAGGCAGATATTTTTCCCTTGTTTTCCTCCCCAAAAACTAGGTGCATCTTATACTTTGGAGCGTCTTATACTCCGAAAAATATGGTACCTCATGCGGCCATGAATTTTGACTTCCCACCAGCTTCCCCAGTGACTTTGCTTGTGGAAAGCCACAAGTAAATTGGCAAATCACGATCACAGGACCACTGACACTGTGACAGTTGGAAATCAGGGCTGGTTGTACTTTTCAGAAACTGCTGAATGGGTGTTTGTTAACCAAGGACCACCTGTATAGATTCCAATGTCATTCATTTAACTTCATTAAAAAAATATGTGCATACGAACTGTAAAGGAACAACCTAGTATTCATTGCCAGGAAAGGATGATGTAGATTATGCAATAACTAACACTGCAGCCTGTTTGCAAATAAATATGAGTAGAGTAATTGCACTATAAGTATTTTCCTTCTTTATCCTCTCTTAGAAGAAGCAGTTCATTTGCCTTTGATTGGTTCCACTGCAGATCAATGAACAATTGGAATGAATTAATGCCGGTTTGTGTTCGCAGCTCAGTACCTGTAAAATTTTAAAGGATTTCCCAATTATTTTTCATTGGACTGACAAAAACTGTTTTTTTAGAAAAATCACATTATCTTAATCATAAATACTGCATGTGGTTCTCTACCCTACCCTTGCTTTTTCAAAGACTCATGCAAGCAAACCTCTGCTTTTATGACTAACCAAATTTATTCAAATTTATTCAAAGGGACATTATTCAATGACTAAGATGCTGAGCTTGTCAATCAGAAAGGTCGGCAGTTTGGCAGTTCGAATCCCCAGCGCCGTGTAACAGGGTAAGCTCCCGTTACTTGTCCCAGCTTCTGCCAACCTAGCAGTTCGAAAGCATGTAAAAATGCAAATAGAAAAAGAGGAACCACCTTTGGTGGGAAGGTAACAGTTTTCCATGCATCTTCGGTGTTTAGTCATGCCAGCCACATGACCAGGGAGATGTCCTTGGACAACGCTGGCTCTTCAGCTTTGAAACAGAGATGAGCCTCCATTAGAGTTCGGGAATGACTAGCACATATGTGCGAGGGGAACCTTTACCTTTATTTTAAATTTATTCAAAGAGTCTATTATGTGACCCAAAGATAAATAAAACAAAGGTTTTGTTCCAATTTCCAGGCTCCTACTCCCACCCCAAATTGTTAATGAGTTGTAATATTTGTTTGAAAATGTGTTGGATTGGCATTAGGATTTCTAAGTGAACAAACCTAGAGGGGGGAAATCTTCAATGCATCTTTACTGGAGATGAGGTGAGATGAGGACCTTAGGTCAGAATGCAGCCAACTATTTAATTTTAAGCCTCTCTTCCTCTTCCATCCAGGTCATGCGAGCCAGACTGAAGCATATGCTGCTTGCCCTGTGCTTCCCAATGCACTCACGTCGGGTACATAAACTCATATACAAGCAACATGATGGAAAAACTGAAACAGACACAAATATAGACATAACACATTAGTATATCACCACCCAGGAAAAAAATGCAGACATTCTCTGGGCTCTGGTAGTAAAACGGTTGGAAAGAACTCAAGAAGCCACATCCTGCATGTTTTCCCTAACTGATTGTTAGTTTAACATAAATTCATGTGAATAAAATCTTTGGAAGAGCTGTTTCCATGCTCAGATAATGAGTCTGAACCCATCTGTGTTGACACTTTTTTTTTTCTGTGTTAGAATCGAGATAATGCCATTCAGCTGTTGATATTCTAGAGACTAAGCTCCTTAAATTATTTCAGCATTTCCCCCATCAGAATAACAGTATTCTGAAAATAAGGTGAAAAGGGAAATATTATGGCGTGGTGAATGCCAAGACTTTAATGGCAATTGTGCTAAGTGCCATCAAAACTAGCAATTTTTGGATGACAGATGTTCATATTTTTCTTTTATGAACCTGAACGGAAGACTTGCTTGAAAAGCCATATTTGGAAAAATGAAATTATGAACAATTTGAATTATGAACTGAGGCCACAAACACATATATGGGCCAGAATGACAGCAATGAAATCATACTCTTTTAAGCCACTCTGTGCTTGGAATAATTGCAATATGGTGTTACGGGCTTTCAGAGAACTGAGCCCTCATGTTGGTGAAGATGCCACCAATATCATTTCCATCATCATACAGTAATCAGAGGAGTGAAAATCTGGATCAATCCAAATCATTCACAATAATATTTTAACTATTTTTAAAAACTGTTACAATTAATATACAATAATACAATAGCAGAGTTGGAAGGGACCTTGGAGGTCGTCTAGTCCAACCCCCTGCCTAGGCAGGAAACCCTATACCGTTTCAGACAGATGGCTATCCAACATCATCTTAAAGACTTCCAGTGTTGGGGCATTCACAACTTCTGGAGGCAGGCTGTTCCACTGATTAATTGTTCTAACTGTCAGGAAATTTCTCCTCAGTTCTAAGTTGCTTCTCTCCTTGATTAGTTTCCACCCATTACTTCTTGTTCTACCCTCAGGTGCCTTGGAAAATAGTTTGACTCCCTCTTCTTTGTGGCAACCCCTGAGATATTGGAACACTGCTATCATGTCTTCCCTAGTCCTTCTTTTCATTAAACTAGACATACTCAGTTCCTGCAACTGTTCTTCATATGTTTTATGTGTGATGTGCAGTTTTAATATGAATGCTGAAAACACAATTTTAATATAAATGTCATTAATATCATTCCTTGATAATTTTTTGGCCAATGTAAACTTTCTTTTTTAAAATATGCCAGTTCACCTCAGACAGTGGTGGGTTTCAATTTTGTTTACTACTAGTTCGCTCGGGCACATGTGTGAGCTTTTGCGCACAATGCTTCTGTGCATGTGCAGAAGCATCTGGGTGGGTGGGCGGAGCCTCCTGCCAACACCACTACCAGTTCGCCCGATCCAAGCCAAACCGGAAGCATCCCACCAGTGACCTCAGACTGAAACTGTATAGAATAATAGCATTAGCACTTAGACTGATATTCTATTTCACAGTGCTTTACAGCCTTCTCTAAGTGGTTTACAGAGTCAGCATATTTGGGTCCTCAGTAGCATTGTAGGGCAGTGAGTGCTGGCCAACCACCAAAAGCATTGAGTGCTCTTTCTATGCCATGGAGATAACACAAATTGAACATTAGACATGTCCCTTCACGACTTTATCAGTCATCATATAGTCCAGCAACAGATGGTTGTTGGACCAATAACAAAGGAATATGATAAAAATGCCTACAATGGTATGGTCATGCCCTATGAACAGTCTCCTGAAGAAGCTTCTAAACCTTGTCAGCCATCATGTAGTAATAATGTGAACAATTAAATTTCCACAGGTTTTGTCATAAAAGTTTTGGAAAATCAGAAATTCACAAAGACAAAGAAGGATTTTACCATGTGTCTTCAACAACAAATGACTTACAAAAACAATTTTTTGAGTCAGTCCCAATAAAGCTGTTATCCACTGTATGTAATATCGTATTGCGCATAAAAGGCCTCGGAGCAAGTTAAGCCTTTATCATAAAAAACTGTGGATGGTCTCCTTTTGTTAAAATATGCTACAACAAAATTCTTCTGTGTAAATAGTATTAAGCATAAAGCGAGAGAGATGTTATGAATTTATGAGGTATTAAATGCGTGCTAAGAAGGTGACAATAGTAGTCATAACGAAACAATAGGTATTATTTCTTTACATTGGGAAATTATGTGTAGTGCTTTATGGTCGGTGTAGTTGCTACAGAGTGTGACTAAGACCCCAAAAGATATGAATTTCAAATCATATCTAATCTTAAAGCTCACTGGAGCTTTATTTTAATCCAAGTGGATTAAGCAGAAGGCAGATTTCTGCTCTTTTGGAGAAGCAAAATAAATGAAATGTCCCTTCATTAAAATACAAAATTATTCAAAACCAGCAGAGTGATAGGAAGAAAAGCAGACATTTTCTCACTTTTTACAACCTGTTGCTTTCTATGAAAGATGACTTTTATGGTTGGATAGAAACAGGTTCATAATTCTCACGCAAATCAATGGCAGGCTGCAAAGTTAGAGAAAATCCAGCATTTTTCACATGTAATTAGTCTGACAGTATTCCTAAATCCCAGGTTGCAGCTGGAACAAGGCATACGTATGTTGCACAAATAAGGATGTGAAAGTCAGTTGCATGATTTTGGACCTCTCTCAGTCCCAACTCACCTCACAGGATTGTTATGGTAAAATAGGAAGAGGACCATGTGTTGGAGATGTTCAGTGCTTGAGTGATTTGTAAACATAATAAAGGTGAGATACAAACTTTTACACAGTTACAGCTAGCATGCCAACCACAACACTTTTTGAGCTGCTCAGGGTTGAGCAGAGTTTTCCAGCAAGGCACAACAGGGAACATACACTTCTGTCTTTCAAAGATAGTTGCATAGCTGTTGCATGTAGTATATATCTATGTATGTTCGTTCTGGCTAGGGGACACACTGTTCTGACCTAGGCTTCCTGAGAAAGCATAAATCACAATCTTAGTTCCAGAAAACCTCTTTTATTTATACGGCTGTGAATTATGGTCATTCGCAGCCCACAAGGCTTCACAAACTGTGAAGATTCTGTCTGTGAAGATTCTGACAGATGTCTGCTCGAGTTGCCACAGTCTTTCAGGAGAAAGTTGATAAGCACCCACCTTATTGTTCTGTCCTGTGATTCCAATGAATATGTAGACACAGGTTTGGCCATCTGCCATGACTAATTACATACATAAAGTCACCCCTTGGCTAGGAGCCTAGAAAGCTATCTTCAAGAACCAAGATTAAGTTTACGGAATGCTTACTCAATGGCTAGTAAAATGGACTGTGGTTTCCTGCAAAGATTCCCCTCCTGTCGCTCCACCTATAAACTCTTTGGGAGGGGCCACACCCTTAGCCAGCTGTCCTTACTTCCTTCTATGTCGTCTCCACAGCTGTTCCTTTCTCTTCTCAGCTCTATGTACACGCACATCAGGGACAACCTCCCTCTGTTCCTCCACACTGCTCCCTGACTCAGATGCCACCTGGTGGCCAACAAGCCTCTCTAGTTACTGTTCTGACTCCAAACACGCTCCAGAGTCTTCCTCATCCTCCAGAGCAGTCCCATAATGGTCTGAGCTGTCAGAGTCCACCAACAGCTTAGCCGGCCGCTGCTGGGCCATAACACTTATCTCCCTTGAAATGCTGCCAGAGACCTAATTGACAAATTAGTTTTGCAAGGTCAAACTTAGCACAGAGTCAAGCAGAACCTCTCAAAGTTTGAACCGACCAAATGATCTAATTGCTTCCTGTAAAAGTTCATGTCCCATTCGCTCCTCTTTTATGTCTTATGGGAGAGGCCAATCATCTCCAAGCCTTACTCCTGAGTTGACCCTGTTTTCTTAATTGTTCTTGCCTTCTGGCAGCTCTGTGCATATGCACACTGGGAACAGGCTTCTGCTGTTCTTCTGCCTCACTGATGTCAGACTCTGGAGGCTCAGGAGGCAGTAAATAACTTCCAGATGGCCTTGGCCCCTTTTGTGCCTCCAATGCAGTGCCCTCGTCTGAGTCTTCCCCAGACTCCAGGATTGGCCCATATTCCTTCCCAATCTCCCCACTGTCCAACTCTGCTGCCAACTCTGTAGGCCGCCGGCAGATCACAATGCACACAAAAAACAAATCCCAGAATAGGAAGTTGGATTAACCAATCAACATGCAGAACACACACCTCCGCACAAAACAGTTAGGATATGGGAAGTTTGGGGAAAGGATCATATAATGATGGGATAATTAATTATGAAGAGCTTTGTCAGCCCAATTCAAGGTGTTATTTAAAGTCCTTATCAGCTTGTGTTTTGCCGGTCATTGCAGCCTCCTTTTTACTTTGAACTGCCTAGATAGTTATATTGATAGGAAAGGCCATCTTGAAGATTCCCTCACGACCATGTGGTAGAGACGGCTCCTAAACTGGGGAACTCATGCCTTAGGATGCACTTGGTATTCGCTGTCCTAAATATTTAGAAAGATAGTAAAAGTTCACCTCTTCACTAAGCTTTTAATTGCTATATTACTCCAATATTTACCTTTAATTCCATGTTAGCTACATTAATATCATTCTATTCAGGGGTGGATTCACTTACCTTCACTACGGGTTCGCAAATGTGAGCATGTGTGCATGCTCTCTTGCTTTGTTCGCACATACCTCAGTGTTCACACATTACGTCAGGGCGGGTGGGGGAAGCTTTCCCCATCCGCCGCTCCTGGTTTGCCTGAACTAAAGAGAACCGGCTGAATACCATTTCTGATTCTACTTTTTATGAGGTAGGTTTTTCATTGCTTTAAACATTCTTGATTCTTGAAGTAGCAGTGTGTTGATGTAGAAATTCAGTAAATTATTTTTTAAAAAACAGCTATAAACCTAACTTTCTTACTTGGTATTGAGCTTAGATCATAATAGTTACTATGGAATGATTTGAATGACTGAGTATCAGGAGACTAATCAATGATTTTTTTATTCTGCTTTGAAAGGAGAAGTAGTATCTCCATAGGGAGCAAGTTGTCAGTCTGAGAAAAGTCTGCTGAGGCAATATCCGAAGACTTAAACTTGTGGTGGAAAAAAAAAAAAGGAAGATGTCATGCAAGAAGATAGTGTTGAAGACATCTGGAAATACATCCTTGAACCTAGGCATCTATGGGTAGACAAAGGGGTCAAGTGACAAAGTATATACTGTGATGTCTCAATGCAAAATCTCCCCTCTACATGCCTGCATGCAATGTTGCAAGACAAATAGGAAAGCCAAAAGTTGTGTGGTGTCATCACATTTGTTTCTTTGTTTTGGTGTCCTCGTGATTAAGAATGAACATCAATGCCCTTGAAATATCTGAATCATTCTAAAGGTCCAAAATAATAGAAGGAGCCCGAGGGAGAGGAAGGTTGCATTTAATCTTCTTTCCTGTTACGAAGTGGTGAAGATTAAGCTGTAGAAATCAGATCTGACTAGAAAAGGCCATTGAATAGTTATTTCCTTTATTTAAGGAAGTTTCTCTTAAATATCAGAAACTGAGGAAAATCAGAGCAAGAACCAAAGATTGAAGCAATCTATTCTTCTAGCTAAAAAGTAAATAGAAAGTAGATGTTTTTTTTTAAAAAAAAAACCTATAACCTAATTTTTATTCACCTTGTACACCGGATTTAATAATAGTCACACATGCCCATGCGATAAGAATTAAGCTATTAAGCTTATAAAGAATGCTCGAATGGTAGTGGTTGACGCAAAAACCCTTTCCTCACTGCCTCCAAAATGAGGATGTGTAGAAATCTGGATTGTGGCCTATTGTTTTGAACAGCTTTCCGCGGCCGGTAAAGAAAAATGTACTTGGATCTGCCCTTTAGTTTGGCTTTCCAAACTAAAACTTTGCAGGCATTAAAATTACCTACCGTAGAGGTCAGCAGGAGATTAATAAAAAGGAATATCCGATGTCTGATGCCCATCTTCAAGGTCACAGCTTTGACTTCAGTCTCCAGAGGAGAGAAATCAATCAGCGTGATGGCAGCTGCTGGGACACTGTTCTTGGACCCCCTAGAATCTCAGCTTAAAGGGTATGTTTTACATGAAAGTAACATTTCACAGCAGACAGTTTTCCTCATCAACACTAAGACTAAGTTTAGGAAGGGGAAAAGTCCTTTTTCAGCATACACAGGAATAATTGCATTATGTCACCATTTTGTGAAATGACACATTTGTGGCTGTTTCCAAAGGAAATGGATAGTAAATGCGATGGGGATAGCCTGGCGAACCTCTTTTTAATTAAAGAGAAGAGTTTATCTAGTTTCTACTGTGTTTCCCTAAAAATAAGACAGTGCGGTCTATGGTTGTGAGCCAGCTGCCAGACAGAGTCTTCCAGACAGAGAATCTTCCAGCAACCAGCCCACAACCATACAGCGCACTTCTAGAGCGGCCGCTGCTGGAAGACTCAGCAGCCAAGTTTTGGAGTTTGGAAGCCAGAGAAGAAGTTATGCTTGGAGTGCGGCGGAGGCAGCGGTGGCACCCTGGCTCTGCAGGGAGAGCTGGGCCAGGGCATGGTGAGGCTGGGAGACATGCTTGCGGGGGGCAAAACAGACGCTCGCACAAACCCCTTCTCCAGCCGGGCAGAACTCCATGCATTGACCTAGGGGATATCCCTAATGTGCCAAGCCGCGGGAGCTGGGGGGCGGGCAGAGCGCCATGTGCCTTGGAGCCTTAGGGATACCCCCTAGGTCAGTGAATGGCACTCTGCCCGGCTGAAGAGGGGGTTTGCCAGGCGCATGCTCATGAACGTGGTCACCTCATGGCTGCTTTACCCCTGAGGCTATGCCCAGCTCTTCGGGAGCCTCCTCGCAAGGGAGCAGCCACCCAACAACTCCCCCCTCCGGCCAGGCAGAACTTCACTCCCCAACCTAGTGGTATCCCAAAGGTGGCAAGCAACGTGAGCACCTCCCCCCCCCCCGCCGGCTCTCCTGGCTTGGCGCCTTTGGGATACCGCTAGGTCGGTGAGCAGTGCTCTGCCTGGCCTGAGGGGGGGTTGTCCAGGGGGCTTATTTTGGGGGGTGGGCTTATATTTTTGCCTACGCAAAAAATGTGACAAGGTGTTAGTTTCAGGACAGGTCATATTTTCGGGGAAACACGGTACTTGGAAACTGCTTATGGACTTTTTAGCACTTGGACTTATATACTGCTTCGTAGTGCTTTTGCAGCCCTTTCTAAGCGATTTACAGAGTCAGTCTATTGCTCCCAATAATCTGGGTCCTCATTTTACCCACCTTGGAAGGATGGAAGGCTGAGTCAATCTTGAGCCTGGTGAGATTTGAACTGCTGAACTGCAGCTAGCAGTCAGCTGAAGTAGCCTGCAATACTGCACTCTAACCACTGCACCACCTTGGCTCCACTTGGCCACCTCGGCACCACTGTGCGGTCTTTTGCTCAAAACAAAAAACCCCTCCAATTTTAGGTTTTGATGATTAAAATGATTTTGTTTATAGAAATGGCTCCAAATGTTGTAAAGCAAAATGTTGCCAATTTTTTTTGCATTTGACTGCACTGAAAAAAGTCAGAAGTTACTTTTTTCACTCTCTTTGCAATTTTCTCTTCCTCTTAGTTTTCTTTTTGTGTCTGTATGTGTGTATTTTTATTTTATAATGAAACTTAATAAAAAATAATTGACATGAAGTGGCCTATTTCTTAGGCAGTGATTTATTCCATTGATTCTGAACGATCATTGTTATACGAAGTCTTAGATGGAGATCTTTCCAAGCCTTATCCTATAAATGTTTTAATGTACCTGATATTTTCTGGGCAATTTTTAAATAAGCACCATGAGCTCCAAACCTATTGCTTTTCCAGAGCCAGGAGCAATATTCTCCTACTGCTTTCTAAATTTTTAAAGTATTAATAAGCTGAGACAGGTGTTTCAGCTTATTCTCTGTGTTTAGAAAGAATTTACAGCAGTACGGCTGGCTGGAAACAAATGGGGGAATTCAGCAAAAAAAAAAGTATTAGGAAGTTAGAATTAGGAAGTTAGTATTAGGAAGTTAGTATTGTAACATTCTTCTCTAATGACACCAGGTTTATTGTAGTGGAAAATTCAGTACCTGGGCTTTGCAAATCTTTAATCTGGTAGTAATTCAGTGGAATCAGCTCTGAAATGGCACCAACATTTTCATTTAATGGACCATTAATGCCACAGTTCATTTAGTAACCATTTGAAGTTGCAACGGCACTGAAAAAAGTGACTTATGACCATTTTTGACCACACTTATGACTGTTGCAGCATCCCCATGGTCATGCCATCAAAATTTGGATACTTGGCAATTGGCATGTATTTCTAACAGTTGCCACGTCCCAGGATCATGTGACCTTCTGATAATCAAAGTCAACGGGGAAGCCAGATTCACTTAACAACCTTGTTGCTAATCTAACGACTGCAGTGTATCAGGCCTGCAGTTTTCTTTTGGATCTTTGGCCTGCCACACTTTCTATTATTCTACTATGCCTTTTTCTATTGTGGGAAAATGGAAGGGGGGATTGTATGGAGTTACTTACTGTGTAGCCAAAGCAAAATTCTTTCTAGAAAGCCAAGGTCATCCTTTGTCTCTGCACCTGACAGGAACTGGATGGATGGGAGATTGGACCATGTGATGGAATTGTGGGTATGGGGCAAGATCTTGAACTTTCAACTGGGTGGGAAAAACCTGAAAGCTTTCAGATTTGGGTTTTCCCAGATGTGCCAACATGGCTCTCTTAATGAATCAGAACTTTGAACAATACATTGCCTTGGACTCGGATTTATTTTGGGTGCTATTTGGAACCCTGACACAGTGATTTACTTAACAAATGTGACAGGAGAGGTCATAAAATGTCTCACTTAGCAACAGAAATTTTGGGGGGGTTAGTTGTGGTCGTAAGTTGAGGGCTACCTGTATGTGCATATTGGGATAGAGCCCTAGCCACGGCAATGCCAGTAGACATAGTAGCTTTTCCAATGGCATCATACATGTATACATGGGAATCCTTACTTGGATTAATGGACAATCTTGTATAAACAAACCTGTCATTGAAAACCCTCTATTCATGAACTGAGAAAAATATGTATTGGAGATTGTGAAATATGCTAGAAATTCAATACATATGTTGTAGTACAGGGGTATCAAACTCGTGGCCCACAAGCCGGATGCGTCATGCACTGGTCACACCAACCCCCAGTTTAGCAAAAGGGAAAAATCTAGTTTGACGAGTTTGACACCCATGTGTTAAAGGAAGAGATAAAGGTTCCTCTCATATATATGTGCTAGTCATTCCTGACTCTAGGGGGCAGTGCTCATCTCCGTTTCAAAGCCGAAGAGTCAACACTGTCCGAAGACATCTCTGTGATCATGTGGCCAGCATGACTAAACACCAAAGGCCCACGGAACACTGTTATCTTCCCAACAAAGGTGGTTCCTATTTTTCTACTTGCATTTTTACATGCTTTCAATCTGCTAGGTTGGCAGAAGCTGGGACAAATAACGGGAGCTCACTCTGTTATGCGGCGCTAGGGATGCAAACTGCTGAACTGCTGACCTTCTGATCGACAAGCTCAGCGTCTTAGCCACTGAGCCATCATGTCCCAGTCCTGAGATTATGTAACCTATGTGTTAGGGTTACATCATCTAAGGACTGGTAACCATACCTATTTAAAATAGGTATAGGAAAATTTGTCAGGTCTGACCCATGACATTTGCATTATTCTTCTATTTGGGTTCTAATCTGAGTTTAGAATGAAAAGATATTTATTTATTTAGCACAAGGCATATTATATCCATGGATTTGTAATATGTATTAACCATTCGCCTAGGTTGAAAAACACAATAAAATATGAATGTTAAAAAGATCTATATTCCGATAACGGTGTCTGAGTTATCTAACAATTGAAGCACAGCATTGTATGTATAAAATAAATCAGTGACTGCCCTCAGCTTACAGTCAGTCACAATGTGAACTACAGTTTGATGTGGGACCCGCAATCACACTGAGGGGAGGATAGTACCTCCTGTACTATTATACAGTAAGACCCTACAGATGCTGTGTGAAGTGTGAATCCTATTCAGAATATTCATTGCTGGCATGGTAGTTCAAAGCTTGGCACCAGTTTTTTCTTTCTTTTCATTTTTGCTACCATGTCTCAAAATACATGACAACAAAATGAAAAAAAAAAACCAAGAGCTAAATTCTAGACTTCAGTAGTAGTCTCATGCATGTGGCTCCTTTCTATTTTTTAAAAAAATGAATTTTCACTAAATAGCAACAAAGAAACAAATATTGCACTTTATTGTCCTCACTTACTCTCTTATTCTATTGGAACTTCTAACTACAGGTGCATTTTTCTTTGTATGTGCTTCCTACCAGTAAGAGATCACACCACATGAAAGCTACTCGCGCATGGAAAAAATCCCTACGTCCCATTGATTTCAATGTCCTTATGTCTGTACCATTTAAATCAATGTGGCACAAAGATATGAAGCTGTGATTGTAGAGAGTTTTCACAAGCGGAGAGGTTGACCTTCAATCCCCTCCATTTCTAGATAAGAGGCTAGGAAAAGACTTCTACCAAACAACCTGTGCCCTTCAGAACAGATTTGATGGACAGGTAGCCTGAGCTGGTGTAGAAAACAATGTCTTACAGATCAGGAATAAGAGCAGCAATTTCTATAAATATAGAATAAATATTTTTGACTGCTCACATCTCCTGGCCTCTCTTCCCTTGTCTGATCCCAAGAAAAGGATAACCAACCAATCATTCTTGGTGTAGGCCACGTGCTATGGAAATGTATTAACTTAGCTGGACCTTTTTATCTTCCAAAGAAATAGAAACCTTCTTTGTTTTCTGATTTTTTTTCCCTGTTGCTTTGTTTCTTCTTTAATGTAAAACAAGACCATGTTCATTAAGAGCTTTACCAAACCCTTGAAGTAGCAGCATTATTTAGTTTTCACAAGGTAACTTTGGCTGACAGCCCATTTTGACATCATCATGTCAATGCAAATGAGCCATCAAGGGGCTCTTCTGCCGTGGAAAAAACTATCACTCTTCAAAACTAAATAAACAGAGAGCTAAGTTCCCCAATGCTTTGGCAATAGCTTGACCTAAATAGCAGTTTTCTTTGTAGGGTTTGTTTATATTGTCTTACATTTGTTTAAACGACACAAAAGGTAGGACCCGATCACAATCATGTCACTTCTGGGATGCTGCAACCATCATAAGCAGTGGTGGGTTCAAACATTTTTACTACCGGTTCTGTGGGCGTGGCTTGGTGGGTGTGGCAGGGGAAGGGTAATGTAAAATCTCCATTTCCTCCAGATCAGCTGGGAGGCAGAGAATAGATGGGGGCGGGGTCAGAGATGATATTTACCGCTTCTCCAAACTACTCAAAATGTCCACTACCGGTTCTCCAGAACTGATCAGAACCTGCTGAATTACTGATCATAAGTATGAGGACCAGTTGTAAGTACCACTTGTTGGGCATCATTATAAGTTCAGTCACTAAATTAGTGGTCATTAATTTCCTTTGCGCAAAAGTCTCGATATAAATAGTAATCCATTGTTTTGCATGAGATTTCTAGAAATTTGTTTTCAGCTTGTAGGAATCCTTCCCCCGCCTAGAAGAAATATTTTGAGAAATGTTTAAAAGCCAGGATAAAATATTTCCTTTAAGGGAGAAATAAAAATATATTAAGAGGGGCAGAAACTAGCCCCAGTTTCCCTGGCCCAAGCAGAAACGGAGGAGGCCAGCTTTTAAAAATGCAGATTTGGTAATTCATTCAGAAAGACTGGGTCAGATAGAAACTCCAGATAAGCAACAAACAAAAGGTTGACAAAATTAGTTCAGGCAAGCACCTGGGATTTACATTTCCCCTTTTGCCTATAGATACAACCATGACCCCATAGAAATCTGACAATAGCCTGTAGAATATTAAAGGACATGTTCTTGCAGAGGAACAGGAAGCTCAAATACAAAGCCCAAAGAATGTATAAAAGCCACTCACTCTCAACTCCATTTTGTCAGCTGCTCAGAATCACATGTGGTTGGTGGTTCTGCTTCATCAATAAAGAGAACCTTTCTTTCCAATCAGCCTCCAGCCTCCATTTTGTTTCCAGTGCCTTTCTCCCAGCTTGGAACTGAACCAGATGAATCTTTCTTCCAACAACTTGGAACCCCAATTTCTCTGATAAAAATAAGAGAAGCAGTTACTCAATCCCAAAATAAATATTTTTGTTGTTTTTCTTCCAATACAAACAGTGAGCAAGGTTTTTTTTAGTGCCTGTTTATTCATTACTTTTTCTTCTTTGTGACTTGAGATGGAATATCATATCTTTTGCCATAAGGATATTGCTGATCCTTGAAATCTACTCCTCTAAATACTGCAATGATTTATTTTGCAGGATTTTATGGTTCTGGAGTTTGACCTCAGTAAAGAATACTTTTTTTGGTTAATTGATGATCTTATCTTAGACATTAAGCATAATTTTATGTAAAGAACATGATGCTAAATTTTCATGTTTAATCAGTAATCCAAAGAAGCACAAAGAATATATGAATAAAGCATGTCATTTTTCCAAGAACTGAAACAAAAGTAGCAGCTGCTGTTTAGTCAAAATACTATTAGACTCTTCTTGCTTCATGCAGCCAATAAAATATCAGACTTTACACAATAAATTTAAACAGCGTAGTGTACTTTTTAAGGTTTTTTGGATGTTTCTAAATGTGTACAAAGCATACAATGGAAGGTATATGCTCTGTGTGTCTGTGTGTGTATGATTTATATAAAAAAAAACCAGAAAATACTGCAATCATGACCTGCAATAAAATGGTGACATCATTCAGTAAATTTGATTTTTTTTCCTGTGACTTTTCCGTGACACCTTTTAACATTACGATTATTTAAATCTAAGCGCTATCTACAATAACTATTTCAATAAAATATTGAAATTCTTCATGGTCTCCCTTGTTATAGGGTTTATTTACATAAAGCAGCTCAGAAAATCATACGTGAAAGCATCATTGCTTAAGAGATCTCACAGGTCACTTACTCCTGTCATCCTGGAGGGAGAAAAAAAATCAAATTTACTGGATGAAACCACCATTTGATCGCAGCTCATGATCTCAATCTTTTCTGCTCTTTTTAAAAAAAAACAAAGGGAATGGTGTGTTTTTTATAATTGGGGTCTTATCTTGTGGATAGAGGGTAATTGGGATTCTTGATCATGAACAACAGAACAGACATGCGGTTTATCATTCTGCAACAATCGGAAAAAAAGATTGCCCATGAAAAGGAGGCTCAGAGAGCTACTAAAAAAAATGAAATACATTGAAGAAAGGTGAAGCAATGGCAAAATTCCTGAGCAGCTAATCATTTTTATCTTCAGGCCTCAGAAAGAACAATTCGGTGAACTACAAGCAGTCCTCAATTAAGGACCACAATGGGTACTGGGATTTTCATCACAAGTCATATGGTCATAAAGTAAGATGACGTGTGACTGCACTGAGTTATGATAGCAATCCCAGCAATCCCTGTTGTGGTAGTTAACCCACAATCTGTCAGACCAAGAAGCCATCTTTTACCTTTTGGATTTCAGGCCTGCCATATTTTCTACTGTGGGAAAATGGGAGGGGGGGGGATTATACAGAGTGTGGGTGATAGGTAGCCATAATAACATTCTTTCTCAGAAAGTCAAGGTCGACTGGCCTTGCAGCTGTGATGAGATGACTGGTAGGTAACTCCTGGCTTGCATGATACCTGATTGGATCATGTGATGGACATGTGGATGCTGGGCGGGCTCTTGAACTTTCACTTGGGTGGGGAAAACCTGGAAACTTTCAAATTTGTGTTTTCCCAGATGTGCCAATATGACATCTCTAATAAAATGGAACTTTGAAGAAACTCAAGTCTCGGAGTCTTCTTTTGTTAGGGGTGGTACTTAGAACCCTGACACAATCTTGGGTTGTTAATTGAATAGCTATCCCAAGCCATGCCAGGCTTGGTCCTTCCCAACCCCAAGTGTCAGTAAAGTAAAGAATTGCCTCCAACTCCGAGCTGCCTATCTCCCCCCTTATCTCTTTGGCCCCCTTGCACTCTGCCTTGTAGGGAAGCAAGCAGCCTCCGACCGATATGGCTCTGGGACTGCTTGCTATACCCAGGAAATCTTAGCCATCCCAGCCTATTCCGGAAAGTGCCATTTCTTTGGCCAGCAGACTTTTTCCCTGATCCAGACTCCGTGACCAAAGCGGAAGCACCTCTGTCAACCATGAGAAATCAGGAGTTCAGGCAGATCAAATCAATATAAAGGTTTATTGCAAGCTTAAGCTCTCTAACAGAGTCAGAACTACTAATAGTCAAAGCAAATTGCCAGTAGACAAAAGTCAACAGAATTGAAGGTGGGCTAGACTTACTCTTGTGGCCACAAAGGGACTCAAGGCTGATGACATGTTTTATCCTTCCTTCAGGCTCACCCTAGTCATCTCCTACAACATCACTAACTTTGCTGTTTTCTTTTCAGACTCATGGTACTCCAGCTTCTCCAACAAACACTTCCTACACATGGCTCCTCAGCCTACCCCAGCCATGTGGTGCCAAGTTGCACCTGCCCCAGTCCACTTCAGCAAGTGCTAGGAAGTACTTTGTTCTTCCAATTGCATTGGCTTTTTTGCCTTTTGTGTCCAGCCACCATGGTTGAAGCAGAAGTGCCTTACTGCGCTTGGTGCCTCCTCTTCACTGCTTTTGCTGCCTTCTCGGGTGACTATTTTTTACATATGGTTCCCTGAGCCATAGGAAAGCCAAACTGTCTTTGGAAAGAAAGTGCAGCTTTCTGAAAACTCAAGAAGCTAGAGGTAGGAAACGTTTGCCAGAGAATATGGGTCTGAAAAGGAGGCACGAAAGGCAGCAAAGGTGCTCTCTTAAGTATTGGTATTCCGGTATTGTTGTGTAACTCTTGCAACTGGATTCAAGGTTATCACCTAATTTCAGTAGCATATCAGTAAGTCACACATATCTATCATCAACAAATCACTAAACTGCTAGTGCAGGAAGGTAGATACTGCACCATCTTGTTCTACTGTTTTTGTTAGAAAGTCTTCTTGGTACAAACTTCAACTTCAGTAATGTTGCTCCCACAAATGCCTAGGTCAGTGATGGCGAACCTTTTAGAGACTGAGTGCCCAAACTGTG
This sequence comes from Natrix helvetica, assembly GCF_964273705.1. Taxonomy (NCBI): domain Eukaryota; kingdom Metazoa; phylum Chordata; class Lepidosauria; order Squamata; family Natricidae; genus Natrix; species Natrix helvetica. The sequence goes on from NC_138558.1 coordinate 19,561,457, forward strand.
TGTGTTCGCGTGCCCAAAGTTGTGTGCATGCATCAACGTGTGCATGTGCGGGCATGCACAGCAGAGACCCGAAGTCCAGCTGGCCAGTGGAAAGTGGAGTGTTCCAACACCGGCTGCCCGGCAAGAGGTAAGATTTTTTTTCTTTTGTGAGCTTGTTTCTTCGTTTGCAGGGAAACAGAAGCTTACAAAACAAATGCCACAGAGTTCTGACCTGAGAGAGAGAGAGAGAGAGAGAGAGAGAGAGAGAGAGAGAGAGAGAGAGAGAGAGAGAGAGAGAGAGAGAGAGAGAGAGAACTCAATGACTAAATAACAGAGTTGGAAGGGACCTTACAGGTTTTCTAGTACAACCCTCTGCTCAAGCAGGAAATCTCTTGTCCAACAAATATTTTATAGAAAATATGTACAGGGATGTGATTCCTTTTATACTTAATTTGATCGCTGATGACTTTATGGAAAAATTATAAAAGCAGTTTAGAATGAAGCTTTCCTCCAGAACATTTGTTTGTTTGCTGACATTCCGGTCTACGCTAGTATCGAAGTCTGATGCACCTATTTTGTAGTGGGCTTCCAATATAGTAGTCAAAGAATGGGCACACCGAAGTAGACAAAATGAATTCATTTATTCCATTTACTGAATATCCTACTTTGGAAAGCATCCGGTGAAGCAATAAAACTCATTATTTCCATATCATATCCCTAATAGTAGTAATTGCCATCACTTGCACATGTCATACCATGATCCTTGATCACTTTGAAACTCATTGAATTTCGTACTCAATTCATTTTGATGACCAAAATTTGTCCCGGGACTCATTTGATACTCGATGCGCAAGGTGAAACATGTTGGTGTCAGTTGCCTTGTGACTTGCTACTCTTTCCAGCAGAAACAAAGGGTTAAATGTTAGTCATGTGGTAGCTCTTACCCGATGCACATCCCCCGGGAGTCTTATCTTAGAGTCTGTGGTCATTTTGTGTATTTTTGAGCTTTTTCCCCTCATCAATACAACCAAAGTGAAGTTTTTATTTTACTTAATCTAAGAATTTATTCATTTTTTAGGTTTATTTCTCATGTAAAGTAATGATATACAACTCTATCCTTTTAAATATCGGTTTAAAATGTGCATTGTCTTTGATTTAGGAAGACATTAAATTTATTTATTCCTTACGGGAAAAAAATTGTTTGGTACTTGTCATTTTCAGTACTTGTCGCGTCTCCTGGAATCAGTTAATGATAAGAACGGAGATACCACTGAATTAGTGTAATAACAGACTACTTCAGAGGCCAATGTTAGTCAGGATTAAACAAATATTAATGTTTCACATTGTAAAGGGCAGAAGGTTTTAATATAGGATACATTTCTTACAAATACAGAAGCATGTTCTGTCTTTTTCAAGAAATATTGGTGGTAGTATTCCTTTTTTAATTATTGATATTATTAATTATTACCGTGTTTCCCTAAAAATAAGAGAGGGTCTTGTTTTCTTCTGACCCCTGAAATAAGTGTTTGGCCTTATTGTCAGGGAGGTCTTATTGTTTTTGAGGTGCAGGAGGCCCCTTAACCTCAGTCCATGGCCCGTGGATCAGCTGATCCAGAGAGGGCTAGAAGTTCTGTCTCTGTTTCTGGCACACTCTTGCCAGCCCTACTGTCTCTGGGCCTGCTGCTCTTTTTGCAGCCACCACTAAGAGAAGGGACACTGTAGCTAGGCTTTGCGGGAGTGACCTACATGAGGCCATTTTGCATGGGTGACAGTTGCATGTGGGGTCCGTGGAGCATGTTCCCACCTTCCCCCGCAAGGAAATCATGGGGAGTGGCTGTGCATGCATTTAAATATTTTAGGGGAGGGCTTATTTTCAGGGGTGGGCTTATTTTAGCGCACGCTCTCAAAAGCCTGATTGGGCTTATTATCTGGAGAGGTCTTATTTTCGGGAAAACAGGGTAGAGATTGCGGTTAAAGAAAATGTGCCCTCTTGAACTTTTCCTATTATATGGAAGTGTCTTATACAGATGCATATTTGTGTGTATATTATCTAACCTGTCATCTGGAAAGCAAAAAAATAATAATACAATTTTAAACTGCAACATGTCTACCTGCTTAAATGACCATAGCAACAAACAGGAATGCTCAGCCAGTTCTGTTATTTCCTTGTCTTCCTTACTTAATGTTCTTCACCTTGGAAAGCAGCTATTGAGTGAAGGGCAGCAAAAGCTGCTGTCTAAGGAACTGCCAGATTTCCATCACCGAGTCCCAAATCAGCATGCAAACAAACAAAGCTTCTCTCTTCAAAAAGTGCCATAAATTATCATTGCGAAAGAGAAAATATTGTCCAGCACTCTGGGAAGCCTTTTATAGCAGGGGAAGCATGGTGACCCAGCTGCTTCATTTTTCCTGTGTATATTGCACACAGCTAGTGACAATGTGAATTTTCCAAGTTATTTAAGGGCAAATAAGGCCCTAGACTTGTGTGTGTAGGGATCTGTTAAATAACCCATAAATCTAGTTTCATTAAAAAAAAAGAAATGCACTCATAGACCAGGAAGTGTTTAAAATAAATGAGTGCCTATAGTAAACAAAACAAAGTATATATTTGCGTGGATAAATTACCTGAAGGATCTGTTGCACCGAGAACAAAGACTCAGTAGGAGAGAGTTATAAATATGGACTTGGTTATATTATTAACTATTTTCCCTGACACTTGTAACAAATTAAAATTAGTTTCTGACTGAGGATTCTGATAAATGGAAGATTTTGTAAATGGGTTTAGGCTACACATTTCAGCCAGATATATAAAAGCAGACTATAAGGTCTTATCTAATATTAAGTTGTGGACTTTGATGCTCATGAGTCCAATATAGTTATATAGTTCCCAGCCCCATTTTTGGCCCCAGACACTCCCAATTTGTGCCAAAAAATTTCATTCGTATGTATGTATGTATGTATGTATGTATGTATGTATGTATGTATGTATGTATGTATGTATGTATATCTGTGTGTATGTTCCAGCATAACTCTGAACGCCTTGAGCAATTTCAACCAAACTTGGTAGATAGATGACTTACTCTCTGGAAACAAATACTGTGGGGGCAAGACACCCTTACACACACACACACACACACACACACACACACACACACTTGTGTGTCTGTGTTCCAGCGTAACTCCAGAACACCTGGGCCGCTGAAATGAGAAGGACTGAATTTATCCATAGTGTCAAATCACAGTACTTTTGACACTGATTGTGTGCATTTTGGGTTCAAGTTCTGTTAAGATACAGCCTGTTGTACCTTAAAATGGCTTTTAATGTACAGCACAGTGGAGTTGCCATGGTAGCAGCTTCGCATTACTCCACAAGGGGATGCCCTCTAATTCAGAACTAGGATAAATACATACCCAGGCTACACCAGGTTATCGGCTAATGTTATAAAGGGTAGCATGGAAGCTCAGTGGTTAAAACACTGGGCTTGTTGGTTGGAAAACCGACAGCCCAGATTCGAGACCTGAACATTGTGCGACAGGATGAGCTGTCTAAGGAACTGCCAGATTCTGCCCACCTAGCAGTTGGAAAGCATGTAAATGCTTGTAGGTAAACTTTGATGGGAAGGTAACAGAACTCTGTGACATCATGCCGGCCACATAACTTTGGAAATATCTTCGAACAGCGCTGATTCAACGTACTTGAATGGAGATGAGTGCTGACCCCTAAAGTCATTTACAGCTAACAGAATAAAATCTGCAGGGACCCCTATGTGTTAGAAAAACCAGAGAGACACAATCCTATTTGTCTCTTCCAATGTCTTAAAAGCAGACATTTGCTGCTCACTGGAATATCCTTCAAAATTTATTAGAATGCATTAGTATCGATGCCTTCTACAAGAAATTTATATTTACATCACAGGGACTCTGCAACTTATTCATTACAAGAAGAAATAGAAGTGATTGAGTGTGAATTATTCTTGAGTTGATTTGTAAATAAATGACATTTATTTATATTTTGTGTTTGTCCCAGGGGAAAATCCAAGGTTCCTCTTTCAGGAAATCAAGCATTCCATCCTCCAGTTTTCTTCCAAACAACCTCGTCAATATATCTCAACTTTCTTTCATTAGGAAATTAAGACTAGTCTACTTTGGAATCTTAACCAATGCCCAAGTATACATTTACCCCATCAAAACTACTTAGCTTCAGTATGGTGGATATATACCATATTTTTCAGAGTATAAGATCTCCAAAATGTAAGACGCACCTAGATTTTGGGGAGGAGTTGCTGCCTCTCAGCAATTTGCCTCCTTGCAACAAACAGTACAGACAATATACACTGTTTGTAGTGTTATATTTCAGACTATATTTGTCCAGATACTGTTAATATTGATGTGCTTTCTAGAAGTATAGTTATTCTCTGCTATTTAAAAGAATAGCACTTTTAAAAACAATAGCACTCGGCCTCTTCAGATCAAGCATTTATGTTTAAAAAACTTCTTCATTTTGTTAAGTTGTCTTGAATAATAATAAAGCAGTCTTTAAAAAATAAGTCTAATAATTTGAACATTCTATAGGCATTTATAGTTGTTGACTTACCTCCTTGCAGCAAACAGCCTGATTAGCACAAGGGGAAAAAAATCTGCCTCCCAGCAATTTGCCACATGGAGCAAACAGCAAGTTTCACTTTCAATTTCTCCTGATCATCAGCTGTTACAGACTGCAGGGATTGCTATAGTTTATTGAAGCCTCCGCAAGCCCCATTTGCTACAAAGAGGTCAATTGCTGGGAGGCAAAGGCCAAAGAGTTGGGATCTGTGGGTGGGTGGGGCTGCATTCAGTGTACAAGACACATGGTATACTATATCTTATATTCCAAAAAATGCGGTATATCACGGACTTTCAAATATATTGTGAAAGATAAATACCATATTTTTCACACTGTAAGATGCACCTAAGCATAAGTTTTAGAGGAGGAAAACAAGAAAGAAAATAATGGGAGACGACTTCCGGTTGCAAGACCTGGGGGGGGGCTTCTCCCCCCCCCGCACGATGTAGCTGTCAAAATGTTTTATAACCCTATAACCCTTTTTCCTTGTAAAAATTTTTAAAACCAATAAAAAATTGAATAACAAAAAAAAAGAAAAAGAAAATAAAGAATATGGAGCGCCATCTCACTGTGAATATGGAGCACTGAATATGGAGCAGCAGTGTAGTGAGAGCAGGAGGCTGAGCCTGAGAGGACCACAGATAGGTGTCCTCTCATGTGCCAGCTCTACCTATTGACTCCTGTACTGTGGAAAAGAGACAGAAGAGACAGGCAATGAGAAAGACAGAAGAGGCGGGATTCAGCAGTGTAAAAGGACTCCATTGCCATGGCCCAGCTCCTATTCACCATATTCGCTCCAAATGACGTATAGACATTTCCACCGTTTTTTGGGTGGAAGAAAATACAATAGGTGGCAAAACATATGCACAGTTCTTCGATTACTCCAATCCATTTTGAATTCTCCCACATAGTGATCATTTTGTCTGTTCTTCATTTTTATTCTTTTTTTGAGTTTTTTGTGGAAGTGGTGTCTATATAGCCTTTTCAGATATTTTCTATTATATTCACTTTTTTCCAGATTCCATTTTTGTTATCTAGACTACATTAATTATATGCATGTACAAAGAGATCAGTAGTGCTGCAAAACAATCTTTGAAGTGACTTTATATTAAGCCTTTGTGAAATGACTTAGATTTGCTTCAACAAAACAATTCATGCTTGGGAGGTGATATGATTAGCTTTGCATTTTCATTTTATTTATTTAGAAGCTGTGTATGTCTGCATTTCTTAAGATGCAACTCTGGGCAAACTATACTATTGCTTTTACAAAGGAAATCCGGGTGCTTCCTAACTACTTTTTTTTGCTAGTCGTTCCCGACTCTAGGGGGCGGTGCTCATCTCCGTTTCAAAGCTGAAGAGCCAGCGCTGTCCTAAAACATCTCCGTGGTCCTGTGGCCAGCTTCACATGCACTTCAAGGAGATAAAAATGATATGCATATGTGCATGCATGTATATAAATGTGGCATGTCAATATGATATGATATGCATTTTTATGGTGGAAGAGAGAAATGTCTTAGGTGAATCTCTATGTGTGTCCGTGTGTGCACATATATAAATACGGATATGTTCATATCTGCATGTTTATATGTACATATCTACATGCACATCTCATACTATGAATAGAATAGCGTTGGAAGGGACCTTGAAGGTCTTCTAGTCCAACCCCCTGATTAGGCAGAAAAGTGTACACCACTTCAGACAAATGGTTATCCAACATCTTCTTAAAAACTTCTAGTGTTGGGGCATTCACAACTTCTGGAGGAAAGTTGTTCCACTGATTAATTGTTCTAACTGTCAGGAAATTTCTCCTTAGTTCTAAGTTGCTTCTCTCCTTGATTAGTTTCCACCCATTGCTTCTTGTTCTACTCTCAGGTGCTTTGGAGAATAGCTTGACTCCCTCTTCTTTGTGGCAGCCCCTGAGATATTGGAACACTGCTCTCATGAAAAGTTGCTCACCTTGGTTAATGGAACTCACTGACAAAAAGGTTTGTTCATATTTTTGTGCTCATTCTCTGTGCTTCAATGTAATTACTTCCAAATAAAAAAAAAGAGTAGCAGTGACCTGTTATGAAGATATTGCCTGAAGATCTCTTACCTTTTGATTAAAGTTGCCTTTTAATTAACAGTATTTAATAAAGAAAAGTATTGTGGCACTCTTTTCAATAAGGTATTTCTAGAACTGTTCAAATACACTTACAATAATGAAAAGAAGGGTGGGTTATAGAAAAAAAACCCAATGAAGTTGATTCAGTTCATTGTTTCTGCAAAGTTGAACATGAACATAACAATGACAATGAGAATTCTGACTGACTTGTGTGCCAGTGGTTAAACGCTCATAATTAATCATTATTAATAAATAATTTAAAGTGATCAATCTTGCTTGACTATGTAGCTAAAGTCGGCCACTGTTACAAACCATAGAAGAGTAACAAACAGAGGTTCTTAATTTCCTATTCCAGGAAATTAATGTTTCATCACTGACACTTGTCAGAATTGGTTTAGACTTGTGTTGTCATCATTAATTTTGACAAATTAATGAGGGGTGAGATTTAACTAAGCTGCCAGGTTAATGCTGCTAAAATATGACCCCTAGTGATCATCCAGATTTTCGCAGCCAAGTTCTGACAGGTCCACTTTAACATAGACGTACAATTTGATTGAAGCTGTTCTTAGACATGTGTGATCTTGACATCATGCTTCAGAGTTTCAGATATTAAACAATGTATCTCTTTATCATCTCTGATATGCATTTTATGGCTCTCAATTTGCTTAAGATAAACAATATGACTTTATTGTTTGGTGTCTTTTTTAAAAAAAATACTTTGTTATCTTTCACTTGATTGACATAGCTCCTATAGGAAGAGTCCTATTCAGAAAAAGAATCCCAAAATAGAAAATATTCATTTATTCTATTTTTGTTTACTATAAGATGCACTGGAGTATAAGACACACCATGATTTTGAAGAGGTAAATTAAAAGAAAAAGTTTTTGCACTCTGCAGGCCTCCCAAACCTTCTGCACACCTCATTTTTTTTTGCAATAAAAAGGGGGTCATGAAGAGGCTTTGGGAGGCTTGTGGGTGCACCTAGGGGCTGGGGGGGCAAAACCAAGCAAAAATGACCTAGTTTTTGCTCATTTTTGCCCTCCCCAGCCCCCAGGAGCGCTTTGCAAGCCTCCCAAATCCTCTCCACATCCATTTTTGCAAAGGGGGCTGGGTTTTGGTAGGCCAAAAATGCTGTATTCCATGTGTAAGGTGCACCCAGATTTTCACCCTCTGTTTAGGGGGGAAAAGGTGTGTCTTATACTCCAAAAAATATGGTATGTAATGTCCTCATATCAAAGATAACCCCACTGACTAATCCTTAGGCAGCATAAAGATGGCACCTTAAAACCTTGGGAATGCTACCAGGAGAACTAAAGATACAGTATATATGTGTTCACGCAGCCCTTTTATGTAGACATGCAGTGTTCAAATTATAAATGTTCTGCCACATTTATAGTGAATAGCAGATGGGGACCAAATGTGGTTGCAGAATTATGAACAATCCTAGAGTCCAGTTACCACGCAAACATTTTCTTTGTTTTGACATCTGCCCTTGGTTGACATTCTACAAAAAATATCTGAAATAAATTCAGACTCTAGAAAACAAATACAGTTCATTGAAAGGGCAAGCAATGCCTTGAGCTTCCTTGTTTTTTAACCTTGTTTTCATTTTCACTCAGAAAAACAAGGAAATATATCAGACTATGTTGGTAGAATAATTCAGACAGCAAGGTCTTCACTTTTGGTGACTGCCTAGACAAGTCCCTGCAGGATTTTGGCAATTTTTTTGGGAAGTGGTTTGCCATTGCCTTGTTCCTAGGGCTGAGATGGAATGATTGGCCCAAGGTCACTCAGTTGGCTTGATGCCTAAGATGGGACTAGAACTTATGATCTTCCAGATCATATTATGCCTTAACCACTATACCAAGTGGGTTCACGTGCAGCTATATAATATTTATCAACAAACAAACCTACTTGGCAGAGAAAAAGAATGTTTAGTTTGATTAGAGCCATGGTGGTGCAGTGGTTAGAATGCAGTATTGCAGGCTAATTCTGCCTGACTGCCAACTGCCAGCAGTTCGACAGACCGAATATCACCAGCTCAAGGTTGACTCAGCTTTCCATCCTTCTGAGGTTGGTAAAATGAGGACCCAGATTGTTGGGGGCAATATGCTGACTCGGTAATCTGCTTAGAGACCGCTGTAAAGCACTGTCAAGCTGTATGTAAGTCAAAGTGCTATTGCTATATGCAATGGAGGGAGTTTTTTTCAATCAAAAGTACTCAATTTTGAGTGAGTGGAAAGTGGTATGTTGGCTTCTCAGAGAGATGCTGGGAGTCAGACATGAAATCTGAATTTTACTCACACATACATTTAAATAAAATTGCTCTCTGGTCACGAGTTTAACAATTTCCCCTTTAATTCACTAAAAGTAAAATTGGAAGAACCTTTTGAAAACCTTTGCAGATTACACTGCAAAACATCATGACCTCATTGTTCTGCATTTCTGCAGATCAGGGAGAAGGACCCCAGGGGAAGAGGAAGGGAGTGTCCAAGGTACGAGTGGAGAAAGGAGACAAGTTTGGAAAAGGATATTGTAAAGCTTAGAGTGAGAAATTGTTAAGAGAGACACGAGCAAGTGAAGAAAAAGGAAAGCACAGCAGGCAAAAAGCTGCAGCTCACGTCACTCAAGCTGACAGGGGAAAAAAGCTCATGGAAATCATATCATGTTGGAGGAGTGAGGGATGGCAGATGTCAGCTCTTTAAGAAAGGCAAGGTCAAGAAATGAACGCTGCAGGGATTCTGGAAATGCTACTTTATTGTTGTGGGGTAAATTAACAGAGTGTTGAAGGCCTGTCCAAAACCTTCTCTGCTTCCTTTTTAACCTTCACTGCCCCCTCTAACAGAGGTCAAGGAGGGCCTGCTCTGAGCCTCTTTCTCATGTTTCTAGTTTGCCAGGTCTGAGCAACTGGTCTGCTTCTCCCACTTTCTTCTCAAGACTAGAGCGGTATTCCTCTACAACAGCATGTAGAGGACTCTGTGGGAGGGTGAGCTGCTATGCCACAAAACACTGGTCTTTTCAGTAGTATGATGTCAAAGGTAAAAGGGGGAAGTAAGAAAGTCTAAGCTAGGTACTTGAAGCTGTGACGACCTGGGGCATGGCACAAAGGCAACACAGCCACAGAACCGGTATGAGTCCCCCAACTGTGCCCCCAACGTCCCTTTCACTCTCCTGCAAATACTCCAGCAGGGAAAGCTAAGCAAGGAGCCAAGGATAATTCCATCTCATCCTTGCAACAACTGGTTCAGCAAACCAGATGCAAATTAGCACCCAGGTAACACAAACCGGTGCGAACTGGCTGAATCCAATGACTTCAAGCCTCTTTGCCCCTGCCCCCTGCCCCTTGCGCTATGTGGCAACTTCAGAAATGGAAAGATGGCTGCAACAGGCCATTTCAGAGTTGACAGCTGGGAGAAGAATCTGTCCAAAAAGAAACCAAATCAGCACTGAAAAGGAAACTCACAGGGCAATTGTGGTCTGGGTACAGCTGGAGATCAAGGCTAAAAGGATTCATGTGGTGCCGAACTTCACAGAGGTTTAAGTTAGAGGAGAAAGGTAGACCTATTTCACATTTTTTGGAGAGTGCAAGTCTTTTCTCCCACTGAAGCAAAAGCAAAGCTAGCTAAGGGTTGAATTGGCATTCCAAAACAAGCAATTACGATTAACAGCTGTGGAATAAGGGAGGAGGTGAAGGCAATGTACATTTAAAACATTAAGGAACTCTTTGACAGGAACTTAACATAGGACATTCTTGATTGGTTAAGTTTGTCTCTGGATCTTTATTTTTGCACTTCCATACACACAAACTGCTCCAATTCTTTACTGTAATCCTTTGTAAATAGTAATAAGTGTCACTGAGATTAACTTCTCAGCTCTGCATGTGTCTGCATCAGGTTGTTGTTTTTTTTTACTGTAAGGATGACTAGATAAAGGTATGAGCTCAGATCACAGCCTATGTTGTGGCAGTAAAAATGGCAAAACAAAATTAATTTTCTGCCCTTATTGTGTCTGCAGAATGTCAGCCAGCAACACTCTTTTCAATTACTTTCCAATTCCATTGCTAAAGATGAATGGGTCTAAAGATCCAATTGTTGGTTGTGATTATGGCTAAAATGGCTCATTCTTACTCCAAGCTAGAAGCTAGTTTATTAGAGTCCAATAGGTTGTTGTTAGCCCTTCAAAATTCTCTACCATGCCTGCAGCATTATAATCAGAGAGATAGGGCTTCCAAAGTTTCTCTTTATCTCATCTTACACTAAACAAAAATCAAAAGAGTGTTATTTTGCATTTCATATAGTTCTAATCTTCATAATCTCCAGGTCCCTCTTTAATGGATCTTTCATCCTTTCCCCAAGATTAACAGTCCTTTACACTTGAAGCATCATATCGTATTCTTTGGAAGGTTTTATAGCAATAGCACATAGACTTACATACCGCTTCACAGGGCTTTACAGCCCCGCTCTAAGCGGTTCATAGAGTCAGCCTATTGCCCCCAACAATCTGGGTCCTCATTTTACCCACCTCAGAAGGATGGAAGGCTCAGTCAACCTTGAGCCTGGTGAGAATCGAACTGCCAAAAGCTGGCAGTCAGCAGAAGTAGCCTGCAGTATTGCATTCTAGTCCATAGATTTCAGGTACATGGACAGTATAAGACACACCTTTGGTTCCCGGATCCTGTTGCAACCGGTATGCTGTAATGGGGTCAGTCATCCACCACGTGCACGCAAACAGCATGTGCATGGGTATTTACCGCCCACAACTCTCCAACTGCTCGGCGGAGCATCACGCAGGTGCCGTATGCTCCATGCGCATGCGCGAAAACCCCAATCAGCTCAAATACAGGTAAGGAGGGCGGGCAAGTGGGTGGGCCCTCTGGAGATACCGGAACGGTACCTGGTGCTCCCAGTAGGCACCGGTATGCTCATACCAGGGCATACCGGTTGTATGCCACCACTGGTAGGTAAGTAAATTCCACCTCTGCTGAAACCCCTTATTTATTGCAATCGTTGGAGGGGGAAGCAACCATTTTCTGTAGGATCTTCCTTCTTATGATAACAGCTTCTTCCTGGAGGATTTTAAAGTCTGAAGATCAGTAAATAACTCACCCACCTGCTGCTTCTAACAGTTATTCTTGCCTCCCACATTGTTCAGACTTCCAGTCTTCTTTCATCTCCTGCAGTTTTGGAAACAAAAAAATACATGTCAAGATAGTAATCAAAGGTAGAAGGATCCTGATGGCTACTATTTCAGGAAAAATAGATACAGTATGTATAATATCCTGTCTTTCGAACCTTCCTTCCATTCATCTAAAAACAGCCAGTGAATGCAATGTACAGTAGTGGTTAAGGTGCTGGATTAGAACCGTGGAGACCCAGTATTTAGGTTCTATTCCTTCCTTAGGCATGGAAGATGACTAGGTGACTTTATGTCTGTTAGTTATTTCCTGTGTATGCTGGAAACTGAATAATGTCTACTGACCAACATGGTATATTGTGGTCCAGAATTTTCAATGAATAAGTTCTTATCATTGAGTAGATTGATTAACACTGATGTTTGTCTAACATCTCTCTCTCTCTCTCTCTCTCTCTCTCTCTCTCTCTCTCTCCATCCATGTATGTATGTATGTATGTATGTATGTATGTATGTATGTATGCTGGTCTTGTTGTATTCGGGTCTTTCTCGTGTAAGATTGAGATTGTCTTGGCAATGTTTCGGCGAGGTCTCACTTGCCACCTTCAGGCTGGTGTTTTGGGCTTAAAGCGTGATCGGAGCCCAAAACATAAGCCCAAAACACCAGCCTGAAGATGGCGAGTGAGACCTTGCCAAAGCATTGCCAAGACAATCTCAATCTTACATGGGAAAAGACCTGAATACTACAAGACCAGCATACCTACACACATGAAAATCTTGCACATTTTCCTTGATGTAACAAGTTATTAGTAATCCAAATCATATTTTACTGAATGGTGAGAATACAAAGTCTGCTCACAATCATGGGAGAACATTGATCATTCTTTTTATAATTTGTGAGTGCCAAGACATATGGCAGTAGCTATATAACTTCTGCTTGTGAGGAATCCACCAGATGCATACCAAAGTGTACATGTGTATTTCGTTCCTCTTCCTCTCCTGTTAAATCCATAAATTTTGATGGTCTTTTAATACTTTATTTAAGGAAAGAACATCATCTTGTATGAAATATCTTTCTTGGGTATAACATGTGAAAACAAAGATTAGGTTCAGACAACATTCTAAGATAAAATCATAGTTCTGGTTTGTTTCAAACTATCATAAAAACAATGTATGGGTTAGCATGGTCAGTGAACTGTGTCAATTGCTCTCTCCTATATTGTCTGATATTCGTGTAGCTAAATGCTACACGAATGGCTAAAATGCATTCATAAAGACAGTATTTCATTGCACCTTGTGGTATTGAATTCCTTTCACTTAGTCAAACTTGATCAAGCTTTTACCTACTTGCTACTCATCTATATCATCAATTCCCTTTGAATTTCACATCAAAAGAGGGGTGTTTGCGAGGTCAACAACTAGATTAACCAAGCCTTTTAAAAATCTTTTTTAACTGCGTTGCATGCATCGCCTTTCATCAAAAGAGGTGGGACTCTGATCACACAGTTGTGTGTGCCATTTGGAAACACCCATGCAGATGCCTTTGCTTCAAGGTACAGACATGGAGAGGCCACTACGTTTTAGATTTTGGGCCAAGTATGCCTGTAGCTACTAGTTTCTCTTTTTATTTATTGTAGCAAAAATGACCTGTGACATCACAACAACATATTACCCAGTAGATGTTACTGCTGACGTTCAATATTTGCATTCATGCTCAAGGAGACGACCACTACACAATCATTCCAGAAAGTGACACAAACGTGAAGCAGCCTCTGATGATAGTCTGGTACTGCTCTACCTACAAAGGATATTATTTTCCCTATGAAATATACAAACAAACCAGAACATCAATTTATACAGTTTACAAAGAGAGTTTCCCTACTCTTTTCCATTCTGGTAGGTTACATACAATTTAAACTGCAATATTCCTGATACTATCCATCCCAACATGAATCCTCAGTAAGTGATACCCTTAATATATTTCAGTGTTGGTGAACCTTTTCGGCACAGAGTGCCAAAACGGGAGTGCGCGCATGTACGTGTGCTGGAAATTGGAACAGCCACCAGGTGCACATGTGTGCACTGGGAAGATGATCTTCTGGTTTCCACCACATGCATGCCAGACAACAGTGTCATAAAACAAAACACCAGCTGTCCAATGCACATGAACGCACCGGAAACTGGAAGATCATGTTCCCTGCACGTGAATGCCCACCGGGCAACTGCTCTTCTGTTTCCTGGTGCTCCCAAGCATGAGAAGAGCATCTGGCCAGTGCACCAGAACCCGGAAGAGCAACGGGTGATGGCTCGCATGCCCGGAGAGATGGTTCTATGTGTGATTTCCAGCACGCATGCCATAAGTTCACCATCATGGATATACCATATTTTTCGGAGTATAAGACGCACCTTTTTCCTTCAGAAAAGAAGCTGAAAATCTGGGTGTGTCTTATACACTGAATACAGCATTCTTTTGCCTCCTGAAACCCCGCCCCCTTCACCAAAAGGGCCATGCATAGTTTGTAGGAGGCTTTCAGAGAGCTCCTCAGGTCTGGGGAGGGCAGAAATGAGCTGTCTTTTGCTCAGTTTTGCCCCCCAGGAGCATTCTATAAGCTTCCTAATGCCCCCCTTTTTTGACAAAAATGGGGAGGCTGTTTTGGGGAGGTTAATTTACATTTTCAAAACCTTGGTGCGTCTTTTACTCCGAAAAATACGGCATTTCCTGCGAAATCTGTGTCTGGAAATATATGCATCTCTACTTCCAAAACAATTTCAATGGTTGTGTATGGTGTGAGGTGTGTGGTGTGACTGCATGAATGTGAGACCGCTTGGCTCCCTGGCCCCATTTAAATGACTCTGGCAACAGGAAGAATAAAATTTGATGCAATCTACCAGCCAAGCCACCGATTCCTATGTTCTCCTACTGCACCAGAAGTATTTATGGTACATGTTGCCGCTGATAATTTAATATGTCTTTAAGCTTATCATTGAAACCGCAAAGCTTGATTTAAGGAGGAGACAAGGTAACACCTTTTGCAGAGATTTGTATCCTATACATGTAAACCAGTTATATAGTTGAACTCTCACCTATTTGTCATTTTGAAAGGAACAGAAATGGCCCTGCCATACGATAGAGAACATATACAGGAGCACATAACATACAGTCCCCGTTGCATTTTGAAAAGTGATCTATTTTGGCATCTAATATTTATGTCCATTTCAACTTGTGGACTCATTTTTCATCTGCAGTGCCCTTGGTGATGATGGAAATTAGTTTTATTATAGCTTTCCCTTAAAGGACAGCCAGGCTTACAGAGAAATGGGGAGATGAGGTGTTGAAAAGCATCCAGAGGCATTTGCTCCAAATTGATATGTCAGGAAAGTGCATCAATGAATTTCCTGTGGAAGCACAATGATCTATAATGGTTCCTTGTATTATGCACTTATAAATTACCTTCCTTTGGTGATGTGGCATTTAAATATAAGGCCCTTGCAACAAAACGAGGACTTTTGAGCTCAAGCAGAGACCTGAAGAGGTCACCCTGGGAGAAGCAATGACTTGCACCAAATACACATATTCCAAGTGTTTTTTTTTATGTGATAACATTTCTTGGTTTCTTTGGAGACAGTGGTTAATGTGTTGGTGAGTTGTAGTATGGCACAGTTAGAAATGGGGGAACATAAAATCTTTTTTATGTAAAGTTATTTTTGCAATATCCATTCATATTTACTTTTTAAATTTATCTTTTTATGTGAAATTATTTTTGCAATATCCATTCATATTTACTTTTTAAATTTATCTACTACAATTGATCTGTGTGGAAGGAGAAAGAGGGACAGAGGGACACAGAGAGAGAGAGAGAGAGAGAGAGAGAGAGAGAGAGAGAGAGAGAGAGAGAGAGAGAGAGATTCAAATGATGAGAAATCACGGCTGTCTACAAAATTGTTCTCATTCAATATTATTTCACTGTAAACATATTTAGGATCATGCTGCAAATAATGTCACATGTATGACAAAGTCATTTCCATGAGAAAGATCAGCTGCAGTTAAAGATACTTAAGTCAGAGAAATTATCGCCTTATGACTGGCATAGAATTATGCAGAGTGATGTGTAAACATTTTGAAATAAGTCTACTTGTCTTGCAAATCTGGTTAACTCATCTATATGTACTACTGAAACAGTGGTGAAATTCAATTTTTTTTTTACTACTGGTTCTGTGGGCGTGGCTTGATGGGCATGGCAGGAGAAGGATACTGCATAATCTCCATTCCCACCCCACTCCAGGGGAAGGATATTGCAAAATCTCCATTCCCATCCCACTCTGGGGCCAGCCAGAGGTGGTATTTGCTGGTTCTCTGAACTACTCAAAATTTCCGCTACCGGTTCTCCAGAACCTGTCAGAACCTGCTGAATTTCACCCCTTTACTAAAACTCTTGTGTCAGATTGTTTGTAACCTTCAATTGATCAAAATTGGAAGGAATAAGGCAACAACTATTAAATCAAGGTAACCTAAATGGGCTAACATACAGAATCCTAGGAATTCATGACTCCTGTGGTAATGAAATCTGGGGAAGTGGTGGCCACTTTAGCACCAGTGCAGCTTCCAACTACACTGCCCCAAAACCCATAGTTGTGTGGCACAAGGGAAAATGGGAGAGACATAAACCCACCCTCTTTTCCACCTCCTCTTGACATGTGCCCAATTAGCTGTGGCAAATTCGCAATAGCAATAGAACTTAGACTTATATATCACTACATAGTGCTTTACATCACTCTTCAAGTGGTTTATAGAGTCATCATATTTCCCTCAACTATCTGGCTCTTTCAAGGAAAATTGCAGAGTATTCTTGCATGTATTTTTAAGGCAGTCAAAGTGGGTATACTGTGTGAGGGTCCTGTCTTTCAGTGAACAATTTTCTCTGTAGTAAAGTATTGGCAAGACAATTTAGCAATAGCACTTAGACTTATATAGCACTTCATAGTGCTTTACAGCCCCCTCTATGAAGTTTACAGAGTCAGCATATAGCCCCCAACAATCTGGGTCCTCATTTTACTGATCTTGGAATATGGAAGGCTCAGTCAACTTTGAGCCAGTCAGCAAACTACTGGCAGTTGGCAGAGTTAGCCTGCAATACTGCATTCTAACTACTGCACCAACACGGCTCTTATATCTCAATTTAATTTAACTGGCTGCTTTGGAATCCAGGCTGAAATTTGATATCTCTTAATAGTGATTGGTAATGACAAAAGGATGTTAGGAAAACTTGGATGCCTGCTGGGGATGTAGGAATGGCTGAGGGGTGTCAGTGGTTGATGGTAAGCCACTTTCCTCCCTAGAGTGAGAGGGCCTTTGGGGACATGCCAGGATGGGGAGCAGCATTGCAGTTTTCTTGTTGTCCACAATTCCCTTTGTTTTCTTTCCCCAAGCAAGGTGGCAGGCAGTTCTGCAGGTCAACCAAGGCAGATTTCGAACACTTCCTGCTAGCTTCCCACAAGCAACATCAGTGGAGAAGCTGACAAGAACTCAAAAGTTGCTCCTGATCCCATTGCTTTTTTGTTCACCCATGATTATTCTGTTTATGTGTTTATGTAAGAAAATATCTCTGAAAGGATGACCCAGCTGGTCACAGATTGTGTAGTACAGATCTCCAAGTTTCAGAATGCCTAGTATTCCATTCTGACATGATAAAAAAATCTACCTGTTGAGAAGGAAACAGTGTGGAACTGGCCTAAAAATCAAACATGTTGAAACATAGAGAAAAGTCTATATATTTAGCAATGTTTGTGGACATCATACTTCAAAATATAGGAGAAATGAAGGGGAAGAGATAGATGAAATTAAAGCAAAAGAGTAACATTTGCCTTGACTAACAGAGTTGGAAGGTGTCAGAGTTTGTTGCATAAATTCAAATCCAGAAGCACACACAGATAACTGATTCAGCTGGATTCATTAACTTCTTTATATACATAAGAATAGATAAATAAATGTACAATATCAACAGGTGGTTCTTCCAAGTAAACCCAAGGCAGGAGAGTTACAGGCAAACACAAGCAGTTAGTTTCATATCAGCAGACAAGCCCAGACAAGCTGCTAGGTTACTTCTCAGAGCAGCAGACTGTTTAAGTTTCTGTTTCAATTCTCTGCACAGACTCAGATCTCTTTAAGCTCCCATTCGCTGACTTAGTTGCTATGCCTATTCATTGGCTGACCTTGTTCCCATGTCTCTCCCAGTTATGAATATTCTAACAGAACTGACCTTGCAGGTCATCTAGTCCAACCCCCTGCCCAAACAGGAGGTCCTACATCTACCTCTACCTAAGATCAAACTCACATGAGGCAAGAGCTCCACCTCTAGGCCACAGTATCTGCCTCGTTTTAGTTACATTTGATATTCATCAGCCAAAATGATTAAATAGTAAACTTGATTGTGCACCATATATTTTATGGATTTTTCTTTTAAAAATTGTAATCAAACAGCAGCTTTGGAGAGCATTTTTGGGAAGCGACAGCTGCAGTTACTACAAAAATTGTTCACGATGTCTGTACCTCAGCCTTTCCCCCAGGTAGCCTGATCTTTAAATAAAAGACTGGCAACTTCCAGAATTTGAAAACCATAACAGCAACACACCTTCCTGTTTATTTTTCATCCAAGTGATCCAATAGATCACTTGATGGGTTTTTTAAAAAGCTAAAAAGTATGTTGTCGTATCTTCAATAGAGATCAGCAAAAATGCCTAAGAGAAAACAAATATTTTGGATAATAGACCACTCACTATACCTTGTAAAGGGCAACATTCCAGGACCCACAAATGATTTATGCATTGAGTTCTATGGATTGTAAAAAAAAAAAATAACCCCCTTAGTTTCAGTTGTTTGTTGCTGGTTTAAGGTCAGTGCACTAGTCCTCTGTTGGTAAGCAATTGTCTGATTCTTTGGTGGAGTGTTTCAATAATCTCTTAATACTTAGATGGCTGACATATTTTGCATAGTCATGGTGACTCAGATAAGGGACTCTATTATAACTGTGCAAACAAAATAACTGGCCCCATCCAAAGAAAGGCATTCATATTCAAGATTCTGGAAAAGATAATCAAGCAACGAATTAGCGAACACCTAGAAATAAACAAAGTAATAGACAAAAGCCAACATGGGTTTGTCAAAAACAGATCATGCCAGACTAACCTTATTGCATTCTTTCACAAAGTGACAAAATTAGTGGACCAGAGGAATGCCATCAATATAATTTACTTGGACTTCAGTAAGGCTTTTCATAAAGTAGACCATAACCTACTACTAGATAAAGTAGAAGAATGTGGGTTAGACAGCATCACCACCAGATGGATTCGTAACTGGCTGACCAACCGCACTCAGCGTGTAGTCCTCAATGGAACTGCATCTACATGGAGGGAAGTATGCAGTGGAGTACCCCAAGGCTCTGTTTTAGGCCCAGTACTCTTCAACATCTTCACCAATGATCTGGATGAGGGGATAAATGGGGAACTCATCAAATTTGCAGATGACACCAAGATGGCAGGAGCCAACACTCCAGAAGATAGGCTTAAGATATAGAAGGATCTTGACAAACTTGAACATTAGGCACTACCAAACAAAATGAAATTCAATGGTGAAAAAAGTAAGGTTCCATATTTAGGCAAGAAAAACAAAATGCACAGGTACAGTATAGGTGGTACCTTGCTCAATAGTAGTAACTGTGAGATGGATCTTGAAATCCTAGTGGACAACCATTTAAATATGAGCCAGCAGTGTGCAGCAGCTGTCAAAAAAGCCAACACAGTTCTAGGCTACATAAACAGAGGGATAGAATCAAGATCACGTGAAGTGTTAATACCACTTTATAATGCCTTGGTAAGACCACACTTGGAATACTGCATTCAGTTTTGGTCGCCATGATGTAAAAAAGATGTGGAGACTCTAGAAAGAGTGCAGAGAAGAGCAACAAAGATGATTAGGGGACTGGAGGCTAAAACACGAGGAAAGGTTGCAGGAATGTATGTCTAGTTTAATGAAAAGAAGGACTAGGGGAGACATGATAGCAGTGTTCCAATATCTCAGGGGTTGCCAGAAAGAAGAGGGAGTCAAGCTATTCTCCAAAGCACCTGAGGGTAGAAGAAGAAGCAATGGGTGAAAACTAATCAAGGAGAGAAGCAACTTAGAACTGAGGAGAAATTTCCTGACAATTAGAACAATTAATCAGTGGAACAGCTTGCCTCCAGAAGTTGTGAATGCCCCAACACTGGAAGTCTTTCAGAAGATGCTGGATAGCCATTTGGCTGAAATGGTATAGGGATGGGATGGCGAACCTATGGCATGCGTGCCACAGGTGGCACACGGAGCCATTTGTCAGGACACGTGAAGCATTGCCCTTTCAGCTGGTCAACACACATGTGCACACTGGCCAGCTGAGTTCAGTCTTTTTTAAGCCATTTTCCCTCCCCAGGCTCCAGAGGCTTCATAGGAGCCTGGGGAGGGTGAAAACAGCCTCCCCCGCTCCCCCGGAGGCTCTCCGGAGGCTTCAGGAGCTTCCCTGAAGCCTCTCGAGCGCAAAAAACTAGCCCTACAGGCAAACCAGAAACTGATTTCCAGTTTGCTTGTAGTGTTGGTTTAAGCCTTCAGGGGCCTTCCGGAGGCTTCCCTGAAGGCTCCGGAGGACGAAAAATGACCCAACAGACAAACAGGAAGACACTTCCGGTTTGCTTGTAGGGCTGTTTTTAGTCCTCCAGAGCCTTCAGGGAAGCCTTCTGAAGGTCCCTGAATGCTCAGCAGGACAAAAAATGGCCCTATGAGCAAACCGGAATTCCGGTTTGCTCATAGGATCATTCTTTTTGTCCTCCAGAGCCTTCAGGGAAGCCTCCAGAAGGACCCTGAAGGCTCCGGAAGTCTTAAACCGGCCATACAAGCAAACTGGAAGTCCATTCCCGAACTTCCGGTTTGCCCGTAGGGTGTTTTTTTGCACTCTGGAGACTTCAGGGAAGTTCCTGAAGCCTCCGGAGGGTCTCCGGGGGGACAGGAGAGGCTGTTTTCACCCTCCCCAGGCTCCTATAAAGCCTCTGGAGCCTGGAGAGGGCGAAAAAAGCATGCAAAAAATGGGGGGTCACGCCTGTCATGCGTGCATGCGCACCGGGGGATCATGCATTGCATTATGGGTGTGGCATGCTCGTGCATGACCCCCCTGCACTCTCCCCGCTTATGGCACACGAGCCAAAATAGGTTCACCATTGCTGGTATAGGGTTTCCTGCCTAGGCAGGGGGTTGGACTAGAAGACCTCCAAGTTCCTTCCAACTCTGCTATTGTATTGTATTCCTTGATTAGTTTCCATCATATACAAAGCTTTTCAATCTGTTTTTTTTTAATTGTACACAATATTAACACCTTCACTAATTTGGGGTCAAGATCACCCATTCAAAAATAAATCAAACTTCATATGGAGAATAATCTTGTATTATAGACTATTACTTGCAGAGATAATGATTTAGAGTTTAATAAAAAAAATTCTTGCCTACTTCAAATTCAATAAAATTGTTTTGTTGTTGTTTTTCTCTTCATACCAGGACAGACAGCTTTGGCTAATAGCTTCACAGCTCATTATTGTTAAGGAAGATACTGATTGGTTAACTACCTACCTATTGAACTAAACATGCTTTTTAACAATTACAAGTTGATAGGTTAATAATAACAAATCTAGACATTTAAAAAACAAATAGGAGCTTCTTCTGTAAAAACAATTAGGCTTTCCAGAAACTGCATTCAAATGCTCTCAAGCATAAGACTATAAAATCAGATACAATTTCTTTCCTTTTAGGATCATAGTGTCAATTAGATTTAAAAAAATGAGAAAGAGAGGTAATAATCCAAGATTTTAAAAATAAATTGCTTTTTAGTAGGCGTGCCATATCTCTTCCCCATCATGTTATGACTGAAATGTAGTATGCTTACCTTCAGGCAATTAATTAATTAATTTGTTCATTCATTCAGCTTTACTGTCCCTTCCCTTCACTAACAAAAAAAAATGTTACATATTGGCCATGCTTTGGATTTCAATAAATGCATAAGAAGAGAGAGCCTGAAGGGGAAAACGTGAGCTTCCTACTAAGTTCTGCAAACCACTCGCAGAGTACCTAGTATTTATGATGACATCCTTGCTGGGAAAGCTGATAAAGTAGCAGTCTGGGGATTGTAGAAACTGTAATCCAAGATATTGCAGGACATCCAATTGCAGAAGGTGGCTAGAGCCAGTTTTCAGTAATATATCCATTTGGTTATTAATCATTGAGTCAGTTGCCTCCTCCTACAGTTTTGAGATTTGATTATAGGCAGCCACGAATGCTGCAGTCCGGATTCACACTTCTGTTAATAATCGTATCTAGGATTCATGTAAAATGAATGGTGGCACAATTATTGTCCTGGTGTGACTAAGGCAAGGGCATTAGGAAAACCTGTACTTGAAAGTGGTTACATGCTATTTTATGCTGGCACTAATTAGCGTCCTGTCAACAAATGCTTCTGAAGCAGCCAATAGAAATAACAGAACTAACATGATTACATAAAGGTGGACAAGCTGTTTAAAACCAGGCTGCCACCATTGGCAGTGAAGCGTGGTGGTTCCGTGGTTAGGGTGCAATACTGCAGGCTACTTCTGCTGACTGCCAGCTCACTGCAATTTGGCGGTTCAAATCTCACCAGGCTCAAGGTTGACGCAGCCTTCCATCCTTCCAATGTGGGTAAAATGAGGACCCAGATTGTTGGGGGGAGGCAATATGCTGACTCTGTAAACCTCTTAGAGAGGGCGGTAAAGCACTGTGAAGCGGTATATAAGTCCAAGTGCTATTGCTATTGCTAGGAAAACTGGAGAGCAAACCAGCAAAGTATGAATCAAGTGGAGCTGTAATGGTGGAGATACAGGTGGAGATACAGGTGTCCTCAGCATAATTAATATCAACGTTCTCAATAGCATAAGCATTGCTGTGTCTTTTGTATGAAAGGAAATGAAGTCCCAAGTTTATCTTGTTTTCTGCCAAAATTTTCAGAAGGTTGATACGATGTGAGTCTTGGCAGCAATCTGGAGAAATCTTGCTGTGAGCTTTCAACCGTGTGCTGAATATTTCTTAGATGCATGTGCAGAAAAGTCATTCAAGAAGTCAGTGAAAATAAACCAGTAATGTTAATCAGTCATTAGAAAGGGCAAACACAATACTAACAAAATAAACATAAAACCCTCAAACCTTGGCAACAGCACTGAAAATAAAGAGAACACTAGAAAACAAACCAGGAATTGTAATAAGAACCTAGCTATCAAAAGACAAAAAATATGAGACAGGAAGAAAATAGAAGAATGTAGTTAATTGTGACAAAATGCTAGGGAAAAAAGTCAAGCTACAAAAACTTTTCAGCTCAGTGCCTAAGAACGCTGAGCTTGTCGATGAGAAAGGTTGGCAGTTCAAATCCCCGGCGACGCATAATGGAGTGAGCTCCCGTTACTTGCCCCACCTTCTGCCAACCTAGCAGTTCAAAAGCAAATAAAAAATGCAAGTAGAAAAATAGGAACCACCTTTGGTGGGAAGGTAACAGTGTTCTGTGTGCCTATGGCATTCAGTCATGCCGGCCACATGACCAGGAGACCTCTTTGGACAGTGCTGGCTCTTTGGCTTTGAAATGGAGATAAGCACTGCCCCCTAGAGCCGGGAACAACTAACACATACGTGCGAGGGCAACCTTTACCTTTACCTAAGAATTATAAATAAGTTTAATATGCCAAAACAAACAAAAAGCTTACATAAAATAAAAGACATTTTATTATACAAGTTAACTTCCCATAAAATTAGAAATTATGGGATGCAAAAATGGAAAAAATGTCTCAGTGAAATAAGGTCAGGAACAAACATTCTTTCTGAAATTCAGAAAAATAATAATAAAAGTCTAATTTAAATATTTGTGATGAAATTAGCATATTCATTTCACTGTAGCAAAATGGACTTAAAAATAAAACATCCAAAGTTCATTCATGTTGTTCAATAATAATGTGGTTTCAATAGTGTCTGAGGAGCTTCAGATTCCTTTATTAAAAACATCAATCAGAGAGGGAAATTATCTATTTATAGACTTTCCATGGGAATATGGTGGTTCAGTGGCTAAGATGCTGAGCTTGTCGATCAGAAAGGTTGGAAGTTCGGCGGTTCAAATCCCTAGTGCCGCGTAACGGAATGAGCTCCCGTTACTTGTCCCAGCTTCTGCCAACCTTGCAATTTGAAAGTATGTAAAAATGCAAGTAGAAAAATAGGAAGCACCTTTGGTGGGAAGGTAACAACATTCCGTGCCCCTTTGGCGTTTAGTCATGCCGGCCACATGACCATGGAGATGTCTTCGGACAGCGCTGGGTCTTCAACTTTGAAAAGGAAATGAGCACCACCCCCTAGAGTCGGGAACGACTAGCACATATGTGCGAGGGGAACCTTTACCTTTATATATGGGATTGCCAATTCCTGTAATGAAACAACCGTATTAAAAATGGCAGGTTTCCTCCCCTCGTCCCCACCCCGGGTGCCAGTTTCTGATATCACTTTGGGAGGCAGTAAAATTATTTCCAGCAATATTTTTCATCTTATCTTGAAATGCTAATGTCAGGGGAAATGGAGTCGAAGGAGGCAGATGTCTTTGTTGTCATTCCTTATGAAATTCTTTTTATGACCTGGAAGTCTTCCTTAACTTCCTAGCCAGCAGAGTGGAGCAAAGAAAATGTGCAATGTGCTTAGGAAACGCACAGCCTCCTGATAAAAGCTCAACAAATTATTCCATTGTTTGCCACATTGCAAAAGGACAAGTTGGCCCTATTAGGGCACAATCTGTAAATTTAGGCCAATTAAGAGTTTGATTTGCTAGCCAGAGCACTAACATTTTCCAAATGAATTATAATCACCCAGTGAAGATGCAATCGCAGTGAGCCTCATTGGTGCAGCTCTCTTAATTTCATATCTAAGTGATTTATCCTAGCTAAGCATCAGCTGGCCCCGGAATAGTACTAAATGTCAGAGCCTGATTGTAGATTATATAGAGGAATATAAAAATGTTGAAACTGTTTGAGATAAAGCTTAACAGAACTTGATAATGATCATATGCAACACTTCTATGGTACTTTATTTCCCCACATCGTAAGGGGGAAATATTAACTAATTAACTAATAGTTACAACAACCCTGTAAGGCAAGTAATTAAGCATTATTGCTCCCATTTTACAGATGGCAAATTGCATTCACCATCTACACGCAGATCACTCCCAGAGGTTTCTTTATGTGATTATAAAAAGATTAAATTTGGAAATCCGTTTTGCGCTGAGCTGCTAGGATTTTAATTTTTAGTGTGATTTTCTAGCATCTTATCTTGCACCGCCGTTTCTTCTTTATAAGGTGCTGATTTCCAGATGACCGTTCCATCATCCTTTTGGATCATACAAACTGACAGTTCCATACTGACATCCGGGCTGCAAATAATGGTTTTAACTGTGTGTCAAGTAACTGTCCTTTGGCTGTTCTGAAAGAGAGAGAGAAGTAATCCCTGTGGCATAATTTAGAAGAGCCATTGCACCGAGGTTGTAGCCAACAGGGATCAAAAACGATGACTGGTATTGAGTAGGACTGCTCAAACTGTGAAATATGTCGATGTATGGACCATCTGTTTATCCTTCCCTTCCCTTCCATGGCCTGTGCTTGTAAGACTTACAATATTTCATACCTGAAAAGATTATCATTCATTTAGAATCAATAGAACATTTTGTTCAGGAAGTTCCTGCTAAAACATAAGCGCAAATAGTAGAGCTGTCTTCCCTTCAAACCAAACCCATTCATATTGACCGCTCTTAGACAAGAAATACCAAATCATAGAACTGGAAACTTCTTGATAACTGTATTATAGCCTCAGCCCAAGCAACCAGAATTGTTAGGGACAATCCCCAAATTTAAGCTTTAGGGATAAAATGATTATCTGAATCAGTCTGCCTGTCTAATGAATATAGAACTACATCTGGTGCGATAAATTATTTCCCCTTTCCCTGTTCCTTTCCTCAAAGCTATTGTGCTGGAGAAATATGAGCTTGATCAGATTAAAAACCCTGGTATAAAAGTTATTTTGTTTTTTTCAAAGCAATCAGAAGAGGAAACCGCAATTGTCATACATTCAGTTTCTCCCACATTTAAAAGCAAATATAACATTTAGTTCTGATCAAAAGTGATCCAAATGAAAATTTCAATTCTTCCAGAGAATATAGAATGACAGGGTTGGGAGGGGCCTTGAATGTCTTCTAGTCCAACCCTCTGCTTAGGCAGGAAATCCTACATCACTTCAGACAAATAGATATCCAACATCTTCTTAAAAACTTCCAGTGTTGGAGCATTCACAACTTCCGGAGGCAAGTTGTTCCACTGATTAATTGTTCTAACAGGAAATTTCTCCTTAGTTCTAAGTTGCTTCTGTCCTTGATTAGTTTCTACCCATTGCTTCTTGTTCTACTCTCAGGTGCTTTGGAGAATAGTTTGACTCCCTCTTCTTTGTGGCAACTCCTGAGATATTGGAAGACTGCTATCATGTCTCCCCTAGTCCTTCTTTTCATTAAACTAGACATACCCAGTTCCTGCAACCGCTCTTCATACATTTTAGCCTCCAGTCGCCTAATCCTTTGTTGCTGTTCTCTGCACTCTTTCCAGACTGATAAACTGTTGTTTGTCCCACAAGATAAAAGTAGAGGTTAAAAACTCATGAACTATATATGTATTAATTTTTAGATGGACCTAAAAATTTAATCAATCAATCACAAAATCATTTTTAACAACTACTTGAGCCCCAAGTGCATCTTATAATACTCAAGAGTAGATTTACCAATTAATAATCAAACAATTAATGTGGGTATGTATGTATAGATGCACACAGACACATATGACCCAGATTTATTTCTACTCCAAAAGTAAGTGATTTATGTTTGCATTTCCGTGTTAAGAAGTATGTCTTTAAAAAGTCATATATGGGTCATGGAGAAATGTATAAACTTTATCCAAGGACAGATTATTTTAAAGACTCTCAATAGCTTTCAAGATATTGCACTGGTATTAATCCCCATAACACCTTCACAAAGTGTGAGATTGTTTCTGCTTGTGCCTATTTCCATTTTCAAATGACCAAGAGAAAGAAAATAGAACAGCAAAAAGAAGACCAAGAGAAAGAAAATAGAACAAACAAAAACATACATACATGCATAAATATATACACGCACATGTCTCTCTCTGTGTGTATGTATGTGTGCGTAGGGTAGGGATTTTGAATAATAAATATTGATTTTAAATACTGCTCCAGATGCTGAAACATTTTTTGTGGAAATTCACATGAACAGCAATTACTCTGGATTTCAACAATACCTGGGAAGGATAATCTTGTTTCTTCCAAATATGATCTCTTTCTCTGGCCAACTGAATGATACAGACATTCTCAGCGGAATGCTAAACCTCATTTCAAGGTGAACAATATTACTTTGCTGGGGGCTACATTCAATGACAAATTTCTCTCATGGGATCCAGGGTCTTTTAGTTGGAGTTTATTTTGCTTTACTGGAGCATAAATGTAACATATGCCTGACCCTCAAATATTATTATGCCATAAAAAGTTGAATGGGAGTTACAGAGTTGAGGAAAAGTGCCTTCTATCAGAAGTGGGTTGCTATCTGTTTACACCGGTTCAGGCAAACCGGGAGTGGATTTTTTGGCCTGGGTCACAGAACCGGCAGCAACCCAGCCTGGCCATGCCTCCGAAGTGGTTCCGCAGTCTCTGCAGCATGGGTTTTTTGGCATTTTTAAATGTTCTGCGCATGTGCAGACCTATTTACAAGCAACTGCGTATGCGCATGGAGCATGCAATGCACTCGTGCACCTAACTGGCAGCAGTGGTGGGTTCTGGATCCCATTGCAATTGGTACGGTGCAGCATGGCCAGGCGCCCACCACATGCACGTATGCAGCACTCACACAGCACATGCATGCATACTTACTGCCCACGACGCTCCAGCTGCTTAGCGGAGCATCACGCAGGTGCTGTACGCTCCGTGCACCTGTGCGGAAGCCCCGATCAGCTCAAATACAGGTAAGGACAGCAGGCAGGTGGGCAGGCAGGCCCTCCAGAGCACTGTACCAGAACGGTACCTAGTGCTCCCAGCAGGCACTGGTACGCCCGTACGGGGGCGTACTAGTCGTATCCCACCACTGACTGGCAGTAATTCCGGCAGCAACCCATCCCTGCCTTACATCCATGATTCCCTGTAAAAGAATCTCCAATGCAAAATTGAAAGATCTTCATTCTCTTTTCTGACATAAATTGGTGACTTGTTATTTCTACTGAATTAAACATACATAAAAGAAAATAGATATTTTTAAAAAACATAATTGAGGTGTGATGTAAATACTAATGGAGAAGGACAAGAGTTAACCTTGGGGTAGAGAATAATGTTTTTTTCATTGTATTTCTTTTTTTAAGGCTCAGGTTAGTAGGTCAGGCTGCTTTTGAATCTTAAGCTACAATTAAAGGTGATGTGATAGAAATTGTCAACGGGATCTTTTGTATGAATTTGCTTCTAGGCCAACTACATCCTTTCATTAAGAATAAAATCAATATACTTAAATGTGTGTCTGTATAACACGCAAGACTACTATCATAGATACCTCACAAGCCAGTCTTAAAGGTTTTTTAAAAAAACTTCAGAGTAGTTTCAATATGCCAAGCTGTTCGAGATATTAACATTTAGAGTGTTGCAGTGATTTACAATTATTTCTCAAGATGATATAGTTTAGTTTATATATTCAATTAATTATTTAACCAATGAAATACTGCAAGGATTTTTAAATTTTATGACAATTGTAAATTGTTTATTTACTGATATTTTGTTTTCCATCAATTATATCTTTTCTCATTTTCTCCTGTTCATACAGTCATATATTTTCTTTGTTGCAAAACAAAATTATTTTTAAAAAGATGCCTGCAAATGACAATATATTAGCTGGTATACAGTAGGTAAGGCTAATATGCTTCCACTATTACTAATTATTAAATTGTTTTGGTTGAAATTAAATGTTTGTTTTGGTTTCTGAAGCTGTAAAATACAATGTAAATTGAGTAAATCCTTACCAAAACATCATTAGAGCCCATATTTTATATCCCTCTCGAGTTGGAGAAATTTACAATAGGGCCTGAAATTTTTGGGATTTGCATTGTTTTTGCTGTGCTGTTTATCGTACTTTTCAGCGCATAAGATGTACTTCCATCCCCACCCCCTAAAAGAGGGTGGAAATGTTGGTGCATCTTACACATCGAATACGGCCATTTTTGGCCTCCTGAAACCCCACCACATGGGTCTGTTTTTGCCAAAAACGAGCCCATTTTTCAGAAAAAGGGAGCACTTAGAGAGCCTGGGAGACCTGCAGAGTGCACCTGGGGGCTGGAGAGAGCATAAATGGCACTCCTGGGGGGGTTTGGGAGGCCAAAAATGGACCTGTTTTTTGCCCATTTTTCACAAAAACGGGGCGTGCAGATGACTTGGGATGCCTGCAGAGTGCTCCTGGGGGCTGGAGAGAGCAAAAAACAGATACGTGAAGGCCACATATTTTTTTCTTGTTTTTCTCTTCAAAGTGTTGGTGTGTCTTATTCTCTGGTGCATTTTATAGTCCCAAAAATATTACCATTTAAAGGCACTTTGGGGAGAAAAAACTATGATGATTTAAAATTGCAAAGCTGAAGCCTGCAACAGGATGCCATTTTCCCCTTCCTGCTAGTTTATAAGAAATGGGGAAATAGCAAGCAGCTGGAAAGGTACGGAAGTTGCAACAATTGATGAAGAATATAACTCTGCAGGATAAAGTTTAACATTCTTAAAATAGACACTTTAGTTGCCTGAGGTAACCTATATGCTGACCATTCTTCAGTTGAGAGCTTCAAGCTGGCTATTTTTAGGAGATAACAAGGCAAACAGCCAACAAGTCAAGGAACCAATAGAGTAAAGCAGAAACAATGAGAATGAGATTCTGGAGGATAAAAAGAACCTAATTTGGGACAAAAAGTCTGGAGGGCATTCGATTATCACATTTCTCCAGATCCCTCATTGTATCCACTTGCATAAATTATCTAATTGGGGCCCCATTTTGGGATTGGCTTTCTAAATAGAAAATGCATTGTGTAAATCTGCTTGCACTCCTATTCGAGGAAAGGCTTTCTCAATAGACAATATATGCTTGGTTGGAAAATGTTGTTTATTATATCAGTGAATTCATTTGATTTATCTGATCACCTATTTTGATGTCCTAGTCTGAACAACTTCATAATAGAGGGTAAATTGGCATTGAAGTCTTCCTGACCTGAATCCAACTCCACCTGTCATGCTGACTTTTGACATTAAAAAACCTATTCAAGGACCATTTAACTGACAGTTCATTATTTTGTTTCCCTATTTCTGCTAAGTATGGTCAACAGCTTAAGAAGTATTTTTCAGGGTTCCAAATAGTATCCAAAAGTAAATCAGAGTCCAAGGCAAAGTATTGCTCAAAGTTCCAATTTATTAAGCACATCTGGGAAAGCCTGAATCTGAAAGCTTCCTGGTTTTCCCCACCTAGTTGAAAGTTCAAGATCTTTCTCCCACACCCAGAAGTTCATCACATGGTCCAAACTCCCACTACCATGCTGGCAGTTCCACCCATCCAATTCCAGCCAGGTGCAGAGGTGCAGAGAGAAAGGAAGACCTTGGCTTTCTAGAAAGAATTTGTTATGGCTACATATCATCTAACTCCATACAATCCCTTCTCCCATTTCCCCACAATAGAAAATGCATAGCAGAATAATAGAAAATGTAGCAGACCAAAGACCCCCCCCCCAAAAAAAAGATGGCTGCAGGCCTGACAGTGCTGATGACCATACCTAGCAGAAATAGTGGACAAGATAATAAACTGTCAGTGAAGTGGTCCTTGAATATGATTCGTAGTGTCAAAAGTCAGCCTGACAGGTGACTATGGAGTTGGGTTAGGGTACACATAATCAGCCTTCGGCCAATGGAAACACAATAAAAAGAAAATTAGTTGTTCTAATACAGAGACTTGGCATGTATTTTTCATTTAAATGGCCACTTTTTCTTTCCATCTTCCCCTTGGTTATAGTCAAGACTGCTCCCTGTATTGCTAAGAAAACTGTTAAATACTCCTTCCTCTAGTTGTTGTAAGGACAATCGTAGTTTCCAGTCAGGTCCTCTCTTTTCAGGCGGGAACAGAGAGAGACCTGATTGGCTGAAGTGCTGGCCAGCTCCCCTTTAAAAAGGGAGCTGCCAGACCTCTCACTCAGTGGATGCCTGTACTTGACCAAATAAAGAGCTGTTGTTATCTTAGCCTTTTGTGCCTTTCATTACCCAATCTAACAAAAACATTTTGAGAAAGTGTATCCTGAAGGTTCAACATATCTAACCTGTATGTTAAAGGTTTCTAACTGGTTTTCTGAAGAGCCTCCCTTTCTTCTCTTCACCCTCCAATATTCCAGACCAAAAGCCATGACAGAAGATGGCCTTATCTCAAAAGATTTCTGTCAGTCTTCCATACTGAGTCTTCCATACTCAGTTTAACACTGAGTTTCATGCATGAAATTAGCTTTTGGTCCATTCTGTTCTTGCTTCACTAAAACAAAGTCTCCAATTTTTGTATTATTTTCTAAGATTAGTGCTCTTCAGTGCAGTGGTGAGATTCAAAAAATTTGCTACCGGTTTTGTGGCGTGACTTGGTGGGTATGGCTTGGTGGGCATGGCAGGGGCAGGATACTGTAAAATATCCATTCCCTTCCCTCTCCACGGGAAGGTTACTGCAAAATCCCCATTCCCTCCCGATAAGCTGGGACTTGGGAGGTAGAGAATAGATGGGGGTGGAGCCAGTCAGAGGTGGTATTTACCGGTTCTCTGAACTACTCAAAATTTTCACTACAGGTTCTCCAGAACTGGCCAGAACCTGCTTAATACCACCTTTGCTTCAGTGTCAATTTTGATTCCTTTTTTGTGGTGCATGCATTTTATCTCAAATAAGCACTAACTAAAATGTACAAATGCACACATACAGAGAGAGACACAGAGACAGAGAGACAAAGTGAGGGAGAGGAGTCAAAAATAAAATGTATGGACAGTCCAGTGCTCTACTTCTTAATAGAAATAGAATCTTTATCTGTGTATGGTTTTTTGAAGCAATTCGAATGTTGCAAGCCCTGGACAATAAACAGTAAACAAATTAAAACACCTTCTCTAAATGCTGTATTGACTTTACATCAAAATTAACAACTAATGTACATCTGTCTCTTGCTTAAGCAGAAATAGCTTTCCCACATAACACAATTGGAGCTGGAAAATTGATTAAACCAGAGATGTTGGTGTCCTGCTACATTTGTCTTTGTTGCTAGTTTTATGCTTTTTCAAGCAAAGTGCAAACATGTGGGAGGTATTTCCTCAATATAAAAAGATACAAGGGGGTTGGGAGAGGGAGGGACAATAACATCTAGTACAGAAAAAGAGGAAACTTTCATCTTACAAAGGTGTTCACTGGGAAATAACGTGAGCTTTCTTTTTAAAAAAGAATCTGACCAACATCTAAGTGACTTACCAAAAATAGGTGCCTCTTTCGTTTTTAAAAGCAAAGAGTGAAACGCTATCCATTGGATAAATGAAATGCTATATAATGGGAACCATTTGGACCTCAGATTGCTACCAGTGAGATTTAATTTTGTCTGCCCGTAGGATTTCTGCAGC
Organism: Natrix helvetica; assembly: GCF_964273705.1. NCBI lineage: Eukaryota > Metazoa > Chordata > Lepidosauria > Squamata > Natricidae > Natrix > Natrix helvetica. The sequence continues at coordinate 19,594,079 of NC_138558.1, forward strand.
CTTTTAACGCAGGTGTCCCTTCTTGTTTATGGACTGAATACTAGATTCTTCTTTTTGGTTGGATGCTGGCCAGGCTGAACCATATTCTCTTCTCTGCAGTTGCTCTGCAGTCAATTGGTAAAAAAAAGCACCATTAGACCAATCCATAATAGATGAGAGATAACAGCATCTTGTAGCCCCAGACCCATCCTAGATAGCTGTACTGGTCCCCCCCCTTTTTTTAAAAAAAAAAAAAAGACTGGATTAGTCCATGTGCCTAATACTTCTAAGTGTGGATTCACATAGGTTGGGTAACTTCATTGCACATTGTGGGAAATCTCACACTTTGTTGTTTCCCAGCATAGGAACACTTTGGCCAACACAATGGGAGATAGTTCTCTCATGTTCTGAAGATCTTTTGGCCCTTTTGTACCATTAGCTATGACCTGACTGTCCTTTCTTTCAAATTCTGATTGGTCAGTAGGGTTTTGTTGTTGCTGTTGTCATTGTTGTTAAATTTATATATCTGACTTTTGAAGGGCTACCCTATTTTCTCTTGTCCTTTTTTTTCAAGCAAATCTTTAAGACTGCAACTAAGGCTGGATTTTCTTTCACATATGTGTTTTTAGAACATTAGAATTTCAATGATAGCAAGCATTGTAAATATGGCAGGTTTAGGATCAGTGGTGGGTTCCTACCAGTTCGGACCAGTTCAGCTGAACCAATAGTGGTTTGGTGGTTTGGGTCACTGGAACCAGCAGCAACCCAGGCCTGCCATGCCCCTGAACCAGTTCCCTGGGCCATCATATATATATTGCCTTTGAGCAATTATTTATCGATCACATTTACTTAGCAACCCATCTCACAAAAAGTATACATTCACCAAATGCTGAGAAATACCTGGAAAATCTCAGATAATCACAATTTGGAAGACTATGCAGGGATTTCCCCAAAATTGTGTATTTCACACAGAGAAGAATTCTAGTATCTTTCTTTTTATGAATTAGCTATGATCAGCAATTCATATCTGGTAGTTTATAAGGTCAAGTAAGTCAGGTTCTTCTCAGAAGCAGCAGAAATGAGCCAAAAGGTTTAAATAGATTATTCCAAGCCATTCTGCTGAATTATGGTGCAAAATAAGCCCTCTTCTTTATTCTTAGTTAATGAAATTCATTACCACAAACCAAGACAGCTGTGGCTTAACCTAGTGGGCTGCTAGAGTTGGCTTATACCAGCTCATAATTTGCTGGATTTTTGCAAGTTGGTTAAGAGCAGAACGGAGCTGCCACACCGAATATGCTGATCAGTTGTTTGTAGCTAGCAATACTTCACGATGTTTTGAATGGAATGGGCAATGTTGACCAGCAGCCATTGGCTCAACCTCATTCTGGAAAAAGTATTTGAATCTGATAAGGTTGGCTGAACAAGACAGACCTTTATACAAGATGTATATATTAACAGTGCATAGTTGTATAGAGAAAGGAGCAGTGTCACCATTCCTTTGAATTTTCTACACACACATCTCACCACGCAATACTATGGGGCAGAAACCTAAATACATTTGAAGCAATAAGCGCTGAGATTCTTTCTGCCAATATTTTGCAGGGATGTGTTACTCCCTTGGATGTGCATATAAGCTCTGTTCAAAAGTTCAGATCAACATAAGGAAGTTAATGGGGCATTTGCTTAAGACTCTCTTGTGACCCATAAAAAGCAGAATAATCCCAGGAAGGATAAAATCCCAGGAAGATAATAAAAAACAGTAGATTCACTGTATTTTCAATGAGCTATCAGCCTCAATTGGTGGTTTATATTTGGCTCAAAAAAAAAAAAAACCACATATTTGCCAGTCTATATTTAATAGATATTTTGGGACAAAGATACATAATATATGTTTAGAGACACCCACACAAAATCTTTGTCTCTGTGGACCACTATCGGTCTGTGGCCTGTTAGGAATCAGGCCGCATTAATGGCGAGCAAGCAAAGCTTTATCTGGGCATGTGCGGCAGAGGGGGTTCCTACCGGTTCACACTGGTTCGGGTGAACCCATAGTGGTTTTCCGGCCTGGGTCACTGGAACCGGCAGCGACCCAGGCCTGCCATGCCCCCCAAACTGGTTCACCAGTCTCTTCTCCCATCGCCGGCATGTTTCTCTGCATGCGCAGAACAGTTTTCAGTAAACTGTGCGTGCGCAGCAAAATTTTTGTGTGTGCACAAAATGCCCTCTCTCAGCGAACCAGTAGTAAACCGGTTAGGAACCCACCACTGATGTGCGGCATGAATAGAATAGAATAGAATAGAATAGAATAGAATAGAATAGAATAGAATAGAATAGAATAGCAAGGGACCTTGGAGGTCTTCTACTCCAACCCTCTGCTTAGGCAAGAAACCTACACCACTTCAGACATTAGTTATCCAACATCTTCTTAAAAACGTCCATTGTTGGAGCATTCACAACTTCTGGAGGCAAGCTGTTCCACTGATTAATTGTTCTAAATGTCAGGAAATTTCTCCTTAGTTCTAAGTTGCTTCTCTCCTTGATTAGTTTCCACCCATTGCTTCTTGTTCTGCCCTCAGGTGCCTTGGAAAATAGTTTGACTCCCTCTTCTTTGTGGCAACCCCTGAGATATTGGAACACTGCTATCATGTCTCCCCTACTCCTTCTTTCTCTTAAGCTAAACATACCCAGTTCCTGCAACCGTTCTTCATATGTTTTAGTCTCCAGTCCCCTAATCATCTTTGTTGCTCTTCTCTGCACTCTTTCTAGAGTCTCCACATCTTTTTTACATCGTGGCAACCAAAACTGGATGCAGTATTCCAAGTGTGGCCTTGCCAAGGCATTATAAAGTGATATTAATACTTTACATCTAGGTTTTGTGTAAAACTATGAAACTGGTCCCTGGTGGTCAGAAAGGTTGGGGAGCACTGTTAGCTGTAGGATCTTTTCAAACTTTATGACCCAATAATATTTAATATTTAACTATAAACTTATGGAAGTCATTTTCATTTGTGTACTATTTTCAAAAATGTGTTGATAAAAATCCAAATCAAGATTCCTTTGATTTGCCCAGCAACTTTTGGAGAGTATGTTTATAGATATGCCATTTAAAGGCTTATAGTATAGCACTTGGCTAGAAACAGAATAGTGAACACCTGCAGTAAATTGTATCATTTTCAAGAAACTTTCTGAGCATAAATAGCCACTGTAGAGATAAAAATAAAAATAAAGCCATGACTAGTTGCAAGTTTGGCCCCAAGTAAAACAAAAATATATTGGCTTTTTATCTGATTCAAACGGAGCTAATGTGCCACCTGTTTAAGAAGGCACTTCTTGCACTGACTGCTTTTCTTCTCGCTTCAAGTCAACACATACAGATAAGAGTACAGACTCTCTGTTGCACTTGATTTTCGTGCCATTTCAATAGCATATTAAGCTTCAAGCGGAGCAATACAAATAGGGGCAGTTAGAGTAATTCCATTTTAAATGAGAGAAACACGAGAATATTACCAAGATGTTGAACTACTGAGGGTATTCTGGTGTCTGACAGTCCAATCCCTCTGAGCTGTTCTTTTTTATTTTTATAGTTCAGATCCCCCGCAGTATCATACCGTACATGATTTGATAGCACCTTTCAACGTTTTTAAACCTTCCCTTAACTGCAGGATCAAAGAGGACGAAACTTCTATCATGTAACACAGCCAGCTTTGGCAGTACAATATTCAGCACACCTGGCAATCTCGTATAGATCTAACCTGGGTGATGTTGGGTATTATCACTTCCAATTAACTTCAAAGATGTTGGGTAGTAGACTTCAGAGCAATCAGGTCTGCAAAGCTAGCAGGGAATCACCCTTTTATATCAACTTAAGTCTCTTATGTCCGTCAGCTCAGCTTATGTTCTGAACACACTTTAGCCACAGAATTACAACTGACTAGTCAAACAAATACTGCCCCAGAGTTTTGTAGCGTAAAACATCCTCGTGTTTTTTTTAAAAAAAAAAAATTGAAAATGAACTCCCACTATTAGACTGAAAACTGGAACATCTCCCTTTGTGCTGATGGATTGAAGAGATCTAATAAGGCAAAGTAATCAGTTAATTAAATTCAATTTCTGAATGTTCTGACTACAAAACAATGGAGATATCCTTTCGAAAAGGAAGCACGAGACACATGATCCGTTGCTCAGTTATTAAGAGAATACAATTTACATCTCAGAGCTAGTAAAATTGCACTAGTTTTAATGGTCTGGCTCTTTAAAGCAGCGACAAGTTTTGTTTTCTAGGTTCATGTAAAATCTCATTAAAAGAAGAGTTCCTATAAAACATTTAAGAAAGGCATTGTATTCATTTTTTAAGTGCACACAACTTTATTTCCTGCTTTTCCATCCTTCAAACCTGGATATGTAAACAAAAATAGCACACTCCAATTATATATGTGTGTGTGTGTGTATGTATGTGTATGTATGTATGTGTGTGTATTTATGTATGTATGTATGTATGTATGTATGTATGTATGTATGTATGTCTTGGCAACGTTTCGGCGAGGTCTCACTCACCATCTTCAGGCTCGTGTTTTTGGCTTAAAGCGTGGTCAGAGCTGCCATGTTTCTATAGCTCTTGGTGGTGGTGGGGGGGTGAAACAAAGCCAGCACTCCACACACCCCCACCAGGATCTATAGAAAGACAGCACCTCCGACCACACTTTAAGCCAAAAACAAACTTGCCAAGACAATCTCAATACTACACGGGAAAAGACCTGAATACAACAAGACCAGCATATATATATATATATATATATATGTACATACCAGTGACGTGCGGTGAGGTTTATGACTGGTGAGGCACTGACACAGTGCTGAGTTTCAAATATTTTTAGACTTGTGGACTTCAACTCCCGGAATTCCACAGCCAGGCATGCTCAGTTCCAATTTAAAGCGACAGTATTTGTTTTTCTCCTTTGCTCCTTCTTTCTTTTTCTTTTTCTTCTCCTTCCCCTCCTTCCTCCCTCTCTCCCTTCCTCCCCCTCTCTCAAACAAACACACACACACACACACACACACACACACAGAAGTTGGATAGCACTATCTCTCCTACCCCTTCCCTCTCTCACTCACTCTCAAACAAACCCCCCCACACACAAAAGTTGGATTGGATATCTTTTCCAGTGGCTTGAAAGCAGCTCCTCTGCCATCCCCCCTCCCATTCCCCGGCTGCCTTTCCCAAACACCTCCACCATTGCAAATGCAGCTTGCTGTCTGGGTGGGAAATGCCTGGAACACAATAAAGCCCACCCACCACCTCCTGCTGGCAGGCTGGGGTGAGAGGAGAGGCAGAGAAGCCGGAGGGGAGCCAAGCCTTCCAAAAGAAAGAGGCTGGGGGGAAGTGTGTGTACTACAGCATGGCTCTTTGCCTGGCTTCCTGCCTCCTCCTGTGGTCTCCTCAGTGCTCGCTTGTGCTCTCCCTCCCCAAGTGTAGTTTGATTGCAGGTGGAGCCACGTTGCCTTTTCAAACTTGTAATCAGTGAAGCTGGGCTATATTTTTATATAGTTTTATCCAGCTGTGTATGTGTGAGAGAGAAATGAATGGGGGCCTGGGGAGGAAGTCACTACACTTGGGGAGGGAGAGCACCAGTGAGGTTAAGCAGAGTCATCCACGGTGAGGCAGCAACTAGCTCAGCTTTTTCCTTTTACTTTTTTTTTCATGATGAGTGGTGAGGCTGTGCCTCACTTGCCTCACCTGACTGCACGTCACTGGTACATACATACATACATACATACATATGTATGTACATACATACATATGTGTGTATGTGTATATATGTATGTGTGTACACACAAAGACACACACACACACACACACACACACTATATATATATATATATATATATATATATATATATATATATATATATATATATATATATATATATATATATATATATATATATATATATATATATATATATATATATATATATATATATATATATATATATTTGTTTTCGTAGATTTTCACAGGTATAGGTATGTAGGTCTTGGCATATTTGAAATAGAGAAACACCCCACAACATGAATAAACTTGATGATACTCCCACCCACCAGATATCTGGAAACTAGCCCTAGTCAATAAACAAGTCCCAGACACAAAAACCAACACAGGACCCAGAACAACACAGGACACCATCACCAATCACCATCACCAAACATCAATATATATGCAGATCTTGGCATATTTGGGTCTTTTCCCATGTAAGAGTGACAGTATCTTGGTGATGTTTCAATGAGGTCACACTCGTCATTTTCAGGCTGGTGCCTTTGGCTTCGTGCTTGTGCGAGCTTGTGAGCTGCTGTTTTTCTATAAAAATAGGTGTGGGTGTGGGTGTAATGTTGGCTTTGTTGCTTTAAACGGATTGGTTGGCTGTGTTGTCACATCTTGATTGATTGATGGAATTGATGTTTGGTGATAGTAATTGGTGATGGTGTCCTGTGTTGTTCTGGGTCCTGTGTTGGTTTTTGTGTCTGGGACTTGTATGTGTGTGTGTGTGTGTGTGTGTGTGTGTGTGCGTGCGCGCATGTGCCTTTGGGGGGGGGAGAAACAGGCCTGTTTTTGCAAAAAAGATGGGCTGTTTTGGGGAGGTTTGCAGAGTGCAAAAACCTTTTTTTAAAAAATTTTGCCTGTTCAAAACCTTGGTGCATCTTATACTCTGGTGCATCTTATACTCCGAAAAATACGGAACATTCTCTCTACTGGGATTATCTGCATGCATTTAGTTTCCTTGGCTGTTTGTTCTTACCTTTTCATGGATGATTTGTTTTTCAGCTCTCCAATCTGCGAAACAACCCTGGCATATCCTTAATATTGTCCCTTAACATATACAGTATGTTCTCAAAAAGGTTTTTTTAAGCAACGTATTGTGATACATTCAATACAGCAATAGAAAGCAACCGTGTGCCAAAGCAAACCATGCACAACTATTAATATAATTCCTAAATGCAGCAAATTAATGAGACCTTCAGACAATGGTATAGCAGCTTCTGTGCTTCAACTACTCCTTTGGACATTGAGAAACAATCTCCTTTCCTTCCTTCTTTTAATAGATAAGAACCTGAAGAAACCAATCACATGGCTAAGCAAAATGTTTTACCATTTTTCTTTTTCTTCCTCTTCTTTCCCCAGCCCCCTAGAGAAAGTGTCCAGGAGACAACAACTCCTTTTAGTTGCCAGACCCGAGCTAAAGAGACACACTGCAATTTCATTTTTAGTACACAGTTACCTTAATATCATTTGGGTAACAAATTGACCTAACTCAATTACCCTTAATGTGCTCCTAGTGACTGAAAGTCAGAGTAACAAGGGAAAATATTAAGTGCTACTCAATCAGATTTAATTATTTTTTTCCTTCCAGCTGCTCCATTATCATCTTTTCTCCAAACTTGTCATTCTGATCCGGGGTTTGCTAGACTGCAGTGAAAGATGCATAGAAAAAGGATCACAGGGAATCAAAATGGAGAACTTTAGGAGAACTGCCAAGGTGGCCATGAAGAAAGCCATTTACAGTATACTTTCCATTGCTATTTTAGATTATTTGTCCTATTATAGAGCTATTCATTTGGCAGAAATGCTGACCCCCCCCCAATGAGATTTTCAGACAAAAGATGATTATTTTATCCCACCCCTTTTAACTATTTTTTATAATTAAAAATCTAAAATCTCTCTCTCCCCCTCCCTTCCAACTATTCACTCATTTTATAGGAAAATATATTGAAACAGACCTATTTCGTCATCAGGAGAAAGCAGAAAATGTATATTATGATTTTGGTGATTGTTTTCCTTTATGTGGTGAATATACATGTAACTCTCTGTATATTGATTTATTTTAAACAACGATATCGTCACCCATAATACTGGGTGGCTCACGACCACATATGGGTGTAGAAGAATACAGAAGTGGGCTGCACTTATGTTCACAAGCGGTTTGCTGGTTGTGAGTATGCACACACACACGTGTGCTAGCTTCACTCACATGTGCCCATTTGGGAGTGGAACGGAGCCTCAAAGAAGCAGGAAATAAACTCAGCTCCGGTGAGTAAAGCAGGGAAGGGGCAAAACTCAGGTGGGCAGTGAGGGTCGAGGGAATGAGCCAGAAAGTTAGTTATAAATGGATAGTTTAGCACAAGGGCAAGCGGCTGGATCCAAGCAGTGATCAAAACTAAGGGTTTGCCTAAACCCATGCAGCCACGCACCAGCCCACCACTGGAAGTATATATTCTAATCACTATTGACTCCTGATGGAGTATCTGAACAAGTCCCAACGTTTTCCTGGCAAAACTTTCAGGATTAGTTGGCCATTGTTCTCTTCCTGAGAGAGAATGACTAGCCCAAAATCACTCAGCTGGCTTTGCGCTAAAAGTGGGATTAAAATGCATGCCTTCCCAGTTTCTATCCGTGTTCCTTAACCAGTAAAGCAAAGTGGCCCTTATGTGTAATCTACAAATCTTTAAGGGATGTTTCAGTTTGATAGTCCTTTTAAGAACCTTAAATTCTGAAACAAATGTATTCCATAAAGTTCCTATTGTTGGGACCTTCATTCTGGAAATACTATTAGCTGGTGGGGGGAGGGCTTCTTCCCTTGCCTTGTGCATACACTGCAACCTCTTTCATTGAGGTACACACAACATCTCTGAGAGGTTAATAGTGTCACTTCTGTGCCTTGACAAGACAAATAGGATTGTCTTGATGGTGCAAAGCACCTTATCAAGGCAGATGGCAGCCACTTCACACAGGCCTAATATACCTTCTCTCTTTCCTCAGGGGAGAGTTTAAATAGGATTTCCAGCAGTCCCTGTGTCGTGCATTACTCAATCTGTACTGACTTGAGTTCAACAATGTTATAGATCAGATGTACAGACTGAAACACCATTGCCACAGCCCTAAACCCAACCCCCAACCCCCTCAGCTGCCAGTAAAACATAGTCTAATTCATTGTGTGCCTGGCATAAGAATAGAGTAGTATAGTGTAGTTTAACTGTAAATGTATTCCTAATCAAAGCTGTGGTTGTTGTTTTTCTCCAGGTGTCATGCTTCTCTTTCATGGGACTCTTGCTCTTAAAATGTGGCCGTCAACTCACAAAATGGTTTGTATTCCCACTAACATATTCCCTTGATCCATCTAACTGATATTCTGGATGAGAATCCAACCCAATTTTAAAAGTGCCTGTGTATGCTCACAAGAGGGACGTGGTGGCTCAGTGGCTAAGCCGCTGAGCTTGTCAGTCAGAAAGGTCAGCAGTTCTGTAGCTGGGCATTCTATCATATGTGGTGGACGTGGACAGCAGCAAAAAAATACTGGACAAGAATAAATCCACAAACTGGAAGAGATAACTACACAATCAATAGACCTAAAACCAGAATTATTTTTATTAGGGATAGTGACAGGGAACTATGAGGAAAACATTCAATACTTAATATTACATGTAATAACTGCAGCAAGAATCATATATGCACATAATTGGAAGAACAAAAATATACCAACAGAGGAAAATGTGGGCTCTAAAAAATATTAGAGTCTGCTGAAAGGGACAGACTTACAAAATCTCTGGTTTCTCTTCAGATCGTATAAATCTTTTACAAAACAAATAAAAGATAAAGGAGAATCGGATTATTACTTAGTATGGAACTTATGGTACAAATGGCTAGAGGAAAGATGCAAAGCCTTATTTTCAGGGAGGTCTTATTATTTTTGAGGTGCAGGAGGTGGTGAGTGTGCTTACCCCATAGGTGCTGCTGTGTTGTGTGTCATTGGGCCTGCTGCTCTTTTTGTGATGGCCATTAGCATGACTGAAAGGGCACGGTGGCTGGGGTTGTGGGAGCAGCCATTAGGTAAGGAAGTGTGGGATGCAACTGGCATGTTCCCCCCTCCCTTCCCCCCCTCCAGCCTCGCTTCCTCACCTCGTGTTTTTTTGCACAGCAAACAACCAACCAGAGGAAATGGCTGCGCATACATTTAAATATTTTTGGGGAGGCCTTATTTTCAGGGATGGGCTTATTTTAGCACATGCACTCAAATTGGGCTTATTACCTGGGGAGGTCTTATTTTCAGGGAAACAGGGTAGGAAATGTTACTGTTTTACTAGTGAAGATTTAAAAGCTGTCACCTTGGGCAGCCTGATGTCTCCTGTGTTATATAGTGCTGGCCTGAACAGGAAATATCAGAGCAATGCTACACCATATTCAAATGAAAAAAAAGGTGTATTTCAGAGTACACAGGGGCATTCAGGGGGCAGCTGCCTTCAGTTCCTTCAAGCAGCTGTATCTTTCCCTGGAATCATCCAGGTGCCCTGTGCAGCTGCCGTAGAATCCCAGAAGGAGTTTCGTTGAAAAAGTTGCAGACATGTGCGACTTGCATGTCCATTCATGCTCTAAAGCACCTACTTGCCCTTGAATGCAAAGTGCTATACAGCTATGGGAGATATTCCAACGTTTGTATTTCTTTTTATAAAAAGTTTTTTTTTAATTTTACATACAATCATAGGTATACATTCATAGAGTTATTCTTCTTCTTTACATTTGCCATTTTTATACATTTGTTCTTCCTTTTAAAACAGTATAATATACAGTTTGGGTTGCTTTATTTACCATCCCATTTGCTTGCTTTAACACTGCCTTATTTTCCCTTTCTTTTCTCCCTCCTTCCCTTCTCTACTTCCTTCCTTCCTCCTCCCCTTCCCCTTCCTTCTTCCCTTACCTCTCAACATTTGTATTGCTTCAGAGCAAACAGATATTTCATATTTAACAATGCTCAGCACTTAAAGAGTGTGTTTCCCTTTGACCCACAGCCGTATTTGGTAAGAGCTGCTACCTTCATTTGACTAGAACAAAGAGGACATTTCCATTTTTTTTTCTGCCTCATTACTAACAGGTTTCTTCTTCTTATTCTGCCGAGCACAGGAACAATTTGAGATGTACTCCATTCCCAGAAATTCACAGAAGCTTCTCGTTTGCCCAGCTACCTAGGAAACCTGTGACTGATTCTTCAAAAACTCACTGTAGATCAGGAATTCATTGTTCCCTAAAATCATCTCAACCAGAAAAACAAAGATAACTGGAAATTATTTGTACATATGAAGAAGCAAACAAATTAAAAATATTTTTTTTCCAATGGCGTGAGAAAACAAATCATTTTAGTTACCATTTTCTCTTTGTTCTATGTAAATTATTTAAACTTACTTCCAAAACCAGAAGCAACACACATTTTAATGACTGCCTGCTTCTTTTAAGTTGAAAGGTAACATAGCTAGACTTCAGCTTTCCCACATAGACCACACAAAAAACATGGCCCAATAAAACTAATTCTACTTTATTGTAATGCACCATTAGCAGAATCCTGCTAATCTGAAAGGACAATTGTCCCACAATTTCTTTTGTAGCCCAATATCTTGGGGGAATCTCTTATTTCACCCACTAAACAGCTGAGGGTTATGCTTCCTCTTATGCAGCCATTCACTCATGAGAAGCAATTCTTTAGCCTGCCTTCCAAGAATATTCCCATGTACTACTACAAAAGCTTTGTCTCCTTGACACATTTTGTATAATTATATGAATCTTGCATTATTTCTCAGCATCATGTTCCATAATGGACTATGTGGATGACCTTGGGGAAGGAAGGGATGCTGCTCAGAAAACAATGAGACCATTGGAGAGGCAGGAACTCCCTGTGGCTTAATAGTCGGAGAAAGAAATTTAGAAAAGACTTGTCTTAAGGATCAAGCAATTAAAAACGGCAGCAGGAAATTTGTATCTCCAGACTTGCAGAATTATGTAGCTTTACAAAACAGTATAATTAGTTCATCTAGTCCCTCTTCTTTGTGGCAGCCCCTGAGATATCGGATCACTGCTATCATGTTATCCCTAGTGCTTCTTTTCATCTTTATATGTTTTAGCCTCCAGTACCCTAATCCTCTTTGTTGCTCTTCTCTGCACTCTTTCTAGAGTCTCAACATCTTTTTTACATCGTGGCAACCAAAACTGGATGCACTATTCCAAGTGGGGCCTTTCCAAGCAGAGTTGGTATTCAGACGGTTCGGACCAGTTCACCCAAAACGGTAGTGGAAATTGTGGGTATGCCCACCTGCCTTGGCTCTATGCTGTGCCATTAAGGCACATTTTCAAGCCAAAGTGCATGCACAGAAGGCCGAGCACATATGTAGATGTGTACATGCACGTGCTCACATTTGCAAACTGGAGGGAAGGTGGGTGAATATCACCCCTGTTACCAAGGCATTATAAAGTGGTATTAACACTTCACATGATCTTGATTATATCCCTCTGTTTATGCAGCCTAGAACTGAGTTGTTGTTTTTTTGGAAGCTGCTGCACACTGCTGGCTCATATTTAAATGGTTGTCTACTAGGATTCCAAGATCCCTCCCACAGTTACTACTATTGAGTGAGATACCACTTATACTGTACCTTATCTTGCCTAAATGTAGAATCTTACTTTTTTCACAATTGGATTTCATTTTATTAGATAGCGCCCAATGTCCAGGTTTGTCATGATCCTTCTGTATCTTAAGCCTATCTTCCGGAGTGTTGGCTATTTGATGAGTTCCCCATCTATCCCCTTGTCTAAATCATTGATGAACAATACTGATTCTAAAACAGAGCCTTGAGGTACCCCACTGCATACTTCTCTCCATGTAGATGAAGTTCCATTGCGAACTCTGCACTAAGTGTGGTTGGTCAGCTAGTTACGCATCTATCTGGTGGTGATGCTGTCTAACCCACATTTTTCTATCTTATCAAGTAGTAGATTATGGTCTACTTTATCAAATGCCTTACTGAAGTACAGGTAAATTATTCTTGGTAACTGGTTCATACTTATGACCGTTGCAGCATCTCGGGGTCATGTGATCTCCTTTTGCAAGGAGACAAGCAAAATCAATGGGAGAGCCAGATTCACTTAACAACCAGGTTACTAACTTATCAACTGCAATGATTCATTTAACAACTGTGGTGAGAAATGTCATAAAATGGGGAAAATTCACTTAATAAATGCTTCACTTAACAACAGAAATATTGGGCTCAATTGTGGTCATAAGTCAAGGACTACCTGTAATTAAAGGAACTGCAATGCTTTTTTTGTTGTATATATCTTATAGTGAAAAGCATCAATACTGGTTTAAGTTATGTAAGTTTTTTAGGCCAGATTTTTTGGGGGTGGAGAAATCTAAGATTTAGTTTACTACTTACTTTTTTTTATGAGCTTTCTTTCTTATCATTGCTAATTAATAAAGAGGTTAGAGTGCTATCTGGGTCTAGAAGTTCAGTTTATGCTATGTATTTCTTGCATTGGGACAAAATGTATCACAATATATAAAAAGATGTAATTTTGTGTTTTAGCTCATGGCATTTAATTTCCAAAGTGTGGCTTGAATCCCAGTTTAAAACTGCAATGCTGCCAAACACAGATTTCCAAGGTGAAATGACTCCCAACTTTAATATAAAGTGAAGTAGATGTTCTCGTCCCTCACTAATAATATCAGAAGCCAAATAATCTAGTTCAACATGTGTGAAATATATGTGGTGTGCTCCAACAAGCTACCTACACTTTTATTACATATTAGCTGATAATCCGGCTTTGCCCAGGTATTTATTTATAGGGGGGAAATGTCCAGACCAAACATAATTTCTAATGTCGTATTTTCTCCCTTACCAGAGGGAGCCCCCTGTGGAGTACTGTGAAGCCATTACCATGGAAACTCCACTGCACTGTACAGTAGAAGCCATTTAAAGGCACAATAGGCTGCATCTTAACAGAACACACACCCTGAAGGATGTTAGGGGAGTCTTATTTTTTCTCCAGTCAATAAGTCATATGTGTACCAAATTTTGTTGAAATTGCTCAAGGCGTTCTAAAGTTATGCTAGAACACACACACAGACACACACACACACACACACACACAACACATGTTTTATATATAGAGAGAGAGACTCATAGAATAGCTTGTCTTCAGACACTAGTGTTTGCTACAAACAGAACCTTCCAGATGTTTTGGACTTCAGATGGTATCAGTTTTAATCAATCTGGATGATGCCTAAAAATGTTCAAAACATCTGAAAACACACTTGAGTGATGTGTTTCTGTAAGAAAGGCAACAGGCAAAAAATACAATTTTTAAAAATCTTCCAAACACTGGAAAGACCTTTTTCCAGTCCATGTTTGGGAACCTCACTAACTCATCTCTACGTTAGAGATTAAACTTGTTCAACAGCCATCATCAAGTACTAGGGACTTTTAATAAGTTATAGAACCTTTGTATCAAGCACAATTTGTGCATGTATGTAGGTGTACATTCTCTACACAAAATGCATACTGTATATGCAATATTAAAATGTAAAATATTGCTATTCCTTCAACCTGAAGACAATAAGCACATATGATTTAGGTAGGACTTCCAATGATCATCACAAGTGATGTAATGCAGACTTCCCTAGCATGAAAATAGCATGTCACATTGGCATTTAGCAAGTTTATTCATTCAGCGAATGAATTTCTGTTTTATCTTCTTCTAAAGATGCTGAAGTGTACTGTTTAGCATGCAACACAAAATTAAAAGCACATTTTGACCCTGTGTTTTTATGGCCCTGAAGACCTAATCAAAGTCCATTAAAAACTTGCTGCCTAGCCACCAATGACACAAATGGATTTTGGATTAGTCCCATCCTGCTCTGGTTGGCATGGCTCTTGACTACTGTACTAAGAAATCTTCATTTTTCCTGATTGTGTTTCTCTCCAGGTCTTTAAATAGCTTTCATATCCAAGTCTAATTAGATCAGTGGCAACTAGGGAGGAAAAAAGTTCAAACTGAAGTTCAGCCAAACCACAAAGCCAGCCAAGTAGAAAACTCTATTTAGACAGTATAACTTAGATACCCTTCAGCCACTTCATTGATCTGCATGATCAATGGAAGCCTAGCAAGTCAAGAATAGGAGAATACTTATGAGGTTTCTTCAGGGTAAAACATAGGCGGCTTTGACTATTGCACTATTCCATTGATTTCTAACTATTTTGGATTCTTTCTTGGGGAGGTTGGTTGAGGGGGAATTAACAAATATTAAGCTGTCAGCAAGCTAATAAAAAAGTTAGAATAGTGAAGAAAATCAGTGAATGCATGCCCCGGTTCTGTAAGTTTTTAATTTTACAAATTTGCTCAATTCATGTACCCCAAATCTAAATGCAAACTAGAACGTTGTTTAATTCAAATGTTCACTTTTGTAGAAATATGTGATGCAGTTTGTAGTTCCAAAATATATACAGAGATGCTACACAGGGGGAAATGCATTAAACCTGTGCTAGAAATAGTAGCTATGTATCCAGTTGCAATGCATGGCTATGAAAGTTGGACCATACGAAAGGCGGAGTGCCAAAGAATTGAGGCCTTTGAACTATGGTGCTGGAGAAGATTCCTGCAAGTCCCTTGGACTGCAAGGCGATCAATGCAATCAGTCATAGAGGAGATCAACCCTGACTGCTCTTTAGAAGGCGGGATCCTGAAGAGGAAACTCAAATACTTTGGCCACCTAATGAGATGGAAAGACTCACTGGAGAAGAACCTAATGCTGGGAAAGATGGAGGGCAAAAGAAGTATGGAATGACAGACAAGGAAGTGGCTGGATGAAGTCACCGAAGCAGTAGGCGTGAGCTTAAATGGACTCCAGAAGTTGGTAGAGGACAGGAAAGCCTGGAGCAATGTTGTCCATGGGGTCATGATGGGTCAGACATGACTTTGCAACTAACAACAACAAGAAGAAGAAAATGTGTAATATTTTATAGTCATATAAGTGTAATATTTTAATGAAAAAACACTTGAAAATAATTTGTATGTTCAAAAAAGCATAGACAAAAATGCACATATTTAGAGGAAAACAAGTAAAATGCAAATAAGGTTTCATGCAGATTGTCCCTGAATTTATAGATCAAAATACAGGGTCACAAAAAACGATCAGAAACTGACATTAACAGTCTTGCCAATTCCTAAAAATAAGTGTTGGGATATGAAACACAAAAGCTGTTCAAATACCAGTTCACCTGTGCATTATGTGTATTTTAGAAATATGACAAAATATATTATCTATTTTAGCTTTCCCAAAATAATACATAAGCTGTAACATAATTATCATTTTGCGAAAAACTCCAATATAAATATGTAGACATTTTTGTTCTTCAGGGATTGCCTCCAACATTTTAGGGAAAGTTGAGAAGAAGAAAAAGTCAGCAGAATTTTTTGTTTTGTTTTGTTTTAAAAAAAACATGTATGTCGAGAAAATTGCACTGAAAATACTACATAAATTGCAAAACACAAAATGGAAGAAGGCAAGAGTATTCCTCCCCCCCCAAAAAAAATAGATGTTTTAGAACATGATCTGGCAGATGCATCTATTCCTGGTGTGCAGTATTTAGTGTGTGTTGAAAAGCAGCTTAGCTTCATGATGTAAGATATTGGAATCAGACTCTTTGTAGTTTATGTTGAAAGATGGGATTGAGACTAGATTCTACAGTAATACCAGTTTCAGGAAGCCTTTATCATCCACCAATATCTGCTTTTCCTTGGCCCAGGTATCCTTTCTGAGCCTATGACAAAGTAGTCTGATGACTGTGTCAGTATAAATTGGTCTGGCCAAAATGAGAAAAGAAAAAATACCCCCCCCCCCCCGAATGGAAAATCAAATCCAAAATGCTGCATTAACCAAAACATCATGTTCAAAGCCCGTGAAATAATAGTTCTTCTCCACTGGTCAGTTAACATGTAGAAAATGGTTAAATTGAGACCATCATTATTTCCAGATGGATTAATACCAACTGGATCATGACCAGCACACACAGCCAAATGAACTGTCGGAAAGCCAGAGTTTATGAGGACTGGTTGATGGTTGAAAGGAATGGCTATGTTCAATCCAGAGGAGGGCAAATTAAAGAAAGAGATACCATAGCTATGATAATAACTGAATTACTGCAATGACAAAAGAGGGATGTATTGCAGTGACGTGCGGTGAGGTTTATGACTGGTGAGGCACTGACACAGTGCTGGGTTTCAAATATTTTTAGACTTGTGGACTTCAACTCCCAGAATTCCACAGCCAGGCATGCTCAGTTCTAATTTAAAGCGACAGCATTTGTTTTTCTCCTTTGCTCCTTCTTTCTTTTTCTTTTTCTTCTCCTTCCCCTCCTTCCTCCCTCTCTCCCTTACTTCCCCTCTCTCAAACACACACACACACACACACACACACACACACACAAGTTGGATTGGACTATCTCTCCTACCCCTTCCCTCTCTCACTCACTCTCAAACAACCCCCCCACACACACAAAAGTTGGATTGGATATCTTTTCCAGTGGCTTGAAAGCAGCTCCTCTGCCATCCCCCCCATTCCCCTGCTGCCTTTCCCAAACACCTCCACCATTGCAAATGCAGCCTGCTGTCTGGGTGGGAAATGCCTGGAACACAATAAAGCCCACCCACCACCTCCTGCTGGCAGGCTGGGGTGAGAGGAGAGGCAGAGAAGCCGGAGGGGAGCCGATCCGAGAAAGAGGCTGGGGGGAAGTGTGTGTACTACAGCATGGCTCTTTGCCTGGCTTCCTGCCTCCTCCTGTAGTCTCCTCAGTGCTCGCTTGTGCTCTCCCTCCCCAAGTGTAGTTTGATTGCAGGCGGAGCCACGTTGCCTTTTCAAACTTGTAATCAGTGAAGCTGGGCTAGATTTTTATATAGTTTTATCCAGCTGTGTGTGTGAGAGAGAGAAATGAATGGGGGCCTGGGGAGGAAGTCACTACACTTGGGGAGGGAGAGCACCAGTGAGGAGACCACAGGAGGAGGCAGGAAGCCAGGCAAAGAGCCATGCTGTAGCACACACACCGGCCCCACAACATGGCTCTGCCTGCAATCAAATTCTCTTGGGGAGGGAGAGCACAAGCGAGCCAGGGTCCTGCCCTCCAGCCTTTGCCCAAAGCCCTGCACAGCACCAGGAGGATGAAGTTTGAATTCCTCCCCCTCCCTCCAACCCACACATACCTTTTCCAGCTTTTTTTAACAGTTAAGCAGAGTCATCCACGGTGAGGCAGTAACTAGCTCAGCTTTTTCCTTTTACTTTTTTTTTTCATGATGAGTGGTGAGGCTCTGCCTCACTTGCCTCACCTGACTGCACGTCACTGATGTATTGTATTTTTCAGAGTATAAAATGCACCAAGATTTTGAAGAGGCAATTTTTTTAAAAAAAAAAGTTTTTGCACTCTGCAGACCTCCCAAAAACGGCCCATTTTTCACGAAAATGGGCCCATTTTTTGTCAAACAAAGGGCATGCATAGCCTTTAGGAGGTTTGCAGAGTGCTTCTGGGGGCTGGGGGACCCCAAAATGAGCAAAAAAGGCCCATTTTGACCTCCCCAGCCCCCAGCAGCACTCTGGAAGCCTCCTAAAGGCTATGGATGGCCATATTTGCAAAGGGGGTAGGGTTTCGGGAGGCCAAAAATGCTGCATTCAGCGTATAAGAAGCACCCAGATTTTCACTCTCTTTTTTGAGGGAAAAAGATGCGTCTTATACTCCAAAAAATACTGTACTTGATCTCTGTTGCTCCTGAAATCAGGATTAAGTACTAGAAGAAGAAAATGAGATGAAGCAAATTTGTTCTAAGTATTAAGACTGGTGAAATTATGGATTCTTCTGTCCAGATGACCAAAATAATCACAAGCATCTTTCTAACTCTAATATTCTGCTCGTTGTAATTCTGTCTACTGATGGTGCATACAGCCCAAAACACTGTTTCTTCCACACGTTTAAAGTGAAGCATTTTCTCCCAAAAGTTCTTAAAGCACCTCTCTGATTAAGTAAAAATCTACTGTAAAAGACAAGCAATATGGTGCAATTAATACCAGAGCTGTCAAAGAAACAGGGATGGTAATAATGTGAACAGGCAGCCCCTATTTAAGGGCTAAAATGTAAAGCACCATCTGTAAGTGATGAAATGACATTTACATGGAGTGTAATTTACATCTGACTGACAATCTTCCTTTATAAAAAATGAATGTACTTGGGGTGGGTTTTTTTTTCAATAGGCAAGTTAGATCATGCTGCAGGAAAACCTGACTTTTAATTTTACTATATAATGGTGAAAGAAACATTGGGGAAATTGAAAAGGTGATAGCAAACAAGAACCAGCTGCTTTTGACACTAGCATTAGTTTATTAATACATGAAAACATGTTAACTTGCCTTATTAATTCATGTTCTGGTAATATCACACCAGAAAATGGATCTACTCTAGGGATTCCTAATGGGATAAAAATGTCACCATTCATATTCAAACTATGTAAAAGTGGCCACCAGATGTTGGGAATATTCTAGTAACTGACGGCTAAATAATTTGTGGAGGTTCAAGTAGGAAAAATCATTTAAAAATACATTAGTCCGTCATATTCTCAAATGTCTAATGATTTCATACTGCTCCAGTGGTGGGTTTCAAAAAATGTTAGAACCTCTTTTGTAGGTGTGGCCTGCTTTGTGGGAGTGGCTTGCTGGCCATGTGACCAGGTGGGCGTGGCCAACGTAAAATGTGGCGAAACTCACTTAACAACACTCTTGCTTAGCAACCAAAATGTTGGCTCAGAAACTCTGGCATTTGAAGCACGCAAGTCTTAAAGCTGTCAAGTCCCCCCCGACATTAGAACCACCA
Organism: Natrix helvetica; assembly: GCF_964273705.1. NCBI lineage: Eukaryota > Metazoa > Chordata > Lepidosauria > Squamata > Natricidae > Natrix > Natrix helvetica. Next base: position 19,613,781 of record NC_138558.1, read on the forward strand.
CTGACTTCCGCTCCTTCCGGCAGAAACTGAAGACACACCTGTTCCGACTGGCTGGCCTGGCATAATTCTTAACGTCTACCTCCTGGCATATATATTTCCTACTGGTTTTTTAGGGGACTTAATTTTATAGGACACGGGTTTTAAATTTTGTATATTTTAAATTATTTATTTAGCAATTACAGTTCTGTCTATTTTATCCTCCTCTTATTTATTTATGTATTTATCCATCTAATAATTTTAATTGTTATTATGTATGATGTTTTTGATATGGACTGTACACCGCCCCGAGTCCCTTTTGGGAGAGGGGGCGGTCTAGAAGTGCTAATTAAATTAAATTAAAAAAAAAGTTATAAGACCCTTGCACCCCTAACCCTTTAGAAAAAAAACCCCAGGGGTGTTCAGACTTGACAGCTTTAAGACTTGTGGACTTCAACTCCCAGAATTCCTCCTCTCGCTCTTCATCTTGATGATGTGCGAACGGGCGGGGGGAGGGAGCTGGAACCGATTCTAAAGGGCACTGTAGATTTGTGGAACCTCTTCTATAGAAGAGGCTAGAACTGGCAGGAACCCACTCCTGTACTGCTTGTAATTGTTATTTCAAGGGTCTCAAATATTTATGGGCTTTCTTGGTGGGCAAAGTCAGATATTAAATTTGCTGGAAGCAAACTTCTGAAGCATCCATGGCACCAGGTTACCTCAAGAGGCTTTTTTAAAAATCCCAATACTTCCTTTTTAAAAAAATATTTTTATTCTTATAACTGAGGTCCATTGAGTCAAGCTCACATTCAATAGTGATAAACAGAGAAAATCTCCTGAATGTTTTGTTCTCTTTCAATTGAAATAAAAAGAATTGGGTTCCAGTTCTTTCAAGTGGGAAGAGAATTACGAAGTATTCTTGCATGTATTTATAAGGCAGTCAAAGTAGATATATCTGTGTGAGGGGCCTGTCTTTCACTGAACAATTTTCTCTGTAGTAAAGCATTATCAAGACAATTTAACAATAGCACTTAGACCTGTGATGGCGGACCCATAGCACGAGTGCCAGAGGTGGCATGCAGCACCCTCTCTGATGGCACATGAGCCATTGCCCCAGTTTAGCTCTACCATGTGTGTATGTGTGTGTGTCCCTCCCGCCAGCCAGCTGGTCCTTGGGTCTCTGCCGCACAGGCACGGGAGGCGGGGTGCGTGCGGGGGACCATTTGCAATATGCAGGGATGCATGCAGGGGAGCGCATGCACAGGGGGCAGGGCACATGCACAGGGGTTGCATATGCATTGCATTTTGGGGATTTGAGGGTGTGCGCATACATTTGCACATGTGCATGCTTTGGACATTCAGTCCGGAAAAGGTTAGCCATCACTGTCTTAGACTTATATACCACTTCGTAATGCTTTACAGGCCTCTCTAAGCGGTTTACAGAGTCAGCATATCGCCCCCAATAATGTGGGTTCTCATTTTACAGACTTCAGAAGGATGGAAGGCTGAGTCAACCTTAAGCCGGTCAGGATCAAACTCCAGACTGTGGGGCAGAATCAGTTTGCAATGCTACATTCTAACCACTGCTCCACCACGGCTCCTATCTAAAACCAATCCACAAGTACCATCTCCTCCTTTCTATAGGAACCATTTTGCTTTTGACATTCTTTCAAGGAAGCCAACTTTAGTGAACTTCTCAAGGGTGAAGTAAAAGTAGTCCTCGACTTACAACAGTTTGTTCAGCGACTGTTTGAAAACTTGTCACTAAAAACAGTGTCTTATGACAGTTTTTACATTTAGCAACTGTTGCAACAGCCCCATGGTCATGATCAAAATTAGGGCACCAGGCAACTGACTCCTATTTATGACAGTTGCAGTTTTGTCCTGTTGTCACGTGATCTCCTTTGACAACCTTCTGACAAACAAAGTCAATGGGGAAGCCAGACTCCCCTAACAACCATGTTACTAACTTAACAACCGCAGTGATTCACTTAACCACTGTGGCAAGAAAGGTTGTAAAATGGAGCAAAACTCACTTACCAATTGTCATAAAATGGAGCAACACTCACTTACCAATTGTCTCACGTAGCAAGAGAAATTTCAGGCTAAATTGTGGTCTCTGTTGAGGACTACCTATACTGTATGGGTGTGTTATTTTAGTTCAGGAATGCCCTACATTTCACTATCCCACCCTTTTTCCGGTGGTCTGCAATGTGCCTGGTTTCCCTGCATACAACTCTTAGGGTTAGGGTCAGGGATGAAATCCACTTACGTTTGCTACTGATTTGGTAGCAATGTGAGTGCATGTGCATGCATTCACTTGTGGGCTTGCTTAGCTTGCACACGCCACGTCCGCACATGTACAGGACCTCCTGCACCTGAAGTGTTAATACCACTTTATAATGCCTTGGTAAGGCCACCCTTGGAATACTGCATCCAGTTCTGGTCGCCACGATGTAGAAAAGATGTGAAGACTCTAGAAAGAGTGCAGAGAAGAGCAACAAAGATGATTAGGCGACTGGAGACTAAAACATATGAAGAACGGTTGCAGGAACTGGGTATGTTTAGCTTACGAGAAAGAAGGACTAGGGGAGACATGATAGCAGTGTTCCAATATCTCAGGGGTTGCCACAAAGAAGAGGGAGTCAAACTATTCTCCAAGGCACCTGAGGGAAGAACAAGAAGCAATGGGTGGAAACTAATCAAGGTGAGAAGTAACTTAGAACTGAGGAGAAATTTCCTGACAGTTAGAACAATTAATCAGTGGAACAGCTTGCCTCCAGAAGTTGTGAATGCCCCAACATTGGAAGTCTTTAAGAAGATGTTGGATAGCTATTTGTCTGAAACGGTATAGGGTTTCCTGCCTAGGCAGGGGGTTGAACTAGAAGACCTCCAAGGTCCCTTCCAACTCTACTATTGTATTGTATTACCTGCGCAGAGTGTCAAAAGGGTAAGGAAAGCAAACAGTGAGTGGGGTAATATGCTGTGCCACAGGATTCAGATTAGCTAGATAGAAGGAAAACCTGCTTTCTAGCTAATATAAATTGCGCGTCACAGCTGATCGTCGGAAAAACCGGTTCGACCGAACCGCTTTCATTTTTTTTACTACTGGTTTGGGCGAACCGATAGCATTTCACCCCTGATTAGGTTTAGGATTTTGGCATTTTGCTCCTTCTTTTGGAGTCCTGCCATTAGAGATTCACTACTACCACTGCCATACCACCAAGAAACTTGGAGAAAACACTTGCTCAGTTTTTCCTCTCTACCTTTTGGTGGAGAATTTCAAAATGCCATCTGCACCTGGCTCTAGCATGAAGCTGTTGTTGAAATCTCAGGTTTCTTAGCATAACACCCTAAATCAACAAGAAAAGAATGTAATTTATACCTCCCTTTCCTTGCTGCTTGGGGTCACTCCCAGGTCATCATGCTGAGTCTATAGAACTGTGGGTTTTGTCCTTCTTGAGTTTTATTAAGGAGTATGAAAAGTAGTCAGTTTTAAGCAAATTACAGGATTGCATTCCTAGGATAATTGACTCTGTTAACAGACTCTCATTATCTCGGTAAAATGACATTTCTGTGAACTTAATGTAACATTACAATGTTCACAGATGATCTGAATTTTTGATTGTCTGTTTTTTTTAAAATATATATGTATTATTAATAAATAGCAGAAACTGAGAAAAATAATTATTGCAAATGCATACACTTGTCATGTATATCTAAAATGTTCTGTGCTCCAGAATCTACTGATAGACAAGTGAGAGGCATTAAAAAGTAAAAGTTTTGGAGTCAGTCTCAGAAAACTAACAAATAAAGCAGTATTTTTGCAGTCGTGCAACGCTTTAGTTCTATGCAGAGATGTTGATGTAAAGGATATGACAATTATTCCCGCTAAATTAATCTTGAAGTAGGAAAGTTAGCTAATGCCAAGCATCATTCTTAAGAAATTAATTTATATGAAGTGAGATGCAGCATAGCAAAGGCAAGAAGACATGGGTAATAGAGGTGGGTTGCTCCCAGTTAGGCTCGGTTTGGGCGAACCAGTAGTGGAATTAATGCCTGGGTCGCAGAACCGGCAGCAACCCAGGCCTACCACACCCCCAAACCGGTTCCCTCGTTGCCCCTGGCCGCCACCAATTTGGTTTTTCGTGACTGCATGTGTGAGTAGTTCACTCTAAATTGTTCTGCTCATGCACGCATGGGGGTTGCGCACAAGTTGTGAACCAGTACTAAAACCGGCAGCACCCCACCCCTGCATGGGTATGTTCTTTAAAACTCTCTCTGGGAGCTTTAGGAATTGTCTAAATTTTTCGGAAAGAAAACAGATAAGGAAATCTATCCCTCTGGTTTAATTCTCACCCTTCTGTTAATCTACCTTACTATCCTCCCAAGCTCCCCTGCAGAATTTAGCAGACGTAGAAACAGAGTCCATGCAAAAAAGTTGATCCTTTGTTCTATTTGTCCATCATCCTGATGCGCTGAACAGCTAAGTGCATGGCATGAAGTCAAGGGGATCAAGAAAGATGTGATTTCTGAGTTGGTGGGCTCGGTTGAGCATACTTGACTGCATCAACCATTTCAGGCTTCTCTAAATAGTGACGATGATAAGTATTTAACTCTTTGGCATGACAGTCTCCACATTCAAGACAGGAATGCCTCCCACTCTGCTGTTGATTAGAAAAGCCATGAAGACCTGGCTTTTCATGCAGGCTTTCAGTGAGAGTGAGACCCCTTGCTTCATTGTGCTTGTCATCTTTATCTTAATTTTTTTTAAACTGATTTTAGTGCAATGTCTTTGTTTGATGACAATTTGTTATGAACTGTCATAGAGAGTTGGACAGCATGTAAGTTTAATACATTATTATTATCATGCAACTCACATTATTGGTGTGGTGGCCTAGAGATGGAGCTCCCACCTCACAATCAGGTGGCTGTGAGTTCCATCCTAGGTAGAGGCAGAGATTTCTCTCTCTGGGCACACTGAGAATATATCTGCTTAATAAAAATTCCATATTGGCAACAGGAAGGACATCTGGCCAGTAAGCCCTGAGCTCCATTCAGTTGTCCAGACTCCACTCTGCAAGGGATTATGGGGTCGTTAAAAGAGGATGATGATGATTCAACTCACATCATTCATCTTCAGTTCCTTCAGCTGGAAGTCAACGTCAGATGTCGAGATACTGATTTGACTTCCACATTAATTTGAAAAAAATCTTAAGGAATAAATAATTATTTTTATCATCGCAATTACTGCTCCCATCATTACCATAATTCTCTAAGTCAGGGGTGTCCAAACTTGGGAACTTTAAGACTTGTGGACTTCAACTCCCAGAATTCCCCAGCCAGCATGCTGGCTAGGGAATTCTGGGAGTTGAAGTCCACAAGTCTTAAAGTTCCCAAGTTTGGACACCCCTGCTCTAAGTGAAGTTGACCCTGAATTTAAGATTAGCCATACCCTGAAGGAAGGCAAGAACAGGAAAAATAAAACACCCTTCAGAGTCCACTACCAAATTCTCAAGCAAGATTGTCCATTATGCATTAATTTTACATAATTACTATACTATCTAACATTGTCTATTGAGAATTAATTATGGAGAACAGTTATACTTCCTTCCAATGACAAACATTGGTGTTGTTAGACTATATTTATATCCTGTCTTTTGTCTATAAATTTAGTTCACATTTATTTAATTAATAAAACTTCAAGGATATCTGACTCCATTATGACTCTTGACGGCTTACAAATAAACACAATGCCTATAATACAATACAATGCAATGCAATAGCAGAGTTGGAAGGGACCTTGGAGGTCTTCTAGTCCAACCCCCTGCCTAGGCAGGAAAGCCTACACCATTTCAGACAAATGGCTATCCAACATCTTCTTAAAGACTTCCAATGTTGGGGCATTCACAACTTCTGGAGGCAAGCTGTTCCACTGATTAATTGTTCTAACTGTCAGGAAATTTCTCCTCAGTTCTAAGTTGCTTCTCTCCTTGATTTGTTTCCACCCATTGCATCTTGTTCTACCCTCAGGTGCCTTGGAAAATAGTTTGACTCCCTCTTCTTTGTGGCAACCCCTGAGATATTGGGACACTGCTATCATGTCTCCCCTAGTCTTTCTTTTCATTAAACTAGACATACCCAGTTCCTGCAACCGTTCTTCATATGTTTTAGTCTCCAGTCGCCTAATCATCTTTGTTCCTTTTCTCTGCACTCTTTCTAGAGTCTCCACATCTTTTTTACATCGGGGCGACCAGAAATGAATGCAGTATTCCAAGTGTGGCCTTACCAAGGCATTATAAAGTGATATTAACACTTAACTATAAGAAAGAATAGAACATCATGAATCAACCATAAGGGGATGGGGATCCCCCATCATTCTGTTCACAATGAGAGCAACCAGCCTTTAACAATTTTCTAAACACCATAAGAATCGGAACCACCCAGGGGTGGGTTCTGGCTTCTGTTACTGCCGATTCACTTCAAGCGCATGCACAGTAGTAAAAAAAATTGCTTCTGCGCATGCGCAGAAGCAAAAAAACCAAGTTGACGGTGTCTATGGCACTGCCGATAGAACCGGTTCAAGGGCACAGCTGATCGAGTTACTACCTACTCAGGTGAACCGTTCTGAACCAGTAGGAACCCACCTCTGGAACCATCTCAATTTCTGCTTCTGAAGATATTGCTCCAGAAAACAGGTAGCAAAGTAAGTGTGCTTCTTGTTTCTGTATTACTTATTTGATTAGACCAGGTCTGTCAAACTGGTGACCCATGGGCTGGATGCGTCACTTGCAGACCACACCCACCCCAGCTCCACAAAGGCAAAAAATATCACGATACATCACGTGATGCAATCGAGTTTGACACCCGTGGGACCTAGGGCACACCCACCCTGCTGGACTTAATTGGAGGGGCAGGGACAATTGGAGATACAAGGTTCACGCAATAACCACGCTATTATTGCTTGTAATAGCTTCAGTAGACCCAGCAATTGCCGTGCATTATTTCCATTCTTTTCTAATAATAATTTTAGAACGCATCAATCTCTGTTAAATATTTTGAAATCTAATGCAGACGTCTCCTACACTTTGTGGTTTTCTGGGCACGTGCTCTAATTAAATCTCGGCGCTGTTAATATAAACTATTACTTCATTCTTGTAAGACATCTTCCACAGACACCCATAGGAAGAGGGAATCTTAATGTTTATATTTTACTACTTTGTAAGATGTCTTCCATCAAAACTGTACCAGAACATTTCTACCCCGTATATGTCTATATGTGGTATTTCAATGCAAGCATAAAAACTTGGAGTGTTCATTGAGACATCTTCAAATTCAATTCATTGATGTCCTTTTACTTAGAAATAGATGCCTAAGCAGCCTTCCTGAATGATCTTCCTGATTTCTCTAATTTTTTTTTCTCATTGTACTTTCATATTTGTCAGTTCCCTTACACCAGGGGTGTCCAAACTTTTTGCAAGGAGGGCCAGATTTGGTGAGGTGAAAATGTGTGGGGCCGATCATTCAGCCTGACATTCTTTGAACCCTTAACATTAAATGCGAATTGTCTACCGTATTTTTCAGAGTATAAGATGCACCAAGATTTTGAAGAGGCAAATTAAAAAAAAAGTTTTTGCACTCTCCCCAAAATGGCCCATTTTTCACGAAAATGGGCCTTTTTTAAAAAGGGCATGAATAGCCTTTAAGAGGCTTCTAGAGTGCTCCTGGGGGCTAGGGGGGGGGCAAAGTTGAGCAAAAAACTGGCCCATTTTTTGCTCATTTATGCCCTCCACAGCCCCCAGGAGCACTCTGAAAACCTCCTAAAGGCTATGCACAGCCATTTTGGTGAAGGGGGCAGAGTTTTGGGAGGCAAAAAATGCTGTATTCAGTGTATAAGATACACCCAGATTTTTAGCCTCTTTTTTGAGGGGAAAAAGATGCATCTTTATACTTTGAAAAATACGGTATTTTATGAAAGACTAAACAAATAATTCCAGTGGGGAGAAGAGGCTGCGGGCCGCTTGAAATTTGAAAAAGGGCCACATTTGGCCCCTGGGTCATACTTTGGACATGCCTGCCTTACACAAACAATAAAAATTTCTCCAGTCTATCTCTTCATTGGTAAAGGTAAAAGTTCCCCTCGCTAGTAATTCCTGACTCTAGGGGGCAGTGCTCATCTCCATTTCAGAGCTGAAGAGCCAGTGCTGCCCAAAGACGTCTCCGTGGTCATGTGGCCCCCATGACTAAATGCCAAGGGTTCACAGAGTGCTGTTACCTTCCCACCAAAATGGTCCCTATTTTTCTACTTGCATTTTTTAACATGCTTTTGATCTGCTAGGTTGGCAGAAGCCAGGAACTCACTCTGTTTCGCAGTGCTAGGGATTCGAACCGCTGAACTGCCGACCTTCTGATCAACAAGAACAGCATCTTAGCCACTGAGCCACCGCAACCCTTATCTTTTCATATGTCTTTTAACAATGTGCCTGTTCTGAATTTTCACATTTTAATAATGCATTCTAAAATGCATCCCATTTTTCCTGGGAATGTTAGCCTCAGCCTCGTGCCTCTGATTCCCCACCAACTTTCCTTTCACTTCCTGTAAAGTATTGTTGAATTATTTAGACCAGGGGTGTCCAAACTTGGGAACTTTAAGACTTGTGGACTTCAACTCCCAGAATTCCCCAGCCAGCCATGCTGGCTGGGGAATTCTGGGAGTTGAAGTCCACAAGTCTTAAAGTTCCCAAGTTTGGACACCCCTGATTTAGACAATCCTGAGTGTTGAGGAGAACTAAATGCAGCTGCTACTACCCACGGTCTTGTGTATTAAAAAGGCCACCTTCCTTCTAAAAGCCAATTAAATGTATCAGTGAAGCAGATGCGACTCCTAGCTGCCATTTCCTATCAGGCGTGAAATCTTGCTTTGATAACCATTCTTTGATTTCACTGACTTAAATGAGAACTCCACACTCTTTGTAGCTCACGTCATTATGGGGGAAACAAGACAAAGCCAGCAATTTGGAGGAACATGGAAGTATATTAGGGAAACATGAGTGTGTACGCAAGGAGATGGGAAGAAAAGAATCACATTTTTGTTAACCTTACATTCTGGACACTTGGGAGAAAGCCAGCAATTTTTACTGCATTAGATTTTATTTGAAGATGAACTGTTTCTAACGTCTATGATCAAGCTATAGTCTTAGCCTTAGGCTTGATCATATAGTCAAGTTTTGCATCCAAGCAAAATCCTGCATTTGCCATTGTAGCCAAGTGACTAAAGGAAGTGTTTTTTGGATGAAACAATTGTGACATGAACAAATGGGTGATTAGACAAGATCGAGGCAAATGATAAATATGTAAAAAGTATATTAGGTCAGTTATGGAATTAATACACAAGCTATTCTTATAATGAAACTCATTTTGCAATCTAGACTGTACATTGAACTGGGGAGTGAAAGGTAACAATCAACTAGATTTTGCATTTAGAAAGGAGAGAGCATGAAGGCAACCATCCGCCCTGTTGCACTGTAGGGCACTGAATGCTGGGCAGCAACAACAAGGACCAAAAGCTATTTCCATGCCATGGAAATGCGAATGCTCCATTGGATATTGGGCATCTCCCTTCTTCACCACATCACAAATGACACCGTTCGACAGCACTTTGGTGTGGCACCAATTATAGAGAAGATGAGAGAAGGCCGGCTCCACTGATATGGGCATGTCCTGAGAGCAGCGCCTTCCTCCATTGCCAAGACTGCCTACCAACTAGAAGTCAATGGCCGGCAACCTCGCAGGTGCCCAAAACAGAATTGGCAAGACACCATCCACAAAGATATGCAAGCCAGGCGCCTGAGCCCTGGAGATGCAGCTGACTGTGCAACGTGGCGCTCAAGGATCTGAAAAGTGGACCATGCACTTGTGGGAATACATTAGGGAGAAGAAGAAGAAGAAGAAGAAGAAGAAGAAGAAGAAGAAGAAGAAGAAGAAGAAGAAGAAGAAGAAGAAGAAGAAGAAGAAGAAGAAGAAGAAGAAGAAACAAGACAGCATGAAATAGGCCACACTGAACCAAAGGAAGAAGAGTGACTGAGTTGATATGGGCAGCCATCAAAATTGAATAAATAAATAAGTTTTATCAGCATGACCTGTTATAGAACAGGAAGTACAGGATAGCCCTAAGAAGTTAGAAAGAAGCAGGGGTAGGCTGCTGCCGGTTCGTACCGGTTCTGGTGAACCACTAGTTGTGACATGCAAGTGGGCAGGCCCACCCCACCCACCCAGGTGCAATCCTGTCCTATATAGCTGTGTTTTGATTCTAAACGCATGTGCGGAAGGTGCGTGCATGAGCAAATCGGAGGAGTGCGCCTGCCAGTGGGGGGTTCCTACTGGTTCAGACCGGTTCAGCTGAATTGGTAGTGGTTTGCTGGTTCCAGCAACCCCATCCTCCCACACCTCCGAACTGGTTCCCCAGTTGGCGCCATTGGTGCCGCCATTTTGTTTTTCAGTTACCATAAGTATGAATCTTTATTACGGTCAAAGACCAGCAATACACATTACTTTTTACAATATGTTAAAAAGTACTGACATTAAAATATAATTAAAAAGTATTGACGTTAAAAGTGGATAATAACATACATGTTCTCAAATTGTTCCGGTCACTCCCTGGTTTACCTGGGTGAAAAGCCGATAAATATGGGAATAAATACAATGGTCCAGAAATTGTTAGAGATATGTCCAAATAATTGGTACAAGATGACGACTATACTTCTGTAACCAATTTTTTTCTTGTGGACATTGCAGCAACACAGAATTTTGCCACTGCATACGTGATAGCCGCATTTGTGTCCTGGAGGAGAAAGCCTACATAAAAAATGTCTGCCCTCCTTGGCAATCTCTCTAATAAGGGGGGAATATGTGCAGACCTACAAACTCTGTATAGCTCACAGTGCAATAGAACATGTGAGATATCTTCAACTTTGTTCTTCAGTCCTGCGCATGCGCAGAACAATTTGAATTGTGTTGCACATGTGCGCACAGCAATTGCATATCAAATGTGCATGCACGCACAAAGCATGCATATGAGTGAACCAGCAGTAGTACCAGCCGGAACCCACCCGTGGCACACGTGCTCTCACATTTCCGGTGATGGGTGAACCGGTTGTTACAGTATGCGACGTCCACCTCTGGGAACAAGGCAGCCTTCTGCACACTTAGAGGTATGTCATTCTCAAACTTTCATACCCAACTATTATGAAAACTGGCTTGACTTGTTCGTTCTGTAGAAGAATTTTCCATGCTCCCTTTTTAAGTATCTCTACTTTACCCACTTCAGGAAGTATTCACGCGCGTGCACACGCGCACACAAAGAGTGCTTGCTGACCCACTTACTTTCAGTTGGGACAACTGCTTAGTGTACCTAGTGTGCCAAAGTCACCATCTCACCACTTATTTATAGAGCAAAGGACTGTCTCTGGTGACAGTTGCTATGGCGATAGAAGTCCAGCTGGAGAACCATTTTAATGGAGCTTAATAAAAGAAACTGGTTTCAGTCGCCTGGCAACCAAAATGCATAGCCTCCATTCTAAAATTATTTGGCTGGGTAACAAGCTTAGAAACGGTATGCCCAATATTTTCAAGAATTGGATTTCTCAGAACAAAACTGAAGCATATCACTGAGTTTGGTTAATGTTTTCTGGCAGCTTGAGAAAATCATTTTTCTTTATAGCTACTCTCAGCTCTGCAAAATTGGTTTCATTCTATAAGTAAACACTAAAAACTTCCAAATTTTTAAAGAATTTCACACACACACACACATACACACATACACACATACACACACACAACATACCATTGACCAGTTTGAAGCAGATAGGAATTACTCACTGTTTAACAGGTATCAGATAATCAAGAAGTTTCTTCTAACTTTCTTTAACCTTTAAAAAGACTTTCACACTTACAACATCACCAGCTATCAATAGAGATCAGTCCCATCATTCCACACTCACTCCCCCCTCCCCCATTTTTCTGTATTTCCTAGAACAGACTTCTATGTTGTCCCAAGGGGTCTGGGAAGGCTTGAAGAAATGTTATTTAAACCTTGAGTGAAGTCTTGGTGGTCCGTGGCCACAAAAGGTATTTAAAGGGGACGCATGGTGAAGAAATGTTATTTAAACCTTGAGTGAAGTCTTGGTGGTCCGTGGCCACAAAAGGTATTTAAAGGGGACACATGGTGAAGACAAAGTTGCGAGGCACTGTCCTAGAACACTCACAGGGTGGTGCAGTGTTGCACAGTCAGTTCAAGAAACCACTGGAGAAAGAATAATGTGGCTGCATTGTTTTTGAGTTGCCTGAAACCATTCTAGGACTACTTGAGAAAGGAGAAAAGAAAGAAGGAATTAAGGGGAGAGGCAACAGTGCTGAGCCAAGAATAGACGAGGAAGCTTTAGGACTTTTAAATGACAAATATTTTAGAGAAACATTGGCATTCTCAAAAATCAATTTTCTTCTCGGGAACTAAAATTAAAAAACATTTCCTCCTTCTATTTAAAACCATTCCTGTTTTGCTCCAATGTGGGAATTGTTCCTTATTGTTCTGCTTTGTGATACTATATTTCCCCAGAGTTTCCCACACCTGTACAGGTCCACAAAGCAAGTCGCATTTTCTTATTATAGAAAAAAGCTTTTTTTTTGTCTCTATTGATTCTTATTAAGGCCTTATTTTTGTTTTGTTCCCTTGCCCTACTTTTCCTTTTGTCATCTTTAGCTTTCTGATCCTATCCCATTTTATTTTGTCCTTCAATTAAGTTGCATTAAATGTTTTTGCTGTTGCTGTTAAGTATTATTATAAATGCAATAAACCTGGCTAACCACTGTGACCGAATAGGTAACCCAAGAATTTGCTATCTTGGGGAGGGAATGGGGAATATGCTATCTTGAGTGGGGTGGGAATGGAGATTTTACAGTATCCTTCCCCTGCCATGCCCACCAAGCCACGCCTATCAAGCCATGCCACGCCCACCAAGCAACACCCCAGAACCAGTAGTAAAAAAATTTGAATCCCACCACTGACCTTGTTCACTTTCTCTTGTTCTCTTTCTATGTAACTGCAAAAAGGGAAGTAATAAATAGTAAGCCAAAGGAGTTAAAGGCATAAGATAAAAGAAAGGAACTATATATAAATCCTGTATAGACTAGTGCCATTCTCTATATCTATCCAAATCTTTTTCTTTCTGCAAAACATCCTCATTCCACTTTACCTGTCAAACTTCACCAGACAAGGCTATAAATATCTACTGTCCAGAAACTCAAGCCCACAGTTAGTAATACCAGTAACTTTAAAGACATAATATGGTGGTCAGGAAAGAAATCACATATACATAGAAGCTCTGACTATCACAATTCACAACATTCAAAGCCTATGCTCCAGGGTTTAATCTTACACATTTCTCAACTAACTGCTTACCACTTTTTTCAAAGCCAGGTGAGCAGCTGCAATTGAGATATATTTTCATAATATTTCTTTCTAGCTTGGGAATTATTTATTCTACCTCATCACCAATTTCAAATCCTACAATTACAATTCCTGAAAACTTGGCATTTAGAATAATCACCTATGAATCTCTCTGTGTGTGTGTGTGTGTGTGTGTGTGTGTGTGTATTCAGCCAAAGACAACAGCCTGAAGATGGTGAGTGAGATCTCACTGAAACGTTGCCAAGACAATCTCAATTTTGCATGGGAAAAGACCCGAATACAACAAAACCAGCATATATTTAGGCATACCAGGGGTTGTAACACAAATACATACCTATTTCCCTGGCTCAACTGATAAGGAAGCGAGCCCGTGGTTTAGTGGCTAAAACTTCTGCCTAAGATATATACAGCCCGGGTTCAAATCCCGGTAAGGGTATGGCTAGCTGATGAGAGCTAATTAGCTCGAAATAGATCTATACTAGTCTCCCTTTATTTATTTATCAGTACAAATAATATATATATATATATATATATATATATATATATATATATATATATATATATATGTATGTGTGTGTGTGTGTGTGTGTGTGTGTGTGTGTGTGTGTGTGTGTGTGTGTGTGTGTGTGTGTGTGTGTATGTGTATGTGTATGTGTATGTGTATGTGTATGTGTATATATATATATATATATATATATATATATATATATATATATATATATATATATATATATATACACACACCCATACACACACACACACACACACATACATACATACATACATACATACATGGGAAAAGACCTGAATACAACAAGACCAGCATGCCTACACCTGTGAAAATCTACGAAAACAAATATAGTGTTATGTAAAAGCATCTGGTATGGCCAAATATGGGAGGGAACATACTGCTTCCCTTTTGCCTTTCAGTTCCACCCTAGGAGCCTTCCAGGCAGGAAACCATTTTTTTTTGTGTTGCATTTTGTGCTGATAAATAAATAAAGGGAGACTAGTATAGATCTATTTCAAGCTATTTAGCTCTCATACTAGTCTCCCTTTATTTATTTATCAGCACAAAATGCAACAAACACACGCACACATATACACACACACATAGAGGTGTGTGTGTGTATGTGTATGTTCCAGCATCACTCTGGAACGCCTCAAGCAATTTCAAGCGAACGTGGTACACAGATGACTCACCCTCTGGAAACAAATACTGTGAGGATAAGACACCCCTAACACCCCTCTGGGTGTGTGTTCTGTTAAGATACAACCTGTTGTGCCTTAAAATGGCTTCTACTGTGCAGCCCAATGGAGTTGCCATGGTAATGGCTTCACAGTACTCCACAATGGGGCTCCGTCTGGAAAGGGGAAAAATCCAACATTAAAAATTACGTTTGATCCGGACATTTTCCTCCTATAAATAATACCTGGGCAATGCCAGGTTATCAGCTAGTAGACACATAAAGATAAAACTAAGTTATACATTATTCAAAAGACACCACCAAAAAAAAAAAACCTAGGAAGGAAAACGAAAAACATCTACAACACATCACCTTCAGTAGCCCACATACAGATAAGCATAAAACAATAATCTAGGAACCTCCAAGGGGGAAACTACACCACTTACTAAGTCTGGTAGGACAAGTTACTACAGATAAAGAGGAAAGCAAAGTGCATACTCCCTTGCAGGGATAATGCTACTTTGGGACTAAAATCTGTGGAAGCCAAAAAGCCAAGTTCAGAGAGCACTAAGAGTTTAACCCTGAGCTAATAATACCCCTGTCTATTTACTGCTTTTATATGAACATGTAGTGCATATATTAAAGTATAAATATTATATTGTGCATTTGCTTCCTTTTTTTGTTTTGTTTTGTTTCCTAAAGGTAGGTGTGATATGCTGAACACATCTGGGAACTATTGAAAGAATAGCTGATATGTTCCTGGCAAACACTTTGAAGACGTTAGTCTGCAAGAAAGAGATAAAAAAAATGATCCTCTCACAAGGAGCACATTTGCCAAGAAAATGCCATCTTGATCTTACATTCCTTGCTATTGTTTTGCTGCTTCATTTTACTGCAAACTGCTTCTGAGATGTTAAGGCAATCATCCAAGTAGATCATTGAAACATAAAATACAGAGCTAGAATTGTCTCTCGGTAATTGAAAATCACTTTGATATTCTGCTTTTGATATAACAAGATCAGGAGGAAGGAATCTTTGGGCAATATAAGTTGTCCAGGCCCTTTGTTTTGTCACACTTGAGATTGAACTATGGTGACAAATAGAAATAAATTTCTTCTCCCAATGTTTTCACTTTCTACACACACCAGTGGCTCTTCAGTCTGGTCAGAAGCCAACCATTTTGCTTGCAAACTTGGCTAGTCTTTCTATCTGTGCTTTCTCTTAAAATCTCCTATTCCCTCTCCTTTGTTTCAGCTCCCTAGAATGGTGTTTTGTGATGTCTGCCACTGACTATTAAAATATCTTATATGCTGAAGAATAGGAAATAACTTATCACTCTTCAAGATGCTTTGTTACGGTTTTCCATGGTAGAGTAAAATGGCTAATCTTCTGGAAATCGTTAGACTGGTCATCCTGGGTTATATTTGCAGAACCAAACTTCCTAAATTTGATCTAGGTTCACTTTAGGATGTGATCATTCCTCTATTCCTCTTAACAGCTTTATGCATAATTCTGTTGGCAATAGCACTTAGACTTATATACTGCTTCACAGGGCTTTCCAGCCCTCTCTAAGCGGTTTATAGAGTCAGCCTATTGCCCCCAACAATCTGGGTCCTCATTTTACCCACCTTGGAAGGATGGAAGGCTGAGTCAACCTTGAGCCAGTGAGACTCGAATTGCCAAACTACTGGCAGTTGGCAGTTAGCAGAATTAGCCTGCAATACTGCATTTTAACCACTGTGCCATCATGGATCAGTGTTCATCTTTCAGCTCTCCATGTATTTGCCAGCCTGTTTGTTGGAGATGCAGTTCCAGAATTGTTGATTCTTTGCATTGTTTACCTTATTAATCAGGGCCAATAAATGGAGACCGAGAAACAAGGAATTGCCCCTTTGTTGTTCACATCATATCTGTTTATTTTCCCATGCTATCAAGACTAATATTATTGCGCTTTCTACTTCAGCCTACTTTCTATAAATCCAATACATATTTCTTTCTTCTCCTTTCAAGCACCATGAGGTCAAAAGCTCAGAGATGCAGGCTTTTTCTAAAATAATATTACTTTCTTTAAAAAATGTGCTGGTGCATCTAGATCAATGGTGCGTTCCCACCAATTTGGCCTGGTTCGGCTGAACCAGTAGCGGCATGCCAGCTTGGGTCACAGAACTGGCAGTGACCCAGGCTGGCCATGCCTTTGAACCGGTTCCCTGGTTTCCACAGTCCCCACTGTCATCTTGTTTTTGAGTTCTGCACATGCGCAGAACAATTTCTATTGAACTGTGTATGCGTGCACGCGAGTGAATTGACAGTAACACCAGTTAGAACCCACCCCTGATCTAGATCTTAATTGTCACTTTCTAGATAGGTCTAAGTGCCTTGGTTTTACGCACACCAGTGGTGGGTTATGACCAGTACGCCCCGGTATGGGAGTACCAGTGCCTGCCAGGAGCACCGGGTACCTGGCGAATAAATGGTAAAACATTTGTGGATTTTAGCCTAGCTTTTTATATATAATTTTCACACCTATGAATGCTAAATGCAATGAATAGTTGGGGGCGGGGGACAGGTAAAATGGAAAGCTCTGATCTGTCCATTTTCTGATTATTAACCTTTGGGATATCAAATTTGAATTCATTCAAACGTTTTCATTATAGAATTCAAATAGCTTAGCCAATCACTTATTTCTCTGGGAAGATTTGGTTGACATGTAATTAACTTTTTAGCTAGTTTCCTGATAGAGACAAACTCTTAGCCATTTATAATGGCTGTGGCAGATGGGATTTGCAAAGGAAGGGATGGAAAGCTTGTGCTAGTGGTCACGTATGACCATCTGCTTAATTCCATGCCATCCTTGGCCTGACTTCAAAAGCAAGAAGAATTATTTTCTCCTAAGATGAATTCCCAGGGCAGCAAGCAAGACAAGAGTAAGTGTTAGTACATAATGTTCGAGAATAGGTTGCTGGAAATATTTTGGTTCTGACCTCATCCTTTACTCGTTTGAGCTTCACCAACTGTGAGCTGCTGGGAGATTCTGCAGGACTCTACTGACAGTTTTTCAGATTCTGTCTGCATCAGATCAATTAACATTTTCCAAATGCCGAGAGTACTTCTTCGACTCAAGACCCAGGAAGAAGCAGCAAAATCGGCTGGCATCACACAGGGCTGAACAATTTTAAAGTAGCTAACTACACCAATTAAATATTCATTTTTATGAAAGGCATTCATTATGCACTTCATCCCCTAAGCTGCTCATACTTAGCACTCATTGCAGAGTTTCGTCACTTACAGTACATTGGAAGGCTCATAAAATATTTAGATACTGCCATTATAGGTTGGCCAGCCCATCCTCTATTGACAGTCTGTGATGTACATCATTTGTCAGAAGAACAACCCAGGTATGTAGACTTGGGTGATGCTTTTCAGCACATCTACAACAGCTACATCCTAGCGTCTTGTAAGATTGAGAAAGAACTTGATTTCAGAACAAACAGCATGCGGTTGGATTTCTGGATTCAAGGCAACCATTTAAAATGTTGTCACTTGGAGATAGGGCAAGGAGGGAGGAGAAAGGGAAAGATACAGAACCATTTTGCTAACTTTCGTAGAACAGGGGTGTCAAACTTGATTTCATTGAGGGCTGAGGGCTCAGTTGTGTTTGAGTTGGGGGGGTCTGGGGGGGCGTGGCCAAGTGCTAAGTCAGAACATTCCTCAGATCAGTGGTACTATTCAGCCGGTTCTATCCAGTTCAGCCGGTTCTATCTGGTTCAGGCGAACTACTACAGTGGCGGTGGGAGGCTCTGCCCACCCACCCAGATGTCATCACATCCTGTTTTTGATGTTTTGCGCATGCGCGGAAGGTCCTGCGTGTGTGCAGAGGTAGTGAGTGCGAGCGAAGCCAGCTGGTATCGAAGGTAAGTTGATTTTATCCTTGCCTCAGACCCTCCCTCACTCTCATTATAATCTTCCTTCCTTCCTTCCTTTCTTTCTTTTCTTCTTTTTGCTTCCCTCTTCAGTCTCCTTTCTTCTTCCTTCCCCTTTCCTTATTTTTCCTTCCTTGCTCTCTTCCCATCTTCCCTTCTTTTTCTTTGTCTTTGCTCTTTCCCATTATCCTTTCCTGTCCCCTCTTGCATGTATATTTCCAGGGGGCCCCGCAGGCCAGATCTAAGCACCCCTGTCATAGAACATTACCATGTAAGACCAGCATAACTATTGATATTTCTTACACAGCCATTTGTTTATATTACCTATCTACATATTTGGCTCCTTGTTGTTGTTTTTTAATTAGTTTGCTTTCATCAGCCTTTTCTTCTGAAAAAATTAGAAACATTCTGTGTTGCTCTCTAAAAGCTTAAGTAAGCTCATGGCTGCTGCAGTTGCTACTGAAAATACCTTCAGGGAGATGAAATGTGTTTAGAAGCATGCTTCAAGAGGAGCAGGTATCTCAACTGAGTTGGTTTGTCCTATGAGTTATTTGTTCCCCTTTCAGAAGATCATTATGGCACTGTTAGAAGCACCTCCTTGCAGAATGAAGTTTATGAAGAGGAAAATGCAAGAGCAATCCTGAGAGTAGGTCAGGACATTCTGACAGGTTAGTACTCCAGTATATCCACACCTCTCTCCTGCCTTCAGCCTGACATAATAGATATGAATTTGTCTTCTTTGTCAGCTTTTTATAAATTCACAAAAGCATGTAATCTAAAGTGTTACTGTGCTCTATTTTACAAGTAAGTCAGGACTTGTGCCCTAACCTAATTGGTGCACTCAAAAAAGTGGATTCATTGAAAATCTTCTGTTGACCTACTTGTTTATGTGTAATTGACATTATGCGGATTCTGTCTGTTCTCTCTTGAAATGTCTGTGGAGATTCTCAATCATCCAGGTCATAGTTGTCTCCAATGTGCTTTTTTCAAAAGGCAGCTGGACTGTTTTGTTTTTTTTCCTTATGGAAAATGTTTTGCTTCTCATCCAAGAAGCTTCATCTATTTTGATGGTGGGAGGATGGAAAGATAGATACTGACAGGGTGAAGAGGTGGGGGAACAAGACATTGCCTATCTCCAATCTACAACACAGCCCTTTTAGCAGTTCCAAGAAGATCCCATTACCAATTGAATCCTGATTCAGGTGACTTTGAGGCACAGATAAACCCCCAAATGGCTTCAACAGTCTCAGAGATGGTGTTAATATAGAATAGAATAGAATAGAATAGAATAGAATAGAATAGAATAGAATAGAATAGAATAGAATAGAATAGAATAGAATAGAATAGAATAGAATAGAATTCTTTATTGGCCAAATGTGATTGGACACACAAGGAGTTTGTCTTTGATGCATATGCTTTCAAAATACATAAGGAGAATAAAAATACATTCATCAAGAATAAAAAGATAAAACACCTAGTTATAGTCAAGATTACTAATAAGCTATCAAATCCATTAGGAAACAAATAAAACAATATAAATTGAAAGATACAAGCAACATGGTTATAGTCATAAATGGAAAGACATAGGTACTAGGAAAGAGATAGGTATTAGGAAGGAAGAGACGAATAATAGTAATAGTCTTAATAAATTACTTGACAATGTTGTGGAAATTAGTTGTTAAGCAGAGTGATGGCATGGGAGAAAAAACTGTCCTTGTGTCCAGTTGTTCTGGTGTGAGTGCCCCATAGCATCATTTTGAGGGCAGAAGTTGAAACAATTTATGTCCAGGATGTGAGGGGTCTGTAGATATTTTCACAGCCCTCTTTTTGACTCCTGCAGTATACAGGTCCTCGATGGAAGGCAGATTGGTAGCAATAGTTTTTTTCTGCAGATCTAATTATTTAATTAAGGGCCAGATGACTGCAAAGTAATACAATCCTTCTATCCCCCTCCGCCATCCTATCAGAACCCATCCTTCCATCCTCAAACATATCCAGTCTCAACTGTCAGTAACTTTTTCCTCAAAGAAAAAACAGTCCAGTTGCCTTTTGAAAAAGAAAGTTACAAGCAGTAAGAAGGATCTAGAGCAGGGGGGTCAAACTCACATCATCATGGCATCTTCACATGATGTATCATGAGTTTGTCCCCCTTCACTAAACTGGGTGTGGGCATGGCCAGCACGTTACGCATCCGGCCCGTGGGCCACGAGTTTGACACCCCTGATCTGAGTTTCTCAGGGATCTGTCTACAGGTTGCTATTTATTGTAGAGCACTGTTATCAGTGATGCTATTAATCACACCAGATGTATAGTCTGCACCCATTTAGTAGTATATTGTATGTATTAGAAATAAGTGATCAGATTTGCTTTTTCCCCCTTACCAATTAATATTCAGTTACTGAATGTGCCTAACCACTCAAAATTACAGCTGAAGCAATGAGAAGCTTCGTAACACAGGAATAAAAATAAAACCACACGGACTTATGAAGGAATTATGTGGTTAAAGTATGTGGATCACAACAAATTGTAGCATGGTCTTAAAGAGATGGGAGTATCAGACCATCTTATTTGTCTCTTGAGAAACCTACACGGACTTGCAATAGATACATCAAGATGATACAGACTTATGAATGAACTGTGGTTAAAGTGTGTGGATCACAACAAACTGTAGCATGGTCTTAAAGAGATGGGAGTATCAGACCATCTTATTTGTCTCTTGAGAAACCTATATGCGGGTCAAGAAGCAACAGTGAGAACTGGACACCGAACCACTGATTGGTTCAAAATTGGAAAAGGAGTCAGCAAGGCTGTCGCCCTGCCTATTTAACTTATATACAGAGCACATCATTAGGAAGGTGGGACTAGATGAAACAAAAGTTGGAATTAAGATTTCCGGCAGAAATATCAACAACCTCAGATACGCAGATGATACCACTCTAATGGCAGAAAGTGAAGAGGAACTAAAGAGCCTCTTGATGTGGGTGAAGAAGGAGAGTGCAAACACAACATTAAGAAAACTAAGATCATG
Organism: Natrix helvetica; assembly: GCF_964273705.1. Lineage (NCBI taxonomy): Eukaryota > Metazoa > Chordata > Lepidosauria > Squamata > Natricidae > Natrix > Natrix helvetica. Next base: position 19,635,357 of record NC_138558.1, read on the forward strand.
ACATCCAGTCCTCTCAATTCCTGGCAAAAAGATGGGGAAGAAATGGAGGTAGTGACAGATGTTATTTTCCTGGGCTCCAAGATCACCGCAGATGGGGAAATTAAAAGACGCTTGCTCCTGGGGAGGGAAGCTATGGAAAATCTAGACAACATACTAAAAAGCAGAGAAATCACCCTGCCAAAAAAAAAGTGTGCATAGTGAAGGCTATGGTTTTCCCAGTTGCAATGTATGGCTATGAAAGTGGGACAATAAGAAAGGCTGAGCACCAAAGAATTGAGTCCTTTGAACTATGGTGCTGGAGAAAACTCCTGTGAGTCCCCTGGACTGCAAGGCAATCAAAATGGTCAGTCCTAGAGGAGATCAACCCTGACTGCTCTTTAGAAGTCCAGATCTTGAAGATGAAACTCAAATACTTTCACCACCCAATGAGAAAGAAGGACTCACTGGACAAGAGCCTAATGCTGGGAAAGATTGAGGGCAAAAGAAGAATGGGACAACAAAGAATGAGGTGGCTGGATGGAGTCACTGAAGCAGTAGGCCTGAGCTTAAATGGGGAGAGGATGGTAGAGGACAGGAAGGCCTGGAGGAATTTTGTCCATGGGGTCATGATGGGTCGGACACAACTTCGTAATGAACAACAACAATAGCAACAACAAGTGACAAGATTTGCAATAGATACATCAAACTTAACAGCTACAAGGAAATTTGGTTTACAAAATTCAAGCCTTATAAACTCCAGTTTGAGAAGCTGTTAAATCTCAAAGGAGCTGCATAAAAGATCTGTGTAGCTCTGTCTCAATCTTCTATATATATTTTCCTAAAATCTTCCTTCTCCCTCCCAAAGCTAAATGTGCTTTGGATTTCCATTAAGTTTTTGCACATGTAAGAAAGAGCTCCTAGATCTGGCTACAGAAAACAACCTTTAAACAATATTGAATAATAGCCTAGTCTTCACATCAATTCATATTAGCCCCCACAATCAGGACAAAATGCTTAAATCACAGTCCATCAGAAAGATGAAAGAACAATACATTTTTTGTGTGTGGAATGATCAATGATTTCTATTTTCTGGGCAAGAATACTCTCAATTGCATAGGACATGAGAATTCCCTATAGTTGAATAACTTGCTGAAGTGGAAAATTTTTATTTAGCTGCAGTTGTGTATACGACTCTTGAGTTTCCTCAGAGCAATTAAAGTGATACTAAAAAAAAAAAATCCTTCTTTAGCCAGGAGACAAATTTTCAGTTCCTACCTATCTGTCCCTTGAGTATCCTTCAAGCAGTCACATGAGTACTTCCCTTTCTGTTTTACCTTTTTAGGCTTGAATAAGGCTTGAGTAGAAACATAGTGATCCAAATATTATCTACCTGACCAACAATTGATTTCTAACATGGACAACCATCTACCAAATTTACACAACCAGTTTTCTATTTTCAGAAGTATCTATTTCTATAGTGGGAAAGTGAACAGATATACAAACACAAACCTCATTCACAAATTATTGATTTGCTGGAATTGCAGGTTACGTTGCAAACATCATGGAGAGAAGCCATTTTTATCTATTTCATCAAAAGAATTTAATATTTTATCCAGTTAAGAAATTCTAACCTGCACACCATAAAAATTATTATGTCACATATAGTATGTGTAGTGTTCATGTGAAGTATTAATACCACTTTATAATGCCTTGGTAAGGCCACTCTTGGAATAATTCATCCAGTTATGGTCGCCATAATGTAAAAAAGATGTGGAGACTCTAGAAAGAGTGCAGAGAAGAGCAACAAAGATGATTAGGTGCTCCTTACTGGTATTTGAGGTTTTGGGGGTTTCCGTGCACGGACCGTACGGTGCCAGCGCGATGCTCCGCCGAGCAGCTGGAATGTTGCGGAGGCATTGCAGAGCATTGTGGGCAGTAAGTACGCATGCGCATGCTGTGCTCATTCATGTGGTGGACGCCCAGCCCTGTTGCACCGGGATCCGGAACCCACCACTGTCAGGAATATTATTTGAATCTTTGCAATAATTTTTGAAGCATGCACAGTCCCGACAGTTACTAAACTACAGGTCTACTGTAGATTTCTGCACCAAATGAAAAATAATGTAAGGAATATACTTTGTGTGCAAGAAGAGTTGTGTTCAAGATGAACTTTGAAAACTCTTACCTCAACAGTTATTGTCAGTCATTACTGACTAGAGTGAGTTAAGCAGACCAAGGTCTCATTCAGTATAAGACAGATTCCTATGTTTCCAAAACCCTGGAAAACAATCCTTGATATTTCAGTACCAGGCAGAAAAATAATTCTGCTTCCCCCCCCCCCCTTTGATAAATGCTTCTCCAGTATAACTTTTTTCTGATAATGTTTGAAAGTTACTCATGTGCCACAACTCTTTGATGGAATGGGTCCCTTTGACATTATGTTTAGAAGAGATTGAGGGATGTGGTGGCTCAGTGGCTAAGATGCTGAGCTTGTCGATCAGAAAGGTGGGTGGTTCAGCAGTTTGAATCCTTAGTACCTCATTACTTGTCTCAGCTTCCCGTTACTTGTCTCAGCTTCTGCCAACCTAGCAGTTCGAAAGCATGTAAAAATGCAAGTAGAAAAATAGGGACCACCTTCGGTGGGAAGGTAACAGTGTTCCGTGGGCCTTCAGCATTTAGTCATGCTGGCCACATCACGGAGATCACGGAGACGTGTTTGAACAGCGCTGGCTCTTCGGCTTTGAAACGGAGATGAGCACCGCCCCCTAGACTAGGGAAAGACTAGCACATACATGTAAGGGGAACTTTTACCTTTACCTTTAGAAGAGATATGAAACAACCTTACTTTACCAGTGTTTCTCAAACTTGGCGACTTTAAGTCCTGTGGACTTCAACTCCCAGAATTCCCCAGCCAGCTATGCTGGCTGGGGGATTCTGGGAGTTGAAGTCCACAGGACTTAAAGTCGCCAAGTTTGAGAAACACTGCTTTAAACTAAATACAGCTTTTTTTGTTCTTATTCAATATGACAACAGAGAATTAGGGCATTGGAAATTATTCAATAAGAGAAGATATTGTTGAGGAAATTCTCACGAGTCGGTGTTATGTTCTTGTATTTATTTACATTACTTATGAGATGTCTAATAGATGAATATGAATGATGAGTTTTTTTATTGCTCAATCATCTCTCAAGCTGTCTGCATATTTCCTGACTTTCCATACTTTAATGATTCTCCAAGAGAAGATATCCACAGGGAATTTCTCCCTCTGGGCTGTATGAGTAGTAATAGCAAGAGAAAACCTTATTATTGATAAATTGTTGGAGAATTTCTTCCTCCTCCGAAAAATCATCCCTCTTTTTCTGCTTACAAATATTGTGATTAATTCAAAAATGTTATTTGTGCCAAAGTCTAATGTGTATACTCCATCTTATTTCCATCTTATTACCGCCCAACTGCATTATATTTCATTATCTATAATTCTAACATGTTTGCTGATGAGAGATTATGGGAGCTGAAATCCTACAAAGGTGAGCCCTAGGGTGGGGAAAATTGGTGTGGACTGTACTGAACTACATGGATCAATATGATGAAATGAAACATGCAAACAAAACATACAAACAAAACAGTAGAAAAACAATTGCAGGAATTGGATATGTGTAGTTTAATGAAAAGAAGGATTAGGGGTGACACAATAGCGGTGTTCTAATATCAAAGAGGGAGCCATAAGAAGATGGAGTCAACCTATTCTCCAAAGCATTTGAAGGCAGGAGAAGAAGCAATGGATGGAAACTAATCAAGGAGAGAACCAGCCTAGAACTAAGGAGAAATTTCCTGACAGTTACAGTAGTTAATCAGTGGAATGTGTTTCCTCCAGAAGGGTGCTCCAGCACTGAGGTTGTATAAGAAGAGATTGGACAACCATTTGTCTGAAATGGTACAGCATTTCTTGCTTGAGCAGGGACTTGGACTAGAAGACCTCCAAGGTCCCTTCCAACTCTGTTATTCTGTTAAATAAACTGGGTGTCTGCCTCTATTTCACATGCTTGCTATCGGCTGCCATAGTAATGGGGAGGGTGGGGGCTCATGATATTTGGGAGGGGAAATGTGCTGGTGGAGACATCTCGGAAAAGGAGTTTTGTTCTCACCATCTTCTGTGTCTGCTGATGGCTTGTGTTTGGGTTTGGTCAAGGCCAATTGTCTCTGCATACCAGCTGAATGAGGCCACCTGAAGATGCACCCCACATGACACCTTTGGGAGTTGGAGATTGGACATTGGGTCGGAGTAACTGTGGGGAGGGATTTGGGTAAATGTTTGATATGTACAAGTTTGTGCTTTTTTGCTTCAGATCTTGCTTCACTTTCTCTGTTTTCATTTCATATCCAATAAAAGTACCTTTTCTCTAATTAAATGGAGCTGGGTGTTTTCTTTCTTGGATTTTGAATGAGGCACGCCTGGCTTAACTCCTGTTAATATATTGAAGCATTTTATATTACACCTAAATGTTCTTATAGAGCATTTTATTTTCCATTTAAGCTGTCTAAGAAACACGCCTGACTCATGCTTATTGTCAATGCAATGTAATCGCTTTTGCGTCTCCTCACTGAAAGTGAAATGACATTTCAGTATTTGTCATCACATAAAAGAAACTTCTGTTTTCATTTGGCCCACTCTAAGTAAATCAGCATGGCTCCTGTTTGCTCACTGACTATTTTATCAAATTTCACTTTTTTTCCTTATCCCCAAGATCTTTTTTAAATTTTTATTTTATTTCCTAGGCCATAACACTAACGTGTAACATTATGTCTTCGAAATGCCATATTGGCAATTTTGAACTCTTGCTGGCAAGCCTGCAGGAGCAGCCATGGTGAATGTAATATTAAATGATATGGACCTAAGATCCTTAGATATGTCAGTATAGAAGAGCTAAAATTGCTTGTTATTAGAGGAAGATCAAAGTTCTCCCTGTTAAGACATAAACACAGCAGGATAACATGCAGAAAATGGGACTGAATTAGAATTCCTTTGATTATTATTTTTTTTAGTTCTGACTGTGTAAAAGTCACTCCATGAGTGCATTAATATAACAAGGAAAAGAACTGGAGAGAGAGGAGATACAGTTTCATTAATTAAAGTGTAAAGGTCTCTTTACAGTATATTATTAACACCATCTCTTGAATAGCTCGGGTAAAGTAAAGATATGAATTTCAAGATGAAGCCTGTGCTAACATTTATTATACCTAAATGGAGATCCTATGTCTGTCTGAGATATTTATATTTCCACAGTGAAGTAATTATGTCACAATTGCCAATGAGTTATTCTTACAACAGCCCTGTGGAGCAGAGAAATAGTATCCATATTTTGACAGGTGGAAAAGTCTCTGGAGAGTCAAAGGTCACACAACTGCCATCATCTTTTGAAGCAAAGGCCCTCAGATCTTCCTTCAGCAAACTGACATGCCATGGACCATCCATCCTTATACTCAATAAAGGGCACCCAGGTTGTTATAAAAACTGTTGGGGGAGAGTCACACGCATCTGGAGCTTGATTTTCCCTTTTCTGGTTCTAATTATGTTGGGAGGAAGAAAAATATTCAGCCTGCTTAGCACTCTTCCTCTTCTTCAGTTAGTTCCTGAGTGAGAAGAATTACTATAATTTCTCAACATATTCATATGTAGGAAAGAAACTCATTACATTAGTTCATACTCGTTGTGGGATGTTCTTCTTAACTTCAGATTTTAATGATTAGTAATCATTTGGTCTTTAAGCCTCTAGACATTTCAGAAAAGTTAATCTCAAGATGAATAGCACCAGAAATCTAATGCTGCGAGTAAAAAATGGAAATAAATCTAACTTTCACAATATCCAGATAGTGGGAAGCAATGATACTAATTTATTTTCTGCCAGTCAGACTTCAATTTTGTCTAATTCTAAGCAGTAAATTTTAGGAAAGGACTGAGAAATTAGATAAGATCCCAAGAATTGCATAAAGAATAACCAATTTTGTTGCATTTATTTTGTACAATGACAATAAAGGCTATACTATAAGAAAGATTACTAGAAGATAATAGTAGCCATTTCTAGAACAGTCAAAAAGTTAGGGTATGTTTAGCTGGGAGGGGGGAAATGTTTAAAAAGTTACAATTACCATTTCCAAATATCTCAAGAAAAAAATGAAGTAGAGCCAGCAGTGTCAAACTGGTGGTCCATGGGCCCAATCTGCATGCACAGGCCACACCCACCCCAGCTCCGCAAATGGGAAAATGTCGCAAAACATCACATGACATCAACCTGACGCGGCAAGTTTGACACCCGTGAAGTACACGAAGGAATGACTGTAGCCCCAGCAACATAAAACTGCATTTGGATGCATTAAAGCCCATGATTCACTCTTTATGTCTTTCTAGGCAAGGATAAGAGAGACTCTTGTCTGAAACTCTGCAAAGGGAAGCAAGCTAATTTATTCAGCTAACCTTCAGTTCATTAGTCTAACAGAGAGGAAAGGATCTCCTTTAGAGCAGATTGTCAATCAAAACCAAATAGGTTATAGGCATGCCTCAAAAAGGAATGGAGGTTCTATATCAGTGATGGGTAACCTTTTTGTCAAGGCATACCAAAAGTGGGGGCATGGGGGCAGGTGGGTTTCAAAATTGTTTAGAACCTCTTCTGTAGGTGCTTTGTGGGAGTGGCTTGCCAGCCATGTGACTGGCTGGGAGTGGCTTGGCAGCCAAGTGATCAGGTGGGGGTGGCTTGCCAGTCATGTGACTGGGTGGGCGTGGCCAAATTGTAAAATGTGGTGAAACTCACTTAACAACGCTCTTGCTTAGCAACCAAAATGTTGGCTCAGAAACTCTGACATTGAAGTGTGCAAGTCTTAAAGCTGTCAAGTTACAAGACCTTTGCACCCCTAACCCTTTAGAAAAAAACTCCCCAGGGTTGTTCAAACTTGACAGCCCACAAGACTTGTGGACCTCAACTCTCAGAATTCCTCCTCTTGCTCTTCATCCTGCTGATGTGTGGATGGGAGGGGAACCGATTCTAAACGGCACTGTAGATTTGTGGAACCTCTTCTATAGAAGAAGTTAGGACTGGCAGAAACCCACCCCTGCCCCACACCCATATTTCAATGCCCTTCTCCCATGCATGTGCACACAACAACAACATCCCGGGCGGATGCACGCAGGCCTCACTGAAGCCCCTGGACTTTCGGGAGGCATGTTGGGCCATTTTCTGCCCTTCACAGGATTCAGTAAAGCCTCCTGATGCCTCCGGAGGGAGAAAAACGGCCCAAAGGGCAACCTGGAAGTTCATTCCCGAATTTCCGGTTTGCGTGTTGGGCCATTTTTCGCCCAGGCTTCAGGGAAGCCTATTGAAGCCTCCCATGCATGCTGAAGCTGACAGGGCAACACCTCATGTGCCCTCAGAAATGGCTCTGTGTACCACTTGTGGCACGCGTGCCATAGGTTCACCATCATTGTTCTATATGTACATGTTACATATTTTGTGCAGGTTTAAAATAGCATATGTGTTTGTAACCAAAAAATAAAGAGCATATAGGCAGGTTTCATTGATGGCAGTTCAAGTCTGTTAGACTGAAGGTTTATTCTGAATATGGAATAAACAATGTAATAAATAGTTTTATCTGATTTAATCAGAAGCAATGTTTGCTATATTGTTTCCTCCTCTTCAAAGGGTGAGCAAATTAAAATCAATGCACAGAATGATCAGAAAAGCAAATTCTAGCCAAATATTCAGAGAAACAAGGTTTTAGAACGAAGGTGAATATGCTGTTTAATTTTAGATAGCAGCACAAGACATATTTGTTTTTCCCAGAATTGACAAGGTGATGGTTCTTGCAGGACTAAATCTCAATACAGGTTAGTATTTTGTTCTTCTAAGCTGATAAAAGATTTTTCATTGCAATACGCTTAAATGTTGCACTTTTATTGGTTTACTGTATGTTATTGTTTTTTCCCCATTGCTTTGTGTATTTTTCTGGTCTCCTTTAGGAGAAAGTGGTAGATAAACAATATACGGTGGTTGTTGTTATTATATGTAGCCTACCAGATAGTTTTGATGAGATTTGGTACTTTCAACTATCAGATCTTGACCAAGGATCTAGGACAGTTAAAGATAACATCATAGCAAACTTCTGTACCGAGCTATTCAACATTTTGTAACTGATGTGTTCAGGTTTTCTCTATCCCGACCAGGTATCTTGTCAGAGCTTTTGGTGTGGCATCAAACCCATAAATCACTCTTGATACCATTATTTTTTCCCACATTACTTGATTTCTGTTTGATGATGGTAATGGTGATGCTGATGATGATTTTGCAAGACTTTGAAGATGTTTTCAATTCAAAATAAAGAACTACAAATGATTTCTTGAGCCCATCATTTTAAAATTTAAGCCCTATGCCATTCTATCAGTGGCAAATCAATACTGCTTTGTAGATAAATTCTTCAGAAAGGCTGACTTTGTAACAGAGTTGACAATATTCTATTGGCTTCTTCCTAATACCACTTTCCTGACTGAAGTTTGCTGCCAAATTTGCTGGCCGTATTCTTGCCAAAAAAATTGCAAATATTCTTGCAAGTTGTTGTGCTGTAAAAAAAACATTCTGAAATATTTTATTCTGCTCTTTTATTAATTAATCCACGGCTTTTTATCAGTTATTCCAAGGAAATTTGAGTTCTAAGGAAAATTTGCTACGGAAGAGGTGGGAGGAAAGGAAAGCTTTAGGGTATTTTCAAGTCGTTCACCAAATCACTTTCATTTGCCAATATGTATGTATGTATATATATTGGGAATGTGCAGGGAAAACATATTTTGACACATTACCACATTTTGGAAGTCAACCTACTACATATTTATCATCAAGTTAATGTGAGGTCTCTAGGGAAGACATGATTTGAAAAATGGGGAAAAAAGAAAAAGAAAATTATATATCATCAACTCATATATTTAACAACCAACATTACATTTTTTGAGGACAGTGCAATGACTGGGTTAACATATTTTTCTCACAGTGCTCACAGTAATAATTTAACTGCATATACATAAATTTTATCTTCCAATTTCTAAGCTTAATGTGCTCATTATAATTATAAAATATTCTTTTATATACTTATTAACTACTAACATTTTAATAGTATAGATATCACATTCGAACCACATTTTCAATATCTCAACTTTTTATAAACACCAATAAAACCAGTTGTCAATAAAATTTAATCAGCCCCAAGATTATATCTCTAAGTCACCTGAATTTATAGTCCTTAAAAACTATATTTTCCAATATATTTTCCCATCCTATTAGTCATAATAATACCATTAGATATGCCTAGTCCTAATCTTCCACCTCCTAATCTTAATATATCTGTATTTGTAGTAAATTCTATTATATATCTATATATGTGCTACTATTTTTCCAATTTAAACTTTCAATTTATTTCTATTGGTTTACACTATTGTAACTATATTGCAAATATTATATTTCTATCAATCATCTCTCAACCTTGTTAGAATTTCATCATTTATTGATTTTTTAGTGATTCTTTTATGTTTCTCTCTTGGAATCCTATATTTCTAGCATTATTACCCAAACTGATTGTTCCCACTGATCAGAGAACAAAACACAAAAAGTCAAAGAGTAATTGACAAATCAATGGGACTCGATCCCATTCAAGTAATCATGCCCTATACCATATACGGCTTTATAGGCGATAACCAGCATCTTGAATTACAACTGGAAGTCAACTGAGAGCCTGCACAAGTCACAAAGCCAAAGGGACACAAATCCATGCTACATACCCATCACATTCCATGCCTCTTCATTCTGGACCAAGTGGTGATGTACTAAGTGTTTCTGAGTGATTTTCAAGGCCAGCCTCAGATAGCTTATATTACAGTAGCCTACTGTGGAGATAAGCAAGGTGCAAGTGACTTTCTGAACACCTTCCCAATCCAAGAATGGGCACCAAAGGTGGGTTCCTACCAGTTTGGACCAGTTCGGCCGAACAGGTAGTAATTTGGCAGCCTGGGTCGCTGGAACTGGCAGTAAGGCAGGCCTGCCATGCCCCCGAACTGGTTCTGCTATGGCAGCACCATCTTGATTTTCGGCTGTGCGCATGCGCAGAACAATTTTCTTTGCAGAAATGTATTTTTCCCCTTTTTTAACGTTTTGAGCATGCACAGACCTTTTTAGGTGAAAATGCTCACGTGGCACGCCAAACTTTTTTGCGTGCCAAACTGGCAGTAATGCCAGCAGCACCCCTGATGGTCACAACTAACGTATGACGTCAACCTGTGTGAGGCCTTCTTGACTAAAGCAGTGGGCAATTGCATTTACAAAACTTTGTCATTTAATGGTGGTATGAACTATGTTGCTGTTTTCATTTTCTCTTTTATAGTATGAATTTCTGATTTGACTATTCCTATTTCACTTTTATTATGAATTGTTTCATCTACAATATTCACCATGTGTTTCGTTTTTAAATATTGGTTTGCTTGCTTATTTTTAGCAAACAGTTTACTTTGCTCCAAGTAACAAACTCTCTATATTCATCCAACTCCATTGGATTTTCTAATGTTCTCAACTATGTTGAGATGGCATTTGTGAACCTTTGCCACAATGATAGCCCAGTTGAATTTCACCTGTTATTCTCTGCTTCTTTGTTGTCACATTTATTTTCATTTGCTTTTATTCAGAACTGATGTTCTATATAGTACGTATCTCTAGCAGCAGTTTCCATGGTAATAGTGATTTCAAATCTGGCTTTTTTTTAATGCTTTATTTCAGAATTCCACAGACTAGCTGACCTCTCAGTGCAACATATATTCTACTATTACATTTGCAGTGTTCAGCTATCTTTCAAAATTCAACTTCTTATGCTGTAATGGACTCTCCTTTTTCCACTTTCTTTATAGGGGATATTTTCCGATTTGTGTTGAGATGCTCTGCAATCAGTAATGGTTCTGATATAGAATGTTCTCACATATTTTTTACTAGTTCTTCAAAGCTGAATTTAGAGAGCTTTTGTGAAGTGCTTCAGCTTTTTAATGAATTTCTTGATTTGTCATGCATAATGCTCAATAAAGCAGGCACACTGAGGCTTCGTTTTCTGTTTATTTTTATTTCTGCAATCAATTCAACATTATTTCTTCTTGTCCTCACCATTATTCCCATCCTTATCTACATCCTTCTCTCTCTCTCTCTTTATAATACTCTCATCCCCTTCTGGAGATAAAGTGAGACATAAGAGGAAGAGGAGGAACAGGAGGAGGGGGGGATCTCATAAAAGTTCATACAAATCTTTGAACCAATTCATTCACACTTATGACTGTTGCAGCATCCCTGCAGTGTCCTGGAGTCATGTGATTACCTTTTGCAACCTTCTGACCTTCGTCTTTTCTATAGATCAGACAAAAACACAAAAGTCAAGAGTAAGTTACTCTGTTGCTTGTTTTACAGAAATTTCTAGAAGCACTAGCCCTACATGAACTACAACATATACAGTACAAGCATGCTAAGATAATCAAGAGCAGTACAAGGTCATAACTATAATTAATCAATCAATAATTAAGTAACCCAATGCAGTACAAGATGGTTTATCAGCAAAATCAAAGCCTACTCAAACTTTCGCAAAGGGAACGAATATTTGAGTTTGAGAGAGGCCATGTATTTTCTCCAAGATTGCTTGAATTCAATTTATGATTCTATGATTCAAAAGTGAGATATGTTTATAATGGTATGAGCTATTTAAAGGTGTTTCACTTAATGCCTTGATTGCATCAGCAACTTTTTTTATCCTACAATGTCACAGGCAACCACATTGATGAGTCACATGGAGACCTTGCAACTAAGAGATTCTAGATCCCAGGTGTCAAACTCGTCACATCATGTTGCTGCCATGTGATGTTTCATGATGTTTTTCCCATTTACGGAGCTGGGGTGCACGTGGCCTGCATGTGACGCATGAGGCCAACGGGCCGCCAATTTGACACCCCTGAACTAGAAGGAAATGAGAGTAACAGAAAACACTATTCAGTCAACTCAAACTATTGAAAATGTTCCACTACCTAACCAGAAGTATTACAATTTTACCCCCAAAGTAGCATAAGTTCTTCCTTACCTGTGGAGAATAAAAGTCTAATAAATGTGGGTAAAAACCTGAAAGTAACCATAGGGTGCTAAATAAACCTTCTGAAAATTGTGGAGTTCTCTTCATCATATCGCTTCAGTAGCCCCATTTGAGTTTTATTAACACTGCTACAAATCAGGAGATATGTGATTTCAAGATATACAGTAATTCAATTCTTAGAAAATTCCAGACAATTAACCTTTCCATCTTCTAACCCTCCTGAATTTAGTTCAAAATGCATTCAAGATTGATTTTGATTATTTTCAGTACAGCCTGAGTGGGGGGACCCCTACGTGCATTCTCTACATATCAACAATCAAACAGATTTTGCAGAAAACCACCAACCAAGTAATTTTTGCCCTGTTTGGCCAATTGATGATCAGAGAGACTTGCCAGCCAATTGACTTTTTTTCTCTCTTGCTCTCCAGAAGATGAAAATTTGAGCCAGCCTCCATAGGTCTGAATCTAAAGCACGTACTGCTTTCATAAAAAAACAAATAAAAGAGAATAAATTACTGTCATTTCTCCATAAAGGTAAAGGTTCCCCTCATGCATGTGTGCTACTCATTCCCGACTCTAGAGGGTGGTGCTCATCTCCTTTTCAAAGACGAAGAGCCAGCACTGTCCAAAGACATTTCCATGGTCATGTGGCCAGCATGACTAAACAGTGAAAGTACACAGAATGCTTCCTGAACCTTCCCACCAAAGGTGGTACCTATTTTTCTACTTGCACTTTACGTGCTTTTGAACTGCTAGGATGTCAGAGGCTAGGACAAGTAATGGGAGCTCACTCCATTACGCAGTGCTAGAGATTCGAACCGCCAAACTGCTGACCTTTCTCATCGACAAGCTCAGCATCTTAGCAACTGAGCCACTGCATCCCTGTTCTCCATATTTTTATGTGCAAATCATGGTGACAAAACCTCATGACCTTCCATGGTTTTGGCAAACACTCCTTGCCTAATCATGCCAGCATGATGCTGCAATGAAATGCCAGAAGCCTGGAGATGATAGAATCCTCCCCACCAAAAAAATCCCCTCCAATGAGAACAAAAGATTTTCTTGGTGATATGTGACTTTTCTGAAGAAGTATTCGCTTGCAGTTGATTGTCCGTGTCCATAAAAACTATGGGCAGGGCACAAAGATATTTCAAAATGGTTTGCCATTGCAAGGACCAGTTATGATTACATAATATCAATGAAGGTCATATTGTTTCACTACCAGGACTGGAATGGTTTTAGCTTCTTGTCTTAAATGATATCACATTTCTAACTATATAGATTTGTTAGCTTAGCTAAACTGTTAGCTGTTGAAACAGCTAGTAAAGTAAACTGTTATCTCTTATTTAGAATTTACAACAATAAACCCAGTACCACTTACACACTTGCTGAATTTTCTCATTTAAAAATCTATACTTCCAAATCCATTCATTTAATCAATTTTATAAATCTCTTACAGTAAGAATGAACTAATGTTAAATAAAGTACATGAAATGGATTCTTAGATTTTAACTTTGCTTAAAAAACTTTAATAAACACACACACACACACAATTAAAAAGTAGCTCATTGGCAATAATCTTTCTCCATAATTGTTTGTCAAGTATTGTGAAACATAAGCATGTTTTGTATTGTTATTTACTATCATGGCAATGGATTGATATAGTTCCCAGGAAAGAAAAATTGAAGAAAAATTCAATGGTATTTGCATGAACTACAGTGTGTTTCAGTTGTACAAAAGAGGCATCAGCTCTTGCTGCTTAAACAAAATTCTGAAAATTATTTCACAGTTGCTATTTGGAATTTTCTGTCATCTAATGAAACTAAAAATAAAAGTATTTTATAAACCAAGGAAAGAACACAATGAAAGGGATAAATAAATCTTGTAATGTGTGGTTGTATGTCTGATACTGATTTTTTTCACAAGCACTATAGAAATCAGAGAAATTTATATTTGTTGTTTTAATATTTGGAACTGTTTGACCCCCTTAATATATCCAATATCCTGTCTGTTTTACTTATTCTTTTAGCCACTTAAATGATGTTGTCCACTTCATTCATATTCATACGATACAGCAACTAAAGAGGACAGGTACAGACTTCAACTTAAAATTGCAGAAAAAAACTTTGCCTTCCATAGAATACCTGTATATTTCATTGGTCAGAAGGAGGGCTGAGAAAATATCTACAGATCTATCCTATCCTAGACATAAACTGTTTCAAATCCTCCCCTCGGGATGCTCCTACAGGACATTGCATGCCAAAACAACTAGATACAGTTGTTTCCTTTGTGTCATCACTGCTGAACACCTAAACCTCACAGTATTGTTTTACATCTAAGTATATTTACCCATGTGGTGTGGCTGTAGTAGTATTTTTATCCTTTTCATCTTTTCTACTACCCCTCTCTTATTGTGATTATTATTACTTGGTTGCTTTGCATGTATATTGAGAGCTTCTGCACCAGACACAAATTCCTGTCCCATCCCATCCCGTTCCATCCCATCCCATCCCTGTTCCCATTCCTATTCTGTTCTGTTCTCAATATTAATGATAATGAATCAATTGCTATTACTGGCATAAAAGAATAGGATGAGTAGGGGTATTGAAAATCACTCAATTGCAACAACAATGCACTTTTTTAAAAAAAAATCATCTATATTTCTAAACTTTTAACATGTTGCTCTGTAATTGCCTGACATATAAAATAGAATGGGATTTGATCTCTCCACAGGCGCTTTAACCAGCATGAGACAACTTGTTTAATTACTTCTCTGAATTCTTATGGCTCCTGGAAGAGAATTGGAGGAAGAATTTCCACTATCTTAAATCAGTCAAGTTTAAAGGAGAGGAAAAAGTACCATCTTTGTTTTCTTGTTTAAAATTGCTAATATCCATACAGTTTCTGAAGGACAACAGGAATAAAGTTTGTGCATGTGTCACAAAAAATTCAGTCACCTATTTATTTCAGCTACCATGATTCCATGTTTAATTTGGCTCAAATCAACAATGTGTGAATGCACAATAATAGGATGTGCCTCACCATATTTGAGTTTAGATTTTCAGGTTTCCCCAGAAAACTAGAAAGGATGAGGGCTTCAGTTGCAAACAAGACAGTGTACTATTTTGTTGACAAGACAGAAATCTTGGATGTTTTTTTCCTATTTATACTGGATTTGGTAGAACGCAGAACCTTCATGCTTCTTCCAAATAAAATGGGCCAAAACTGGACAGCTCTTTCTCAAGTAAGTTCCAAAATTAGGCCATGAACAAGATCCTTGATACCATTTAAAAATGTAAAGATTCCCCTCACACATATGTGCTAGTCATTCCCGACTCTAGAGGGCGGTGCTCATCTCCGTTTCAAAGCCAATGAGCCATCACTGTTCGAAAATGTCTCTGTGGTCATGTGGTGGGCATGACTAAATGCCAAAGGCACATGGAAAGCTGTTACCTTCCCACCGAAGGTGGTTCCTATTTTTCTACTTGCATTTTTACGTGCTTTCAAACTGCTAAGTTGGCAGAAGCTGGGACAAGTAATGGGAGCTTACTCCGTTACACGGTGCTAGGGATTCGACCCACCAAACTGCCAAACTTTGTGATCGACAAGCTCAGTGTCTTAGCCACTGAGCCACTGCGTCCCTCTGGTACTATTTAACTTGGTGCAAATGCTCCAACTTGAGATGCCAAGGTAAAATCTGTCAAGGTCTCTAAACACTGGAGTTTTTCAACATGTAGCAGAAAATTCGGATTCCGGTTGAAATTCTGGTTGAAAATTCCAACCTCCAACTCCCGTTCCACCCATTTTATAAATGCCCGAGGCTGCAAGATCAGATGAAAGTTCTTTAAGAGTCTAGAATGCTGCTCTGTTACAGAGGATGAAACTTGTCTTTCTTCTATAGTTTTAATTCTTGCTGTCCCCTTCAGAACAGGAAAAAAAGTTGTTTCAAAAATAGCTTTTGGCAGAAGAAAATATGTAATGAAACTTTATTAAATGGGTGGATCACTCACTACACTCTATTTTTCTTTCCCAGAAGCAAAAATCATGACAATGTTATGACACATCCATATTTTGTTCCCATTTGCAATGCATCATAAGTTTTGTAATAGCAAAGCTGTTTTTGAATACTCGCTGTTCTCTCGTGTACATATAAATTTTCAAATATATTTGGAAGAAAAGTTATTGTAAGCTATACAAGCAGGTTTCTACAAAGAGTTTGGATTTTGCAAAATAAACCAAGTAGAACAAACTAGTGTCTGTTGTGGCATGGTGAAGACTTCCAGGACTAATTTATTCTGCTGGCTATTGCCTAGAAAGCCCTCTGTGGTGTGGGACTGGATGAGCCACAAACCATCATTACCAATAATGATTCTGTGCATCCAGCCCAACTATCAAAAGTCCTACCTTCACAAGTGATTCAGTGGGGAGGATTGGATCAAAAGGCATTGGAGTTTTTAGTAGTAGCCTCTACAATATGAAACATGTTATCTCCAGAAATTTGATTAGTCCCTATCCTCATTAAACAGGCTCTTAAAACCATTTTTTTCTAATAGACCTTCAGATCTCATACTGTGCTAATTAATTAACATCCTTCAATTACTGGTATTGCTTTGTTCTTTTTAGACTTTTTGAGAAGCTCTAGGGTTTTATGGGTTTTATGTATTGTATAATGTCCAACATTATTATGATGAGGTGATATACAAATATGTATTTATTTTCTATATATTGTTAGCTATAATAATCTTACCATAGCCAGTGTGTAGATTGACACTTGTATAATAAAGCTATGATTTAAGGTTAAGTAAGGCAAACATTATAAAGTGTAGCCTACGTTGCAATGTAATATAATGACAAAACATATATTTGTGTTGTAGATGCATGACTGAACAGATTCTTTGAGATTTAATGTACTTCTATTATGATGCAATCAAAAAAGTCAAATTAAATAGAAAAAATATTTCAATCCTAGGTGAGACAATTTATGAAGCAACAGAATTGTCCAGTTATTATCCTCATGGCATATAATAATTCATATAATGCAGGCAGATACATGCAAACATATATAAAATCAGCATTTTTGGTCATTTTTCTAGACATTCATTTAAATGAAAGATGGATTGCTTCAGAAATGTAGAAGAGAACCACATTTTGGTGATATTCTCATGAATGATTTCCATTTTTAAAAAAAAGAAATAAGTCAGAAGCTATGTGTGAATGTGCTGCTTTTTGCTGACAATCTTTCCAGGGAACTGCAACTTCTTTGACTTCTCATTCTTTAATTAAATTCGAAGGGAAGACTTTATGAAGGAACTTCTCCCATTAGTCTTTTTTTTCATATGTGAAATATGAGCACTCAGAAAGGTTTCAGAATGATGAAAAAAATGGATAACAGAACGTCACAAGGTATCTTTTTTATATAATAATTTTATTGTATTTCATACTAAGATAAAAATATAGACAAAACAAAAGTTAGAAAAATAGAAAAAGCAAAAAGTGCAAAGAGATTTTTTAAAAGTAAAGACTTCTGACTTTCTTTAGTGCAGTCGTTTAAAAAAAATAGCACATCTATAAACGTTTTGCTTGACATTTCATAATATTTCAGGCTATTTCTATAATTGCAAAATCATACTAATCATCAAAACCTAAAATCAAAATTTTATTTTTTCCCCATGTTAAGCAAAAAGTCCAGAAGTGATTTTCAAGTAGAAACAAAACTAAATAAATTCTCTCTTTAATTAAAATAGTTATTTTTTTTCATCTCCTCTAACACCATCATCAACTACCTACAGTAGTTTTCCATTGTGGAAACAAGATACCTTTACCATATCCAAAAATAATTTAAACTCTACTCTCCTAACAAAAATTCAAATGGATTCTCAGTTCATAGGGTGATTTTTTTTAAAAATCAGAAGTTTCCTTCCAAAAGGTTAAAAACCTCTAAGATACAACAAATGTATCACACATAGTATTAATAACAATCCATAATAATTTTTTTCTTAATGATCTGGGGAGTCACTTGTATTTTTTAAAAAAAAACCTCTTCTGTAGAGGCCTTATCAAATTCTGATATGACTTCTTGCTAACCTTCTCTCAAATCCTCTTATTCAGATTATTCTATTATATTGGTGATTGATTATTGATTGCACTCATTCTTTGCTAAATACACATGCGACATAAAAGATCTCCTAAAACATAGGACCAAAAATCATGAATTCGGGATTCAAAGAAGTGAATGACAAAATATGTCCTGGGAAAATTTTGATGATACAAAGCAATTGTTCCTGCTCATTAAAAGTAGAACAAGAAAAAGGTCAACCAGCAGAGTTATTATCAAAAAGGTTCTGTGTAGAATTCCTGCCCTTTGATGGTTTTATCTCATATATCTTTGATTCAATGAATGGCAGATTGATTTTCCCATTTTTTTTAAACCACATATCTATTAATGATTGATCCTTTAATGGCTTTCTGTAAATATGTGTGATTTCACAGTGTACTTATTAGTTCACACATACCTTTAGCTTTTAAAATATGCATACAAACGTTTTTGTTGTAAGTATAATGTAAGATATCTTATTTTAAGTTGTCAATAAATATAAAAAGACCCTTCTGTCTAAAGGGGCCTTCTATCTATTCACGGTGTCATTGTTCCGATCAACGAACTCAGTGAAGTCAGGACTCTGACACTTGGGTTAGATTCAGAAAGTCCTTTATTGAGTACATCATGTTGGCAATTAGAAAGGTGAAGCTAGCTCTAAAGGGATAGGGATAGTTAAAGTAATAGGATTCTCTTCTCCCCTGTGTCTTTTAGGTCACGTGGGCCAATCAGATCAGGCACAGGTTCCTGCTCAGCTCTGACAGGTGTCCATTGACATGACCTTGGTTCACACGCCAGCTGTTCGATGTTTTGACTAGCAGCTGAGGGACCGAATTCCTAAGTTTCCCCCATTTCCCCCCCCCCATAAGTGGCAACCAAGAAATAAAAAAGAAGTAAGCATGAGAAAGAATAGCTTCAGCTGAAGTCATTTTGCAGGTCGACACACAGAGTCATCAAGTCATAGAGTTGGATAGATTACTAAATTCATTGTGTTTCACCCCTTCCCCAGTACAAGAATCCAAATTAAAGCTCCCCAGAGAGATAGCTATCTAGCTTCCTCTTGATCTTATCTAGTGAAAGAGATGCCATCATATTTCTCTAATTGGATTCATGTATAAACTGCTCTTACTGCTAGGAATTATTTTCTAATATTCAATCAAAATTTGTCATCCTATAAACTAAATACTTTATTTAGCCATGGTGGCACAGTAGCTAGAATGTAATATTGAGGGCTAATTCTGCCAACTGTGAGAAGTTCGATTCTGACTGGCTCAAGGTTTACTCAGCCTTCCATCCTTCCGAGGTCAGTAAAATGAGGATCCAGATTGTTGGGGGAATATGCTGGCTCTGTAAACCATGTAGAGAGGGATATAAAGCATCATGAAGCGGTATATAAATCTAAGTGATGTTGCTATTTCAGGTCCAGTGTTATCGAAATAAGGAGAATCAGCCCTGATCTTCTTCTGTGTGAGATTATTTCATGTATTTCAAGAATTCTTCCTTAGTCATCCTTAGTCAAGACTTACCATGGCCACTGATTTCAATTTCTTTTCATTGCATTTCAATTCTACTTCCCTGATTACCTACATTGTCCTTCTCTGAAGCTATTCCAGATTTATAAATTTAAACTCACAGTGTGATCTGAACAACAAAGAATAAGATAAATATTTTGCTTTTCTTGGTTTGAAACTATCATGCTTTTTTGCTTATTTTATAATAAACTATTGTTTTGAAATATTTTTTCACAACTAGAAAGTCAAATATTGTCTATCTATCTTAAACCTGTACAGTACATTTGATTTCAATTTCAAAATGAAGAACTTTTAATTTGTCTCTGTACTATTTACTTGAGAGCTTAATCATTTTTTAATCTTCACTTTTATTCTGTATATGAAGAATATACAGTCACAAGGACTTATTAATTTTTCACATTTTCAAAAAAAAAAAAAAACAGAAAATGGGGACAAGCCAAGGAGCAACAAGTCATAATTTTATAAAATCTAGTATTTACATGAGTTGGATGCATATTGATGGAGACATGTTACATATTACAAACTATATGTGTCCTTTGTTTTCTTCTTAAAATCCAAGAGCAATGGAGCTGGAAGAGTCATTTTGGACCCACAAGTACTTCTAGTCTGCTAAAATCTAAATGAAATCATCTGTGACAGATGACTGTCCACCCCCGATAGAAAATTGGTTATACAGTCAAACTGGTCTTACTATCAAGACATTTGTAACTTGAATCTGATTTCTTATCATTACAATCCTATATATCAGAGGTGTTGAACTCGATTTCATTGAGGGATGCATCAGTGTTGTGTTTGATCTCAGGGGGTCAGGGTGGCATGGCCAGGCTGAGCGTGGCCAGCTTGATGTCACTTGTGTCAGGGGCGCCTATGGTGGTCCAAATGCTCTGCAGATCAGCACCTCAGATCAGTGCAGTTGCGGTCCCCTTCATGTTGGCCCAGGAAGGAGGGGAATGGGACCATGTGTGCAGGGGAAGGGGACCGCAGCTCACGCTGATCTGAGGCTGGCGCTGAGGAGCCTCCTGCACACGTGGTCCCATTCCCCTCCTTCCTGTGGCTCTTCTCCGCAGTGCAGCAGAAGGAGTTGCTGTCCCCACCACCATGATCCTGGGGTATTTTGCTTGCATGCTTGCAAAGTTGTCACAGCCCTCCCTTCATGATAATAATTTGATGATGTCACCAGCCTCACCAGCCATAAACCTCACCGCACGTCACTGCACCTGAATCAGAAATTTAGATTTATGCTGCTCAGCCCAAGCAGCCATTTCTTCACAATCCAAGTATTTTCTTGGTTTGCAAATTTAGTTTGCTGAAAAACAGCACTGACCGCAACAGCTGGCGATTTTAAGTGCCATCAGCCTAATGTGAGAGAGGTCCAGGAAATCAAAATCTATTTTCTCACACTTCCAGTTCAGAGCACAGCCAAATAATAAATATAAATTTTAAATACAACTTGTCCAATAAAAGTGGATGGTGATAATAATAAAATAATAATAATAATGCACTTGTTTGGATGCTGCCATCTAAACATTTTTAATTCAATGAGAATTTGGATATTACTGCATAAATGAGCTAGAAAACTTCAGAGAAAATATATATGTTCTCCAATGCTTTCTACCTCGTTTATGCTAAGAAATCAGATTCAAATTAAATTCTGTGTGTGTGAGTGTGTGTGTGTGTGTGTGTTTTAAATTCTATGTGTGTGTGTGTGTCCGGTCATTTGTTGAATTATATTGCTACTCTGTTATTTAGTGTTACCCTTTCCCAAGAAATCCTCTACTGCTTGCATAACTCCTTAAATTCCTTAAAAATCTCTGTTTCCTTAAGTCTATATGTATGAAGAAGAGTTTTGCTCAAATCTGGCCTGGCTTTGAAAATCCCTTTTGTACAAAAGACTTTTGTTTTTCAACCAGTCCCTGCAAAACAGCCAGGGAGCTGCAAAGAGGTTTATGGGCTTTGGGCTTAAAACTGGACACTTGGCCTCAGTGTCTTTGGAGAACTGTGACTTTGCAGCTTAATCCGTCCCTTTAGAGTTTTAATCTGGCACTACCTCTAAAGGCATGAATCAGTAGGCATCCTCTTATCTGTCCTCCAAGCATGACCAAACGCCCAAGTTTATTAGTGAAACTAGGTCTCTGGCAGTCACATAGATTGAAGATGTCATTTCTGGATACGTTTTATAAAATTGATAAGCCATTCCCACTGTTTCCGGTAACTGAACTGGCTATATGAGAGAGAAGCATTTTTTTTCTTTTTCTTTCTATTTAGATAGCCAAAGGTACAAAATGCAAAGTCTTCTTCTGAAAGAGACATGATGTTTGGACCCTCTGAAGCGATGGTGAAATTCAAAACTTTTTACTACCATTTCTGTGGGTGTGGTGTGGCTTGGTGTGCATGGCTTGGTAGGTGTGGCAGGGGAAAGATACTGCAAAATCTCCAATCCCACCCCATTCCAGGGGAAGGATACTGCAAAATCTCCAATCCTGCCCCATTCCAGGGGAAGGATACTGCAAAATCTCCATTCCCGCTCCACTCTGGGGCCAGCCAGAGGTGGCATTTGCTGGTTGTCTGACTACTCAAAATTTCCGCTACCGGTTCTCCAGAACCTGTCAGAACCTGCTGGATTTCATCCCTGCTCTGAAGATTGTGAAAAGGTCATCAGGCAACACCACTGTATTAGTAACATAACAAAATCACCTGACTGAAATGGACTTCCATTTTTTCAAACACATTATTTTGGAGGAAGTGAAATAATGGGAGTGCATTGATTCATTTTACTAAACCACCAGCTCTCTCTTTTTTAAAAAAAGGTCATTGAGTTTGGCTTAATATGATATACTTCTAGACCAACATTTTACAATGAGGAAAAAGATGTAAACTAGAAGTCATGTAGAGCAAGATTGGAATGAAGCTTGGAGAGATATATGTTTGTTTTTGAGGGTATTTTTTTATTAAGCTTGGAACCACAGTATAATTCAGCATACCTAACATAAAACTTGGTCTAAATTAAACCCAACCAAATGCATGCCAAAGTTATTTGGAATATGTTTACTTTTTTTCAAGTTTACTATGTGCCTGTCCAAATTTTTCGGTATTCATCAAGGTGTAGATAATTCAGAGACATACATCAGGATAATTGCAGCAACATGAAGCATAGTCCAGCAATTAATATTGCAATTAAAACTATAACATTGATGCAAATATGGATTTCCCATCTCCTTATAATTTAGTTAGGGACTTCTGTCAATTCATTTTTTCCTTCTTATCTCCCTCTACAAGCTTAGAGCATGGATAATAGCATGGAGTAGGGGGAACCAAAGAAATACAATTCAATATGTCAGTAACCAAAATCTTATAGTCAGACCAAAATTCATTTGTTTGTGTACTTTAATTTCAACATTAAACTAAAAAAACACAATCCGTGCAATGTACAATTGGACAGTGGTTGCATTGCTGTGGACATGTTAACAAATTGAACACTAAGCTTCATGCTCCATTTCTAAATCCGCTTTTTTATTTTATGTATAAGAATTCTGTGAGTCAATTACCTCAAGAAATTCCCAATTTTCCATCCCCTGAGTCCCCAAAGTCTTGTCAAAATGTTATGTTTTAGAAATGTCACATCCTTTTCTGAATATTCAGGCAATGTGTTTTATATGCACATGTGTAGGCAGCTTGAGGGGTTGTGAAAGTGCAAGGGAGGGAAGGAAGTCTGTGTGGTAACCATTGTTAGCCACAGATCAAGTAACATGCTTAAAACTTTGGAAGAAAAGAAAACAATTCCCTTAAAAAAACAGAAAAAAAAACAATGTTCTCAACTAATGAAATGTGTGATGGATTCATTAGCACAATGGGGTGTCTGATTACATTTGTTGATACAAGATTAGTTTTTGTTGGCCTACAGTCAACATCTCTGCTGAGCAGTCCACAAACTCTCAGCTTCTGGGCAGATGGAATGATTAGAGCCATTGACCTTGATGGAAATGTTTAGCTTACTGTTTTCTCCTGAATGCTCCCAGACATTTTGGTGACTATGTAAGCACCAGACTGGACAAAGTCACTCAGTATAAGTCATAAAACACTGTAACTGAAGGAGGTATTAAGTCTCTCACAGCTTCAGGATAGTTGAGTTGGAAGTGCGATTCTTAATATCCTTAGTAGCGCTTATGATTCAGAGGTTGCCGCAACATTTCACTTTTGATCCCCTTTATGTTTTTTTATCTCTTTTAATTTTAATTAAACCTGTCACAAATTCTTCACTCAAATAATTTCCTCCATTCTCTCCTATTCTCCTAGATACCAAATATTCATGCAAATATGAGGAAGATTAAACAAAGGAAGTTTCTAGGGATTAGAAGCAATCTATTTGCAATCGCCTAAACTCTAGTGCCATCATAGTCCTCTGGTGAACAGGTCATTTCACATTCAGTCATTTCTTTTCCCCTTCAAATGTATCATTTTGTCATCTAAGCAGAGTGGATGTCAGGTGAATTTGTTTTAATTTTGATTAGCAATAAACCTTGTGGCGTCATGAACTCTCCTGGGGCTTGGTTTATTAATAAGAAAGTCTAGAAGGACTTTTTTTTAATGCAGAATATATCCATAGGGATGGTGTGGTGGCTCAGTGGTTGTCAACCAGAAAGCTGGCAGCCTGGATTCAAGAATTGAGTCCATACGATGGGTGAGCTCCTGCCCTCACCCCTGCTCCTGCCAACCTAGCAGTTTGAAAGCATGCAAATATGAGTAGATAAATAGGTGCCACTAAAGTGGAAAGATAGCAGCGCTCCGTGACATCATGCTGACCACACAGCCATGGAAATATCTTCGGACAGAGCTGCCTCAATGATCTTGAAATGGAAGAGCACCACCCCCTATAACAGGGGTGTCAAACTTGTGGCCCATGGGCCAGATGCATCACATGCAGGTCATGCTCCCCCCAGCCCTGCGAAACATCACGTGATGGCAGCATGATGCAGCATGCTTGACACCTGTGCTCTATAATCAGCAATGTCTTGCAAAGTAAAATCTAAAGGGACTCCTTCACCTTTTTTTAAGCACATCAGTTAGGAAGAATTCATGAGTGCAAAGAAATGTGTGTGTGTGTGTGTGTGTGTGTGTGTGTGTGTTTTCGTAGATTTTCACGAGTGTAGGTATGCTGGTCTTGTTGTATTCGGGTCTTTTCCCATGTAAGATTGAGATTGTCTTGGCAATGTGTTGGCGAGGTCTCACTCGCCATCCTCAGGCTGAGTTTTGGGGTTAACGTGTGGTCGGAGCTGTCATCTTTCTATAAAAGAAAATCAGCACCAATCTACCAATCATGATATAACCACACAACCAATCATTCCACTTACTGAAACAAAGCCAGCACTCCACACACCCCCACCAAGATTTATAGAAAGACGGCAGCTCCGACTATGGTTTAAGCCCAAAACCCAGCCTGAAGATGGCGAGTGAGACCTTGCCAAAATGTTCCCAAGACAATCTCAATCTTACATGGGAAAAGACCCGAATACAACAAGACCAGCATACCTATACCCGGGAAAATCTACAAACACAGACACACACACACACACACACACACACACACACATCAACTCTGAAACGAAACTCGTTGAAGCCATCTTTTGCTGCCTTTTGCTTTCTCATAGTTGCCATAAACTCCGATAGGGGGAAGGGAGGGGGAAGTAGATAGACTGTCTTGCAGTCAAAACAAAAAGCTTTCTTGTGAGAACCAAGGTCATCCCAACAGGTGGCAATTGCAGGAGGAGAGGAGTGAGCAAAGAATCCACAAAATGGCCAAATTGGACAATGTGACCTGTGATACTTGGGGAGGGGGGAGATAATTGCTCTTTTAATTATGTCACAAATGCAGGGAAACTTTCAGAGTTGGTTTTCACTAGCTGGGTTGATACGATGTATCCAATAAACATGTTCTTTGAAGAATCTACCTGGCTTGGAGTTCTGGTTTTGGCAGATGCATTACTTGGAACGCTGACATTGTAAGTATCTTTTAAAAAGAAGCAGAAGTAGGAATGGGCGTTTTTGTTCTTTTTTATTCAGAAATCTGCATTTGATCTGAGTAATAGTTGGGAACCATGAAGATAAAAACAATATGAGAATAAGTATGAAAACAAATCAAATATGCATCTACTATTCTGTGCTATGTATTGGATCTGATTCTGGAATTTGCTTCAAAGAGCACAGGAATGTGATTATACTGCAGCAAAGTGTCTGTCTTATACTTCAGAGCTCCAAAAAATACATTATGTCCCAGGATAATTTTGCAGGAATCCAATCTGGGTCATCACCAGGACCAGAGGTTTAGTCTTCTGAAATTTTGGACTCATGCTGGAGCCCATCCTCAGGAAACTTCTAGCACATCCTGCTACAGAGAAGTTCTGTGAGGATAGATCCAGCACAAGATCAAAAGCTCAGAAGACCCAGATTGGATCCTGCAAAATGGCCATTTTCACACTTAAAAGATTCTCTGTTTTCTGTTCTTTTTACCCATTTACTTTAAATCATCATAGTTTTCCTTAGTCTACTGGAAGATGTATTGACACAGAGCAATGATTCTATTTTGCACCATCATTGTTTTGTATTGAATATGTCAGTGATTAAACAGACATACTAAATATTAATATTACATAAGAAAGTACACCCATTTTTGTGTATTACGTTCCGATGTATAATAGGTCCTTTCTTTCAGCATACATTGGATTAATTTAACTTCTGTCACTTTGTACTTTGAAATGACTTAAGGTAATGTACTGGAAACAGACCCTCTCAAATTGCAGCCTAAGTAGGCCTGTCTGTCACATTTTTCTTGAAGAAGGAAGTGCAAATTGCGGCTTGTTTTAAAACATGCTTTTTGAAGAAATGTGAAGTTCAAGGCTCACTATATGGAAAAGTCACTAAAAACCACATCCATACTGCACAGGAAAAAAATGTTAGCCTGATAGCTATAACTCTAACTGCATATTATTTGCAAAGTGGTCTTAAAAGTTGTAGTTCTGGATTTTCAGAAATTTGTGACAGCACACCAACTGCTGAATATTTTTTTCACTTTACTTTTTTTAAAAAAAAAATCCCTATAATATAATTAGGTTATTTTGGATGCTCCATCAAACTTTCTTACAAAGGAGAAAACCCTCTTTAAACATAAAAGGGATGTAAACATACAACATAAGAATCAAATAAAATTTTCAGACTCAATGTAATATAGGATAAAAGTATATATCAGTGACGTGCGGTGAGGTTTATAGCTGGTGAGGCAGCAATTTTTTTAGACTTGTGGACTTCAACTCCCAGAATTCCACAGTCAGGCATGCTCAGTTGCGACCTGCCGCCCTCCGCCCTGGGATTCGGCCATGGCACCGCCTGCCAGAGCTGCGCGGAATCCGGGGCGTGCTTGTCGGGCGAGGGCAGCGCAGATGGGGAGTGGACGGAGCGGAGGAAGCCTCTCCCTCCTGCTTCCCGCACCCGAAAGAACAAAGGGAACCTCTGCCGCCGCCCAGGCAATCTGGCCGGCCTCTCTCACGGTGGCTCTCTGGTGCCGAGCTTGGGAGTCCCTGGAGGAGCTGGCGGGGGCTGCAAGCACCACAGGCTGGACTGGAGCCTCGAGTCTAGGGCAGCGAGTCATTCGATAGGAAACTTGCCTCTTGGAAGGAATGACTCGGCTTGGCTCCTGCTTTGTCTCTCCTGCCTCTTCGCTTCTCCATTCGGTCGTTGGGCGGCAGATCGAAAGCGGGAGCCAAGCTGGGTCATTCCTCCCAAAAGGCAAGTTTCCCATCAAATGACTCGCTGCCCTGATGATGAGAGGTTAGGCTGTGCCTCACTTGCCTCACCTGACTGCACGTCACTGTTTCTAATATATCCTAATCTTAGGATTTGTAGTGAAGGAAATCTAGTGACTTCTAAAAGAACAACTTTGAATAAAGGGGAAAAAACAGATTTTTGCTATACCAAGTTTCTCGCTGAGACAATATGTTCTGATAGGAAGATAGGACCTCAGGAAGGAAATTTTCTATTATCTTTTGTTCTTTTTAAGGCTCATCAAGTTACAGTCAACTGGCCCTGGACGAACAGCATGAGGTGAACTATATCTAAGACAGGGGTGTCAAACTTTATTTCATTGAGGGCCACATCAGGGCTGTGTTTGACCTTGGTGGACTGAGATAGGCATGGCCAGGGTGGACATGGCCAGCTCAACGTCACTCATGCCGGTGGCACCTGTGGTGGCCCAAGCGCTCTGCCAGCGAAAATGGGCTCCCAAGCTCCATTTTCGGCCATGAGGCCTCCTACTCTGTTTTCACAGCCAGAGGCACTGCAAGCCTGTCCTTCACTGTTTCCAGGTTGGCCCATTGGCCCAGATCTAAGCATCCTGTGCGCCAGATCCGGCTCGCAGCTCTTGAGTTTGACATCCCTAATCTAAGACAAATGAGTGATGGATGGATTTACTGATCATGTGTCAAGTCAGTATTGGCTCTTAGTGATCATATACATAGATTTGCTCCTTGATGATCTGTCCCAAGCCTGGTTTTTCAGCTCTCCCAATAGGATACACCTTGTTATTGTAACTAAGTCCATCCACCTTAATGATGGTTGCCTTCTACTATTTCCTTCCAGTTTTCCAGCATTAGTGTCTTCTCCAGAGAGCTAGATTTTTTTCATTATATGTCCAAAGTAAAGATCAATTAAGTATTAGAAAAATGTAAAAAAAATGTGTGGCAAAGCAGAAGAGTCATGGAGACACTAGAGAAGGTTGCAATTGGAGTTGTATCTGAAGAGCTGGAGTTGGAGATGAAAATCTGAATATTCTGAAATGTCTTAATATAAGCAGATCCAAAACAAGGACAAGAGAGGACATTTGGAATAATCCTAAGAAATAATAACAAGTTACTATCAAATGTTTTATATGATATACCCTAAGTTCATGGGTAGATTTTTTTTCAATTGGCATCTATGTATTCAGTTAAAGAGGAAGGAAGGAAGAAAAGGAAGGGAGGGAGGGAGGGAGGGAGGGAGGGTGGCAGGGAGATAGATAGATCAGTTGTTATGATTTTTATAGGAAAGATAGACACACTTTATGTAAAACTTATTTGCAAGCAGGGGACAAACGAATGAAAAGGAGCTTTGAAAAATAAGTACTGACAAGAAGACCAGTGTGAATAGGAGGAACAATAAAGGTTGCAAAGATGTCAGTTGAGTGTTTAAAGCATATTAATTTAAGTGTCATTGTTGAAAAGTAAGTTTTAATTAATTCAATAGAATAGTTAATTAGCTACAACTAGGACAGGCAGTAACTAGGGAAATGTAAACAGTGAAATACGTGTCAAGAATTAGGACTGAAATAAAGGCAATTTTTAGAAATGCTTATTTCCATGGTTTATTCACTTCTTAACATGAATTACATATTCAAATGCTATTTTCCTTACCTTGATACTGGATAAAGATTCTGCTTCATGTCTAACCATAGCAGATGATAGCACAATATATTAACATTCATAAGAAATCCTAATGGGAATTAGGACTATTATTGGGTTTTTTTTTCCCCTAAGATAAGCATACTACTCAGTGAAAAGATTTAAAAAAGCTTTTCAGATGCTTAATTATATCTGGTTGATGTCCCTCAAAGGATTTCAAAAACAAAAACACATCTTGTCCCTCTATTTAAAAAAAATCTTAGTATTTAGAGAATCAGGCCTATGATTTGAGCCAGCTCTGTCTCATTTACAGGGTTTTTTTTTAAAAAAAACTGCTCATACTGGTTAGGTTCCAGATGTGGCTTTGTGAAGAGGATACCAGTTCTGAAATGAGAATTAGTCTAGAAAAGGAGTAAAACATTGACCTTGATATGACTAAGCAGCTCTGAAGCCACCATTCCGGAAAAGAAGACTTGCAAGTGTAACATTGACATTAATGGAAAATCATT
Source organism: Natrix helvetica (assembly GCF_964273705.1). Lineage (NCBI taxonomy): Eukaryota > Metazoa > Chordata > Lepidosauria > Squamata > Natricidae > Natrix > Natrix helvetica. The sequence continues at coordinate 19,665,037 of NC_138558.1, forward strand.
TGCCCTGAACATGTCTGAATGCTAGAAAACCTAACATAAAAGGACTGTCATGTTTTTATAGGACCAAATATCAGCAACTGAAAGTTGCATAAATATTGCCTGCCATCAAAGGCTGAAATAGCTGGAAACAAGCCGAAGGAGGCACCAATATCTGGAAACCTATCAGAGTTTTTGCATAAACTAGTGTTCTTCATGAAGCTGCTGCCAATTATGAAACTTGGCAGCTATGTGCCTCTTCTTTTAAACTTACCATTAGAGTAAGGAGAAGGAGGTGTTGCTTTAGAATTAGATGGAGAAATGAAACCTCAATGATTCCGCTGAAGACTGTGACAGCCTGAAACCTTTTCAAGGACATTGTAGGAGGTGTGGCATTGAAGCAGATAGTTCCTATAACAAACTAAACTTGTCTACATGGACTACATAAGAGGTTAGGGGTTTGGCTGGGGAAATTATTGTTTAAGTCTATGAAATGGTGTCTGGAAATCTCAGTTACCGGTAGTTTTGCTTCGACATTATCATGCAGTGTATTCAATAAACAGTAAGATTTTCAGAAACGGAATGAACCTGGGGTTTTATTTGGATTCTTGAGCTGGATGTTGACAGCTACTTATGATATATTCATGTATAGCAATCACTCCTTTCCTTTGCAAAGCCATGCTATTTCATCAGGCCTCCATGAGTAAAGCTGAAATGGCAGCCACAGAAACTTTCTTGAGAACTGTTTATTATTTCTGCTAAATTTACTTCTGTTTTAGACATACTGAAGTGTAGCACTAAATGGGAAAGAAAAAAACTCAATGAAAAGACTTATAAGAGCCGTGGTGCCACAGTGGTTTAAATGCAGTATTGCAGGTTAATTCAACTCACTGTTAGCAGTTTCATTCTTACCCGCCCAAGGTGGACTTGGCTTTCTATCCTTCCAAGATTGGTAAAAAGATGGCCCAGATTGTTGGGGGCAATATACTGACACTGTGAACTGCTTAGAGATTGCTGTAAAGCACTATGAAGTGGTATATAAGTCCAAGTGCTATTTCTATTGATATAAAAAAAGCATAGTTTTTATGCAACAATTAATGTCCAAAGAGTAATAAACTGAACAGTAAGGGAACTTGGGCTCTTAGCAACCTTATCTACAAAGCAGGATTTGGCAACTAGAAACAGGGATCTGAGCCTCAAGTTAGAGCCTCAGCAATTCCCTCCAAACATCTTAAAATCTGTGTTTCTTTCCCACGCTTTTTTAATTGCATCTTTTGAATGGTGCATTTATCTCTATGCGGCTATTGGAACCTTGCTATTGCTGATTTCTCTGAATGCCAAGATTCCTGGAATTCCCTAACGTGTTTAGGTTTGGCTTGATCTAAAATGATAATTTCCCAGTGAAACTGTGGTTAACCTTGTCCATTTTGAGAGGTTAGGGATTTTTCATCATGTTCTTTTGACTGTTAGCTGGTATTTATTTGATGTGCTTTGCTAGTCTTGTGCCAAAATGCATAGTGATTGTATGCATACATATGTTGTAGGTGACTCCTCTTTTTTCTTCTTGCTCTACTGGGTCTTTCGATTTACTTAAGATGTTTTAGAGGGCTTTACTTAGTTTGTGTTACTTGGCTTTAATAGTCTGTTGGGGTTTTTTTCTGAGATATTTTTGATGTTGGGAGTGTGATCCTTTCAATAACTTGTATTGGTTGTGCTATAGCAGGTAATGTGATCAGGAACTTCATGATAAAGTTATCTGTATATCAATTTTGGAATGTTGGAAGAAATTGTATGGATGAACTGTTTCCTCTTTCTGACATTCCAGGTTACAACAATTAGTTTCTGCTTATCTGATTAATGTTCTTACACAGCTTCTCTTGAAGGAGGTTGTTTTGTTACTTTGGTAGTAGACCAGTTAGTTAAGTGTGAGTTGTTTTCAGATAGGCTTGGTTTTCTAATTTGTCATTGTTTCCTCTGCTGAAGAGGATATTCAAGGAAGACAGTTGTTGTTTTTTTCTTCCCTTGTGAATTGTATTCCCTCAAAAATGTTTTTCTGGTGTGTCTTTCCTTCTTTAAAATTATCATTAACTAGCCAACTACATAATGAATCCATACTTTTGGTTGTATATCTGGGAGGCCAATAGGTTCTAGTCATTGTATCATGGTCTCTATTGTGAATCCTGAGAGATGTCATCCCATGAATATTCTTCTGGTTTTCTTGGGTGGGGAGGGAAGCTGTATTTTGGGAGTATTTGTCCATCAAACTGAAAATAGGCAGTGACACAAAGGTTGATGACGTCTGTGATTCTGAGTATTTCAGTCTTAGTGTTTTGGTTTATGTAGGTTGTGCTGTGTGTTGTATAGTAGTGGTGCAACTGATTGCTTTGCTAGTTCTGGATCTATGAATGTCAAGAGTGATGTGGCATCAAATGAAACCATAATTGCATTGCATCAAGGTTTATTGTCCTCTCCTTTGAATCACCTGAATGCACTAGCAAAAGGGCAACATTATTTTGTAATTCCTATTCCCAGACACTTAACAAAACTCATAGCAGAAGATCTCTTTGATGCCACAACATTTCTTGTTATTTAGTTTTAAACTGCAGGGGGTCTGATAATTTAATGTTCCTACTTGCCAAAGATGTTTTAATTGAATTTAATTTCATTTTGATGATGTGACTACATATGTGAGGTATATTTATAATGGATCCTAGGGAAAAATTAAGGCATTAAAATAAATAAAAATCTTGTTATCTCATTAGAAAGATTTCACTTCTGCCGTTCTGAAATATGTTCATGTTGCTTTTTTTTTTTTTTTTGAGATGACTTGATACAACTCCGTGAATTATTTAAGGGATATATTTTCCTATTTTTTTTTGTTGCAACACTGTTTTTTTTTTCCAGTTATAAGCTGAAGGTAGGAATTTTAGAACAAACAGGTTATTTATTTATGTATTTATATATTTATATATATTGAAAGTTTCATTTCTGCTTCACCAAGCCAAGGTGAAAACAGATCATTCTGAATAGATGATTCTGGAGAGAATATATATCCAAGAAGTCACTATCTAAATGACCTCCAAATGTATCCAAGAGTGCCACCACTTCATGGCACTTAATCAGGGGGGGAAAAACCTATGCTGGGGTCAAAGAATGAATTGAAGAAGAAAAGTGAATTGCTAAGAAAATCTGGCTACTCCAATAGTGAATTTCAGGTATCTGAGTTTTGCAATGATGACAAATATCTATAATTTCGGTGTAGGATGAGGGTTCTTTGAGCTTGTGGATTGGTTTCTGAATGTTTCATTACCATGCTAGATAACATCTTCAGTGGAGTTTAGGGGAGTCCACTAAACTATCCTGAAGATGTTACTTACTCTGGTAACAAAAAGTTTGGAAGCCAACCCACAAGCCCGGAGAATGAAAATCCACCCTTATCTGAGTTTTACTGTATACTTAAACTTAATCATTATTTATTTGTAATAAATGTTCTATTTTTTTAATGCTCTCCTTCCATTGTGGGTTGTGACATGTGCAAAATCAATCAATCAATCAATCAATTTATTACAGTCTTAGACCAGAGACCAGAACAAATAAAAATGCTCAGTGAATATACAATTAAGAATTCTAGTATAAATTAATAAATAACAACTAAAATCTATAATAAAATCCAGCCTGTCAATTGTACATGGTCTACCTATACTAAAATTACATTTCATAAATTGTGTGGCCCGTTGTAGGTTCTACGCTAAATGGAAAGGACTAAGCAGTGCAAAGGGTTTGCCACATTTGTTATATAACATAACCATGGTGGAGAAAACACATGTTTGCGATGAATCCCCAGTGCTGCTGCGCAGAATATAGCCACCTGTGCTGTAGTTATGGACTGTTCATCCTTAAGCAGTCACTAGTGTCGAAACAGCCAGGATACCTAGCAGTTATTGGCAGAATATGTTTCTTCCTAATCTCTGTGTAAAATGAACATCTAAGGAGCATGTGACCTACAATCTCCACCTCTCCTGAGCCACAGGAACAGATTCTTCCCACCAATGGTATCCTTTTATAATTGCCATACAGGACGGCCAATGGAAGTGCATGGCACTGTGCAAGTGAAAATGCTTTCCAGTGGTTTGCTGACTCCAACTGACTAAGATAGCTGGCAGGAGCAACAACACATCTAATGCTCCCGGTTGCTCCCGGTTCGGCCTGATTCGGCTGAACCAGTAGTGGAATTCAGGCCTGGGTCGCACTGGCAGTGACCGCCACCGAACCGGTTTCCTAGCCGCCGCTGGGGCACCGCCATTTTTATTTTTAGTGACTGTGCATGCGCAGTTCACTGTAAATTGTTCTGCGCATGCACCAAAAACAATTTACATTGAACAGCGCAAGCGTGCAGGGGTTGCAAACCGGTAGTAAAACTGTCAGCAACCCACCCCTGATCAAATTGCATCTGGAGCCAGAAACAGCAAAGCTTTCCGTAATGTGCAAAATCGTCTTCTTTCCTAAACAATTTAGAAAATTGATTGATTCAAAACATGAAGTTACATTTCATAGACAATTTGATTCCCAGCTAATTATTTTAAATATAGCAAAACTGGTTGGCTTTTTATAAATCTACAGAATTATAATCCCTCCCCCCCCCCAAAAAAAGAGAGATTCACCTTTTCCCTCAAAAGAAGTAGCATTTTTATAGGTCTATTTCCCCATAATGAAAAACCTGGCCTTTGCAATATTACAAGTTATTTGAAAATAGATAAAAAGGCACAGAAGGCAGCAAACAGACTTTTAAAGGAGATAGTGCCAACACTAATCCTGTATCACATTTCTTACAAAGCCACTTCTATAGTTTCACAAGCTTATGTTCCATTTATCTCATTCCATTTAAACTCCCAGGTCTCAATCGGAACAGTGATCCCTGAATATGTGGGCATGTATCCTGCTTTACAATAGACAGTATTTTATTTGATCGTGTCTCTAATTTAAAGGCCTGCCCAAGCCAAAAATCATAAAAGGTAAAGCTGTGGTTTTGAAGTTGCACATTAATGCTTGGGAAGCAGATGAAGCAAACACATAGGTCATGTGGTTATTTTTACGAAATTATAGTAAATATTTGTAAATGGCCACCCTCCTCCTCATCATCATCATATTTGAGAAGACCATACTTGCACCCCAGTGGTGGGTTCCGGATCCCGTCGCAACTGGTACACTGCGACGGGACCAGGCGTCCATCTCGGGCACACACGCTGCACACACATGCGCACCCACCGCCCTGCAATGCTCCAGCTGCTTGGCGGAGGCCATGCAGGCGCTGTACACTGCGCGAGCATGCACAAATGGCCTGGTTGGCTTAAATACAGGTAAGGAACGCGGGCAGGCAGGCAGACCCTCCAAAATACCATTCCAGTACGGTGGCCGCTGCTCCCAGCTGTCACCGGTACACCCGTACCAAGGTGTGCCTCCTGGAACCCACCACTGTTGCACCCGGTTTTGGTCATCACAATGTAAAAAAGATGTTGAGACTCTAGTGTAGCGATTATGTTTAAAGTTGCTAGCTGCATTCTTGCTGAGCCTGCACAAAGCCTGCTCAAGGTTCTGCTCTGTAACATTTTTCTGTAACATCTTTCTGTAACAAGTGAACAAGCTTGCCCAGTAACAAGTATTTTAACCAATCATGCAATAACACGCTGTAAAACAGAAACCTTTTGTATGCCTCAATAAATACCGTCTCAATCGGCCAGCCGGGGTCTTTTCATCTCGCTGAGCTGGTTGGTGCGTTTCATCACACCATGGTGTCCGTTTTTCCTTGGCAGTACCAGACCCGCCTAACCTAGGCGCACCCCTGCGGGGGGTCTCATAGCCGAGCTCAGTCAGGCTCACCCCTGCGGGGGTCCTAATGCCTAGCTCCGGCTCACCCTTGCGAGGGTCCCAAAAGCAGACGAGGTCATCGCCGCATGGCAGCCAGCCGCGCAATCACACTCTAGAAAGAGTGCAGAGAAGAGCAAGAAAGATAATTAAGGGATTGGAGGCTAAAACATTTAAAGGACAGTTGCTGAAATTGGATATGTCTAGTTTGATGAAAAGAAGGAATAGGGATGAGTTGATAGCAGTGTTCTAATATCTCAGGAGTTGCCACAAAGAAGAGGGGGGCAACCTATTCTCCAAAGTACCTGAAGGCAGGACAAGAAGCAAAGGATGGAAACTCATCAAGGAGACAAGCAACCTAGAACTAAGGAGAAATTTCCTGATATTTAGAACATTTAAGCACTGGAATGACCTACCTCCAGAAATTGTGGGTGCTCCAACACTGGAAGTTTTTAAGAAGAGATTGGACAACTATTTGTCTGAAATTAGAAGGGTATAGGGTTTCCTATGTGAGCAGAGGGTTGGATTAGAATACCTCCAAGGGCACTTCCAACTCTGTTATTCTGTTATCCTTCATTATAATTCATATTAAAATGGTGAATTAAAACAACACAATTAAATATATAAAATATATAGGGTTAGGGGACAAAATCAAAAGTCTAGTAGGATGCATACAGTGGCAATTGTTCAAGTCCAGATCAGATTTACTTAAAGTTTCATTTTGTCACAAGTGTAAAGGGATTACAGTTGTTTTCTTGTTTCAATTTAATGACCTTTTGGGACATGGTCTGTTGCTTTTCTGTAGTGTTGTTATTATTTAGGACAATTTTTCCATGCAGAAAAATGACCAAAAGTAAATATATAAAATTAGGCAGTAAATTATATCAACAAAAGAAGTATATTACAAATGAAAAGAGACATTATATATCATTATTGATGTTGAAAAAGATACCAATAGCATCAAATGGAGCCTATTTTATAAACAAAAATGATTTCACATCATTTAATTATATACCTTATTCTATCCTTTTTCTATTTTCTATTTTTAAAAAGAAGGTCAGCATTCCAACACAGCAAATTACAAATCTAGGGAACCAATTCAGATTTTTTTTAAAAAAATTATGCAGTCGTTTTGTTTTTTTTTAAATAAACCTCTTTCCTAACTGATGCACAATTCCAGGCTCTGGCAACTCATATAAAAATAGTAAATTAACGTATTAGCCATCTTACTCAGATTTCAGAGAAGGAGAATGGAAAAGTCCTTTTATCATAATAAAAAACTTGCAAGAAGGCACTGACAAATTGCTGGTTTTACTTCAAGTTTGCCCCTTCATAACAAACAAGAAACACTTCATTTCATGCTTCTTAAAATATGTAATACAATATCAGTGTAATCATCCTGTTATTTACATAAATCAGCAGAACCAACAATATCAAAAATTAAAATAAATTAAAAGTGTATCTGTTTAATCCCACTCATTGAATCCCCTTCTACCAATAATCAACTAATAGTTCAATTGATTTTAAGTGAATCATAGTACTCAGATCATTTCATCCATGCTCAGAAATACTAAACAGGGTAATGCTTAAACAATGTTAATAGTTATTAGCTAGATAAGAAACAAGCAAGAAATCTCAGGTTAGTCCGCGGAATAAAAAAATCCCAGAAGAAATAATAATAATTCCATACTGCTAGCACAAAAGCTACATAGATGTAACTTATCACTAGAAGTCAAACTCTTCTCAAGGGAGATGTTACCTTTTGAGCAAAGAGTATCATTAAAAATAGGTCTCAAAGGATCCATCCCTTCTACTCAGCTTCTCTTGATTATGTTCCATCAACTCATTTTTTACTCTTCATTGTTGTTAGTTGTGAAGTTGTGTCCAACCCATTGCGATCTCATGGACAATGTTCCTCAAGGCCTTCCTGTTCTCTATCATCCTCTGGAGTCCATTCAAGCTCATGCCTACTGCTTCAGTGATTCCATCCAGCCCCCTCATTCTCCATCATCCCTTCTTCTTTTGCCCTCAGTCTTTCCCAGCTCTTCTCCAGTGAGTCCTTCTTTCTCATTAGGTGGCCAAAGTATTTGAGTTTCATCTTCAGGATCTAGCCTTCTAAAGAGCAGTCAGGGTTGATCTCATCTAGGACTGACTGGTTTGATTCCCTTGCAGTCCAAGGGACTCGCGGGAGTCTTGTCCAGCACCATAGTTCAAAAATTTCAATTCTTTGGTGCTTAGCCTTTCTTATGGTCCAACTTTCACAGCCATACATTGCAACTGGAAAAATCATAACCTTGACTATACACACTTTTGTTGGCTGGGTGATGTCTCTGCTTTTTAGTATACTGTCTAGATTTGCCATAGCTTTCCTACCCAGGAGCAAGCATCTTTTAATTTCTTGGCTGCAGTCCCCATCTGCAGTGAACTTGGAGCCCAGGAAAATAAAATCTGTCACTACCTCCATTTCTTCCCCATCTATTTGCCAGGAATTGAGAGGGCCGGATGCCATGATCTTAGTTTTCTTAATGTTGAGTTTCAAGCCAACTTTTGCACTCTCTTCTCCACCCGCATCAAGAGGCTCTTCAGTTCCTCTTCACTTTCTGCCCTTAGAGTGGTATCATCTGCATATCTGAAGTTGTTTATATTTCTCCCGGCAATCTTAATTCCAACTTTTGATTCACCTAGCCCCGCCTTTTTACTCCTAGTGACCACATAGATAGATTTTCTCCATGAAGCTCTATTCCATATCTGGTCTTTCAGATCTTCCAATTGTGTATCCCTCACCACTATAACTGAATCCATCCATCTTATTTCTAATTGTCCTCATCATATTCTTTCCTTCCTGCTTCCCTTGTTACCCACTAAAGAGTTAAACAAAGGACAGCTTTACTTCATCTGAAAATGATCTCTTTGTGTAGTTTTGACCATTCTTGAGATGCAGAGCAGAAACAAGCCAATCTGCTCGTTGGACCAATCAAGAATTATAACTTTACATAAACTGTTTGTTATTTATAGTCCATTATAGTGTGTGCAAGTGAACAATGCAAGGAAGTAAAGGTCATACCCCACTTTTACAACTTAAACATTTGGTATTTGGAGCAAATACCTTTCTCTCTCCCTGATCTGTCTCTTTCTATTGCCGTCATGCTTGGCATTTAGATTGAAAATATCACTCCCCTTGAAATCCTGCACACTAAAAGCAGAGACTGTGGTCCAAGATGACAAATGAAGCCAGCATTTGCTCCCTTCTGCGCATGTATGTGTGTGGGCCCATGTACTCAGCTGCATTATATCATTGTGCAAAATGACACGCAAAATCAATAAGGCCAGGAAAAATGTTTACATAGCTACATTAAAAAAAAAAATCACAGGAAAGCAAATTACCCATACTGAACAGGTAATTTAAATTTGTTGTGTGTTTTTCTTAACAGAGATTTTTTTTCCAATAACTTAAAAGTCTCCAGAATGGCAGTTATTTACTGTACACTAAAATGTTGGATGCATTAATCTTGATATACCTGTACAATCCCTTTTGTTACATCCTGCTTTCTTTATGGAAATCATTTGGCCAGAGCAATGCCACAACGTCTACAACTTGTTCTGAGTGGTGTTTTCAGAGAAACACTTCTTCAAATAGAAAAAGCCATAAAATACATTTTTCTGGAAAGCAACACATTGAAATTACAAATATTTATCGTGGGCTATAAATATAATCCTTAGCTTGAAGTGACATTTTAAAAGAATCACCTTTGGTACTTCTCAAATATCTCCTAGAGCCATTCTGCTCGTCAAGGATCTGTTGGGTCATTGCAGTAGGTAGACATATTATTCATGTCAAGGAAGATTAAAAATTCTAGGAATCCAGAGTTTTAGTCTGAGTAAGCAGAGCAGAAACTGTGCATGGTTTTAATTTCAAGTGGATTTTTTTTTAGCTGAAATGGGACCATAGTACAGGTCCTCTTCGACTTACGACCACAATTGAGCCCAAAATTTCTCTTGCTAAGTGAAACATTTACTAAGTGAGTTTTACCCAGGGGTGAAATTAACTTACTTTCGCTACCGGTTTGCAAATGTGAGCACAAGTGCCACCTCCACACAGGCGCAGGACCTTCCATGCATGCGCAGAGCGTAAAAAATGATGTGATGACATCTGGGCGGGTGGGCGGAACCTGCTACCAAGCATGCCTGCAAAGGTAAGTAGAACAGCAGGTGGGGAATCTACAGGATTTTAGCTAATATAAATCACGTGTCACAGCTGATCGTCAGAAATACCGGTTCGCTCAAACCAGTAGCATTTTTAAACTACCGGTTCAGGTGAACCGGTAGCATTTTTTACTATTGGTTTGGGCGAACCAGTCCAAACCGGTAGCATTTCACCCCTGCTTTTATTCCATTTTGTGACCTTTCTTGCCACAGTTGTTAAGTTAGGATAGTGACGCAGTTGTTAAGTGAATATGGTTTCCCCATTGACTTTTGCTTGTCAGAAGGTCACAGAAGCTGATCGTATGGCCCCAAGGGACTGAAACCATCATAAATGTGAGTCAGTTGCCCAGCACCTAAATTTTGATCATATGACCATGGGATACTTCAGTGGTCATAAGTGTGAAAAATGGTCATAAGTCCCTTTTTTTCAGTGCCGTTGTCACTTTGAACGGTCACTAAATGACCGGTTGTAAATTGAGGCAACTGCACATCGAATCCATCAAACTTTATGAAGACAACCAAGAACATATTGTGGCTCCCTTTTCTATTGTCCTTGTTAGATGATAAAGAAAGCATATTCTGAATTTTTGTTTGGTTTAATTGATTACTAGTGGCCCATGTCTATTACTCTAGTGCAGTGATTCTCAACCTTCCCAATGCCGCGACCCTTTAATACAGTTGCTCTTGTTGTGGTGACTCCGAACCATAGAGGAGCTATGTCTCGATTCCTAAGACCATTGAAAATATGTGTTTTCTGATGGTCTTAGGCAACCCCTGTGAAAGGGTCGTTCGATCCCCAAAGGGGTCCTGACCCACAGGTTGAGAACCGCTGCTCTAGTGTGTGTATCCTTTTTCCAAACACAGGAACTTGTTACATTTTTTTAACAGCATTTACATAGGGGTCATCAAAATCGGCACACTGTTAGTGGAGCATGTTGTGGCCCACAAGCAGAGCTGGCAGCAGATTCAGATAGTGAAGAGGTTGGGAAGGAACATGGGCCAGTCCTGGAGTCTGGGGAAGGCTCAGCTGAGGGCTTTGTGTCAGAGGCAGAGATGGGGCCATGGCTGTCTGACATTTATCGGCTGCCTTCAGAGTCAGACATCAGTGAGGCAGAGGCAGACAAACAGCTGGAGCCTGTTCCCAGTGTGCACATGTGCAGAGTTGCCAGATGAAGGAAACAGCTAAGGAACAAGGTTTGACTTGGGAGTAAGGCCACAGGTGCACGGTAAATGTCCCCTCCCACAGGGAATAAAAGAGGAGCGAAAGGGGAATGGAGTTTGCAGGAGACAATTAGTTCGCGTAACTGCTTCGTGACTCTCTGAGACTCCTTGCCAAGTTTTGAAGCTCTCCAAGCCAGATAAGGTCTGTGACTGCAAATTCACCCTTGAAAGACTTTGCTGGAGGTGAATGAGAGGAATTCACAGTAACTTAATAAAAAGGGTTTTTTATCGGGACAAGGAGTCTGCTTCGTGGTTTGGGGAAGCCTGGTTCAGAAGAGAGCATTGTGTCCTACACCCTTTTGTAGATGAATCACACCCCTGTCTAAAAGCGGGTGTGGTTTGCATCCTTTCCCCAGCATCCCTCTGATTTGGACCGCCAGCCTTTTCTTGGTGTTAGTTGCTGAGTGAATAATCCTCTGAGTTTTACATGTGAGTTGGGCATTGTGGCATTCCTTCCTTTTTTTGTTTTTAGAAAGAGAAAGGAGGTAGTTCAAATTCCTTCTTTGTTCCGCGATCTGGCACGTCATCAATTGTGCAGTTCCTCCCAGGACTATATGGCAAAGAATGTGCTCTGTCACTAAAGTTTAATTCTCCATGTGATGGAAGATTATGGAAGACAAATTTATATGTGCAGGGACTAAAGCAGAGGTTTCTCATTTTCCATTACCTTCAAGCTGATTCTTTTAGTCAAAAATGACAGGAGTTAACCTGGTAAATCAAGCATGCAAAATAGGCCAGTTTGAAGTCAGATAGATTTGCTTTAACAAAGCTATTCGGGCCATGATGGCAACATCATTCATTTCTCTTGGGGAGGAGGGATATTCAGCTTGATTCAGGGAAGTAAACTGTGTAACCTCACATTGCTTTTGGCCAGAAAGTGAAGAAAAAGAAACCTGGTGTGTGTGGGTTATCCCATTATTGGCCCAAAGACTTCCAGCTTAAGTGACTTCAAATTGACCCGTAGCTTTGCTGAAGTCAATCTGCCTGGAAGTCCATCAATGTGTGCTGACAGGATTCGACACTGAGTATAAACCAAAGCAGTCCAGTAGTCAAAGCTGAAGGTGATGGTTTATCTCAGCTTTTTCCCCACTATTGGAAGAAGTGATTTGGACTCTTTCCCACTGCAGGTCTTCACAGTGGGTCTTTGCCATGTTAAGAGGCTGGAAAGAGTAGGAACCTCTTTCACTAGTCTGAAAGGAGCTTTCTCATATCAGTCATCTCTCGCAGCCACCGGTAAGATAACTAACTATTCACAATGCATGTCAGGATTGTTTAGTCTGGGAGACAACTTGGAATAACAGAATAATGGAGTTGGAAGTGACCTTGGAGGTCTTCTAGCCCAACCCCCTAGCACGAAATCCTATACCATTTCCCAAAGGCAATTGGACTTTCTGGTTTTTCTTTCAAGATGTTTCACTTCTCATCCAAGAAACTCCTTGGATGGGACATGAAACATTATACTGCTTTTATTGCTTGCTTGCAATAAAATGGAAAATTCAATCCCATTGAATCAAAAAATAATAACAAAATATAGTCTTATGCATTCGTGTTTAGGAAAGCAGCCTAAATTGCATAGCAGCTTAAAACTGGCATCCGTTAGATGAGTAGAAGCATAGACTTGCATTTCAGTATTTGTCTATTTTTCCTGAAGCAACATCTCTACAAACCATTGCATCTTCCTGAAGTGTTCTATTTGCCAGGTATCATTGAAAACCAATAGCATTCATGGACTTCATGATGGGAAGAATGGCATTGTTTCAACCACTTAGTGAAATTCAGATAAATGAACTGATGGTCTATTGTGATCCACGGCACATACCCACTCATGAAGATTGAAAAGCAACTAATGATTTCTCCCTTGCAGAACATCAATTGATTATTCAGACAATACATAAAGTGCCAGTGGAAGCATTTTCGTTAAAAAGTCCTGGGCTCTTCCTGCTGTTTCCTGAATACATTTCAGCAGAGAACTTCAGTCTGCTTCAGGTTTTCAGTTTGCTGGTCCAAATTTCACAACAGGCTTTTATTACAGGATACATTGAACCTTGTCAGTTTCCCCAATATCTACTATATTAATATATCTTGTCCCAATCATGTCCACTCAATATTTTTGTCAACATCCTCCCTATTTCTCAGTTATGGCGTTCCGCATGGAAGCATTGGATAGAAATATAATCTGCCCTTTATATAGTTCTCTCTCTTTATATAGTTCTTTGGGTTGAAAATCCAAAGAAAAATCTGTCTCTATAATGAATCCCAAACAGGATAAATCCAAACTCATGTTGCCACCTACTAATCGGTATAAATCAAAATCAGTGTTTTTTAGTCTCTCCCTTTCTCTCTCTCTCTCTCTCTTCTCCCCCATTCTCTTTCCTCTCCCTCCCTCTCCCTTCTTCCCTCCCTTTCTACCTTTCTCCCCCACTCCCTGCCTTCCTCCTCCCTGCCTTCCTCCTCCCTCCCTCTCTCTCTTCCCCCCTCTCTCTGTATCTGGGTATCTAAGGGTGTGCCTATGTATACCACTGGTATCCACAGAATAAATAACAAATCCTCATTTGTTATTTATTCTCCTTAAATAATTCAGCACATACAGATATTTCAAGTTTTGGGTTGTTTGGCATATATGTTGTTTCAAAGTAATTATTCAAAAAATAAAGGAAGACAAGTGAATTCCATCACAGAGGCTTTTTTCTTTATTGCAATTCATAAAAGGTGCTGGGCCGAACAAGGAATTAATGTGGTTTTGCTTTTTCAATAACCAGGTCAAACAACTACTGGTATATTAATTTTAGGGCCATTCCCAATGATAGATCCCTGCCTTGAACAAGTTTCCAACCTCAGAATTTCCAAGTTGGAGACCCTCCCACTGCCAGAGTCGTCCATTGCACAGTTATTGACAATATTCAACTAAGTTTACCAATGATACTACTATTAGTTCTAGTAATAGCATGAGAAGAAGGCAAATTCTGCTGTTCTTAGCTGGGATAAAAAGATCAAATGTTCTTCACACTGTGAAATCGAGAAAGGAACACATTCTAGAAAGCAAGCAAGAACCAGAAAATTCTGCTTTGCTTGTCACATATGGAGGATTGGAATGGGAATATATATTTTGCTCTAATGTTATTTTTTCTTATCATCGGTTTCTAATGTATGAGATCTTTTGTTCATCTTAACTATTATCCCAATGCCTTATCACTACATTTCATCAAGTGCTGACTATTTTGGGCCACCACTAAAGCAACTTATTAAGTGATTGTGTTATATGCCTCTCGTAGAAATAAAATGTTGTCTAAAGAGAGGTCAGCTTGTGATGAGGGAACCATTTTCCACTTGCAGGTAGATGCTTATTACATTGGAATGAGAAAACTCTCTATACATAAAATTGGTGTTTTCCTAACGACTAGAAGACCAAGATCCCAAAGAGATGCATGAAGAACAACAGTTTGTGAAAAAAGATTTCAAGTGTTTCCCTTCAGGGGAATATCCCAGACTCAGTGACGTGCGATGAGGTTTATGGCTGGTGAGGCTGGTGATGTCATCAGGAAGGCGGGGAATGGGACCACGTGTGCTGGAGGCTGAGGAACAGTTGAAAAATGGAGTTCATGTATAGAATAGAATAGAATAGAATAGAATAGAATAGAATAGAATAGAATTGAATTGAATTGAATTGAATTGAATTATTTATTGGCCAAATGTGATTGGATACACAAGGAATTTGCCTGGTGCATATACTCTCAGTGTACATAAAAAAAAAATAGAATACATTCATCAAGAATCATAAGATACAAGAGTTAGTGATAGTCATAGGTTACTAATAAGCAATCAAATTATACTAGGAAACAAATAAAACAATATAAATTTTAAAGATGCATGGTTATAGTCATAAGTGGGAAGAGATAGGTACTAGGAAAGAGATAGGTATTAGGAAGGTAGAGAATAATAATAGTAATACAGTCTTAGTAGATAATTCGACAGTGTTGTGGGGATTAGTTGTTTAGCAGACTGATGGCATTTGGGGAAAAACTGTCTTTGTGTCTAGTTGTTCTGGTGTGCAGTGCTCTATAGCATCATTTTGAGAGTAGAAGTTGAAACAATTTATGTTCCAGGATTGAGGGGTCAGTAGATATTTTCACAGCCCTCTTTTTGACTCCTGCAGTATACAGGAACAGTTGAAAAATTGAGTTCTCATATTTAACATTGATATAAATTTTCTATAATGAAAACATTAATTCACTTTAATCTTCACAACGTTTATAACTTTGAGTTTCTATTGTATAATCACTACTGTTAATTTTATACTATTTGTATCCCATAAAGTGTTTCTTTTATACTACATAATAAAAACAATTAATTTGGAAAGGAAAAACAAAAACAAAATTAGCCTTGAGAAGTCAAGATAAAACATCTGAAGAGCTGCCACACAAAAGATAAAACAGATTTGTTATCTGTTGCTCTTCTTAAAAGTCATATATGTAGATTGCAAAAAATACTATTTTTAATTCAGCATTAAAGAAACAAACCATTCAAGAGAGGAACAAACTGCCTCTAATAGTGATATAATCTCATACTTTAGAGGTATTTACTGTATTTTTTGGAGTATAAAATGCACCTTTTTTCCCAAAAAAAGAGGGTGAAAATTTGGGTGTGTCTTATACACCGAATGTAGCACCACGCACCACCCACCCCACAAAATGCGAGGTATGGAGGCAGTGAGGGTCTGTGGCAATCCCTGCAGCCTGGAACAGCTGATTGGGGGTATTCCGGCAGTCCGATCCACCTACCAATCAGCTGTGCTGAATCAGGCTGCAGTAAGTGCTGAAACTGGTCAGAGATTGCAGCAGCAATCACATTCAGAAAGCACAGTAACTGATTCAGCAGGATTCAAAATAATAATAATAATATATGTTATATTGGGTGAATGGAAGAGGCAGACTCAGGCTAGTAACAATAGCTCTTTATTAGCGCAAACTATGTACAATCCAGCAACCTTCTGTTTGACAGCATTCCCTTTTATAGGGTGCTGTCAAACGTCTTAGCCAATCACTATTGAGTATTTTCCCACCGGATCGGAGGGCCTTGGTGGAACTTACAATACTGGCTGTCAGTATGTAACACCTCTCCCCTCTTAGTTGGGCTGATCCGGCTGGTGACGTACTCATGTAGGTAGGCGGGTTTTCTACATACCCTCGCTAACCTGCGCAATTCAGTTGGTCCTGGAACTTCAGTCAGGTCAGTTGGACCTGTTGACTCTCTGGCCTCGCCTGGTGGAAGCTCCTGGAACTTTCCACAGGGCGCGGCTGGAGATTCTAGAGCCAGTTCGCTCGGACTCGCTGCGGCCCTGCAACTTCACCAGGTAAGTAATCCAGTACCTTTGGACTTGAATTGTCTATGGAAGGAGTGAATGTTTGCTCCTTTTGAGTAGGTCTTTGACTAACTCATGCAGGAGTTACCTCTAGTTGCCTAAGATTGGATTGGGAGAGGCGGCCTCGGAGTTGGTCAATGTGCCACCTCCAAATTCTACCGTCCTCGAGCTCCAATTTGTAAGAGCGAGGTCTGGTGATTTCTGCAATTTTGGCAGGAATTCAGAGAGCCCCCCCCCCCCAGCATAGTTGTGGGCGTGAACTCGATCCCCTATGCTAAAGGTTTTGATTTTGCTGGTTGAATCCAAGGGTGGTTGAGCAGAATAATTTGGGTGTAGCTGGTCTAAAGACGATCTTAGCCGGCGACCCATCAGAAGCTCGGCGGGTTTCTGCCAGTGTTGCACTTGCTGCTGGTTCTCCATCACATACAGACTCTCAGAAATCAGGACAAATAGGAGGTGAATAAAATATTCATCAGCAGTTCAGAGTTCATAATTGCATGGACTGAGGCGAGAGAAAATATATTTTGTGTAAATATGCCTTCCGAGATCTTAAACATTTTGTACAAAAATATTCTACCGCATCCAGTGGGAATGTAGCTGCAGAAATCCTGCAAACATGACTTTGACAAAGGTTACAGCATACACAGCTTCAAATATAGACCCACACTAGAGCAATGTATATTTGCTTAGTCTTCAACTAACACCTAAAACCTATTCTCTTTTCGTGGGGCATCTATACTTACAGAAGAGGGTGAAGTGAATAATATACATCAGTAAGAAATTCAAACAAATCCTTGTGCATTCAGATTGCTGTTATGATGACTAGTTTATTGCAACTTGCCTCTCTTGGAGGACAGCAGCTGCGCTCTGCAGTGCATTAAGCTGAAGTTTTTCTAAGCTTTTCTATTTGTGATCATTCATTGAAAATCCAGAGATTGAACAGGGGAATAACAGAATGACAGAATTGGAAGGGGACTTGGAGGTCTTCTAATTGATCTTACTGTCAGGAAATCTCTCCTTAGATCTAGGTTGGTTCTCTCCTTGATTGGTTTCCATCCATTGCTCCTTGTTTAATCTTCCAGTGCTTTGGAGAATAGGTCCCCCCCCCACTCTTATTTGTGGCAGCCCCTCCAATATTGGAACACTGCTATCATGTCACCCCTAGTCCTTTTTTTCATTAAACAGTATAAAGCATTAGACCAAAGTCTTTCTTTATCACAGCAGCTGGTTAATCTCCTATCTGTGCCTGCACTAGAGTATGGACTAGTTTGCATATAAATGTACATTTGTATAAAGAAAGAGATTGCTGGAATGCTCTGTAATACCTGTTTGCCAATCAGTGGTGGGATTCAAAAAATTTTACTACCAGTTCTGTGGACATGGCGTGGCATGGTGTTGATTGGCGAGTGTGGCAGGGTAAGGATACTGTAAAATCTCCATTCCCTCCCCACCCCACTAACCAGCTTTCCAGCTCCAGTCAATAGAAGAAGACCCAGCCAATCAGTTGGGACGTGGGAGGCAGCAAATAGATGGGGGCGGAGCCAGCCAGAGGTGGTATTTGCCTGTTCTCTGAACTACTCAAAATTTCCACTAGCGGTTTGCCAGAACCAATCAGACCTGGCTGAATACCACCTCTGATGCCAATCATCTAAATCAAAAGTGTATAAAATGATGGTTTGGCCACTAGCACTGAATGGCACCAAGTCTCGCCAACCAACAGAAACTACTGAGCAGGGAAATGTGATTGCTCCATTAGTCATTAGGTGTCTCTCTTCTCGACCATGTCAGCAATGATACAATCCAGCAGCAGATGGGTATTGTGTTAGTAACAGAAAAAATGAAGGAAAGATGCCTAGGACCACAGTCTACAAGCCTATCCCATACCCACACCATCACCTGCACCATGGCCTACCCTTCTGCTTTACATAAAACCTAAAAAGACTAGATCAGAGGCAAAAGATTTTGTGCAGAGATCCTTTTGAATTCTGTTGATAGATTTAGTAGATCTTTATTCTCCATTATATAAAGTCTATGTCAGGCCTGTAATTATGTTCTTTTTAGGATCTTTGGCCTGCCACACTTTCTTATAATTTTCTATGTGTTTTAGTAGTGTAGTAGTTGGGAGGGGGGGATAGAAAGGAGTAGGATTGTGGAATGTATTGTTGTCATTCTTTTATAGAAGCTCAAGGTCATCTTTTGTCTCCGCACCTCGACACCTGACCGGAAGCAGAGGGGTGTTGATGCCAGCATGGAAGATGATGATTGGAACATGTGATGGATTATGGGGTGTGGGGATAGATCATGAACTTTCAACTGGGTGGAATTCCAGGAAGAGAGTTGGAATTCCATAGACGTGCTAACTTGCCTGCATGATTAAAAGGGAACTTTAAGGATGATTCTGCCTTGGTCTCTGATGATTTCACACATGGTATTCAGAACGCTAACAGTCTAGTGAAGAACCACATTAAATAAAATTGAAACAGAAGAAAGAAACAATCAGTAGCTATCATCAAGTGGTTAGGAATAGTGAAGATGACTATCAATGAGATTTATGGGAGGAAGGATTTGGATGTTGCAGTCTTTAAGCATATACATCACAGGTGTCAAACTCGCTGTGTGACGTTTTGCAATGCTTTTCACATTTGCAGAGCTGGGGTGGGCATGGCCTGTGTGTGACGCATCTGCCCCACGGGCCGCCAGTTGAGGACCTCTGATATGTATGGAAATATGTGGAACTGTTGATCCTAGCCAAAGATACTGATGATATAAATGTATTGGTACTTTCTGTGGTATGATTTGTTTCTAAAGAAAAAAATATTCCTGTCCATCAAAGCACAACAGCCAGATGACAGTCATAGGTGAGCTATATGGGGAATCAGTTTTTGAAGGAATCCATAATTCATAGGTTTTCCTGCACCATCCTACCAAGGGATAGAGAGAGAGATAACATTTTCAAACTTGGTACAAAATGTTGTGTTAAATACTGTTTTAAAAACTTTTACTTCAGGCATTGACCAACATAGAATACTGATCCATTCGGGTTACATTACTAGATATAGCAGCAACATATTTTATATTGCTATCACGACTGGAGCATTTGTACCAGTTGCTGAGTTTTCAAATGAGCTGCCAATTATGATCCATTAATAAGGTGTTACAAAAATTGCACTTGATTGACAAGACAGGATTATATTAACCACGGTACTTCTTCACCGGGTGGTCTTGCGGCTTTTGTTGTTGTTGTTTCCTGAACACCATGGTGTCACCTACCACTTATCTCTCTTTCACACTAAGTTACACCACATTAGTAGATGGAAATTTACCATTCAGCTCAGTTAATCTGTTCTGTGGGAAACGAGTATTTGTTTATCACAAGTCTGCTTATTTACAAAGGTATTCGCATTTTTAATATCAGATTTTGGTATCATAGAACATGGCACTGCAGCCACCATGTAAACATTTACCTTTCTAGAAATAAGAATTCACAGAGTGTAATAATTCTTTTAGGAAAATCACAGTATTTAAGACACTTGTTGGAACGTGACTTATTGGCTTCTATCATATATAATTTAAAAGTGTAAAAGAGAATTAGGAACACTGTGTTATCCTTTTCCTTAGTATTTATCGAGTAATTGTCTTCTTTCTTTCTTTCTTTCTTTCTTTCTTTCTTTCTTTCTTTCTTTCTTTCTTTCTTTCTTTCATCTGCATAGATTCCTTTTCAAGCTACAGAGAGATATCACCATATCAAGTAAACCTTTATTTTCCAAACAGCTACACTAATCAATGCAAGCACAATGTTTGTCCTATAAATCTACTTTGAATGAAGAATTTCATTTTGACCTCTGTGAAAAGAAGAGACCTCTCTGGAGCTAAACATAATCCATAAATCTAATTGAATATTTTAAATGTTTCTACAACATACAAATTCTTTCCTTGGCCAGTGAAGCATGTTCTGAGAATAAGGGAAATGTCCACCTTTTCAAGTCATGTTCACTACCATAAAGATCTTTGGATAATTCTCTTTCTCCCACACAGCAAATTTTACATAAAACCAAGCAAAATTCTAACTGATCTGTATTAATCAACTTCAATATGCATTCTTATCTCCTGTTCCTACCTGTCTGCCATAAAGCTTTTAAAGTTTAAATTAGAAAGAGGGACAATAGTGTTTTGAATGTGCAAAGTTACACCTTGGTTTTTATGAGTTAAATTTGCATGTTCAAGACAGTGGATAAACAAATTTTAATTTTGCTTTCCTCCACATGTAATGTTTAAGCATACTTTAATGTCTTCCATTTCTAGAAAATGTACATTTCAGCAAATAATTAAATGCAAACATCTGATGTGAACATGGATATGCCAGAGCATGTATAAGAAAAAACATAATAACTGGAATTTGGAAAGATGGGGAGACATATTTTATCTTAAGCTGTTTCAATTGAATATTTTTCCATTTACAAATGAGCAATATATATTTATTTTACTGAGCACTGGCTTCAAACCTAATTGTGATAAAATGGTTAGGATCTTGAACTAAAATTGGGAAAACTAAGGTTTACATCCCTCAGCCACAGAAAATCGCAGTGTGACTTTGAGCTAGTTACTATTTCTCTAAGATGATTAGGGGGTGGAGGCTAAAATATGTGAAGTATGGTTGCAGAAATTGGGTCTGTCTAGTCTAGTGAAAAGAAGGACTAGGGGTGACATAATAGCAGTGTTCCAATATTTGAGGGACTGCCACAAAAAAAGAAGGGGTGTCAACTTGTAAGAGCCATGGTGGTGCAGTGGTTAAAGTGCAGAACTGCAGGCTACTTCTGCTGGCTGCCGGCTGCCTGCAATTTGGCAGTTCGAATCTCACCAGGCTCCAGGTTGACTCAGCCTTCCATCCGTCGGAGGTGGGTAAAATGGGGACCCAAATCGTTGGGGGAGCAACATGATGACTCTGTAAACTGCTTAGAGAGGGCTGAGAGCACTGTAAAGCAGTATACAAGTCTAGTTTAAGTGCTATTGCTACCTACATATGATGACAAAAATATCAGGAGAATAAGCTAATATAGTTGCAACAGCTTTAAATAGAAATCACAGACAAGAGTGAAGCAAGCAACATGCTGCTTAATGCCAACTGGAATCTCTTTCAACCATGGGAATGGTAGCATTCTCACAGGCATTCCTCATAAATCACATGCCTTTAGATACAATATCTCCACTCTTTATGATCTCATTTTGTTTGGACTCCCAAAAAGGTAGAGAAACGGGACTCCAGCTTTCAGTTCTAGAAAGGCAGACTGAGATGATAAAGCAGTCGCTTCACAATCTACTATCCTATTAAGTTTCGAAAGTTCAGCACAAGGAGGCCGTTGCCCACAGCCAGAATTCAAAGCTGCTGACTCAGTGATGTAAAGTGGCAACCGCACATTAAAGCAGCGGGAGGCATATAGCCCTGTCTCCTTCGGTTAGGCAATGAAGACAGATGTGTGACAGCCACTTGATGCATTTCCAAGCCTTTGGGGCAGAGGAATAGATTGGAAGCCCCCCACTCTAATAATCTCCTACTGTAATCGCACAAAAGGGAGTTCCCTTGCTGTTCATTTGCATCCATTTCTTGTATCACTTTTTCATCCCCTTTTTGGGGAACCCATATGGTTTAATGCCAGTGTCTGCTGAGTAGAAAGAGGGAAAGGGCTGATTAATCTGCAGCAGCTGATGTTGTAGCAAATATGCTCGTGAAAGTGATGGAGCACCTTCATCTAATTGGATCTGAAATGGAATAAAATAATGAAAAATTTAACACATCCTTTCTCTTTTTGCATTGTGGGAGCAGGTTTGGGAAGCAACGGACAGCCTTAGGCATTGTGTGTGTGTGTGTGTGTGTGTGTGTGTGTGTGTGTGTTGTATTTGTGCTGATAAATAAATAAAGGGAGACTAGTATAGATCCATTTTGAGCTATTTAGCTCTCATCAGCTAGCCATACCCTTACTGGGATTTGAACCTGGGCTGTATTATATATTAGGCAGGAGTCTTAGCCACTATGCCACAGGCTCTCCTCCTTTATCAGCTGAGCCAGGGAAATAAGTATGTGTTTGTGTTACAACCCCTGGTATGTTACAACATACCAGGGGTTGTAACACAAATACATACATACATACATACATACATACATACATACATACATACATACATACATACATATCAGCTGATAAGGAGGAGAGCCTTAGTGGCTAATACATCTGCCTAATATGTAATACAGCCCAGGTTCGAATCGCAGTAAGGGTATGGCTAGCTGATGAGAGCTAAATAGCTTGAAATAGATCTATACTAGTCTCCCTTTATTTATTTATCAGCACAAATACAACACACACACACACACACACACACACACGTCATAACCCTGTTAAAATGCTAGTTTTTTGAGATGTGGGGAAAAATCAGACCAAGAAGAATTTTTTTCCACATCTTTAATGTAACATATAAGCTGTACAATTCAATTGAAAAACAAACTAAAATCTTTTAGGGGGAAAATAAAATAATAATATTTCTAAAATAACATTTCTTATAATCATGGGCATACACAAATAGAATAGAATATATCTTTCTTAAGGTCACAGACCAGCAATAGATATCACTTTTTACAATATATTAAAAAAAATACTGACATTAAAAGTGGGTAATAACATCCCTGTTAAAAAAAATACATGTTCTCAAACTGTTCGGGTCACTTCGTAGTTTACGTTGGTGAAAAACTAATAAGTATGTGAGTAAATATGATAAACATCATGGTGGACTAGCAGTGCGCCAATCGCCTCTCAATGGGTGTACACATATTCACACCAATATCCTATATACTGTGTAACTCCATTATTATAAAAAACGTAGTAGGGTATTGTACCCCCATTCCTTCCAAAAAATTAGAAGAGAAAGGATAATAAATTGGAAATGTGGACAAGATATCATATGCGACCTGCTTTTATAAGTCAAGTCGTATTTTTCCTGAAAAATATTTTTGCTCTTGACATATGTGGCACAAAGCAGGTTCAATGTATTTTTTTTATTTCAATAGAAAGCAACAGTTTCTAATCTGGACAGCAGTGTCAGCAGCTGGAAAATCAAATCATTTAGGGACTCTTGTTTAAAAAGCTTTTAACAGCACTCCAGATACAACCGATTTCTAAATGGATCAGTTCATCATAGGCCCTTCATTCTTCCCACCCACCCACCACTTTCACTCATTCACCCACCCACTCACCCACCCATACAAACACACAACCTGTTTTCCTTCCTTACAAAAATTCCCCTGACAAAATGGACAAGACAATAAAAAGACTTTGTGGGAACCAAGAGAAGGATCCATTTTATTTTATTTTTTTATGGTTAGTTTTTGTTTGTCACAGTGAATCGAAAATAATATTTTCCATGTTGAAGCCTCGTATGGAAATACAGAAATGAATGGTGGGGGGAAAAACGTTGATTAAACCACCTATTAAATTAAATTGAGATCACATTGGGTCAGAGAAGGGTTGGGGAACATATAATTCTAGACAAATAATTAATTAAGCTGATGAAATATGGATCTGAAACATGTTTTATTCACTCTAAGGTGACTGTTTCGGAATAAATTTACTGTTATCTGTGACATTTCTGGTTCCCTCTTCGATTACTTTAAATGCCTTCTTCATCAGCAAGCAAATGATAGGTTTACCAATGATTGAGATCTGTAAGACTTATATGCAATCATCATGTGACTCAATAGCATACCTCTTATTAAAATGAAGGGACAGGAGATAGCTCCTTCTTGATTTATTTATAGGTTCCTAGGTATACTAGATCACTCAGTCCCAAGCCATAAGACTTTGGTTGGATAAGATAATATTTGATATAATGCAGCTGCTTTTAATTCTTTAAACAAGAATTTTTGTTCTGATTAATAATTGGGTTTAACCGCCAGATCTTAAATTGTCAAGGAATTATATTGTGAGGATATAATAACATTTTTAATGAGATAGTTAATATTTCTTACCCCTGGTACACAGGAATTTTATTGTTGTTATTTACATTTATAGAATAATACTATTTTGATTGCTTGAAATGGAAAAGGCTTAACCTCTTGTTGAAGGTGAGCATAAAGAATGCAAAGCTAATCTGCTGTTTAGGATTAAAATAAGTAAGACTACCTCAATAGGCAAAAACCATACAAATAAGTGGAGAAGATGTTAAAGCAGTAAATCAGTTTTTTTTTCTAAATTCAAATATTTACAGGGATGATTGCAGGAACCATGAAATAGAAACCAACTATTTAGAAAAAGACCAATCCCCCAAGAAAGACTATTACAACCCTTGACAAATTATTAAATGCAGAATCACCACACTGCTAGTAAAGGTTAAAGGTAAAGTTTCTCCTCCCACATATGTGCTACACATTCCCAACTCTAGGGGGCAGTGCTCATCTCCGTTTCAAAGCCGAAGTGTCAGCGCTGTCTGAAGACATCTCTGTGGTCATGTGGCCAGCATGACTAAATGCAAAAGATGCATGGAACACTGTTACCTTCCCACCAAAGATGGTTCCTGTTTTTCTTCTTGCATTTTTTACATGCTTTCGAACTGCTAGGTTGGCAGAAGCTGGGACAAGTAATGGGAGCTCAGTAATTGGGGATTTGAACCGCCGAACTGCCGACCTTTCTGATCGACAAGCTCAGCGTCTTAGCCACTGAGCCACTGCATCCCTTAAAAAGGTTACATATTTTCAAAACCATGATTTTTCTCAGTTGTAATATACGGCTGTGAAATCTGGGCCCATCGGATAGGAGAAATGAAGAAAAAATGATGTTGTTGAATTGTGGTGTCGCAGCGGATTGCTGAGAACTCCTTAGATCAAAGGAATAAGACGTTATTTTAATACTAGATGAAGTAAAAGCAAACTACTCACTGGAACCCCTGACAATAAAGTTAAAGCTTAAATATTTTTGACACGCAAGACAAAGAAAGAGTGAATTGAGAAGACCTTGATGCTTGGCTAAAAGAAGAGGTGCTATTACTAAGGATACCAGCACGAGCTGACAAGAACTCTAAGAAGCAGTTATTGACAAACATTCCTAGCAAAATGGTGTCCATCAGATCACAAAAAGCCAGCAGCCAGCGGATAAAAGAGGAACAACAAATCATGTGCTATCTTGGTTTTCTTCCCCAGGCTAAATTATATTAATTGAGTTTATTTTATGTGTGCTACCAGCCAACTCCATACCCCCCTCTAAGTCTAGCAATAAAAAGTGTTCAGGACTGGACACACTTCAAAAACTGTGAACAATTTAATCTTATTACGTTATTTTCCTGCATGTTGATAAGCAGCTTTTGTTCGCTGCCAGTTGTTTCAAATTTCCATCTCAGTAGGGAGCTTCTTTGAAAACCCTTGGAGCCCAAAGATCTTGATGTCTGCTAATCTCCTGTTGGGAAAGGAGAAGAAAAGGAGCATCTCCAGCTTTTCACACGGGTCATCCCCTAGACATTCCCAGCAGGCCTGTATCTGTTCTGATACCAAGGTTTCTGTGTTGAAAACTTAACACTTTTGGGTTTTTATATGAGTAGAATTTTAAAAAAGCTGTGTGGCTGGATTTTGTCCACCGAAATTGAGCCTTTGGACAGACACACACAAAAAAAATCCCAAAATCCTGTAATCCGTACGATGCCCTATCAGAGACCAAGATATTGTAGCTGAAATTTAAAGACCTTGGAGAGCATCTTCTGATATAAAGTTTCTTTCTTGCTGTTGAGATTTCATACTGCAGCTTAGAGCTTCAGTTTGGGTTGTATTTTGGTTTTTTTTCTCATTGCAAGCTGCCAACAAGCTTTGCTTTTCTGTCAGGTTGTGTAGACAGGCTATTATTATTTTTTCCTCAATATTGGGAATCCAATGACTACTTCAGCTTCAACCGCAATAATACACGGGCACACAATAGATACAAACTCAAGGTAAACCGCTCCAAACTCGATTGCAGAAAATACAACTTCAGCAACAGAGTGGTCAATGCCTGGAATGCACTACCTGACTCTGTTGTTACATCCTCAAAACTTCATAACTTTAATCTTAAACTATCTACTATTGACCTCCCCCCATTCTTAAGAGGTCCGTAAAGGCCCCCTTTACGGACCTAACCTCCCTGTCCTACTTCCGTTATTTATTTGTATCCATTTCCTGTATTCTTATTCATGTTTATTCTTATTCCTGTTACCTTGCACATGAGTGACAAACTGACTAACTAACTAAATAAATAAGATGATTAGTGGTGGAAAGGGATGATGTTCAAAATCCTGACTTCTAGTTGCACTTGCTTGCAATATGAGTTATATAGGGCGGATTATTGGGTGTTCACTTTCTTATAAATCTTGAATAATTCGAGGAAAGTCATTAACAAATTTACTCTGAGTTCATGACAGTGTGATGAAGCTCAATGCTCCAGCACAGCTTCACTACCCTTAATTATCACATTTATCAAAGCAATGAATTTTCAGCCGTGCCCTTTCCACCTACAAGCCTTCTTTTTAATCTAACCATTTCAATATAAAGGTTTGCACATAAAACGTCACCCTGCTTGCAGTTTAGGTATACGTTGCTTTAAATATTAAGAATTGTAGGAAATTATTTATAATAGAATGAATCAAATTCTAAAAGCTGAATTTGGTTGCTAACTTTTTGCTAATTTTATATTTACAAATTATAGAGAGCCAGTGTAGTATAGTATAGGCGCTTTTCATAATTTAGAATCCTAGTTATTCCAAGGCTTATTCAACATTATCGAAGGTGAATAGGAAGTTAACCTTCATGATCTTTCCCACTAAGTCAGTGTTCCCCAACCAGATAAATCCAGGTGGGTAGATTTTAATTCTTAGAATTTTCCACTCAGCACATCCATCCCGAGAACATATTTCAAAGTTCCCAAGACTGAGGAGCACTGGTCTATGTATATATTCTTTGCCAACATTTTTTTTCAACAAGTGTACTGCAAGAATTTGAATTTAAGTTTTCTGTAGTTTCAGCACTTCTTCTATTTGAATGTTGATCTCCCAGAGTCATTTTTCATTAATATTCAGATAAGCCATAGTCCTTGTTGTTCATAGCACATGGTTCAATTCCTATATTTAAACAGAAACAAATGGGAAAAAGAAATGAATAAGAGATGGAACCAGAGTTTACTATGCAAGATGGGAAAAACTAACATTGATCACTACTGCCTAAAGAAATTAACTTCCTTTCATTCCTATCAGGTGGGCCTCTTTGTGAACAGGTCTTAATAAATAATAATAATAATAATAATAATAATAATAATAATAATAATAATAATAATAATAATAATAATAATAATAATAATAATAATAATAATAATAATAAATATTTATTTCTTAGCCGCACCCTCTCCCGAAGGAAAGCACCTTGAAAATGTTTTTTGTGATCTTGGGCTATAGCTTTTAAACTGTTCTGGGTGCTAAGACTTAGTTTGCTCTAATAAATAAAGCAAGAATAAATAGACAATTATTATATTTTGTCCCTTTAAGACTGTATTGACTCTTGGTGGCTTCCTTGACAACTCTCAGCAGATTTTCAGAAATGGTTTGCCGTTTCTTTTTTCCTAGGGCTGTGAAAGAATGACTGGCCCAAGGTCATTCAGTTGGCTTTGTGCCTAAGATATAATAGTTTGGGAGAACAGCAGGCAGAACTGAGGATGGAGTGAAGTATATGATTAATGTCAGACACAAAGAATCAGGGCCATTCATAAGTTTGCAGCATAGAAGATTTCTTCAAGCCTATACGCAAGAATCTGTTCAACTAAAGTTAAATTGTAAACTGACACCAGAGTCAATGGAATTCAGAAGGAGTTGGATTTAAAGCGTTTGTGGGAGTGCAAGGAGTCTAAGTTGATGATGTGCTTAACTCTGCCCTCTGGCTTGCCTGCTCGTCTACAATAACTCTCAAGTTCTAGTCTGGCACCTTAACCACTACCCCAAGCTGGTTCTTCTTTGTTATATTTTAAGAAAACTATAATTCTTTAACATTCTTTAGGATATCAAATATGTTTTTCTCCTGAACTGATATTTGCTTAAAGGTAAAGGTAAAGATTCACCTCGCACATATGTGCTAGTTGTTCCCAACTCTAGGGGGCAATGCTCATCTCCAGTTCAAAGCTGAAGAGCCAGCACTGTCCGAAGAGGTCTCTGGGGTCATGTAGCCGGCATGACTTAATGCTGAAGGTGCACGGAACGCTGTTACCTTCCCATCAAAAGTGGTTCCTATTTTTCTACTTGCATTTTTATGTGCTTTCAAACTGCTAGGTTGGCAGAAGCTGGAACAAGTAACGGGAGCTCACTCGTTACCCGGCACTAGGGATTCGAACTGCTGAACTGCCAAACTTTCTTATTGACAAGCTCAGCATCTTAGCCACTGAGCCACTGCGTCCCTATAGATATTTATAAATATAAATATAGATATTTGCTTGAATGATGCCTAACACGAACTAGGACTTTAGGATTTTGTCAACCACTGGATAAAAGCAAAGATTTATAGAAAAAAGTCTAGATTTGTGCAGTCCAGAGGTGGAAGCCCTAAAATGACAATCAAAGATGAACAGTATCTACAGGGGGAGGGGGAAGGGAGTATAAAGTAGACAAAATGGGCTGATGAAAAATTGTAATGCAAGTTCTACTCTTTTGGCATGTGAGTTGCATGCATATCGAAAAGGAGCAGGACTTACTTCACAGCATCCCATCTTTCCTAATTGGACCCTCATATGCAGATGTCATCGAGGAACGCTAAATAATCAGAAATGTGATTATCTGTAAAACATGGGACTATGGAACCTTTCCCCTTTCAAGAATCTTTTAAACTTTTCCAAATTTTTATTGGGAAAAACCTTGGGCTATTTTACATATGGCACTAGGAGGAAAATAATTTGTTAGTGCCCCCAGCCCAGAACTTTACACTGAAGTAAATAACTTTTCTCACTTTCTCTTCTGATTGCTCACTGTAATCTCATCTACCTTTTCTTTCTGGCCTAGCCTTCAACAAATCACGAAACAGACTCTTTGTCCTGAAAAAAAAACTCTTTTCATTTGGTTAATGTGAATTCCTAGCATTCACATCCACCAAAGTCCTGGCAAACAGTCTTTCAAAGGTAAATTGCAGCTACAGACCAGTGGTGGGTTGCAGGCGGTATGCCCCAGTACGAGTGTACGGATGCCTGCCCGGAGCACTGGATACTGTTCTGATACGATGCTCTGCCCGCCTGAGCTCCTTACCTGTATTTGAGATCTTCGGCGCTTCTGTGCACACGCATTGAGTGCACGGCACCTGCGCGATGCTTCACCAAGCAGCTGGAGCATTGCGGAGGCATTGCAAGAGGTAAGGACCTATGCGTGCGCTGTGCACGTGCTTGTGGTGGACGCCAGGTCCTGTTGCAACCATACCAGTTGCAATGGGATCCGGAACCCACCACTGCCACAGACCTTATCAGTCTCTGAATAGTTGCTTCCAGATGCAAGGAGTCTCTCAGATAAGCAAATCTTTATATGAATTGTCTCCTGCAAACACCATTCCCCTTTTACTCCTATTTATTTTCTATAGGAGGGGCCATTCAGCGTCCCCTTGTACCTTTATTCCCAAGTCTACCTCTGTTCCTTAACTTTTCCCTTCTACTGACAGCTCTGTGCATGCGCACATCGGGAACAGGCTCCAGCTGTTCTTCAGTCCCACCTATCTCCGACTCCGAAGGTAGTTGATAACTGTCTGACAACGCTGGCTCCCTCTCTGCCTCCGACACAGAGCACTCATCAGAGCCTTCCCCAGACTCCAGGACTGCCCCCCCCAACCTCCTCACTGTCGGAGTCTGCTGCCAGCTCCGCGGGCCACAACACCTTTCATCTCCTTCCAGTTAGGATATGTTTCCCAAGATTCTAATTTCTGCTTATTAAGTAGCTTAAAGTAATAAATAATAAATATATTTGAGATACACTGTTTTTTGTAATGTGCAACTCAATCTTATTTTTGTTCATTTGAGACAGGGAAGGGAAGTCATACCTTTATGAAAAAAGAATCTTAAGGATAAGCTATATATTTTGTTAAATACTAAAGTGTAGGCACTTGGAAAATGATTTGGAAAATGCACATAATTTAAAAAGCCCATTTTTCAGGATTCTGCATGAATCGGAAACAAAGATGATGTTTTAAGGAATCAAATTTATATGACAAGAATTCTTAAAATAATGGCATCTATTTTTTGTTGTTTTGTTTTCTAATGAAACAAAACGGATTTTGATTACTATCTGACACCATGCAGTTGTTAAATTGATTTTTTATTCCATGGTTGCTTGGCAAAACTCCCAGGAACTTTAGTTAGAATAAACTGCTAGACTATGACTGCAAAATACAATTATAGAAGAGAAGAGGAAGTAAACATTTTATTTTCTATTTTTAAATCTGGCAAAGTACAGTTTGTCTTTCAGATCATTAAAAATATGCATATGAGATACACAATGGAACATGTGAGATAGAAAAGAAACACCTCACTCCTTACTGCAAAGTGCTTTTAGTCTCAAGTGCTTTATGAAACCTTTTGATCAGAATTAATGTTCTGCTTGGCTACAAAAGCAACAAGCTTTGATCAAAGGAAGAAAACATGGAAACAAATGTCATATATCACATTTCCTTCTCTTCACACTCCTCTGTGTAAAAAGAAGAGTGGCATGATAGAAAATTAGATTTGGTTAGCTTTTATTTCCAGATCAGACATGGAAGATCATTTGGCACTTTATCTAAATATGCCTTACACAAGAATATGGAACTAGACCTGAGAACTTCAAAATGCTTCAGTCAATTTTTCACTGCAAATTGAAAGTTTTTTTCTCAATGTTTTTTTTAAAATATATTTTTTATTATTTTTACATTTAACACAATGCAGTACCGCAGAGTCGAAGTGACCATGCATTCACATCATACACAATTAGTCTCAACCATTAACTATTAGCCTACTTAGTGCATTATCTATCCTTCTGTCCAATCACAATATATACAGTTTGTTCCAGTCTTGTCACCTTGTCTTATACCAATCATAAAATCTGTTCCAGGCTTCAAAATAATCTGATTCCTCTTTATTTTTAAGTTCAGGAGTGAGCCTATCTGCTTCGGCACAGGCCAACACTTTTCTGATTATATCTAGCTCTGATGGTGTATTTTCTTTTTTCCAATACTGCGCAAAAGTTATGCACGGCGCAGTTAGTACATGTATAATTAGATAGAGTACAATTTTCTTAAACCCCTCCGGTATTATGCCTAGAAGAAAAATTTCTGTCTCAGTTAGAGGCACCAAAATAATCCAGACAATGTAAGGTTTCCTGCTGCAGCAGGGGGTTTGACTAGATGACCTCTGAGTAGCCTTCTAGCCCTAAATTGCTGTGCTGCTTTTCTTACTTGTTTGTTTTCTCCCTTCCCTCTGTGGGAAGCAACCAACCCCCCCCCCCATTAAAAAATACTCCCAGAAAAGCTCATTCCATATGCCTGACAGATAAATAATGAGCCAGGAGTGGGATTTGGGGGTTGGGGTGAACTGCGCAGACTCTTTGCTAGAAGATCACCTGAAACCGTGCAAACCCCCAGCAGCCCTCCCCTGAGAAAAATGCAGTGAAAATTCCTGATTGCATTGCCCCTTGAAAGCATTTGCTCCCACCGATAGCAGTCCTGGATGCTAAATACCAGATCTCCTTTACTTACTCTTTTACTCTTGAACACACATAGAATATGATCCCCTTTGTGACACAAATAGCATTTAAATATTTTACAGTTAGAAAAAGCGATCTATGAGCTAATATCTATTTACATACAAGTTTCCTGCCAGAGTAACAAATGTTAACTAATTTATTCCTGGCAAGTATTTCTTTCTTTTTAAATTAAATTTGGCAGCAGAAAATGGCTACATAGTTTTTAAAAGGAGTATCCTCCATAAGGATAGGAGTTTTTCCTAGTTTTGCATAGAAAATATGCAAAGCAGTGATTAGCACACTAATCTAGAAGTGGAAAGGCTTAGGTTAAAATTTCCAGTCAAAATTGAACCAGACTCACTTCTGCATGCTAAGTGGGCAAGCTCAGTCTCCTCATTTGGGTTTCCAGACAAAAAGAGAAAGAGAGTGACAGGGAGAGGGGGTCAACCCTGAAGCTGACCTGACCGAAGCCATTTTGCCGCACTGGAGCTGAGCGATAAGGAGGGAGGAATTAAGATAGAGGGGAATCTGTAGCCAAAAAAAACATATTTTCTCTTGGGAACTAAGGACATTCTCACACCTGGTTGGAAAAAGGCAGAGTGATGCTACCGGCTGCCAATCCGCACCGTGATTGGACCATGTGACTGATTGTTTTGAGAAAGTAGAAAAAAGTTTAATTAGGTCAGGGGTGTCCAAACTTGGCACAAGTCTTAAAGTTGCCAAGTTTGGACACCCCTGAATTAGGTGAAAACTGAGGGAGACTTCAGCGTCGGTTTTCACCATATCTGCTGCTGGTTAAGCTTGGTTCGGACAGAACCAGCAGCAATCCAGGCCTGCCACGCCCCCCAACCAGTTCCCTCGCTGCTGCTGGGCTGCCGCCATTTTGGATTTTAGTGACTGCACATGTGCAATTTACATTGAACAGCGCACATGCATGTTGCAAACTGGTAGTAAAACCGGCAGCAATCCACCCTTGAGCAACATGTGGACTTAGCATAAATTGGTCACTGAGGAAGAGGAGAAGATGGGATGTTGGTTGGAAACACAGTCAGGCATTTTCTATATGTTTTGCACTATTTATTCATTTGTTTGTTTGTTGATTAATTTATATGGCCACCCAACTTACCCATGGTGACTCCATCCAACTTACCCATGGTGATTCCATCCAACTTACCCATGGTGACTCCACCCAACTTACCCATGGTGACTCCACCCAACTTACCCATGGTGACTCCATCCAACTTACCCATGGTGACTCCATCCAACTTATCCATGGTGACTCCATCCAACTTACCCATGGTGACTCCATCCAACTTACCCATGGTGACTCCATCCAACTTACCCATGGTGACTCCATCCAACTTACCCATGGTGACTCCATCCAACTTACTCAAGGTGACTCCATCCAACTTACCCATGGTGACTCCATCCAACTTACTCAAGGTGACTCCATCCAACTTACCCACGGTGACTCCATCCAACTTACCCATGGTGACTCCATCCAACTTACCCATGGTGACACCATCCAACTTACTCAAGGTGACTCCATCCAACTTACCCATGGTGACTCCATCCAACTTACGCAAGGTGACTCCATCCAAATTACCCATGGTGACTCCATCCAACTTACTCAAGGTGACTCCATCCAACTTACCCATGGTGACTCCATCCAACTTACTCAAGGTGACTCCATCCAACTTACCCATGGTGACTCCATCCAACTTACGCAAGGTGACTCCATCCAACTTACGCAAGGTGACGCCATGGCTTACAAAAATAAAACCCCAATACAAAACCTAATGAAACACCACTGCTGGCAACAAATCACTTATTGGGCACCATATCACCCTGGAATTCCCAGGCCCGCTGGTAAAATGTAGCCTTTAGCACCTTTCAAAAGTGTGCCAAGGTGGGGACCAATCTTATTTCTGCAGGGATGATGTTTCACAGGGAAAGAGCTGCCATGGAGAAAGCCCTTCTTCTTTGTCTCACTAGATCTGGATCTCACTGGGTCTGGATGGGAGACAACAGACTTAAACTCAACCCCTCCAAGACGGAGTGGCTGTGGCTACCAGCCGCCCGGTTCAACCAGCTGACTCCATCGCTGGCCATTGGGGGTGAACAACTGGCCCCCGTGGAGCGGGCGCGCAATTTGGGCATCCTCATAGATGCCCGGCTGTCTATGGATGACCATGTGGCAGCCGTGGCAAGGGGGGCATTCCACCAGGTTCGCCTGGTGTGCCAATTGCGCCCCCTACTGGACCGGGATGCCCTTCGCACAGTCACTCATGCACTGGTGACGTCCCGTCTGGATTACTGTAATGCTCTCTACATGGGGCTTCCCTTGAGATGCACCCGAGGACTGCAGTTGGTCCAGAACGCGGCCGCGCGGGCAGTTATGGGGAGTACGAGGTACTCCCATGTGACACCTCTCCTGCGCGAGCTGCACTGGCTTCCTGTAGCCTTCTGGGTGCGTTTCAAGGTGTTGATCACCATCTTTAAAGCGCTCCATGGCACAGGACCTAGTTACTTGCGGGATCGTATTCTGCCCCATACATCCCTGCGACTAATTCGCTCTCACAGAGAGGGACTTCTCCAGGTGCCGTCCACTAAGCAATGCCAGAGGGTGGCGCCGAGGGGTAGGGCCTTCTCTGTGATGGGCCCAGCCCTCTGGAATGACCTCCCCCCCGACATTAGGACAACTACCGATCTCCACTCCTTCCGCATGAAACTCAAGACCCACCTGTTCCAACTAGCTGGCCTGGCTTGAATTATAACTACATTTTCTAATCCCCCTGGACAATTTTAAATTTTAAAGTAAGTCTGATTTTTTGGGTATTTTAAATTGTTTTAATCTTACTGTGTTGTTTTTAACTTATGATTATTTATTTACGTATTGTACAATGTTTTTGTATATACCTCCTCCTCGTTATTTGTTGTATACTGAATTGTACGCCACCCCGAGTCCCTTGGTGGAGAGGGAGCGGCCTATAAATTGAATAAATAAATACATACATACATACATACATACATACATACATACATACATACATACATACATACATACATAAATAAATAAATAAATAAATAAATAAATAAATAGACGTTCTTGGGAAAGAGGACCCATAGCATCTGGTGGGTCAGGTTGATGTAACTGAGAAAAGACAATCCTTCGGACAATCTGGGCCCAGGCCATATAGGGCTTTAAAGGTATCAACCAGCATCTTGACTTGGAACCAGAAGCAAATTGGCAGCCAATGCACCAGTTGACACATGCAAATTTAAACTTGCACAAAACAGTGTGGGCCGCTGCATTTTGTACAAATTGAAGCTTCCGGATACTTTTCAAGGGCATCCCATGCAGAAAGCATTGTAACTCTCAAGAGAGAAGGAAAGATAGGATGTATAGGATCCACGTTTCCTTGACATTGACAGGGAAGATACAGAGGACAGGCCAGTGATCTAGTCAATTCCTCTTGTGTCAAGGTGATGACTGAACTTCCAGCATGAATATCCTGCTTAGTTTGTAGTAGAAGCAAAAGTAACAGTTGAAGGCTCTGAACCATAGCACAGGGGTGTCAAACTCAAGGTCCATGGGCTGGATCCAGCCAATGGGGTGCTTAGATCTGGCCCGTGGAGCTTCCCTAGAAACAGTGAAGGTCTCACCCGTAGTTCCTCTGCCAATGAAAACAGAGCTAGGGAGGGGCTGCGTGCGGCCCTCCCAGGCTCTGTTTTCACTGGCAGAGGGTTGCAGGAGGCCATCACAGCCAAAACGAAGCTTGGGAGTCTGTTTTTGCTGGTATAGCGCTCTGGCCACCACAGGCACCCCTGACATGAGTGACATTGATCTGGCTATGCCCACCCTGGCCCCTGAGGTCCAACACAACCCTGATGCGGCCCTCAATGAAATCGAGCTTGACACCCCTGCCAGTGCCCCAATGAATCACGTGAATTCACTAATGATATACCAATAACTTGCCTATTGCAATGAAGTTTGAATATTTATAATAGTTGGCAGAATTAAACAAAACAAGCAAGCGGGGGAAAAACAAGTTCAAATTCAATAGATGTTTTATTAGTGTTATTGAGTAAGTCAGATTAAAATCATTCAGGATTTAGAAGGCTGACTGCTAACCTATAATTTGAAAGAGCTGGGGGTGGCTGCAATCTGCTGACTCCATTAGGACTTTCAGCTTTTTGTGTATTTGCTTGCTTCTTGTTACTCTTCTAACGGTAAAGGTAAAATACAAAAGGGCTCAGTTTCCCTTAAATTGTTGGATTCAGTCCAGAATTTCAGAAGGGGAAAAATGGGCCCAATTTTCATTCAGCTAAAGTTTGCCTCAAGGCTTACCACCTGTCTGCTCCTCAAATACACAGGAAAAAAATGGCAATGGAGTAGTGGACAGATGTAGGTGATCAGTCAGTGAAAATCTGCAGGGAGGGTTGAAATACACTGAAAGGGAGATGCCAATATTCCTGCCAGCTGAAATGACTTTGGCAACAGTGCCTCTCTTCGTGCTTCTCCAAAAACGCTCTCTTTTTTCTTCTTCTTTTTTTGTATCACCGACACCCTTTTAAGTTTCCGTCTCATGAAAAGATTGTTTGAAGGAGATGAGACCAAAGCCAAGGGGAAATAAGAAAGGTGGTATTTAATTTTTTTTTAAAATATGTATTTTTTTAAAAAAAAAAAGTCTTTTAACTGAAGAGCTGTAGTTTTGGCAAGAGACTCATGGCAACTGCTTGTGAATTAATGAGGCATGTTGCCATGAGTGCCTCCAAATACATTCTTAGTGTGCCTCTGATTGCAGCAGCCACCATGAACAGCTATGAATGGCGTCTGGAAACAAGTCCAGTTATGCTAAAACCAAATTAGGTCAAATAAAGGACACTGTGTTCCTTTACAGAAGCACCTTTCTCCCCCCACTGCCTGAACACATAATGATCCTGCCTCGCTTGACTTGCTATTGAATACAGTTATTGTAGTTGGCTTTGTTTTCTGATTTTGATAGCCTGCATCAGCAGCTGCTGTTCACATGCCTGTCCCTTGCCTTATCATTTGCTCCAACTCTCTTACCTCTTCACACAATCATTCTGGAGAGCTCTTCTGTGGTAGGAAGCCAATTACGTACATCTGCCATCCTTAGTCACACATCCAGCTTTGCTCACGTTGCTGCAAAAGTGACATTTCAATCGGTTTGCCACCTGTTGGCAGGAAGCTGCTTTGTGCCAAATCAAACTATTTGTCCATCAGAGCCCACTACTGACTGACTACAAGTCTCCAATCTTTGGGAGTGTGAGCCATAATGGGAATTTAGAGCATGTATTTGGCATCTTCCTGTAAAATGACTGATGGGAAAAGTAATTCACTTAGACCATGGGTATCATGAGTAGCAAAACCTACTACCAGAAACTAATTTTCAAGAATAGTGCCTGTGATTCCATCTGCTCCCCTCCCCGACATTTTCATTAACCTATAATGCTTACTTTTCACTGTATTTTTATATAAAGTATTATAACATACAAAATACAAAAGTAAATAAAAGAGCAGTGAGGAGGGAGGAGAAAGAAAAGTGAGGGAAGGTAGGGAAAAGAAAAGATAATGAAGCATTGACTCCTGACTCTCTCTGTTGCAATAGACTAGAATAGAATAGAATAGAATAGAATAGAATAGAATAGAATTCTTTATTTGCCAAGTGTGATTGGACACACAAGGAATTTGTCTTTGGTGCATATGCTCTCGGTGTACATAAAAAGACAAGATACATCATCAAGAATCATAAGGCACAACACTTAGTGATAATCATAGGGTACAAATAAGCAACCAGGAAACAATCAATATCAATATAAATCGTAAGGATACAAGCAACAAATAAGGCATTAGCATCAAATCACAGCCTTTTGTTTTTCCATAATAGTATGAACAAGCCATTTCTATAAAGGTCTGTCAGTCTAATATGTAAAATGCAAAATCAAAATTTCATTCTTTTCCACATCAAGTACGAAAATCAGAAGCAGTTTCCAAGTGGAAACAAAAGTACTTATGTTCTTTTCTTTAATCAGAATAGTCAATTTTGCCATTTCAACCAACTCCCATCAACTTCTGCAACCATTCTTCCATGGTAGGTATCAAAGTGTCTTTCCATTTTTGTGCATACAGTAGTCTTGCTCTGTCAACATATATGGTAACAAAGTGCCAATTTTTTTCTTCAGTTCTTTTTCCATTAGTCCCAAAAGGAAAAATTCTGGTTTCGTTTTTATTTCATTTTCAGGATTTTCTGTATTAGAGTATGAATCATACTCCAATATTTTTTTTTGCTTTATCACATGCCCACCATAGATGATAAAAAGTCCCTTCTTTATTTTTGCACTTACTTTTCACTTTTTAAGGGTAAATGTAGACACTTGGAATTAAACCACTAGATTTCACCAATCATTTCTATTGTTTAAGAATGGTTAGAGGCCCATAACATTGTATTGCTATAAAGTCAGGTGAGAAATAGATTATAAGGCAATGGTAAACCACTTTCATATTGTTGATAAAGATGTTACATGGATCCATGCTTGCAGTTAACAAGAATCAAGATTGCCTTGGTTGCCACTGTTACCTTCCCACCAAAGGTGGCCCCTATTTTTCTACTTGCATTTTTACATGCTTTCGAACTGTTAGGTTGAGAGAAGCTAGGACACATAACGGGAGCTCACTCTGTTACATGGCACTAAGGATTCGAACCGCCGAGCTGCCAACTTTTCTGATTGACAAGCTCAGTGTCTTAGCCACTGAACCACTGTGTCCCTTCTTTAAAAAGGTTACACGTAGATTATATTTACATTAAATATACTTAGGTACATTTACATTAAAAGAGCCACCACTCCATCAGTTCACTTAGGGGTTGATTAAGCAACAAACAAAGAAACAAAAGGTTCGCATTTCACTATCTTGCAGCCCACAACTGATCTGTGGAGGGCAGTGATTAGAGCCCAAAGAGGAGAGGACTTACCCATCATAGAACATATATTGGTGTGGAAGCATTGGCTGCAATGAAGGATGCAGATTACACAACTTGGGGCAATACGGGTTGGAATCACGTATGGGATTCAGCCAGTTAGGACCGGTTCAGGCAAACCGGTAGCTAATTTTACATCTGACTGGCCCTGCCCCCCCCCCAGCCTGCCCCTCCCAGGAGTCTCCACATGGCCCATTTTGGATGCCAGGTAAGTGCAGGGCATGCATGGAGGGTCTGGGAGGGCAAAAAATGAGCCTCCCGGAAGTTTTGGAATTCTGGAAACTGGCCTGTTTCCAGCCTCCAGAGGGCCTCCGGAGCCCAGAAAAGGCTGTTTCGCCCTCTCGGAGGCTTGAAGAAAGCCTCCAGAGGCTGGGGAAGCCAAAAACTGTTCCCCCACCATGGTACAGGAAGCTGATTAGGCCACACCCACCATGGCCACACCCACCCAGAAACTGGGCAGAGAACCAGTTGCTAATTTTTTTGAATCCCATCCCTGGTTGGAATAAACTAATTTTGATGCAGAGCAAGAAAAGAGAGGCCAGGATGAGTTGAGCATAACATTGTACATTCATATCATCAAAAACAGTAGGTTTTTGAGACTTACGTCTGTTGATTTAGCCTTCCATCCTTCCGAGGTGGGTAAAATGAGAACCTAAATTGTTGGGGGCAATATGCTGACTCTTTAAACCTCTTAGAGAGGGCTGTAAAGCACTGTGAAATCCAGCAGATTCTGGAGAACCTGTAGCAGATATTTTGTAGTGGATAGTTTGAGTAGTTTGGAGAAGTGGTAGCAGAAATATTGAGTAGTTTGGAGAACTGGAAAATGTCATCTCTGGCTGGCCCGAGTGGGGTGGGAATGGGGATTTTGCAGTATCCTTCTCCTGGAGTAGGGAGGGAATGGAGATTTTGCAGTATCCTTCTCCTGGAGTAGGGAGGGAATGGAGATTTTGCAGTAACTTTCCCCTGGAGTGGGATGGGAATGGAGATTTTGCAGTATCCTTCTCCTGCCACTCCCACCAAGCCACGCCCACCAAGCCATGCCCACAGAACCAGTAGTAAAAAAAATTGAATTTCACCACTGGTAAAGTGGTAGATAAATCTAAGTGCTATTGCTATGTTGGACTAAAGAGGAAGTGAGCATGAGCCCTGCCTGACAGGACATGGACTTGGTTTTTGGTTTTCCATGGCATCATTGCCACAAGTCTGCATATAAACCATTGTGCCTGGCTGTCACTCTTCAAAATGCTGACCCTGCTTAGCTCAGTTGTAAATCTGGAATGACTACTTTGAGTTCCATTAGGCCACCTTTAATGTTGCCTAGCAAAGGGGGGAAGCAGAATCTAGCTCTCCTGTCTAATTGGATTTACTGCTGCATTTCAATTGGTACAATTGGTTTTGTAGGCCCAGCCATCTCAGTAATGAAAACGAATGGAATGATATTTGGACTAGAAGCCTTTCCTAGGCAGGTACAGAGAGCCATTTCATCAGCTCTGCCTTTGGTAAAATGAGAAAAGTCTGCTGCTGTTGCTTTGCTTTTCTCTCTCTCGCTCTCTCTCTCCCTCCCTCCCCCAGCCCACCCCCAAGCCAGAAGCGAGGCACAGTTCATCATCACTACCCATTTATTCTGACAGAAGTTTATACAGTATGATAATGGGTCATTTGAAAGGCCTTTAAATATACTTGGTGTGGTAATTTTATTAGCTTCATGCATAAAGCCTCTACAACTGAATTACTGGCGAGGAGAAAATATAAATACAAATTATAAAACCATTACGGTCAGAGGACATGTGTGGTGAGAGAACTTTCGCCTGCCCAGGCCAAGCTGGTATCTTTTCTTCTAGAAAGAAGCAATTCTTTCTTTTAAAACTCCAGGAAGGCATCGTGAGAACCGATGTTAGAAAGAGTGGATGGAGCACCGCAGTTTTGTGGACACCGTGCCTTTCTTTTCCAGATGGCTTATTCTTGGAGGCAGGGTTTACATTGTCAACATGTTGTTCAGTTCTAGACATAGAACTGATGAAAATTTAGTTGTGCATCACATTACAATATACACCCAGACCCAACCGAACTAGCTGGACACTTCGATTTCTTATATTTGGAAGAGATGCAAATTTCGCCTAGGTGCACATTAGAGGGGATGATTGATTATTCACAAATATACATGGACCGTGGCCGTTGCATTTTTCACACTTGTGTCCAGCTGAATTAAAACATGCATTGTCAGTTATTTGCAGGTTAACGAAAGTGATGCTCAGTCTGAGAGAAGATAGCACAAGAAACACCAATGACTGCAGAGGCAATTTATTTCAAGCACGCCGTAAGACCCAACATTCATTCCTTGCTGTCTTTCTCCATAATTTCTTGCTTAAGTGTTGCCAACATTGCATGGTGCTAGGTCAAAAGTGTGGCAGTCTTTACTTTGGTAATAAATCCTGCATGCCAATTTAGACATTGATACTATTGAGAATTGAGAATTTATAGAATTCTTTATTGGCCAAGTGTGATTGGACACACAAGGAATTGGTCTTTGGTGCATATGCTCTCAGTGTATATAAAAAGAAAAGATATGTTCATCAAGAATCATAAGACACAGCACTCAATGATAGTCATAGGGTACAAATAAGCAATCGAACTAAGGAAACAATCAATATAAATTGTAAGGATACAAGCAACAAAGTTACAGTCATACAGTCATAGGTGGGAGGAGATGGGTGATAGGAACAATGAGAAGATTAGTAGTAATGCAGACTTAGTGAATAGCTTGACAGTGTTGAGGGAATTATTTCTTTAGCAGAGTGATGGTGGTTGGGAAAAATCTGTTCTTGTGTCTAGTTGTTCTCTATAGAATTGGTTTGAGGGTAGGTGTTGAAGCAATTTACGTATGTCCAGGATGCAAGGGGTCTGTAAATATTTTCACAGCCCTCTTTTTGACTCGTGCAGTACAGTGGTCTGTACAGAGAACAGTGGTCATACAAAGTGTAGGTTCAAACTTGATTATTGTACAAGTGTTTACATCTGGTTTTTTATTCAGAAGATTTGTAAGGCTATCTATATTAAGGACACAACTCGGGTCAGCTAGCAAGTCAAGGAGCAATATATAAACAAGATTTTTTTAAAAAATGAAATTCAAAATAAACCAATACAAAATAAACCAATACAAAAGCAAGGTATCACATAGGAAATGCATTGTACAAGCGCATGTATATTCAGCTGCTGTAGTAATCTGGTCCTAACATCTGGGAAGAAAGCCAAGAGGATTGACCTGTCCAAATCTTTAATGGGGCAGATGGTGCTATGGGAAGGTGTATCTTTCAATACTACAAGGTGATACTGTTTAATAGAGGAGACCTTGAATATGTTGACCCTGTTGGATCTGGTGAAATAGGAATGGATTCTTGGAAATAGATGGTTCTGAAAATCACCTAGCCCTGTGACACCTGCAGCTTAAAAGGTGATAATCAGGACACCTGGAAGCATACTAGAAGCTTATATAATGAGAAAATCAAATTGACAAATTTCAGTATAATTAAAATTCTGTGAGACACAAAAACTTGGAGGAACATTGTTTTCCATACCAGCAAGAGCAGAGGAGGTATTACATGTGTCCTTTTAGGTATTGCTGAATTTCAACTTCCAGCATCTTTCACCATTAGAATTATTGCATAGGGTGCCTGAAAGCTTTGGTTTAGAAGTATCCAGAGGGACAGATGTTGCTGCCTCCTGTACTACAATGTAGTGAATGAATAAGATTTATTTCCTACAACCGTGATGGCAAACCTATGGCACGTGTGCCACAAGTGGCACGCAGAGCCCTCTCTGCGGGCACGCAAGCCATCGGCACAACTCAGCTCTACTGAGCATTTGTGCACGCCTCCCGCTGGCCAGCTGATTTTCAGGTCTCTGCTGCGCATGCGCACTGGATGGGGCATATACAGGAGACACGCACGCATGTGGGGGGGTGTCACGTTTGCATGGGCAGGGGAGTGGGACATGCAGGGGGGTATCACACATGCATTGCATTATGGGTGTGGGTGCACGGGTACATGCTCTTGTGTGGGTGTGCTTTCGGCATGCATATGGGTGCACGGGTACATGCTCTTGTGTGGGTGTGCTTTCGGCATG
The DNA here is from genome assembly GCF_964273705.1 of Natrix helvetica. Lineage (NCBI taxonomy): Eukaryota > Metazoa > Chordata > Lepidosauria > Squamata > Natricidae > Natrix > Natrix helvetica. Next base: position 19,708,516 of record NC_138558.1, read on the forward strand.
CAATGACAAAAAGGTTAGCCATCACTGTCGTACAATGTAAAATGCTTTGTGATAAGGAAAAATCTCAAGCTAGATGTGATGGTATGCAGGAATGACCTTGGGAAATATAGCAAAGAGATGCAGCCAAGGTAATAATTAGATAAAAGGTAACTGAACCCAGACCAGGAATGTGGATGAGGCAAGAGCCCAGAAGAGAGCATCCCTAGTTTTGGGGGATGCAAATGAGACTTGGGCAGGAAGGGATGGAAAGATGTACTTTCATTCTTGCAAGATTTCTCAATGTAGCTTTACAATAAAATGGAATTAGCTCATCTGCTAATGTTTCCTGCCTGGTCTACTCATAAGGCTGGTTCCAGAGTCCTCAGAAATTTGAATCATGCACTTTAACGTCTTCACCATTTTTCCACTCTATGCCTTCAAGACACAATCTTTACTTTATAGGGTCAATTGCACCCTGTCTAGAAATCTATTGGTACCTCACATTTTGCCATCTCAGAAGTCTGTGAAGTTCTATATTTGTATTTTGTATGTATTAGTTTGTCAAACATGTACAAGATGGCAGGTATAAATATAAACATGGACGTGAATGAAATAAATGAATACAAATAAATGGGGACAGTAGGGCAGGGACGGTAGGCACGCTGGTGCACTTATGCACGCCCCCTTTATGGACTTCTTAGGAATGGGGTGAGGTCCACGGTAGACAGTTTAAGGTTGAAGCTATGAGTGTGAGCATGTAACAATGGAGTCAGGTAGAGCATTCCAGGCGTTGACAGCTCTGTTGCTGAAGTTGTATTTTCTGCAATCGAGTATGGAACGGTTTACTTTGAGTTTGTATCGATTGTTTGCTCATGTATTATTGAGGTTCAAGCTCAAGTCATTGACAGGTAAGACGTTGTAACAGACAATTTTGTGTACTGTGCTTAGATCATATCATAGGCAGTGCAGTTCCAGATTGTCCAAACCCAAACTTTTGAGCCTGGTGGCATAAGGGATTCTATTGTGAGTAGAGGAGTAGAGTACTCTTCTCGTGAAGTACCTCTGGACCTGCTCAATTGTATTTCTGCAGGGAATTCACCTTCTGATTTCACGATGATGGTAAAAATTCCAGAATTTCGGACGTGAAGCTGACACTATGCTAAACAATATTCATTTGTAGGACCTGCTTATGGTCAATGGCAATTTTGTTCCATTTTAAGATTAAGTACTTGCTTCAAGGATCTTATCTACATAGTTTGCAGCTGATTTTGGTCAATAAAGTCAACACCAACCTGTACTTACCACAGACTTATCATTGTTAGTTTTAGAACCTGCTTCTCAACCTAAGACAGAATTCTGCTGCCTATATTCCTTTTCCTTTTACCTGATTTCTATCTCCTGAGTCTTGAGTTGCCCCTTACCTGAACAACACATGTGACTATGACCCCTTGGCTTTCTCTGTCGCTCTTGATTTTGAATCTGTGCAGAGGTGGCTGATTCTTCTTCTCACCCCTATCATGAAATTACTTAGTGGACAACAGTGGCTGCTTGTCACTGACTAGACTGATTTGTTCTCAAGGAAAAAAAATCAATCATTTGCATTATTGGTTATTGAATTAATGTGCTTTTCTTTTTAGATGAATTATTTTTGAAATATGGAGCCTAATTGCAGATGCCTGGACTTCTTACCTTGTTCATTCTGTTGTCGGGGTTCAAATGAACGTTCTTGTCTGAATAATATTTGCATTTTAATAAGATTTTTTTCCCTATCTTGCACACGATCATACTTAGATTTTATTTTAATTCTTGTTCTCTGTCTTTTAAATCTCAGTGAAGGTTTGTTTGTCTTCTTTTTTATTTTGAGCTTTTACAATTCAGTGTGATATTAATTTACTGTTTGAAGTTAAAGTATTCCATGCCATTACTTGGCATTTCTGTGATCTGTGTGGTCAGGGGTTGAAGCATGATATGCTAATTTGTCATGAGTGGAAGGAGATGCATTATAAATGAGATCTGAATGTAGCATTAGTATTAAAGCCTGAAAACAGCTGTCATCTATCTGAGAAAATCAGTGCACATTAACAGGCATAACTCTATAGGTGTATACATATATCTCTACACAGTGGTAGGATTCAAATAATTTAACAACTGGTTCTCTGCTCTAATGACCAGCTGGGTAGGGGTGGCTCTGTGGTCATGTGACTGGGTGGGCATGGCCAACTCAACATCACTCACATTGATGGGTGCTTCACCTTAGCTGTTACAATGTAATAATGGTTAACTGCAGAGGCAGTTTCTGTAAGCAGGGCAATAAAGATTAGGCTAGAAACAACACCAGAATGTTTCCTTCCTGCCTTCCTTACAGGATTAGCCCTGTAAAGTGGAAAAAAAAACAAAATGAGATTTCTTCCAACAACCGGTCCTCCAAACTGCTTAGAAAGTTAACAACCGGTTCTCCCGAATAGGTGCGAACTGACTGAATCCCACCACAGCTGTAAACTTGCTACTTGAAGAGATATAGGTACATATGTAAATAAGGTTCTCATTCATGCTGCTTTGGGTAGAATAAAATTTCAAAAAAAAGCATTGGAACGTTCATCTTTATGTTTCTGCATAATCACCTTTAAAAATGGAATTAGAGTCTCATTAGGCAGTTTGATCAAATTAGTATTACAAACAAGGGTCCTGTACAGCACCAATTGGACCGAAGCCTTGAAATTGGTAGGTTATTAAACTGGCTTAGGTGTTCTTGGGACTGAAATGCCTAAAAACAAAAGTTAATAAACAACAAATGCAACTTATGAAATAATATTTGAAGCTTTAAAGGCAATCAAATAATAACCAGTCTACATTATGAGCAGAGGTGGGTTGCTACCGGTTCACTCCGGTTCGGGCAAGCTGGTAGTGGAAATTGTGACTGAGTTGCTGAAGTGGTAGGGATGGCAGGCTGGCCACGCCCTGAACCGGTTTCCCAGTCACCCATGCCATTGCCAGCATGTTTTTTAGTCTTTTTTTTAATAGGCAACTGTGCACACATATACACAGCGAACCAGCAGTAACGCCAGCAGCAACCCAACAGTTTTTCAAGAGATTTCACAACTACAGACCTTTATCAGCCTTGGAGACCTGCCAGGTCGATATCTTCCAAACACCACTTTGTAGCAGACAACACTTGGCAAGAAGTCAGGAACAGATCTTCACTCCAATGAATTGAACTAATTGTCTCCTGCAAACTCCACTTCCATTTTCCTCCTCTTGGGAGGGGCCATTCACCGTCCACCTGTGGCTTTACTCCTGAATCAACCCTTGTTCCTTAGCTGTTCCCGTCTCTTGGCAGCTCTGCGCATGCACACACTGGGAACAGGCTCCAGCTGTTGTTCTGCCCCACTGATGTCTGACTCCAAAGGCAGTTGATAACTGTCAGACAGCCCTGGCCTCATCTCTGTCTCTGATGCAGAGCACTCATCAGAGCCTTCCCCAGACTCCAGGACTGGCCCATGTTCCTCCCCAACCTCCTCACTGTCTGAGTCTGCCACCAGCTCTGCTGGCCACTGGTAGGCCACAACGCTAATAATTGAAGCATCATTTATTTTTAAAAAAATAAATTCAAATACTGGCTTGATACATGTCCTCAGCTTACAGTCAGTTACAATGTGGTTTACAGTTTTACCCGGGACCCTGAGGGAAGGATGCTGTCCTCCATTTTTACAAAGAGTCCCAGCAGACACCGTGTGAGGTGCAAATCACAGCAACTGAAATCACAGTTCTCCTGGAGATAGGGTGTCAGACCAGTTCAAAGATTGGGCATTAATAAGCCATTTATTTGCCTGACCTGAATTCAGCTGATTAAGCTCCTTTCAGGGAAACTAAGCTTCAAAATCCAGTAAATTAACATTGAGGAAAAGGTAAATTCAGCTCTGATAAGGTCCGAAGAACCTCTGTGTGGCTTTATCTACACCAGGGGTGTCCAAACTTGGGAACTTTAAGACTTGTGGACTTCAACTCCCAGAATTCCCCAGCCAGCCAGAGTTGAAGTCCACAAGTCTTAAAGTTCCCAAGTTTGGACACCCCTGATCTACACGTTGAACTCAACAGAAAAGTCTGTCAGGCCTCTGTCCACTTGGGTGGGTGGGGGGGTATCACACCGCCTAGACTCCAGTCCTTGACGGGGTTACCATCCTGTGGCTCAGAGACATTTCCAGGGTAAACACAAAGCTGGGGATTATGGGAGTTGGTGTGCAAAACTCACTCCCCCTGCCAAGAGTCAACAAGTGTAAAAAAAAACCACTTTAATTCTTCAACTAGCAGATTACACCGACTCTTCTACATTTAAATTAACAAAAAGCGAGGCCTTCAGCATTTCATAGGCCTTTTGTAGAAAGATAGTTTCTGTGTATTCACAGATCTGAAATGCAGAAATAATTGCTTTACAACTGATAAGGATGCAGAATAATTTTTTCTAAAAAGAGAAAGTCGAGTATCATTCAAAGTGGAAAGACACTACAAAACATTCTTTGAAATGTAATACAGCAGCTTTGATATTTGGAAGGGGAGGGGTGCCAAGGCAGCAATTGTTATTCTAACGTGTTGATTTTGTATTTTACTGTGAAAGGCTGAAGAGAGATAAGGAAGTAGCATTACACAGCCTTGAATCTCTAGCCTCCGCTAAGGGCATATATTCTCTAGGTTTAACAGATTCTTAGCACGGTCATAAAATTCCACACTTGAACGAACTAACAGAAAAATACAACTGCAGACCTATAAGCCTGTGGCTACATAAAAACCAATTGCAGAGAATTACAGTCAATTAAAGCTAAACTTCTTATTTTGGTTATCCACATTGGGAAAGCTCACGAGGGAAGAGTCTCTCCAATCTTCATTCCCAAAGATCATTTTTGCTTCATTTAATACCATTTTTATTTATTTTGTTCCGACTAGATTTTCTGTACACAGGGTTCACGCATCTGAACGCAGGACAAGAAACGAATCTCTAAGGAGAGATGCAATCTAGAACTAAGGAAAAGTTTCCTGGCAGTTACAACAATTAACCAGTGGAACAGCTCGCCTTCTGAACTTTTGGGTGCTCCGTCAGTGGAGGTTTCAAGAAGAAACTGGACAAACATCTGTGTGAAATGGTATGTGTTTAACCTCAGGGGGGCAGAGTAGGCATGGCCAGAGTGGGTATAGCAGCCAGACTGATGTCATTCACGTTGAGAATGCCTGTGGTGGCCCAAGTGCTCTGCCAGTGAAAATGGGCTCTGGCTGTGACGGCCTCCTGCCACCATCTGCCAGCAAAAACAGAGCCAAGGAGGGCTGCGTGTGGCCCTCGCAAGCTCTATTTCCAGTTGTGATAGCCTCCTGCAACCCTCTGCCAGCAAAAACAGAGCCCAGGAGGACTGTGTGTGGCCCTTATGAACTCCATTTCTGGCTGTGATAGCCTCCTACAACCCTCTGCCAGAAAAAAACAGAGCCCAGGAGGACTGTGTGTGGCCTTTGAGAGCTCCATTTCTGGCTGTGATGGCCTCCTGCATCTCTATGCTATCAAAAACAGAGCCCAGGAGGGCTGCGCGTGGCCTTCGCGAGCTCCATTTCCATCCGTGACAGCCTCCTGCAACCCTCTGCCAGCAAAAACAGAGCCCAGGAAAGCTGTATGTGGCTTTCGCAAGCTCCAATTCTGGCTGTGACAGTCTCCTGCATCCCTCTGCCAGCAAAAACAGAGCCCAGGAGGGCTGTGTGTGGCCCTTGCAAGCTCCATTTCCAGCTGTGACAGCCTCCTGCAACTGTCTGCCAGCAAAGACAGAGACCAGGAGGGCTGCATGTGGCCCTTGCAAGCTCCATTCCCAGCTGTGACAACCTCCTGCAAACCTCTGCCAGCAAAAACAGAGCCCAGGAAAGCTGTGTGTGGCTCTCCAAGCTCCATTTCCGCCTGTGGCAGCCTCCTGCATCCCTCTGCCAGCAAAAAGGGAACCAAGGAGAACTGTGTGTGGGCCTTGCGAGCTCCATTTCTGACTGTGACAGCTTCCTGCAACCCTCGAAAATAAAAACGGAACTCAGGAGGGCTGCAAGTAACCATCACAAGCTCTGTTTTCAGCTGCAATGGCCTCCTGCAACCTATGCAGGCCTCCCAAGCTCCATTTTCACTGGCAGAGGCACTGTCGGCCAGTCCATTATTATATCCAGGGTAGCTTCCTGGGCCAGATCTAAGCATGCCAAGGGCCGGATCTGGCCCGTGGGCATTGAGTTTGACACCCCTGTTCTATATCATTCTTAATATGAAATAGAACAGTTTCCCACAATCAGCATTTCGGACTTGTTAGAAGCATACAGGAATGAGATCTGCAGAAGCAGCAACAATTTCAGATACTGGCTTACTGGTAGATTTTATTTTATTTTTTGAAGGGCTGATTTGTTTCTAATGTAAATCCCAGCATGCAAGCATTCCTCTTTTCTACTGATCAGCTAAAACATAAGAGTCCAGAGTCATCTTCCTGTTGCTCCTTTTACTGAAATTTTCAAAAGACTTGAGTCTAACAAGTCTGCAAGAATGACTATTTATACCAAGGTAATCAAGAAATGGTGCAAGAGCACGGGCTTGTTTAATCAATCAATAAGAACAATAAAATGCATTTTCAGGATTGATTTAAAGGTGCAGAGGCCTCCATGTCACATTTTCTTTTACCGTAAACATGCTTCGGCACTATTTTCTCTTTTGAAGATTAGAAGAGTGTTCTGGGCATGAGGTGTTGAAGTAGCTTAACTGTTAGTGAATGAGATGTAATTCCCCAAAGATCTCACCTCCTTGCCTTTCAGAAGTATGAACTTTGCCATCTATTTCCAGAGGGCACATACGTAGAACTATGTACAGCAAATTTTGTAGAAAAGATAGAAAATCATGGATAACCTTTGCTCACCTAGGCTTTTTCAATTGTTCTCAATGCTGAAGACACAGGCTACTGAAGTAACAATTTCCCTATACTATATTTTCGTTAACAGTAAATAAAATTCTATCATTCCATGTGAGCGAAATACTGTATATTCCTATTTGTACATGCTGTTACTTCTCTGGATTGTAGCCTGGCTTTGTCATTAATACTGAAGGGTCCAACTTCAGCATCAGCAACAGTATGTAACTGCCATGGACCAGTGCAAATAGTCCCTATTTAGTGGCCACAATTGGAACATGTGACTCAGAGAGACACTGCAATGATTGTCAGTGTAGACCAGGGTGTCAAAGTCATGGGCTGCAGGTCGGATGCTTCACATTCCACACCTGGTTTAGTGTAAGGGAAAAAAAGTTGTGATGCATCATGTTATGATGCCATGATGACACGAGTTTGACATCCCTGGTGTAAGCATTACTCCTAAAGTTATTGGTGTGGTCCTCCAGCAGCCTGCGGAGCTGGCACCAGAGTCAGACAGTGAGGAGGTTGGGGAGGAACATGGGCCAGTCCTGGAGTCCAGGGAAGGCTCACATGAGGGCTCTGCATTGGAGGCAGAGAGGGGGCTAGGGCCATCTAGTAGTTACATGCTGCCTCCGGAGCCTCCAGAGTCTAACATCAGTGAGGCAGAAGAACAGTGTGAGCCTGTTCCCAGTGTGTATGAACAAAGCTGCCAGAAGGCAAGAACAGGTAAGACAAAAAGGGAGACTCGGGAGTAAGGATTGGAGATGATTGGCCACTCCCATATGACATAAAAGAGGAGCAAACGGAGGTGAGCCTTGGCAGGAAGGAATTAGTTCATCCAGTCGGTTCAAGCTCTGAGAAGTCCTGTTTGTTAAACATTATGGGCTGTGAATGACCCTAATTCATAGCCCTTTAAATAAAAAAGGTCTTTGGGGACTAAGATTGTGCTTTATGCTTTCTCAGGAAGCCTAGGTCAGAACAGTTATATTGTCATCACTTTAGTAACTGAGTCAGTCACTAAACCAGCAGCACCTGTAGAACCTATCAGCGCTGAAGTTTGCCCTTTCTAACTCCTCCGACACAAATACCTGTATCTGCAAGCTGTTATTTACATTTTCCAAAACGTTCCAGAATAATACTACATTAGGCCTCAATTGAAACCAGAACTGTTCTTCTTGGGACTGAATGAATAAAGTTAGAAAAGAGCCATACATGTATGTATGTATGTATGTATGTATGTTTGTATGTATGTATGTATGTATGTATGTATGTATGTATGTATCATGCATATATATATATATCAACTGATAAGGAGAGAGCCCGTGGCTTAGTGGCTAAGACTCTTGCCTAAGATATATACAGCCCGGGTTCAAATCCCAGTAAGGGTATGGCTAGCTGATGAGAGCTATTTAGCTCGAAATAGATCTATACTAGTCTCCCTTTATTTATTTATCAGTACAAATACAACACACACACACACACACACACACACACACACACACACACACACACACATATATATATATATATATATATATATATATATATATATATATATATATATATATCTGCATGCACAATGACAATATCTAGAGTGGAGAAATAGTTGGTGAAGATGGCAGGACTTGATGAAATGGCTACATGGACTTACTTAATTAGAGGAAACGCAATGTCTACATTTATTGGTGACTGGAAACCCTTTCTGGACTTTTTATATAAAGAAAAATATTGGACTTAAGATTTATAGTTTTGATGGTAGACAGGACACATTATAGAAAGAGGAGTGTCATAAGGTAAGTTTAGAGAGAAAGATTAAAATATGATTCTGCTTATATGTGTGAAGGAGATTAGAAGCCTCTTCTTTATACTTGCTTTGTATCTTTTCATTCTATTCTTCTTCTATTCATTTCTTTCTCCAACTTTAGCTTTTTCTCTCCCTTTCTGTTTCTTCTTTCATTCTATTTCATTCTATAATAATTATAGTATAAACATAAATAGTGTATATTATTATACACCAATAAAAACTGTATTAGTTCTTATTGTTAAATACACACACACACACACATTATATACATACACACACACACACACACATATAAATACATATGCATGAATACATGCACACATACAGTATACATATACATATATGTATACATATACATATATGTACATAAATACACATACACACTACATCGGACAATGTTTCTCAACTTTGGCATGGTGTAGGCTTCAACTCACCAGCCAACAATATTGATATAAATCTGCATATTCAAATATCTTATGTCAGCTTTTTTTTAAAAAAAAAATTAAGTCATCATAAAATAAGTCAATATTAAAATCAAATGATTACGCAGTAATTAAAAATGTAATCATTATAACTCAAGCTATAAATTATGAACTGACATTTTAAAAGGCAATAATTTATACATAATGTAAGAAAATTGGCACATTGAACATAACATAGAGAGATTAAATATTTTAGTCTTGAATTGGAAAAATCTGAAACTGTATATATGGTACAAACTCATTCATATGATTTTAACCCAAATTATGAAATCAGTTTTGACAAGAGCATAGACTCCCATAACTCAATTTATCATTCTTCTACAGAAGAACTTTTCATCTTGAGCATTTGATCAGTCACTGAAAATCCATGTATGTATTCCAATGTCACTGGATGAATATGCTCACTGCAAAGAAGTGGATAAATCCGTTTGAAGGCCCTTGAATAAATGTCTCCAAAAGAGAAAGTGGATTTCTTCATTTATCTGGTTCCCATGTCATTTAAAACTTTAAATCTTTAAAGTAGGGTAGGGGAAGCCATGCATCTAGTTTATGGTTGAGGAACTATAACCTCTCAGATGTTGATGGATTATAAATCCCAGGACCCTCTACCCTTTATCATATTACCTGAGGCTTCATGGCACAGTAGTTCAGAAATATTTGAAGAATATTAGGTTTCCCAGTTCCCGTAACTGGTTAGAGTATTTTACATCAAATAAAGCAAGGCCTTGCCTATGGAATCTGTACAAAACAATAGTAATAGTTACTATGATTAATGGTATAACAATAGTCTACTGCAACAATATGATTTAGATACTGTTTTATAATAACAACATTGCACACTTATTTTAAGGAAAAAGAGTTTGTAACCAAATAGAGATGTCCTAGATATTCATAAATGATGATGATGCTAACTATAGAATATGATGGTGATGGTAACTATAGATTATCTAAATACCATTTTAGTGAAAGAGCATTCTATTATTATCAATTATTAAGTTACAAATGAAATATTAACCAGCCAAGACCATTGAAGTCTGTTAAGTAATAGGCAGGGAGACTCAATTCCACCTGGAAAGGATATTTTCCCATCTTTTATTAGATGGAATAGAAAAATTGAATGTTTGTGTGTGTGTGTGTGTGTGTGTGTGTGTGTGTGTGTGTGTGTGTGTAGGTACACACACACATACATACATACATACACACACAAACACACACACACACATGGTGGCTCAGTGGCTAAGACACTAAGCTTGTTGATCAGAAAGATGAGCAGTTTGGCAGATCGAATCCCTAGCATTGCATAATGGAGTGCTAGGGATTCTTATCCCAGCTTCTGCCAACCTAGCAGTTTGAAAGCATGTAAAACTGCAAGTAGAAAAATAGGTACCACCTTCGGTGGGAAGCTAACAGCGTTCCGTGCACCTTCGGCATTTAGTTATGCTGGCCACATGAGCACGGAGACATCTTCTGACAGCGTTGGCTCTTCGGCTTTGAAATGGAGATGAGCACTGCCCCCTAGAGTTGGGAACGACTAGCACATATGTGCGAGGGGAAACTTTACATACATACATACATACATACATACATATATCTATATCTTTATATTTATCTATATCTTTATATACACCGTGTTTCCCTGAAAATAAGACAGGGTCTTATTTTCTTTTTACACACAAAATATCGCTTGGGCCTTATTATGAGGGGAGGGTTTATTGTTTTGGGGTTGCCGGGTGGCTGCTCTCTTGCAAGCGGGCTCCCAAAGAGCCAGGCACAGCGTCATGGGCGAATGGCTGTATTGAGCTGTCGCAGCAGCACAACACAGCAGCCATGAAGTGACCACACTCATGAGCAGCCATCCGACAAACCTCCTTTCAAGCCGGTCACAGTGCCATTCACTGACCTAGGGATATCGCCAAGTCACGTGAACGCCTGTTCACTGATGCCAGCTCCCGCAGCTTGGCTCCTTCGAAATGGCAGTGAATGGCACTTTGCACGGCTGGAGAAGGGGGTTGCGTGAGCGGCTGTTCCGCTCTCACGCCTCCCAGCCTCATGATGCCCTGGCCCAACTCTCTCCGCAGAGCCAGGGCACCTCTGCTGATGCTGCCACCACATGGCTTTTTCTGCAGCTTCCAAACCAAGTCTCCTGGCAGTGGCTGCTCTGGGTGTATGCTCTATGGCAATGATGGTGAACCTATAGCATGCGTGCCACAGGTGGCACACGGAGCCATTTGTCAGGGCATGCGAGACTCTGCCCTGTCAGCTGGCCAGCACGCATGCGCGCGCTGGCCAGCTGAGTTCACGCTGTTTAAAGCCATTTTTCACCCTCCCCAGGCTCCAGAGGCTTTATAGGAGCCTGGGGAAGGCGAAAAGAGCCTCCCCCGCCCCCCCAGAGGCCCTCCGGAGGCTTCATGAGCTTCCGTGAAGCCTCCGGAGCCTAAAAAACTGGCCCTACGGGCAAACCGGAACTTCAGGAACGGACTTCCAGTTTGCTCAGAGGGTCGTTTTGAGTGCTCTGAAGGCTTCAGGGACCTTCAGGAGGCTTCCCTGACGCCTTCAGAGTGCTCAAAATGACCCTCTGAGCAAACCAGAAGTGACTTCCGGTTTGCTCGGACGGTTGTTTTGAGCGCTCCGAAGGCATCTGGGAGGCCTCTAGACAGTCCCTGAAGCCTTCGAGGCGCCCAAACGACCCTCCGAGCAAACCCGAAGTCATTTCCGGTTTGCTCGGAGGGTCATTTTGAGCACTCCAAAGGCACTAGGGAAGCTTCCAGATGGTCCCTGAAGCCTTCAGAGCACTCAAAACAACCCTCCGAGCAAACAGGAAGTCACTTCCGGTTTGCTCAGAGGGTCATTTTGACTGCTCCGAAGGCTTCAGGGAAGCCTCCTGAAGGTCCCTGAAGCCTCTGGAGGGCATCCGGGGGGCAGGGGAGGCTGTTTTCGCCCTCCCCAGGCTCCTATAAAGCCTCTGGAGCCTGGGGAGGGCGAAAAAGGCATGTAAAAATGGGGGAAGTGCACGCATGCACACTGGGGGGGTGGGGTGTCGCACATTGCATTATGGAAAATGGTGAGGGGCTTCATTGCTGGCAACCAAATTGTTCTACATACACATTTAATCAACTGTTACTTCATATATATATGAATGAAGTAACAGTTGATTAAATGTGTATGTAGAGCAATTTGGTTGCCAGCAATGAAGCCCCTCACCATTTTCCTCTGAGCAGTTCAAGGAGAGGCTGATTTGAATCTCGCCCCAAAGCTGCATATCTAGACAGAATGGAGGTTTACAACAGCCTTGAATCAATTAAACCAAATACACATTAAGGCCTGATTGTAATAATAAACTGATACTGTATTAACATTTTGTTCATTAAACCTGTTTAATTAAATTTAATTGCACTTTTCCATTACGACGGCTACTGAGAAGCGAAATAACCACATATCGTCTTGTCTCCCATGACCTAATCATCTCCTCCTGCTGCCATTAGGGAATAGAGATCATCATTCAGAAGAAGGCAGAAGGTTTTTAGGAGGTGTGCTTAGATGAGGTCTGAGGTTAATGAAATCACTGGATAAATCATCCTAATAAAAACGAAAGAAAGAAAGAAAATATCAATTAATTTACATGCCTTAAGCTCCAAACCTGCTATTTCCAATCTATTCTCCGAAGCTTTGATCTTATTTCAAGTTAGATGATTAGCTTTAGCCTATGTTTTCGGCAATGAAAAATAGGAATTATGTTAGGAAGAGCATGGGAAAGGTAAATTTGGAGTTTGTAGAACAAAGGGAGGCATGTTCATGTGAACTGTGAGAGATGCAGGGGCTCAGAAAAAAAAACTCACATAATCGTCTTTTTTCCTTCTTGTTTGCCTAAAACTCCAGTAAGACCAGAAACAATCTAAAGACATATACCAAAAATGTTTAATTCTATAGGTTGGCATTTTATCCATATCACAAGTCTCCTCAAAATGTTATCTAGCGCCTGCGCAACATGAGACGTATATAATGACCTGCTGGTGCTTAACAGCTTTTTGTTGTTGTTGTTGTTGCAGTCATTGTTATACAGGGGAGGAAAGGAGATTTATTGACCTTCCCATGAGCTGCATGTCTGGCTAAGGCTACCTTCTTTTTCAGTTGGTTGTACGGGAATATTAAAAAAAGAAAAGCATCCAAGTCCTTGTTTATTGCTTTAAAAGAACCATGTTATTGCTTTATGAAAAAGTTGCAGCCAGAGTGAAGTTCCTCTCATATAGATATACAGCGTATATGCACCATATCCAGGGGTGAGTTTCAACCGGTATGGACCGGTATGGATGTACCGGATGGTGAAATTTAGCGTGCCTTCCTGTACCCGTTGGTCAGGAGGCCCCATATCGGAATGCTCCCTCTCCTCCCCTCGTTCGCTCTTTCACTCGCCCTGCCCATCCGCACCATGCTGCCAAAAAGTTCTCAGAAGAAGAACCAGAAGAAGAAAGAACTGGTGAGTGGCTGGGGTGGGGGGGGGGAGGATGTTCGGGAAGAGGGAAGAGGCAGAAGGGCTGCTAGAAGAGTGTGTGTGTGTGTGTGTGCACAGGCTATGGGTTTTAAAAAATGTCTGAGAGAATCCAGGAAGAGGCAGAGGGGCTGGAAGATACTATAGGAACACACACTTCCAGCCCCTCTGCCTCTTCCCTCTTCCTGGATTCACTCAGACGTTTTTAAAACTCACAGGCTTTGCATACGTACATACTTTTCCACTCTTTTATAAACATCTGAGTGAATCCATGAAGAAGGAAGAGTCAGAGGGGCTGGAAGTGTGGGCATGTGCACAGGCTGTGAGTTTTTAAAACTTCAAGTGAATCCAGGAAGAGGGAAGAGGCAGAGGGGCTGGAAATGTGTGTGTAAGGTGGTCAGTAATGTTGAAGACCGGCAAGGATTGTCATATTTCCTCTGTAAGTAGCTGTTTTATTGTTTTGTGAACTTATTTTATTCTTATTTAAGTAGTAAGTGCACAACATAATAAATTTCCTTTTTTATGTCTTCTTTTTGTAGGTCATTCTTTGGGGCAAAGAATTCAGTGACATTGACTTGGCCACTCCCACCCAGTCACATGACTGCCAAGCTCCTCCCACCTAGTCACATAACTGCCAAGCCACTCCCACTCAGTCACGTGACTGCCAAGCTACTCCCACCTGGTCACATGATCCCCAAGCCACTCCCACAAAACAGGCCACACCTACAGAATAGGTTCTAAAAAAATTTGAAACCCATCACTGACCATATCTAAACATAATTTATCACCATCCTCTTTTAACAACCCCCTAATGTGTTGTGGGGTAGAATCCGGGCAACTGAATGAAGCTGAGTGTTTATTGCCCTTCCTATTGCCAACACAAAGTTTTATTCAGCAGATATATTCTCAGTGTGCCCAGAGAGAGAGCATGCCCTGCCTCTACCTAGGAGGCCTCACAGCTCCTGATTGTGAGGCGAGAGCTCCATCTCTAGGCCTTCACACCACTCCATCTAAACAGAATCTATAACTGGCCCCCAAAAATGAGATAGATCTCCTTTCAGCAATTTCAGCAGTTTCATTTTCAGGAATGGTGAGTTTTCTTCCCTTTCCCAAACATAAGTTACTGTACTTTTCAGAGTATAAGATGCACTAAGGTTTTGAAGAGGCAAATTTTTTAAAAAACTTTGCACTCAGCAAACCTCCCCAAAATGTCCCGTTTTCCACAAAATGGGCCCTTTTTTTCAAAAAAAGGGCATGAATAGCCCTTAGGGGGCTTATAGAGTTTCCTAGGGGGGGCAGCGGGGCAAAAACGAGCAAAAGAACAGCCCATTTTTTGAGAAAGCGGGCCCATTTTTTGTCAAAAAAAGGGGGATTAGGAAGCTTATAGAGTGCTCCTGGGGGCTGGAGGGGGCAAATTTGAGCGAAAAAGGCCCATTTTTTTCTCGTTTCTGCCCTCCCCAGCCCCCATGAGCTCTCTGAAAGCCTCCTACAAGCTCTGCACAGCCATTTTGGTGAAGAGGCAGGGTTTCAGGAGGTGAAACATTTTATTGTGATTGGCTACAGAAACATGAAATTTGAAAGTCTGATTGCATTATACCTTCTCATCATTCAGTTGTCAATTTCTGTCTTAGCCTCTTTCAAAGACTGTCAACTATGTTTTACCTCTTGTGGCTTAGGTAACAGAGGCTATATATGTTATCTAGATCTTCTAGATCATCTTATCTAGATCAGGGTGTCAAATTGATGATCCGCAGGCCAGATGCGTCATGCGCAAGTCACACCCACCCTGGCTCCGCAAAGGTAAAAACCGTCATGATACGTCAAATGACATGATCGAGTTTGACACCCTAGAGGTTCTAGATCAACTTCCTTACTCTTCACACTATCAGATAATCTCCACACATCCATTTTCCTGAGCTGGCAGTGGCAAATCAACTTTGCAGTATCCTACCATAAGTAAATCATTTTGACCCTTTTCAGTTGGTTCAGCAAGATTGCGAGATGTAGCTATCATTGGCTGCTATCATGTTGTGACCTCAGTAGGGAAGCTACACCCCTCCTAGTCATTGGACCACTCAATAACTTTTAATATCATCATTGTAATATGCTCATTTTGGAGCTGCCCTGAAAGACAACTCAGAAACAACAATGGGTTCCAAATGCCCACATTTCCAGTGTTGAGTGCATATAATACATTTTTGTGACCTATGTATTGCTTGTCAATCAGTTTCCAGAAAGAGCTATTTTTTAAAATCATTCTTTATGGTTTGGAACCTATAGGACCCCTTACTCCAACCAATACTGGCTCAACCTATTAAAACAACTACCGTAGTAAAAGCAAATCCACACATTTTAGAGCATAGCTGAATGTAGAAAATACACCAATTCCCCCCTCCCTGCTGTTTTTTCAGAAATTTTTGAAAACAGTATTGTTGCAGAAATTTTCCTTGAGATATAAAGCTATCCTTTATTTTTATTGTTGCATTGTTGCATTGTTTTGGCTGATGGTTGCTGTTGTCACTATTCCTATATATTATATTATATAATTATAGTAATATTCCACTATTACTATAGTTTAAAATGTTTTAAATTGGAAGTCTAAGAGAATAATTTTGACTGAGGGGGAATAGAAATATGTTTTAAATACAGGCAGAGATACATCCATCCCTATTTTGGCTCAAATAAGGAAGAATATTTGGAAGCAGCTTAGCCAGCCTAAAACTAAGTTTCAAATATGAATTGAATTAACATGGCATTATATGTAGGCAATAGAATAAACCAGCATTTTTTTCTTTAGATTAAGAATTTATTGCCCCCCAATTCCCTTTATTCTTCTTTGGAGGTATTTTTAATTATACTTTCCTCTTACACAGAAATGCTCTCAGAGGAGCTACTAATGGAGTAGTAGTATTGGTGGTAGTAGTAATAATGCTCAGCAATAAAACAGCAGCCCAATGGAGAGATTCTGAGAAGTGACATGAGAACATTTCTCCAGCATTTTTTTTCTATCCATTGTCATGTGATTTGATGAAGGAAAAATTACTTCCAGATTTTCCTCCAAAACAGAAGAAAATGTGAATCAAAACTGTGATCTGTGCAATATGCATTTTCTAGAGACCTTTGAGGTGTGTTTGTGAGTGTGAATATTGTGTCTCTCACTGTAGAATCCCAGGTTCTCCATTTTCAAAGTGAAAATGCCATCGGAGAATACCTCCTGTCCATACTTTTCAAAGAAGGACTCAGCTACAGACACATCTGAATGATAAAAGAAGATGTTTTGAAAGCAACAATGCCAGTGGTAATGTTCTCCACATTTCTAGTAAAAACAACATACTAGAAATCCTCAGGATTGATACCATCAACAGAAATTTGAAAGAAACCTGGCACTTCAAAAATGAGGAAGAAAGCAGACACCTCTTTTATGAGATGATGCAATTCACTTGTTTTTATTTGTTTAAGACATTTATCTAGCCACCCATCTTCCAAACAACATTAAATAATTTCTAAAATAATTGCACGGTCAAATTGTGGGAAGATTTAATTCAAAGGCTCTCAGTGTGCAAGATCACTGAAATTTCATAAGATTTCCAAGAAATCACCCAAGATTTCCATTTTGGCATTTTCAATTGGAAGTTTTAACTAGATTTTGGAGTTTTAGCAATTGTCTGTAAATCACATTACATGATCCTCATATTGATTAGTGTCCTCCACAAAAATAAATCTCAATTCTTTGGCATCTTGGTTGAAGAAAAGTATTTGTTGTTGTTGTTAGTTGCGAAGTCGTGTCCAACCCATCTTGACCCCATGGACAACATTCTTTTCCTGTCCTCTACCATCCCCCGGAGTCCATTTAGGCTCATGCCTACTGCTTCAGTGGAACAGCTTGCCTCCAGAAGTTGTGAATGCCCCAACACTGGAAGTCTTTAAGAAGATGTTGGATAGCTATTTGTCTGAAACGGTATAGGGTTTCCTGCCTAGGCAGGGGGTTGGACTAGAAGACCTCCAAGGTCCCTTCCAACTCTACTATTGTATTGTATTGTATTGTAAAAGAGATTATCAACTCCATCCAGCCATCTCATTCTCTGTCGTCCCTTTCTTCTTTTGCCCATAGTCTTTCCCAGCATGAGGCTCTTCTCCAGTGTGTCCTTCCTTCTCATTAGGTGGCCAAAGTATTTGAGTTTCATCTTCAGGATCTGACCTTCTAAAGAGCAGTCAGGGTTGATCTCCTATAGGACTGACCAGTTTGATCGCTTTGCAGTCCAAGGGACTCGCAGGAGTCTTCTCCAGCACCATAGTTCAAAGGCCTCAATTCTTTGGCACTCAGCCTTCCTTATGGTCCACCTTTCACTGCCATACGTTATAACTGGGAAAACCACAGCCTTGACTATACTATACTATAGATATAGGTATACTATACTCCAAAAGTCAACATGCAATTACCTACTCTCTTTGCAGCATTTTTGCTTGTAGCTGCTTATTCTGCTCCCATCAGCTTGCCCAAATTTAACAATAACTAAGGTACAGTACAACAGGTCCTATTTTTGAGTACAACAGTGCTTGCAAAATTGCAGTTTAAGATTAAATAAAATGCTTTTATTAAATCAGACCAAAGGAATTGTCTATCTTTGCTTTGTCACTTTGAATATGTTTACAGGATGCCTTCAAGAAGAATTTATTCCTATCAGAGATACTCAAAATCTTTGCAATGGAACTACCAGAATTATATATGAATTCATATATCCAAAGCATGAGCTACACAATGAAGCAATGAACTTTTTTCTAAATTAGTGCTGGGCAGTTGTGGGGGTGGAGGTGAAGTAGTAGAGAGGTGGAATATCATGATACTGTAATAGTAGGAAGAAGAGCTTCTATGCATATGCTTTGCAAAATATATTTATTTGTTTAATTTATATACCCACCTATCTCATCTTAGTAACTTTTTCAGAATGGATTCTGCCAATACTTGAGGCTAAACCATACAAAGAACAATTACAGGAGTTGGGTATGTCTAGTCTAATGAAAAGAAGGATTAGGAAAGACATGATAGCAGTGTTCCAATATTTGAGGGGTCCTACAGAGGGGGGATGTCAAACTATTTTCCAAAGCACCAAAAGGAAAGATGAGAAACAATGGATGGAAACTATTCAAGAAGAGAAACAATCTAGAAGTAAGGAGAAATTTCCAAATGGTGAGAACAATCAACCAATGAAACAGCTTAATCTTTTTGCAGATTCTCAGTCACCCAGGTCATGGTTGTCCCAAGATGCTTTTTCAAGAGGCAAGGGGACTTTCTTGTTTTTCATCTTCAGCTGAAGAACCTTCTTGGAGGAGAAGCAAAATGTCTTCAAAGAAAAACAAGAAAGTCTAGTTGCCTCTTGAAAAAGCACCTTTGGGACAATGGAACAGCTTGCCTTCAGGAGTTGTGGATACTCCATCACTGGACATTTTCAAAAACACAGACTGGACAACCATTTATCTGCAATGGTACAGGGTCTCCTACTTGAGCAGGGGATTGGGTTAGAAGACCTCCACGCTCCCTTCCAGCTCTATTATTCTATATTGTATAGAATATAGAACATGGTCCCTTCCAACTTCATTATTCTACATATTGTAATACATAGAGGATAACGCTGAGCAGATTCTACTGATATTTTTCTCTTCTAGCCCATAATTTGCATGAAGAATGATACATCTGAAAAATAATGCATATTTCAGAAACTTGAAGAACAAGAGAAGGAGAGATAGCATATTAAAAATGCATGCATTACAATTAGTGACATTTAAAAAGAGCCTGCACTGCAGATATTTTCAGTGGAAAGCCTGCATCAGAAACAATTACATTAAAGATGCTCAGGAGGTTTGCAGTACATCAACAACCAAACACACAAGTTAAGAAAAGTTGCAAAAATAAAAAGTTGCTGGTGTGTGTGTGTGTGTGTCCTAACTAGTACAGATAGTTAAACTGCCTAGATGGGGAGTGATTTTTACGTATCTGGGTATTATAAAACTCCAAGTCTCCCAGGAGATAAAATTATCATTTTATGTTTTTTCAGGCATTTAAGGTCCCATCTACCACTGGGATGCACTTCACTAAATCCTTTGTTTCATCTGGGAATAACAGTCAGATTTCTCAAAGGAGTAAGGATCCTTTAACTAAAGTAAACTTACCAACTTGATTCATTTGACAGTTTCTGCCTAGCTCAGAACCGCTGAAGATAAAACTTGACTAACAAAGAGCAATTAGAGGAGGGGGAGGCCTTAATTTTTTAAATGGCAAGGGAAGAAATGCCTATATCCAGTCTCCTGTGAAAGGTTTAGTTCCTGGTGGGTAAGAATCATTAAGAGAAACACTATACAAGTGTGAATAGAAATGATACTTCCTTAATGAAAGTCACATGTTGGAAAAGCCTTGCCGCTCTATTTAGCAAGTAAAATAAGACTGTAAGTGTTCCTGAGTGGTAGATCAAATTTACAGTAAAATTGGAGTGTAGATTTGTGTGGTGTGTGCTGAAAACACACAGTCTTTCCCCAAAGGTTTACAATTGGCAGTGGCGAACGGCTAATTCGAACCTTTCAATTATCCATGAGGGAAACTGCGTATTTCCTATAGTGTTGTTATACAGAAACCTACAAGACTGCAAAAAGAAGAGCCTGCAATCCATGCATTTAATGAAGCCCATTAATTTTAACCATCTGCATAGCAATGACCTTATGTAACCATGGTTTAAAAAATGGGGGAATGAGAAGTTTCCAGTATGTCATTCCCTAATACTAGGTACTAGACACTAATACTAGGCATGCAAATAACAATGTTTTTGGCTGTCAGAAATAACTTCCCTCCATAACGTTTGTGTACTATAGAGCTATAATTGCCTACTTCCCAGCTTCATTTTTGGGAGAGGAAAGCTCACCAAGGGAGGGGAAGAAAGATAGCGAGAGATGGGTGGGTGGGGAGGAAGCTTCTGCTGGAAATCAGAAGACCAAAAAATGCCTCCTTATAAATATTTATAGGAGACATTTCACATGGTATGTTCAATGCTGAATGGTGCATATTATTCTTATTAATGTTTCATAAACATTGGTATGAAAAACAATATGCTTTACTTTGCTTCTAAGTATTAAGTAGAGTTACTGCAGCATCTGCTACCAATGGTTGAGTGCACAAGCGATTCGTGCCTTGTCATAAATCCTGTGATGCATTAAGATGTCATTAAACGTACCTTCTGTGGTTGTCTCTTAATTTGCATACTCTGTAAATCATCAGGTAAAAATCAAGTGAACTCGAGAGTAATCCCCTGGTGTTCTTTCGTTCTGCTCCAAAATTCAGTGCATTCCATATTTCTCACCATTCACAGGCAGGGAGCAAGCATCTGTGCATAAAGTTTCTATCATATCTATCAATGCACAAATGTGGGTATCAGTAGACAGAGAGTCCCACAGAGATATAAATTGAGGAAAGGGATGTCATGAGATGGTCTCCATGTGTACAGAAACGCCAATAGACATCTTCCTTGATGTTTGGCAGCCTTCCTGTGTTAGTTGACTTCAATGTTTCCAAAAATATTTTCAGCTTTGAAAAAAAATCAATGGAGAAAAGTCCTGCTAGAATACCAAGTGCTGTCTTCTCAAATCATCTTTATTTTCAAAAATATGTCACCCAGCTATTTTTAAAACATAAATAGGTTAAGTTTGTAAATGTGCTGCCTTGACCTTCCATCCTAAGGAGGAAAAAATGCATGGGGCAAGAAGTATGCCAGAGAAGCATTTCTTGAGATTATTTGATAATAGATGTTGTTTGATGATGTCTGGGTCCATCAGAGAAGGCATGTTTTTGAACAAATATTTGTCACCAATGGCAGTCATGTTATATGGTTGTTCACAATAGAATCTCCAAATTCAGCTGATCCCCATCTGTTCTCATCACCACCATCGCTACCAAATTATAGGTCTGAAATATCTATCTATCTATCTATCTATCTATCTATCTATCTATCTATCTATCATCTATCTATCTATCATCTATCTATCTATCTATCTATCTATCTATGTCTGTGTGTTTGTCTGTCTGTCTATCTATCTATCTATCTCTATCTATCTCTATCTCTCTATCTCTCTATCTCTCTATCTCTCTATCTCTCTATCTCTCTATCTCTCTCTCCCCATCTATCTCTATATCTCTATATCTACCTACCTACCTACCTACCTACCTACCTATCTCTATCTCTACCTTTATCTATCTTTATATCTCTATCTCTCTATTTATCTCTATCTCTATACCCATCTCTCTATCCCTCTCGCTCTCTATCTATCTATCTATCTATCTATCTATCTATCTATCTATCATCTATCTATCTATCTATCTATCATCTATCTATCTATCTATCTATCTATCTATCTCTATCTCTATGTTTATCTCTCTCTTTATCTCTCTTTCTATCTCTATCTCTATGTTTATCTCTCTATTTATCTATCTCTCTATTTATCTATCTCTCTATCTCTATCTCTCTATCTATCTATCTCTATCTCCCTATCTATCTCTATATCTATCTATCTATCTATCTATCTATCTATCTATCTCTATCTCTATGTTTATCTCTCTCTTTATCTCTCTCTCTCTATCTATCTCTATCTCTATGTTTATCTCTCTATTTATCTATCTCTCTATTTATCTATCTCTCTATCTCTATCTCTCTATCTCTATCTCTCTATCTCCCTATCTATCTCTATATCTATCTATCTATCTATCTATCTATCTATCTATCTATCTATCTCTATCTCTATGTTTATCTCTCTCTTTAGAATGGAGCTTGCTCTCAATGTATATTCTAGTGGCTTCTAGTGGAACCAATGATAAGCTAATCAAGGGTAAATTAACAAGATCTCAGGGGCTCAATTACCCTTTCAATCTCCCAGACAAGTGTTAAGAGCTTTCCAAAAAGACCCCAATATTGGGTCAACTTCTGGAGGCAAGTTGTTCCACTGATTAGGAACTGTCAGAAAATGTCCCCTTAGTTCTAGGTTGCTTCTCTCCTTGATTAGTTTCCATACATTGTTCCTTGTTTTATCCTCAGGTGCTTTGGAGAATAGCTTGACTCCCTCTTCTTTGTGGTAGCCCCTGAGATATCGGAACACTGCTATTACCCTACCAGTTCGCAAATGTGTGTGTGTGTGCATGCGCCCCATCCACACATGCACTTTGCTCACATGCGTGCCATCCATGCATGTGCCTGGCCAAAAAAAGTTCCTAAATGGGATAACATAGAGTCGGTGTGGGTGAACCTGTCCAAATCGGCTGAATATCACCTCTGATTACAATGGGAAAATATCCGATCCACATCCACATATCATAAGCACCAGTGGTCGGTTTCAAAAATTTTTAAACATCTTCTGTAGGTGTGGCCTGCTTTGTGGGAGTGACGTGCCGGCCATGTCACCAGGTGGGCATGGCCAACTTGTAAAATGTGGTAAAACTCACTTAACAATGCTCTTGCTTAGCAACCAAAATGTTGGCTCAGAAATTCTGGCATTTGAAGCACGCAAGTCTTAAAGCTGTCAAGTTACAAGACCTTGCACCCCTAACCCTTTAGAAAAAAACCCCAGGGATGTTCAAACTTGACAGCTTTAAAACTTTAAGGTTTAGATAGGACTCTTAGAGGCGGGCAGGGTGATTGGTGAGCCAGGCAATCAGTGAGCTGCGGGCAGGGCAAGCATGGTGCAGACAAGTGGGGGGAGGGAGCTGGAACCGGTTCTAAACAACACGGTAGATTTGTGGAACCTCTTCTATAGAAGAGGTTAGAACTGGCAGGAACCCATCCCTGATATGCACATACATCTTTGTTTCTTCCGTGCATCCAGAAATGTGCAGATGTTTTACACAAGTGCTGGGGTTGTGGGATAATTATATAACAGGAGGAAACATCGCGCAAGCACTCAGAAGTATTAGCTGATAATGCAATTTGATGCACATAGAACATCTGGTACACAATCCAGCCCAAATTAAGATCTGTTACATTCCATAATATCCATTTTGTCAGTTGGAGGCAAAACACACTGTCAGCTCTGTGCTCTGATTCTTGGCCTTGTTTCATTGGCTCCAGAAACTGAGGCAGTGTGGGAATGTTTCACACCCTGTATGTATGGGTACAGGGTGGGGGTAGTTTATGTAATGTCAGCATAATTAAACCCAATGATTTGTTCAAAGGGAAAAGTCCCATTGACCAGCTGAACTGATTCCTGTAGATGGTCTGGTGAACATCGCAGTCCAAAACGAACAACAGCAAAATAATAGGCTAGGGAGAGAGAATGGAAAGTAAGCAAAAATGATTTCTGCTAACACACACAGCCAGATTAATTGATGCATCAAAGATTAATTGTAGAACTGCCAGAGGTTACTCTCTCATTCTCTTTAGTTCACTGGATTCCAGTGGGAAAAATTTCCTCTAAGCCCCAAGAAAGCATAATAACCTTGTAATTCAGGGTCAGACTTTCAACTAGCATATGTTGCAACTTTCCTTATTGTCGTTAGAACAAGGCGCAGAGGAACGGTATGCAATCTTTTTCAGCTAAACCCAGCTTCTGGAAGGGCCGGGACTCCGTCCTTTCACTTTAAATAGTATCGCTAATAGGAAAATAATAAATAACATGTCATTCTGTAGGTTTATGACGCATTGCATAAAAAGCTCCCCTGGCTCTCTTGGCAACCTCCTCCTTCTTCTTGTCTCTGCTTATGCTGTCTCCTATTTGTCTTTGTAACTCCTGTGACCTTGAACTACTGCAGAAGAAAATGTACGGAGAGAAAAAAGAGCTCCACTGAATGATAGCAGACTTAATATTCCCTCTTCTTGTTTTCAATAAAATAACAATGGCCAGTTTCTGAAGACTTCCTAGATGTAAATAACATGCATTCCTAATAAACTCTGGATTGCTGTACATGTTTAACATGCATGAAGGTGAGAATCATCTGAAAAGCAAACCCTGTATTTTCTAACCTTCTGATGTTTTGACAGTCTTCAAAGGCCTTCATTAAATTATTTTAGTGACTGCATTTATATTTTTTATGTCCATATTCTCAGATCAGTCTGCATGGGTTTTCTTTTTCTTTTTCGTCTCCCATTTTGACTTCTTAACAAATTTATGAATTAGGTTGACAGGTTGTTGTTCTAAGTTGTGAAGTTGTGTCTCAATAGTCCACCACACTAAAACTAGGCTGGAACTTACTGGATCCATCTAAAAATGCTGCAGATTAAATAAAAAATTATGAAATCAGACTTGGATGAATCTAGCCACTGTGTTATATTAGATATGGTTTATGGCTTTATTGTTGTTAGTTGCGAAGTCATGTCCGACCCATCGCGACCTCATGGACAACATTCCTCCTGTCCTTTACCATCCTCTGGGGTCCATTTTAGTTCACACCAACTGCTTCGGTGACTCCAGCCAGCCACCTCATTCTCTTTTGCCCTCAATCTTTCCCAGCATTAGGGTCTTCTCTAGTGAGTCCTTCCTTCTCGTTGGGTGGCCGAAGTATTTGAGTTTCATCTTCAGGATCTGGCCTTATAAAGACCAGTTAGGGTTGGTAATGACAGGTTGGTACTGATAAAAACAGTTTTGATACTGCATTGCTCTGAGTTGTGACATTTGACGACTTCTGTAGCCATAGTTTTCCATTTTATATTTTTCTCCCCAATCTTCCAAAACCTAGATAGGGAGTAAGATTCATCTAGAAGGGGAGATTATTTTGGTGATTTCTGATAATATCAAGGGCAGCAACCATCCCTCTGACAGATTTCACACTAAGCATGGCAATAAATGTCAGGTCTCTACACATTTCATCTCATATTTAGAAACTTGTTCATAGATGAAGGTCCCAGGTAAATTTCATTATGGCAGGCATGTTAGAAGCCATAAGGAAAATCTGTCCCCAGAAAAATGCAGAAATGAGGCAATGTGTAGTTTTTGTATCCTTGAGATTGAAGGTACTTCCATGCAGCAACACAAAAATGCTATTAGCCTGTGTTAAAACAAAATGGGAGTCCTGTCCACACTAAGAAGCTCAGCAAAGAAAAAAGGAGTAACAAACACCTTCTTGGAGCCAATGACAGTAAACCTAGTAGTTTACAACTTTCGAGTAAACAACCTGCAGATCTTTTCTCAATCCAGAGGATAATCATTCAATGAAATCAGGGAATTAGCATCAGCACAGCCATTCTCTGCCACATTTCTCTTCCCTCCTTTTTTTAAAATTGTTCCATCCCGGTATATGAGGTCTTCTTTTCTTCTACTATAGAGAAAGGAGGCTCCACTAAAGAGCAACTTCCAGTATTTTTTTTTTCTGCTATGGGAAGATATACTAGGAACCAACCCTTCAACCTGCACTCTCCTTTACACATTTCTTTCATTTTCAGCTTTCAGCTTCAACCGCAATAATACATGGGCAAACGATAGATACAAACTCAAGGTTAACCCCTCCAGACTCGATTGCAGAAAATACCCACTTCAGCAACAGAGCGGTCAACGCCTGGAATGCTCTACCTGACTCCGTTGATACAGCCTCAAACCCACACAGCTTCAACCTCAAACTGTCTACCATGGACCTCAACCCATTCCTAAGAGCTCCGTAAGGGGACGTGCATAAGCACACCAGCATGCCTATTGTCTCTGTCCTGCTGTCCCCATTTATTTGTACTCATTTTCTTTGTTCATGTCTATACTTACACCTGTTATCTTGTACGTTTGACAAGCCAAATAAATAAATTTTTCTTCCCCGCTAACACCCCTACCTAGAGGGGTGAAAACCTTTTATTCCTCATCTGCAGTTTAGGATCAGGCTGCTTGGAAGTAAAGTTGTGGTAAAGTTGCAAGGAGAAAAGGGTCACCTGAAGTGGTCCTTCCCTGGCTTACCTTCCCATGACCTCTTTTCTCACCATCATCAAAAAATGGTAGAACAAAGCAAGGTGTATTTGACTTGTTATCCAATAAAATTTCCTGATAATTAAACAGTCAGGAAAATAGATGAGCGTATTTTACATATATAAGATACATGGGCATATATGCATATATTCATTCATATATACATTTAATTTGAATGAATGAATATTCCCTATCGTGCTAATAAGCAAAAAAAGAAAACCAACACCCCAAGATAGAAACAACCGTTAAAAACTTCAGCACCACCCAGACGCATCATGGTCTAAGCAAGGACCATAACCTCATCAATGATATCCTATAAATCATCTCACCTAGCTTGTAGGTGAGGCCTGAGAGCCCGGGGTAAGAGCCAATTTTCAATGCTTCACAAAAAGCATTAAATTTAGCTGCATTTCATTATTATTTTTTTCAAGGACAAAAAATACTGTGCAATATATTTAACAATGGGGAGGCTTATGGGTAACTAATTTCTGAGCTTACATCTTGGAGCTGCTGGAGGGGGGAAAACTGCGGATCTGTATAGGAGAGGTTAATTAATTTAGTTCCAGTTTTTTATCCCCTCAGGCCTTGCTGAGTCCCTGGCACTTTTTCTTCATGAAGATGAACAACTGGTTGGCTGCCTTTAAACATCTCTGTCCATTGTCCTCTAGTCATTTGTCATCATCTGGACACAATGCTTGCCTTCATGTTGTGCTCTCACCTTGAAAGGCTCTGATCACAAACCTCATGTACCCGCTTATACGTGCTTTCCCATTGCTGCTTTATCCCTCTACAAAACTGAATTGAATATGTATTTTCATGAAATTAGATGTTTCACTGCTGTCATTTGTCTGTCACTAAAGCTCATCTCCCTTTAGAAGAATCTAGGCAAATCAGCTAATTGCTTATCTTTATTTCCTATTATTCTGACACAAGAAATTTATGGTTTGGCATCCATGAAAGGTGACTATCTAATTATTACAGGTGGACTAAAACAGCCTCAGCTGGAAGTTTTATGTGTTGCAAGGCGGTTCTTTCATTATTGAGTCAAAATTCTGAAATCCTACAGGCAGAATTAATCAGTTCTTTACATTATTGTTACTATTCATGGAACAGCCAACTGGGATACGGAGGTAATGCAATATGTATTTCTAGCATATGACCTCAGGCTTCCAAAAATCCCACCTGGCTTACAAGAATCTTTCACTGCAGTCAAAGATCATTTCCTTTTTAAAACATATATGGGAAATTTTCTAAAGGAAAGTTCTCAGCTCAGCTAATGACACCAAATACAGACATACCCAGAGTTGTGCTTTCAAATGGGCAACCATACAAATCTTTTAAATAAAATAAAATATAAAATTTTAGCAGGTACATGTGTGGAACATCTGGATATCCATGTGGGGACAAGAGAAGCAAATGGTGAAACAGACTACGACACCCTGATGGAATCCTGCCACTTACATGTTCGTGTCAGCAGGGCTAAAATCAAGTTACCTTTGCTACCGGTTTGGTAGCAATGTGAGCATGCACACACGCTTGCTTCACTCGCTCACACCACCTCTGTGCATGTGCAGGACATTCCGTACATGCGCAGAGCATCAAAAATGGATGTGATGATGTCCGGGCAGGTGGGGGGAGCCTGCTACCAAGCGCACCTGCAAAGTTAAGCAAACAGCGAAGGGGAGGAATCTGCAGTGCCACACAATTTAGATTAGCTAGAAAGCAGGTAATCCTGCTTTCTAACTAATATAAATCGCATGTCACAGCTGATCGTTGGAGATATCGATTCGCCTGAACCAGTCCGAACCAGTAGCATTTCACCCCTGTGTTTCAGTTATTAGAATCCAAGTATCTAATGGTGAGGTCTACAGCGTGACATAAACAATGTGTCAGTTTTGCATCATCGTAGCTTTTTATGCACATAGCTGGTTTATGAATACAACATAAAAACTGATTATCACAGAGACTAAAATAAAAAAAAAAACCAAAATGAAAAGTAACAAAGATTGAGACAAGCAAAAAGTTCATTGTCTGGAGTCAAAATAACACCAACCAGTAAAGCAGTGCCCACAGTCAGGATGCCATCACTGAAAAGACCCTGCTGCTGTCACTGTCAGGTGAATTTTATTCAGTTGGTGCCTATGTAGATTCTCAGTCATCCAGATCATTGTTCTCCCAAAAATGTTTTTTCAGGTGGCAACTGGACTTTCTTGTTTTTTCTTTGAAGACATTCCACTTCTCATCCAAGAAACCTCATCCAAGAAGCTCTGACTGGATGGTGGGGAATGGAAGGATTTATATTCTTTACAGATAGCTGGCCATTTGCATTCTTTTAGAGGCCACTTGAAAGTTTATCTTTGGAGCATCTGGAATAGGGTTTCTGAAGAAGTTAGCATTCTGAATAGACATGGAGAGTGATAGTCCTGAAGGACTCTGGTGCAAAGCAGTGACTTACAAATGGAATTGAATCTGGCAATACAAATATGAAGATATTTTAACTTTTCTTCATAGCCACCAAGTTAAATCCTATCTATTCAAGATAACTCGGAAGTAACCTTGGATTTATCACTGTCTCTCAACAATCTATTTCAAGGAATTCTTCAAGGATGCAGTACGGTTTGCTATCATAAGATACTTCTAAGAGGAAGGGTGAATTATAAATGTAATTAATAAATGGAAAACAGCCAACATGGAACTACTGATTGTCAATGAACTGTCATGATTGTCAATAACACATATCACCCCAAGATTTTCATGCTCTCTTGCTCGCTCGCTTGCTCTCTCACACACACAAACACACACAGACACAATCAAACAGCTTCTCTGAAATTCAGATGTTCTCTTTTTAGTGACTTTAGGGTCATTAAAGACACTTCTCTCACAAAAAGCTTTTGGTTCCTGATTATGGAATCAGCTATCTTTTGGAAATTGTCTTTTTCTGGCTTCTGAAGATTGCTCTATATGGGCCTTGTTTTTCAGTATGTTGGTTGTGGTCAGTAGGTGGGATCCTACTGGTTTAACAACTGATCTGCTGATAGTGCACTTCACGCACATGCGCAGTTCAGAGAAGACTTACCTTCAGGATTGCTGCTTGGCAAGGAAAACAGCTGACTCACGGCAATCCACTCTGCCACACGACTCAGTTGAGAAGATAACGGTAGGCAAAGCACAGGGGTGGGTGGGCGCACTTGCTTGTGGGAGCGAATTGGTTCGCTCCCAGCTGATCTTCAGAGCTACTGGTTCACCCAAACTGGTCCAAACTGGTAGAATCCCACCCCTGTGTAGTTGGTGTGATTCAAAGGGATAATGTTTTGCAATTGTTTTATTTGCGTTCTGGACTCTTGTAAATCCTCTCAGATCTTAGTTTCTATCCTAGTTTAGTACAATCTTTCTATAGGTTATTTTCTGGACAATTTGCAGACTAGAATGCCATCTTTTTCTCAACCTTCCTGTCACTCTCTAAAAAAATATTATTGCTCTTTGAGTCTTGAACGATACATATTAATTTAGCAATATCAACTTTGATTCTTGGATTTAAATCAGATATTGATTCTAATGGAGAGAAAGACAGAAAGAATAGACCAGATTGTGGCAAATTTCAGGGTCTCACTTTAAACATATTCTTTGATATTAAAGTTATTGGAAAAAAGTCCTTAATTTGCAGGATATCTTTCACCATTCTCCATTTTCTTGACTTTTTGAAACATCTGAGTGTTTGGCTTAGCACTAGGGGATAAGAGTATTAGCAAAAGTCTTTGAAATGGAAATAAATCTCGGAGGGAGTAGGCTGAACTTAAGATAAATAGATAATAAATAAACACTAACATCCAGTAATCCTAGAAAACTGATTAAGCAAGGTTTTGAATAATGCACTCTTTTGCCTTTGAGGTGGCAGTGCTATGAATACAGGTAGTCCTTCATTTACAACCATAATATAAAGCAAAATTTCCATTGCTAAGCAAGACGGTTGTCAACTTTGCCCCATTTTATGGCCTTGCTTGCCACAGTTGTTAAATGAACAGCAATAGCACTTAGACTTATATACTATACAATACAATAGCAGAGTTGGAAGGGACCTTGGAGGTCTTCTAGTCCAACCCCCTGCCTAGGCAGGAAACCCTATACCGTTTCAGACAAATGGCTATCCAACATCTTCTTAAAGACTTCCAGTGTTGGGGCATTCACAACTTCTGGAGGCAAGCTGTTCCACTGATTAATTGTTCTAACTGTCAGGAAATTTCTCCTCAGTTCTAAGTTGCTTCTCTCCTTGATTAGTTCCCACCCACTCCCTCTTCTTTGTGGCAACCCCTGAGATATTGGAACACTGCTATCATGTCTCCCCTACTCCTTTTCATTAAACTAGACATACCCAGTTCCTGCAACCGTTCTTCATATGTTTTAGTCTCCGGTCCCCTAATCATCGTTGTTGCTCTTCTCTGCACTCTTTCTAGAGTCTCCACATCTTTTTTACATCGTGGCGACCAGAACTGAATGCAGTATTCCAAGTGTGGCCTTACCAAGGCATTATAAAGTGGTATTAACACTTCATGTGATCTTGATTCTATCCCTCTATTTATGCAGCCTAGAACTGTGTTGGCTTTTTTGGCAGCTGCTGCACACTGTGGCTCATATTTAAATGGTTGTCCACTAGGGCTCTAAGATCCCTTTCAGTTACTACTACTGAGCAAGGTATCATCTATACTGTACCTGTGCATTCCGTTTTTGTTGCCTAAATGTAGAACCTTGAATTTCATTTTGTGACATAGTGCCCAATGTTCAAGTTTGTCAAGATCCTTCTGTATCTTAAGCCTATCTTCTGGAGTGTTGGCTATTCCTGCCAGCTTGGTGTCATCTGCAAATTTATTTCTTAGATTTCTTAGATTTCTTAGATTTATTTTGATGAGTTAAATTTGATGAGTTCGCCATTTATTCCCTCATCCAAATCATTGATGAAGATGTTGAAGAGTACTGGGCCTAAAACAGAGCCTTGGGGTACTCCACTTCATACTTCCCTCCATGTAGATGCAGTTCCATTGAAGAGTACATGTTGAGTGCAGTTGGCCAGCCAGTTACGAATCCATCTAGCGGTGATGCTGTCTAACCCACATTCTTCTACGTTATCTAGTAGTAAGTTATGGTCTACCTGCTTTACAGTGCTTTACAGCCTGCTCTAAGCAGTTTACAGAGTCAGCATATTGCCCCCAACAATCTGGGTCCTCATTTTACTGACCTTAGAACGATGGAAGACTGAGTCAACCTTGAGCCTGGTGTGATTTGAATTGCCAAATTGCAGGCAGCCAGCAGTCAGTAGAAATAGGCTGCAGTACTGCACTCTAACCACTGTACCACCGTGGCTCTGCAGGTGTTGTTAGCAACACAATTGTTAATTGAATATGATTTCCCCATTGACTTTGCTTGTGAGAAGGTTGCAAAAGGTGGTCATAAGACTCAAGGGCTATCATAAATACATGCCAAATGTTGACTACGTGACAATGGGAATGCTGCAAAGGTTGCAAATGTGAAAACTGGTCATAAGTCACTTTTTTTGGCGTCATCGTAACTCGAAATGGTAATTAAATTAATGGTTGTAAGTTGAGGACTCCCTGTATATTAGAAATTCCAAGCATACGCTTAGAAACATGAATTTTTTTTTAAAGAGATGCTTATAATGGCAGCTTATTGGTCCATTGAACTATCACAATGGGCACCGAGTGATTACTAAAAGTTGTTGCAACCATTTCAGTAGCATTCCAGGAAATGCACATATTGTGTATGTTCTATGCCACAGGTTTACATCATTAAGGAATATCTTTCTTTGCCACAATTGCCTTTTCATCTTACTCTCCCTTTTTTATGAATGTGCATGTAGGGGGATGGCGCTGTGGCTCAATGGTTAAGATGCTGAACTGGTCAGCTGGAAAGCCGGCAGTCCAGACTCAATATCTGAGTGCCATGAGATGGGATGAGCTTCCATTACTTGTCTCACCTCCCGCACACCTAGCTGTTCAAAAGCATGTAAATGCAAATAGTGGTGTCAAATTGGACTTCTTTGAGGGCCGGATCAGCATTGTAGTTCTCCTCTGCAGGCCAGCCAGAGGTAAAGGGGGGGGCGACAGGATGCCTCCTCCAGCACCCTGGTGTCCAAAACGGGGCACAGAGGGGGCTACACGCAGCTCCCTATGTCCCATTTTCAGCCTGGACAGCCTCCTGCAGCATTTTGCTGGCCAAAATCAGGCACGGGGGGCTCACCCCCCCCCCCCAACCCACACACTGCTTTTAGCCTCAGCAGCCTCCTGCAGCACTTTGCCAGCCAAAACGGGGTGCGGGGCCACGTCAGGTCTCCCCAGTGCCCCATTTTGGCTGCCACAGGCATTGCAGGCTGATCCTTTGCTATTTCCAGGTCAGCCCCGAGGGGCCAGATTTAAGCACCCCTAAAGTAGATAAATAGGTACCACTTCAATGGGAAGGTAACAGCATTCCATGGCATTAGACTGGCCACATAATTGTGGAAAAGTCTTCAGGGCTGGCTCAATGGCCTTGAAACAGAGATGAGTAGTGCCCCTTATAGTTGGCAGCAACTAGAAGAGTCAAGCTTTCAGATCATGCTTGGCCCATCTTCAGGACTGCATGCGTCCAAAAGCTCAAAACCTCTCATCCCAATAGTGAACTCAGATTGGATCTTGCACCATTACCCTGGGACACGTACGTATATTCGCTCTGTGTGTGTGTGTGTGTGTGTGTGTGTGTGTGTGTGTGTGTGTAGGAAAGAGAATAGCATTTCACTAGAGCAGTAAGATCCTGGAAATGTAATTAAATTTAGCCCACCCACGTTCATCTCACTAGTAACTGGTCAATTAGTTCTGGATAAAAGAACAAGTTGTTGGAATGTTGATTATTCCAGCTATTCCTATGGTGCTTGTAGTGTCAAGTCAAAATATGTGTATTAATTTTGATGTCATAAGTCTTAAGTAACTTAAAATCAATAGGAAGCAGTTGAACATTAAACCACCATCACTGAGATTGTAAGCAAGAGAGGATATTCTTTAAAAGCTTCCTCTTATAAAAGCCTTCCTGAATGCTAGTAAGCATTCTAGTAAGATTGAAAAGGAGAAAGTCGGCCACATTAAAACTTTATCTGTGCTATGTTAATATACTGTGTGTAAAAGCTTTCTGAATGGCTACAAATATAGAAAATACTACCCTGTTTTCCCCAAAATAAGACCTCCTGGATAATAAGCCCAATTGGGCTTTTGAGTGCATGTGCTGAAATATGTCCTCCCCCAAAAATAAGTCCTCCTCTAAAATATTACAACATAGCAGCAGCCATGAGGTAACCATGCTCACCACCTCCTGCACCTCAAAAATAATAAGACCTCCCCAAAAATAAGGCCAAGTGCTTATTTCAGGGGTCAAAAGAAAATAAGACCCTATATTATTTTTGGGAAAACATGGTAAGTCTTGATTATTAAATAACTTAGGTCTATCCAGAGGTTTGATTGGAAGCTGCCCAGAGTTGGTTGAAAGATGGGTGACTATATAAATGTTTTGATTGAATGATTGAATGATTGAATGATTGAATGATTGAATGATTGAATGATTGATTGAATGAATGAATGAATGAATGAATGAATGAATGAATGAATGAATGAATGAATGTTTAAAGCCCATATAAGATAGTCATATCATATTTCAGTTGTTACCTTTTAGTCTTTCACACAGTGACATTAAGTTTAATGGTCTTCAGTTTTTAAGTTGATCTTCAGTTTTTAAGTTTCCCTTCTTGATTTGCCCTTTCTTTATTCCAGTGCTTGGCCTGGCCAAGCCATTCCAGTCTTCACTCCACTAAGTCATATGAGCAGCTTTTGCCATCTTCCTTAGCTACTTTTCTCTTCGTTGACTATCAAGCCACTTTCCTCTGTTGTCCATCCTCCCCAACCACAAAGTGTACTAGAGTTACTGAGCAGTGGCTCTGTGTTTTTGATAAAGAGCAACTTTTGAGTATCCGGTAGAACAGAGCAGAAGTTACATTTGGCAACTGTAGTCTTCGCAAATGGTCTTTTTTACAATGTGACAAAGTATTATCATTTCTTCTATAGACTAATACAATGTGGGGTGTGAGATATACATATTAATATTTAGGGGGCCCTTTGGGATGTGTTATCCTGGACCTCCACCTGGTGGTCTAATCCTATCAGTGCCACTGTTTCTACTCATTCTGCATAATCTTTAGGGGGAGGGGGGGGACTTTAATACACTTGTTTTGTTTTCTTTGGCTTCTTATTTACCTTGACTTATCTTTATATAACTTTAATTAGTATGGTAATCTCAAAAAGCTAAGCAAAGATAGATCTGGTTGAAAAGATCTCAAAAAGCTAAGCAAAGATAGATCTGGTTGAAAAGATCTCAAAAAGCTAAGCAAAGATAGATCTGGTTGAAAAGATCTCAAAAAGCTAAGCAAAGATAGATCTGGAGAAAAGATTGCTAGGAGACTACCCCGGGCTGCAGCCTTGCCTGGGATGTTGAAAAAACATGCCAGTGGAAACAAATGGCAAACCAATTCTGCATTGTTGTTCCCATTTACCTAGAGATGAAATCCTACCGTTTCGGACTGGTTTGCTGAACCAGTAGTAAAAAATGCTATCTGTTCGGGTGAACCACTATTTCCGATGATCAGCTGAGCGACGATCAGCTATGACATGAGATTTACGCTAGCTAGAATCATCAGATTTCCTGCTTTCTAGCTAATCTAAATCATGTGGCACAACGGACTCCCCCCCCTTGCAGACTCGGAAGGCTTCAAAATGTTCCTTTTTTAGCGCCTTGCTGGTGCGCCTCACGCATGCATGTGGGCAAAGTTCACATGCGTATGCAAAACGCGCACTCAGTAGCAAATTCACCGAACCGGTAGCAGATTTCAGAGGATTTCATCGCTGCATTTACCTACATGGCCTTGTCTACAAAATCACCTGGAATTGAACCTGACTCAAAGATGTTATGTTTTCTTCATTTGTTAACTTAATGCATTTTCCACATTCTGTTCCTTCAATTAAGAATATCATTAACGTTAGGTCCTTAAAAGAGATTCAAGAATGCAAAATGATCTTTCTGTTTCCTTCACCTATGTCCTTTTTACTGCTTCCTATATCAGTGTAATTGTTTCTCTGTTGTTTTTCGTTCAGCTTAAATCAATAGCTCACTAAGTGGTGTGGACAACTGAAATAAATCTTGGGATTAATTTTTAATTTATTTCTTTTAGAATGAAATGAAACCTCTGAACATTCTGAACCATACTTTCTCCTCCATACGTAAGGCCTGGGGAAACCATCCCTCTTACACACAAGGCAGCAGTGGTGGGAACCTGACGGTTTAACAACCTGTTTGGTGATTGTGAGTTTCCAGTCCCTGATGCACGCTGCACATGCATGCACAGTTTTACCAAAATTTACTTTCCATACTACTTCTTGGAGAGTAACACAGCTGAGGCGCAGCAATCCACTCCGCAGTGCCAATCAGCTGAGAGGATATAGGTAAGTAAAGTGCAATGGCAAGCTAACCTGATTGTTGGAGCAATTCACCCGAATGGCTGAATCCCACCCCTGAAAGGCAGGTGGCACTTGTATGCAAACATGCACCACAAATCATTTATAAATACAATGGAACAAACTGTCTATGGATATTCTCAATCATCCAGGTCATGGTTGTCCCAAAAGTGCTTTTTCAAGAGGCAAGTGGACTTTCTGGTTTTTCTTTGAAGATGTTTGGCTTCTCATCCAAGAAGCTCTGATAGAGCTGAAGAAGTTTCTTGGATGAGAAATAAAACATCTTCAAAGAAAAATCTGAAAGTCCAGTTGCCTCTTAAAAATGCACCTTTGGGAGAATGGAACAAACTGCTTAGTGGGTCCATTGAACATATCCATTGAATGAACATATCTTTGAGTTCAATACAATACAATAGCAGAGTTGGAAGGGACCTTGGAGGTCTTCTAGTCCAACCCCCTGCCTAGGCAGGAAACCCTATTCCGTTTCAGACAAATGGCTATCCAACATCTTCATAAAGACTTCCAGTGTTGGGGCATTCACAGCTTCTGGAGGCAAGTTGTTCCACTGATTAATTGTTCTAACTGTCAGGAAATTTATCCTCAGTTCTAAGTTGCTTCTCTCCTTGATTAGTTTCCACCCATTGCTTCTTATTCTACCCTCAGGTGCCTTGGAGAATAGTTTGGCTCCCTCTTCTTTGTGGCAACCCCTGAGATATTGGAACACTGCTATCATGTCTCCCCTAGTCCTTCTTTCTCTTAAGCTAAACATACCCAGTTCCTGCAACCGTTCTTCATATGTTTTAGTCTCCAGTCCCCTAAGTCCCCTTGCTTGTAAGGCAAGTTCTTTCTGCAGTTCTCTTAAAGGCTCAGTAGTCCAATTTCATCTTGCAAACCATTTAACATTTAATTCTACAATTAAACAAGCATCAATGGGTTAAAACTGAGGCTCCTTTGTATTTCTTCTTTACTTCTTTTTCCTTTTCTATTTTCTTTTCTCCTGAAACAGAATCCCAGAGTGCCTCATTTAATTTTGTTGCAAATTACCATTTTTCTTGGTATTTACCAGCATGCATTCTCTTGACTGCCTTGCAATGGATGAAACCTTCTTCAAGATATCATAATTACCTCCACTTCTGACTGACAGAGTCTACCAATTAAGTACCAATCACTCTAAAAGTACTGTAGCTGTTTTTTTCAAAAAAAATATTCTTTTTGTTTCTACTGCCAGATCTTAAATTTCTGCTGGTTCAGATGTTTTTTTTAACCTGTTGATGTCACTTAGATATTTTCAAGTGCTGAAAGCTGAATTCCTGATATATGTGTAATAGCACACTGATTTTATTCTACTGACTAATTACTTTTTAATAAATTGTCCCCAACAACCTGGGTCCTTATTTTACCAATCTCAAAGAATGGAAGGCTGAGTCAACCTTAAGTGAGATTCGAACTGCCAAATTGTAGGC
Source organism: Natrix helvetica (assembly GCF_964273705.1). Taxonomy (NCBI): domain Eukaryota; kingdom Metazoa; phylum Chordata; class Lepidosauria; order Squamata; family Natricidae; genus Natrix; species Natrix helvetica. The sequence continues at coordinate 19,746,080 of NC_138558.1, forward strand.
AGCCGGCAGTCAGCAGAAGTAGCCTGCAGTACTGCCTTCTAACCACTGTGCCACTGTAGCCCTATAACTATAAGTAGTTATGGAGGGCATGAACACATGTATGCTCATGTCTTGCCTGCTCATGAGGATTTCAGACATTTAAACATGTCAGAAAGTCCTGGACTTCATTTTCTCCTTAGATGATGTTAATGGATCTCAGTGGTTGGTACAATGATATGAGAAGAAATAGTTTTTATTGGGATTGGATCAATGGTAGGATTCAACTGGTGTAACAACCGGTTCGCTGAGTGTGTGCTCTGTGCATGCACAGTGGGTTTGAAAACAACTCAAAAATGTACTTTCCACTGCAGCCCCAGTGAGTAAAACAACTGAGGTGCAGCACTCCACTCTACCATGCCTATCACCTAGGCTTCAAACAAAGGAAATATAGGTTAGTATAGCCTAGGGGAGGGCAGGCAGGGCCACCTGATCATCAGAGCGAGCCAGTTCGCTCTCAGCTGATTGTCGGAGCTACCAGTTCGCCTGAACCAGTCCGAACCGGCTGAATTCCACCCTTGGATTGGATCTAATCCCACTCTTGAAGGTATCTGAGTGGCTGTAATTAAAAATACAGTCCTGGGATAATGTTTTGATTATGAGCAATTTATTTTCTCCCTCTCTCTTCATTTTTTTTTTCTTTTTTCTGAAAAAGACTTCATCGTTAGTTGATTAGGAAAATCTAAGCAATCTTTGCTCTCTCTTTCCCTTGCTTTTTATATTCTTATCAGAAAATTGCTTCCCTGATAAAACAAATGGCGTGTGTCTTTAAAATGTCATGTCACGTTCTTTCATGTGGCATGAAAAAGGCTGTACTGGACATTTCCATTTTTCCATTTCAATTATTTTGCATTATGGAAAAATGGAAATTAAGTTAAAAGGCTCTTTGAACTATCTCCTATTCCTAATTGGGACTATTCTTAGATGTCACCTAAATGGAAATGAAAAGTAATTGCAGGAATAACAGAGAGGTCTCCAAAAATCATTTTGCAGGAAACAAAGTCATTACAATGCATCCTTTATTAACATGTGCAAATAGTTTCCATATTTACTTACTTGAAATATGATGAACTTTCAATTAGCATCTAGTAGGAGGTCCCAGGAATGGAGTAGAAAATTCTTTGATCTTGTCCAGAGAGACTAACCCTGACTTCAAACAAAGCACTTTTTCAGTTATTATATCAGGAACAGAAGACATATTGAAGCAGAATAAAAGGATTGCTCTTACTTGCCAAATGGAATATTGTTGTGTATAACAGAATAACAGAGCTGGAAGGGATCTTGGAGGTCTTCTAGTCCAACCCCATGCTCAGGCAGGAAACCTTGTTCATGAAGGGCAGTACTTTTCTCTTTAGCATTTGATACTGCCATTTGCTGAACCATACAATGAATTCAATATCAAATTATATGAATCTTCCACTATAGATGAGTTTTTTTCTATATTATTCATGTCTCCTTGCATTTTTAATCTTTTTTAAAAAATATTTAAGTTGTTAGTTATAATCAAGGATTTCAACAGCTGAAAATCCTATCCCCTCCCCCCAAAAAACCATGGATGTAAAGATTGGGATGTACGATAGCACATTTCAAGTATCTGATGAAGGGATGACCAGAAAAAGAAGAAAAGGTTCAGACTTACACTATCATTCAAGACTACAAGACATAAAGTAATGGCTTTATGTGACCAGATTCACTGAATGTAAAGGAAAAATGATAACAATAATTCAACTTCAATTCAGAGTTTGCAGCAGCAATCACATCCAAAAAGCACACACAGGTAACTGATTCAGCAGAATTCATTAACTTCTCTTTATATATAATATAACATATGAAGTTAATGTACAATACCAAAAGCAGGTTTTCCAAAGTGAATAGTTTCAGTTTCAGAATAGAGCAGCAGACTAGTTTGGAGCTCAGCACAGACTCAGAGCTGCAGAGTCCAGGCTCATAGTTGTCTCCAGCAAATACTGTTTTAGTTTCCAAACAGCCCTCATTGGCTGACCTGTTGCCATGTCTATTCCAGTCTATGAATATTCATAGTCTAACAAACTATAGAACCAATGACTAAGGGAGATGTGAGCAACACCTTTCCTGGATGGATCGCATTCTGTAGGGGATGCTATAATTTGTCTTCCTGCATTGAATATGAAGATAGCTCTGATAGTCCCAAATATAAAAATATGGCTTATTTTTGTTCATTACTAATGTTCCATCCTTTAAGCAGTAAGATTTTGATACAAGCTTACAAGTCCTCACATATTACATAAATGTATAAAGCAGACAATGTTATGTGTGAAGAATTAGGACCCCACATTAAGTTCTACTTAGAAGATTTATGGCTTATGCCTGTATACAAGAATCTAGTCAACTAAAGGTCAGCAGTAAATTGGTGCTAAGTGAGAGTCAATAGAATTTAAGAGGGATTGGACCTAAATGATTTGTAAAAACCTAATGATTTCAGGCTGATTCGTGTTTTGACTCTGCCCCCAAGCTCTGCCTTTTCTCCTAACGGCAAGCATACAATACATCAAAAAGTTATATCTTCTTGAACCAAAAACAAAGTATGTTTAAATAATATCTGATCTCTTTACATTTCCCTTAAAAGCTCAGGTAAAGATGAGGGTACATTTTAGGTATTTTTATTTATTTACAAAATGTCTTTCAGTCATATTTTTCTAGTTTGGATAAAAGAAGAGCCACAATTCAACCTAAAGATATGTTTTGCTTGGAATTATGTCCCCATAGAAACCAAGCTCTTTTTAATTGTTTACATTTGATATGTAAAAAAGAAAGATTAAAGAAGGGAAAACCATAACATAAATGCATACACACATACATACATACATACATACATACATACATACGTACATACATGTATTTAAAATACATGTATGTATTTTCATCGGTAATGTTTTAAAATTTATATAACCATGATTTAAAAATAGCTGGATGAGTACAAATAAGGTTAGCCTTAGTAAATACAGATAAATGCAAATAGTGGCATTTATCCAAGAGAAGTCATGTCAAACCACCTCCATAAACAGTGCCAAGAAAATTGTATAGATATAGTTATCAGAACTGAGTTTATCTTGAGGGTATTTTTATTTTTTAATAAAAGTATCAACCATACTTTTTTCGCTGTGGCCGAATATAACTGTGGCTCCTGTTCACAATCCCAATTCAGTTATTCTTTTATAAATGACTGCATTATTAGCACTCTCAAGAATACTTTGATATAATCAGTAATTCAGTGACAAAGAATCAGACTCAACAATGTTGGCTATATAACACTGGCATCATGCAGCAGTCCATAATAGGGCCTTGCTATATCATTGTTTCTCCATAGCAAAGCAAATGCAGTTTCTGATCAGCTAGAAAATGAACGAAGAATATATAAGAGCTCATAATATCTCATTTCATGCCCTAGATTTAGCAGTAAACACTTCATAATGGAGCCCATTATTTGCACTGCTACACTTTCATCCTCCTATTCTGAGGTCTTCCCTTATGCCTCAAATTTAATTTCCAGGTAATTTCCACAGAAATGTTTGTAACCCAGGTTTACCCTGAGATGTAATGTGAGAATGCCGTATCTGACATTTTGGGAAATGACAGATGGTTGAAACATATTTCAAGTTACCTTGAAGAAAGCAGCAAAGGAAAGATGATTAATAACACAGAGAGCATCTGCTAAAGAAATTCTGAGCATTAGGGGATTTAAAAATCTCCCTCACACACTGAAACACTTGTGCCCCATATAAACTCCAAAGAGTTGCTTTCCTACATTATGAAAGTGCCCATCTACCAAAATCATCTTCAGAGGCTCTCCTGTATATTCCTCCAATCTCTAAATTCCATAGGATTGAGAAGGACTTACTTTTAGATTTGTGATAATATCCAGTTTTTTCTCTTCTCTTCTGCTGTCTCCAAATACTGCCACATCCACTATCCAGACTTTTTTAAAATATTTTTCTTATCAATGTTTAAGTCTGGGTTTTTATGTGGCAGGTGTTTGTCTGTCTCAATTCTAAAGTCACAGAGTACTTTAGCTTTTTCATTTTCTACTTATCTATTTTGTGGTCCTAACAGTTGTTGCTTGAAGGCAAATATTATTTCTTGAGTTAGTCCAGTGAATCATTGTTGCTACTTTGTCATGCCATTGGTAGTAATCAGTCTATGCCTGTAATGGCGAACCTATGGCACACGTGCCACAGGTGGCACATGGAGTCCTTTCTGCTGGCACGCAAGCTGTCATCTCAGCTCAGCTAGACCGTGCATGTGTGCATGTTTCTCCCACCAGCCAGCTGATTTTCGGGTCTCTGCCGCACATGCACAGGGGCGGGGCACATGTGGGAGATGTGCGTGCGTGCATAGTGCCCCCCATGCCCCATTTTTGGTCCCAGGAGGCTTCAGGAAGGTCTGCTAGGCCCAAAATGCTAGATATGTGGGGGTTTGTGCATGCATGTGCGACGGGAGGGAGGAGCGGGAAGAACACACATGTCCAGGGGAAGGGGCATGTGGGGGGTGTCACTAATGCATTGCATAAAAGATATGGGCATGCGCGCACTTTTGGCATGCAACGACAAAAAGGTTAGCCATCTCTGGTCTATGAAATCTTGAGAGATAAATAATACATTTTTACTAGGTATTATATGAGATGGTTATGATAAAGGGACAATACACGCCTAATATTACACATCTTGAGTGCAGCAAGAATTGTGTATGCGCAGCAGTGGAAGAGCGAAAACACCCCTTCAGAGAAGGAGACGATAGGGAAGATACTAGTCTGTGCGAAAATGGACAGACTTATGCTAAAAATAAAAGATAAAGGAGATACAAAATACTATGCTACATGAAATAGTTTCTATCAATGGTTAGAAACACGAGGTAGAAGTGGGAATGTGAAAGTATCAGGCTAGGTGAACATGGAAAGAGACATTATGTATGTATTAGAATGTAGGTATTAGAATGATAGATAAGTTGATACACTAGAATATGATAGTCAGAAATTACTGTACAACACTAGCACTGTTTAAAATAGTATACCGTATTTTTCAGAATATAAGACACCCTTTTTTTCCCCTAAAAAAAGAGGCTGAAAATCTGTGTCTTATACACTGAATACAGCATTTTTGGCCTCCTGAAACCCCGCCCCCTTCTCCGAAATGGCCATACATAGCTTGTAGGAGGCTTTCGGAGAGCTTCTAGGGGCTGGGGAGGGCAGAAATGAGCAAAAAACAGCCCATTTTTTACTCAATTTAACCACTCCCCCAAGCCCCCAGGAGCACTCTATAAGCTTCCTAAAGGCTATTCATGCCTTTTGGGGGCCGTTTTTGGGAGGTTTGCAGAGTGCAAAAACTTTTTTTAAATTTGCCTCTTCAAAACTTTGGTGCATCTTCTACTCCGATGCGTCTTATATTCTGAAAAATGCGGTATATGTTGCTTTGTTTTTACCTTTGTTTCACTCTATTCAATATATTTATAGGTAAACAATGAATGTGTGTGTGTGTGTGTGTGTGTGTGTGTGTGTTGTATTTGTGCTGATAAATAAATAAAGGGAGACAACACAAATATAAAAAGGCAACATTAAAAATAAAAATATGGTTTTCTGCCTGGATGGTTTTCTGTAATGAGCCGAAGGACAGAAAGGGGGAGTAGTGAGCTCCCTCCCATATTTGGGCATACCAGGGGTTGTAACATACATACATACATACATACATACATACATACATACATACATACATACATATATATATATATATATGTATATTTGTTTTCGTAGATTTTCACGGGTGTAGGTATGCTGGTTTTGTTGTATTCGGGTCTTTTCCCGTGTAAAGTTGAGATTGTCTTTGCAACGTTTCGGCAGGATCGCACCTGCCATCTTCAAGCGTGGGCTCAAAAAAAAGCCCACACTTGAAGATGGCAGGTGCGATCCTGCCGAAACGTTGCAAAGACAATCTCAACTTTACACGGGAAAAGACCCGAATACAACAAAACCAGCATACCTACACCCGTGAAAATCTACGAAAACAAATATATATATATACAACAATACAACAAAACCAGCATATATATATATATATATATATATATATATATATATATATATATATATATATATATATATATATATATATATATATATATATATATATATATATATATATATATATATATATATATATATAAAGAATATGCGTTGAAAAAGAGTAGGCAAGCAATCTGAAGTCAAAACTATTTAAGGTTGTGTAAACGTGTGCATATATTTTTCAATAAGGCAGAAGTCGTTTTTAAAAATCCAACCTCTCCTCCCTGTACATAGTAGGATTGCTATAATTTATATATCAACAGTCACATGTTGTAAGAAAATTGTTATGTATCATGTAAGGACTTTAATTCTTAATTCCAAAAGCCAGAAATATTGGCAGAACGTGCAAAAAATTTACATTTATGAGTCATGTGGTAAAGACCAACGAAGCATCAGTGTGAGCGATTAATTGTTTAGAGCAGGGGATAGAGGTAAGCAGTGACATGCTTTTCCCCAAAAGCTCCCCAAATAGCAAACATTTGGCAGCATTTGGAATGCTGTTGGCTGAGCCGAGCCTGCCTGTCAAAAGACGGAAAGAAACGGAATGGAATTCATGCCATTTTATGAAGCTTCACAGAACATTTCATCTTTATGACATACATGTGGCCATGAACTGGATCATAAAACCTTGTAAATTGTTAGGAATGAAAGAGATGTTCCCCTCCTATCAGGAGGGACTTCAGATACAATAGATACTTCTCTGGCCATGGTTTCAGATCTCAGCAACTTTAAGATGTGGGCTTCAACTCCCAGAATTCCCCAACATCTTAAAGTTGCCAAGGTTTGAAAAACACAGCCTTAGGGGATTGGATTGCTACTAAAAGTTAGTGGAGATTAAACTTGGATAACGTATCCAATAAATAATGGAATTGCATGCATGACGAAATTCACTCTTAAATCAAGTTAATTCTTAAGGCAATATTTAAATGTAGAATTTTGGGTTTAATAGTGCTTTATCTGCACTATTAAAGTGTAGCAACTTCCATTTTGACTAAGACAGTCTCTGGACTATTGTGGGGTTTTGGAAGGCTTACATCAGATTTACTTTAAAAAGGTTAAAAGAAATTGTTTCCTCTCTAACGCTAAGGATGAGCAGAATATCTCCGATGATTTTCTTCATTGTTCCGTAAGCCTTATTCTACTTCTAATCCAGTTTCAGTAGGAATATTTCTAATGTTAGTAACATTCCTGGAGCAGGCATGGTTTGCTGCAATTTTTCAATCATTTGCATCTTCTCTTCTTTCATGTGCACTCATGAACACTAGTATTTTAATTCCTACTGCAGTTCCTGTGGATTGTTTATTCCTGTTAATGGCATAATTGTATGACACAGTAGTTTTTTGTTTTATACGAAACTCATGTCTTTATTACTTACAGTTGGATTACTATAATATAGTCTAGATGGGTTTGGAGGTGATTCAGAAGCTATAGTAGGTACAGACTATAGCCCCAAGATAATACAGATTGAATGGCAAGACTACCTACCACCGATGAAACCTGCACTCCTTAACACAAGCAAGATGAGAAGGGATTATGTGGGTACTGTTCCAAGATACTAAAAGGCCATGGGTCTTGTTCTGACCCAGGTTTAACAGAATCATGGCACAGACTCCCTGTCCCGAAAAAAACCCTCCCTTTTTCCCCAGAAAAATCCCGGCAATAAGCCTTTCAAGGTTTAATTGCAAAACAGACCTTATCAGTCCTTGGATAGTAGCCAGCCAAGCTTCCAGTCATAATGCTGTAAAATGAAATACCTGGCAAGGAGTATCTGTGAGGCATGAACTCAGATAAGAAATCTTCACAATAATAAGCGAACTCATTGTCTCCTGCAAACACCACTCCATTTTGCTCCTATTTATTCCCTATGGGAAGGGCCATTCAGCATCCACTTGTGCCTTTACCTCCGAGTCAACCTTTGTTCTTTAATTGTTCCCTTCTCCTGACAGCTCTGCACATACGTGCATCTGGAACAGCTCCAGCTGTTCTTCAGCCCCATTTATCTCCGACTCCGAAGGCAGCAAATAACGGCCCTGGACGGCCCTGGCCCCATCTCTGCCTCCGACACAGAGCCCTCATCAGAGCCTTCCCCAGGCTCCAGGACTGGCCCATGTTCCTCCCCGACCTCCTCACTGTCTGAGTTTGCCACCAGCTCTGCTGGACAACAGGTCTGCAAGCAAGCTTTCTTCTTATTTTGGAAAAAAAATGTTTTCAATGATTTTTCAAAATTTTCAAACAAAAAGGAGAATAGAAGTAGCAGTAATTACGGAACTACTAGGGTGGAATGATTGAGAGTGTTATTGTGTCTATTTGTACTGATTTAAGAAGGATTTATGTTTCTGATTTATGTTGTGTATTCATTATGCTGTGAAACAACTAGAGACATTCAATGAGGTGGCTTACCAAACTTCAAATAAAAACAGTCATACAATATAATTTAATGAACCCAAATTCTAAAATAAACACAACTATTAATAGAATAGAATAGAATAGAATAGAATAGAATAGAATAGAATAGAATAGAATAGAATAGGACACACAAGGAATTTTTCTTTGGTGCATATGCTCTCGGTGTATATAAAAAGACAAGATACATTTGTCAAGATACATTCATCATTATTAATAAACAATCAAACACAAGGAATCCACCCTAATAGAAAGTCTGGAGAAAAAGCCTGGTTTTCAAGAGTCTGAAAGAAGGCCTGGAAGACCAAAACTCAGCCAGGGTGGAGGCCAAACATATTGGGAAGGAGATGGTATACCAGAGGGCAAGGGCTGTGAAAGAGAAAGCATGCTTCCTGGGTCCCATCAGGTCGCATTATTTAATGGGTTGGATTTGAGTCATCTCCCCCCCCCTCTCTTTGCCAATTGCAAAGGCTGGACAGAAGCCACAGAACACAGATGGTCCAATACCATGAAGTGTTTTATAGTAATAAGCAGCATCTTGAATTGCACCCAGAAGCTACTGGTAATCAGTGCAGCTTACAAAGCAAAGCTGTCGCATGGGTCTGACAAGATATGCCCATAATTGTCCATACTACTGCATTTTAGAGTGGGTTTCAAGGGCAGCCCCCATATAGACCATGTTGCAGTAATCCATTGGAGACAGGATGAAAATTCTCCAGTACAATGGAACCCTGCAAAAACAGATACACAGTCCAGGAAATTTAACCGAATGTGTGAGTTTGTCTGTCTGTCTGTGTGTGTGTGTTCATACAAACCTGGCATATATTTGCTTTATCTCCATTTAGACTTTAAACTCTTAATCTTCTTCAAAGCCGTGCATGTTGAATTTTCAAGCAACAGGTTGGATAACCTGGGCAGAAGGCATCAAATAAATAAATGAAGGACAAGTGAAGCATTCTGTAGAGACCCTTGGCCTCGGTTTTAAGAGATGAGGGAGTTCACAAGGCAAAAGAAATACAGGAATTTTTAAGTCAATATCCAACTTGCACTTTTTTTAAAGTGCAAGAGAGAAATGGCTTAATTAAGAGACCTAATGGCCTGCTCTGATACATTAGCATTCTATTGCAAACTGCATAGACTTGAGTAACACTGTTAATGATGCGTGCCAATCTTGATAGAGTTTGGGCTTCTTACTAATATACTCAAAGTGCTTTGTTTTAAAAAAAAACCTACTGGTAAAGACGTGAAAAATAGATCTGTTTCATTTAATTATTTAAAGGCTTCCTTCTTTTGGAGAAGGAATCAGTTCTTACAGAAATGAAGTAAATCAGGGAAATCCGATAATCTAGAAAATAATGTCTAGATGAGAGATTGAAAGTCCCTGATGAACTGTTCATTGCTTTTAACTCTAGTTCAAACCAGAAGTGATTATGAATTGGGACAGTACATGACCTGGCTTATTCTGTGTCCTGGCTTGACTGAGGTTGTCAAATTTTGTGCTTCAATCCAGTGTCCCAGGCACTATACAAAGCGCCCCAGATCAGGGGTGTCAAACTCGAGGCTGCGGGCCGGATCCAGTCCACTGGGTGCTTACATCTGGCCCTCAGGGCTGCCTTGGAAACAGTGAATGATCGACCCACAGTGCCTCTGGCAGTGAAAATGGAGCTTGGGATGGCCCCACCATAGCACTCCTGAGCTCTGTTTTTGCTGGAAGAGCACCCACAACACCAGTCATGTTGAGCTGGCCATGCCCACCCTCGCCATGCCCACTCCAGATACCCGAAGTCAAACACAACCCTGATGGTACCCAAATTGAGTTTGACACCCCTTCCCCAAATGGTGTGCTATTCATACTAGTAAAGGAGAATCATAAATTTAGCTTCCTTATGTAAGGTAGTGAGCTTGTGAAGGCAGAGAGGAATGGGTTTACTGGTTAAACTGGTACTCTGTCAGGTTTGAACACATGGCTAACCCTCTGCCCTCTCTTTGCCTAGAGAAGCAAGAGTTCCGCCCTCTGTCAAACCACCTATTCTCCTCCCTTCCCCGCCATTATGCAGACAATGAGTATTGAATGAGTAGTGAAATTCCATACTCCCCAGTTTTGCTTGTGTAAGGCTGCTTATCATGAACTTTCTCTTGATAAACCTAATAGAGCAAAGCTTTTTTTAAGGCCAATAAGACATATAGCCTTGGCATAGAAGGAGCAGGGAACTTGCAGATTTTGTGCAGCTTCCTAGCTCTATTTAGAAGCCCTGGTGGTGCAGTGGTTAAAATACAGTATTGCAGGCTAACTCTGCCCACAGTCTGGAGTTTGATTCTGACAAGCTCAATTGACTCAGCCTTCCATCCTTCTGAGGTCAGTAAAATGATGATCCAGATTGTTGAGGGTGATATGCTGATATTGTAAACCGCTTGGAGAGTGCTATAAAGCACTATGAAGCAGTAGATAAGTTTTAGTGCTAATTGCTATTTATGGGCCAAAGGTTTTTCAACAGGCTCTTAACAACAAAATGCAATGGTAAATAGACACATAGAAATAAACCATATTTAGACATGATTCAAAAAAGACACCAAAAAGCTAAGAAGCAAGTAAAAGGCCAGAACAAATCCCCTCCAGCAACCAACATTCAGAAAAGCACAGATTAACCCCAGACAAATAATAAAAAAGAACACAATACCCTAATCAAGGTACTACTCAGGAAAAAAAGACCAATTCTATCAAAAGTAGCAGAGCAAGTTACTGTATATAAATAGAGAACAAACACACACACTTATACTGATGATATTGCCTAGTTGAGTAATGAAAAATCTTCCAACAAACAAACAAGTTCAGAGTACACCATGAAAACTATTTGTCGATGAGTTAAACATGTGTTCCATTGTTCAGAGCTGGAAAATTGGAATTGCTGAACTGTATCTTAAATTATGACATACGGGACTGTTTTTATATAAAGGGTGCACCAACAACTCCACCGTTTAACCCTGAGCTGTATATATTCTCTTCTATTGGAGTGGTGAAAAATTTCTATCTTCTGTTATTTTAAGAGTTCAAATCAGCACACTAAACTTCTGCCAGGCTAAAACCAGAGGTAGGTTGCTCCCAGTTCGGCCAGGATTAGGCGAACCGGTAGTAGCGGCAGCGGGAGGTTCTGCCCGCCCACCCGGACACTTCTGCGCATGTGCAGAAGCATTGTGCATGCGCAGGAGTGCGCCCGAACCAGTAGTAAAAAAATTGGCAACCCACCACTGGCTGAAACCTCTTCTAGGTTTAACACTTACTTTGTTTTTACCCCTTCTCCAGATATCAGTCCTTTCCAAACAACAAAAAATCCAGATGTTTTAGGTCTGCTTCCTCCAGTAATACAGCTATATCACAGTAATGTCATCCACACTCCCCAGAAGCTATAAAAAAAATACAAATAGGCATCTTCTGGCCTTGGAAAGATTGTGATTGCCTTAAGCTTTCCAGCTTTATGACTTTTGATTTTTACTTTATGTTAGCCTTACCTTCCACATGGGACTAGCATTAAGATAAGAGGGAAGGGAGAAATGGTGGTTTCTGTCTATATTGAGCTGTTTAGAAGAAAGGGGAAATCTTTTTTATTTAATGGCTAGCAGGTCCTGGAAGGAAGAGTATGTGCTTTTTCACACCACTTAGCTAAAATGTCAATTGAAAAATAACAACTGTTGTAAAAACAAAGGTTTTTCTAAGAAGCCCTGAATTGTTTTTCCTCAATTCTCTCCTTTTTGAACTGCAATTTATTCTTTGTTTTTTTTAAAAGAACCTTATATTGAAAGAGTTGACATCTGGAGAAGGAATAGAAAGAAAGTAAGGGTCAAAACTAGAAGAGGTTTCAGCCACACAGAATTTTAGTGTGCTGATATATATATATATAATTTAATTTTTTAAAAGATGTGTGTGTGTGTGTGTGTCTGTGTGTGTGTGAGGTGGGTTGTCAATTTTTTTACTACCGGTTCGGGTGTGCTCCCGCGGACGCACATGTGATGTATCTGTGCATGCGCAGAAGCATCCAGGTGGATGGGCGGAGCCTCCCACTGCCACTACTACCGTTTCAGCCGCTATTACCAGTTGAGCCGATCTGTATATATAGATTTGTGTGTATATATGTGTGTGTATGTGTGTGTACATATCTGTGTGTGTGTATTTACATATATTGATATAGATATATAGATATAGATACATAGAGAGAATGCATTTAATGTATAATGAAAATCTTAAATATTATAAGATGTTCAAAAGCAAAATTGCGAGACATAATAATACCAACATTCTTAGAATATTATTAAAGCTGTCTCTCTCTACTCCTTTCTTCGGGATGCATAAAACTGTTTAGTTCATTTGGTTACACTTTTTTTTGTTTTGGTTTTCTTTCAATCCCCATTTCTTTCTGTTCCGTTTAAGAAATTTGAGGATTTTAGCCAGATGTTTCCAGAAAACAAACGTAATAAATTATGCGGCACTGATCAAATCCATTAGGCATCAGTATTCCCAGCATAGTCGGTACCGACCAAACATGGAGTTAAAAAAACCAAAAATAAATGGGAAATAAAAGGCATTCGGTGGCAGTGTTACAATCAGCAGTCATTTTGGCTGGAAATTCCAAAATACTGATCCTAGCCAGTGGTGGGCTGCTGCCAGTTTGGACCAGTTTGGGCAAACCGATAGTTCCAACGATCAGCTGGCCCTGCCCACCTGCCCCCAGCCTATCCTGTCCTATATTTCCTTCTTTCTTGCTCATCTGATTTGCGCGCCTCCACTGATTTCCGCTCCTCCGCTGTTCTACTTACCTGGGCTGCCTTAGATGGTAAGTAGCTGAGCTCCAAACTGCTGTATTTTGAACACTGCACGGAAGTGCGTAAGGCGCAAGCGCATGATCACTGCAGACCACCACTCGTCCTAACCATTTTAGAAGGCACCATAGGAGGCTGATTCCCTATATAAAAAAAAATTAAGGCTGTGACCTTTCAAAATATTGTTCCTTGGAAACAATAAAATAGATTCCATGACATTAATTTCTGACAAAAGCTTCAAAAGGATTGTGTTTTATAGCTGATGTTCCATACATATTTACTCCAAAGTAATTCTCCATGAACTCAGCTGAGTTCCTTTGCACAGGATAAATTGCCCAAGTCAAACAAGGAAATGGGCTGAAAATAAAGTTAGAACTGACTACTTTCAACTTTGAGGCCATCAAAATCCCTGCAATCAAAAGTGGGGAAAAGTAGAACACATTGGAGGGGTTTTGTTTGGTGTCTACTTAAACATTTCAATGGTTAACTTAAAATGAAAATGTGGTATTCGTGCTATCAGGTACTGTATGTTTTCTTCTCAAGTTGGATTTTGACTTTCTGAAGTTCAGGAGATCTTGGGAATTACTCAAGTTCCCTTGAGACTAAAAAGTAATTATGATGATTGTCTTTTTGCAAATAGCAGAAGATGAAAATACATTGTATACAAGAAAATGAATATAGCACCATTCTATAATTCTATAGCAGAAATCTTTAAATGAATAATCACTACAATGTACTGATTAGTTCATTAAATGCAAATGAAATATGGAGTTTATTTGATCATCTATCTTTTAAAAGAAACACAATCAATTCATGGAGAACAAGTTTTAATACTGTTTAGCCAGTCAAAACAACTACAGTATTCAGAACATCTACATTTACAGCAACATAAGAGATTTATCTTATAATAAGTCACACTGTTGGTCCAATTAGTTTGGTGGTGTCCCCATTGATTGGCAGTGGTTTATCAAGATTCTAGGCATGGTCGTTTTCCATCCCAACCTGGAGATGCTACCAGTGAAACCAGAAACTTTCATGCAAAGCACATCTTCTGCCAATGAGCAATAACTCCTGAGGCAAAAACACAGTGATATCCATTTGCTAAGGGGAGGATTTTGGTTTTCTTCCATATGGATAGGATCAGAATGACAGAACCACCAGATTGGAAAAAAATCAAGCAGGCAGCCACCTGTTTGGTGGAGCAATCCAAATTAACTAATTCCTACCAAAGGTTGATCAGCCTCTGCTGGAACATATACAGCAAAGGTGAGACTATCACATTGACTTCAGACTCATCTTACAATTAGGACATGTTTACCAACTTTCACATTTGGATCTGTCTTCTTATAACTTAAAGCTGCCCAAAGTCATGCAGGTGAGATCGGTGGTATAGAAAGTTGATAAATAAATAACATTGTTTTCTATGATGTATACTCTAAGTCATTAGGGGTGGCACGATGGCTCAGTAATTAAGATGCTGGTGACCTGGGAAACCCAGGTTTGAGATTCAAGTGTCACACGATGGGGTGAGTTCCTGTTGCTGACCTACCTACCTGGCAGTTTGAAAGCATACAACTGCAAATAGAATGGAATGGAATGGAATGGAATGGAATGGAATAGAATAGAATAGAATAGAATAGAATAGAATAGAATAGAATAGAATAGAATAGAATAGAATAGAATAGAATAGAATAGAATAGAATAGAATAGAATAACTGAGTTGGAAGGGACCTTGGAGGTTTTCTAGTCCAACCCCCTACTTAGGCAGGAAACCATGCACCACTTCAGACAAATGGTTATCCAGCATCTTCTTAAAAACTTCCAGTGTTTGAGCATTTACAACTTCTAGAGGCAAGTTGTCTCTCCTTGATTAGTTTCCATCCTTTGCTTCTTGTCCTGCCCTCAGGTGCTTTGGAGAATAGTTTGACTTCCCTCTTCTTTGTGGCAGCCCCTGAGATATTGGAACACTGCTATCATGTCTCCTCTAGGCCTTCTTTTCATTAATCATTCTAAACATACCCAATTCCAGCAACTGTTCTTCATATGTTTTAGCCTCCAGACCCCTAATCATCTATGTTGCTCTTCTCTGCACTCTTTTTAGAGTCTCAACAAAGTAGATAAATAGGTACCACTTGGATGGGAAGGTAACAGAGTTCCATGACATCATGCTGGCCACATGATAACAAAAATGTCTTTGGATAATGCTGGATTAATAGCCCTTAAAACGGAGATGAGCATCACCTCCTATAATCGGCAATGACTAGTAGAGTAAAATCCACAGGGATTCCTTATGTTCTAGATCAGTGATTCCCAAAGTGTGCGCCGCGGCTCCCTGGGGAGCTGCGCTATCGTCATAAGGGCGCCGCGAAATACCTGCGCCGGGCGCCCGCTTCCCTCCCTCCTCTCGGGCTTTGGAGGGAAGCTTCTGCAAAAGCCCGGGCATGACAAGTCTCCCAGGCTGAAATTTGCCGAGCTGTACACGCGCGCCTGTTTTCCATGGTGTGGAGCAGCGGCAAGATTCTGGGCGGCGAGCGATGATTCCGGGGGGCATCAGTGGGGGGGGGCAGGGTCCCCCTCGCGTTCCTCATCTTCCCGGATGACCCCTGGAATCATCGCTCGCCGCGCAGAATCTCGCCGCTGCTCCACGCCGTGGAAAACAGGCGCGTGCGCACAGCTCGGCAAATTAAAGCCTGGGAGACTTGTTGCCAGTCGCCTTTGCAGAAGCTTCCCTCCGAAGCGTTCCGAGGGAGGGCTGTAAAGGAGGGAGGGCTGTAAAGAGAAAGATAGACAGAGAGACACACACAGAGTGGGTGATTAAGTGAATGAGTGAGAGACAGACACACCCACATACACAGAGTGACAGAGAGAGAGGAAGGGAGGGGAGAGAGACAGAGGGAGAGACAGACACACACACACACACAGAGTGAGTGAGAGACAGACAGACACACACACACAGAGAGAGTGACAGAGATGGGGGAAGGAGGAGAGAGAGACAGAGATACAGAGAGAGAGAGAGAGAGATAGACACCCAGAGAAAATGACAGAGGGAGACAGAGAGGGAGGGAGAGAGAGAGAGACAAAGAGGCAGAGAGAGAGAGAGAAAGAAAAAGAAAAAAAGAAAGAAAGTGGGAGAGAGAGATGAAAGAAAGAAAGAAAAAACAACATATGACCACAATTGAGCCCAAAATTTTGGTTGCTAAGCAAGAGCGGCTCTCCAAATAAATTTCAATCGTGGTTTTGGCGAGATTTGGCTCAGTTGAAAAAAAAGGTTGCCCACCACTGGGCTAGTGTGGTGGTTAAGTTACTTTTCAAAAGCTATTTTTCTGATCCAAGATTTGAGAAGTTGTGCAGCGAACAACAAGCCCATCCATCCCATTAATAATTTTAAATCATTAAACGATGTTCAATAAATTGTGAATTTAAAGCTCGTGTTTAATTTATTTTTCAATTAACCTAACCTTAACGAACTAAAAAGTAGATTTCCAAATCCTTAAAAAGTCAAAAATTAAAAAAAATCGGATGTACCTATTAAGGGAGCCGCGGAAAAAAGTGTTATGGGAGCCGCAAACCGAAAAAGATTGGGAACCTCTGTTCTAGATCATGTCCTCTTTCTAGGAGATACTTTATTCAGACAAATTTTCACATATCCATACTAGGTATAGATATAATTTTTTCTTGTTGAACTCCATTTCCAATCTCTGGCAGCTACTCATTCTCTTTCTTTATATGTGCATTATTTGCCTTCAACCTTCTCACAATATAATACCCAGAAATGGACTGAGGGTGCAGTTTGCAGGACCAAGTGGAATAATTACTTCTCATGATTTGAAAACTGTATTTTTGTTGATGCAGCTTTTATACTATATGCAGGCTAAAATTTGCTTGCATCATCATCATCATCATCATCATCATCATCATCATCATCATCATCATTATTTTGCAATTGTTTCACACTGTTGATTCATATTCAGTTTGTCGCTAGTTACAATTTCAAGGTCATATTTAAAAGTACCACAAAGCCAGATAGTACCTATATATTTGATATTTTTCCCTAAACGGAAAACTTTGAACTTGTGTGTGATGAATTTATTTTCTGTTTATTAGCTATCCCATTTTTAAAAATACTTTTTAAACTTGACTTTAATATTTTTACAAATAATTCAAGGTGGTAAGATAAAGGCAAAGGTTCCCCTTGGACATATGTGCTAGTCATTCCTGACTCTAGGGGGTGGTGCTCATCTCCATTTCAAAGCCAAAGAGCCAGCGCTGTTCGAAGAAGTCTCCATGGCCATATGGCCAGCATGACTAAATGCCAAAGGCACATGGAATGCTGTTACCTTCCCACCAAAGACGGTCCCTATTTTTCTACTTGCATTTTTACATGCTTTCAAACTGCTAGGTTGGCAGAAGCTGGGACAAGTAACGGGAGCTCACTCCATTACAAGGCACTAGGAATTCGAACTGCCGAACTGCCAACCTTTCGATTGACAAGCTCAGCATCTTAACCACTGAGCCACCATGTCCCTAATTCAAGGTGAAGAGCATTCGAAATTTTTCTTCCTCCTCCTATCTTCCCCATAATAAGACACCCCAAAGTCGCCTTCAAGGGAGATGGGCAGGATATAAGTTTAAAAAATAAACTAATAACAAACCTGTGAGGTAAATTAAGCTGAGGAAGAATGATTGGCCCAAAACCACCCAACCCACTTTCATGTCTTTAAAAAATATATTTTTTTATTGTTTTTACATTTAAAATAGTTCAGCTCAGCGAAGCTGTTACAATCACATTATATACAGATAATCTTGTCCATTAGCTATTAGCCTGATTAATACATTATCCATCCTTCTATCCAATCACATTATTTACAATTGGTTCCATTCTTGTCAGCTTGTCTTATACCAATAATAAAATCTATTCCAAAAGTCATAATATTCCGATTCACCTTCATTTTTTAATTGGAGGGTAAGCCTATCCGCTTCATGTCTAAGGTAGGATTAGAACTCACAGTTTCCATCTTAAAGTTGCCAAGAGGTTGAGAAACACTGCTCTAAAAACTGGGCTGTGTTTTGCTTTAGTTTCACAATTTCCAATAAACAGAATCTGTTAATATGTGACTGCAAGCTGACATGTTTACATCTTCATGTAACACCTTTTCCAGTTTGCACTGCCTGAAGATATGGCCAGGATCCTTGAAGAGGAATCACCTATCGTGCATGTGCCTGATTCTTGCTTTCTTAGTAGGCCATTTTTAGAATTCCTTGTCATCTTCCCCGAAATCACATAATGAATAGTCTTCACTAGCCATTTTTTAGCTACATGTCCTGATTTCATCTTATCTCCGGTTCACTTCTGAGGTAACCCGAAACATTGTTAAAGTGTTGTTTCCCATCTTCTCCCCATACAAGTCTTTCCATGTAAACAAGGTACCGTGTGTCACCAACTATTCTGGGAGTGGCAGTGTTAGGGATCTTCTCAGTTCTTACCAGCCATCTAAATCTGCTGTCGGCCTTTCCCTCATCTGGTTTCTGGGCATTGCCCTCTGTGGCTATTTTGTTTTTGCTGCAAGATAGATTTGTCTATGGAGATTCTCAGTCATCCAGGTCATGGTTGTCCCAAAAGTGCTTTTTTCAACTGGACTTTCTGGTTTTTTCTTTGAAGATGGTTTGCTTCTCATCCAAGAAGCTTCTTCAGCTCTGACTGGATGGTGGGGATCCTTCCAATGGTGGGATTCAAATAATTTAACAACCTGCTTTCTGCCCTAATGGCCAGCTGGGTAGGCATGGGTCAGTGGTCATGTGACCGTGTGGGCATGGCCAACTCAACGTCACTCACGCCGATGGGCGCTTCGCCTTAGCTGTTACAATGTAATAAGGGTTAATCAGAGAGGCAATTTCTGCAAGCAGGGCTATAAATATTAGGCTAGGAACAACACCAGAATGTTTCCTTCCTGCCTTCCTTACAGGATTATCCCTATACAGTGGGGAAAAAACAAAATGAGATTTCTTCCAACAACCGGTTCTCCAAGCTGCTTAGAAAGTTAACAACTGGTTCTCCCAAATAGCTGCGAACTGGCTGAATCCCACCACTGGATCCTTCCGTTCCTTTCATTCCCTCCACCATCCAGTCACAGCTGAAGAAGCTCCTCGGATGAGAAGTGAAACGTGTTCAAAGAAAATCCAGAAAGTCCAGTTGCCCCTTGAAAAAATCACAACATAGATTAGACACCCAAGCAGCAGCGTCTGTGTTGCTGTTTTCCCTGATGAAATATTGGTCTCCTACAAGAATGAACTTTAAAACCGAAGTTCAGTCCGTGGTGTACACCCCTTCCCCCAGCTGACAGATCATTGTGTGGAGAACGGAAGCTAGATAATTCTCATGCTGCTCTTAATTGCCAGTCTCACTCAATGATCTTTACCTTGTCATAGCAAATATAAGCCAATCAACCCATAATCATCCGCACAGTTTGATACTGTTCGACAATGCAAAGTGGAACTGAATAATAAATAATAGTATATATACCATATGCTCTTCCCTTAAAAGGCTCTCCCCGAATTAAATAAGCCATAGAAAAAACCATCAGCATATGTACAGTGCCTCCCATTTAAATGGTATGGAAAAACAATGAAAAAGGAAATTTTGTTGGAAAAAAGACTGTTTCCTTCCGTGACCCTAATGTCCCACTCCTTTCCCCAAAAATGTTGTTGTTGCTGCTGGTGGTGTTGGGTCAATGGTACTAGCCATGTCCTGGGAGATTTAAAAAATCCAACAAAAAGACCCCCCCCCCCAAGTTGTTGTAACTGGAATATTTCGGGCATCTCTAGAATTGTAGATGGGGAATATAGTTGTTTCTTTTCTCCCCAAATAGAACACATAGGAAACCCTATGTTGTTGTAGGGGGCATGTATACAGATAGTCCTCAACTTGCAACAGTTTATTTAGTGATCGTTCAAAGCAGTGGTGGGTTACGACCGGTACACCCCGGTATGGGCGTACCGGTGCCTGCCGGGAGCACCAGGTACCATTCCGGAATCAATAAAGGAATCATTGATATACCCACAGAGGGTTTGTCGTGTTTGGGGAGTTGGGTCAGAACAAGCAACTGCTGGGTGAGAGGAACAACCATGGTGTGTAATTCACAAAAAGTTATCCTGAAACTTTTACATATTAAAAGCTGTAAGGACTTTCACACTGCCCAATTCATTGCTGGGTCACAGTAAACCATCCAGCAGGAAAAATACAATACGTTTACTTAATTTTCAGCAGATGGGAGGAATGCCTCTTAGCACAATCACCTTGGCTATGTAATTAGAAAGGGTATTACAGCATGTGGTGGCATCTGAGCAATAAGATTTTCTGGGTGACATAAATATCTGCAGCCAATTTGTTACACTTTCGTGCCTTGTAATGGGCCAGAGACTCCTTAGATCACCTTGGTGGAAAAAAGTAAACTAGGAATTAAAGAAAAATATTTATTGTTCTACTGGGCCTTTCCATTGAATATTATATCCATTGAATGACATTTATTAGACACGGTGTCCTTCTGAAATGATAATAGCAAACATGAGTGCATCATCTCAACTTTAGTAAAGGTAAAGGTTCCCCTCACAGATATGTGCTAGTCATTCCCAACTCTAGGGGGCGGTGCTCATCTCCATCTCAAAGCCTAAGAGCCAGTGCTGTCCAAAGGCATCTCTGTAGTAATGTGACTGGCATGGCTAAATGCCAAATGCGCAAGGAGCACTGTTACCTTCCCCACCAAAGGTGGTTCCTATTTTTCTACTTGCATTTTTACATGCTTTCGAACTGCTAGGTTGGCAGAAGCTGTGACAAGTAAAGGGAGTTCACTCCTTTACGCGGCACTAGGGATTCGAACCGCTGAACTGCCGACCTTTCTGATCGACAAGCTCAGCATCTTAGCCACCGAGCCACCGCATCCCTCTTCCTGTCCCTATCTATATCTGTAATAATAGCTTGTGGGAAAGAATTCCAGAAGTCATGTTCTCCTTGCTTTCTCTAACTTGTTTTAATGTTGTGACGATGATTTTATGCTACTGTTTTTAGTTTCTGCATGCAATAGGGCATTCACTTACTTTTTCCATTTTTATCCTAATTTTTTTATTGGTTTATAATGATTCTTTGTAAATTGTCTAAGATCTGCAATTTGAGACTGATGCTATGCAACGCCAGGTCCGTTGCCAACAAAGCCCCCCTCATTAATGACTTGATCTCGGAGGGGGAGCCGGACCTGGCAGGGATAATAGAGTCCTGGCTGGGCCACGAGGGAGGTCTCCCCCTCATGGAAATGTGCCCGCCAGGCTACCGTGCATTTCATCAGCCACGGGCCCAGGGTAGGGGTGGCGGGGTAGCGGTTATCGTAAGGGAAGGCCTTGAGCCAAGAGAGTCCACTGTGCCACAGATAACTGGTTGTGAGTCCCTATGTGTGAAATGGGGCCCAGGGAGACAGTTGGGCTTGCTGATTGTATACCTGGCTACTCGCTATGCATCAGCGACCCTATGTAGGCACAAAAGAACTAAATCCATCCTCCCCTTGAATAGAGTTGACCAGTGGTGGGTTGCAATTTATTTTACTACCAGTTCGCTCATGAGCGCACGCTTACACGCTCACACGCTCTCACAAAGATTCTGCACATGCGCAGAAGCATTTGGGTGGGTGGGCGGAGCCTCTTGCCACCGCCACTACCGGTTTGCCCAATCTGGGGTGAACTGGCAGCAACCCACCTCTGGAGTTGACCCCTTATCTAACTTTTAGCAAGTGCCAGTCCTTAGTTGAGAAAATGTCTGTGTGTTAGTTTTTAGCAATACATCAATTTAATTGAAACATCATGTATGGACCTGGTCTTTCACGCTACCCATGGAAGTATCAAAACAGCCTTTTCAAACTTGGTGGTCTATACATTGGCAGTCCTGAAGATATATTACGCATATTACAAATACTATTTTACATTTACATATAGTACAAATACTACATTTACACATATGACAAATACTACAATATTGCATATGTTACAAATACTACAATTCTCTGAATTCCCATCCACTAGAATTCTGAAACTAGTTCCAACAAATTTGGATAGCACTACTTTGAGAAGATTGCACTAAAGAGTACTTCCTTATTTTTCAACTCTTCTAATATTACCAGCTTCCTTGAAGCCAACTATAAAGAAATCTTCTGCATCAACATTCAGGTGCTTGTGTAATCAATTTATTCCCCAATTGCTGTTTTCTCAAAGGACATGGCATCTTTTTCATCAGCTCCTTCTCTCTCATTCAACTTCAAGGCTTGCATACATTTGCCTTTCATTTGCAATCATTTTTTTCCCTTATATTTTTCTTGCTTTGTTTCTCATATTCCCCTTTCATCTTCTAGATCTAGTTTTGGGGTTTTACTCCCACCATTCCCTAGCAATCACTTCATTTATTCATTTAAAACATTAGAATAGTCACCCACCTTAAAGCCAAATGCTGTGCCATTAAGTTGTTTTCTATTCCTAGAGATCACAGGGAAGTATTTTCTCCATAATTGGATGGTTTACAAACCAAAAATAAAACAATACATATATGTAGCAATCAAAAGCAAAATAAACTATAATGGGCCATGAGAATAACCTTGAGGAAAAGTGGGAGCAGGGAAATCCATAGCCAAAACAATAGGCCAGGGGTGGCGAACACGCGGCTCTTGAGCCGCATGCGGCTCCCGGCCAAAATGAATGCGGCTCTTTGCCTCTTATCATTATTTTGTATACTGTGGCTCTTTGCCAAGTTTGGATTTTGTCCCTTTCGGCGCTAAACGGAGACGTTTCTCTGCTCAGCAATGTCTTCAGTGGAGTGGTGGCAGCCTGGCAGGCTGAGCCTGCGTCCCTTTCAGGCGCTCCACTCCGCTGAGGAAACGTCTCCGTTCCCAGCCGAGCTGGTGGAGCGCAGGCAAGCGTCGTCGCGTCGCCAGGGGCGGGGCAAGACCGTACTTCCGGGTTTAGCGCCGAAAGGGAGCGTGTGGTGTGGCTCTCTGACTCTCACAGTTTAAAATTTTGGCTCTTTTTGTCGAACTTGTTCGCCACCCCTGCAATAGGCAGATAGCAGAAATATGAATCCAAAGCAGAAATGTAATTAGACAAAACATCTCAAATGTGATCATTCCTAGTTCTCTTAGGACCATGATGGAGAACCTATAGCACACATGCTGAAAGTAGCATGCAGAGCCATTTCTCTGGGCACGCCAGCCATCACCCATTGCTCTTCGGGGTTCTGGCCAGCTGGTCTTTACGCACGCAGGAGCACCAAAAATCGGAAGAGTAGCTCCCTGGCACGTACGTACACTGGGAAGCTGAGCTTCTGGTTTCTGGCATACGCATGCATGTCAGCCAGCTGCTCTTCGGGCATGCATGAGCACCAGAAACTGGAATACCAGGTGATTAACGTGCCTGCGCACATCGGAAACCGGAAGCTCAGCTTCCTGGTGTGCACATGCATGCCAGGAAACTGGTTTTCCAGTTTCTGCCATTCCCCTTCCCACACCTGCACGCTCCCATTTCAGCCCTTGGTGCCGAAAAGATTCGCCAATGCTGTCTTAGGATAAAGGCAGGGAGCAGGGAAACTTGCAAGATTCTATTGTAGTAAACACACAGACACACATACAGAGGTCAAAGACAATAATAAAGGTTTTCTTCCTTTACTCCAACTCACTAGACTAAAACATCCCTTCTTACACAATACTACAACACCTTGGGTTTCTAGAGTTCAACGCCTTTTCTTTTCTTATTAATATTTGCACTGGTTCTCTCCGAATGTTAGTACCAAACTATTTAAGGATCCAAATAATTCAAGGCCATTCTGATATCTCTTCCCATATTTGTCTTTCTAGTCATTAAGATTTTCATCAGAGATCCCTTCTCCAGTTTCCTTCCACAGATACATAGAGTCCAAAATCTAGTAATCTACGGATGGCCTTGTTACCAATGGATTGGTATCACAATATCATGATGCAACTTTATCCCTTTCAAAACTTGTGTATGATGTAGTGCTGGCTGTACAAAAGGGAAGAATGTGCATCATTGCATCACAATGTGTGTTCCATCATGTTGATGTTACTGCAGTGAAGAAGAATGGATGCTTGTAGATAAATCCATGTGGTTTTGGTGGCTCAACTGAAAATGGGAAAATCTGCAAAAATAGCTCTGCTGTAGTGTTTATGGTAGTTCAAAACAATCCGGAATAGATTTTGCAGACCTACTGCATCTTGTCCAATCTTATCACTCAAGAAAGAATACACAATTTTGTTGGCAGGGTGAGGTCTCTGCTTTTTAGTATGCTGTCTAGATTTGCCATAGCTTTCCTCCCCAGGAGCAAGCGTATTAAATAGTATATTAGCAAGAGAAAATAACCATATTAGTAAGTTGTTGTGGCCCAGGCGTTTCTTCTTTCTGTTACTTAAACCACTAAATATTTCCTTTCTGAGGGTACAGAGAAATCTTCACAGGGGATGCAAAGAGCATCTTTAAAGATGTACCTAGCTGTGCACTTGGGTGAAATGTCTGTCAAATGTAATAATTGTCAGGGTAGAAACTGGCATCTGCTGGTCAATAATAGTGGTCATACTTCACTGCTACCCCAACTGCTACAAATCCAATCCATCTTGCCACCCTGATCTCAAACCAACTGTCCATGCTGTGACAGCTGCCACCTTATTCCACAGCCATAAGCCTTCTTGGCACAAGTCAACTTGAGTACTGCTGAGAAAATGCCTGCCATTGGCTGGAAAAGACACAGGGAAGGAAGCCACCAAGGAACCCTGGGAAGGGGCAACATGTTCAAAGCACCTGACAGCCATTCTGAGTTGCATGTGAGTCTCCAAGGTTATTCTTTCTTGAGTGATAAGATTGGACAAGACGCAGTAGGCCTGCAAAATCTATTCCGGATTGTTTTAATTGAATGGGTCGCAGACAAGGGGCTACCATTTGTGCTGTGGCATCTATTCCAAATGAAACAATGGATTTAAAATAATTGGACTGACAAGAAAGCTGGCAACCCCCAGGGATAACCTGTTTGCGTTGCTACAGAGACAAAACATGATTGTTTATAATTGCTTGTATTTTATTTTGTATTTCTAGTCCTCTGCCCAATCTAAACCCACACAACCCTAAAGAGAGGGGGGGGTTGTTTGGTGAGTTCTTTCTTGGTTTCAAAACTGTCATTTCCACCACAATGGATAATTTTCCCAAACCTTTTCTATTTTGCCTACTTTGTGTCTTGTGAAAAGAGGCTCATTAATTTCTTGAAAAGAGAAGCCTTGTTAAAAATTGTCTAAACAGAAGTAATTTGCGCTTAGTTTAAATTGAATGCTAGAAGGCCAACATAGAGCAAGCTTGAGTGTAAATCATTCTAGTATTATTTTTTTTGCGCTTCTCAGAAGTGAAGTTCTAGCCAATTTTTCATTGACTGAGGATCTGGCCTTTAATTGTTCTACTGAATGCCTAAGCTGACTGTGGAGCTTAACAAACTGCAATTAAAAACTATGCAATTATGCATGATAAATTGGAAGGTCAGTCACATGTGTGTTCTAACAGTTGTCTTCTGAGACACTGGCATTTAGTGCTTTCTTCAGAAAAAAAAGGATTTAAAAACTATAAAAGCGAGTTTAAAGAAAAATTAATAGCTAGAAGCTTCAGAAGGGAATTAACCAAAGAGAAAAACTCTTTAGCATTTACAAATGAGCATGGAGGAAAAGACAAAGGATTTATCAGCATGGAAGATTCCTACTTTAGGAACATTATTATCAGGAGATAGCAATTTTATGCCTCCTCGTGTGAAGATAAATGACTTGGAAGTGCCTCAGTTATAGACTCTGGTCCAAGAAAGGCTATGCCACAATAAATACAATGGAATGATTTTACCAGTGATTCCTACTACATTTTCAAAGCATCCCAAGTTTCTACATTGATTCATAGATCATACAAATCATGGCTTGTTTTTTCCCTACAATTGACTGAATAAACCAGGATTGGCTGGATTTTCCTGCCATGCCAGACAGAAGAGCAAAAAAAGAGGGGCTCTTTTCTTAATTCTGATTCTCTTTTTCCTCAAGAATTCTGGATTAGACATTTTGAAAATGTTCCCCAAAGTTGGGGAAAATTGCACATTTCTGTAAAACAGTAACAGAGTTCGGCCAGATTCAGGTGATCCTCTAGCGAAGATTCTGCACAGCTCGACGAACCCCCAAATCCCACTCCTGGCTGGCCCACCCACCCCACCGCTCCCAGGAGTCTCCACGTGGTCTGTTTTGGATGCCAAGTTAGTGCAGGGCCTGCATGGAGGCTCAAGGAGAATGAAAAACGAGGGTCTCTGGAGCCCTGGGATGCCATTTTAGCCCTATCAGAGGCTCGAGGAAAGACTCTGGAGCCCAGGGAGGGCAAAAAATTGGCCTCCTGGAAGTTCTGGAAGGCTGGAAATAGACCTGTTTCTGACCTCCAGAGAGCGTCCAGAGCCCTAGGAGGCTCCCCCCAACGTCCCCTCCCGTCCCCACCTGCCGTGGGGCAGGAAACTGACTAGGCCATGGCCACGCCCACCCAGCAACCGGGCAGAGAGCCCATTGCCAAATTTTTTGAAGCCCACCCCTGCTTATATTCCAATAAACGGTGATAAAAGTATTGTTTTTAGAATTGCATGCATTGTTTTCAAGGGGGGGAAAAGCCCCAGAAAACTAACTTGCATGTGCAGGGTTTTCTTGTGGGGGTTTTGTTTGTTTTTGTTATTGTTATTTTAAGGGGGGAAATGAACATAAAACCTAATGATTCAGAACTACACATCTAAAAAAATATATCATCTCTGTGTTAAAGATCACGACAAAAGTCTCAGAGCCCGCAATGTTTTGTTTTTTTTATAGTCATATTGAGACAAAGGGTTCCCAATGGCAAATTACACATGATGGATTTGTCAGGAAATTAAATTCCAAGTAATGGACATCAGTGTTATCAAAGGGATTCCCTGTCTGATGGAGAAGTTGGCAGACATGAAGGGAAAACGTCAATGATATATAATTTTAATTGGACTCCGTCATGACAGCCTGACCATATGCCAATAATAATCCGGAGGAAGGATAATAGCATGAACAGAAAGTAAGATAATGACTATATAACTTGCAGTTTCTCTAGAACTAATTGTAACAGGTTTTAATCTATTTTTAGAATGTCATTTTGCCCTGGAAATTCATTTATGTTTGAAACGAAATGATAGCCTGGTGATCTAGGTCAGAAATGTACTTTAATGAGAGATGACTGTTATAAAAGCAGCAGGAAAAGCATACAACCTTCTTACTGGTAATAAATACTCCTTTTTTTGGTATTATACCATGGCACCTATAGAGAGATAATTGAGAATAGGAGGGAAATATCGGTGTTTAGAATATCACTTAGAAATGAGAGGGGGGAAAGTGAAATACAACATCAAAGAAACCCAAGAGAGAGGTTTGCATTAAAATGTCCATGTACTAATTGAAATAGATACATGGAATTAAATTAAATACAGTGGCAACACATCTCACCCTGGGGGACAGGTCAGTGACCCAGTGACCTTTGGATCTGTATTCTATCCCAGGGCTTAAGTGCTAATGGACAACATCAAAGCACCAATGTCCACGGTGCCATCCAGGCAGCCCTCTGGGCAAAAAGCCAAAGTCTCATTCAGCAGAAAGAGCAAATAAGTCCACTTAGATACGATGAATTTTATTCTGAAAACAAGTAGAGCAATACATATGTATATGTATATGTGTATGTGTACAGGTACATTTATATGTATACGTATATGTACTGGGATATATATATATATATATATATATGTATGTATGTATGTATGTATGTATGTATGTATACGTCATTCGTCTCATGGATGCCTATGCTGGCGTGAGTGCTCTGACAGCGAAAACGGGTTCATGAGCTCTGTTTTCTGCCGTGATAGCCTCCTGCAGCCCTCTGCCAGCAAAAACAAAGCTTGGGGGGGGTGCCTGCAGGCCCCGTTTTTGGCTGTGACAGCCTCCTGCAGTCCTCTGCCAGTGAAAATGCATGCCCCCCCCCGAGCTCCGTTTTTGCTGGCAGAGGCACCGCGGGCCAGTCCTTTGCTGTTTCCAGGGTGGCTCCGTGGACCAGATCTAAGCACCCTATGGGCCAGATGCGTCCCACGGGCCTTGAGTTTTACACCCCTGCAGTAGTCCATTAAATGCAGGCTCTAAAATGTGTTTAAAGGCATGGTTCTCTAAGATCATCCTGCTTTATCTTTAAAATAATCTCCAGGAGAAGATACCTTCATAAAGAGGATACTGCATTGTAAAACAGGCCATTTCATTGTCTTAGGTTGGTTTGATCCTATCAAGTCAGCCTCTACAATAAAATATTTCAGAGCATCAGCAGCTGATACGAAGAACATTTGTGTTCAAGATTCCTTCCGGCAGGAAGCCTGAAATCCATTTTAAGGGTCAAATAACTTTTTTTTTTATTGTTCATATGAGCCTTCACTTACCTCTACTACAAAGTCTGTAAAAAGTTTCTCCTGAGCCTTGGGATTCTAATCCTGTACAATGGCAACAGAGTAATAGTGGCTGAAATAAGAAGATATTCTTCCTTTTCTTTTTGCAGTCAATGACAATAAATAAGTAATGCCCATGAATTGTGCCATCATGCTGCTGAACATTTAATTATCACTGTACTGTCTTATATCTAAGGATATTTACCCATATAGTAAAGATCCTTAGATGGTTACTGTGGCTGTTTTATTGTTGTTTTTGTTGCTGCTGCTGCTATTGTTGTTATTATGCATAAGAGACAAATTCCTTGTGTGTCCAATCACACTTGTCCAATATTATTCTATTCTATTCTATTCTATTCTATTCTATTCTATTCTATTCTATTCCATTCCATTCCACTTCACTCTACTTTATTCTTCCCATGGTGACAGAGTGGTTAGAATGCAGTACTGCTGGCTAACTCTGCCGACTGCCAGCATTTCTATTATGAATGACTCAAGGTTGACTCGGTCTCCCATACTTCCAAGGTTGGTAAAATGAGGACCCAGATCATTTGGGGCAATATGCTGACTCTGTAAACACTCGGGGAGAGCTGTAAAGCACTGTGAAGTGGTATATAAGTCTAAGTGCTATTGCTAAGTGTATTTGAAAAGCAGCTGACATTTCATCCACTCCATCTATTCTTTTCACTCCATTTCAAGGTTTTTATTCATCCAACCTTTCATCCTTTGGCCACCCACAAACAAATGGGCTTTATTTTCCATAATAAGCAACGCTGCAGATATCATCCTTCCTGACCCAGGAATTAGATTTAGGTCAACCACAACCAGTTCTCCTTGTTAAAGAGAAGAAACAAACTCACACAGAGATAGAAAATGCATTATCTGACTTATGCCCTTTCCATCATCTGTCTGAAGAAGAACCTCCTGCTAGGTAGTGACACATTTTGATGAGATGCGCCACAATGGTTGGGGAGCTAGGGAGAAAGCAGGAAAAGAAATGACTAACGAAAAATAGATGGAAAGGTAATGAAGAAAAAGTAACGATCCCCATTGCCCGGCCTTGCTTTCCAGGAAAGTCTGGATGTCTTCAAGAAGGCAGATATTCAGATCTTATAGAAGGCAATGACTGAGGGAAAGAATAATCCTATAGACAAGGGGTAATAGCAGACTGAGAAACATAATTTTCAAAGAGTAGCCCAAAAGTGATAAAATAGGTAACTATGCTATCCTAAGGTGTTTCTCCATCTAGCACAGCACCCTGAATTTAGAGTACAACTCTCTAAAAGGATGTAAATGACCAGCTCCTTCCATTCCCCACCATCCCGTCAGAGCTGAAGAAGTTTCTTGGATGAGAAACAAAACATTTTCAAAAGTCCAGTTGCCTCCTGAAAAAAGCATCTTTGGGACTATCCTGAGTTTTGACTGGCAGTCTGTACTCAAGTAGAAAAATGTAATCCTCCCTGTCCCAGTGATATTCCAAGGACCAGATTTGTGTGTTCTTCAGGCACTAGATAGAAATAGAATAGAATAGAATAGAATAGAATAGAATAGAATAGAATAGAATAGAATAGAATAGAATAGAATAGAATACAGTATAGCAGGGGTGGCGAACACGCGGCTTGCGAGCCGCATGCGGCTCGCAGCCAAAATAAATGAGGCTCTTTGCCTCTTACCATTATTTAGTTTACTGTGGCTCAGATCGCGCGCTAAACCCGGAAGTACGGTCGACGCGACAACGCTTGCCTGCACTCCACCAGCTCTCCACCAGTACTTCCGGGTTTATCTCAACAGCGCCCTCTGCTGCGCCCAAAAAAATAATGCTTCAAAGTCTAGCACAGTTGCTGCAGGATTCCGGTGAGGTTCTAATGATTGCTCAAATTAATAATAATGGTTGCATATTGAAGCTCTGGGTTCAGGAGCAGCAGAGTTTTAAATAGGAGAAAACATTTAATTGAATTTCCATGGTTAGTATATTTCCCAAAATTCTACGAGTGTTTTTCTCACAGCCTGTAATTGTAATAGATATCAAAGATAATCCAAACTCATATATATATTATAATACATATATTAGGTTAAAGGAAGATAATATTAGGACCAGGCTTTACCCATGTATAGGTTGTACTCGATTTACAATCACAATCTCGTCACTGAGCAAAGCAGTCATTAAGCGAGATATGTGACTGCTTTGTTTAATGACCTGCAAGTGTGGCATTCCTGGTTGTGGTCATCAAGTAATCTTGTAGGTTGTTAGGTGGACAGAGATTCCACTTATTTATGGATTTAAAAGTTATACAGCAGCTCTAATGGGTTTATAAAAATTTATAACAAAAAACACCTGACTGAGCATGTTATATTATGTGTTTAATATATTATTGTTAAAATTATATGCTTTTGTGTGAGTGTTTGTCTGTTTTGGCAGGTCACTGCGTGGTGTGGCTCTCTGACCCTCACAGTTTAAAATTTTGGCTCTTTTTGTCGAACTTGTTCGCCACCCCTGCAGTATAGTATAGTACAGTACCATAGAAAGGGTACAGTAGAGTAGAATAGAGCAGAGCAGAGCAGAGCAGAACAGAACAGAACAGAACAGAGTAGAGTACAATAGAACAGAATAGAATTCTTTATTGGCCAAATGTGATTGGACACACAAGGATATTTTTTTTCCTTTGGTGCATATGCTCTCAGTATACATAAGGAGAATAAAGTGCATTCATCAAAAATAAAAAGATACAACACTTATTGATAGTCAAGGTTACTAATAAGCTGTCAAATCGTTTCAGGAAACAAGTAAAAACAGTATAAATTGAAAGATACAAGCGACATGGTTATAATAAGTGGGGAGAGATAGATACTAGGAAGGAAGATAAGAATAATAGTAATACATTATTGGTAAATTATTGACAGTGTTGTGGGAATTGGTTGTTAAGCAGAGTGATGCCTTAACAGTGTCATTTTGAGGGTAGAAATTGAAACAATTTATGTCCAGGATGTGAAAGGTCTGTAAATATTTTCACGGCCCTCTTTTTGACTCGGGCAGTATACAGGGCCTCGGTGGAAGGCAGGTTGGTAGCAATTGCTTTTTTCTGCAGTTCTAATTATCCGTTGAAGTCTGTGTTTGTCTTGTTGGGTCGCAGAACCAAAACAGACGGTTACGGAGGTGCAGATGACAGACTCAATAATTCCTCTGTAGAACTGAATCAGCAGCTCAGATGAACTTCCACTACAGTGGAAGGAGCTCTCAAACCTACAATATAAACTTATCAGAGCAGGTTCTATGGAATCAACCCAGGGGGGGGTTACCAGTGGCATTACTGCCGGTTCATCATGCAAAAAGTTTTGCTCTGTGCGCATGCGCATATGCACCTTAAAAGGTCTGTGCATGTGCACAACATTAGAAAAGGGAAAAAATTATTTTTTTGCAATGAAGATTGTTCTGTGCATGCTCAGAACCGAAAGTCAAGATAGCTGCGCCAACGGTTTGGGGAGGGGTGTGTGGCAGGCCGAGCTATTACCTACTCAGCCGAACCGGTCCGAACCAGTAGGAATGCACCTCTGAATCAACCTACAAAACAATATATAGTGATGAGTAATTAAGATTTTAAAAATGGCATATAAAGTTCTGAATCAAGGCACCAAAGAAATCATCAGCCTGTGATCATTTGGAACCCACATTTCCCTTCAAAGACAATCCCCTGTGGGTGCCATACAAACAAAACCATAATGTCAAAAAACAAACGCGATGAAGAATGATCTGTTTCCTACCTTTGACTGGAACTCCACAACAAATGTAACATTCGTCAGCAATGTATGAAGAGACAAATGGATTATGATAGAGAAGATGGATCCCAAGATTCATCGTTAGCCCCTTTAGCAGCTGTCATGCCAAACCATATTGCAACTTAAAACAACTGCTTAACTTTAATATTAGAATGCTAATAACCCCCAATCAAAAACAATAGCTTGCAGGGGAAAGTTAAAAGATGTTCTTGATTACTTATCGCAGGGGTGTCCAAACTTGGGAACTTTAAGACTTGTGGACTTCAACTCCCAGAATTCCCCAGCCAGCCATGCTGGCTGGAGAATTCTGAGAGTTGAAGTCCACAAGTCTTAAAGTTTCCAAGTTTGGACACCCCTGACTTATCGGCTAAAATGGTGCGCCTCTATAAACTCTGTTTCTGTTGTTACTATAATTCAGTTGTGGTCGCCACAATGTAAAAAAGATGTGGAGACTCTAGAAAGAGTGCAGAGAAGAGCAACAAAGAGGATTAGGGGACTGGAGTCTAAAACATATGAAGAACAGTTGCAGGAACTGGATATGTCTAGTCTTATGAAAGGAGAAACTAGAGGTGACATGATAACAGTGTTCCAATATCTCAGGGGTTGCCACAAAGAAGAGGGAGACAAGCTATTCTCCAGAGCACTTGAGGGCAGGACAAGAAGCAATGAGTGGAAACTATTCAAGGAGAGAAGCAACTTAGAACTAAGGAGAAATTTCCTGACAGTTAGAAGAATTAATCAGTGGAACAACTTTCCTCCAGAAGTTGTGAATACTCCAACACTGGAAGTCTTTAAGAAGATGTTAGATACCATTTGTCTGAAGTGGTATAGGGTTTCCTGCCCAGGCAGGGGGTTGGACTAGAAGACCTCCAAGGTCCTTTCCAACTCTGTTATTCTATTCTATTCTAATTCAAAGATTCCAAAGGCTACTTTAGAAAAAGCCAGGCTTTCACTGTTTAGGAAAACTGTGTCAGAAACATTTGCTGATTTAATTCAACTAATCAAGTGATCTGACAGGAAATCCTGATCTATATTCTGCGTATTTCATATTAAGCAATTAGAAGAAACAAAGATAGTCTAGAGCTAGTAAAAGCTACGACAAAGAGCAAACAGACAAATGGAAAGCATAAGTTATGATATAAGTAGAACCATATGCCCATCCATTCAGCAGACCTCTCTCCTTATCACCGGTTAGTAGAGAGACAGAGAGACAAAGAGAGTAACTTCTGTTTTTTCTCAGTGTCAAGATTAATTCATGTTTCTCTATGACCTTTTATACACATCATGAATATATTTAGATTTATTGCCTCTTTTGCTTCGAGTAACTCAGAGAACTCATATGAATCATAATCCAGGCTATGCCAGATTTAATCCATTCTCAGCAGAGAGTTTCTCAAGGAAAGGTCTTGCAGTTGAACTAAGCCAAACACTCCTATGATTTGCTATGGCAGTTTACCAGCCATCATTGGAGCCATTGACTGAAGATTACATACATGAGACAGCTGTATGGCTGTAATTTGGCAGTGCATTTCCTAATTAAGATGTGAAGCAAGTGCCTTTCTGGGAATAGTATTTAATCCATTAAAAAATCATATGTTAAAATATCTCTTCGCCACCACTGTTCAATTCAATTCAAACTTTTATTGTCAGAATACAATATGTGTACAATGAGATTGGCTGAGCCTCCCTTCGTGCACCCCCCCTCAACTCAACCCAACCCAACTCACAGTGGAAGACAGAAAATCCATAACCCAGTGGATCCTACCCTGTTTCTCTGAAAATAAGACCTCCCCAGATAATAAGCTCAATCTAGCTTTTGAGCACATGTGCTAAAATAAGCCCTCCCCGAAAATAAGCCCTTCCTGAAAATATTGCAGCCATGAGGTGACCACACTCGCAGCCTCCTGCACCTCAAAAATAATAAGATCTCCCCGAAAATAAGGCCAAGCACTTATTTCGGGGATCAAAAGAAAATAAGTCTTATTTTCAGGGAAACATGATACTAACAAACACACAATCCTACTGCACCATGTGAATTTATTGCATATCATGCCGGCCCCGCAAGTCAATCATACTTTGTTGTTGTAAAGTTCTTTTCCATTCAGAAGTCTGACAGCCCACAACAAGGTATTGTGTATCATCATTCCTACTTTAACACTGAGAATGCTCATGCAATTGATAAGCCCCTTCTTAAAATTACAGTATATATATGTGTGTGTGTGTGTGTGTGTGTGTCTATATCTATATCTATCTATATCTGTTGTGGCCCAGCAGGAGCCGTTGGAGCTGCCACCAGACTCCAAGAGCGAGGGTCCCTATGAGTCAGCCACCAGGAGGCGCCTGAGGCATGGAGCAGCGGTGAGAGCCAAAGGAGGGGGGCTCCGGATGCCATGCCTTGGAGCAGTGGGGAGGAGTCACAGGACAGTGACTCAGACATAAGCAGGGAGTTCTTAGATGCCCGTTATCGCTGAGCCCACAGGCACAAGGAGCAAGGGCGCAGTTACCGGCGGTAATTGCTCTCAGCTGCTGATAAGTAGACTCCCCTTCAGTCTATAAAGGATTGATTGAGCATACGCCCTTTGCAGAAGTCAACAAAGGAATTATTTGGAAAGTTCTGTCTTGGAAGCTTAGCATGCTGGACAGCTGCTATCGTGTCTCTGTGCCGGAGGGTTCTGAGAGCCTTGTCGTGGTGGATTGCTGCCAAGGATCTGTCTGTCTGTCTGTGCAATAAATCCCGTTGAAGTAGTTTTGGTCCGGAGTGTGTTCTGTGTTGGCGAGGGAAGAAGGGGGGTCAGAACATATATCTATATCTAATCTATCTACATAGAGAGGGGGGAGGGAGGGACGGAGGTATGATAGATATTTGGAACACATAGAGTCATGATGGCGAACCTATGGTACGCATGCCAAAGTGGCACATGGAGTCATTTGCCTGGCATGCATGGCATCATCCAGTCCTCTTCTGGGTTTCTGCTGCACATGCATGTGTGATGATCAGCTGCCCCTTGCGCATGTGGCAATGCCATAAACTGGAAGAGCTGGTCTTACATTTCCAGTGTAAGCATGAGCACCAGTCGGCTGATCATCGTGCGCACAGTAACCAGAAGACTGGCTGGTCAGTGCATATGCACGCACCAAAAACTGGAGGTTCATTTTCCAGCACGCTCATGCCCCCTGGGCAGCTCCTCTTCCAGTTTGCGGCCCAGATGAGCGTGTGCAAAGTGCAAAGTGCCCACGCTCCCTTTTTGACACTCAGTGCCGAAAAGGTTCACCATCCCTGACATAGAGTAACTAGATTAACATTCCAATTGTATTATTCTTCATTGATTCATGTGGAATAGAATAAAGCCATGTATCTGGCTTTCTGTTCCCTGATTTTCCCAACTGATATTGAAGAGACACTATCCATCCAGGTTTCATTTACTGAGAACACTCCCAATTATATAAGCCTGGAAGCACCTAATTCAGAGACAGTCTGTCGTTGAATGTAACATGAAAACGAGATGGATTTGGCCACATCCATCAAGGCTTTTCCAAACTTCACTCACAAAAGTCTGTGCGCCTGAAATGAAACTATATATTCCACACATAGTACATGTAGACGTCTTATTATTCAAATATAAAGGGAAAAAATTTATCACTTCAGCGAAGTCTCCAGGGACCTGTGAAACTATTGATAGAGTCCTAATCTAGATTGCCCTCCCCATCACTACATTTTTGCATATGAAAAAGACTCCTATTGGGGTAGCTTTCCTCTGTGCACGCACACAATGAAAAATCCGAAGGCATTCAATATATTCCACCTTCCCCTTTTTCGGAAAGCTGAAGCTGCATTCTACATTATTACTCGGCTACCCCTTTGCTAGAGCTGCCTTCTGAATTGTTTCCAACACGTCAACCTCATTTCTGCACCTCTGTCGTATAGATCACATGGCCCAGGGCACATTTAGTATGGTAGAGCTATAAATCTACATACATAGACATGAGTCACACTAGGGGAGTCTGGAAGTGAATCAAATCTGGTTAGAAATAATAAGCTGCGCCAATCTAACAGCTTTGCCTCATTGATTCCCCATCCGGGAGTAGCGCATAAACTGGAAATGCTCTGCACCAATGCAAGTCTGAACCAAATTAAAATCTTTTCGGTATACTGATAAAAACACACCTGGATATAATATGTGTATATTCCTTCCTCCTCCCCCCTCCCCCAAACAGCACAAATAAAACAAAGGCCATTGGAATAACAAATAATGGCAAAGAGTCACACTGGACCCATTCTGAAACAACAGAATACACTTTAAAAAGCAGTAAAAACCAATAAAAATCCAGTCATCTTGAAAAAGGAGAGTCTTAGCTGCAATAAAGGCAGTCAATAAAGAAGCTCTCTCATTTAAGCATCAAATGCACATTGTTTTGCAACACCTGTTATTCAGCCATAATAGCTTTCTTAACCTGTCAAAGTGTTTAAGCTGAGGAAAAGGAATGGGCCTCCAGCTGTGCACTTCGGCAGAGAAAGCCTGCGCGAAGCAATATTAGTTTAATGAAATGTGTACAGATTGTAATTGTGGTAATAAGAGGGCAATTCCCCCAGGGGCAGTAGGAAGGCGGCGAGTGCAATCAAGCAGAAAAACAGAAGCCATCGCGGAAGAGAGAGCGGGAAAGAGGGGGAGAGGGAAAGAGAGAGAGAGAGAATGGCAAAGGAAAGCTTTAGGATGACGCTTCAAATCCCACTCATGCCAATCCACTGAAGTGTTAAAAGATTCATCTGCCAGACATATTGGTTGATCCATCAACAAATCAGAAATATGGCTATAGCTTGGGATGAATTAGCTTAGGTTTTTTGCTGCAGCTCTCTAGGGGGAAACTGGCCACAGATCATCACTTTCCATCACATATATTCAGGGATGATGATGATGACGAAGACATTAAAAAAATACAGTGGAAAAAGAAAGTGCCATGGAAAGGGAAGAGACAAGTATTTTGTTGACTTGTGCCATTAAACTGGTCAAAGCAAAAATAGTGAATTATTGGCAAGCAGAATGTTTACAGTTTCCATGGAGGATAGTACAATAGAATGAAGAATGATGACATGATTTTAAAACATCCAGACCATGGCATTGTCTTTACACTTTGTAGAACAAGGGGCCGTCTCAAGAGTTCTCCATTTTTAATTTAAAATTCTGTATGTAATTATCCAATTCCCACATATTTATTAGACCAGAATGTTTAGTTTCATATATTGAATCTTTAACCTTGTCCCCCCCACCCTAGGGATTCTTCTCCAAAAGATGGGTGGGGAAAGGAATCAGAAACTAGATGACAGGAGAAGGAAATAGGTGATCGTCTGCTTCTCAGTTCCCAGCAGATGGCTGGTCAGTCAGGCAGCAGAGAAAGATGACCAAAGTACTAAACTTCTTCCAGGCTCTGTAAGGAGGGCTACAGTGGGAGGTTCCGGATCCCCTTCCAACCAGTACGGTTGGAACGAGCCCGGCGGCATCCACATAGATGTACGCAGCGCACGCATGCATCTTGCCATGCAGCAACACCTCTGTGAGCCTCCGCGACACTCCAGCTGCTCGGCGGAGCGTCACTCAGGTGCTGTACGCGCTGAAGACTTTAAAGATAGGTAAGGAGTGCAGGCGGGCAGGTGGGCCCTCTGGAGCACTGTACTGGAGCGGTACCCGGTGCTCCGGGCAGGCTCCGGTACCAGGGCGTACTGCCTGCAACCCACCACTGGATGGCTAATATGTGATCTAAACAACCAATATAATGTGACTTTGGAAACTGACTTGAAATTGACACAGGAGGATTTTTTTATGACCAAGGAAGAACACTAGATATCTTGAATCTAGATTTTGTGTCAAACTGATATAATATTTGTACATAAAATTATAATACCTATCTATCTATCTGTCCATCTATCTATCTATCTGTCTATCTGTCTGTCTGTCTGTCTGTCTATCTATCTATCTATCTATCTATCTATCTATCTATCATCTATCTATCTATCTATCTATCTATCTATCTATCTATCTATCTATCTATCATAAAAATGTCGGTTTGCGTGTGTGTATGTTCCAGCATAACTCTGGAACGCCTCGAGCAATTTCAACCAAACTTGGTAGACAGACAACTTACTCTCTGGAAACAAATACTGTGAGGGTAAGACACCCCTAACACTCCTTGGGGTGTGTGGTGTTCTGTTAAGATACAGACTGTTGTGCCTTAAAATGGCTTATACTATACCACTGTAAAATGGCTTCTACTGTACAGCACAGTGGAGTTGCCATGGCAGTGTAGTACTGTGAAGCCATGGCAACAGCTTCACAGTACTCCACAAGGGGGCTCTCTCTGGTAAGGGGGAAAATCAAACATACAAAATTACGTTTGGTCTGGACATTTCCCCCCTATAAATAAATACCCGAGCAACGTCAGATTATCAACTAGTTATATATAAAATGACATATAGGCAGAGAGATTTAATGGTTAAGGTATCAGACTAAAAAATGGGCAATCTTGGGTCAGTTGCTCTCTCTTCATCCCTAGGAAGGACGTAATGGCAAACCACTTCTGAAAAACTAAGAAAACTTCAGGGACTTGTGCAGGCACTCTCCAAGAATTGGACATGATGTACAGGAAGAAAAAATATATACTTTTGGATAATTATGAAAAAGTAGATATTCTAGAAAGGGATAGTCTCCTGTGTTTCCCCTGGGAAAGATCAAGCAAAATTATTAAAGGATTGAGAAACTTTAATAATATATCTCTAGCTTCTGCAACTTCTAGCAAGAATGCAATCAAATATTCGCAGAGTAATTAAGATACAAGTGATGGATCCCATTTGAATATGACTCCAGCTAACCTGGAGTTTGTTTTAATATGTGCTATTGTGTTGGACGTTATTATTGTGAGGGACGCGGTGGCTCAGTGGCTAAGACGCAGAGCTTGTCGATCAGAAAGGTTGGCAGTTCGGTGGTTCAAATCCTTAGTGCCGCGTAACAGAGTGAGCTCCCATTACTTGCCCCAGCTTCTGCCAACCTAGTTCAAAAGCATGTAAAAATGCAAGTAGAAAAATAGGAACCACCTTTGGTGGGAAGGTAACAGCGTTCCGTGCACCTTCAGCATTTCATCATGCCGGCCACATGTTGGCATGTTGGTGACGATCTACAGATAGCTTGCCTTCATGACATTCTATCCCCAACCTGGTCCTTCAGATGTTCCAGCAGCATACATATCACCACTTTAATTGAAACTATCCCCCTTGCTCCTGGCTGCCTCTTCTTCTCTTTCCTTCTGCCTTTCCTAGCATGATACACTTCTCCAGATAGCCAGGTCTTTGTATCATTTGCTTTCTGCCTTGAGTAATAATTCTGGTTCCATGTTTTTCTTTTGTATGCTTTCCACGGCAGTCTTGGGATTCTCTTCCAACATCAAACTTCAAAAGCATCAATTCTTTTTCTACTCTGCTTCGGTAAATCCAACCTTTGCTTCCATAGAGTGTCACAAAAAAAAAAACCTGTTGTTTGCATGATTCTGATCTTTGTAGATGTAGACAACTCCCTGCAACCTAATTGCTCTTCTACCAAGTGTCAGTCTGCAAAGTATTTCTGAATTCTGACTGCTGCTTCTTTTCCTTTGGACTGGGCTGCCACACAGACTGCAAAAATTTTGAATTCGGTTGATTGGTATCTGTGTTTCAGAAATACAGACAGACAGACATGGCACCTTAAGCCTTCAGAATTTCTGGAAGAGGATTGAAAACTCTTGAACCAAATATAATTTGAGCAAGACAAGCTGACAAAACTTTCCAAGGTAAAACAAGGGAAGAAGGATTGCGGTTACTCATTCTTCTAGGTGCATGTACAGGCGCGCACCTACCCACACATAGACACACAAATAAGTCTTTGGTCTCTTTAAGCAATAGCTCCAGGAAAGCATTCTCCATTCCCCAGCTGTAATCTTGTACTGTGAGGTGACATGATCACCTTTCATCAGCCACATCCCCTCCTGATCTGT
Source organism: Natrix helvetica (assembly GCF_964273705.1). Classification (NCBI taxonomy): domain Eukaryota; kingdom Metazoa; phylum Chordata; class Lepidosauria; order Squamata; family Natricidae; genus Natrix; species Natrix helvetica. The sequence continues at coordinate 19,786,744 of NC_138558.1, forward strand.
GATGTCATGTAGAACAATGTGACTGATACAACCTGACATACCATGTCACAATGCCAGGCTTGCCAGCTGGGAAGCTGACAAAAACAAAGCAAGCTAAAGATAGAGAGAGAGAAGGGGGGAAATCTATTCTTTCCTCCAGAGCTTCACTGTTCGAAAACAAAAACATAACAAATGAGTTACAACAAATGTTAGAACACTCTTATTCCTCTCCTCCCCAAAGAAAATTTCAGAGTAAAACAATGTGTTGGATGCAAAGGTCCTTCAAGTGATTGAATGTTCTTTCATGTAATTACTCATTTTCTCAGATTGCTCTGTACCGAGACAAAGGAATGAGCAAATCATCTTTCGGTTCCGCCTTGCCCTACTTGTTTCCAAAATAAAGAAATGGGCGCAACGGGTCAGACTCAGCAGAGAACATGACACTGGATTTGTTCTGACCTAGGCTTCCCAAGAGCATGAAGCAACTCCTTCTCCCGACAAAAAAACCCTTTTATTAATTGACTGTGAATTCTGTTCATTCACATCCAGTAAAGTCTTTCAAGGGAGGATTTACAGTCACAGACCTTATCTGGCTTGGAGAGCTGGCAGGCTTGATACCTGCAAAACTTGGCAAGGAGTCTCGGAGCATCACAAACCAATTAAGCAAACTAATTGTCTCCTGCAAACTCCACTCCCCTTTCATTCCTCTTGTATTTCCACTGGGAGGGGCCATTCATTGTCCACCTATGGCCTTACTCCAAGTCAACCCCTGTTCTTTAGCTGTTCCCTTCATCTGGCAACTCTGTGCCTGCACACACTGGGAACAGGCTCCAGCTGTTTGTCTGCCTCATTGATGTCTGAGTCTGAAGGCAGCTGATAACTGGCATACAGCCCTGGACCCCTCTCTGCCTCCGCCCCAGAGCCCTCGTCAGAGCCTTCCCCAGACTCCAGGATTGACCCATGTTCCTCCCCAACCTCCTCACTGTCCGAATCTGCTGCCAGCTCTGCTGGCAGCTGGTGGGCCACAACAGGATTTAAATGTTCCATGGGATGGTTTAGTTATAGGGTATCTCATATGCAGTGGTGGGTTCCCACGGTAGCGTCCTCATGGACATGCGCAGCACGCGTGCACACACGTGCAGTGCGTGCACACACGTGCAGTGCGTGCATGCATTTAAGCGCCTCCGCAACGCTGTACATTCCATGCACCTGTGTGGAACCGCAAAAGCCTTTAAACTCCGGTAAGGAGGTCGGGCAGGCAGGTGGGCCCTCCGGAGCACCGTACCGGAACAGTATCCAGTGCTCCAGGCTGGCTCCAGTATGTGTGTACCAGGGCGTACCACCTACAACCTACCACTGCTGATATGCAAAGGAATCCATATTGCTCTTACAGAATTTCTGACCCTGGTCATGATTAATTTTCATCTTTCACAGGTCAGCGCATCAAAATATGACTTCACCAGTTTCAATTAAAACTATTCTAACACCCCAAAAGCAGATTTACTCCCAGGAAATCCAGGGAAAACTTCAGAATAGCCATGAGAGTAGTTGTCAACTTATTTCCCCCCCATGGTTAGGGTTCATTCTTATCTTTATGCTGTGGGACTCTTTACTCACTAAATGCACCAGATTCCACCACCCATCTTTTTTTTCCCTGGCCTTCTGGAAACCTACTGTGACATGAAAGATAAAGCTGAAATTCTCAATGCATATTCATAACTACTTGGAAAAGAGGACACACAGTTTGAAGGTATGATTTCTAAAGATGATGGGCAAAAACCATTGAGTTGGCAATAGTTGCTTCATAGAAGCCAACAGATGTAGGTATTATATCTATAGATTGTCTTGCCTAACTAAGTCTCGTGTATAAACTGCAGATTCAGGCAGCTTCTGCATGTTGGATAGCCATCTGTCTGAAATGGTATAGGGTTTCCTGCCTAGGCAGGGGGTTGGACTAGAAGACCTCCAAGGTCCCTTCCAACTCTACTATTGTATTGTATTGTATTGTATATACTTCGGGGGGGAACCATACCTTGCCTCTATTGCTACTTGACCCTTGACTTTTGTCTCAATCAATGCTGGAAAAATAGAATGGTAAAGAGTAAGGTCATCCTTGCTATGTTTTATTTATGCTGGTCTTAATTGTAACATATATTAAACTTTAGAATTTAGTTTTAGAAATAAATGTTTTTAGAATAAATGTCCTCAAACTATCTATACAGTCCAACTTGGCTTTGACTAGCAAAGCAAGAATCATCTACCAGCTTTTTTCACTTATTGATAGCCTCTGAGAAGTTTTCACCCAGTGGTGGGATTCAAATAATTTAACACCCAGGGTCAGGCTGTCAAGGGAGGTATGGCCCAACTTGGCCCTGGGCGAACTGGTTGTTAAATTACAAAACAAAACACTATCAAAGCGGATCCTGGGCATTGCGCTGTGCTGCAATGGAGAAACGAGCAATAGAGTGGCCAGCACGAGGGGAGAAGGAGGAGCAGAGAGAAGAAAGAAGGACAGCAGCCTTCTCCTTCCCTCATGCTGGCAGCTCCGTTGCCCATTTCTCCATTGCAGCGCAGTGCCCAGGATCCACTTTGATGGTGGTGGGGGGAGTGGGTAATTTAACAACACATGAACCAGTGTGAACTAGCTGAATCTCACCACTGTTTTCACACCTGGTAAAAGTCTCTGGATGAGAGGTGACTTGGGCAACCTCTGCTTGCTGCTGAATCTATCCACATAAGTCTATCCAAAGGAGACAATATTCTCTCTTATTTAGAACCTACTTGCAGCTCTCTAGTACATAGGAGGATTGAGTTGCAAATGTAAAACGAGAAGATCTATTAAAAATAGAAAAGTTAAATGTGTGGACTTTGCCTTGAGCTGTCTTTGATTCAGGGGCAAATGGAAACCGACAACTGACTGCTGAGAGCAACTGACTTTATTCTTTTGATCATGAGATAGACAGAGGCTAATGGCTTTTCCCCCCAGTTGTATTAGGTTTTACCATTCCTGTTAATACCAGTCTGTAAAATGATAATGGCCTGTGATTATGAAGGACACTGGCCATACATTAACACTTGGTTCCTTCACAATGTTTTTGCTCTCTGAAATGATTTCATGGATTTAAACAGAGATTTGTAGCTGGGAGTTTGCCTTAAAGAGATCTGGGGATAAATCAGAAAAAGTTATATCTTTTTCTGGATTTAACAAAATACATAATAGACACACACGAGTAAATCTAAGATTTCATTCTCATTAGCTGCAACATGTTTAAAACCAAGCGTAGGATAGCAAATGGCCATAGAAGCACCAAAGGGCTAAATATATATTTTTAAAATATATATATATATAAGATTTTTGACATTTGTTTTTAAAATCAAATTGTCGAAGAAGCAACTGAAAAAGACATTGCATTACTATCTGGTTTGGAAGCATTACTGTTTCAGACTGGAAAAAGGTGCAGAGAGTGGCAAGGATGGTAGAAAAGATAATTGGCAGTTCACTTCCTCCTATCCAGGATTTAGCACATAAGCAATGCTTGAGCAAGGTCTGCACGCAGTGTTGTCTGGGACACTACACATCCTCTTCACGACCTGTTTTCCTTCTGGGAGGAGGCTTTGTGGGAACATCTAGATTCAGTCACAGTTTTGTTCCATGTAGTATCAACCTTGTAAACTCTCAAGTTTCTCTTTCAGCTATGTATTCAAAATGGACAGTGACTTGACATTTTGTGGGTATATACATATACATGTATATGTATATTGTTAGAATATTCGTGACTGGGAGAGACATGGGAACAAGGTCAGCCAATGAATAGGCATAGCAACTAAGTCAGCCAATGGGAGCTTAAACAAATCTGAGTCTGTGCAGAGAATTGGAAACAGAAACTTAAGTATGAAGTATGGGCGTGGCTTAGCTGTATTAAGCAGTCTGCTGCTCTGGGAAGTAAACTAGCAGTCTGTCTGGGCTTCTCTGCTGATGTGAAAGTAACTGCTTGTGTTTGCCTGTAACTCTCCTGTCTTGTTTACATGCAAGAATCGCCTGTTGGTACATTTATTCATCTATTCTTATGTATATAAAGAAGTGAATGAATCCAGCTGAATCAGTTATTGGTGTGTGCTTTCTGGATTTAAATTTTGCAACAAACTCTGACATATATCTATATGCATGTGTTTGGCAGGGACGTGCGGTCAGGGGAGGCAAGGGAGGCAGAGCTTCACCTCTCTTCATGAATATTATATTATAATATTATATACATCCGTCCGGCCGCGCCCGGGAGCTGCGGAGGCAGAAATGTTGTCGGCGCTCCCGGATGACGAAGGCACAAAAGCGACTGTCCCCAGTCGCTTTCATGCCTTCGTCATCTGGGAGCGCTGACAACATTTCTGCCTCTGCCCTCCGCAGCTCCCGGGCGCGCCCGGACGGATGTAACCACAGCGACGCCGAGGCGGTCTGGGTGGACGAAAGAGCCTGATCCTCGGTCGCTCGCCTGCCAGACTGCCTCGGCGCCATTCTGGCTACATCCGTCCGGGCGCACCCGGGAGCTGCGGAGGGCGGAGGCAGAAATGTTGTCGGCGCTCCTGGATGACGAATGCACGAAAGCGACTGGGGAATGACGAGAACCTTCCTGCCTCTGCTGGATTTCGTGCGCTCCTCGCGACTGCAATATGCAGTCACAAGGAGCGCGCAAAGTCCAGCAGAGGCAGGAAGGTTCTCGTCATTCTCCAGTCGCTTTTGAGGACTGCGGAGTGCGAGCCAGCGGAGCACGCTCAGGAAGGCGGGGATTGGGATCACATGTGCTGGAGGCTGAGGCAGCCTGAGCCTCCAGCACACGTGGTCCCATTCCCCGCCTTCCTGATGATGTCACCAGCCTCACCAGCCATAAACCTCACCGCACGTCACTGGTGTTTGGGAAGATATACATTTTCCCTTGAAATCAGGCAACAGAATTTCATTTTTAATGTGGGCTGACAATAAAGTTATTTTATCTTAAACCATTCTGTGTTCAAAGTGTCCAGAAAAATGCTTTTGGAATGAAGTGAATGTTGGCCCCTCTCTTTCCATAACAAAAATGCTCCTGGCTCAATAACACTTCTTTGGAGCCCTTCCTGAACTGACTATAATCCAGTTCAAATTAGGATATACAAACTGCAAAAGAGTAGGGCACAAATGTAACTCTGTGCTTCTTCTCTCCAGCCTCCAGCATCAGGTAGCAAGTGTGAAAGGCAATTGAATTTGTGTTCACTTGAACTAAAAGCACATTCTGGGTTCCGGCTTTATTTGTGTCAGGCAAAGGCTTACATTCATGTTCATATAAACTTAAGTGCAGCTGCCCTTCAGATCTTCAGCCTGAACATGAGTTGAGATGAGATACAGGCTGGATAAGGCATAGTCAGTCCAAAAGAACCGTGAAGAAACTCTCTTACTGTTAATAGAACACAGGATATTTTTGTGATCTTCTCAAATCATTTTCAAATGTAAATTACACCATTTTAAGATACTTAGACGTAGAATTTAGACTTAGAATAACTTTATTGTCATTTTGAATGTACACTAATCGGCATACATTAAAATGAAATTTCGCTGCATACAGCTCTCAAAGTGTCCCCACCTCCAATATGCACTACATAAATATGACAAAATAAATAAATAAATAATAAATAAATAATAAATAATAAATACAAAATTATGCATATACCCACATATATTATATGACACAGAGAAACAACACAGTCTAGTTCAGGTGTATACATGTACATGGTGAGAGAAATGAATCTTGTGAGTTGACCAGACGGATGGCATAGGGAACAAAGCGGTTACAGAATCTGGTAGTCCTGCTAGAAATACTTTGAAACCTCCTTCCAGAGCAACAGAAAGGGTGTGTGGGGTCTCTAACAATGCTTTGCGTTCTAAACACATTGCGCTTATAAGCAATATCCTGAATAGCAGGAAGCAAGCTTCCTATAATCTTCACACCCGTGAAGTGGGTGTGTGGGGTCTCTAACAATGCTTTGAGTTCTAAACACATAGTGCTTTTAAGCAGTATCCTGAATAGCAGGAAGCAAGCTTCCTATAATCTTCACACCCGTGAAGTGGGTGTGTGGGGTCTCTAACAATGCTTTGAGTTCTAAACACATAGCGCTTTTAAGCAGTATCCTGAATAGCAGGAAGCAAGCTTCCTATAATCTTCACACCCGTGAAGTGGGTGTGTGGGGTCTCTAACAATGCTTTGAGTTCTAAACACATAGCGCTTTTAAGCAGTATCCTGAATAGCAGGAAGCAAGCTTCCTATAATCTTCACACCCGTGAAGTGGGTGTGTGGGGTCTCTAACAATGCTTTGAGTTCTAAACACATAGCGCTTTTAAGCAGTATACTGAATAGCAGGAAGCAAGCTTCCTATAATCTTCTCAGCTCTCCTTACCATTCTCTGCATGGGCTTTCTATCTGAGACACCGCTGCCACTAAACCAAGCAGTGATGCAGTTTGTTAAAACATTTTCTATCATGCCTCTGTAAAAAGTAGCCAGGACAGAGGGAGAGAGATCCGACGCAGGAAATGCAGATGAAATGCAGAGAAAGAGTGACACTTGGCAAAAACATTACCTGCTACCCTTTATCCTCCCATGCAAGAAACCAAAATCCTCTCTGAGCTGGCTTGGTGGTGAGATTATTTTATATTGCTTGATCCCATATGTTTCTGATGGTCACATTTCCATGAAGGGCACATTGAACACGTGACTCTGAAACAACATCAGATAAGGTGACATCATCCCACCCTCCCCTCATTTGTCTGTTTGGTTCTCACTGTGCAAAAGTTAACTATTCAGATATATCTTATTTCTTGATTCTTTGGATAATGGAGAAGCTTGTAGTTTTCCTCCTATTCCATCTGATTCTACTTTTTGGTTTGGTTTCGTTTTTTTGTTTTTGTTTTGTTAAGAATCCACTTTTTCCTGCTTACATATCAAAGAATGTTGAACAATAGCAGACAGGCCCATTCATTTCAAGCACCTTATCTGCTAGAGCATATGTTTCTCTTCTTTTGGGTCAGATTAACTATTTCTTATGCCCAGCACAAAGAAATAGCATGCCTTGGCAGCAAGTTCAACCTTTCCTGGCCATCATTTCTGTTTACCACATTAAGCCAATTTAACATGCTTAAACATGCCTTTTGTCAGCTGTAACAAAAGCACAAAGCAGCTGAACTCTAGTTAATAAATCATTTTCTGGAGGTGGAGACCAGTTGCAATGCCTGATGCCAGGGCTTTTTCTGATGGAATTTTAATTTGTGGGGAACTAGAGAGCCGAAAGTTCTAACAACTGCTTTGGGATTTTTCTAAGTTACTAGAAATTGAATTAAGATTCCCTTTAGAAAATCGAATGTTTAAATATTAGAAATCTGGTAGAAGAGTTCTGTGACCACAGATTCCATAACCATGGGATTACATGGGATTCTTCACCTGCCTCCTTACATATCCCACTGAACTAGAGAAAAACAAAACCTTGCAGATCTTAATGTGCAATGGAACGTCCTTCCAGGAATTGATGCTCCAATTTGACTATATCACACTACTATTAAAACTGTTCAGATTATGACTTTAGTTTTATTGATCTTCCCTAACAGCTGTCAAGCAGGCAATTTCCCCCAACTTTTCCTTCTGATCTGCATAGACCATTTCTCATAAGATTTGGTAGCACTAGGCAGGTGGGGAATCCTACCCGTTCGGACCGGTTCAGATGAACCAATAGCTCCGACGATCAGCTGGGAGCAAACCGGTTTGCTCCGACGATCAGGTAGGCCCGGCTGGTCGCCCCGGCACTTTACTGACCTATATCTTCTCAGCTGATTCACGCAGCAGAGCGGATTGCCGCACCTCAGTTGTGTTACTCTCCAGAAGTAACATGGAAGGTAAGTTTTCTTAAAACTGTGCATGCGCGCAAAGCACATGATCACCACACTGGTTATTAAACTGGCAGGAACCCACCTCTGGTAGTATGCCAGGGGTGTCCAAACTTGGGAACTTTAAGACTTGTGGACTTCAACTCCCAGAATTCCCCAGCCAGCTATGCTGGCTGGGGCATTCTGGGAGTTGAAGTCCACAAGTCTTAAAGTTCCCAAGTTTGGATACCCCTGTAGTAGGCAATGTTTTTGTGAGACATTTTTTTTAAAAAGCCTCTCGGTCTTAGAGAATGTAGTATCATGGAAATAGGTGAGATCACAATGTTGTCTTCTTAAGGGAAGAATTCACACTACAAAAATGTTTGGTTTCAAAACTTGTCAAGCTTAAAACGCCCCATTTCACATTTCAAACAACTGTTTTGGTTTTGAAAGAGATTGCTCTACCCAACCAGAAGCGGTCCCATGCTGCTCCATTTTTTCTGGAAATCTTTTACACATGAAATAGACTCGTATAATGACAATAACCCATGTCACAACCATGCTCCTGTAATCTAACACTTAGGAGCGGTCACAGCCAAACAAGTTTGCTCATCTTCATTTTAAACTAACATTTAAAACATTCTTATAAAATAGTTACCATTATTGGTATGGTAAAAAAGTAAACACTCATTTATCAAAATACAACTGTTCAGGCTGACTACCCCCATCATATTATATTCTGTATGCATCTCTTGTTTTTGTTACTTTGTTTTGTTTTTTTCTGGACAAGCATGAAGATGATACAAGCAAGCACTGGACTGCTACTATTTTTCTTTTTTTCCCCTCCTCTTTTTTTGGAATGTTAGCATAGTTTTTCAAAATCCCAGGGGGAATTTCTGAAAACAGGTTTCAAAGCTTAAGAACCCATTATGGTTTGTTGCATAGTCCCCCAGATGTTTAGACTGGACGTGGAATTTTTGCCCTCCTATCAAATCTTTCCAGGGGTGGGTCACTACAAGCAACACTGCCAGTTCAATGCGCAAAAAAGGAGGCCTTTCTGCTGGCACACAAGCCCCAGCTGAACTCCACCAAGCATGCACCACCAGCCAGCTGATTTTTAGGTCTCTGCAAAATACTATACAAGCCATCAATATACATCCAACAGGAAGTGGCTCACAGGAGCAGATAGAGGTAAATCCTAGAGAGGCAAGACATGCATCACTGAACAATGGAGTTGAATGCTAGAAAGGAATGAAGCTGCATACAAGGCTGACATAACTCCTGTAACAGCATAGGCATGCACGGGGGGAGTGAAGAGTGTGTGTGGCCCCACCACGCCCCATTTTTGGTCCCAGGAGGCTTCAGGGAGGCCTGCTAGCCCAAAATGGGTCACGGGGGGTCACGCATGCATGTACAGGGGGCGCAGGGGACATCACACATTGTATTATGGGTGTGGACACACACACACACGTTGTCATGCATGCGAAGACAAAGAGGTTAGCGGTTACTGCTATAGTTGAGCCTCTGGCATAGCTCTTATCTTCCTTACAGCACATAAGCCCCAAATAAAGATTGGGCCACACTGTGGAATTATTATTACTATTCTTTAAAAATGGAAATCAGATTAAAATCTATGTAAAGCAGGAATCTGGAAAGATTCACCAGTTATATTCATAAGCATCTGATAACAACCCTTTGTTTACCGTAATTATGGATCTTACATTTGCTATTTCTATTTATCTAAAGTGATTCTAGATGCAAATGTGTTGCATATGTCGGATGAAAGGGATATGAATTTAATAGCACTACAAATGCTATTAAAATATTAACAACCTTTGTATTATAATCATTATTCTAATGAGTATAATTGTTCCGTAATGTTATTTTAATTATAGCATTATTGCATTAAAATAAGTATCCTTAAAGTTATTTTTTACAGCCCTGCTATACTGCAGTTTGTTTTGACAGTTGGATTTATTCATACTAATTCCACTCTGCAACTCTTCACAAAATAGATGTTATGGTGTTTTTCTCAGTAAGAAAGAATGATAACTTTGCATTTCTGCTGCTTTCTGGAACTGAAACAACAAGGTAAGGGGGGGGGGGGAATGTAGTCCTATGAAAGGCAGGCCTGTCGTAGAAAAATATCTAGGTCCAGAGGTTTGATGAAAAGGGTCAAGACAGTGGCTAACAACAAGGCTGTTCCGATTAGCAGGCCTGGCATAATTACAATCTGTCCCTCCTGGCAAATGTATTATTATCTGGCTATCTTAGGGGTTTTTTAATTTGTGGTGTCTGTTTTAGGGATTTTAAATTTATATTTATATTAGCTTGTACAGTTCTTTTAATTGCATTTTAACCTCCTCCAAACTGTACATATTTCACTTTTTTATTGTATTTTGTGATATTCTCTATGGACTGTACACCGCCCCGAGTCCCTTCTGGGAGAGGGGGCGGTCTAGAAGCACCAAATATAAATAAATAAATAAATAAGGCATCAGGGGTGGGATTGAAAAATGTTAACAACCGGTTCTCTGCCCCATTGCTGGGTAAGCGTGGCCATGTTAGCCATGGCCTACTCGGCCTCCTGCATCACAGCGGGGGGGATTCCTCGAGCTTACGGGAGGGTGAAAAGAGCTTCCCCCTGGCTTCGGAGGCCCTCTGAAGGCTGGAAACAGGCCCATTTCTGGACTTCTGGAACTTCCTGGAGGCCTGTTTTTCACCCTCCTAGAGCCTTCACGAGGGCCCTGCACTTACCTGCCCTGGTCAACGGGCTGTGTGGAGACTCCTGGGGGGGGGAGCATTGGGCAGGGCCAGACATTCCTTGTAACTACTGGTTCAGCGAACCAGATATAAAATTAACAGCTGACTCCTACCCCTGCAAGGCATCAAAAATCCTGGTGGAGTTTTGGTTGCATCATCATGTGCCCTCAGTTGGCCTTGTTTTAAAATCATACCAAGTTAATAAGCCTGTCTACTCAGAAACAAGCAGGGTTTTATATGTATTGGGGTGTGTGTGATTGTAAAAAGATTGTATAGCACTCAGTTTTGGAGGCAACAACAGCCTCTAAAAGAATTTTAGAATGTTTATCGTTAACAACAATGTTCTCTCAGACATGAGGAGAGAAGATGCCTTTCACTGTGTCTTCTTCAAGTCTAAAGCTCCTTGATGGATTGAGGAAATTTTAGAGCTGCTTACAAATAGTAAAGGGCTTAATTCTAATATTAATCGTAATTTTAATCATCTTTTAAAAGGCAAAGGCCTGTGTTTATTTAAGAGTTAAAATTAAACTTCTATCAGAATTGATAGAACACAGGGCTGTCAAACTCGCAGCCCGCGAGCCGAATGAGTCACACGCTGGCCACGCCCAGTTTAGCAAAAGGGGGAAGCACAATATGTCACTTGATGCCGCCATGACAACGTAAGTTTGACACCCCTGATATAAGAGAAATGATGAATATCTCAATGTTTAAATATGGTCACTTATTACTAAAAAAGCCAGTTACCTTTTCTGACCTTCAAAATCTTTTATTAATTTATCAGAATATAAAATACAAAGGAAAATGAAACTAGCGGGAAACTAGGAGAGGGTCAGTTACCTTGGTTTATTTAATGAATGCATTATCCACTGAGTGAAATTTGGTTAGCTGCCTGTAATTTGCAGAATATTTTATAGTTTTTAAAAATAGAACCAAACAGTTATCACCCCTTATGATTGATCTTAAAGTTTACTACAGTATACAGTAGTTAATCATCATACCGTATCATACTGATATGCTCAGTATGTTAGAAATTCTCCAGCTATATTCTCTCTATGCTTCGTTTGTTCATTTATTCATCTGTTCAATAGATTCCTGATTTGTACAATGAATTCTTGTTTTCCACAACAATTGGAGAAAATTGAGAAAAAAGTTAGACTGAGAGAATAATCGTCTCAACGTCTCCCCCCAGTCACCTCCTATTATTAGGAATGGACTTAAATCCTTATTGTACTCAACACATAAATCACCCAGAAAATCAGTTTCTCTTTAAAGTGATTTCTGAGCCATGCCTAAATGATTTAAATGAATCCCAGACTAATGATAGACCACTGTTCTATGCATTCCTTATAGAAAACATAGTTCACCAGTCCCTTGTAAAATTGGAACATCTTTTTGGTTTTCTCTTTTTATGTAAGAAATACATTTTAATGCACTTCCACAAATCTCAGGATCTGTTTTGATATAGATTCAACTGCAAAACTAAGACTGAAATTATTTATGTAATGCACAGTACATCCTACATTGAGTGGTCTGGTTAATAGATAGTTCATCTCTCCCATTTTTCCTATATTGAAAGTATATCATATAGAAAAGAGATAAAATCTAAGCATCGTATTTTATCAACCCCTTACCATACCCAGATGGAGAAGACCATCAGTCACTGTGGTCATGGCTGCTTTAGCTTTTCCAAGTCATGTATTATAAATAGTCATAGATGTTGCTGGTTGAGTATCTATCATCTTTCCTACAGAATGTATTGTTTTAGTTTGAGCAGCAAGGGAAGAGGCATGCTTCAACAAGAGAGCCTCTCAGTGTGACTAATAGGGGACATTTTGACATCTCACATATCTCTCTAGAGTTTCATCACACCTGTTGGCATTGATACACTGAAATATAGTGTCTGCAACTGTCAGGCCACTGCCATGTCAATGAATAGTATGTCAACATGCTCTCAGACAGGGAGGAGGTGAAACACCATAATGATCACAATGGCAATTTCCTAGCAAGTTATCGCTAAGTAGTCTTCATTGGTGCCAAGATGACATAGAGAAATAAAAATATATATTTATTTCCTGCCATGGGGCAGCAGGCTGCCACCATTATCAAGGCTACTCACCTTTGACGTATGCACTGATGTTCCCCAATTTAAAAAAAACAGGAAACCAAGTCAAAGGGAAGGAGACGAGGTCATTATGTACAGATTCTCAGGTCTTGCAGTTGTGCCTTAATTGTGGCTAGAAAAAAGATCCCAATAAAGAAAAGTATGCTTTTTCCAATCTACAATGGAATAAACAATGCACATGCATGGTTTAAGTATCACAATCTTTACAAGCTTTTTTCTGGCAATAGTCTCGGAGACATTAAGTTAATGTTAGAAATTCTGCAGCTATATTCTCTCAGTATTGCTAGAAAGTCACATTTTTCAGCAGACAGGTTGGCAGCGAGGTTGTTCGTTAATAGTATGAAGTTGGGAAATACAGTTATTGCACTACACCATGTTGGTTTAGTGGTTAAGATCCTGCCCTAGAAACCAGGAGATGGTGAGTTCTAGTCCAACCTTAGAGGTATGAACATCAGCTGGGTAACTTTGGACCTGTCACTTTCTGTCAGCCCAACCTATCTCACAGGACTGTTGATGAGAAAACAGGAGGAAGAAGATAGTCCTCAACTTACAACATTTCATTTAGTGATTGTTTGAAGCAGGGGTAGGTTCTGTGCCGGCATTACTACCAGTTTGGTGCCCAAATTTTTTTGCATATACTAACAGCCAGGATTGTATTTGCACAACAATGGAAAAATGATGGGATTCCATCAGATGAGAATGTAATTAAGAAAATATTAGAATGTGCAGAAATGGACAGACTAACGCTCCTTATTAAGGATAAAGAAACTGAATATTTTTGACGTGGGATGCATTTTATCAATGGTCAGACAAAAGAATCAGTTAGAAAGGAGGGGTTATAAAAAGGGGGTTTTCCCCCAAAAATTTTTATGTTTTAATCTCTTACGTACCATTGTAAGTATACATTCACATAATTGTTATTCTTCTTTACATTTGTCATTCTTATAATAGGTTATAATATACAGTTTGGGTTGCTTTATTTATCATCCCTTCCACCTGTTGTAACACCACCTTATTTTCCCTTTCTTTTCTCCCTCCCTCCCTTCTCTACTTTCTTCCTTCCTCCTCTACTTCCCCTTCCTTCTTCCCTTACGTCTCCCCTACTCCTACTCTTCCTCTTCCCCTTCCTACCTTCTCTCCTTCTCTTTCTCTCCCTCCCACCCTCCCACCCTCCTCTCCCTACCTCTTTCTTTCTTCCCTCCTCTTCCTCTCATTCTCTCCTCCTCTCTCCCTTTCTTTTTCTGTTATTATAGGTCTCTTTCAAATCTCAGTTTATGTTTTCTTGGGATGGTATTTCCGCAAACCCAAATATAATTTAGTATCATTTCCTATTCCCTTACCTTCGCTAATCTATCCTAACTATGTTTTTCCCCCTTTATATCTCACTCTTGAATATATACTTGTATATTTAGTATTTTCTTTTCTGTTTTCCCTCCTCTTGTCCCCCTTTCTCATTTAATAGTGCATCGTCTGGGTTCTGTATCTTCTCCCTACTTTCTTTTCTAGCTTGCTTTCTCTAGCCAATCATAAAATCTTTCCCATGTCTTGAAGTACACCGATTCCTCTTTATCCTTTATTTCCAATGTCAACCTATTCATCTCTGCACAATCTAGCTTTTTTTTTTTAGTATCTCTTCATCTGTTGGTAAAAAGAAGAAATGTTAATGTGAGAGAATTTGATGATGAAGATGTCATGTATTATTGCAATTATATTAATATATAGCTATACTATTAACATTATTGTGACAAATATAATGACAAATATGTGGATTATGATTAAATAACTGTACCCAGATCACACACTGTTTGATGGAAATGGAAAGTAGTGTAAATAAAACAAATAAAACATGAAAAAAGTCGCTTATGACCCTTGTTCACACTTACAATTATTGCAGCATCCTCAATGGTCATGTGATCAAAATTCAGATGCTTGACAACTGACTCATATTTATGACGTTTGCAGTGTCCCAGGGTCATGTGGTCACCTTTTGCGACCTTCTGACAAGCAAAGTCAGTGGAGAAGCCAGATTCACCTAAAAACCATGTGACCAACTTAACCATTCACTTAACAATTGTGACAAGAAAGGTCATAAAATTGGGCAAAATTCACTTAACAAACATCTCCTTACCAACAGAAATTTTGGGCTCAATTGAGGTCGTAAGTCCAGGACTGCCCGTATTTAAGTACAGTATGTTCACCACCTTGAGTTAATTTATAAAAATGATAAGTGGGATGAAAAAATAAAAAATAAGAACTGTAAAGAATAAAAGTGAAACAGTTGTGAGCAATCAGACTTATTTGTTGGATTTGTTAGTTAGGAAATTTAATTGAACTCTTTTAGAAGCAGATGAAGGGATGTGGTGGCTCAGTGGCTAAGAGGCTGAGCTTGTCAATCAGAAAGTTTGGCAGTTTGGCGGCTGGAATCCCTAGTGCCGCATAACAGAGTGAGCTCCTGCTACTTGTCCCAACGTCTGCCAACCCTCAGTTCAAAAGCATGTTAAAAATGCAAGCAGAAAAATAGGGACCACTTTGGTGGGAAGGTAACAGCGTTCCCTGCTCCCTCGGAGTTTAGTCATGCCGGCCACATGACCGCAGAGACGTCTTCAGACAGTGCTGGCTCTTCAGCTTTGTAACGGAGATGAGCAATGCCCCCTAGAGTTGGGAACGCCTAGCACTTCTGTGCGAGGGGAACCTTTACCCTTGCCTAGAAGCAGATGTTTTTAAATAACTTTTTATTAAAAAAGAGATGAATAAATAATAACTGCATCTTCTGATTAAAACCCTTTTCCCTGAGCAGTGTTTCTTTTCTTTAAAAAAAAAAAAGTCTTCCTTTCCCAGTATTTTCATTCTGTATTCCCAATCCCACTAAATCCATTTTCCTTTAAATAAATGAAGGACAGATTGGTTTCAATGGCCTGGGTTTCTAGTTTTGTTTTCAGAATATGGTTCTTTGCACTTTGGCAGGTGGTTGTCTAACCTTCACGAGAATGATGAAACTATCTGTTTCCAGATTTGGAACACTAGATAGGATTTCTACATACTGGAGGGGGGAGAGAAGGCCCCACAAGTTCTCTTTCAACCATGCATCCATTTGGCATCACATTTTCATCGTAAAGAGCACGTATATTTTCAAAGGAATTGAATTTCCATATCCTCCATCAATTTCTGCTCTCTGGACCCTTGCTGTAAATTGATCCTTTCTACATGTGCCTGGGATGTGAACCATGACACATCTCTTAATGAGATTTTGTGGGGAGGAGGGGGGAGGGGAGGGTCTCAGTTTCCCTTACTTGAAAGACTCCTGGAGGGGGGTGTTCGGGAGAAAGGATGCTAATCATTCAGTGGGCTAAACAAGAAATCGCTAAATTAATTCTGAAAGATCGATAGATGAAATGTTTTATTATATTTTTTCATGTACACATAATGTACACTTATTACAAAGGATACAGCGCAAAGGTCAGATTTGTTGCCTTTTCAAAATAGGGTCTTGAAAGACTTGTTAGCAACACTGCTGAATGAAAAATAAATAAATGAGACAGTGGATAAAGCTGGTGCAAACCAAATATTTGCAGCTATGATGTGTCAGGAATAAAAAGTTCTGTCAATTTTGTCTTTCTTTCATTTCATAAAGGTAAAAGTTCCCCTTGCACATATGTGCTAGTTGTTCCTGACTCTAGGGGGCGGTGCTCATCTCCATTTTAAAACTGAATAGCCAGCATTGACCAAAGACATCTCCATGGTCATGTGGCCGGCATGACTAAACACCAAAGACACATGGAACGCTGTTACCTTCCCACCAAAGGTGGTTCCTATTTTTCTACTTGCATTTTTACATGCTTTCAAACTGCTAGGTTGGCAGAAGCTGGGACAAGTAAAGGGAGCTCACTCCATTATGCGGCACTAGGGATTCGAACCACTGAACTGCCGAACTTTCTGACTGACAGGTTCAGAGTCTTAGCTTTAAATCCATGAATACCATTCAGATGTGTTATTCTAACAATAATCATTTTTGTGTGTAGTTTTAGTTAAAAGATGCATTTTCAAAGTCAGTTTCTCACATTAAAATGTGGCAGTAACTTTTTCACTATTCGATGTAAATGTAAGGCTGTATCAACCTTATATGCGGATTTTTGAACGCTTTTCTCTAGATTAGATACCGAGAATTGTGAATATGTAAATACCATAGCTGGGCAGCAAAAATGGGTGTGTCCACTAGATAGCAGCAAAGAGTCAGTGCTGCTTATATATTGTACTCTTTACTGCCATCTAGTAAACCTTTGGAGATTGCAGTCTAGGAAAGGTAGCGTAACAAATAAGTATGATCCCATTTACAGGTAACCCTTGACTTAATAATGGTTCGAGTTAATGACGGCTGTGGAAAAAACAATGTTATAACCTAAACTCAAACTTTTGGCCATTGCCCTGGCCAAACAGTCACACAATTACACTTCTAGTACTTGGCAACCAGCTCACATTTAAGACAGGTTGCAGCATCCCACAATCACATGATCATGATTTGTGACTTTCTTGCCAGCAAACAACCACCATTGATTAAGCTGGATTGCATTTAAAACTGTATGATTCGACTTAAGACTCTGGTGACTTGATTTACAACCTCAATAAAAAAATATTTGTTACAGCAGGTGTGGTCATGTGGTAATTTCACTTACTTCTGCAGTGGCTTACAATGAAAATTCTAGTCCCAATTGTGGACATCAGAGGCTACCTATATAACGCTTCAGGAAATGGTTATGTGTACATTAATTAAACATAAAACAAACACAATCTTATACTTATCCATTATTTTAATTAAGAGATCCTAATGTAAGAATATAGCCAACTCAAGTTTAGTTTATTTATCATAAGTCTTCCTATTTAGTCTAACAATGTCAATAGCCCATGAATCAACTAATATTCTGCTCAGTATGACAAGCTTAGCATTCTGGATACAATATGTAAATTCACATTTCAAAAAGTCGAGGGTTAAATTTAGTTCTTTTGGAATCAATTTGTTTCTGTGTGTTCTGCTGATTTGCACATCTTTTAGCCTTCCATATTATATTGAAATTTTGTCTTTATGTGATCCTCAATGAAGTACTTGCTTTAAAACCTTAGCAGCAATTTCAACATTTCCTTTTCGACTCCGTCTTATGATTTAAATATGTTCCTCATTGCTTTTCTTATACTGAGATTAATTTACAAGTGATAGCAAGCACTGTACAATTGCTAATCATACTTACCCACATAAGTCTGTTCTTTCCATTTTTTCCTGCTTGAAAAAAACATAGATCATAGCTAGACCTGCTTCAGTAGAAAGTTCCATCTTGGACTGAGGATTGAATAGAATAGAATAGAATAGAATAGAATAGAATAGAATAGAATAGAATAGAATAGAATAGAATTATTTATTGGTCAAGTGTGATTGGATACACAAGGAATTTGTCTTTGGTGCATATGCTATCAGTGTACATTAAAAGACATGAAAAGATACATTTTTCAAGAATCATAAGGTACAACACTTAATGATAGTCATAAGGTACATATATGCAATCGGGAAACAATATCAATATAAACTGTGTGTTATTTACCCAGGTAACGTGGGGGAGGAGAGTTTGTCAAGAGTAGATGATGAGTTAGGATAGTGGTCAGAAACCAATCCTGGCACTCAGGATAAATTGACCCTTTAAAAAAATCAGTGAAGTTTCACATAAGACTTCTTATTGTGCCATATCTGTTATCAGATGTTGGCAATCATGTTGACGATCTTATTTTTATCAACAACCACATGAAAAAATGCTGCTGAGTTTTGTCCAAACCAGTCCCTTAGATTTTGAAGCCATGATGTTCTTCTTCTGCCTGGACCTCGTTTGCCTTCAATCTTTCTCTGGAGGATTAAATGAAGTATGACGTATTTTTCCGGGTGTCGCATCGCATGTCCGAAATATTCTAACTTTTGCTTTTTAATGGTTTTGATGATCCCCATTGGCTTTTCCAGGTGGCTTAACATCTCTTCATTTGTGATTTTGTCATTCCACCTTATACGTAACAGCCACCTGTAAATCCACATTTCAGATGCTTCTAGTCTCTTTAAGTGCCTTTCTGTCAGACACCAACTCTCCACGCCATAGAGGAGGATAGAAAAGATGTAACATCCACAATCAACGATAACAGCCCTGATGCAACCCAGAACTACTGAGACTGAATTTCAACAAATGTTTCAACAAATCTTACAGGGACAAGAAGAGATAAAAAGACAATTAAAAGAGATGAAAGAAGAAATTAAAGAGAACCAGGACCAAATTAATAAAAACTCACAAAGACTGGATCTTTTGGAGGGGGGGGTCGGCTGAGATGAGGGGGGAGATGGAAGGGGTGCAGAAGGGGAACAAAGAACTTGAGACCCAACAGATGAAAACAGAATTTGAGAGAATGTCCTTTTACCTTAGATTTCAAAATGTGGTAGAGACAGATGATGAAGACATAAGGGACATTATGACAAACATTTTGGCTGAATACATTCAGAAAGAGAAGCAACAGATGGGGTGGGAATTAGATCTGGTTTATAGGGTGAATTCAGCATATGCTAAAACACACAATGTACCCAGAGAGGTTCACATTAAATTTCTCAGAAAAAGTACAAGAGATGAAATTCTGAGTGCGCAAAGGGGGCAAGCTTTGAAATACCAAGATAGGGAAATAACCATTCTGAAACAGATCCCCAAGAAAGTGAGGGAGAAAGGAAAAATTATTCACAATTAGCAAAGAAACTTTACCAGAAGGGGGTGTGGTTCAGATGGCTGATGCCTGAAGGTATGTTAATATTCTGGGAGGACACAAGAGTCAGAATCAATACACCCATAGAGGCACAGGCCTTTATGGAAAAAAATAAAGCACTCCTAGATAAACCAGATGATCTCACAACAGACACACAGGACACGGGAGGGGCCGGAGCTCTGCTGGCGGGGGGAGAAGGGGCAAAACCGAGAAAACTCAGATCACAAAAATGAATAAGAAAATCTGCTTGACATAAATTGATCTAAATTATTAATCGAACTTATATGCTGACTATATATTGCTATTTAGTAATGAATTTTGTGTAAATGTATACTATAAGTATGGAGGGAGGGGGCACCTGCCGCACATCGCAACTGCCAAAATTTGTAACCTTTCCACTACCTTTTTCCTTGTTATTTTTTTAAAAAAACTAATAAAACTTTGTTTAAAAAAAAGAAAAGATGTAACATCTGACAAGCCTGATTTTCAATCTTAGGCTTATGTCGTGACTGCCGAAGACCTTAAATTTCAACCTAAATTTAAACTTAAATCACATAAGACTGCCTACATTTTATGGGATTTTGGAGGGAGCTAACAAGCTATTCACAGACCTCAGTAATCACATTTTAGCAATTTATTTGGGGGCAATCAGGTACCTCTTGATAGACCTGTTGCCATTCTGTGTGTAACAGGCACTGGGTTGCTGACTCTTCCTTCACACAGATTTAGGAATTTTTGCAACGCTTAACGTTTCAGCCTCTTTCAGGTGTACATTACAGCTTTTAAGAAGTTGCCTCAAAATAGTTGGCACGATTCCAGGGCCACGAAAAGGACGGAGCCCTGATGCCCTAGGCTGCCTACTACTAAACTAATCATAAGTCTCACCTTTTTTCTTTGCTTCTCTCTTTATTAGCAGCCAGTGTATATCAGGATTCCCTTCGCTGTATTTGCATATGTCCTATATGTCATAGGCACCAGTGATGCTACAGATGTAATAATACTCATCGATACTCTTTTTTTTTAAAATTACCAAATATAACAATTCCTTGCCTTCGTCCTACAGCCAATAAATACCCTGGTGAATCAATATTTCATTTCAGGAATGATTAGGACCACTATTATTATTTGACCTTTCTGTGTGCATGTCGAAAGCGCTTGCTCTGCCTACCTCTTCTGTGAATCAGAAGTCGTCAAACTTATTAAGGTAATTTAAATGAATTGGGACTCTCACTGCACCTTGAGGCAAAACCCAGGGGTTCCTCTCGCCATCCTCACTACATCTAACCCATCTAATCATAATATCGTGCATAATTGAAAGTGCTGCTACCTCCGAAAATCACTTCATGCCAAAGAAATATGAACTGGGAGCATCTGAAGGAATTAATTCTCTCTCTTCAAGTGCCACTTTGCTGTTTCACACCTTTCTTTTGTATGCTAAGGGCCCCTATAAATATTTATACACAATTTCAACTCTGATGAAACATTTTCTGTACTCACTTTTTTTCCCCAGAATGGCATACCACTGGGGAAGGAGAGCCTGTGCCATTATTGGTTTTCTAATAGCAATTAATAGAGGATGTTCTACTGCCCTCCTCTCAATCTAGTGCCTGTCCACTATTCTGAACTGAAGGAAGAGGTGGTATTCAGCCGGTTCTGACCGGTTCTGGTGAACCAGTAATGGACATTTTGAGTAGTTCAGAGAACCGGCAAATACCACCTCTGCCTGGCCCTGCCCCCATCTATTCGCTACCCCTCGAGTCCCAGCTGATCAGAGTCCCAGCTGATCGGCTGGGTCTTCTTTTGTTGCCCTGCACAGAACAGAACTGGAAAGCAAGTTAGTGGGGAGGGGAGGGAATGGGGATTTTACAGTATCCTTCCCCTGGAGTGGGGTGGAAATAGAGATTTTGCAGTATCCTTCCCCAGGAATGGGGAGGGAATGGGGATTTTGCAGGATCGTTCCCCTGCCATGCCCACCAAGCCAAACCACACCAACAAAGCCCACAGAACCAGTAGTAAAAAATTTTGAATCCCCCTATTGACTGAAGGCTATTTTTTCCCAGTTAGAATGATTAATTCTGGGAATTATAGTTATTTAGAGATACGTACAATATGGCTTCCTTTTAACATAGACATTTAACAGCGACAGAAAGGCTATTATAACAAGGCTGCAAGAATTTTGAGACTCCTAAAACAATAGAAGTTCTCTTCAAAGTGACCCTCAACTGTTGAAGTAAAATGATTGAGTAGATGGAAGGTTTAGCCCTAACGTAGGGAATTTATGGAGCATATTCCATTGTTTTTATATATTGTTGCTTTGGATTATGTTGTCAGGTACCTTAGAGATTATGATGAGCAGCTGGATATAAACATTTTATATCCCATTATTCAGTCTTGCCTACAGTCGGGCTCATTGTTGCAGAAAGTGCCCAATATATCACACTATATATTATTTATTATTTACTTCTATGTGTACTTGTTTTACATTTTGCTTTTTCTTTAGGAGATCAAGGCATAATATTTAGCACTCCGTCCTCCCATTTTTCATCACAGTAATGACTCCAGGAAGTAGGTGGGGGTAAGAAGTCATCAAGTGAGTTTCTATGGCTGAAGGTCCTAGTACCTATCTCTTACCACTTATGATTATAACCATGTTGGTTGCATCTTTACGATTTATATTGTTTTATTTGTTTCATAGTATGTTCTGATTGCTTATTAGTAACCTATGATTATCACTAAGTGTTGTACCTTATGATTCTTGAAGAATGTATTTTTTGTTCTTTTATGTACACTGAGAGCATATGCACCAAAGACAAATTCCTTATGTTTACAATCACACTTGGCCAATAAAGAATTCTATTCTATTCTATTTAGAACCTTGATTCAAAAATGTGCTATTTGGGCTAACTTGACGGTTAAAACAGGCAAACAGATAAATACAATGAGAACTTTAGTTGATATGAGACATACGATACAAATTGCACTACTTTATGATATTGTTGTAAATTGTAGCATAAATTTATACTATAGCAATATCTCAACATGAGTGTATTAGTATTACTAATTATATTGAAGAGCCTTGGTACAAAATTTTATTACATAGTGTTTCATGGACTGCAGATGAAGTGCCTGTAAACCACAAAACAGTACATACTAATAAATTAGTTAGACTTTAAAACGTCACACTGCATATTCTCTAGGTATGTCAATAGACTAGATGAAATAGAAAGGAGAGAGAAGGGGGGAGGGAGGGAGGGAGGGAGAGAGAGAGAGAGAGAGAGAGAGAGAGAGAGAGAGAGAGAGAGGCATATTTACTTCTCCATGGTTGTAGTAGTACTTTGATCAGTTACCAAATTCATATAAATAAACAGTGATTTTTTTAAAGTGCAGTACCGATCCCCCAAATAAAATAATTCCGTGTAGCAACCGTTCATGCAGAACCACTGAACAGAAATATAGGTTCATTTGGCATCAGGCTAATGATGGGAGTGAATTGGGCAGTTTCAAAGCATATAAATGACCACCCATTCCACTGAAGACTGAAGATGCTCAGCAGGGACAAGCAATCAAGTGTCCAAGTCTGGTAGTATGAGGACTAATGCTGAACTGTAGCTTAAAAGATAAGACTTAAAAGATTATCAGTATAGCACAAATGATCGTGTTGCATATACCGTATATACTTGAGTATAAGCCGACTCGAGTATAAGCCGAGACCCCTAATTTTACCCCCCCAAAACTGGAAAAGCTATTGACTCAAGTATAAGCTTTTGGCCCCATATGGAGTTGTTAAACCACGTCGAGCCATACCATACCTATGAAACAGAGCATGCGCAGGCTCCTTACCTCTATCGCGTTTAAGCTGTACTGCGCCTGCGCGGTAGGACTTTCTTCATTTGCAGCCCATCCGGATGACGTGTCACGCTGGGAGCTGCATCTTCTGTGAATGGCGATCCCGGAAGCACCGAAGCCTCGGCCGCGCGCAAGTCCTCGGTAAGTTCTTTTTTTTTTTTGTTCACTGGAGTATAAGCCGAAGTGGATTTTTCAGCCCAAAAAGTGGGCTGAAAAATTCGGCTTATACTCAAGTATATACGGTACTTTATTAGGAAGAAGGAGAAAAGATGCCAAGCTATAAAGCAGACTAGATCAGGAAACTGACTCCACAGGGAGAACTAGAACTATTCATTATTGAAATAGATACAGAATACAGAATCTTGCAAGTCTGCCTACGTCTTCCCTTTCCTCTCAACTCCAGGGAGTCAGGGTAAAGAGTAGTCTCAACCGCTTAGTAATACTCTCTTTCCTCTCTGGAGTTAACAGATGTTTCTTCTGCACCTGATTTTTCCTAATGGCTTCTGGATTCTTTCTCCAAAGTCATCACCCAGGCTCTCTACTAAAGAATTCTAGCTAAGAGTTCTTCTGATAAGAAACAAGGGTGCACTCTGAGCTTGCTTGTTTCTTTGTAGATGTTTCATTACCCCTAACTAGGTAACATCAGCAGTGCTAGGACTAGTATTGATGATGTTACCTAGTTAGGGTAATTAAATGTCTGCAAGTAAACAAGCAAGCTCAGAGAGCACCAAGGACCCTTCATGTCAATCCTGAGCTACAAACATTCTCCTTTATTGCTAATAAACTTTTAAACTATGCTGAGGGTTGTTTTTCTGAATTTCCTCACCTTTTATTTTTAACTTGATGAAAAGAAGTTGTTTTTCAAATTATTCTCAGAGTAGAAGAGGAAAGAAAGCTTTTCATAGGCAGGATTAAGTTAAAGGAGGCCCCAGTAAACAGTAACAGAGTTGGAAGGGACCTTGGAGGTCATCTAGTCCAACCCCCTGCTGACGCAGGAGACCTGTACTAGGGATTCGAATTGCTGATTTTTCTGGCTCAGTGCCTTAGCCACCGAGTCACCTAGTCAGGCTAAATCAAAATAGAGAAAATCACCAAGAAAAGGCATCTGGTCACAGACATGGTGAGGCTCTAAACTACATAGAGAGTGTATATGGTACTCGCCAGTGGTGGGTTGCTCTTATCTTCGCTACCAGTACGCTGCTCGTGGTCTGTCCGTGCAATTGCCAGACATGCGCTGTGCACACACTGGATGTGTGCTGCACATGCATACACACTCCACCGCCCCTGCGACACCCAGCTGCTCATCGGAGGTTGCACAGGCACCCATTGTGCGCGAGTGCGCCATTGACCTGGTTGCCTTAAAATCAGGTATGGAACAAGGGTGAGCGGGTGGGCCAAATGAGCCACCATACCGGTAGGGTGGCCGCTGTTCTCGGCTACTACCAGTACAGCCATACTGGGCCGTACCAGCCGGAACCCACCACTGGTGCTCGCATAAGGCTATGTAACAACTGGATTTCCCAGGGATAACACCAAAATGCATGAGAAAACTCATGATGTTGGGTGAGAAAGAGATCACCTAACAGCTTTGGGTGCATGAAGAAACCAAGCACATCTTCATTAAGCAGAAACATGTGAACCACACAGAGGCTTTCCTTTATGAAGACTTTCATCAATGGAAATTACAATAAAATGGTAATACTTTTTTTAAAAAAATCTGAAATTTTGAAATACCCCTCTGGACTGTGCAGCCTTAAGCTACAGAGCTTGCTGCCTGTGCCTAAATCCAACTTGCTACCTGTGCCTAAATCCAGCTCTGATCATAGGTGAGTGAAAATGAAAAAGGATTTGGGGAAGAAGAAACTAACAGGCAATGCAATAGATAGAACAAAACCTATATTAATTACTCTAACATTGACCTGATTATCAGGTGACACATATATAGATAGCATATGCAGGAGCAACATTGTGCTTATGATGTCATCGCTTAAATAATGCAAAGTATATCGAGTTGTAAACAGATGCCAGTACATGTCTCATTTGCATTATAACATCATGATGCACATGGGCACATTTTGAAGTAATTGTCACTTCTCCAAGAAACCTATAATGACACCATGTTAATGGAACAAAGAGCAAGGAAGGATCATAAAATAAATAATTAGATACTTTAGGAAATATTCCATAAAAGCTCAAAAAGTTATTGCACTGCAGACATATTCCAGATATTGTTCCACCTTCTATTCATTAATCATTTCCAGGAAAATATGCACAAGACTGTTATATGGTTTGGGAGTAATTTATTCATAAATATTTGTCAAATGTACGATAAAAATAGCTAATATTCGTTTATAAAGAAGAAAAAAGAGGAATGCATGCCGATATACCATTTCAAATGTACACAAAATGAAAAGCTTACTGAATTCATTCTTATATTTATATTCTTATATATAGATCTATTACACAATTTACAAGTTGTGTTATGCCGTGCTAAACAAATGTCACATTTTGATATGATTTTGGCATGTTTTACTCCGTAATAGAAGTCTGTATAGTAAAAAGAGAAAATTTAAATAGCCATTTCAAAATAAATATTGTGCTTTCAAAATGCCTGACAGCCATCTGCCTTCAAGGAAATTTGACATATACTTTTAAAAATTTCAAATGTGTTCTGCAAATTGTTAAGGCAGTGATGTATCTAAAACAGTAATGTACGGGGGCATTTTGTGAAATAGAGCAATTGCTCACTAGACGCAACCCCCAAAATATCTACAGCATATTTCATATCATGGAGAAACAAGCACACATTATGCAGCTCATTATAATATCAGGAAAACTAAAATAATTTGGTCCATCTAATCAATGAGGATGAATAATAGGAATTGGATAGAACCCACAACCACTCATGAGAGCTATGTAGCATATAATCAGACCACTACTGAGTTTTGAAAACTCTGCTCCTGTCTGGCCTGTACCATCTTTTCTTTTGATCTTTGTCCTGCCACACTTTCCATTATTCTACTATGCATTTTCTATTGTGGGAAAATGGGAGGGGGGATTGTACGGAGTTAGATGATATGTAGCCATAACAAAATTCTTTCTAGAAAGCCAAGGTCATCCTTTGTCTTTGAACCTCTGCACCTGACCGGAATGGGATGGGTGGAACTGCCAGTATGGCAGTGGATGATTGGACCATGTGATGGACTTATGGGTGTGAGAGCAAGATCTTGAACTTTCAACTGGGTGGGGAAAACCAGGAAGCTTTCAGATTTGGGTTTTCCCAGATGTGCCAACATGGCTCTCTTAATAAATTGGAACTTTGAGGAATGCTTTGCCTCGGACTCTGATTTAATTTTGGATGCTATTTGGAACCCTGACAGCTCCTCTTCCCCCTGCCCCCACCTCACTCCCCCAGTTGTAGGAATAAATTTATGATATTAATATTTATGTTCAAATTGTAGACTTGAAGAGAATCACAAGTATCATTGAATTTAATCATCTGTAATCTAGAAGAAAACCAATTAAACTATCTGTGAGAAGTGGCGGTCCAGCCACTTCTTGAAACCCTTCAGAGATGGACAGTCCATAATTTCCACTAGAGAGACTGTTCCACTATTGTGCAGATCTTATTATCACAGAGTTTTCTTTAAATTTAAATGAAATCTAATTAACTGGAACTTATACCCATTATTTCTGCCATACGTAACTATGGAGAATGCTTCTCAGCCATCTGTCTTGTAACTTCCCTTTTGTACATAAATGCTACTCTCACAAGTCTACTGTGTGTTATATATGACTATGTTCCCATAATATGCTTCACTGGGTCAGTATGAGGACTAATGTAGTATAGAAACAATACCACATGGAAAATGTGGTCAAGTAGCATAAAATTCAACTTGAGATGTTGACGGAGTTAAACTAACTCCATCCAGTCAATTGAGCTATTTTACATAACTACTCTTATAAGAAAAAAAAAGTGTTGGAATGAAACAGTAGCTGAAAAAGAAGCATTCCAGGAGTTCTCCTGGTCTCCTGGTTTCTGCTCAAGGTGCAGTTGACAGCTTGTCATACACCTTCATAAAATATGGTGTCCAGTATTGGAGATAGTGCACAAAATGGAACCAATAGGTTGAAGTGTTTGGCGCAGGATAACTCTGTGTTATAGTTTAAGCAATACACCAATGTTGCGACATGATAGCGGTGTTCCAATATTTGAGGGGCTGCCCCAAAGGAGAGAAGGTTAACCGATTTTCCAAAGCACCAGAAGCAAGACAAAAAGCAATGGTGGGAAACTAACCAAAGAGAGAAGTAACCTAGAACTAAGGAGAAATTTCCTGACAGTGAGAACAATAAAGCAGTGGAAAAGCTTGCCTTCAGAAGTTGTGGGTGGTCCATCATTGGAGGCTTTTTAAGAAGAGACTGGACAGTCACTTGTCTGGAAGGGTATAGGGCAGGGGTGTCCAACTCGATTTCATTGAGGGTTGCATCCAGGTTGTGTTTGACCTCAGGGGACCAGGGTGGGCATGGCCAGTAGGATGTCACCCGTGTTGCAGTGCATCTGTGGTGCCCTGAGAGCTCTGCCAGCGAAAACAGGTTCCCAAGCTCTGTTTTTGGCTGCGACAGCCTCCTGCAATCCTCTGCCAGTGAAAATGGAGCTCAGGGGGGGGGGCTGTGTGCAGCCCGTGCAAGTTCCATTTTCAGCTAGGATGGCCTCCTGCAACCCTCTGCCAGTGAAAACAGAACTCGAGGGGGGCTGCATGTGGCCCACGCAAGCTCTGTTTAGGCTGGACAGCCTTCTGCAACCCTCTGTCAGAAAAAATTGAGCTTGGGGAGGGGGCACACACCATCCTCACAAAGTCCATTTTTGGCTGGTATGGGCACCTGCAACCCTCTGCCAGCAAAAACTGAGCTTGGGAGGGCAGCGTATGGCCCTTGTGAGCTCCATTTTTGATGGCAGAGGCATCATGGGCCAGTCCTTCACTGTTTCCATGGCGGCCCAGCGGGCCAGATCTAAGCACCCTGCTGGATGGATCTTGAGTTTGATACTCCTTGTATAGGGTCTCCTGCTTGAGCAGGGGATTGGACTAGAAGACCTCCAAGGTCCCTTCCAACTCTGCTATTCTGTTATTCTACTCTTCTATAGGACTATGGACTTTAATGTTTGATGATGCTGTTGATGTCTAAAATAAAGTTTCTGGGTGGATAATCCTACTCTTCTGTCATTTAATCATGGGATATTTTTACCAGTTGAGTAATACTCAAATCAAAACCATTACTGGTTCAAAAAAGGCACTTTGGGTTAATAAGGATTGCTTAATCACTTAATTCTTTTCTTAAGGAACTAGTTACACTACAAAGAAGCAGTTAAATGTGTTTCGGATTTATTCCTAGAAACTTTCCCACATTTAAACGATTTCAGCTCTCTCACCAGGCAGTATCACTCGGTGATCTCCTTGGAGAGCTGATAACATTTAGATAAACAGAAGGAATAACCTTTTAGAAGCTGCATAGAATCCCCCACTAGGGATTTCTTGGGGCTCTGCAAACTAAAAAAAAAAATCCGTTTTTTTTTTCCCTAGGAAAAAATAAGCATTATTGCAAAATGCAAAAGACCAGCTCAATTGAAGCAAGACAAGACTGTAGCTAAACATTTTTATTATGTCTCCTAGGCATGTCATTCCAACTTCTCCAAGCACATATTGAATTTTTTTTTCTCTTAAATTGGAGCTTCCAGATTTAGAAATGGACTGATCATTAACTGAGACAATTGAAATCTGACGTATGCTGTTCGGGATAAAGTTTGCTTGCAAAAAAAAACCCTCTTCTTGTTTAATGTAATGTTTATGAATTACATTAGGATAAAGAAATAGGAGAAGTGCTTTCTTGGCATGGCTGATGAACCTGTAGCCTACAGGTCACAAGCAGGACCCAGCTTCCCAAGGATACATTATCAGCACAACTTGCTGATAACTTGTCAGCAAAATGGCTGTTTTCCAGAAGCATAACTAAACTTGGAAATGGAAGCAGGAGGTCCCTATGAAATGTATATCTTCTTTTCTATCCTTAGAATTCTACCCAAATCATCAAAATGAGCCCTAATTTACACTGATTAAATTTGACACTTTAATGGGAGAAATGAAAATTATGTAGCCCCAGGGTGTCAAACTCAAGGCCCACAAGGTCCACCCTGTGGGCTGCTTAGATCTGGCCTACGTGGTCACCTTGGAAAGAGTGAAGGATCAGCCCGTGGTACCTCTGCCAGTGAAAATGGAGCTCGGGAAGGAGCATGTGGCCCTCCTGGGATTCATTTTGGATTGCCACGGCCTCCTGCAGCCCTCTGCCAGCAGAAATGGAGCATGTTGAGGGCTATGTGTGACCCACCCAAGCTCTGTTTTCACTAGCAGAGAGCTTCAGAAAGCCATTGCAGCCGAAAATGGAACCAAGGAGGGCCACACGCAGCCCTCACAAGCTCCATTTTCACTGACAGATTGCTAGCAAAACAAGCTACTAGCAAGCTATGATCACATAAGTGATGTTGAGATGGCCACACCCACCCTGGCCATGCCCCCCCTGTAGCGATCACTGGCCTGGATTGAAGCTAGGCCCAAGTACAAGATAAGTTTTGCTTTTCCATAAGTTTCTATTCCTGAATATTTACAAGATTTCCTGTAAATCAGGTGACCATGAAGAAGCTATGTGCAGTATCATGTTTCTGTATTTGTGGCAGTAGTTATCTATGCTTATGCTTGGCTCTCTGACCAATAGAATGTTACTTCTTTGTCTAAGCTTCCTAATAAAAGGGGTCGGACGGAGCAATCTGTGTGCACCCCACCTCGAGGACTTCATGGTGTCGAGTTGTTCTTGAGCCAGGTGCCCCCATGCTATGGCATGCACCCTTGCGAGGGTCCCCGGAGAAGCAAGCCTCCCCCCAGTCCTTGCAGATGGTAAGGACCCCGAGCACCAGTGAAACCTCACAACTGGTGACCCCGACGTGATTCCTGTCTAGGTCTGCGTCGCCTCCACCCCCCCGTCTTACGCACCTGGCAAAGGATTGATCATCGTAAGTATGGGGACTTCACTTTCCAAGGCTTCGTCAGTGCATAGGGGCGAGCTTTTTATCTTGGTGGAGAAGGAAGATTGCTTGCAAAAGGTTAACAGCATCACTATTTATTCTCTTTCTAAAGTCTCTTTAAGTAAATTTTTCCAGTACTTAGAAAAACAATGTCCGGCTTATCTGGAAAAGGCTCCATAAAAATGTCTATGTGGAAGATTGGGATTTATTTCCACAAGACACAAAGAGCCCCTGCAAAAGTGTTATCTATCAAGTAAAAATTCTTTCTCCAAAATGATCTTCAATTGGCCTCTCAACTCCTCATGGAGATGTTAATTTTTCAGCTCCTCCATGGTTAGAGAAACGATTAGCAAAAGAGGAGGGGAATAAACATGTTTTCTGCCTCTCCACCTAAATTTATTCCACAAGATTATGAAATAATTAGTTTAAAGGATTGCTTTTTTCTATTTTTCCTTTCCCTGTTCGCAAAAAAAGTTTGTGTGTTTGTCTTTTACCCCCCTTTCTTTTCTTTTAAAAAAAGTTTCTGCTGGTTTCTGTTCCCTCTCCCCCCACCTCCCCCTCTTCGGGATGTCTGTTGTTTCACACACACACACACTCACACACTTTTCCCTCTTTAGAAAGACTTTGTGTTGGCTTTTGCTTGTTGCTGTTTCCCCCCCCCCCCACATTCTTTTCTTTTGAAATGTTCCCTCCCCCCCACCTCCTCCCCTTTTTTGGAAGAGCCTGTGTAAGATGTTTTAGAATAACAACAGAGAGATAATTTTGAGGCTCAGATGGAATTGTTGGTAAAATTAGCAAAGGGAAATGTTATGTTTGAATGCTAGAGAGTAATTATTGGTTTTGAGAATGATTTTGATTGGAAGGAGTGCAGAGAAGGGTAACGAAGGTGGTTGAGAGACTGGAGACTAGAGCATGTGAGGAATTGTTGCAGGAACTGGGTATGTTTAGTTTATTGGTGAAGGAGAGAGATGGCTTGGAGCTAGGGAAAAATTTCCTAACAGTTAGAGCAGTTGGTTAATGGAATGGCTTGCCTCCAGGGGTTGTGAATGCCCCAACATTGAAGGTCTTTGAGAGGATGTTGGATGGTTATTTGTCTGAAATGGTATAGGGTTTCCTGCCTGGGCAGGGGAGTTGAACTGGTGGACCTCTAGGGTCCCTTCCAACTCTGTTATTGTATTGTATTGTATGAATTGCAGATTGTTTCAGTAAAGCATAACTGCATGAAATGTTATAAATTTTTTTGCTCCAAATTTTTCTTTGTTTAAATGAACACGGAGTTATTTTGCTAATTAATTTATGGCAGCTATTGGGGAATTTTTGTTTGGATTTGTCCGTCTTTGTCTGCCGCTATCTAAAGTTTTTTCTTTGATTTATTTTTTCTCTTTTTCGTGCCCTTGCCACAGTTGAAAAGATTAATGAGATTTTGAGCATTCCATTCTTGGTTTGCGTAACTTGTTAGTTAATTCTTTTGATGTTTTTTTTAAAAATAAAAAGGCTCCGTTTTAATGACTTTTTTGCTTGTCTATTGTTTTTGATTCTTTGTTTTCATAACACTGTTTTTTTTTGGATGGAAGGTCAAATTGCTTATAAGGACTCTCATGAAAGTTTCCTACCTTGCAATACTGTTGTTCTTGCAACACTAAAAATTGTCTGTTGCTATTTTAACTTTTCACATCTTTTCTTAACAAGCTTTTTAACTATATTTCTGACTTTCATTATCTGTGTCAATTTATTTTTAAATTTTTAGGTATTTTTTTTTTAAAAAATATGTTTTTTCTTCAGAGTTATTTTTTTTGATATTTTTTTTATCAAAATGCCTGGGGACTAGCACAATTTTGCCATATGCCACTCAACCAGGCCAAACAAATTGTTTTATTTTGCCCCCAGTGTTCTGGGGCATCCCCCTCTGGGGACAAGGAAGTTAATTTTTTTAATTTGGCCTTTAATCACTATGGCAAATGGATGTCACTTATGTTTCTTTTTTTTTTGGCTCCTTAAAAGTAAATTCATTTATCTAGTTATGGGGTTGGACTAGAAGACCTCCAAGGTTTCTTCCAACTCTACTATTGTATTATTATTGTATTATCTATTTTTAATTTTTGGCCATATTTTCTTATCTTTTTTCAGCCTTTATTGCCTTGGGCAAATTTTTCCTTTTAAAGACTGACAATGGCCTGGCCTATTTTTCATTGGCCTTTTTGTAATTTCTTTGTCTAAGCTTCCTAATAAAAGGGGTCGGACGGAGCAATCTGTGTGCACCCCACCTCGAGGACTTCATGGTGTCGAGTTGTTCTTGAGCCAGGTGCCCCATGCTATGGCATGCACCCTTGCGAGGGTCCCCAGAGAAGCAAGCCTCCCCCCGGTCCTTGCAGATGGTAAGGACCCCGAGCACCAGTGAAACCTCACACCCCCCCACCCTACCTGAGGTTAAACACAACCCTGATGCAGCCCTCAATGAAATTGAGTTTGACACAAACACACACACAATGTAGCCAACTCTCCTTTCCTCTCCTTAAAGTCCATAAAAAGTACCAAATAAGCTGTCCCAACACTGATAACAGTCACATTTCTGGTGCTGTCCCTGTGATCCTCCAGAAGGAGAAGGAGTAAGCAATCTGTGGCCTGATCATGAGAAAGATGCAGAGTTCTGCAATAGAATATCAAAAGCAATTTAGAATGATTTTGTTGTCAATATGCCATCACTCAAGGTCTTTTACTAACTAGATAATTAACCACTGGGAAAACCCAGCTACTGCACATCTGCTTATGTCAACCTATTCCACTAGTATAACAAACAAAAAGTCTTCAGTACTTCATTGGTGAAATGTGAATGCAAAAGTTTCAGAAATCCATCTCTTGTAATGTGATCACCTTTTTTTTCTTTAATTGTTGGCAATGGGAAACTTCAAGCCAAATCCAATTTTTTCAAGTTCCCCTTTTCAAATAGAAATGTGGAATTTATAGAATATAGAACATAAAACATAGAATTCTTTATTGGCCAAGTGTACACACAAGGAATTTGTCTTTTGTGCATATGCTCTCAGTGTACATAAAAAGACAAGATACATTCATCAAGAATCATAAAGTACAGCACTTAATGATAGTCATAGGGTACAAATAAGCAATCAGGAAAGAATCAATATCAATATCAATCGTAAGGATACAAGCAACAAAGTTACAGTCCTGCAGTCATAGGTGGGAGGAGATGGGTGATAGGAACAATAAGACTAATAGTAATAGTAACGCAGCCTTAGTGAATAGCTTGATAGTGGTGAGGGAATTATTTGTTTTGCAGAGTGATGGCATTCAGGAAAAACTGTTCTTGTGTCTAGTTGTCTTGGTGTGCAGTGCTCTATAGCATCATTTTGAGGGTAGGTGTTGAAACAATTTATGTCCAGGATGTGAAGGGTTTATAAATATTTTCACGGCCCTCTTTTTGACTTGTGCATTATACAGGTCCTCAATGGAAGGCAGGTTGGCAGTAATTATTTTTTCTGTAGTTCTGATTATCCCCTGAACTCTCTGTCTGTCTTCTTCAGTTGCAATTCCTCTGTAGAACAAAATCAACAGCTCCTTGGGCAGTTGAACTTCCTGAGTTGGTGCAGAAAGAACATACTTTGTTTTCCTTTTTTGATGACGTTTTTGATGTTAG
Organism: Natrix helvetica; assembly: GCF_964273705.1. Taxonomy (NCBI): domain Eukaryota; kingdom Metazoa; phylum Chordata; class Lepidosauria; order Squamata; family Natricidae; genus Natrix; species Natrix helvetica. Next base: position 19,820,829 of record NC_138558.1, read on the forward strand.
GCGTCCATTTTGAGATATAGGTCTTGAGAAACAATACTTCCCTTGAATAGTTAAGCCTGATTTGAAGCCTCTTTACTTTTTGTTCCTCTCCTGCAAACTCACTCTGACTCAAAGAGACTTGTGAAAATGCTGCAAAGGTCACATGTCAAAGTCATTCTGAGGCTCGGGATCAAGAATTTGTAAGTAAAATGTAAATGGTAAACTCAATGAAAAACTAAAATGAAAAAACCACCCTCCTTGATGTACTGTATCAAAAATAGAAAAAGGAGCAATGTCATCCAAGGTCAAGAAACCAGCTGCAGAATCAACTAAAATTTAGACAGAAGGCCCCTTTATAAAACTGCTTATGAAAATACATCTTAGAATTTCTTGTAAATTTTCTCTCCTTGTGGAACAAATCTGATTTTTTATTACCCTAGTCTTAAGATATTTTGGAACTCATTTCATTTGGGGTGGGATTATGGTAATGTTGCAAAAAATATACAGGTCCAGTTCCAAGCTGGGAGAAAGGCACTGGAGACAAAATGGAGGCTGGAGCTGATTGGAAAGAGGGTCCATTTATTGATGAAGCAGAACAACCAAGCATGTGAGATTCTTGGTAACTGACAACATGGAGAGGTGGGGGATTTATACCTTCCCTTGGGCTTTGAACTTGAGCTTCCTGTTCCTGTGCAAGAACATGTACTCTACTGGTTGTTGTAGGGATTATGTAGAGGTCACAGCCGGCTCTATAGGTTGTCTGAGCTCCCAGGTTTGGTTGAAGTTTGGACTGCTGAGATGATGCAATGAAGAGGCATCATGTGTTCTGAAAGGGTGTTGGGCAATCCCTATTATGGCTTAATGGCTCTGCCCTGATCTGGTTCTTGAGTGAGGGCTAATTCTATCATTCTGGTTTTTGCTGCAGGGAGTAATGGATTACAAATCAGCATTTCTAAAAGCTGCAGCTCAGTATCTGCTCAGGGGCAGGAAGCTGGGGATCTGAGTTTCTGTCTTCCTTAAGATTTTTGTATTTGTCTTTGAAGGGAAATATTTTTTATCCTGCCTTTTTCAATATTCCTCAAAATATTTCATTCTTCTAGGGGTGGCTTCCCACAGTAGGATACATTTGAGCCTGTAATATAAAAAGTTGGAGGTTTCATATCCCCTCTCTTGGAAGCCCTGTACGTCTTCATACGCTGGTTCACCTCTTGCTTTGGGGTAGCAGCGTAGCAGTTCCTGATATATCACCTATCTTCTAGAGAGCACATTATTTGGCAGCCTTCCCCTAACCTTCATGTGTGAGAAAGATAAAGTCTGCACAACCTGTGCTGCCTTTTTAAACTGAAAAGTTTAAAAAGCAAAATAATCCCAGTCGTATCAGCAGCTGGCTCTATTTCTCTGAAGCATGTGGTTGGGGGAATCAGCTCTTGTTTTTTGCCCTACACTCAGGTGACAAGCTAATCTCACAAGAGATAAATAAAAATAAATTATTATTTTTTTAAAAAAAGAAAAGAAAAAAGATGTAAAATGCCTTTTAACTTGAAATATTAAAGTGCAAAACTCTCAAGGGTGAAAGAGATAAATTGCAGAGCTTTTCAAATAATATACAGTGATGGAAAAGGAACTTTAATTGAAATAAATAAATAAAATCTTACAGCAAACCTGTTTCAAACAGAGGAAACTCTGCTACAAAGAAATTCCAAATTAATATGCAGAAAAAGCATTCTAAAAGAAACTTTACATCTTCAGGCATATTCTCAATCAAAAGCTGGATTAAAACCAAGTTTTCTTAACTAGATAGAGAAATATGAGATCCCGAGGCATTAATAACTATATTAAAAATAGAAATAAACAGTAAATATGACTTCTAGCTATTTTAAATCCTCTGCTTCCTTTCCTGGATTCCTATTTGTCCTGAAAATTCCACAACTAAATCTGAGGCTGTGAAGAGATCTTACATTTCCCAAATTCAAGCTTCCATTCAACACCTTCTGCTACATCCCAATGTTCCTATCTCCAGCAAGGTGATGTTGTGTCTTCATGAAAAAAAAGTGCATGTTTTCTCATGAACATTTAGTTTCTGTGTCTGAGACGAGAAGATTTAGGGCTGGCAACTGTTAGAGTTTGTGGCCTTTCATTTAAAAACGTAGGGTTTTAGAGCTTGTTGGAGATGGCAGAGGAAATGGCTGGCCTATTTATGAACTTTACAAATTCATCTGGACCATAAAATGATTCTGCAGTGCTGGTTTAGTTAATCATTGGTCTGATTCGGCTGGGTGTTTCTAGCAGTCTTTAATTAACTTAAACCAATTACAGTTTAACCTCAGTAAATCCTGAGAAAGCTTTTCCCAACTCCACAGCATTCAGATGTACCAGCTTCAATGTCAGAATTCTAAGCAATGTCCATGCTGGCTTGGGACTTTTGGAAGTTGAAGTCTAAGCATATGGCCCAGATTGGAGAGAGCTGCCCGAAGAGAATCTATTCTCTCTTCCTGTTGCCTTCCAACTGAGAAGGACAATCTCTCAGCCTGGAAACTGCTGGAAAACTACTCCTGATAATTGGCTCCTCATCACACGCATGAAAAATAAGCTATAAGTGCTACAAGAATGTTGAAAAAGAGGCAAGGTTGCAGGCATAGGTTGCGCAAGTGGAGAAATGTTAAAATATTAAGGTGATTTCTTCCGAGAGTGTCTGTGTAATTTATTTAATATGCGACTGAAGATCCATCTACACTTGACATTTGAAAAAATACAATTAGTGTTTCTCTATGTAAAGTAGGAGAGGTTGCAAGCAAAAATGATAAAGGATAAGATTCTTAGGTCTATCCAGAAACGTATTTGATTAAATTTTGATTCAAAGAGTAGGGACCAAAATTTGAGAAATGGAAAATAAAGTATGGATTTTATCTCTTCAGCAGAAATGTATGAACATGAGAAATAAACCTTATTTTATGTGTATTGGTTTAGAGAAAGCATGTGATAAAGTTGATAGGCTTGAATAACATAATAAAAGGAAGTAGATACATTGGTGTCTTTTGATAAAATGTTTACTAAAAATAGGAAATCAGAGAAAATTTAAGACTTGCAAATATTGGTAAAAAGGTATAGTGTAGTACACAGATCTCATTTGCTCATTTTCAACTACTTTTTCAATTACATTTCCCCGTATTTCATTATGTCAATTTTTCATTACTGGTACATGATCATTTTTACAGATGTTCCAGTGGATCATTTTGACAAGTGTTTATAATCAATTTGCACAATCTTTGCACAATGTGGATGTTGAATCTGATGATTTTTCAATCCTGGCCTTGATTGCTGTTGAGAAGCCAAAATCAAGCCTTCAGTTTCTTTTTTCATGTTTCAATTCTAAGCCTTTGCCGGGTTTTATTTTTAGCCACTTTCCCCTCGATCTTTTGTAGAAATGGACCATGTGATGTTTTTCCTTGCCAGAATTTTGTTTATTCTTTTAACATTATTTTGATATTCATATTTTGTTTCCTGTACATTTAATTTCAATTTATAAATGCTTGTTAGGACATGGCTAATCTAGCAAGATTACTATGGGAATATAATGCAAAATGAATAGTCATTACTTTTCTTGGGGAGGAAGGTTGGTCCAAATTATAGTTTGTTGTATAATCAGCCAGTTGTTTATACTGGATTAGGCATTTTAACCACCTGTTGAGACCTTCCCAAGGGCCTGGGATAAGTAGAAGTTGGGTATTATTATTGTTATTATATAGAAACAATAGAAGGATATCTGCACTTCTAAAACTATCCAAGTGAGCCTTTTGATAACATTACTCTCATTATAATCTGTTTTTGGCACAGTGGTTACAATGCAGCAATACAATAATACAATACAATAGTAGAGTTGGAAGGGACCTTGGAGATCTTCTAGTCCAACCCCCTGCCTAGGCATGAAACCCTATACCGTTTCAGACAGATGGCTATCCAACATCTTCTTAAAGACTTCCAGTGTTGGGGCATTCACAACTTCTGGAGGCAAGCTGTTCCACTGATTAATTGTTCTCACTGTCAGGAAATTCCTACTCAGTTCTAAGTTGCTTCTCTCCTTGATTAGTTTTCACCCATTGCTTCTTGTTCTACCCTCAGGTACCTTGGAGAATAATACAATACAATACAATAGTAGAGTTGGAAGGGACCTTGGAGGTCTTCTAGTCCAACCCCCTGCCTAGGCAGGAAACCCTATACCGTTTCAGACAAATAGCTATCCAACATCTTCTTAAAGACTTCCAGTGTTGGGGCATTCACAACTTCTGGAGGCAAGCTGTTCCACTGATTAATTGTTCTCACTGTCAGGAAATTTCTCCTCATTTCTAAGTTGCTTCTCTCCTTGATTAGTTTCCACCCATTGCTTCTTGTTCTACCCTCAGGTGCTTTGGAGAATAGTTTGACTCCCTCTTCTTTGTGGCAACCTCTGAGATATTGGAATAATGCTATCATGTCTCCCCTAGTCCTTCTTTCTCATAAGCTAAACATACCCAGTTCCTGCAACCGTTCTTCGTATGTTTTAGTCTCCAGTCCCCTAATCATCTTTGTTGCTCTTCTCTGCACTCTTTCTAGAGTCTCCACATCTTTTTTACATCGTGGCGACCAGAACTGAATGCAGTATTCCAAGTGTGGCCTTACCAAGGCATTATAAAGTGGTATTAACACTTCACGTGATCTTGATTTTATCCCTCTGTTGATGCAGCCTAGAACTGTGTTGGCTTTTTTGGCAGCTCCTGCACACTGCTGGCTCATATTTAAATGGTTGTCCACTAGGACTCCAAGATCCCTTTCACAGTTACTACTACTGAGTAAGGTATCACCTATACTGTACCTGTGCATTCCGTTTTTGTTGCCTAAATGTAGAACCTTACTCTTTTCACCATTGAATTTCATTTTATTAGATAGTGCCCAATGTTCAAGTTTGTCAAGATCCTTCTGTATCTTAAGCCTATCTTCTGGAGTGTTGGCTATTCCTGCCAGCTTGGTATCATCTGCAAATTTGATGAGTTCCCAATTTATTCCCTCATCCAAATCATTGATGAAGATGTTGAAGAGTACTGGGCCTAAAACAGAGCCTTGGGGTACTCCACTGCATACTTCCCTCCATGTAGATGCAGTTCCATTGAGAACTACACGTTGAGTGCGGTTGGTCAGCCAGTTACCAATCCATCTGGTGGTGATGCTGTCTAACCCACATTCTTCTACTTTATCTAGTAGTAGGTTATGGTCTACCTTATCAAAAGCCTTACTGAAATCCAAGTAAACTATATCAACGGCATTCCTCTGGTCCACTAATTTTGTCACATTATCAAAGAATGCAAAGAATAGTTTGACTAGCATGGCAGTCTACTTTTGCTGACTGCCGGATGATTGCAATTTGACAGTTTGAATCTCACCAGGCTCACAGTTGTCTCAGCCTTCCATCCCCCCATGGTGGGTAAAATGGGGACCCAGTTAGTTGGGGGCAATATGCTGACTCTGTAAACTGCTTAGATTGGGCTATAAAGCACTGTGAAGCAATATATAAGTCTAAAGTACTATTTTCAGTACAATTGAACCACAACATGTCCAGTTAAGTTCTTCCTGTTCACTAGTTCACACGCCAAGTCAAAGATAGAACTCCACCGGTAACATGGAACTGGTTCTTTGGTTTGTTTGTCTATTGATTTGATTTCTATAGCTGCCTGTCTGGCTGATGTATATCACAAAAGCAAAGAAACATCTTTAAGGAAGATGTCTTCTATTCCACCATTGATCCCAAGTCCTCTAAAGGAAACCAAGGAGAACATAGTAAGTGCCACATTACTTCAAGAGCTACAGCAATTCATTATCAAGCAATTATCTGTGTAATTAGCTCCCATTTCCCAGTTTAGGAGGTTTCCTTGAATCTTGGAATTACAATTATGATAAAAGGCTGAAGACAGAGTGCTGTACTCTAAGGCTAGTGGTTTACAAACAATTTGTCTTTTAATGACAGAGAGGAGAGGGCCTAATTACATCAAATGCCACAGAGGAAGGCCAAATGGTTTCCAGAAAACAAACTACTGATTGCTTTTGATCATCATCCTGGGCTGCTGAAGGGAGAATGTAGATTCTTAGTTCAGGTAATTAACTTTCACACCATTTCCTTCTTAAATTCAAAGGGAGTCCTCTTGAGACACTCATTACTAAACTGTATATTTTACAAAGTACACTTATTTAAAAACAGCAAGGACTACATCAACATTAGAATAATTTGGCATATGGAAAGGCAACCTAGATGGCACCATTCCAAAAAAAGGTACATGAGAAACTGGGGAGCAGAAGTATCAGACATTCAGTAGACAGGTAATCCTGAAAAGGGGAACTAGATATAGTTAAGCATATTGCTGGAACCTGGACACAGAACTAAAATGAAAGCCAGTATGGTTTAATGATAGTGTACCAGGGAGTCATGATTCAACTATTGCTCAGCAAATAGAATCTCACTGGATGGGTTTTGGGCAATCAGAATCTCTCAGGCCTTATCCACCTCATGTGAGGGTCATGGGGGGAGGGAATGTTATGTAGGTTGCCTTGAGTTCTTGAACGAAAGGCATAACATACCTCTAATAAATAAATAATAAAATGTCACACCAAACCAGGATATTTTAAAAAAAGATGTCGGCTGGAATTTTGCCATCAGCAAAACTCCAAGATCTGCTGAAGTACGTGAAATCCTTTGAATTAAAAACCCAAAGATCGGGGGACAGATGGAGGCAGAGGGATGCATAATAGGTCAATAGAAACTGAGCAAGTGGTGGTATTCAGCAGGCTCTGACCAGCTCTGGAGAACCAGTAGTAGAAATTTTGAGTAGTTCGGAGAACCGGTAAAGCCACCTCTGACTGACCCCATCCCCATCTATTCTCTGCCTCCTGAGTCCCAGCTGATCAGAAGGGGATATGGATTTTGCAGTAACCTTCTCCTGGAGTGAGGAGGGAATGGAGATTTTACTATATCCTTCCCCTGCCACGCACACCAAGCCACGCCATGCCACACCAAGCCACGCCCACTGGTAATAAAAAATTTGAATCCCACCACTGAACTGAACATACTACAAGCCAATGGGAAGTTAGTTGAGGGTTAGAAGAAAAAGAGATGAGAAAGAAAAGAGAATTCAGCATGCAAGAGGTGGGTATTCAGCATGCAAGAGGTGGGTTCACTTCATATGGCAGCACATTTATAATTATTTTTAAGGTTTTCACGTTTCATGTAACACAGCCAGTCCAGTTGTTTGTTTGCAGGGTGTAGACAAATCAGCTAGGCACGGGTGTCAAACTTGCCACATCACATTGCCGTCACGTGACGTTTGCGCGACGGTTTTCCCATTTGCGGAGCTGGGGTGGGCATGGCCTGCGTGTGATGAATCCAGCCCATTCGCTGCCAGTTTGATGCCCCTGAGATAGGCTGTTTTATGGTGTTTTGACGGTGCTTTGGAACACGTGGTAGTGGAAAGCTGAAAAGACTGAATTGGTGGGGCCTAACTGGACCTTGGCAGATGACTTGTTTTGCAGCAGGAAATGCTATTTGAGCTGATAACAGTGGTGTTGCAGTAATATGGTAGTGTTCTCAGTTGCGCTTCCAAAGTTACTTGTTTCCCTTTTCAATCTGCATGATTAGTGCCCCACCTAAGGCGTGCTCGGATGTTAAGATTTTGCCTTATTCTGAGGTACTGTCAGTCTTTCAAATAAAATCCAGGTGGCAAAATATACACTGTAGCCATTCTAGAGATAGCAATAACAATGGGACTTATATATACCGCTTCATAGTGCTTTACAGCCCACTCTAAGCAGTTTACAGAGTTAGCATATTGCCCCCCCCCCCCCCCCAACAATTGAGTCCTCATTTTACCAACCTCGGAAGGATGGAAGGCTGAGTCAACCTTGAGCCTGGTGAGATTCGATCTGCCAAACGTCTGGCAGCCGGTGATCAGCAGAAGAAGCCTGCTGTACTGCACTCTAACCACTGCGCCACGGGGGCTCTTCTTGTTGAACAAGATATTACTTTATTGTTGTAGCATATAGTATCAGAAACTTGTGGGGTGGGCTTGGTTCGTGCGGCCACCCAGCCACCACCTTGTTCTTCTTATGTCCCCTATGGACACCTCTGAATTTAAAAGCAGCAGCTTTTAATGTCAAAACGATGTCAAATTTGTACAACAAGCGACAGGGTATTACATATGCAATTTGGTACAAGGTATAACAGATTCTCCCCGATGCCGTTTTCTGCTTTGTCATCTTAAAACAGACACTATTAAAGCATACAAAGTTATGCACGATCATTTTTCTCCTCTTTAAAAAGAGGAAGGAGCAGAAAACAAACCTCACAGCGATGCACTTTTAAAAAAAGGGGGAAAAGCAAAGCTGAGCCATTTTTGAAGCAACACAGCAAAGCACCAGCTCCCTCTTTCAAGATATTTCAAACACGGCAAAGGATTTACTATAGTGGTTTATACTGACAAGAAAAATATGTGTTGGGTAGATACATTCAGCATTTACGGCAAGTCAGACTCTCTAAGCTGGTTTTAATTAAAGCTCAACCTCTCCATCTCCTTTTCTCTCTCTTCTATTTAAACCAGCACTTTCCAAAGTGATACAGCATTGTTGTTGCTGTTTTTAAGCGCAACCTTACAATAAGGAACAAAGGAAGCAGCTGATTTAGTCAAGATTAGTCAAGACTTTTGACCTCGTAAGCAAGAGGGGTTTTGGGGACGAGTTTTTGGCATTAACAGAATTGAAGCCGAAAGTGGAGAATGACGGTGAGTTGAATGCGGCTCCTTCTGGCACTTTGCCGTGTGCGCTCATACAAGCTTCATTGCTCCATCGTGAGGAATGAAAATACCATAGCAGTTCCACTGCCCTCTTGTGCAAAGTAATTGTAACAAATATACAGAGAGACTAGCTTCTCACCCTGTTATAAACCAGACTTTGGTTAGCAATGATTTATTGAATAAATCACAGTTGTTTGGGGAATGGGGAAGAAATGATAAAGAAATAGATGGAGATGAAATGGAGGCAGTGACAGATTTTGTTTTCCTGGGCTCCAAGATCACCGCAGATGGGGACGGAAGCCAAGAAATTAAAAGACGCTTGCTCCTGGGAAGGAAAGCCATGGCAAATCTAGACAGCATACTAAAAAGCAGAGACATCACCCTGCCAACAAAAGTGTGCAGTCAAGGCTATGGTTTTTCCAGTTGCAATGTATGGCTGTGAAAGTTAGACTATAAGAAAGGCTGAGAGCCAAAGAATTGAGTCCTTTGAACTATGGTGCTGGAGAAGACTCCTGCGAGTTCCTTGGACTACAAGGCCATCAAACCGGTCAGTCCTAAAGGAGATCAACCCTAACTGCTCTTTAAAAGGCTAGATCCTGAAGATGAAACTCCAGTACTTTGGACACCTAATGAGAAGGAAGGACTCACTGGAGAAGACCTTCATGCTGAGAAAGATTGAGGGCAAAAGAAGAAGAGGACAACAGAGAATGAGGTGGCTGGGTGGAGTCACTGAAGCAGTAGGTGTGAGCTTAAATGGACTCCAGAGGATGGTAGAGGACAGGAAGGCCTGGAGGAACGTAGTCCATGGGGTCGCGATGGGTCGGACACAACTTCGCAACTAACAATAACAACAATAAAGCCATAAACCATATCTGATATAACACAGTGGCTAGATTCATCCAGGTCTGATTCCCTAAATTTTTATTTAATCTGCAGCCTTTTTAGATGGATCCAGTGAGTTCCAGCCTAGTTTGTTGTGTTGGAAAATAGAGCGCTTTTAAAAAATTCAATACAAATTAACTCTGAAATAGCTTGAATTATCTATTAAGAATTCTAGCTACAGAGTCCCTCAGTTCTTTGCAACTGACTTGATTATGGAACTGCTTTTATTGTTAAAATGATTTTGAACCAAAATGGCCATTGGTCCTTACCTGATATGCTCATTTTCTGGTAGAGTAGAGACAGCAGCCAGACTGGGTATGCTCCGTCCATTAACCAATCGGACTGAGTCTACACTTATGATGTCATTGGGCCCTTGTGGCTCCTCCCCAGTTTCAGATGAAGGAAAACTGTAGACTCAAATGAGAATTGTGAGCAAAAAGTGAAAGTCCATAGTCATTGTATCTCTCTCTCTCTCTCTTCTCCGCACAAGGAATCCCCTCGTGTGACCCATACCAGGGCGGGGCTGGCTGCTGACTCTACCAGAAAATGAGTGTATCAGGTAAGGAGCAACACCCATTTTCTGTTATCATAGACACAGCAGCCAGACTGGGACGTACCAAAGACTGGGCTGGCCCCTAGGGTGGGAAATTATAAAAAAGGTCCATTAGGGCACAAGCACTTGTTGCAGCACCCTGAGCCCAAAGGCCACATCAGCCAACGCATACTTGCCCAACTTGTAATGACATATGAAGACTGTGGGAAATGACCAGGTGGCCACCCAGCAGACTTCTTCCAAAGTGGCTTGAGTGGACCAAGCCGCAGGTGTTGCAGCACTGCATGTAGCGTGAGCTGTAATGTTTGCAGGGACCTGTATTGATTGAGGTTCATAAGACAGTTTAATACAGGCTCTTATCCAGCACCCCAGACTAGACGATGAAGCCTTGGTACCCAAGGAGGACTGGCGAAAGGAGATGAAGAGAGCTTCCGAGTGACAGAACAAGGTGGTGCAGTCGATGTAGAACTTGAGGGCACAACATAGGTCAAGAATGTGCCACCTGCGCTCCCTTTCATGATGGGGAGACGGACAGAAATCAGGTAAGGTCAACTCCTGACCTCGGTGGAAACAGCTATTGACTTTCAGTATGAATGTTGGGTCCAGTCTTAAGACAACTTGGTCTGGATGGAACATGTACAAGTCATGCCTGACTGAAAGAGCAGCCAAATCAGAAATACATCCGTGGAGCCACAGCTCATGAGCTGGCCGATCTGATTGCAACGCGAACTCATGGCCGCAGGCAATCAGACAGCTGAGGAGAGGCAGCCTGTCAAATTTCCCTCTAATTTGTAGAATAAAGGATTATTTAAGGAACCAATTTAAAGGAACAAAAAAAATTGGAAATTTTCACCAATTAAAGATATAATTAAATAATTTGGAGGAGAGATCAATTCTCACAGCCAGTCCAGGTTGGACTGAGTCTGAAACTGGGGAGGAGCCACAAGGGCCCGATGACATCATAAGTGTAGACTCAGTCTGATTGGTTAATGGGTGGAGCATACCCAGTCTGGGTGCTGTCTCTACGATAACAGGAAAATCTGTATTCCAGTAATCTGGGACTTTATTGATAAATTTTTTTGGGCTTTAGATAATTTTTTTTCTATTAACGGTACAGCTTTCAAACTACCATATTTAAGAGTGTTCCCCTTTAATAATCTTTTCTCCAGTTTCTGCTATACTGGTGCAGATGGTACAGTTCTACTGCACTTGTACATATCCATAAAAAGAGATACAAACTCTGTGAGAAAATGGCATTAGTAGTGGTTTCATATGGTGAGTTTTTAAACTCTGGTTCTTTCTTATCCATTTGGCTGCTCCTCTCCCTGTTCCTACATTTCGGAACTATCTTATTCTACTTCAGTGACACCAACAATATGGCCTTTCATCAGCATTTTTATTTTTACACACAGAGAATACATTGTGTAATCATGTCCTTGACTGGAACAACTCCTATGGGGAAATGCCTGTCCAGTGGGTATCTAATACAAAATTCAAAAAACTGCCGAACCATAAAATTGCCTGATGGACTCATTCAGTTATTTGAGGTATGGCGCACATTTCTCTTAGAGTTACTTGAGAGCAGATTTCACCTTCAGCCATAACCTTTCAACCAGAACCTTACTCTGTTTTCACCTTTGCTGTTTCGCTGAGAGCTACTAAGGTGTCAGGAATGGACTAATACAGCCTGTGCTTTTCAACTGTTTTGAAAATTACAGAAACATTAAGAGAGATTGAGTAGTCATTGAGAGGAAATGCGGGAGAAGCATTTAGACAGGAGATTTCCATTCAGAAGAATGGGTCCAGTACAGGAGGCATCAATCATCTGAAGATTATATAACTTTAGCTTTTAAATTATAGGGGAATCAAACGTTAGAGTGAGATATTGCTGCTGAACTAGCGTTGTTTGATGTTCCAGTGTTCCACTGTTCTTAAAAAGTGGCCATGCTGATTTGGGATTATGGGAATTACAGTATGAGATCCAAAATTGAGTATTCTCTTAAATCTTCTAGCCCGCCATGGTAGTCTTTAAACATGTTGAGTTTTTAAAGTTTCATGATTCTTCAGAAGTCTGAATGCTGTCTAAGGCTTTATAGGAATTGAATTGCTCCCTGCTCCCCTGAGAGCTATCTTCAAGTACATTAACAGCTTCTCATACAGAAAACAGGGGGAAATGCTTCGTAGTTGTTCTCGAAGATTGAACAAGAAATCAGAGGTTTAAATTACAAGGAAGCGGAGATTAGGAACATTTTCAGCATTGTTGAATAAGAGCACTCAACAGCGGGGTAAACTATGACAGGAGGTCCTAAAACGGTGTTGGCGAACCTTTTTGACACTGAGTGCTGAAATGGGAGCATGCGCAGGGTGGGGGAAATGGCAGAAACCAAAAGAGCAGCTCCCTGGCATGCACGTGCGGCAGCGCCAGAAACTGGAAGAGCAGTTCCCCGGTACGCATGTGCACACTGGGAAGCTAAGCTTCTGGTTTCCAGCATGCGCATGAGCATGGGTCACCTGGTCTTCTGGTTTCTGTCATGCATGCACACACAAAGACCAGCTGGCCGGTGCACATGCACATGCTGGAAACACATGCATGCCAGGGAATGCTCTTCCCGTTTCCAGCAATATTTTGCATGCAAAGACCAGCTGCCTGGTGTGCGCATGGGCGTCGGAAGCCAGAAGAGCAACTTTTGCCTATAAACCCTATTTATGCACACACAGGCTAACGGTAACAACAGCTCTTTATTAAGTACAACAAATGAGAACAATCCAGTGAAGGTTGAGTCTGACAGCAGCACTTTTATAGGGAGTTGTCAGACCCTTCAACCAATAGGATTAAACCTCTGTTCCCGCCGGAACAGAGGTCCTTGGTGGAAACCACTGTAGTTAAAGCAAATATCTAACACCAAGCATAGTTGCAGTTTTACTTAGTGACTGTGTCACTTAATGACCAAGTTGTGAGTACCAATTGTGATCATTAAACAAGGACATTGTATGCCTTTTTACAGCTGTATCACAATGTTGATCATGTTTACTGTATACTGCACGAGTCAAAAAGAGGGCTGTGGAAATATCTACAGACCCTTCACATCCTGGACATAAATTGTTTCAACTTCTTCCCTCAAAACAACACTATAGGGCACTGCACACCAGAACAACTGGGCACAAGGGCAGGTTTTCCCCAATGCCATCACTCTGCTTAACAACTAATTTCCACAACACTGTCAATAATTTAATAAGACTGTATTACTATTATTCTTCTCTTCCGTCCTAGTATCTATTTCTTCCCACTTATGACTATAACTATGTTGTTTGTATCTTTCAATTTATATTGTTTTATTTGTTTTGTAGTACGATTTGATAGCTTATTAGTAACCTTGACTATCGCTGAATGTTGTCTCTTTTTATTCTTGATGAATGTATTTTATTCTCCTTACGTACACTGAGAACATATGTACCAAAGACAAATTCCTTGTGTGTCCAAACACACTTGGTCAATAAAGAATTATTTTAAAAAAAAATATTTTTATTAGACAGTTTCCCCCCATTTTTTAAAACATAAATATCATCTTTGCAACATTTCTACATCATTAAGCATCATTATAGTCCTTTTATCCATACATATATAGCTTTATATATCTATATCTATCTATCTATCTATCTATCTATCTATCTATCTATCTATCTATCTATCTCTATCTCTATCTCTATCTCTATCTCTATCTCTATCTCTATCTCTATCTCCATATCCATATATCCATATATCCATATATCCATATATCCATATATCCATATATCCATATATCCATATATCCATATATCCATATATCCATATATCCATATATCCATATATCCATATATCCATATATCTAGATCTAGATCGGTTTTCGGCCAAAAACATCAGCCTGAAGATGGCGAGTGAGACCTCGCCAAAACGTTGCCATGTCAATCTCAATCTTACACAGGAAAAGACCCAAATACAACAAGACCAGCATACCTACACCCATGAAAATCTACGAAAACAAATACACACACACACATAAACATTTTTCATCTACTCCTATAGTTATTTATACTTATATTTCTTCTATTTCTATGAATCTTCCCATGTTCTTATTTCTATACAATACATCTTATATCCTTCTATGTACATATGTTTCTTTATATATCTTGTTCAGTACTATTTTATATACAGTCCAATTTACATTTTCCCTTGTGGCTTTATGATTATTTTCTAATTTCTTAAACTTTTTCCCTTTTAAAAAAAATATTTTTATTAGGCAGGGTTTTTTTCCATTTTTTTTAAACAGAAATATCACCTTTGCAACATCTCTACATCATTAAGCAGGTCAATAAAGAATTCTATTATCTTGTGGCTGGCAGTACACTTTCACATGTACTGGTACAAAGCCCAGCCTATCACATATTATTCTTGGGCCTTATATTTTGTTCTAGTTCAGATGCAAAACTTTCTGTTTCTCCTAATTAAATTAAATTCTATTTATTTCAGCCCATGCTCAAGCCTAACCAGGTCCTTTTGAATCTCATCTTTAGGTCCTTTCAAACTTAATATTCCCCTGAATTTCTCACCAAAGTCATTGATAAAAAATGTACAATAGCCCAGTTCTTCCTATAGTTAATAACTTTTCCTTTCTATTGTAATCTATAACGGTGGTGGGTTGCTCTTACCGTCGCTATTGGTACGCTGCTCGTGGTCTGTTCGTGCACTGCACCTGCACTGGACATGCGCTATACCTGCATGCACACTCCACCACCCCTGTGACACCCAGCTGCTCATCGGAGGCCGCGTGTGCAATTGACCTGGTTGCTTCAAAAACAGGTACGGAACGCACGCAGGCGGGTGGGCCAAATGAGCCACCATACTGCTACAGTGGCCGCTGCTCCTGATTACTACCAGTACGGCCATACAGGGCCGTACCATCCAGAACCCACCACTGATCTATAACCAGTTCATAACGTTCTCCTAACAATAGATTTATTTTTTTAACATATCCCAAAACATTTTTTTCTTTTTTTGAGTGGTATTGCTTGAAAGCCTCAGCTCATTCTGAACTTTACCCTTGTACTTGACAGAGTTATTATAATTTCTGAAGAATACCTTGCATTCTTCCTGCTTATGATTTGCAACTGTGTGTTCAGGGTCACATTCTGTAGAATTTCTCATCCTTCCTGGACCCCGGGCATTTCTTCAGAATTCAAGTGATTGGATAATACTTTTTGTCTAGGACTTCATGCAAATTCACTGACCTGAGGTTGAGTACCCAGATGTGACTCTTCTCCGTTCTCTTTTCTCTGATATTACAAGGATAACATGATTATTTTCCCAAAGTTATAGTCACCTTTATTTCTTCCACGCGTTCCTCTCTCTTGTCCATCTGTGGACAAATGAAGTTGTCAGGAAAACAAGAATAATAATTTAGTCTTGGCAGAGTGAGATTCCCAGCAGATGTCAGGATAGTAGAAATCCTCCATTATAATGACATATGTCTTTGAAAGACTGCTCATCTAATCCAGAAAAGCCTCGTTTGTTTATTTGGCCTGCCCAGTTTTATAATAAACGCTCAGAGAAACAACTTCTAATGGGATTTCTTTACTCTGCTTTCTGAATATCTTACTCTATATAGAGTGAATAGGAAAACTCTTGCTAGACTCTTGCTATGTCTGTTCCTTTTTTAAAAAAAAAAAAAGTACCCTTCTATTGTTACATACAATCATGAGTATCAGGTAACTCATTAGGTTTCTGTGAAGCCTATCAGATCATATTTGTCTTCCTCAGTTAGGATCGCTAATTCTCTCTCATTTATCCTCATAATTATATCAGTCTTTCCAGAGTGAGTAAAAGGATGTTTTGTATGATATGTGTCTCAGGTGAATAATCAATATTTATGATGCTTCTGCCTACTATAAGTCAATGTAGTACCAAGAATTTAAACATAGCTTAGAAAAATAACCTTAAAGGTAAAGGTTCCCCTCACACATATGTGCTAGTCATTCACGACTCTAGGGGGTGGTGCTCATCTCTGTTTCAAAGCCAAAGAGCCAGAACTGTCCGAAGATGCCTCCGTAGTCATGTGTCAAGCATGACTAAATTCCAAAGGCACACAGAATGCTGTTACCTTCCCAACAAAGGTGGTTCGTATTTTTCTACTTGCATTTTTACATGCTTTTGAACTGCTAGGTTGGCAGAAGCTGAGACAAGTAACAGGAGCTCACTCTGTTATGCAGCGCTAGGATTCGAACCGCCAAACTGCCGACCTTTCTGATCGACAAGCTCAGCAGCCACTGAGCCACCGTGTCCCTTAAAATAACCTTAGCTGATTCCAAAGAAAGCTACTAAATCCACAGCTTTAAAAGCTATATTTAGCTATTAGAGACTCCTTCCCTATATGTGTCGCTAAAATTGGGAACACTCCCAACTTCTGTGATTAGAGTCCAAAGGAACAAAGTCTTCTAGCATTAGTGTACATGTATATATTTCCCCGTAAGTCAGAACTCTACTGAATAATTGTTGGCGTGGAAGCCAATAGCCACAAATGGTTGTCTGGAAAGAGCTGAAACAATTGAAGTTAACACTAAGAGGTAGAGCTTGCTTAGAATGCTCGCCATTTTAAGAACACCTGAATTGGACATACACATCACCAAAAGGTGATAGGCATATTGGACAATAAAGTTATCTTAATTAGCAAATCTCCTACACTTTTAAAAAAAGCTTCTCAAACCAACTTAATATATGTATAGCAAGCTCTCAGATGCTGCTCAATTATTTTTTTGCCCCTCCAACAATTTAGAAACAGCCAACTTTCAACAAAACAGGGACATTTGTTTTTGCTTCAAAGGGGATAAGATCAGTGGTGGGATTCAAATAATTTAACAACCGGTTCTCTGCCCTAATGATTTCTTCCAATAACCAGTTCACCAAACTGCTCAGAAAGTTAACAACCGGTTCTCCCAAAGTGGTCCACACTGGCTGAATTCTACCACTGGATAAGATGCTTGGAGATTTCTTTTAGGGGGTATATGCTGTTGTTGGATTCATTTGCAGCAAAAACAGTGCCTAAATTTTTAGGTATAACACAATGCCATACTCCTTTGTTAGAGTTGTCTAGGGCAAGAGTGTCAAACTCATGTCATTATGGTGGCGTTACATGACATGGCGGGACTTTTCCCCTTTTCACTAAACCGGGGGTTGGTGTGGCCAGCGTGTGACGCATCCGACCCATGGGCCCTACTCTAGAGGATATTGTAAAATATGGCAGATCAGTGAAGTATTCTAGGATTCTTTATTAACAAAGTTCTGTACCTATTATCAGCATTTAAGCACAGTTCTTAGGTTCAGTGGGAAAAAGTTATATATGTACCTATATTCTTATGAGGAAAATATATTAAGGCTTTAATTTTGACAAAAAAATTGTTTTCTTCTCATCCTTCTTCTCCTCCTCACACCTTACTTGTGAGGAGACTGGGAATGAACCAATCTGCAATTGAGTTGGGTTGTTTTTTTCTTAAGCCATGGCTAAACTTCAGGAATTAATTGATCGTAAACATTTAAAAAAAACTAGTACGGGTATTCCCTTACGCATATGTTAATGGAAGGAAAATAAGCATTCGTGTCTGTACTTATTTTGAGACATCATTTTCCATCTGGGGATCATTTCCATCAACAAGACTTTTCCTCTGTTTTCCCATTAAGAAGAAATTTGAATGAGTGAGAAATTTGTTTAATCATCCTCGGCGACATCAGCTGAATTCTAATGCTGTTTGATTACAGCTAGTCACACAAAAAAATGTCAAGTGCATTTCCATTTAAAATGCTTGCTTAAGCAGCCAAGCAAATGAAAAACACCCAGAAATCATCAGACATTGGGTAGATATGAGAATCCTTATGCCGTTCACACGCGGAGATTGGTATTCAGCCATTCTACGTGCTTTTTTTAAAATAATGCATTTTCATAGCGCATCATTTCCCTAAATGGGGATGATACATCACCCACAGAGATTGACTCACAAATCAAGTAACGGCTTTTCATATTAGATGGTAATCATTTTAGGAGTGGATCTGTTAAATGTCTTTCTCCTAGGCCATGTTTTTGTATTCTTCTCTTCAAATTATCATTGTGGGAGTTGGGCTGAAGGTTTGCATTACTTGGATTTGAGCATCCTTAACAGAGTCCTTCGTTTTTCTTTATCATTTTTGGAGAATGTAATCCAATATGCCTGCAAAGTACCATATTTTTCGGAGGATAAGACGCATCTTTTTCCCTCAAAAAAGAGGGTGAAAATCTGTGTGCATCTTATACACTGAATACAGCATATTTGGCCTCCCAAAACCCAACCCCCTTTTGCATAGCCTTTAGGAAGCTTCCAGAGTGCTCCTGGGGGCTGGGGAGGGCAAACATGAGCGAAAAATGGGCCTTTTTTCTCACTTTTGTCCCCGCAGCCCCCAGGAGCACTCTATAAAAAGGGCTTTTTTTTGTCAAAAAACAGGTGCATTTCTGGCAGGTCTACAGAGTGCAAAAACCTTTTTTAATGTGTCTCTTCAAAATCTTGGTGTGTCTTATACTCTGGTGTGTCTTATATTCCGAAAATGCTGTAGGTTGCAGCTCAAGACCTTGGTCAAAGATCAAGATGCAAAGGAAAAACTCTGCCTGTCTATGATTAATGTTGAAAGAAATATCCATCTGGTTCAGTGGTGAAATCTAATTTTTTCCCCACCGGTTCTGTGGACATGGCTTGAGGGGGCTGTCATGTGACTGAGTGGGCGTGGCCAACTCTTTTTTTCACTTTCAACTATTTTTTTAGCTTTTTAAAGCATTTTTTCCCTGCCGGTTCACCTGAACTGGTAGGGGGGAAATGCTTTAAAAAGTAGGGGAAAATCTTCCAATGATCACGTGGCTCACACCTGAGCCACATGATTCTTGGAAGCTTTTTTAAACTACCAGTTCGCAGAACCAAGGACAATCGTTCCTACCAGTTCAGTCGAACCGGGCTGAACCTGGAGGATTTCACCCCTGATCTGGATCAGTTCCAAGCTGGGAGAAAGATACTAGAAACATGGAGGCTAATTGGAAAGATGGTTTAATGATGAAGCAGAATCATCAAGCACATGGCCCTGGTGTAGCTGAACTCATGGAGTTGAGAGTGGGTGAGTTTTATACCTTCTTTTGGGATTTGTATTTGAGCTTCCTGTTCCTGTGCAAGGACCTGTCCATTAGTATTCTATTGTTGTCAGATTCCTATGGGGGTCATGCAGGGGTCATATTTGGCTTTATAGGCAAAAGAGGAAATGCAAATCGTAGGTGTTTGTCGGAGTCAATTCTGTCAACCTTTTGTTTGTTGCTTATCTAGAGTTTCTGCCTGACCCAGTCTTTCTGAATGGATTGCCAAATCTGCATTTCTAAAAGCTGGCCTCCTCAGTTTTTGCTTGGGGCAGGGAAACTGGGACTGGATTCTGAATAGTTGGCCCAATCTTTCTTAATGGACACAAAATCTCCTGGAGGCTATTAAGAAAGACTAAATCTGCTTTCTGCCTTTAAGAGCATGTTTCTCCATTTCTCTTTTAGGGAAATGTTCTGCCTTTTAAATATTTTCCAAAATATTTCATTCTTCTGGGGGGTAGGTGCTGACTTTTTACATTAGAAAACTGTTAAATGAAGAAGTAAGATTTTAACTTGGTCCTATGCTTTCTTCTCTGCATTTCTCCCTGTTGCAGCTGTTTTAATGTAGTGCAGCACCTATCTGTCTTCAAACAACCAACAAGATCAGACCTGGTTAGTATCTGAATGGGAGTCAACGAGGGCATACTGTATGTGAGTTATACTGTAAAATAAAACAGCTTTCAGAACACGACGGTCGAAAATTACTTGTGTACAGTTGCCAATAAAATTACATGAACATAAGGCATTTTTTACTTCAATTTAGTTTGGGGGGAAAACAGAAAGTAAGCAGAAATATATCAATCCAAATCAATCCAAATCAATCCACCACAGCATGAGGACCTTTTTATACAGGTAGTCCTCGACTTATGATCACAATTGAGCCCAACATTTCTGTTGCTGAGTGAGATATTTGTTAAGTGAAATTTACTCCATTTTATGACTTTTCTTAGCCATTTTGAGGCTTCAGAGTTGCCACACTGGAGCTGAAGAATAGGGAGGGGGGAATAGAAATAGCTGGGGTTTTGTAGTCAAAACAAAATACTTTCTCTTGGCGACCAAGGACATTGCCACAGGTGGTCAAAGAGAGGAGGAGTGAAGTTACTAGGCAACCAGGATGGTACTTTGATTGGATCATGACTCTGTTGCCCCCGAGGATTTAGACAGGTTGCGTGGACGGCTGCGACCCACCACATGTTCATTGGACCTGTGCCCCTCCTGGCTGGTACTGGCATCCTGGGAGGTGACACGAGGCTGGCTTCTGGGCCTGGTGAATGCCTCGTTGGGTGAGGGATCCTTACCAACTGTCTTGAAAGAGGCGGTGGTGAGGCCCTTACTCAAGAGGCCTTCACTTGACCCAATGGAGCTAGCTAATTATCGTCCAGTCTCCAACCTTCCCTGGCGAAGGTTGTTGAGAATGTGGTGGCGCAGCAGTTTCCACGTCACCTCGATGAATCCGACTATCTAGACCCACGCCAGTCCGGCTTCCGACCCGGGCACAGCACAGAGACAGCCTTGGTCGCGTTGGTTGATGATCTCTGGAGGGCCAGAGATAGAGGTTGTTCCTCTATCCTGGTCCTATTAGATCTCTCAGCGGCTTTTGATACCATCGACCATGGTATCCTACTGCGCCGACTGGAGGGGATGGGAGTCGGAGGCACCGTCCTACGGTGGTTCGGCTCTTACCTCTCCGGCCGGATGCAATATGTGTTGACGGGGGGGGCAGAGATCGACCCTGAGGCCACTCTCTTGTGGGGTGCCGCAGGGATCGGTCCTCTCGCCCCTTCTGTTCAATGCATATGTGAAGCCGCTGGGCGAGATCATCCATGGTTTTGGGGTTGAATACCATCTGTACGCTGATGATACACAGCTGTACATTTCAACCCCAAACCACCCCAACGAGGCTGTCGAAGTGATGTCCCGGTGTTTGGAAGCCGTCGGGGTCTGGATGGGGGACAACAGACTCAAACTCAACCCCTCCAAGACTGAGTGGCTGTGGCTACCGGCACCTCGGTTCAGCCAGCTGACTCCATCGCTGGCCATAGGGGACGAGCAATTGCCCCCTGTGGAACGGGCGCGCAATTTGGGCGTCCTCCTAGATGCCCGGCTGTCAATGGATGACCATGTGGCAGCCGTGGCAAGGGGGGCGTTCCACCAGGTTCGCCTGGTGCGCCAATTGCGCCCCCTACTGGACCGGGATGCCCTACGCACAGTCACTCATGCGCTGGTGACGTCTCGCCTAGACTACTGTAATGCTCTCTACATGGGGCTTCCCTTGGGACGCGCCCGGAGACTGCAGCTAGTCCAGAACGCGGCCGCGCGGGTTGTCATGGGAAGTTCTAGATACTCCCACGTAACACCGCTCCTGCGCGAGCTGCACTGGCTGCCTGTGGTTTTTCGGGTGCGTTTCAAGGTCCTGATTACTATCTTTAAAGCGCTCCATGGCATAGGACCTAGTTACTTGCGGGATCGCATCCTCCCACATACATCCCTGCGGCCAATCCGCTCTCACAGGGAGGGCCTTCTCCAGGTGCCGTCCACTAGGCAATGCCAGCGGGCGGCGCCAAGGAATAGGGCCTTCTCTGTGATGGGCCCAACCCTCTGGAATGACCTCCCCCCCGACATTAGAACCACCATGGACTTCCGCTCCTTCCGACAAAAATTGAAGACTCACCTGTTTCGATTAGCTGGCCTGGCATAATTATAATTGTTACAACTGCTACCTCCTGGAAGTATACTCTCAACTGGTTATTTTAAGGGTAGTGTTTTAAATCTAATTGATTTTAGGGCTTTTAGAGCCATATTTTATTCTTCTATACAGTTCTTTTAATTTTTTAACCTCCTCCATGTGTATATTTATATTTATATTTATATTTATATTTATACTTATTATCTGTTATGTTTTGTGTGGACTGTACACCGCCCCGAGTCCCTTTTTGGGAGAGTGGGCGGTTTAGAAATGCGGAAAAAAAATGTAAGGAAGGGGGGGGACTTTTACTTTTAATTATGTGAAAACCGCAGGAACATTCAGTCGGTTTTCACGAGCCTGTGCCAATATGATATGTCCAATTAAAACTATTCTTTCCTACCTGCCTTGGAGTTCTGTTTGCTATGGGCATAAAACTTGGAACCCTGACACACTGCAGTTCTTACGTTAGTAACGTGGTTATTAAGTGAATCTGGCTTCCCTATTGACTTTGCTTATCAGAAGATTGGAAAGGGGGCTCACATGACTCCAGGACACTGCAACTGTCATAAATATGAGCCAGTTGCCAGGTGGCTGAATTTTGATCACGTGATCATGGGGATGCTCAAATGATCAAAAGTCACTATTGCCAGCACCGCTCTAACTTTGAACGGTCACTAAATGAACTGTTATAAGTCAAGGACTACCTTTAGGTTAAGAACTAATCTACCACATGGATTCAATGTGGGTTAATTGGTAGATTTTTTTTCCCTCTCCCATTTTGAGGCAGAGTGATTGGAGCAGAGTCACCCAATCATCTTCCTTGGTTAAGGATGGAGTAGAACCTGAGAGTATCCATTAGAAGACGATCAACTTAATCACTACATGGATGATATATTATCTCTCCCTTTCTCCCTTCCTTCTTCTTCTCCTGATCATAAATATCAGAACCAACATCATCAAAGCAAGGAAAAAGGAAAAAGGAAAAGGAAAAAACTGAAAGAGTTCAGTATGTTTCTTTCCCTGGAGAACTTCCAAATGTTGTTTCCAAGTAACAATTTTTAATGTGACAGAAAGGGAAAATTGTTGACCATATAACCAGAGAATAATTCGATTAAACCTATTGACATTTTATTACATTTAAATATAAATCACATGGCATCAGATTTGACTTTTGTCCTGGCTGCACCTATTAGTATTCAGTATTCCAAGATCTCCTATTGTGCCTGCCAACTCGAAAACGATTGTACATCTCTGCTGCGTTCCATGTGTGAGAACAAAATCAGAAACGCCCTAAAGCTGACAACAATAAATCAAAAGAAGCGGTGCCTCCACAAAGTTCTTGCAGTTTTATTGTGACAGTTCCACATCTCAAGTCATAACCCAAAGGGTTCAGATCTTGACAGTAATCATATTGAAAAAAATAGCACACAACATCCACACTTAAACTCGGCATTCTTTTAGAATTCCAAACACATAATTCCATACTACCAAGTACTGATTTTTTTAAGGGGGCACCTTCTGGTCAAGATTTCAATTGTTGCATGATAGTACGGGCAAAAAAATTGGATATATTATAGAATTAGATAAATGGCAAAAACTTTGGGACAGAAATTACAAATTGACAATGGCTACTACATATAAGGAAAACCTGTATCAAATGTATTACAAGTGGCATTTGCTAGCAAAGATGTTTAAAAACATGTCCGTTAAATGTTGGAAATGTAATCAGATACTGGGCTCCTACTACCATATGTGGTGGACATGCCCAAATACAATATATATAGGACGAAAATACACACATGGTTAGAGAAAATGATAAAGCAACATATAGATTTAAAGCCAAAAATATTTGTTAAGGTATATTATCAGAAAAATATGACAAAGGGAATGTATATTTAATACTACATGTCTTGACAGGAGCAAGAATTGTATTTGCACAGCACTGGAAAAATGAAGAAACTCCTACAGATGAAAAAATAAAAAAAAAAAACTAATTGTGCAGAAATGGATAGGTTAACATTAAAGATAAAGGATAAAGAAGAAATAGAATATTTTTCAACATGGGATTTGTTCTATCAATGGTTGGATAATAGAGGTAGAAATTAGAAGTTGAAAGATTTTACTATGTAGAGTATAAGTAAATAATATTATTTTGCCATTATTATGTAGAAGTACTGACCTAGACAATACACTGCTTACCAGTGGTGGGTTTCAAAAATTTTTGGAACCTACTCTGTGGGTGTGGCCTCCTTTGTGGGAGTGGCTTGCTGGCCATGTGACTGGGTGGGAAAAGGCCTTTTTGTCTTTTCTGCTCCTTCCCCACCCCACCCCCTTCTAGCACTGATGATGTTACCTAGTTTGGTAATGAAATGTCTGTAAGAAAACCACCAAGCTCAGAAAGCAGCAAAGATCCCCTATCCCCCACCTCCTCTTTCTCCCTTTCATTCTCCTTTTTGTCTTTTCTGCTCCTTCCCCCCCCCCCCACCCCCTTCTAGCACTTCACCAGCTCAGACGCAACCGGAGAAGTTTCTCTTCTCAGAAATGTCTTCAGTGGAGCGGTGGCAGCCTGGCAGGCTGAGCCTGCGTCCCTTTCAGGAGCTTCACTGAGGAAACTTCTCCGGTCGCGCCTGAGCTGGTGAAGCGCAGGCAAGCGCCGTCCCATCACCAGGGAAACAGTGAGTGAGGTGAATCGTGTGGTTGCTCAGATCACACGGGCGCAGCCCGACCGGAGAAGTTTCTCTTCTCAGAAATGTCTTCTCGGGCTGCGCCCGTGTGATCTGAGCAACCACGTGATTCACCTTACTCACTGTTTCCCTGGCGATGGGACGGCGCTTGCCTGCGCTCCACCAGCTCAGGCACGACCAGATAAGTTTCCTCAGTGAAGCTCCTGAAAGGGACGCAGGCTGCCACCGCTCCACTGAAGACATTTCTGAGAAGAGAAACTTCTCCGGTCGCGCCCGAGCTGGTGGAGCGCAGGCAAGCGCCATCTGGTGAAAGGGGCGGGGCAGGAACTTACTTCCGGGTTCATTGACCAATGGGATCATGCGATCCGGTGCGATCCGGCAGAAACCCCTCACTGCTGCTTACTAAGCACTTATGTATGTTTAAGAAAAATGTATAATACACACACACAGAGACACACACAAACATATACACACAAACAATATGGAAGCCAAAAAAGATTAACTCACCTCTAACCAGAATAAAAAAAATTGTCACAATAGTGGGTTGATTTGGAAGCAAAACCACAGTGAAGACAGAATGTGAGGATGCATTACTATGGCATCATTTCCATTGGGGTGGGGGGAGGGGAGGAAAGGAGAGAAACTCGTCTTAATTCAGAACAGTGAGAAGGAAAAGGAGGCAAGAAAGCCAGCCATAAGAGGTATATAGCACAGCTGCAAAAAAGGTGTTTTGCAGTGTTTCACACAGAAGTGGGTTCCTACTGGTTCGAACTGGTTCGGCCCAGTAGGTAGTAACTTGGCACCCATGTCCCCGAACCAGTTCTATCAGCGGCACCATAGGTGCTGCCATCTTGATTTTTGCTTCTGCTCATGCGCCCGTCCCTGAGTGAACCAGCAGTAAAAGAATCCGGAACCCACCCCTAGTTTCACTGATCCATGTGTTGGAAGAAATATCACCATGTTGAAATCATCCATCTTGAAATATCCATCTGGTTCACTTCCAACCCGGGAGAAAGGCACTGAAGACAAAATGGAGGCTGGAAGCTGATTGGAAAGCGGGTCCATTTATTGATGAACAGGACCATATGTTTGTGGTTCTGGTGCATCTGACCACATGTAGTTGAGAAGGGGGTTATACCTTCCCTGGGCTTTGCGCTTGCGCTTCCTGTTCCTGTGCAAGAACATGTATTCTATTGGCTGTTGTCAGGCTCCCATGGGTCCATGTAGGGGTCATAGCTGGCTCCATAGGCAAAGTACAAATCCTAGGTCTTTGCCTGAGCTAAGTTTGGTTGAAGTTTCTGAGGGTGGTGCAATAATTCCTATGGTGGTTTAATGGCTTTAGTCCTATTTTGGCTCTTGGGTGAGGGTATTTGCTTACGACTGGAGCTATCTAGTTCTTAGTAAACTCTTTATCTCTTAAGTGCTGACATCAGCTGAGGGCTATTAAGAAAGGTGGAGACTGCTTTCTGTCTCCAAGAGCATGTTTCTCCATTCCTCCTTTAGGGAAATATAATATTCTGCCTTTTTAATATTTCCTAAAATATGTCATTCTTCTAGGAGAGGGGTGGATGCTAACTTTCTATACGTGTTTAAAATAAAATCTTTTTTTAAAGTATCTATGTGCTTCTTTAAATGGCTATGAGTGAGGAGGAGTTGAGATAAAATCACGTGACTGAGCAGTGCTGGATATGATAAAAATATCATGACCATAAGGGAAGAGAACTGAACTTTACATTATTGCTGGCTCTTCTTTGACAAATGACTGCTAAGAACGGATCAAAGGAAACTTATGCTTTCCATCCATGCGTTTTTGGGGTCTTTGCATTGTGTTTTTTTCCTCAGCTTTACTTTTCAGCTCTTAGAGATCAGTTATTATTTCTCACTCCTTGCCGAGGCAGAAGGAAATACCGAGATTGGTTGGATCACTACAAGTACCCCAAAAGAGAAGGGGAGGAGGAATGCATGCTAATTCAATGTTTGCAGACTTGCGAATCCAGAAAATCCAAGAAAAGAGACCATTACAAAAAGTACTCAAATTAGGAAATGCTGGAATAAGCTTATTCCACAGTTGCACACACAATCCCTCTATTGTATAATGAGCTGACTCATCTCACTTTACAATGAGAAGATGAGGAATAAAAGCCCCTTCCTCAGATTGAAAGTTCCAAACAGATCCTTATGGAGAGGGCCCCTCCCTGTGCATTCAGATTACAGTGGTGGGATTCAGCCAGTTTGGACTGGTTCAGATGAACTGGTAGCTCCAACAATCAGATTGGCCCGCCCCTGCGCTTTTCTTACCTATATCATCTCAGCTGATTGGTGCGGCAGAGCTGATCGCCACGCCTCAGCTGTGTTACTCCTCAGAAGTAATGTGGAAGGTAAGTTTTGTTAAAACTGCGCATGTGTGAAACACGCGATCACCGAAACGGTTGAAAAAAAAAAGGTTCAAAAAATATTTTAAAAGGACCCTTGATGAGGAGTTTTGGAAGTCCAGCTAATCATTTCAAATTCTCAACTACGGATAAAAAAAATGAAAGGAAACTTTATGGATTTTAAAATCTGTACCAAACTTTTTAATTTTTACTTGCCAAACCTATCCCCATTTGCCTGTCTGCCTGTCTCCCTGCTTGCCTACCTCCTGCCCATCTAGGCTGCACAAAGCTTCAAAGAAATTATTTGACTTAAAACGATTCAGATGGGCTTGTATACAAGTATATATAGTAAATATATTGAGATTAACTACATCATCTGTATTTAATTACATTTATTTTAAATTAAATTTAAAAATAAATAAAGATCATGTCATGGCCCATTTATTTATTTTTTTAAACTGGCCCAGAGCGCTCTTTGAAATGTGGATTTTAAATACAGACCCCAGCCGCCCAAGAGATGCTGTCCTTGATTCAGAATTCAATGTATATTCATGTTCCAAATGCAGGGATATACATGAATAAGGAAGCATTTTGCTTCTGAAGAATGGCAGGAAAGGAACTTTTCCAGTAGATAAATGACAGATAATTGCGAATCATATAGCATGGGAAACAGTCTACAAATCTATATAGGGAAGACGTTGGCTTTTTAAAAATGACTGGGTTGAATGAGATAGCATGGGAGCATAAAAACATGAAGCCTTGCACATACGTAGTAATTTTTCACCATTTTATATTTACGTTCCCTTCTATCTTTATTATACCATACATCAAGAGAGATTTCTTTCTCACTGACTAAATTTTATCTATAAGCAGATGACACAAACATCTAGAAAGATGGCAAATGTGAAAGAATTGAAGTGCTTGCAGAAGCCAACTTTTTGTAGTGGGATTGTGTGAGGGTTGATAAATTTGAATAAAACTCCATAAAACGTGAAATAGGGGGTTCGAAAGGGAACAGAACAACCACAGAAGGACAATGTTATGGCCGGTTCCTTAGACAAATGTTGTGGCTTTATTGTGAGACCATTTTTGTTGGCTTTTCATTGCAAGTTTGCTCTGTCATACTAGATGTTGTGCTAATCTTTTATTTCCCTTTTCCCCCAGCATATATCCTTGCTTAATTATTGACTTAAACAGCACCCATTCACATGACAAGAGTGATGAAAAAGTAACTTTGTCACCAATGTTTGCATTGGTGACATTCATAGCTCTGTAATGCAAAGGAAAACTGAACATGGGAAAATGGGAAATACGTTCTCTGGGTTTAAAAATTCAGTTTTCTGAGCCCTCCAGTCTCTGTTGCCATGTTGTGTTTGATTTTAATACATAATCATGAATGGGTACAGGGGGAGACACAATTCTCCTACTATTACAACCATATCCTTATGGAATGTCAGATACATTTCAACATCCTGTGTTTATTTTGAGCCCCAAAACCCTGTGATTCAACTCCTGTAGAATAGAGTAAGCAAATAAATAAATAATATGCTTCTAAAATAAACCAGTGTTGCAGCAAAAATCCATCATGTGTGTCAGACTCTCAAAGTTATATAAATTAAATGACCTGAGAAATGTCACACACACACACACATCTTCTATGGTTTAAAGCTAAATTAAATAAAGGAGCTGTCCCATCACCCTCTTCAATTACTTTCACATAATCCATAAATGGCTTGTCACTTTTTCTACTTCCACTTAATGGGGTTATTTAGCATGCAATATGAATTATAGTGGTGAAGTGATGTAAACATAAAGCAAAGAGATGTATTCTAACATCACAACAGTATCTTGTAAGAAAGGATTACTCTCCTTGGTGTCGAATGGACATGTGTGAAGAAAAGAAGCAATTGATGCAATTGGTTTTTGCATAAAGCTTGCAAAAAGCAGTAGAAGCTTTCCAAGTTATTCAAGAGCTGTTGAATCAAAGGATAGTTCAAGCATTACTCTAAGCATCTTTTTTCCCCTCTAATAGGCATTATCTGTTAATATATGCTGCAGATGGAGACCATGGAAATGATCTGCCACCTTCAATGCTTTTGTATGCACCTGTAAGATCATGGATGTAATTAAAGCTACATATGAAGAAAACAGAATATGTCTCTTCTCAAATGCAGTTATCTGCATGGTTGTTTTTATTAGTATTATGCCAACCATTGATATACAATTTCTCATTAGTTTATTTTCTGCCACTTTCCAAAACAAGGAAAACGAGCTGATATAAAATTGATGTGGCTATATGTTGCTCGCAGTGGGATGCGGTGGCTCAATGGCTGAGACGCTGAGCTTGTCAATCAGAAAGGTCGGCAGTTCGGCAATTCGAATCCCTAGTGCCACATAATGGAGGGAGCTCCCATTACTTGTCCCAGCTTCTGCCAACCTAGCAGTTTGAAAGCATGTAAAAATGCAAGTAGAAAAATAGGGACCACTTTGGTGGGAAAGTAACAGCGTTCCGTGCTCCTTCAGTGTTTAGACATGGCGGCCACATAACTATGGAGACGTCTTCGGACAGTGCTGGCTCTTCAGCTTTGAAACGGAGATGAGCACCACCCCTTAGAGTCAGGAATGACTAGCACATACTGTATGTTCAAGGGGAACATTTACCTTTTACCTTATGTGTTGCTGGTGTTGATTGGGCATAAACTCACCTTAGATGTATTTGGTGAGTTTATGAATTGAGTTTATGGAGAATTGGATTTTATTTGGATAAGTCACACATTTGGTTCATTTGGTTCCAAATTAAGCAGATCTTCCTCCACATTTAACAAGGAACACAGGACAATTTCCAATTTCCAGATTTCAATACAATACAATACAATACAATACAATACAATACAATACAATACAATACAATACAATAGCAGAGTTGGAAGAGACCTTGGAGGTCTTCTAGTCCAACTCCCTGCTTAGGCAGGAAACCCTATACCGTTTGAGACAAATGGCTATCCAACATTTCAGTTTAATTGCCTCCTTCACGATTCCAAATAAGGGTGTTTGGGTGTCTTTCCATCCCTCATCTCCCTCCTTGCTTTCTCCTTCCCTAAAACACGCATAATAGTCAGGAAAAGAACTACCACCATCATTTTCATAAGATATTAGTGGCATCATATAGATCAAATCCAGTAGAGTAGTATGGTGGCCTAGAGGTGGAGCTCGTTCTCGCCTGTGAGTTCGATCCTAGGTAGAGGCAGTTATTTCTCTATGGGCACAATGAGAATTTATCTGCTGAATAAAATTCTGCATTGGCAACAGAAAGGGCATCCTGCCAGTAAATACTCTGCTCCATTCAGTTGCTCAGACTCCACCCCACAAAGGATTATGGGTAGGAGTGGAATTCATCCGGTTTGCACTGGTTCGGGTGAACTGGATGCAAATTTGCATCTGGTTCGCTGAAACGGCTGTTGCAAGGACCTGCTGGCCCCACCCTGCCCCTCCCAGGAATCTCCACGTGGCCCATATATCATCCCAGGAAAATAGAGGGCCCACACGGAGGCTCTGGGAGGGTGAAAAATGGCCTACTAGAAGTTCTGGAAATTCTGGAAGTCCAGAAACAGGGCCATTTCCAGCTTCTGGGGGGCCTCCAGAACCTGGGAGAGACCGTTTTCACCAAAACCTCCCAAGCCTGGGGACAGTGAAAAATGGGCCTACCAGAAGTTCCAGAAGTCAAGAAACAGGCCCATTCCCAGCCTCCAGGGGGCCTTCAGAGCCTGGGGGAGGTCGTTTCGTCTTCCCGGAGGCTCGAGGAGAGCCCCTGCAGCCTCGGTAGGGTGAAAATCCCTCCCCCTAGTGAGGAGGCCGAGGAGGCCAAAGAGGCCACACCCCATGGCCATGCCCACCCAGCAACCGGGCAGAGAACCGGTTGCCAAAAATTTTCAACCCCATCCCTGATTATGGCATCATAAAGAGGAGATGAGGATGATATAGATCAAATCTAGTGCACTGCTACGTTTCCCAGATGCCTCAGGTTTTCACAGTGCCATTAAAGGAGACTTTAACATCAGCCCATTCTATTGGGTCTCTTTAATGAAGGGTGGGATGGAGGAATCAAATATTGGCTGTTCCATAGGCAAAGACCCAGTTAATTATGAGTGGAACCCAAACTTAAAAAAAAAAAAGCAAGAAAGTTTAATGTCACTTCCTTGATTAGTTTTACCCTGACTGAAATCTTTGTAGGCCCTTAACAGTAACTCCAGCTCTTTTATAGTATGGCAATTGTATAGCATGGCTCAGAATTTTCAGCAAATTGTCTTGCTAAAACAGTTACACTTGCTCAGTTTGCTTAGCTGAGCAGGACACACAATCAGACGGTCAGGTTGAGGCTTATTCACAGGCCTTTTTAAAAAAAAACTGAAATAAAATAATAACCTTCCGAAGCTAACGGAATTGCTGTCTACTCACATCAAGATGCGAAGCCAAAAGAAAAGGTGATTTATTACCACATTTAGATTAGCGGGGAAGGTATATCAAAGAGCTGCAGTGGAAGAGTGCCTTTGTATCGGGGAAAAAGCTTCTCTCTAACCTGATGCTCAAAAAAACCAAACCTAAATTAAAAAGTGCCATTGTCCCAGAGGCTCCCACCATAAAAGGAGTTGCTTAGAAGGGTTGCTTGATAAAAATCAAACACAATGGAGAATAGAAGGACTGAGGCAAGAGTCAAACTCATCAGCTGTATTTCTTTTTTCTTTTTAATTTTATGGACCTAATGTTTGATTCCATTCCAGAGGTAGGTTGCTACTGGTTCACACCAGTTCGGGCGAACCAGTAGTGGAAATTGTGACTAGGTCGTCGAACCGGTAGGGACGGCAGACTGCCACGCCCCCGAACTGATTCCCCAGTCGCTACTGCATGTTTTTTGGCATTTTTAATCTTCTGCGCCTGCGCATATCTATTTACAGGCAACTGCGCACATGCCCGGAACAAATTGTGCACGCACCGAACCGGCAGTAACGGCTGCAGCAGCCTACCCCTGTTCCATTCCATTACTTTCTGAGTTTCAAAGGGAAAACAGTGAAAATGTGCCGGTAATTTGTACATTAATGTTAGTTATATATAGCAGTTAAGCTGTTGAACAAGGGGAACCTTGTTCAAGACATCCATTTGGCTACCGAGAAATTTGGATCAATCAATCTCTCTCAGCTCATACATTTATATTCATTCCTTTTTCATGTGTATGGATGAATGTGCTTAATACATGTACTTGAAACAATTAGACTTTGGCAGATATTCACCAACAAGGAGCATCCCTGTCATTTCTTGGGGCCCTGAACAGCTTTATTACTTTTTCTGTATTCTCACATCTGTTTCCACTGATCGGTTCAAGTCACTTAACCAAATACATATTTTTTCCTTTTAGGGTTGCATTCATTCCGAATGTTGTGTGATGTTTTCACAGCATGAAACTAGAATGTAACATATGGTGGCTTCCTACTTTCATGTGTACCCACAACAACTAGATGAACTAATGCTTACTTTTTGATATCCACTTTCGCCATTTTATTATTAATTAAAGTTACTTCACTTCCATGCATCAATTCATTAACTCCATAACATCTTCATCCAGCCCTTTCTCTTAGTTTCACAATTACCGGGACACAATATAGCTATTTCTCTTTCTTTTCCTTACTTTATGCTATACTATTTTGTCCTCTTATGGCATAATCTTCCATCAGAGGTGGTATTCAGCTGGTTCTCTCCGGTTTGGAAGAACTGGTAGCGGCAGCCATGGGAGGAGCTGCCCACCCACCCTGACGTAATGTGCGAGCACTGTGCAGGTGCATAAGGCAGTGCGCATACGCAGACTCAACTTTGCGAATCGGTAGGGAAGGTAAGTGAATCCCACTGCTGCCTTCCACATGTCCTAGTTACCACTTCTAACCCCCACTGTGGTTGTGCTCAACTGCCACATTCATATATCACCCACACCTACACACACACACACATTTACCAACCTTAATTATATTTGCGGTGCATGTAGTACAGGTGGTCTTTGACCTCCAACCACAATTGAACCCCAAATTTTGGTTGTTAAGTGAGACATTTGTTCAGTGAGTTTTCCACATTTTACCATCTTTCTTGCGCAGTTGTTAAGTGAATCACGTCAGTTGATAAGTTAGTTACATGGTTGTTGAATTAATCTGGCTCCCCCATTGATTTTGCTTGTCAAATGGTTGCAAAAGGTGATCATACGACACAGCAACGGTCATAAGTATGAACCAGTTGCCAAGCCTCTGAATTTTGATCACATGATCATGGGGATGCTACAAAGTGTGGAAAATGGTCATAAGTCACTTTTTTGCTATTGTAATCTTAAACCAGAGGTGGCATTCAGCAGGTTCTGACCAGTTCTGGAAAACCGGTAGAAGAAATTTTGAGTAGTACGGAGAACCGGGAAATACCACCTCTGACTGGCCCCCACCCCCATCTATTCTCTACCACTCAAGTCCCAGCAGATCGGGAGGGAATGGGGATTTTGCAGTAACCTTCCCCTGCCACACCCACCAAGCCACACCCACAGAACCGGTAGTAAAAAAAATTCATCCCATCACTGCCTTGAGCGGTCACTAAATAAACTGTTGTGGGTTGAGGACTACCCGTACTCCCCATTAACTGGGATCCTTAATTCAAAAACTAACTTGCAAGCCCACATACCATTGCTTACATCCTACTAACTGGGAAGTACCTGTAATGAAGTGACAAACATTTGAGATGTGTGAGTTGCAAAATGTTTAAAAAGTTGCAATTTCAGCACAAATACCTCATTTCAACTTTTCGGCTACTCTGGTTGCCACCCACACAGCCTCTGGAAGTTATTTTGGGGTTTTTTGCCTAGTCATACCTTTGTCCCTGATAGATTTTACAGATGCTGAAAAGAGATTGGGTTTTCCCTTTGTCTCAAACATCTGGTGTTGAATATGTATATGGTTAGCTGTCAAAAGGATACATGATCCCTTAATTCCCAGTACCTCAAGTCAGCCTAAATGCTTTTTTATTGTTGTTGTTATTATTATTCGATGACTTCATTATATGATAAGCTGATAATTGCACAAGACACTAATTTAGGAAAGCATAAAAATGCATTGACCCAGCAGCATGGAGATTCTCCAGAACTTCTTGTATCTGCGAAGATTTGATATAGGAAATGTTAAGTTCCAATATCAAATCACTTTTTAAAAAGGTACACTAAGGCAATTTTGGAGGAAATTGTTTGTTTAATCGTATTTGGCATTCAGACAAATAATCATGAAGGATAAGAACACGGCATGACAAAAATAAATAGTAACTGCCGTTTTTATTTGCTTCTGCTTGTGCAAATGAGTTTGGGGATGCAAAACCTATGAGCTACTGTAAATAGACTGGTCTTGGACATGGAACAAATGGATCGTTTCGTGTATCACAACAGATGTGTAAAACAAGGAACTACAATCCATCTGTTTCCTCTCTTCCCACTTCATTATAATGCATGAAAATAAATAGCTCTGTTGAGACATTTTATAGAACCATAGCTGTAAGGGGCCACTTAGGCCAAATGCTACTCTGCTCACAGCCTGAATCCAAATGAAAGTTTATCTGACTGACAGCTGTCCAGAATCTGCCTGAGTACATCTGACAATGAGTCGCTATCCCTGGATGGTTGTAATTAGAGGTTAGAAAACTGCTGACAGTCAGTGTCAAAATATTGGCTTAGATTAGGGGAGATGGGGCCAGGGCCATCTGACAGTTATCAGCTGCCTTTGGAGTCAGACATCAGTGAGGCAGAAGAACAGCTGGAGCCTGTTCCCAGTGTGCACATATGCAGAGCTGCCAGACGAAGGAAACAGCTAAAGAATAAGGGTAAACTTGGGAGTAAGGCCACAGGTGGATGGTGAATGGCCCCTCCCACAGGGAATAAAAGAGGAGCAAAAGGAGAGGAGTGTTTGCAGGAGGCAATTAGTTCATTCCTGCATTCTTTCCAAGTATTGCAGTGTCTGAAAGGTATCGGCCTGGCCACTCTCCAAGCCTGATAAAGGTCGGTAATTGTGAACTATCTTGAAAGATTGTGGGAGAGGAAAGACTTTACTGGAGAGGAATTCACTGTAAATTAATTAAAAGGGGTTTATCGGGACGAGGACTCGGCTTCGTGCTGCTGGGGAAGCCGAGGTCAGAACAATCATGAACCCCAGTAAAGCTTGTAGAAATCTTGTTTGCATTTCAAAGTTTCAAAGTTGGAGATGTGGGACCAGGTCAGTGAACATAGAAAGTAGGAGATGATGATAGATGGTGCTATCCCATTCCAATAGTCATTCTGAATCCTTGTTTATGCAGGGATGCTCCTATACACGTTTCATGAGTAGATGCAGAGTTTAGACATTCTATGGCTATGCCTTGACAAGATGCAAGGTAAGAAAGGGTTCTGCTAAAAGTTATCTTCCCTCTAACTTCTGGGGCAGCTCCAAATATCAGTTTCCTGAGAAGCAACAGTGGTAAATTACTGATGCCTTCACATCATGCTTATACCTGTGGCAGAAGCATTTGTGCTTACTTGTTCCAAAAACCAGATTTAATGCTTGGTAAATGTGTGCTTTAAGATCCCCTTTGTGTCAAGAAAATAGAGGACTTTAGATAGAATAAATAACTGGGCTCTCCCCCAATTTTTTAGCTGAAGTGCTTGTGGGATACAAGTATGAAAGGGACCTGTCAAACATGATGCATGACAAATATAGCTATCATTCTTTTTTCTTTCTTTCCTTATCCAACTCCAAATCTCCTCTTCCTTTTCCCACGAGATTAGAGCAATTGGAAGATATGTTACAGAAGGAGGATACCACTCTTTCTGGACTCAGGACCTATTTGAGTTTTGTGCTAGGAACCACACTATAAATAAACAATAGTGAGTAGTTCAAGGTCAAAATCAACATATGATTCCATATACAGTACATATACATGTGTGTGTGTGTGTGTGTGTGTGTGTGTGTGTATTAGGAGATCAACCCTGACTGCTCTTTAGAAGGCCAGATCCCGAAGATGAAACTCAATTACTTTGGCCACCTAATGAGAAGGAAGGACTCACTGCTAGAAGAGCCTAATGCTGGGAAAGATTGAGGGCGAATGAAGAAGGGGACGACAGAGAATGAGATGGCTGGATGGAGTCACTGAAGCAGTCAGCATGAGCTTAAATGGAATCCAGAGGATGGTAGAGGACATGAAGGCCTGGAGGAACATTGTCCTTGGGGGTCACGATGGGTCAGACATGACTTTGAAACTAATAACAACAATACTGGAAATAGTAGTAATACAAGAAAGACACTTAAATGGTGGGATTTTGTCCAACCCTGAATGACGTTACTCACTTCTAGAGACAGAGAGTAATTGCTTCAGAAACACCCAATAAACTCCCACTTTTGATTGAGTGTCTCTTTTATGTCTAGCTCTGGGCCCCTAGAATGAAGATTCCTTCTGATATTTTTTTCCCACCAACCCATGTCTGGGGCAGAGATGCCAGCCTGAAGGGTTCAGTGTGGCAGGGATACATTGGCTATGATTTATGCAGCTCTGCTTCCTTCATGATTACCTCAAATAAATCATGTTGGTATTTTTCACAGTGATTTAGCTGCCCTTTACATTTATATAAATCTTCAGGCCAAGGAGAAAATTAGCCAAGTCCATGCATTGATCATGAGAGGTAAATTGTACTGCAGCAGCAGGAGCTCCATGGCTAAACAAGAAGGCAGCCCAAATAACTTATCAGTTTGCTTTTAATCAATGCTGTTTCTCACAATGCATTATTCTACCAAAGGGTTTAAATCACTAAGCACTAGAACTGTTGTTTTCCAAACCTTTTAATCTAATTGGAAAAAATTGTCATTTCTGCCGGTAATAAACACTCACTAAACTGTCTGCACCTAATTGAGCTGTGGTAATTTATGGGAGCCCCCTACTGGTTTTTTCCCACTTTTTAATCAGACAGACGCCTCTCTGTCTTTAACTAATGAAATCTTAGAATTCACCCAGCAGTTCTGATCAAATGTCACTCTGGAATAAATCTTCATTAGCATTGGTGCGCCCCATGTTTTCTTCCTTTGTTCCATGCTCTCTGCTGCCAAATGTTGTCCATACCACTGAGAGAACATTAGAGTTGATGAGGCAGTCAGTCAAAATGAACAAGGTCTTGATCACAAATGATTTGCCGAAATATCGATGGAAGGGAAAAACATATTTTTCCATTTGACTAGAACCTACAGTTCTTATTATATCCACAGAACAACACTTGGGTAATAACCCTCGCTTACTTTTCAAGCTTTCACAAGAAAGATACCAAAGTAAGCATGGTTAAAGAATATAAATAAGCATGCCACCATAAGCAGTTCCAGCTTTATACATTACATCTTGTATTGAACTTAGATAGAAACACAATACAATACAATGCAATACAATACAATAGTAGAGTTGGAAGGGACCTTGGAGATCTTCTAGTCCAACCCCCTGCCTAGGCAGGAAACCCTATACCGTTTCAGACAAATAGCTATCCAACATCTTCTTAAAGACTTCCAGTGTTGGGGCATTCACAACTTCTGGAGGCAACTTCTGTTCCACTGATTAATTGTTCTCACTGTCAGGAAGTTTCTCCTCAGTTCTAAGTTGCTTCTCTCCTTGATTAGTTTCCACCCATTGCTTCTTGTTCTACCCTCAGGTGCCTTGGAAAATAGTTTGACTCCCTCTTCTTTGTGGCAACCCCTGATATATTGGAACATTGCTATCATGTCTCCCCTAGTCCTTCTTTCTCTTAAGCTAAACATACCCAGTTCCTGCAACCGTTCTTCATATGTTTTAGTCTCCAGTCCCCTAATCATCTTTGTTGCTCTTCTCTGCACTCTTTCTAGAGTCTCCACATCTTTTTTACATCATGGAAAAAAATGCTACCATCAGGGTAATCTACTCAATTAATGAAGAGTTTGTCCTGTTTATCTCCTGTTTGTTTAGTTTATCTCAAGGCTAAATTAGCAGATTGCACAATGGAAGAAACATAATAAGTGGAACGAGCAAAGCAATAGCTTGCCTGTAACAAAACGTGTCTGCAAGAAAAAAAAAATCAAGCTCAGACAACACCAAGGACCCAGCATTTCAACCCTGAGCTACAAATTGTCTCTCTTATTGGCATTTGGAAGGGGAACTTATGACCTGTGTAAAACATAAAATAAGTCCTTTGGTTTCATTTTTGTCTGTTATTAGTATCAATACTCTACACAGGCATTGGAGTTAACAACAAACACAAGTTCCAACAGAAGTTGGAAGTTATTGTTTCTGACTTACATCTATTCCAGAGCAGAAACCAATTGTATTAAAAGAGCAAAACTGAAAACCGTATGCTAACTTTAAATTCGTGAGTAAAAAAATCATGGGTGGGTTGTTTGGGGGATGTAAAATGTAAACAGATGTAAAATGCCACCAAAGTTCTCAACCTTTTTATAGAGAAATGACAACTTAGCATAAAGACATGAGTGCAAATCAGGGAGAAGGCAAGGAAAAAGTGTGGAGAAAGGGGGGGGGTAGAAAAGAAAAGGCATTGACTTCTGACTTTACTGCAGTAAAATAAAATAATACCATCAAACCTCAACTTTCTACTTTTACATAACCTAGCCATTTCTGTAACAAAAAGCTATCTAATTGGCAAAACCCAAAATCGAAGTTTCATTTTCCTCCACCTCAAGCACAAAGTCCAAAAGTGGTTTCCAAGTAGAAACAAAAGTAATTGTGTTTTTGTTCTTTAATCAAAGCAATCGATTTAGACATCTCTGCTGTCTCCATCAACTTTTGCAGCCATCCATCCATTGTAGGAGTCAAAGTGTCCTTCAATTTTCGTGCATAAAGTAATCTTGCTCCCATCAACATAATATGACATCAAAGTTCCATTTTTTTATTTTTTGAACATTCTCTCAAAGAGGAAGAGAATGTTGTGTAGAATCTGGCTTTCTTCCTCCTATTTAATTATAAGATGGCCTAAGGATGTGGTAAATCTTAATTTTGTTGTACTTTTACCCTTGGTTTGCATCCTCTCTTTCTTCCTATCCTTCATTGCATCCCAAGATTTGCACCATGAAAGTATTATTTTTTTTTAAGATGGAGAAGTATGAGCAGCTAGAGAATTTTCAGGCTGCAGGAGGCAGCAGTATGCTCCAATCACTTCACACAGTGCCTCACGGGCTCCCTTTCCCATTTGACTTTTAAAGAGCGGTTTAATTAAAGAAAAATAAAGTGAGCATGCTATAAAGAAAAGCACAATTGCATTTATATATAGGAATGCCTCTGAGGTTGTACAGAACATGTTGAACAAGCTAGTTCACCTTCTGATAAATTGGTATACTGTATTGGTATACCTTGATGGTGGCCATTTTAAGAACAGACAAAAGTTTCATGTCAGCCATTTTGTGTGTGTGTGTACCCATTGTATGGACTCAACATTCCAAATGTACCTTTGGTTTATCTATCATTCAGAGATATTGAAAGAGGTGCACCAGACCACAGTGATAGTAGCAGTTTCCCTCTCTTCTATCACCACTGTTAAATGAAGCTTTAAAAATCACGACAAATAAGAGTAACAATTTATTAAATTTTACATTTAATTTAAAGATTTGAATTTAATTAAATTCCAATGATATTCTCAAACAGTATAAAAATAAGGTTGGAAAAACACAGGGGAAGAACTTTCGCAGGGCAGTTTTTAGCATTACTGTATTGGATGTGATCCATACGTGCCCACAGAGTTATAATTTAGGATGATTTGAACACAAGTGGAAGAATACTTTGAAAAGGACTGAAAAAAACCTCCCTCAGTCAGGGAAGCATTATAATAATAATGCAAGTTTTCAGTTTCAAACAGAGGCAGCTAAATGCTAAAGTGCTTGGCCAAATGATAGTATTTAGCTTGCTTTCAGCATAATTCGGAATAATACCACAGATGCATTGGTCTGAATTCACATAATATAGGAGTTGAGGAGTTTTTATCCCTTTTTTCTGCTCTAGATTATTCCATTCTCCTTCTTAAGCACTGCAATTATCTATTTCATAAGTATTTATATGTCTGCTATAAGAATGGCTCCCGTTGGTATTAGCAATTACAAATATCGTCCTATGGTAGTCAGAATGGAGGATGATAGTAGATATATTTAATAATGTTATTTCATTTATGGACTCAGAGAAGGAACTTCAGTATGTTACAATAGTTCAACACATCTAAAGTCCTTTTAAATTCATAATTATTGGATTTTACAGGGTGTACATTAGACACTTTCCACTTTAGTAATACTGATTCATGCATGTGTAAGCAGCCAAGAACTACTGTTTTCAAAGCGGCGTACGAATATAAAATATAAGATTAAGTTAACCCTAATGAGAATAAAAACA
Organism: Natrix helvetica; assembly: GCF_964273705.1. NCBI lineage: Eukaryota > Metazoa > Chordata > Lepidosauria > Squamata > Natricidae > Natrix > Natrix helvetica. Next base: position 19,861,399 of record NC_138558.1, read on the forward strand.
CATCACAGCAAAAGTAAAACAAAACTAGAAACAATAGCAATAATAGCATACATTTGAAGAGAAAGTAAATGAACAGCCACATATGGCTTTGAAAAAAACCCACTAAGAACAGTTCATAGTGCTTGGGACAATAATAATGTAAAGACCTAAAAAAGAGCATCCCTAGAAATATCTTTCCTCTTGTATGATAATTGGATGGTATTCAGGTAATTCCATGGACAATTTAATCAGAAGTTTCTTTCTTTTTCAATTCTGGAGCATTTTCAAAAAAAAAACAGCTAGACATACTGCATAAAGCATTGTAAAAATAGAAAGAGGAGGCTTCAGACTATAAGCATACCAGTGGAATTCAATTTTTTTTACTATTATATTCAAAGGGGTGGCAATGACTGAGGCAAGGCAGGAGTCGGAGAACAAGGCTTTATTAGAACAGCTAACGCAACAGCAACTCCAGAACCAGTCAGCTTGAACAGTTCCCGCTTGACAGCAAGTTATATGCAGGCAGTCCCACAGTTAGCCAATCAGAGCACAGTGACTTTCCCAGTCTTGTCATGCGCGCGCCTCGACCAATGGCGAGCCTCGGAGATGGAGCCACGTCTCCAAGGCTAAGACATAACATTTACTACTAGTTCTGTGGGCATGGCTTGATAGGCATGGCGTGGCATGGCATGGCTCAGTGGGCGCGGCTTGGTGGGCATGGCAGGGGAAGGATACTCTAAAATCTCCATTCCCTCCCCACTCTAGGGGAAGGTTACTGCAAAATCCCCATTCCCTCCCCACTCTAGGGGAAGGTTACTGCAAAATCCCCATTCTCTCCCGATCAGCCAGGACTCAGGAGGCAGAGAATAGGTGGGAGCGGAGACAGTCAAAAGTGGTATTTACCGGTTCTCTGAACTACTCAAAATTTCCGCTACTGGTTCTCCAGAACTGGTCAGAACCTGCTGAATACCACCTCTGGAACATATATTTATTTATTTACTTATTATTTGTTTGTTTCATTTTGAATGCCCTCTATCTCGCTAAGAGGTGACTCCAGGTGACTTACAATCAAGTGAAAACAGTAAAATGTTAAAATAATAAATAGTAACATTAAAATTGACTAAAGTCATCAAAGATGAAAGGGAAGAAAGGAAGATGCACATGGTTTGGAGGTGGAGTTTTAATCTCCAAAGATTAATATTGCTGATTTGGGATTATAGTTAATGTATTAGATCAGGGGTATCCAAACTTGGCAACTTTAAGACTTGTGGACTTCAACTTCCAGAATTCCCCAGCCAGCTCTGCTGGCTGGGGAATTCTGGGAGTTGAAGTCCACAAGTCTTAAAGTTGCCAAGTTTGGACACCCCTATATTAGATTCAATGCATAAACAGTACCACGTGAAGCCATTAGTTTTAAGCCACCTAGGGCTGCCTCTTGACGAGTTAGATAGCATACAAATTTAATGTTATTCTTTTAAAGTCTTGTTTCCATCTGATTGTTTTAGTAGATGCTTCAGGTTGTAAAATCTTTGTGTGTCTGTGTTTGCTTGTGAGCATCTAAAGGCACACTTGTCCTTTAAATACTAGGAATGAATAAAACCAAAAGCATGGAATAAGAGCGGTTAGAGAGAAAAATTTACTAAATTAAAGAGTTTCTCTATAATCCATGTATCATGTAAAGTGTATTATAATCCAAAAGGTTTCCACAATAATAAATCAGTTCATCTTTAAAGTGCTCTGAGATACTAGCCAAATCGGTCTGGAAATTAAATACATTTAGTATGATTATTTCCATGCATTCAATATTTTTTTTCTTCAGTAACATCATAAGATTGCATTTCGGTGAACTTTGGGGGGCTCAGGATTTGAACCTAAAGTTTTTAGAAAGCATGTAAACCTAATCTTAATCCCTGATTGGTGTGGATGCATACAATTCCTTATAACATTGTTTGTCCCTTTTGTACTGATAAAACAAAGAAAAGCTGGGTCAGGAATATTTATTTCTACTGTAATTATCAAATCGGTCAGTACTAGAGGAGATCAACCCTTACTGCTCTTTAGAAGATCAGATCCCGAAGATGAAACTTAAATACTTTGGCCACCTAATGAGAAGGAAGGACTCACTGGAGAAGAGCCTAATGTTGGGAAAGATTGAGGGCAAAAGAAGAAAGGGACGACAGAGAATGAGGTGGCTGGATGGAGTCACTGAAGCAGTAGGCGTGAGCCTAAAATGGACTCCAGAGGATGGTAGAGGACAAGAAGGCCTGGAGGAATGTTGTCCATGGGGTCACGATGGGTCAGACACGACTTCCCAACTAACAACAACAACAACTGTAATTATGTCACAATAGTGGCTCACAGACATGCTTAATCAATAAATAATTGAATGACCCAATATATTACAAATATGAATATGTTCAACAGAAGGGGCTCACTCAACAACTGTGTCTTGATTCACTCATTATGCATGTTCAAACTGATGTGGTTCAGAATTATTTGGACAAAAGCTAAAAGAAAAAATATATTTTTAATAAAGAAATAGAACAATTCTGAACTTTCAGGGCAAGAAAATAAACTGGATACTCTGGCTTACACTGGACAAAATGGCTTTGCTAAAGCCCAGTCCTATCATTTTACTGGTTTTTTTTTCAAACAACTGTTGGTGCTATTTTATACACATGTACTCAAAAATAAGTCCTCGTTCATTCAGCTGGAATCCAAGGATAATAATTGGATTGCAAAACAAATAGAATTTGGAAGGAACTTCTGTGGGCAACAAGTCATATGAAAACTCTCTGTGGGACATTTTTATTCCCTTCCCTATTTCTGTACATTTGTAATTTATTATTTAAGAACCCAAGGATTCGTAGTATCTTACATAAGAAATGTTTCTTTCTTTAATTTTTAAATTGGTCTGCTGAAGCTCAGACCTAGTTTAAATTGATCAAACTAAGAAAATGCATTAGAAAACCCTAAATATTCAGAGAAGGAAATAATCGAAACAAATGGTTGGATAATGTTAAATGAAAAACTAGCAACCAGCTTTTCGATATCTAATATTTTGGTAAACAATCTAGACCACCAAAACATACTTTTGTTTATTGATCCCTTATTCACTCAGGTGTTGTAACAAAGTGAGGAATTATCTTTCTTTCTTTTCTTTTCTTTTATTTCAATAGGGGATGGGTCCAGAAATTTGGTTCAACCAAATAACAGGTGAAAATCTGCGGGGGGGGGGGGGATGAGTTTGAGAATGAAATAAGCAGGAATACCTTATTATCATATTTATTCTCATCTAGAAAGCAATGCAACAAAGGAAATTAAAAAACAATTACTTCCTTGGATTCCTTTCCAAGCACGTATTACCCAACTGTAATTATTAAACTGTATTAAATTAAACTGTATTGCATAACACAAAAATTGGTCTGGAAAGTATCTATATATTTTCCTCACTTCCATCCACATTTATCTAAAGCTTTCTCACATCAGGGGAAAGTTCACAGATGACTATGGCAGTTGATATATAGAGCTGGGTTGCTTCTGGTTCGGCCCGGTTCGGCTGAACTGGTAGTGGAATTCAGGCCTGGGCCGCAGAACCAGCAGCAACCCAGGCCTGCCACACCTCCGGACCAGTTCCCTTGCCACTGCTGGGCCGCCGCCATTTTGGTTTTTAGTGGCTGCGCAAGAGCAGTTCACTGTAAATTGCTTTGTGCATGCACAAAGAACAATTTACATTGAACAGCGTGTGCAGTGTGTGTCTGGCGTGCATGCATTGCACGCGGGGTGTGAACCGGTAGAAAAACCGGCAGCAACCCATCCCTGTTGATATATCATTACCAGAACCCTAGCATTTTCAGCTTTGGGGGTATAAATTTCAAGGTGCCTATCTTGCCCTTCAATCATCTCCCTAAAAGGATGAAAACCCACAAAATTTTGGAAACATTTTTGAGAACGTTTGAAGAGTATAAGTGCCTGAAGCCTATATTTATTAATAAATTAGAACATGATCGTTGAAATCAAGCACACATCTCACATACAGTAAAAGGAAAGAGAGGTTGCAATTCATCGTGTCTTTTTAATACCATCTATTAGCTAATTGTCTGCTGTTCCGAGTCTGCCTTGAATTTTTATTTTTTTATTTCATTTTATTTGTCAAGTACAAGGAAACGAGAATGAAAAACACATGAAAATGTGGCACAAATAAATGGATAAAATAAGCAAAACACAGCCATAAACACATAAAAAGAGTACATAAAAATGGGACAGTAAGACAAGGACGGTAGACACGCTGGTGCGCTTATGCATGCCCCCATAAGGACCTCTTAAGAAATGCGTAAAGTCAACGGTAGGCAGCTTAAGGTAAAAGGTATGGGGGTTAGAGGAACTAACAACAGGATCAGGTAGGATGCTCCACACATTTACTACTCTATGGCTGAAATAGTTTTTCCCTCAATCAAGAGTCCAACGGATTACATTTAGTTTGTAACTATGGATAGCCCTTGTGTTATTGCAGTTGAAGTGAAAATAGTCATTAACTGGTAGGACGTTATGGCAGATTATCTTGTGCTCAGGTCAGAATGTATATTAGTAAATATAATGTATATTAATAAACCTTGAAGATCAGATAGCCAAAACTTCATGTCTGACCATTTTGTCCTTTGTTCATTATTTTTGTATCCAGTTGATACCATTTTCTGGGAAGAGGTCATGTTTTCTTAACAATTCAGGACATGTTCAAAAAAATACCTTCCACCAAAGTAATCAGCAAATGTGTCACACTGAATCCAGCCTCTTCAGCTTAAAGCCAGGGAAGCTGCCATTAAGGATTTCCCCCTTTTTGAATAGCTCCTGGTGAATAAAGAGCATGCTGTTCGTTCAAGAAGTATATACTCCAGTGGTTTTTAAAAATAGGTTTCAGATTTGTTGGCCTTTTAATTGAGAATATTTGTCAGTTAAAGCAACAATTAACATTTGTTGGAAGCAGCCTAACTGTAAATTGCTCCTACTATTAGCCTAAAAACATTTAATTATGATTTATCGGTGCATAGCAACCTTTTGTAACATTATAGGTTAGCATTCATTTGCACTTAATTAAACTCATTATGAATGTACTTTGTGGCAGAAAGGAAACAAAGGAGTAAATATTACTGAAAAAAAATCACATTTCATTCTATAAAAAAGTAGATGTCATAACAGAAAGTGTTCAGTATTAATCCTATCAGGAATTGTTGTTGTTGTTGTTGTTGTTGTTAAATTAATCACAATACCTAAAAGAAATGAATGGAATAAAACCTAAAAATAGTTCTTTACCAGAAACCAAAAATATGTACAGACATTATGGACTTAAACAGTCATTCTTTTTGTCAAGAACCTGGAAAAAAATGAGTTTTCACAATGGTATGCTTAGTGATCCAGCCTGGAAATAGCAAAGGACCGGCCCACAGTGCCTCTGGCAGCCAAAACAGATGGCCTCCTGCAACACCCTGCTAGCCAAAAAGGGCCACGGGGGCACAACGAGGGACTCCCCCATGCACTGTTTTGGCTGCCAAGTGCTGCAGGAGACGTCAATACCATCTCCCCTGCCCATCCCTCTCCCAACCGGCCCACAGAGGAGAAGTACAATGCTGATCCGGCTCTTGAAGATATCCAGTTTGACACCTCTGCACTAGAGCAATCATCTTCCCAGAAAAATTAAACTACTCTGGCGTTGCAAATAGATGTAAATACAGGTAGTGCTCGGCTTACAAGCACAATCGAACCCCAAACTTACATTGCTAACTGAAACGTTTGTTAAGTTTTCTCACATTTTACGACCTTTCTTACCACAGTTGTTAAGTGAATCATTGCAGTTGTTAAGTTAATAACACTGTTGCTAAGTGAATCTGGCTTCCCCATTGACTTTGCTTGTCCGAAGGTCACAAAAGGAAATCACATGAGTCCGGAACACTGCAACCGTCATAACTATGAACCCGTTGCCAAGCGTCCTAATATTGATCACATGTCGAAGGGGGTGCTGCAACGGTTGTAAGTGTGAAAAAGGGTCATGAGTCACTTTTTTCAGTGTGGGAGTAACTTTGAACGGTCTCTAAATGAGCTATTGTAAGTCAAGGACTACATTGTTACAACTTTGGATATCAATATGTACCAGCCCTTGAAATGAATGCCGTCTTTTGCATATTGTACTGTATATGCCTCAGCTTTATGTGTATAAATAGAAATCAGGGAGACTGAGATGGAAAATGACCCTCATTATATTATATTATATATTATAAACTGCTGGGATGCCAACATCCTTTACTGTGTCCCTTGTATCCAGATTTGTACATATGTTTCAGTCCCAAGGGTTCTAATGGAAAACTGGCAAATTGCCTTCTCTCACAAAAAGCATAAAAACTCATCCTTCCTCTCACTAATGGGTGGATAAAATTGGTGCTTAAGCTAGGATAATAGGTTAGCCATAATTAGTCTAAGTGTCCATTAGACAGCCTTATGCAGTTCAGAGATGGGCAGGGACCAAACAGAAGTCTAGATGAGGAAGAGTAATATGATTTGGATAGCTGACACTTTGAACTCACACTTTCACTCCAGCAAGTTGTCGCTAGGGTAAAATGACAGCGGTAAAACTGCTTGACCTCTTCTTCGCAGGGTTCATCATGAAAAAGGCTTTCTTAGCTGCAAGGTGGAAGGAAAAAGTGATGCAGTAGGGAACTCTTCTTCCTCTACTGTCCTGATTTAAAGCAGGGACAAAATTGTGCATATCATCTCCATCACCTTCCCACGAGATGAATGCACCACACATTTGTTTTTGTTCATGTTTCTGTACCTTTAATGTTAGTCCAGCAGTGAAGAAGCCCCTTTTAATCTCCTAGTTAAGTAAAGCTTCACCTCTTTCTGTTCCATCTTCATTATCATAATTACTGAAAGCATAAACTTCCCTTCCTCTTTTAAATGCAATTTTGTATACTTTGAGTGTCAGAGTGCGCACAGTATGAGACAGCCCAGGAGCAAAATACAGTAAACAGAGGTTTCAAATACCATATTTTTCGGAGTATAAGAGGCACCGGAGTATAAGACGCACCAAGATTTTGAAGAGGCAATTAAAAAAACAAGGTTTTGCACTCTGCAGACCTCCCCAAAATGGCCCGGTTTATGCAAAAAGGGAAGAGCAACAAAGATGATTACGGGACTGGAGACTAAAACATATGAAGAACGGTTGCAGGAACTGGGTATGTCTAGCTTAAGAGAAAGAAGGACTAGGGGTGACATGATAGCAGTGTTCCGATATCTCAGGGGCTGCCACAAAGAAGTGGGAGTCAAGCTATTCTCCAAAGCACCTGAAGGTAGAACAAGAAGCAATGGGTGGAAACTAATCAAGGAGAGAAGCAACTAAGGAGAAGTTTCTCGACAGAACAATTAATCAGTGGAACAACTTGCCTGCAGAAGTTGCGAATGCTCCAACACTGGAAGTTTTTAAGAAGAGATTATATAACCATTTGTCTGAAATAGTGTAGGGTTTCCAGCCTAAGCAGAGGGTTGGACTAGAAGATCTCCAAGGTCCCTTCCAACTATGTAATTCTATTCTAATTTTCAGCCCAAATTCACTTGTCAATGAACAATAGCACCTTTTATTCTTTTCTTCTGTATCAAGGAATATACAGTGAAATCCCAATGACTCGAAAAACATATTAGGTCTGATATTTTTTTTTTATTGGTAGCAAGTTTGTAGTAGAAAACACATTACAATGGATGCAAATTTTACATCTCCTGTATATCCATGTAAATCATCAGGTCTAAATTAATTTGGGGGCTATATTCCTAATGGATATGTTTTATATGTCTTAGCTGCATGCTTACCCAGCAGCACACTAATCCTGGAGGCCGAAGATAAGGGCTGAAGAATTACCCTGGAAACAACCACTCAGCCTTTCTGTCCCATGAGCAAAAGATTAGATGCTCGTAAATGCTGATCCAAATGCCTGTGGATTGACCAAATTCCAAACACTGGGCAACTGAAAAGGAAATCTCTACCAAAAATTGAGCAAATGAAGAGAAGGTCAAAGCAAAGTTTACTCCCACAAAAAATAAAATGTTCTTCCCGTTTCATTCGGTGATCATTCCAGAGTGGAGAATAATTACTTTAAGAAATGGCAGGTATATAAATTCTATACATTTAATCCCAATTTTAATTTAGCAGAACATTGTAGGACAACAAAGAACCAACAAAGGCAGTTAATGCAGTGAGGAAGAGAGGAAAGGAAAAGTCCATCAAAGAATCTTGTCTTTTAGTCCTACAACAGTAAATATAATCTAAACAGTTTAGGAAGCCATTTTTATATTTGCTCATATACTCATATATGTGAAGTATGCAAGAAGGACCAAGGTGACATGATAGCAGTGTTCCAATATTTGTGGGAATGCCATAAAGATGAAAGGATCAAGCTGTTTTCCAAGGCACCTGAAAGCCAGACAAGGAATAATGGATGGAAACTGACCAAGGAGAGATTCAATCTAGAAATAAGGATAAATTTTCTGACAGTGAGAACAACCAACCAATGGAACAGAAGTTGCCTTCGGAAGTTGTGGGTGCTTCATCACTGGAGGCTTTCAAGAGAGATTGAACAGCCATGTGTCAGAAATGCTTGAGCATGAGGGTTGGACTAGATGACCTACAAAGTCCTTTCCAACTCTGTTATTCTGTATTCTGTTTATTCTGTATTCGTGGCTAAAACCACCATTTTTCCACTGGAAGCCACAGAGCTGAGCTTCTTAACTTGCAAGTTAGCACTTTTGGGGGACTGGCAACTCGGTTGTTAAGTGAAACTTTATCTGGGTGCGATCATGACTGTGCTTCTGCTCTTACTTCAGCTCTGCTTTGCTTTGCTGACCTGTGAAAGTTTTAAATGTGAGGATTGGTCATACACTTAAAGGTAACCCCCAACTAATAAAAGTTACAACGGCACTGAAAAAAGTGACTTATGACTGATGTTCACACTTATGACAACCCCACGGTTGCAGCATGGTCATGGGATCAAAATTCAGATGCTTGGCAACCAGTAGTGGGTTCCGAACTGGTACAGTGCAATGGGGCCCGGCGCCCACCACATGTATGTGCACAGCACGCGTGAGCAGCGCACGCATGTGTACCCACCGCCTGCAATGCTCCAGCTGCTTGGCGGAGCGTTGTGCAGATGCCGTACGCTCTGTGCGCATGCGCAAGTGCCCCGATCGGCTCAAATAGCGGTAAGGAGAGCGGACGGGCAGGTGTACCCTCCGGAGCACCATACCGGAACGGTAGCTGGTGCTCCCAGCAGGTACCGGTACGCCCGTACTAGGGCGTATCGGTTGTATCCCACCACTGTTGGCAACTGACTCTTATTTATGATGGTTGTAGTATCCCAGGATCACTTTCTGAGAAACAAAATCACTGGGGAAGCCAGATTCACTTAACAATCTTGTTACTAATTTAACAAGTGCAGCAATTCAACGTGGCAAGAAAGATTGTAAAATAGGGTGAAACTCATTTAACAACTGTCTCAATAGCAATAATTGTGGTTGTAAGTCAAGATCTACCTGCATTTTTTCATTATTGTTCTAACTGTGAATAGTCACCTTATGAGGCACAGTAATTAAGGACCATATATGAATGTGTGTGCATATATGTGCTTATGTTGTTGTTGTTTTTTTGGCTATGTTTTAAACATTCGGAGTATGTTCTATAAGTATTTTATGAAGTATGATTTTGAAGCTTTCAAAACAACATCATAGCAGACTTCAAGGCCTATATACTGAAACATAAGTCCAAATGAGGTCAACAGAACTTTTTCTCCACTTACTGGAATTATATCCTTAGAGAACAAAATGTTTTAGCGATGAAGAAAAGCCAGTGCTACATAGACGTTATCACCTGTCATCAAAACTAGATGATGCCCTGACTTCACAAATTAAGCTTTGTAGAAGAAAGAGTTTGAGAATGTCACTTTCACTGTGCAAATATGTGATTAAAATAAAAAAAAATAGTTGGTTTTACTTTTAAAACAAGGGCAAGTCTGTGGGTTTAGGATTTTTCCCCCTTTTTCAAAGATGACACTTACCAGCACAGTATAAGCTATGATGTGCTGCCTGCTTTAATTCATAATTATAACCTTGGGAAGGGTGTGATGAATGTAGTTTTCTGTCAGTTTTTAAGGTGTGTTCTTAGTTAAACAACTGAGTTGGGGAAAACATAACATTATCTACTAATTATACACAGTAGTTAACTCTTCTACCATATCACAAATGGTGTTGACAATTAAATTAATTATAATCTTGTCACTGTTCCCTTACATTTCAATTGCTTGTGTAATAATCCTTCTTTTTCTGGATTTTAAGAATAGAGCATTTCCTGATTGAAGATTTTTAATATAAATCTGAAGATTGATAACAATCATAATAGTTCTTAAAAGAAATTCCTATTAGAACCATGCATTAGACAAAACAGTACTTTTCTTCTTTTACTGCTAGATTAAAGTAGAAAAAAGATTCTATTTCAATGGTACAAACTGGAGGATATAATTGTTGCTTTTAAACAGCAGAGGTTTTGTCTGAAGTTCAGAATGCTAGGGAATTTCCATTTAAAAAAAAATCAGTTACCCATTTTACAAAGTTCTCTCCAAAATTCATATCTTCCAAAACTTTGAACAAGAAAGACCAGTTAAAATGATCAAAGATCGTCTCTGCATCTAAGAAAATGGATCCAGATTATTTTTCATTATGTTACTTCAAATATTCCAAAATATCCACATTTCTAGCATTGTCTTTTACTCATCCATTAGGTAAAAACAGTGGTGGGATTCAAATTTTTTTACTACTGGTTATGGGCGTGGCCTGGTGGGCATGGCAGGGGAAGGATACTGCAAAATCCCCATTCCTTCCCGACCAGCTGGGACTCAGGAGGCAGAGAATAGATGGGGGTGGGGCCAGTCATTTCCGCTACTGGTTCTCCAGAACTGGTCAGAACCTGCTGAATGCCACCTCTGGGTAAAACCCCATAGTCATCCTCATGAATATGTTTTTGCAAAATTATTTTCAGTATCAGTAAGAATAGTTGTAAACAACTTGTATTTATTATTCAATAATGATATTGACCTATCATTTCTTGTCAAAGTTAAATCCTGTCCCTCTTTGGTTATTAGTACTCTATTGGCCTCTTTCAATTCTCTGGCATCTTTCCTTTATGTAGAGAAGAGTTCACCATGTTTTGTAAAGATTGCAAAAATTCATCCTCAAAACATATAATACCTGATGATCCATCTGGTTCAGGCACCTTTCATGCTTTAATCTTTTTAATAGCTTAAACTTAAGTGATTTTTATCAGGGCAACCTGGTCTACCCAAATATGGGATGGAGCATACTGCTTCCACTTTCGTTTTTCAGCCCCAATCCAGGAGCCTTTGCAAGCAGTCACTTTCGTGACAAATATTTTTTCTGTTAAATTTATATTCACCAACAAAGAAATAAAGGGAGACTACTATAGATCTATTTCAAGCTATTTAGCTCTTGTCAGCTAGCCATACCCTTCTGGGATTCTCACCTGGGTTACTTACATATTAGGTAGATGTATTAACCTCTAAGCCACGGGCTCTCCTTGCTTTGTAGGCTATACCAGGGGAGAGATTAAGTGGAAGCAGTATGCTCCGTCCCATATTTAGATAGACCAGGTTGCCCTGATAAAAAACCACTCAATGTCATTTATTTTTTACACACTGGAATAATATTGATGAATATTTTTTTGCATGGGTATGTTATCTGTTAATACAGTTCTTCCTCCTGTAATTTCAATATATTTTTTCTTTGTTGTAATTTATATGTAAACCATTTCCTTCTTAACATCCTGACGTATCTTTTTAAACTTCATTCCATGTCTTAATATAGTTACTTTGAAATAAGATAACATTTCATACTTGCCATGGTGTAATTTGCCAGTTGCACATAAATGTTTTAATTAATTAAAGTGGAATTTGCACGTGAATGCACAGATGCTGTCACATTTTGCCGGTAACATACCTCTAATATTACTGTGGATGACTCATAATTGATTGTGATGTAGTTCTTTATTAGTATGTGATAAAAAAAGTTATCAGTAGGATTACAGTGAGTTTAAGGCACTTGATTGCTGACTGTAGTAATGATAGATTCAGTATGCTTTTTAATTGGTAGTTAGCTTTTGTGCTTTGTTAAGACTAGCACTTACATCTGTATATTGTCTACATAAAACTCATTTTGAGTCTCCTTTCAAGAATACTAATTATGCAGATTTCGCATTTCAACTCTTCCTTTAATAGTTTTCATTTCTGTATCAGTTGACAGCCTATTTAAATATTAAGTTTCATTCATCATTAAACTAGGAGAGAGAAAGGCCCAACAGTAACAGATTGCGTGGTTGATCCCTTATGAATCCTGCATTGCTATGAACACCTTGTTAAGTGCTAGAAACTGTTTTCTTCAAAACAGTGTCATGGTAATTAATTCTACTATTATAGATAATGGAAGAACCTGGACACATTATTGTATATGCCGGCTAGTGGTAATTTGCATTCAAAATAAAATCCCTTCATTTATATTCTAAATGTAGCATCTGGTGATCCAATGTTGTGTCTGATTTCAAGAAGGTGATACTCTATTTCTCACATTGAGCAATCACTATCACAGGAATATTAGATCTTTTAGGCATTCTTAAAATGGTACCCATTTGCATTGGGTAAATCTGGACCGGCTATTCACTGACTTAGAGATAAGAACCAATTTGTACTTTCAAGATTTAATTGAGTTTGTACCATGGGTCCCCGAAAATAAGGCAGGGTCTTATTTGCTTTTGTTCCACCAAAATAAGCGATTGGCCGTATTTTCGGGGAGGGCGTATTTTCAGGAGAGGGGCTTATTTTAGCGCATGAGCTCAAAAGCCCGATTGGGCTTATTATCGGGGGAGGTCTTATTTTCAGGGAAACAGAGTATGAATATATGAACACATCTAAAGCTATGAAACTGTTTTTGTCAATCTACACAATAATGGACAAATCCAATTTCAATAAACTCTTCCCCAGATATTTTTCTCATTTTTGAAAGCCTCCAATACCTGCTCCATGAAACAACATTCCCCCAGAAACATTTGTTCGGCCCCTCACCCTAACTTTGTTCAAAGGGTGCTTAAAATTTGCTGTTCCCCAAACTTTGGGCTTGAGTAGATGTGGCATCTCATGTGTTATATTGTTCATTTTGAATTTGTGGGGATATTTTTCCTGGATGCCTGTTTTTCTTTTGAATTTGTTTGGAGGTCCTAGCGGGAAACCACAGCTATTGTATATACCCTTGACTGGAGATTGGTACATTTATTCTATCTGGAATGGTTGTCCTCTTCCATCAAACGGGCCATTTGAGGAAGGATGCACATAGAGCCATGAGGGAGGAAGGGGATTCCCACCAGGTCAACTGAATCAACTCTGGCACTCAGTGGGAAGATAGATGTCACAGATAGATTGCCCTCACATCCTTGTTCATTTTAATATGATTTAATGTGGTATTCTGCCCAGTCTAAATAGGGTTACGTGCAGTGATGGGTTTCCATTTCTTTTACTACTGATTTGCTCGCATGCATATGCGCAGAAGCGTCCGGGCGGGTGGGCAGAGGCTCCCGCCGCTACCACTACCAGTTCGCCTGTTCCAGGCCGAACCGGGAGCAACCCATCTCTGGTTAAGTGGCTTATAAATTTAATAAATTTTAAAAAATTATCTATCCAAAACTACAATATGTCTACACTCGAATAATAAATTTAAAAGGGAATACTGCCTTTAGGTTTCTTTATTAATTCTTATAGATACACAAGAATACATATCAGGAATGTAGAAAAAAAAATATGATAGCATTTGTTATCAAGAAAAGCTAGGAAACAAAAAAAAATCTTCTCAGAATAGATACTGTATTTCTGAAGAGTGCAAGTCAGTGTTTTGTTCTTCAGCAGTTGATGGAAGACATTAAGTCATGGTTCTCTTTACAACAGACGTTTCAATGGTATGACTTATTATCAGATATGGAAGTTTCATTTTGCCTGCAAAGAGACAGAACAAAAAGGATTGAACATTTAACATGGGTTTCCTCAGTGACCTTTTCTAGGTGAGAATGAGGATTTTGTTCCTTCTTCTTTGTTATCGTACTTACATATCTCAAAAGCCCAGCCTTAGTTAGAGATTTAAAAAACTGTATGAAAATACTTAACACTGATTTTCAAAATTATGATATTTTCCTTTTCCATATAATAGTCTCAGAATCTTTGTCTTAATGAATTAAAAGGAAAATTATTATGCTGCTCTTACGTTAGTAAATTGTATTTTCTTGAGTTGTAAGCCACTGAAAAGCTATTCCTCTATTTATTTAAAGTTTTTAAAAATGCCTTCAAGACCATCTTGACTCCTGGTGGCCACAGGACTTCATAAATAACCCTAACCCTTCACACCACCACCAAAGAGAGAAGGTTATTATCTGGAGAATCACATTTTCTGCTCCACCATTAGCCAGCACCTTTCCTTATCCATGCAGAACAATACAGATAGATCTCAACTTACAACCATTTCTTTCTTCTTGTGCCATATCCGTCATCGGACGTTGGTGATCCTATTTTTTTTAAATATATTTTTATTATTTTTACATTTAAAACAATGCAATACCGCGGAGTCGGAGTGACCATATATTCACATTATGTACAGCTAGTTTCAACCATTAACAATTAATCTACTTAATACATTGTCTATCCTTCTGTCCAATCACAATATATACATTTGTTCCAGTCTTGTCATCTTGTCTTATACCAATCATAAAATCTGTTCCATACTTCAAAATATTCTGATTCCCCTTTATTTTTAAGTTCAAGAGTGAGCCTATCTGCTTCTGCACAGGCCAACACTTTTCTGATTATATCAAGCTCTGATGGTGTATTTTCAGTTCCTCAGATTTGGAAGCCATGATGTTCTTCTTTTGCCTGTACCTCGTTTGCCTTCAAACTTTCCTTGGAGGATTAAGTGAAGTATTCCGTATTTTTTCTGGTTGTCGCATCACATGTCTAAAATATTCTAACTTTCATTTTTTCATGGTTTTCATGATTTCAAGAGTGAGCCTATCTGCTTCTGCACAGGCCAACACTTTTCTGATTATATCAAGCTCTGATGGTGTATTTTCTTTTTTCCAATGCTGTGCATAGGTTATGCGCGCTGCAGTTAGTATATGTATAATTAGATAAAGTGTATCTTTCTTAAACCTTTCCAATATTTTTTTGCCTCATTGCACGTCCACCACATATGATAGAAAGTGCCTAGTGTTTTTTTACACTTCCAACAGTTTGGGGCCAGATTTTTGAACATTTTGGAAAGCCGTGCTGGGGGGAGATGCCAGTTGGTGATCCTATTTTTATCAACAGCGGAACAGCCACACGAAAAAGTGCTGTTGAGTTTTGTCCAAACCAGTTCCTCAGATTTGGAAGCCATGATGTTCTTCTTTTGCCTGGACCTCGTTTGCCTTCAAACTTTCCTTGGAGGATTAAGTGAAGTATTCCGTATTTTTTCTGGTTGTCGCATCACATGTCTAAAATATTCTAACTTTCATTTTTTCATGGTTTTCATGATTTCCCTTGGCTTTCCCAGGCGGCTTATCACCTCCTCATTTCTGATTTTGTTAACCCGTAACAACCATTTCTTTAGTGACTGTTTAAAGTTACAATGACATGGAAAACAATGACTTATGACGAGTCTTCATATTTACAATGCAGTGATTCGCTTAACAACCATGGCAAAAAAATTGTAAAATTGGGCATGACTCCAGAGGTGGGTTGCAAATCCCGTCACTACCGGTTCGCTCGTGCTTACACTCGGCTCGACACTTCTGCGCATGTGGAAAAGCGTCCGGGCGGGTCGGTGGAGCTTCCTGCCACCGCCGGTTCATCCAAACTGGGCCGAACCAGGAGCAACCCACCTGTGCATGACTCCCTTAACAACTGGCTGCTTAAAAATAGAAATTCTGGTCTCAATTGTGAACATACACAGAGAACCACCGGTAGAGATGACATTTGTGTGGTTGAAGAAAATGGGAGCATTGGGAAAGAAGTGAGGCAAATGGAAGCTCCCTCACAGAATAAACTGTCTTGAGATGGTCTTAGCTACATCAATAAACAAAGAAGCAGAAGGCTGCCATACTCACATTTTGGAGTTCTGTTGCTCAGATGTACAAAAAAGGTCTTCTCTGTCTCTTGCAGATTTAAAGATGGCACTTCTCACTCGAATCATAACTGGATTATTTAATGTAACGTTGTATGTTCTCTTCAAGACAGTATCTCTTAAAAGTGGACTGAGCTGTGGAAAATTTAAAAACAAACATGCATCGTGATAGGAATATGAGAAAGTTTTTTGGAGAAAAACATTATTTGTAAAAGAAAGTTAACCTTATATATGGAAGTCTTCTAACAATCTTCTAGAATGCAGGAAAAATAGAATCATTTTTAAATTAATAATTTGTTTGACAATAAGATACAGTAACATTAGTGAAAACATAAAATTATTGTGAGACTAAACCTCTTGAGAGTTAATTGGTATATACCCATAACAACAACTCAGTTATTTATTTATTTGCATCAAAACATTATTATTAGAACCCTGTAGGCTTCTAGTAAGCACTGTTCCAAAGAAATGTGAATTTATATGAACTATTCAGCTTCATATTTTTAATGAATCAGCAGCAAAATAATTTAAGCATAATGAAAATAAGTAGCCAAAGTACCACTTCATATATATTTTTCTTGCAAGGATATAATATTTGTAAACAGAGTATGTCCTCATAAACATAATAAAAGGATTGATTTTATAATAAGTATACATTTTTGACAAAAGAATGTTGGTTGCCGATCATCTCAGACTTCAACAGATAATTAGAACTGCAGAAAAAACAATTGCTACCAACCTGCCTGTTAAGTTGGCACAAAAGGCGAGCAGAGTCGTGAGGAGAATTAACAAGGCTTTATTGAATACAACAATCCTAACGTATTTACAGGAGAGAAGCAAGCAGGGTTCGTCTGACAGCTATTTATATGAAGCTGTCAGACGAACCAGCCAATCCACAAGCCGGAGTTTCCCCGCTCTCAGCCAGGTCGCGTCTTAGCCAATCAGACGCGACCTGGCTGTTGCTAGTGCAGATGCCGGCTGTCAGGGGGAATTCCCTGACGTCATCTGCATGGATACAATACTCCTTCCCCCCCCCCAGTGAGTGCGCATGTGTAGACGACGCACATACGTACTCACGCAAATAGGCTGGGCGGCGTCGGACCCGCCCAGAACGCCTCAGTTCGACAGGAGGCGCCGGAGGAGAAGGTGGTGCTCGTCGAAGCTCCTCCCGCAAGGGAGTGGAGCTCCGGGCGCCATCTTGGAGGCCTACCACGGAAGAAGAACTACAAGGATCAGGTAGGCAGGGCCGAGGGGGCGCGGCCGAAGGCGGGCTTGAGCAGGGAACAACAGGGTAGGCTTGGCCTGACTCGGGGAAGGCCAACGGAAAACCGGGAGGAATCCGCCTGATGGGCGGCACACCCCCAACTATGGACGGCCGGGAGGCGGTGTCCGAGGCCGGAACGGCCCAGGGCAGCTAGACCGGGTCAACTATGACTGGTGTAAGGGCACCAGGAATCGATGTGTTGGTGGGCTCAGGTGAAGCGATGTCGACGGTCGACCTTGCAGGGTTGTTGTCGCTGTTGAACGGCAGGCGGCGCCTCAATTGATCCAGGTGCCGCCGCCATTCGGTCCCATCATGTAGCTGGACCCTGTAAGAACAGGGGCCGGTTATGGCGGTGATGGTGGCAGGCACCCACCTAACCGCCCCTGAGAAAGCCTGAGCCCACACGGAATCGCCCACTGCGAAGGAACGGGGAGGGGGCCCCAGGTTGCCAGGCTGTTCATTTGAATAGAGCGGGTGCAACCTATCCAAAGTGGTCCGCAGGCGCCGGCCCATCAGCAGCTCGGCTGGAGACTTCCCGGACAGGGGGCAAGGAGTGGCATGCTGTATCAAAAGGTAAGCAGCCACCCTTGATGGCCAGTCTGCCCCATCCATCCTGCTTAACGCCTCCTTGGCCGAGCGGACCGCCCGTTCCGCCCGGCCATTACTAGCTGGATGGTATGGGGTGACCGGGGCATGGCGGATGCCCTGAGAGGCCAGGAACAACTGGAAAACGGTGGATGCAAATTGAGGCCCGTTATCAGAGACAATGACGTCCGGCAAGCCATGGGTGGCGAAAAGCCTAGTCAGTTCTCTGATCGTGGCCTCGGCTGTGGTGGATCTCATGAGAATGAGCTCCACCCAGCGCGAATATGCGTCCACCACCACCATGAAGACCTGGCCTCTGAAGGGGCCCGCGAAATCCACGTGAAGGCGGGACCAAGGCCCACGAGGCAATTCCCATTCCCGCGGAGCGGCTGCCGGTGGCGCCGGTCAGGAAAGTTGGCAGGGGGGGCAGCTAGGAACTCTGTCCACCTAGTCATGCGAGGTGACAGGATGGGAGGGGTCGGCTTGTTACCAGCCAAAAGCCCAAGGAGTAGCTTATGGTCGGTGAACAAAGTAAAGTGCCGACCATAGAGGTAATCGTGAAACCTCTTAATCCCTGACACTGCAGCCAGAGCCTCCTTGTCAATCTGGCTATAGTTGCGTTCCGCAGAAGTCAGTGTCCGGGAATAAAAGGCAATGGGGGCCTCCGAGCCATTGGGCAGCACATGGCTCAGGACCGCCCCCAAACCCACGGGGGAGGCGTCACAAGCAAGAGTCAAAGGCATCTTGTCCGAATATTGGACGAGGACTGCCTCTGACGTCAGCATGTCTTTGACAGCCGCGAACGCATGCGCTTCGCGGCTGCCCCAGCGCCAGGCTGCCGATCGGTCGAGCAACCGATGCAGCGGCTCGGCTAGTGACGCCTTATGCGGCAAAAATGGCGCGTAAAAGTTAAGCAAGCCAAGGAACGCCTGCAGCTCCGTCTTGGAGGCAGGCGTGGGGGCGTTCCTGATGGCTGCTACCTTGGAAGGGGTGGGGTGAATTCCCTGGGCATCAATGGTGAAGCCCAGGAAATCCACCCGCGGCACAGCAAACGAGCATTTGCTGCGTTTCAATTTTAATCCCGTGCCCCTGAAACGCTCGAGGACCTTCACCAGTACTTCGATGAGGCCCGATCGGCTGCTAGCGGCGATCAGGACGTCATCAAAATACGGAACCACACCAGGGAGCCCATGGAGCAAACGCTCCATAAGGCTCTGGAAGATCCCCGGGGCTACGGAAACGCCGAATTGCAAGCGCCGGCAACGGAAAGCTCCATGGTGGGTGACGATGGTCTGCACGGCCGCCGCCTCGTCATCCACCGGGAGCTGCTGGTAGGCCTGCGCCATATCCAGTTTCGCAAAAATGCAGCCTTGTCCCAAAGAGTGGAGCAAGTGCTGCACTACCGGAACTAGATAGGGGTTCGCCTGGAGGGCAAGGTTAATGGTGGATTTAAAGTCAGCGCAGAGGCGAATGGAACCATCCGCCTTAACTGGGATGACCAAAGGGGTCTCCCACTTGGAGTAATCCACAGGCTCCAAGACTCCCTGCACGACGAGCTTGTCCAGCTCCGCATCAACCTTTGCCCTTAAGGCAAAAGGCACCCTACGGGCCTTCAGCCTAATGGGGGCAACCTGGGGATCTAGATTCAAGGAAATGGGAGTTCCCTTATATGCCCCCAGCTGCCCATCAAACACATCAGAGAACCTTGCAAGTACATCGGCCACGTCAGGAGGCGTGGCCATCACTTGCCTTACCCCGTGCACTGACAGGCCTAGTGCCGGGAACCAGTCAAGGCCCAGGAGGGCTGGCAAAGGCTTTTCTACTACCAAAAGGGGAGGGCATCCCGAAAAGTCCCCATACTCCACCCGCACCAGGTGACAACCCAGGGTAGGAATCAGAGTCCCCTGGTAGTCCCGTAGGGTTGCGTCTGGGGAGGAGAGCTGGGTCTTGGAGATGCCTGGAGTGATCGGGAAGACCCCGAGTCCACCTCCATGGTGCAGGGGGAGCCTTCAATGAGGAGTGACGCTTTGATGCGCTCCGCACCTGCACCAGTGTGGAAGGCCAACTCTGCGGGGCTGGCGTGTTGATCAGCGTCCACGGCGTAGCAGCCTCTGCGCGAAGGCTGCTGCTGCTGCTGCTGCTGCTGTCGTCCAGAACGGCTCCCGGGTCGCGGCTTGGCGGCGGCTGCGGTCGAGACGTCATCTGGGCGCTGAGGCAAGGGAAACTGCGCTCTGCAGACCTGGGCTAAATGTCCTTTCTTAAGGCAGCGGCGGCATACCGCAGCCTTAAAGGGGCAACCAGAGCGGTCATGGTTGCCTCCACAGCCCAGGCAAGCGGTCACGGCTTCTCGGGCTCGCTGAGGGGCGCGTCTTCTTGAGGACTGGCCTATACGAGCCACCGCTCCCTCCTCAGGGTAGTCAATTGGCAGAGGGACCAACTCGTCCACCAGGCAAGTGCGGCCTGGCGGAGGCGGCAGGTTGAACATCTCCGACATGGACTCGTCGGAGAGTTCGGCCGCCCTTGCCTGTTCAATGGCCCCAGTGAGCGTGATGTCCGCTTGGGACAGAAGCCGCCGGCGTAGGCGCAAGTCTTTGATGCCGCTGACAAACTGCTCTGTGAGGTTGCGGTCCAGATCGGCGAACTCGCACCTCATCGCCGCTGTGCGAAGCGACTGGAGGAACTGGCTCACAGATTCCTCCGGCTTCTGCACGCAGCGTCTGAAAGCGTAATGCCTCGCCACCCAGGATGGGGTAGGGGCATAGTGGCGCTGTAGATGCTCCGTTAAGGTGGCCCAGTCCAGTGAGTGGACTGGCTGAGGAGCTGCTAGTGAGCGAGCGGCGCTGAACATCGGCGTGCCGCAACAGCTCAGAAAGAAGCTACACTTCTCGTCGTCCGGCACATCGCATCAGCCGTTGGTGATCAGGTAGCACTCGAAACACTCCAGGAACGCTTCCCAGGTCTCGCCGTCGCAGCCGAAGGGGACAAAAGTTGGCATCGCCGACATGGTCTCCTCAGAGTTCAAAAGCTAGGCAGGAACGGAAAACAGGTCGCCAGGACAATTGTGCCGAGGTGGAACGTTCGGTGGGTTAGCGGCAGCCAGATCCCACCTTCGTCGCCAGTGTTAGGATGGCAAAAAAGGCGAGCAGAGTCGTGAGGAGAATTAACAAGGCTTTATTGAATACAACAATCCTAACGTATTTACAGGAGAGAAGCAAGCAGGGTTCGTCTGACAGCTATTTATATGAAGCTGTCAGACGAACCAGCCAATCCACAAGCCGGAGTTTCCCCGCTCTCAGCCAGGTCGCGTCTTAGCCAATCAGACGCGACCTGGCTGTTGCTAGTGCAGATGCCGGCTGTCAGGGGGAATTCCCTGACGTCATCTGCATGGATACAATACTGCCTTCTATTGAGGACCTGTATAGTGCATGAATCAAAAAGAGGGCTGTAAAAATATGTACAGACCCCTCACATCCTGGACATAAATTGTTTCAAGTTCTGCCCACAAAACGACGCTATAGGGCAGCAATGGTGAACCTTTTTTGGCTCGTGTGCCATAAGTGGGGGGAGCGCAGGGGGCTCATGTGCAGGCATGCTGCACTTATAATCCAATGCACGACCCCCCAGTGCGCATGCACGCACTACAGGCGCGACCCCCCATTTTTACAAGCTTTTTTCGCCCTCCTCAGGCTCCTATAAAACAGCCTCCCCGCCCCTCCCAACGCCCTCCAGAGGCATTCAGGAGGCTTCAGTGACTTCCTGTTTGCTCGGAGGGTCGTTTTGAGCGCTCTGAAGGCTTCAGCGACTGTCCAGAGGCTTCCCAGATGCCTTTGGAGCGCTCAAAACGACCCTCCGAGCAAACCCGAAGTGACTTCCGGTTTGCTCGGAGGGTCGTTTTGAGCGCTCCGAAGGCTTCAGGGACCGTCCGGAGGCCTCCCAGACGCCTCCTCCGAGCAAACCAGAAGTCACTTCCGGTTTGCTCAGAGGGTCGTTTTAAGCATTCCGAAGGCTTCATGGAAGCCTCCGGATGGTCCCTGAAGCCTTTGGAGCGCTCAAAACGACCCTCCAAGCAAACCGGAAGTCACTTCGGGTTTGCTCGGAGGGTCGTTTTGAGCGCTCCAAAGGCATCTGGGAAGCCTTTGGAGCGCTCAAAATGACCCTCCGAGCAAACCGGAAGTCCGTTCCCGAACTTCCGGTTTGCCCATAGGGGCGTTTTTTTATGCTCCGGAGGCTTCACGGAAGCTCATGAAGCCTCCGGAGGGCCTCCGGGGGGGGCGGGGAGGCTGTTTTCGCCCTTCCCAGACTCTTATAAAGCCTGGGGAGGGTGAAAAATGGCTTTTTGCGTGCCCTGACAAATGGCCATAGGTTCGCCATCACTGCTATAGGGCACTGTACACCAGAATAACACAACATAAGGACAGTTTTTCCCCAAATACCATCACTCTCCACAACACTGTCAAATTATCTACTAAGACTGTATTACTATTATTCTTCTCTTCCTTCCTAATACCTATCGCTTCCTACTTATGACTATAACTATGTTGCTTGTTTCTTTACAATTTATATTGTTTTATTTTTTTCTAGTATGATTTGCTTATGAATATCACTAAGTGTTGTATCTTATGATTCTTGATGAATGTACTCAATTTTATATTTACTTTATGTACACTGAGAGTATATGTGCTTCTCTGAAGAACAGAGCATAGGTGCAAAAACAATTGCCTTGATGTTACACATAATCCAAATGTTAGACAGAAATGCCCTGAATAACGGTCCATATCCGTGTAAAAGCAATGGCAGCTGCTCTCCTCTAAAAGTGAGTAAAACGTGGGATAAAATCTGTTGTCGAATATGCACACAACAAAATCATACAGAGCCAGTCAGCAAAAAAATTGTGCATTAGAAAAATCAACAATGAATCAAAGATCCCCAAAATTAGTGTTTTACCTAAATTAGAGAGTGAGGCCTATAGCTATACATTCAGAGTGAAAAACTGGCTTAGAATTGCAAATTGGAACAAAAAACTATAAATAAGGAGAAAAATGCAAAGGAATTTCATTAGCTTATTTCCAGTAACCATTATTATTGTTGTCTCAGTTATTCCTAGCTATAGGACATTCAAGGTGGCCAACAATAAATACAATTTGAAACTTAATAAAAAATCTGTTTATGGGGGTAAAAAACAACTTTAGGATAGATCAAATATATTTTTATTCTGTTCACTTGACTGAAGGTACATAGGATACAGCATTAATACTTTTGTTAATAGTACTGTAGCAGTTGCTACCTATTTGCTTTTATGAAATTTCTTCAAGAATAATCAGAAGATTACAATTGTTTGAGGGGAATCATAGGATAGTCCAAGAGAGGAAAAAATATTTTTTCAAGCTACTGAATGAGGATCACTAGCATCTAGAGCAGGGATACCAAACTCAAGGCCCGGGGTGCTTAGTTCTGGCGTGCGGGGTGCTTAGTTCTAGCCCATGGGACTGCCCTGGAAACAGTGAAGGATCAGCCCACAGTGCCTCTGCCAGCGAAAACAGGCTCCCAATCTCTTTTTTCAGCTGGGACGGCCTCAGAAGGTGGGATTCAGCTGGTTCGGACTGGTTCAGGCGAACCGGTTGTTATGATTTTGCGCAGTTCGGAGAACCGGTAAAATCGACTACTGGCTGTCCTATAAATAAAAGATTCAAACTTCCTCCAAAGTCTCACTTTTGACTCAAGTTTAAGTTCCAGTAGCTTTCAAATTTATTTTGAAGGGAACCAGCCCTTGGGTTTCACGCTTGCCATAACTTATTAGAAGTAATTATTGATTAAAGCAGAAACATTTTGCATACCAGTTTATACAAAAGCACATTAAAAAGTTCGGTGAAACCTTGAATTGCCCTCATGAGCTAAATCACTGCACCCACCCAAATATTTAAATTGTTTGCTATATGATGCTATATGATTTAGTCATTATTTTGTGGAGGTTTGATGCTAATATGCAAACAAAAAAAAAGAACATATTGGCCTTCAGCTTTAAATAGAATATATTTGAGAACCAGCATTCCCAAATTAATGAGTTCATACAAAACATCATCTCGTGAAACAGTAGTGGTCCTGAAATTTACTTTTTCATACGCACACAAACTCTCTTTAGATAAAGGTTATTAGTTAATTATAAGCTTACTGCGGCATAATGGTAACACATACAATGGATTCTGCAGCGACACCAAGATCCTTTTGTCAGTACAATAGTCTACATTCCTATTAAATTGCAGCCAATCAAAAAGCAGTTCATAAAAATTCAAAAGGATGCAAGATGTAGCCTTTCTGAGACTGTAGCCTTCGGCTATGCAATTCTGCTAGCTGCAAAAAGATAACATGGTTTTGGTATTTAAATTTAATATTGTTTAATTTTTTTTCATTGAGCATTATTTAAAATAGAAGGCAAAAAAAGTGCATACATATTAATGGGTTTTTTTTGGCCATGCTCTACTTCATTCTCCTACATATACATAAATCTATTCTTCTACTACTATACAAATATCCACAGGGTCTGGTTTGGTTTTTGGGAGGTGAACATAAGACTGAATTGGCCTTCAAAAATCAAATTATCTCCAGCCCTCCCCACCAGACCTATTACTTTGTCCCAATGCTTCATCAGCTTTATGAAATCAAATATACTGCCTTGGATAAATATCTATTATTCATATTTGCAACCATACTGGTAATTGCAGAAATAGGCTCTTAAGGTCTCTCAAACATAGGTTGGTGATATCTTCTTATTATTGGGAAGACAAACTGTTCAATTTGACTTGAAGAAGAATGCAGATGGAAGCTGAGTATATTGGTTCAGTCAGGAGCCTCATTCATACCCCTTCTGTCATGTGAACAATTAAAATAAGACTTTACATATTTGTTCATCCTCAGAGTTTAATTACCAGCAATTGAGGACATGATGAAAAGGCTGGGTAATAACTATCTCAATAAATAAACAAATGAATGGCACTTGGATTGTGCACACACCCTGCACAATTATATAAGAAAAAATCTGACATTTCAAAAACATTTTGATCCCTTCTGAGCGCACTCTCTGTTTCATCTGTTGCAATGTGTCTGTGTAGGAAGGACACGCAGGCTTTTGCTTTCTTGAAATGCCACTTTCTTTATATGTTGAACTTGATTACAGATATCCTAGGGAGCTATACATTCTGCAACAGAAATTGCATGGTGCTTTTTGTCCCTTTCTTTCATCATAGGACAGACTGGCTAGGACAGTGATGGCTAACCTTTTTTCTAAAGGTGTGCCAAAACCAGCCACTTGGTGGTTCTGTATTTCCCTATAGCATGTGCACACATGCTCGCCCACCTGTGCATGCGTGCACGACACCCCCTCCCTGCATGTGTGTGCAACACCCCCTGTGCGAAAAACGACCCAACGGCCCAACCACAAATTTGAGAAGGCTGAGGGCTGCCATGCCGGAAAATATGGCTCCGCGTGCCACCTGTGGTATGCATGCCATAGGTTCGCCATCACGGGGCTAGGACAACAGAAACTGAAATGTCTGACTGTGCAATACCTCCTTCTCCTCCTCCTTATATTTCAGTGAATTGGGGGACGTGTCTGTTTGAACCTCTTCTCCATGTTACTGAATGTTTCGGTCTTTTAAAAATGTTTTACCTCGTCAAATAGAGTCTGCATATCTCTGCAAAGATCATCTTCTTTACTCTCTCCATCCATATCTAGGGTGGTATAGTGACATGGGTGTTGGATAAGGTCTGGGGAGCCCCAGTTTCAAATGTCCTCTTACCCATGAAAACTCATGGCATGTTGAGAAGGTTACTACAAAGGTAACTGCAGCTACAAAAATTCCTGGATGAGATACCTGGACCTTTTACAGCCAGGTTTCAGGCTCAGATATGGCCAGATATGGCATTTGTCTTGTTTTTAGAGTAACAGGAGCAAGATGGAGATAGAGCGTCCATTCCAACTCTTCTTGACCCCTCGACAGCTTTCATTACTGTTGACCACAGTATCCTTTTGAGTTGGCTTCAGACCTGAGGTTGGGAGTGCATAGTTTTGTGCTGGTTCACCTCCATCCTCTGATTTCTATCGGTGTTTGATAGGGAGTGAAATAGCAATAGCAATAGCACTTACACTTATATACCACTTCATAGTGCTTTTTACAGCCCTCTCTAAGCGGTTTACAGAGTCAGCATTTTGCCCCCGACAATCTGCGTCCTCATTTTACCCACCTCAGAAGGATGGAAGGCTGAGTCAACCTTGAGCCGGTGAGATTTGAACTGCAGAGCTGCAGCTAGCAGTCAGCTGAAGTAGTCTGCAGCACTGCACTCTAACCACTGCGCCACATCTGCCACCTTGGAAAATTAAGTAGTTTGAACTATTCCTTTCCATGTTGGGTGTTTTCACATCCTGGAAACACTGATCCAGACCCAGTCCTAATATACTTTCTGAATTCGCTTATCTCTTCCAGAGATTTTTCATTCAAAATCAAGTCTACAAGGTACATTCCCAACAAATTCTTCTCAGTTCTGGAAAATGGATCCCATATTGCCCAGAGTCATCATGGAACACACATCCCATGATCAAACAACCCAAATCGCTCCTGTCAGCATCCTCTCTGTAGCTGACTGTTCATTTTCAATATTGCTCTTTCTCTTCAATGACTATTCTATAACATATCTTCCAATAGGAATGAATAAATAGGCATAACTTGGCCCTCCCACTTCCTTCAGGTTTCTACCCAGAACTTTTTGGTTCCTTGCATTATTATTTTTTTAACCAAACTGCACTGCATTATTTTTAAATGTATTAAAACTTTTATAGGCCCTAGAGAAATTACAGGAAATAAGTTGAGATTCTCTCCTATTGCATGATGAGTAGGAGTGATTTGCACAGAATATTAAATGATTGCTTGATGCCTCTGTTGTAGCATACAATATAGCAATAAGCACTATATGAATTCAAAATGCAATTCATAAACCTCAACTGTTTCCTGAAATGAAATGATTGCCTGAATGCTTCTGTAGTGTTTCCATGGTCAATGACCACCTTCAGGAGCAGAGTGGAAATACTATTATTATATTACATGCATTTCAATAGGCTCAGTCCATGTATTTAGAAGCAGATAAAATAATATTCTCTCCCAAATATTATACACAACTATGGTACAATTTTACTGATCATACAGTATGTGAGCTATGTACAACATGAGAGACAATTTAAAGGTTGAATGAACTGAGCTGATAAGTATCTACAAATTGTCAGCAATTCTTGAAATGGAAAAAAAAAAACCTACATTAATTCCATCATTTATTTTTTTCTTTTATGCTTGTCATTTTATCACAGGTTACTGACTCCGGGATATAGATTCAGAAAATGACAAATTTCTTTAATAGTGAAGAAGCAATCTTTCCCAACAGCATATATAGCATCAAGAGAATAGCAGAGAAACAATTAGCACTTCTAATTTGATTTTTTCAATTATATTTTCAGCACTTTTGAAAGCAAAACCCAACTGAAAATGAAGTATAGCACTTGAAATTCTACTGTTTATGGAGCTGAGAGAATTAAAGCTGCCTCAGAGAAAGTATTAACTAAATGTATTCACACCTTAGATGGCACAGTGAACTTGGAATTATATAGTAGGGGTTTTTCTTTCTTTCTTTTTAAATTATCCTGGCTCTGCCTCTGAAATCCAAAATAAGTCCAAATTTAATTGGAAACTATATTTCAGAAGCAGAAGGATTATGAAGACTCAGACAGAGTGAATCTAGAGCTTAGAGTTCAGAACACATGCCACCCAAATATTACAATTCCAAGTAGGCCATAGAAAATAGTAAACAGTAAACATTTAAGTTAATTGCTGTCCGGCTTATATCCTCCTCTTTAATCCCATCTCATATTCCCTTATAGGGCTGTATTCATAATTGTCATGCCTGCTCCGTTGAGTTATGGCTCACATGTGGCCTGAATGGAAGAACCAAAGAACAATGAAGAAGAGAACAGCAGAGGAACAATGGAATAGCTTGCCTTCAGAAGTTTGGGATGCTCCATCACTGGAGGCTTTCAAAAAGAGACTGGACAAACATTTGTCTGAAATGGGATAGGGCAGTGATGGCTAACCCTTTTCTCATTGCGTTCCAAAAGCGTGCATGCACATGCGCGATAGCGGGTGCATGTGCCCACACCCATAATGCACACCCGCGCCCTGTTTTGGGTCTGGAAGGCCTCCTGCACCAACCTGGAAGCCAAGACATGTGCATATGCGCAGTGGAGCTGGGCTAGGGCGACAACTGTCATGACTGCAGAGAGGGCTCTGCGTACCACCTCTGGCACTCGTGCCATAGGTTTGCCATCACGTGTATAGAGGCTCCTTCTTGAGCAGGGAGCGAGACCAGAAACCTCCAAAGTCCTTTCCAACTCTTATTATTCTATGTTCTAATCAGCAACTCCATGTGTGATATTAAAATTAGGGATGATGATGATGAGATTTTTATACCACCTTTACATTTGGTCAACTCAAGGTGGTGAAGCTACCTAATTATTCTAGTCTCCTATATTCCCCAATGATTTATCAGCAGAAGGGATTGCAGTCCATTAGTACTGAGACATTTGAATGAGAGTCTACATAGTCCGGGCCTAGAGAATCAAGTGTCAACAGGATGCCTATCCTGTGGTATTACATAATGCAAAGCTCTCAAATCTGATATACATTTTCAATCTGATCGATTTCTTTCTGATAAAGATGACTGCTTATCATCTGGAAAAGAGTTAATACATTCAAGTTGAATTGATAATATTAAATTAAAGATAATACGTTACGGCTGTTATAGGTTCAACGTATTAAGAAAATGCTTTCCAATACTAGAAATTTTAAAAATTAATGGCAGCTCAATTGGTAGCTTATTAACTTTGAAATCTGTATTAAGCATTGTAGTGGCACCTCAGTACTTGACTGCTTAAAAATTTGTCAAATTTGGTACTTGACACATTTTGACGCAAAAATGTCCTGGTACTCATCATTTCTTTGGTACTTGACACACTGTGATAAGAAAATGGGGACAGTGGAGAATGGACAGGAAGGCAGCCATGCTAGGAAGGTTGTCACAAAAGGAGGAGGAAGATGGCTGCAGAGGACAGACAGGAAGTCAGCCGTGCTGGGAAAATACCTGATATAGGAAAAAGAAGTCCTTCCTAGCCGAAACAAAATATCACATGTTAAGTCTTGTGGTTTGTTTGGCACTCGTCGTTTTTAGTACTTGTTGCATCTACCGGAACCAATTAACAATGAGTACCAAATTTTCTCATATTGTGCTTTATCTTATTTCAATGCTTTAATATTACAAATGGTTTAACTCTGCTTGGTTATCCAATAAACTGAACTTAATTAATAAAAATACAGAAAACCTTATAATATTAACAACTTTGTATATCTGATTTTGTCTTGCAAAATACCAGAAAAGCATATTTGAATTTGACAAGGGATGTCTTTTTACTAGTGACATTCATTACTAATTGTCTAAGAGGGCAAAATGAAGCATGTTGTTTCTGTGGATGGCTTTCATATTAAAGCAACTATTAGCTATCGGCCAAAAGTGAGGTAACTCGTAAGTACAAAGCTTGTGAAACCATATATCAGTGAGAAAGTTTTATAGCTTTAGGGTTGCTTGCAAATCAATTCCTTGGAGTGGGGCAGCCATTAGTAGCTTTTAAGACTGCCTAGAGCTGTGTCATTCACTATTGTTTTGACACATTAATGCATTAATGGTATGCATAAGGCTGACATAACTTGTCTGAAATGCTATTATTGTAATTATTTGACATCTTTGACTGGACAGCAAAATTAAGAATGGTAACAAAGGAGTATGTAAATATTAAGACATCCTTTGAGCATTCATTTGTTACCAACAGCACACAATCAGGAAGCTTTTTAAAAATATTTGATATCAGTATGGAATATAAGAAATTCTATCAAAGGAAATAATCATGGAACAAGGGGAGAGTTGCATGAAAATGATGACATGTATACCCATCTAGTCTTTTTTCAGGAGAGAAAAGCCACAATGTAGTGAAGACTATCAGATTTTATGGTCTACTAAGTTCCTTAACAATTACAAAGCTACATTCCTGATGACCTATTATGAAAAAGTCCATTATAAATTGAAACTAATAATAAGAGTGGCAGATTTTGTATTATTTTTCACGCTATAACAGAGTTCCCCACTGGAATTTAACCTAGGATAATTATAACAAAATATAATCTTTTAAAGTATAGCAATTAAGGTTTGCCAGTGGCTATGCAATCAAATGAGTATCATTCCTACTCATGTTCCTCTTTTTTCATTTAAGCAAAACTGGGGTGTGACCTATTAACTGACTTCTTCTGAGATCCCAGGAAATGAATAAAGAAAAATGGGGAATGCCAAAAAGTCTGAATAGGATAGGAGAAAGAATAATATCCTTGAGCAGAGAATATGGGCACAGTCTAATTGTTGGCACTTTTTTATATTAATTAAAAGAAACTACTCCCAAAGAACTCTTCCTAAATGCAACTGCAAAATTAACAGCTAGGCAACAAACTCTCAGGAACAAGGCATCTCCCCACAAGGAAAAATGGCCCAGTCTTGAAATTTCCATATTATCTAAGGCAAACCAGCTAGGGCAGAGGTGGGTTGCTCCCAATTCGGCTGAACTGGTAGTGGTGATTCGGCCTGGGTCGCAGAACCAGCAGTGACCCAGGCTGGCCACACCCCCAAATTAGTTCCCCAGTCTCTTCTGCCATTGCTGGCATGTTTCTGCGCATGTGCAGAACAAATTACAGTCAACTGTGCATGTGTGAGCAACATGCAGCATGTGTGCACACAAAGCAATTGGTACCAACCAGTACAGAAACCCACACCTGAGCGAGGGTAAGTATAACATGATATTATGTGTTTTGCACAGTGACACCTACTTGTTTTGTGCATTATGCTTTTTGTATTATTCTCCCAATCAGTTCTCTAGGATTTATTTTCATTGCACAGGCTAAGATTATTGATTATCCTGTTGAGACCCATTCCTGCACACCACCAATGTAACTAAGTGCTTTGCAAAGTTCATGTTTTGAATTTTAAAATTACCTTTGTCCTCCCTTATTAATTAGACCAGTCCAATCATATCTGACTTTGAGGGCTTTGCAGACCTTGGAGTTGCTTATAGTCTCATGCTTAGACAAGATAACTTCTTAAGATGTGACCTAATTTCCATGTGGGAATAAGTGATCCATCTATAGGAAACTTGATTTGTGTCCTGACTCCTGCCTGTGGAAACGGATATCCTCAGACTCCAGAGCAGTCAATGATCTGCCTATGATAATGAGACCATTGGGCTCTGTCCAGTGACACTTCTGTCTGCTGCTTTGGACTTCAGTTACAAGAAAGGTCTTGTAGGCAAGTTTGAAAGAGATTTGGGAGTGCTCAAAACTGCATGTTTTGAGCACACTCTGCCTGCCATTGCTTGTGATAGTATGATTAAGTAAATGCCTTTGTAAATGAATTCCTTTGTACATGTTTGTATCTAGAACGAGAAAAACTTTGAGGACAGGGTATCAGAAATGAGAACTGGACTCTGATGTTCAGTTTCCCATCCTTCAAAATAATCTACCCCTTTTCCCCTAGTCATTCTAGAACAGGGGTGTCCAAACTTGGGAACTTTAAGACTTGTGGACTTCAACTCCCAGAATTCCCCAGCCAGCTGGCTGGGGAATTCTGGGAGTTGAAGTCCACAAGTCTTAAAGTTCCCAAGTTTGGACACCCCTGTTCTAGACAGTGATATGGATGGCATGTAAATAAAATTGAAAATAATAATAAAACAAAATTAATCTCCCTTTGTTCCATCAGTACTTTGATTTCCATTTTTCCTCTAATTTGGAATTTTTCAACCCATGAGGGACTCTGAAGGAGCCCCCTCCGTTATTATTCTTTGCCATTCTAATCACACATCCACTCCTCTGCTATTAAACTTCATCTCCCCAAAGCAATCCATACCATCCAGGGACGCACTTGACAAACCCCACAAAACAGTCAGCAAACCGACTAGCTAAAATATTCAATAATTCCCAATCTCAGTCCATTGTAAACCTCACACTGAATGCATCTACATTCTGGATCAACAGCTCAGTGCTCTATGTCACATATGGTGTTAAGCATCCATATTAATGCTAATATTACATTGGGGTGGTATCAGGAATTATTCTGTTGAAAAATATTCCTGTAACTATGTGATTGTTTTCTACTAATGCCTGTTATAAATTTCCTTTCTGTTACATTACGCATTATTATTTGGTAATGATTCCTGGATTCATTCAATTCATCAAAAGTCACATGAAGAATTACATATACCCTTAGGGGGTTCAGATTATTCAGTTCTGAGAAAATAATATAACCTAGTTAAAGCAAATGTAAATCATTTAATTTTAGTAAAAAATACTGCTATTCATTTCTGCTGTAATTCTGCAGTAATAAATCTGCAGGCTGCCAGACCATCGCATCCCCAAACAGCTCCTCTGTGGTGAGTTGTCTCAAGGAACAGCTTGCCTCCAGAAGTTGTGAATGCCCCAACACTGGAAGTCTTTAAGAAGATGTTGGATAGCTATTTATCTGAAACAGTATAGGGTTTCCTGCCTAGGCAGGGGGTTGGACTAGAAGACCTCCAAGGTCCCTTCCAACTCTACTATTGTATTATTGTATAAGGAAAGCGATCACAAGGGGGACAAAGGAAGTGATACAAAGACATGTTGAAAGCCTCCTTCAAGTCCCTGGAAATTGACACCACTTCCTGGGAAACCCTGGCACAAGATCGATCGACATGGCACATGCTGATCCACCAAGGCTGCCGGACATCTGATGACAGAAGAACAACCATAGCACAAGAGAAGCGAGCACTCCGCAAAGCCAGAGTTGCAAATGCTGCAACAATGGTGCCCACACATATCCGCCTGACATGTGGTAGAAGATTTCATGCCCATATAGGCCTTACCAGCCACCTGCAGATACATCGTGGACAGCCCACAAACTGATTGATGTCAAGGTCCTCTTCGAACCCAATGGCGAACATCAATTTGAAGGAAATAAAAATTAAAGAGAATGGAAAAGATAAAATTCTCAGAAATATGGCAAATATGGCATTTGCCTTATACAATATAATTAGGAATCCATTAACCATTTTAAGCAGTATCTGAAAACCTAAAACCAACTTCGCTTTTGTCTGTGAAATTCGAGACTATTGGTTTTGTTTCTAACTTTTTCTTTTTCTTGCCTAAATTATTCTTGTTCAAGAAAAAAATACTGATCAAAATGTTTATTCTGGTATTGGAAAATATATGTGAGGAGACCTCCTATTCATATTTAATGAAGGCCATCTTGTTTTGTTTCAAAAAAATATCAGCTTTGCTTTTGTCTTAGGAGATAACTGATACATGAGCTATTCTTCTTTCAAGGTCATGTGTTAGTTCTTACCAAAATGATCCAAATGCAGCACTTTGGTAGAACTTCAAATGCATTGCCATTTCTCAATTACATACGGTAACTTCAACAACAACAGATTTCGTAGTGCATTTTTTAAAAGAAAAAAGTATTGCCATTGTTGGACACATGACTTATGTAAAACTTCAGAGATTTCAATAATCGTGCTGACTTCCTCCCGGATGTATATTAACTCAGTTGATATACTTCTTTGCACAGATGAAAAAGAAATAAGCTGCACTAATCAGCTGATATTGATTCTAGAACCTAGATGGAAGTGTGATTATCATGCTATTGAAGCATGATATCAAAGCTACTCTTGACTTGCATTTTGTTCAGGGTTTTCAATTGCAAATATGAATATAATACTTGCTTTTCATTTACTTCACTATCTCAAGGTCCAGTTCTCAGAAAGTGGAAAGAATGGAGATGCCTAAGCTCTTGACCTTAAAAGCACAGCCATTGTTATGATCAAAGTCAAATTCTTTTAAGAATGACACAGACTAGCAATGGAGAGCACTGAAATGGAATTACTTTCTTTTAAGAGTCTGAGTGGGAAGATTTCTTAATATTACACAAAAAGATTTAATCACAAATGACTCACAAAGGAACCATGCTGTTGAAATCAGTGGAACAAAGCCAGTTTAAATGGACTGTTAATTGTTCCCACTCTTACAATTTAGCCCATTTAGTAGAAAAAAGGTAATCCCAAGCATTTTAGTTGACACCAGATAGGACATTTAAAGAACACATATAATCAAATTTTATATGAGCAGTCTTACCTATTTTCTATACCTGTAGCACAATTAAAAGTTAATAGATATTTTTCACAATTAATAAAATGATAATGGATAATGGGAACAATGAAATGAGCCAAAATTTATCAGAACGGCTTCACAATGTAGCAAAGTGACTACAGCATGTAGATTTAAGATAATAAATATTACAGTGGCTATAATTACTTATTCAATGTGATTCTGGTGCTTCGTTCCATGGAAGATAAGTTTATTGACATTTTTGTCAAAACTAAGTAACCAAACAGCTTCTGTAATAATGCATTATTATTACATGTATATCTAGATAAATTTAATTGCCAATAGGAACTCATTTCTACATCCAGGATTTCAGAAACACATTTCTGAAACATCCACTGATCTACAATTGTCTGCTTTGATTGGTAATAACAAGCCAAGGTCACAAGATACATTACCCAAATCTTATGCTTCAAAACATGTTCTATCATTTACTTATGATCCTTCCATTTCATATGATTTCAAAAAGTTTAGACTGAAGGCAAATAGTTTCTTGAAATTAAGCAAATCTGCAGCCCTTGAGACCACTTTGTGCGTCATCTTGAGTTTCAGAGAAGACTGGCAAAATATAAATGTCATCAAGCAGGTACATGATTAGAGAAAAAAATAATGATTTAATTGTTTACCAAGTAATCCTGAATGATCTAGCAGATCAGTAATTGATAGGAATGTAGCTTCTATTAAGTGTAATTGGAGATTTTGTAATTTAAAACATAAAATGACATACTCTAGAACTAAAATTTACTTATCGCTTTACTTCTACAGAGGTTCCAAATCTGGTTTTTTATAGTGTTATTGGCCTGATTAACTCATGGAAATTATCCTGTGAAATTCTAGACATAGTTGTTTTCTGCTTGCTGTACATTCATATTTAACTTCTTTTCTTAGTCAATGAAAATTCACCAACCTGAACAGTGGAATTAGCTTACTGATTATGAAAAAGTGTGAGGAACTATGTTGCTGACAGATATAGTAATAGCAATAGCACTTAGACTTATATACGCTTTACAGCCCTCTCTAAGCAGTCAGCATATTGCCCCCAACATTTTGGGTCCTAATTTTTACCCACCTCGGAAGAATGGAAGGCTGAGTCAACCTTGAGCCAGTGAGATTTGAACTGCCAAATTGCAGGCAGCTGGCAGTCAGCAGAAGTAGCCTGCAGTACTTAACCACTGCGCTACCATGGCTCATAAGATATGCCATCTCTTACGTGATCATTCCTTAGGAAGTATCTCTTTGCCCTGTCACCCAAGGTCTTTCCCCCACATCAGTACACCTACTAAAGATCTAATTAAACCGAAGAGATTTTCTGCGAGAGATTTCACCATTTAAGGATTGAAAGCATTTAATACATGGTGCTAATCATTTGAAATCCTTTCGTTTCAGAGCAGGTGACATTTACTAGAATAGTTCAAGCGAATTATTGAATCCTAAAGTTCATTGGACAAGTACAGTGTGACATAACTTAAAACTGATAAAATGCAAACCTGAAATCTGAAAAAAATTATAGATGTTATCTGGCAAACAAATACATCGCTACCAAAATAAATGTCAACCCTATATTTCTCTTATATACTTATTTTAGGCTGTGATTATTTAACATAAAAATCACCTAATATAGGTTTCCCTCCAATATATTATTAGCCTCTTCTTCCTATTATGATTCATCTATCAGCAATATTTACTTGCTCAAGTTCTTCTCTGGAAAGAAGAGGAAAGACTGAATATGCTATTCACCCAGCACCTCAATTCTGAAAGTAGATAGGCCCATACACGGTGGATGCAAGGGACGCGGTGACTCAGTGGCTAAGATGTTGAGCTTGTGGATCAGAAAGGTCAGCAGTTTGCTGGTTTGAATCCCTAGCGCCACATAATGGAGTGCACTCCCGTTACTTGTCCCAGCTTCTGCCAACCTAGCTGTTCGAAAGCACGTAAAAATGCAAGTAGAAAAATAGGAACCCCAAATATGTGGGAAGGTAACAGAATTCCATGCGCCTTTGGCGTTTAGTCATGCCAGCCACATGACCACAGAGAACGTCTTCGGACAGTGCTGGCTCTTTGGCACTGCCCCCTTGAGTCAGGAACGACTAGCACATATGCGCGAGGAGAACCTTTACGTCCGACATGTAGGAAACTGTCCTTTAATCATTCTTTCTTGGCTCTCTCTATATTTTCATTTCCACTCACTCTCTATTACAGTTTCAAAAAAATCAGAATGACATCGTTGTTCCAGAAAAGAAATTAATCTGAGAGAAACATACATTGACTTGTTTGCCAATCAAAAGTAGGTACTGTATACCACATTGTAGCATTTTGTCTATGCCAGGGTTTGGCTCAACAACAACACAGAATGCATCATCTCATGAAGGAGAGCTCATATCAAAAGCTCATCTTTAGATTTTCTTCCCTTTCAAACTGCATTATCTGCAATGATAATTAGTTTAATTATTTCCTAATCGTGTCATGTGGAAACTAGGATCTGCTTGCCTTTCAGTTGCATTCCCATAGGAAACATACAATTTTTATTACATGCCCTGAATATGTATGAAGAATAATGTCCCTTTGGAAATTAGGTAATTTAAGTCATATTGCTGCATACCAATTTATTTTACTGGAGTTCTGTTTTATAAAAATGATAGCACTTTGGCAGCAATTATTAGTTATAATTATAGTTATTGTAAGATACCTTTAAGGCTTTTTTCCCCCAGTGAACAGCATACTTTTCATGCTCTAGAAGATTTGCTAGACACAAACAAATGGCTACAATTGAGTTTTGGCACATACATGGTTAAATGTACGTGGCCAAATGTATTTTTTCCAATGTATGGGGGGAAATGTCCATGATCCTTTTCATACATATTGAAAGACTCATCCAAATACTTAAATAGGACCCCGAAAAAATCTTACTCCTGGACAGATTTATATAATCCAATATTAATCATTATTTATTTATGAACACAAATGGCCCATGCTAAATTGAGGGAATAAATGATAAGTATATGCTATACTATTTCATTGTATACATGATGTACAATAACAATAAAGACTATGATAATGATGATATCGTTCCTTATATATTGAATATGAACCATACTGTAAATTGTTTCATTAATGTGAAGCGGTATATAAGTCTTAGTACTATTGCTATTAATTTACCTGAGAATAAATACTATTGAATTCACTATTTGTTTCTTGTCTATAGGACTTGTATACTGAGAACAAACTTAATACAGTAGTCTTTGACTTACAACCATTTGTTTAGTGCAGTGGTGGATTGCTAATATTTTTACTACCAGTTTGGGCATGTTCCTGCGCACGACACTATCCAGACGGGTGGGGGGAGCCTTCCGCTGCTGCTACTACCGCTTTGCCCAATCCGGGACAAACCAGAAGCAACCACCTCGGATTTAGCGACCATTTGAAGTTACAATGACACTGAAAAATGTGACTTATGACCAGTTTTTCATACTTACAACTGTTGCAGCATCCCCATGGTATTGTGATCAAAATTTGGGGTGCTTGGCAACTGGCATGGTTGCAGTGTCCCAGGGTCATGTGACAAGGGTCACTTCTGACAAACAAAGTGAATGAGGTAGCCAAATTCACTTAACAACCACATTAGCAACTTAACAACTGCAGTGATTCACTTAACAACAGTGGTAAGAAAGGCTGTAAAAATACAGCAAAACTCAACTTTCTTGCTTGGCAACGGAAATTTTGGACTCAATTGTGGTCATAGGTTGAGGACTACCTTTAGAAATTTTAATAAATCTATAAATGTAGTGCAGAAAGAAAATATTCCCACAGAACTCTATAATGTACTTCATTTGTGAAATGCATTATGGTAAAGAAGTTTACTTACTTACTCCTGAGCAAAACACTTCTAGAGGCTGCTTGGACAGTAGGAAATCAACAATGCTACATGCATTTGCAGAACTGAAAGGAGAGGAAATGATTGGCAGGGCTAAATAGACCAGCTGCCAAGGAAGCAATAAATTTTCCTGGGACTCGGCCTTCCATCGTGTTCATATTTCATAGTAGCACAGAATGTTTCCTGCTAGAAATGCAAGGTCTTTCTCCTTAGACTCCGTGTATTAGCTAGTAACCATTCTTGTGTAAATCAAAGGGTTTTGATTGGTTCTTTTGGCAAATCAAAACAAGAATATTTATAGTCAATGCTGTATTTCTGTAAATGCAAAGGAATGTGCTAACTACTGACAACAGATCAGATACAACATTGCTGGAAACATTTTCCCAGCATTCTTGATGCTGGTTTATCCTTGCACATATAATTTCTTTACATGTTAGTTGGGTCAAAATATTAGCCAACATTTACTCAGCTTAAGCCAAGTACAATTCATTGTTAGCAGTGATTATAATGCTACTTGGCCAGCAACTTAACACTAGATCAGGGGTGTCAAACTCAAGACCCGTGGGCTGGATTCAGCCCATGGGGGGGTTTAGATCTGGTCCGCAGGGCTGCCCTGGTAACAGTGAAGGACCGGCACATAGTGCCTCTGTCAGTGAAAATGGGGCTTGGGGGGACCCCTCCCAGGCTCCATTTTCAGCTGGGACAGCCTCCTGCATCCCTCTGCCAGCAAAAACGGAGTTTAGGGGGGCCATGCGCACACACCCCCCGAGCTCCATTTTCACTGGCAGAGGGCTGCAGGAGGCGGTCCTAGCCAAAAACGAGGCCCCGGGGGGGCACATACAGCCCCTCCAAGCTCTGTTTTCGCTGGCAGAGGGCCCTCAATAAAATTGAGTTTGACACCCCTCCACTAGATCATCCTGGAGACTAAATCATCCTGTACATAAAAGGTATGCTTCTCTTTTTTCATTTTGCAGCCCAAATATGGTAGGATTGTTACCTGCAGAACACATATTATCACAATTTGTACCAATTGTTCATACTACAGGAATTCTGGCATTTGCAGTTTTGATAGGTAAGAGGATAAATTATGAAATATAATAGAACCCAACGATGATTGGCAAACTTATCTCATCAACCTTCTCTCCCCAAGAGATAACATGACCAGAGTTGATCATCAGTAGCAAGAGCTCATCTCACTTTATACTGAAAAATGGCATAGTATTAAAGTTTGTGATTCCAATACAATACAACTAATGACAGTGCTAGATTATACCCTATGGTCCTTTTAAATGCAGAACTGGCTCCCAGGATTAGCTCATTAATCCTGAATGATAGATTGTAATTTAATCATAAAACATAAAGGAGCATAGGAAGCCAAGCATCTATTGTCTCAATTGTCTTCATTACTCTGCTTTAGATTTAATGTGGCACCCTAAGGCTTTGAGAATCAAAGCAATGCAAAAAAAAAAAAAGGCACAGCATATCATTATTTACAGAAATACTCTTCAAACATTCAAAAATTCAATTAAAGCCAATATACTGCTAATTAAAATTTCATCTATGCTTTTACTACACTATGTTACAAACTGTTAGCAAAAAAACACGTCAGATTGTGAATATTCTTTGGTTGCTAACTAATACAAGTATATTAGGAATTTCATGTATTGACCTTATGATATACAACCAGCTGGAGAACATCTCATTTTGTATGTCAGGCTGATTATCATTTGCAGTAATTTTTAAAAAAAGTATAAAACTATAGAGTTCTGGATACATAAAATCTGTTAGCAAAGTTACATAAAAAGCAATATGAACTTCTTTCTTTCCCTACATTTACAGTCTATTCTTTCTTTCACGTTTATGCTATGTAAAAATGGAACACCGACAGGCATACACACATGAACACACACATATATGTCTAGTGCATGTGCATGTCTGTATATATAGATTATTTTAAAAGTTCCAATGAACAGCAAACATGCATGGGAGTCTGCTGTAGGTAACCTGTCTCATTTCCTGTTCTCTGGTCATTAAATGACAATCACAAGAACATATTTGTTGCTTAGTGAATTAGGCCTTCAAACTAATCTGATTTCAAATATCAACAGAGCACTGGTATTGGCAATCCCTGGTACTTGTCCTCAGCAGACTCATCTATTTTAACTTCTTTTACAAATTGGATTATAAACAATACAATTTGCCGTGGTCATCTGCTGTGAGGTACGGCAGATTTTAGTACTACTACGGCACAGCTCTGTGGCATAAAGCAAAATGTTTTGAAATTATGAAAGATGGATAAATGAGGGGGAAAGAGACAATAATTTTTAGGGCTGTGCTCTACCTTGCATTTGATTGAGGGGGGGGGAGGGCTTCATATAATTTGAAGCAGTGTTGTTCAAATTCTAATTTCATGTGACCTACATTTTACATTAAGCAAAAGTCTAGAATCAAAACATTTAACATTTTCAGTCTTTTGTAAAGGATCATTTCTCCAAGGAATCCATATTAAATCCAATGTATTCTTGCCATCTCATTTTGATACATCCATCCATCCGTCTGAAATAATACAAGGCAAAGCAACAGCAATGATCTACCGTATTTATCGGCGTATAACACGCACAGGCGTATAATACGCACCTTCATTTTAAGAGGGAAATTTCAGGAAAAAAATTTAAATTTCAAATAAAGAACTTTGAAGCAAAATAAGGGTAGCTCAGAACTTTTTTTTATTAATATTATTACCACTTATAAGGTAAATAATGTAAAAGGACAGTAAAAGCAACTGTTTTAACAAAGAAACTTGGATATTCTGTTTTTACAAAAGTTTACTCAGAAATCGCTATCTGGGAAACCAAGAAACTCTTCATCTTCACTGCTATCTTCAAAATCGCAATGAACACTGCTGCTTTCACTGCTACTATCTTCATAAATCAGCTCATCTTCTTCACCATCCGAAGCTCATACCTCTTCATGAATCTTTGGCACCATGATGCTGTTCCTTTGAAATCATGTATTTGCAACTCTTTGCTGATTTTCACTGCTTGAATAATGATCATTTTTGTTGATAAAGCAATACCAGCTTTTCTATGATTAAGTACAAATTCCTTCACCTGTTCTTCTAATTTTGGCCATTTAGCAATACCACTGCGAAAATTGCATTTTGTTTTTGATAATGTCTTGAGTTTTTCTTCCATTTTTCGCCACTCTCGTATTGTGCATTCTGTTGGTGGCTCTCCAAAATGCCTTGCTGCAGCCCTATTTCCATGTTGCTTGGCATATTCCACAACCTTCAACTTGAAAGCAGCTGTATATGCTCCACGCTTTTGTTTTAAATCCATTAGGGATACCAGTAGTAGGGAAATACCGTAAGTACGGTTTTGAATGCAGTTTTTTTCAGCGTCAGAGTGTCAGGATGAGTCACACTGCAGTGGTATACCTGACGGGTACAAGTTCTCCTGCCTCAGACAGCAAACTCTCGCGAGTCTGCAAACTCTCGCAGTGCAGAGCGTTACCGTGGTTACGCTCCGACGGCCGCGAGAATTAGACGTGAGGAAGGCGCGGGTTGCCTGGGCTTGCCGTTGCCTACTGATTGCCGTTACTCACACTCCACACGCTGCTACTGATCCACTCGCTGCTGTGCGGTATGTACATTATATCCGCGGTATATATGGTGTATACGGTACTTGTTAATACTGTAAAAACATGGCTTCTTAACATTATATCGGGGTATAACACGCATACATAATTTGTCCCCTATTTTTCGGGGGGGAAAGTGCGTGTTATACGCCGATAAATACGGTATGTAATAATAAATACATAAAAATAGAGATTTTCATAATCCAAAGCTGGAAGTGGTTAATTTACAATGATTTCAGAGCAATCAAATCTACAATGAATCAGACATCTGGGAATATAGAACTGTAGGAACTGGAAGAATACTCAGTTTACAATACAATACAATAATACAATAGTAGAGTTGAAAGGGACCTTGGAGGTCTTCTAGTCCAACGCCCTGCCTAGGCAGGAAACCTTATACCATTTCAGGCAAATGGCTATCCAGTTTATATGATTAAGAGAAGAAACCATTTGTTACTGATTCCTGTCTCATCAAAAATAAAACAAGAAAAGTAAGCAGGCAGAATTAAATACGGTATAGTACCAGGTTAGTTGATCAGAACGGGACATAACAGAAGTATCTTCTCCTAGTTTAAGGTAGTTTATGTCGGTGGGGGGGGAGAGAAAGGGGAAGTCAAGGCAAGGAGCTCAGTTCAACGGCATCCGGACCTCACGAAAAGCAAGCAATTCTAGTACAAATCAGCTATCCTGAAAATAGATTTGATTTTGTGGAGGTAGGAACAGAAGGGGTTTAAATGCAGTATGAAGGAAAATTTGTACTTTTACAAATTTGCAGAGTTACAGAAGAATCAGATCTGCTTGACCCAACTTATAAATAAATAAATAAATAAATATTTATTTCTTAGCCGCACCCTCTCCCGAAGGACTCGGGGCGGCGTACAATGAAACATATGAAATAAATATGTGGACAAAACAAACATATAACAGAGACATATACCGAGACATACACAAGGAGGAGGTTGGCTGATGAATAAAAAACAATTAGAATACAGTGATTAAAAAACCCCTAAATAATTAAATATAATTAAAATACCCAATTAAAAACCCGTCAGGAGCGATATGGTTAGATCAAAGTTGAGCCAGGCCAGCTACTTGGAATAGGTGGGTCTTAAGCTTAATACGAAAGGAGCGGAGGTCAGAGGTATTCCTAATATCCGGAGGGAGGTCATTCCACAGGGCTGGGCCCGCCACAGAGAAGGCTCTACTCCTAGGCGCCGCCCCCGACACTGTCTAGTGGACGGCACCTGGAGGAGGCCCTCTCTGTGCGAGCGGATTGGTCGCAGGGATGTATGGGGCAGAATACGATCCCGCAAGTAACTAGGTCCTGAGCCATGGAGCGCTTTAAAGATTGTTATCAAAACCTTGAAACGCACCCGATAGACCACAGGAAGCCAGTGCAGCTCGCGCAGGAACGGTGTCACATGGGAGTACCTAGTACTCCCCATAATTACCCGCGCGGCTGCGTTCTGGACCAACTGTAGCCTCCGGGTGCATTTCAAGGGAAGCCCCATGTAGAGAGCGTTACAGTAGTCCAAGCGAGACGTCACCAGCGCATGAGTGACTGTGCGTAAGGCGTCCCGGTCCAGTAGGGGGCGCAATTGGCGCACCAGGCGAACCTGGTGGAACGCCCCCCTTGCCACGGCTGTCACATGGTCATCCATGGACAGCCGGGCATCCAGGACGACGCCCAAATTGTGCGCCCGCTCCACAGGGGCAAGTTGAATGCCCCCAATGGCCAATGATGGAGTTAATTGGCTGAACCGGGGAGCTGGTACCCACAGCCACTCCGTCTTGGAGGGGTTGAGCTTGAGTCGGTTGTCATCCATCCAGATCCGTACGGCTTCCACACACCGGGACATCACTTTGATAGCCTCGTTGGGGTGGTTCGGGG
Organism: Natrix helvetica; assembly: GCF_964273705.1. Classification (NCBI taxonomy): domain Eukaryota; kingdom Metazoa; phylum Chordata; class Lepidosauria; order Squamata; family Natricidae; genus Natrix; species Natrix helvetica. Next base: position 19,905,180 of record NC_138558.1, read on the forward strand.
TGGAAAAGTACAGCTGAGTATCATCAGCGTACAGGTGGTATCCCACCCCGAAACCACGGATGATCTCACCCAGCGGCTTCATATATGTATTGAACAGGAGTGGCGAGAGGACCGACCCCTGTGGCACCCCACAAGTAAGGGGGCGTAGGGTCGACCTCTCTACTCCTGCCAACACACGCTGCGTCCGGCCAGAAAGGTAGGAGCCGAACCACCGCAAAACGGTGCCCCGGACCCCCAACCCCTCCAGCCGGCGCAGCAGGATACCATGGTCGATGGTATCAAAAGCCGCCGAGAGGTCTAATAGGACCAGGATAGAGTAACAACCTCTATCTCTGGCCCTCCAGAGATCATCCACCAACGCGACCAAGGCCGTCTCCGTGCTGTGACCGGGGCGGAAGCCGGACTGGCGCGGGTCTAGATAATCATTTTCCTCCAGATGTCGTGGAAACTGGTAGGCCACCACACTCTCTACAACCTTCGCCAAAAAGGGAAGGTTGGAGACAGGACGATAATTGGCCAGCTCCAAAGGGTCCAGGGAAGGCTTCTTGAGCAAGGGTCTCACCACCGCCTCTTTCAAGGTGGCCGGGAGAGACCCCTCGCTCAACGAAGCATTCACTAGGCCCAGGAGCCAGTCTCGTGTAACCTCCCAGGATGCCAGTACAAGCCAGGAGGGGCACGGGTCCAATAAACATGTGGTGGGTCGCAGTCGTCCACGCATTCTGTCCAAATCCTCGATGGCAACCAAGTCAAACTCCTCCCAGATCGATTCCTCAAGACTCGCCATGGACGTCTCCATTGGACCACTGACAGGGACCCAATCCCTCCGGATTTGAGCGATTTTATCCTGCAGATATTTACCAAATTCCTCTGCCCTGCCCTGTAGAGGGGCCTCCCGCGGCCTCTGAAACAAGAGGGAGCGGGACACCCGAAACAGGGCGGCAGGGCGGTTCTCCGCGGATGCAATGAGAGTGGCACAATATTGGCGTTTGGCCACTCTCAATGCCACAAGGTATGTCCTTAAATGGGCTCGTGCCTGTGTTCGATCAAATTCGGAGCGAGAGGATCTCCAACGACTCTCTAGACGTCTCTTGCGGCATTTCATCACCCTTAGCTCCTCAGTAAACCAAGGGGCCAGGGTGGATTGTTGCCGCCGGAGAGGCCGCAAAGGCACCACCCGGTTCAAGGCCCCGGTAGTCGCATTATTCCACGCGACCACCAGGTCCTCTACCCGGGGGCGGGTCAAGGTTACAGGAGGTGGCCCAAGCTCCATCTGGAACCTATCAGGTTCCATCAGGCGCCTGGGGCGGAACCATCTGGTACTTTCCGGTTCCGCCTCCCCGCAGCGGGAGGTAGCACCAGGGAAGTCAAGACGAAGGAGTGAGTGATCTGACCATGACAGGGGAGTGATGGTTAAGTCCCCTCCTCCCAGATCACTCAGCCACTGGCCAGAGACAAAAACAAGGTCCAGAGTGTGTCCTCCCTCATGTGTCGGGCCCTGAATCATTTGAGTCAGGTCCATGGCTGTCATGGAAGCCATGAACTCCCGAACCCCCTCTGATGCTTCTCCCATCGATGGCAGGTTAAAATCCCCCATCACTAAAAGTTTGGGGGTCTCAACCGTCACCGATGCGATCAGCTCGAGGAGTTCGGGCAGGGCCGCTGATGTATAGCGAGGAGCCAGGTATACTATCAGCAGGCCCAACTGTCTCCCAGGGCCCCATTTCACAACAAGGGATTCACATCCGGACGTCTGTGGCACAGTAGACTCCCTCGGCTCTAAGTCCTCCCGAATAATTACTGCCACCCCACCGCCCCTTCCCTGGGCCCGGGGCTGGTGAAATGCTCGGTAGCCTGGTGGGCACATTTCCACGAGGGGAAGACCTCCCTCGTGGCCCAACCAGGTCTCCGTTATTCCCGCGAGGTCCGGCTCCCCCTCTAAAATTAGATCGTGAATGAGGGGGGCCTTGTTAACAACGGACCTCGCATTGCATAACAACAGCCTCAGGCCTTGGGTCTGTAACTCTTGACCACCTAGAACGCGGGGGTTGGTACAAGCGACCGGGTGTAACCAGCAACCACGGTCTCCCAACCGACTGTAAGTTCTTAATCTGTCCTCGTATCTGCCCCTCCCTGCGACCGTTGGAATTAAAGAGCCCTGTATAGGAATGATATCCTCCCCCTCCTCCTCCCTTCCGCTCCTTCTGCTCGCGACCACACCTGGAGGCCCGGCTCTCACATCGCTCCTGATCTGACCCACCCACCCCACAACCCCTGAGCCCCCACCCCTACAAATTTTTAAAAAACAACTAACTAAAAACCCCCTAAGTCTCCGCTTCCTCCACCTCTCGGGATTAATAAATCCGTCATCAAGGTGGGCCCTCGAAAGGGCGGAGGGCCACACCTGCGAGAGGGGGGACTCTCGCAGTAGGATCAGGTCTGACCTTAAATACATAGAGTGTTAAAAGAGTTCGTCGTTGGGGCTTAGGGTCTATGCTGAAGATGTCATAATCCAGTAAAAATTTGAAAAGCATGGTTGCAGCAAAACAGAATAGTCCAGTCATTAGTCTTAGATGGGGGGGGGGGGTGATGGTGATAGGTTGGTTAGATGACAATCAAGAGGTGGGGGCGGTGGGTGGTAGGTGGCGGATGGCAAGGGGTAGTTGGACTGTAGTTGGAATAGGCAGGGGGCAGATGGTCAATCAGCAGTAAATCATATAGGGTAGGAAGAAGTCCTCTAGGGCTCACGCAGATGGAATCCGGGGCAGTTGTTAATAAATAGTCAGCAGGGGGGGTAGGTGGGGTGCAGTCAGAGTGCACGATGATAAGGGCCTCCTGGCAATCCACCAACAAAGCTCCCCCCCCCCGGTCTCTATACAGCCTCCTGAATCGTAGTCCTATTCCTACCAGGTCCTCGGCTTTTAATCCTGCCTTGGCCTGCAGCTGCGAATTTGGCCCCCAAACCACCATTCCAGGCCCCAACGCCGCTCCCACCGGCCTCCCATCGGCCTCCAGCTTCCTTCTCGGCCTACCCATCCAGTCTTTGCCGGCCTCAAAGGTTCCGGCCGGTCTCCAATCCTCTCAAATTCGGCCAACATGGTTTTTAAGCCTTTTCAAACCTCCCACAGCTACCTTTCACAACAAGCTGCAAGCCGAGGGATTTGGCGTCCGGCGCTTCCAGCCTTCGCCACCTCAATCCACGGTCCCAGATGGTCCTAGGTCACCAGCCTCCAACCTGAAGTCCAAATTCGGCATCGCTGGTATCGGCGCGCCTCCGCACACTCCGTCCGCCATTTCGAGGCCGTCTGCCTCTCCTTCAATCGGCTCCAAACGCAGACGGCCTCGAACTTGCCATGTATTCACGGATATCATAAAAAGCAGAGCATTTAAATTGTTCCAGAACTTTGACGTTGAATACTGAACTGGTTATGTTATTGCATTAAAATGTTCAATGTCAATAAATAATAATAGCACTAAAATTATACTGATAACATACAATTCTTTTGAAACTTCCTGAAACTACTGGGTAGCAGTATTCTTTTTCTCAGCACATACAGTTTTAACTGCTATGAATTTTTTAAATTAGGCCTGATCAAAATAAATCCTATTTTTACCACATCTTTAATAGTATTGATAGTCAGAATTAAAGCTGGAATAAAAATAACATCAGTAAAATGAGACTTGTTACTAACAAGTTTAGTGAAAAGATTTTGCTTTGTAGATAATGATGCTAACACAGGATTTTTGAAATTAATTTAAAAAGGCAGCACTTTGTTGTTATGGCTTGAAAACGGTTGTTTTCCTGTCTACTTTGTCATAATCAAAGTGATGTAATTTCAGCTTCCCCCAAACTTTCATTTGAATGTTTTAAATAAAAACAATTTACTACAAAATTACATCAAACCACCCAAGAAAACCACCGAACAGAATATTGTAAGCCATTTTCTGGCATATACTTTGCAGCGGAAAGTGTTCACAGTTTGAAGAAGGCATTTTGTGATTTATGTAACTCGGGAGAACACTTTAAGTTCCCCCATTCAATCAGAGCATTATTACACTGTTCTAAGAGCAAAGGAAACCATTTAGCAATCAAGAAAAACATTCAGGCCATGTATATTAGGCGTACAATCACTACTTTCCCTGCACTGTTTAAAGACTTAAATTGCACAACAATAATGATGTTCTCTTTTACAATGAAGTGTCTTCTTATCCCTAAGTGACTTCCTTTGAAAGAAAGATAAAGCAACAGAAAAGCAGGATCAATCGCAAATGTTTTCAACCAGCTGAGTCAATACAGCCAACCCAGCAGGCCATTGCAGGAATAAAGTCAATATATAAACAGCAAACTGTGACTTCACTGACATTTTTGCTGTATAAATAGTTATAGCAAGAGCCCAAACAAGAGGAATGTAAAAAAAAATAGTGTTTCGTAGACAAACGGCATTCAGATACATCTAATCTCTTTAATGGGTGACAATGGCACTTCCTAGAATTACTGTGGTTGGTACAATTGTACCAAAGTGAAACTTCCAACTGAGCAAATTATTCAAGGCTGATGGGCAAACCAGTCCAAACCGGCTGAATACCACCTCTGGTACACTCCAAATATCTACCACAACTCTGTAACCAAATCAAGCAATTCTCTGCAGCAGTAACAGTTCTGGAGCATTAATAAAATGTTCCCCACTTCTTAATCCTCTGCAATGCCAAAGATAAAGCAGAATTTTATGCGGTGACATTGGAGTTAAGCCTACAATTAGCCTCTCCATTGAGTGCTTGCAGATACTTCAAGTTGATATACATCTTGGGTCAGTCTGATTGATTAAGCATGCTGCATACAGTACAGCTTTCAGTTCTGTTTTGACTAGAACTCCCCAAATTTTCAGAGAGCAACTTGAAGGGCATCCAGTAGTATCGTGTTGGTGTATCTAAAGATACTGCAGAGCAGAAAATTATCAGCAGAGTTAAAAACAGGACGGATGGGTTTTTATATTATCTCCTAACCCATAGCGCAAGATAAGATACCGTGATTAGAAAGGAAGGTTATTTTATAACACTGACATTTACTTGATGAAGAATAAATTAAAATAGCCTTTGGAAATATCAACAACCCTATTATGAATAAGTTATAAAAGAACATTAGAATTGTGCAAACATACCATTTAGAATGATATAAAGCTTCACCTAATAGCTAGCAGTAACAATTTTTGAGACAGATGTTTATTTAAATAACTAATAGTGGTATAAAAACCATCTTGCAATATTTTACATTACCTGAGCAGTTTCAAGATACGATATTAGAAAAAGTCAACTTTTTCCATTAAGGTCAATCTATGGCAATATCAGCAAGCATATAATGTAGTTTTTTCACATGAGAGTGGAAGAGGTAAATTCAAATCCACATGGTACTGTACTATGAAATGTAATTTTTCATTCCTTCAGGGCAAGAAAGGTTTTTAAGTTAATTGCTGTTTTATTCAGAAGAAGCAGAATGCTGATTTCTGAAATGCTTCAGGAGTATAATTACAATCATGTTAACAGTATAACTTAGTTTATTACAAAATTATCTTCCGATTTAACACTCTTCTGTCTTTTTGTAAATTTGACCTTTTTTTACAGCAAAATATTATGTAATTAGTCAGTGGAAAGTGATGAACATAGTTTTAAATGTAATCCTAATGGAATCATGATGCGTATTCAAATGACAATATTAAGAACTGAGATTGCTTAAATTAACTTAGAAAAGTACAAATTGTGCCTATAACATTTTAAATAATTTAAAATTAAGTTTTTAAAATGTTCTAATTAAATTGTGAGATGTCACATTTCCCAGTAAATATTTTACTATAATATTTTAATTTTTTTTCATATTGTTTATCCACAGCAATCAGCTTTGAAATACAGGTTTCAATTACACAGCACAACTCATCTCTTAACTTAGTCCTTGCTTTTATCAGGAATATCAGCAGTATAAAACCAAAATACTTAATTTGGCAATACTTAAAACATCTCACCCACACACTGATATTAATTAGCCTAGATCTATGAAAAGGTACCATTACATTAGGTAAAGGAAAACGTTCCCCTCACACATATGTGCTAGTTGTTCCCAACTCAGGGGGGCGGTGTTCATCTCCGTTTCAAAGCTGAAGAACCAGTTTTGTCCGAAGATGTCTCCGTGGTCATGTGGCCGGCATGACTAAACGTTGAAGGTGCACGGAATGCTGTTACTTCCCAGCAAAGTGGTCCCTATATTTCTACTTGCTTTTTTACATGCTTTCAAACATCTAGGTTGGCAGAAGCTGGAACAAGTAATGGGAACTCACTCCGTTATGCAGTAGGGATTCGAACCGCCGAATTGCCAAACCTTTCTGATCGACAAGCTCAGTATCTTAGCCACTGAGCCACCACGTCCCTTTTATATTACATAGAAGCATTTGTCCTAAACTACACGATTCCCTTAATTTTACTAATATTCCAGTTTATATTTAATCTTGGCCAAAACAATATATAAAGCACAGTACTGATGAGAAAAGTCGGGCAAAAATAAAAAGAGAACTAACAGAGGAGGAAAGGGGCTAGCACAGAACACTGGCTGATGGATCCATTTTGAATCCAACATACACTAAACAGTATGTACACATTATGCTATTCTATCTTGGCCTAGAAATGCTAGGAGCAGAATAGATATAAGAAATAATAAGCCGAAGAAACTAAAAGAAACACAAGAAAATGAAAAACTAATTCAGACCGACACTATGCAATGGTAGCAAACTGCTACTATTGCTTCCATGTACTATTCTTTTATTCTTTAAAGATTTCATCTTTCTACTTTTCAGGGTCTCATCAAGTCCATCCACTCACGGTCTCTCTCTATCTCTTTCCCTTAAGCCATTCACTATTCATATATCTGTCTAAAATAAAGCTGTGCTGTCAAATATCAGTATGTCATAAAATACCTGGATATGCCTATTCCTTTAAAATAAAATCTAGATTGTTTCAGGAAAGAATTGTACAATTTTACAGGTTACTGGAAAAAAAGGTTCTTGTCTTTAAAACTGGACAACTTGCATTCTTGAATGCCCAATTTTATCTACAGTCTTTTAATCCAGATGGAGTGAAATAATCTGACTGACAGACGTATACCTCATTTTTCAAGTGTGTGAAGAAAAGAAAATTGGCTTTTATATGTGTAAATAGATACAACACCTCGAGCCAATATTTTAGATTGTAGAGCGGAAGAACATTTAAATTCACTTATTCATTATTCAGAAACAAATTAAAGAATATAAATCTTAACAAGGTATGTTTTGTAGTTATTTCTAGTAATCAATAAACACGCATTAACTTTTATCACTTAATAATTTGAATGGCAATTATGGCAAACAACCTACTATAAAACTTTCAAATGTAACTAAATATCATTGTCTGGTTTTCTCCCTAAAGCGTTCTACTTCGAATGAATTATCAAAGCAAGTTCTTAAACTTAAGGTACACATTAAAATAAAGAGCAGTCCTCCCAAAATTCAGAAGGCAACAAAAACATAATATTGCAGGGATTATTTTTTAAATAAAATCCTTGCTTCCCTGATCATATTAAATGTGCACACTTGATATTTCCACTAAAAGCAGGCCATTCATCTAGCTCCTTTTTCTAATTCAATTAAAATAATTCTTTAATGATTATCTACCCATACTGGATCACATATCTTCAAGTTCATGTTATTGCAATCATCTCAAAAACAATCTCATGCTTGTTAGATAAGAAACCTAAAAACCATGTTAAGCTGATAGAAAGTATGTTAATGAAAGAACATGACACTCCCTGGTGGCAGGGAGTCAGAACTTCCTCATAAGACTTATTCAAATAGATTTGGTGAACCGGTAGCTCCAACTATCAGCTGGGAGTGAACCGGTTCACCCCGACTTTCAGCTGGGCCTGCCCGCCCACCTGCCCCTGCGCTATACTCACCTGTATTCCCTTTTCTGAAGCCCAGCTAATAGGCACGGCAGAGCGGATTGCCGCACCTCAGTTGTTTTGCACCAGGGCTGCAGTAGAAGGTAAGTTTTTAAATGCACTGTGCACGCGCACAAGCGAAGCGAAGTGTACACTCAGCGAATTGGTTTTTACACTGGTTGAATCCCGCCACTGTTGATAAGGGTAGCAATGTCCTTGCATAAAACTACTTTGAATACTCTAGAGCAGGAGTGTCAAACTGGCGGCCTGCAGGCTAGATGCATCACATGCAGGCAACACCCACTCTCAATCTGCAAGAAAACATCTGCAAGAAAACAAGCAAGTTCAGAGAGCACTAAGGACCCCTAATAGTAATCTCAATGATCTATTTTGAAGTGACCTGAAAAAGCAGCTGTTTTATTTTCCTTCATAACTTCATAATCTCTTGCTTTTTCTTTCACTCTTACCTACCACATTTCCTTTTTACTGTAGTTTGCTTTTATACATTTGGACCCAACGAGGAACTAACCTTTCTATATTTGTGTATAATATTGTAACCATCTTTGAGCCCTTTGGTAGAACAGCAACCACAGGTCTAAATATATACCCCATAAAGAAAGTGAAAAGTACAATGGTCCATGCTCCGAGCATAATTTGTCCAAATGTCTTATACTGTTTAGGTTATAATTCTCATTCAGTACACTACATGAAAGTTTAACTAAGCAAACAGACTGCAATCTCAACATGTCAGCTTCTATGTACTTTCCAATAATATGGCCATTTCTGTAAAGCTCTGCACCAACTTCTTTAATCAACATAGCCAATAACTTTCTCAACCTTTTGTACTTTAGTTGTTCTCTGCAGCACTAGAGAAAAGCATATCAAGACAGGAGGATGTAAATATAATGAAAAACATATTTCATTTCAGTCAGATGTTCAAGTAAGATGTGGAGCTCCAAATCAGACTATGAAATGAGAGTTAATACTGGAAGTGCATTTATATTTGCAGAAGAAGAAATTGGAAGCTTCTTTTTAAATCTTTTTTTTTGGGGGGGGGGTTGCCTCTTTCTGCATATTTAATCTTTTCTGTCTTTTTTTTCTTTCCTTGTTTGCTCTTTATTTGTTTGTGATAGTTTTATGTTCTATTTTAAAACTTTTAATAAAATTTATAAAAACAAGAAAAAAACCAAAGCATGAAACCATAACTTGTATGGGGACAATCCACTCTCAATGAGAAAAATAGTTATTTACACAGTGAAAACTACCATCCAATTTGTCACAGAAATTGATTTTTTTTTCCCTTTTCAGTTCATAACGTATGGACTGTGTTTCTCAGTGGTATTTCTAAAGACCCATTAGGTGTAATAATTGATTCCATTTCCCTGGAATACAATAATTGTTTGTATATACAAAGCCCAACTTTTGGAAGACCTGAAAGATCAGGTTAAAAACAGATCATCATGAAGAAAATCTACTTACATAGTTGCAACGAGCTGATTGTGTGCCATTAAGTCGGTGTCAATCAATCAAAGTTCCGATTAAATGAATTGAATCTAACTTGAACCAATACTGGGATGTACTGAGATTTAAAAGGACAAGTTGAAGATTTTAAAAAGATGCTAGCTTTATTTAGAAGTCAAATGGTCAAAGTCCAATCAGTTGAATCTCTTCTCCATCTTAGGTCTTTAATAAATTTATAGAATAAATTCAATACAGATTTGAAAATTTGGTCCATTTTTTATACAAATAGGTGGACTAAAAGGTTCAGAAGGGATCTTGTCTAGTTTCTCAGGTTGTAAATGAGATGGTGGGAGATTTTTACTTTTAGACTTGCAGGAGTCTATTAATGTAGCTTTACAATAAATAGAAATAGCTCACCTGGTTGTGTTTTCTGTCTGTTTTACCTGGTAAGGCTGTTATCAAGCTTTCAAGCCTGAAAGACTCTTCCCTTCTATCCTCTTGCTCTACCTACTATCCAGCTGAGGGCTATGCCATATCCTTAACGACTGTTCTCTAAACAGCCTCTCTTCAACCAATCTCCCACGGTTTTCCCCACATACCATTACAATTGTTGACCATGCAGTATTATCCTTTTGTCCCACATTTCTGCTAATTTTTATGCTATGCTATGCTTCCAACCTTGTCAAGTTAATAGCTTTATTGAAAACATTTGCTGCACATTAATTCCCTGTGCCTTCCCCCCAGAAACTATATTATCACTACATTGACATTATAATTGCAGGTCTTCATATTTTTACCTTGTATCTATTATAGTCTCGTTATTTTTATCATTATAATTTGGGTTCCTTTTGTCACATTTCAAATTTCATCTTGCTCTGAAAAGTTCAGCTCTATAAAAGCACACAAATGGGAAAATCAGGTATTATACTTGTCAATGTTATTACAGCAACTTAAAAAGTTAGCTTGCATCAGTGATCTAGATGAGGCAGTTTTATTTTGGTTTTTAATTTATTTTTGCTGCAAAACCTCTTACTTTTTTAAGGGACTTTGGGATTCCATCAATACTGGGCAGAACCAGTCAAAGTAATTTTGCCACTGAGATTAAGAACAAGATACTCTCATCACGTACAAACTCTAATCAAGCTGGCAGTTGAATGTTGGTTAAATGCTGACAGCTGTATTACACCAAAAGCTTCCTAGTTCAGCCTTCAGTTCCTCCAAAGGCCAAATAAAAGCTTAAAGGAAACCCGTAAAGAGAACAGAAATACAAAAAAAAAATCCATATCTCTTATCTAATTCATTACGTCATAGTTTGCTGCTACATCAAGTAAAACTAAACTTTGACCCCAGTACAGATTGCTTTGCTTTAATCAATGATTATGGTAATATTCCATCAGTTTGGGGCCAACTCTTCCTGACCAGCGAATTTTCTTCTAGGACACTCTGTCCCTAACCTGGTCCTTCAAGTCTTCCCATGGTGCAAACATTATCATTGTAATGAAGTGCATTTGCAGTGATGTTGGTCATTTCTTTCTCTTTACTTCCACCTTTCCAAAGAGTTAAGCTTTTGTATAATATGCCCTGACTTTGATAATTTGTTCTTAGTCATGTGTGTCCCAAAGGTGCTTTTTCAAGAGGCAACTGGACTTTCTGATTTTTTTTTTGAAAATGTTTTGCTTCTTTGAAACATCTTCAAAGAAAAAACCAGAAAGTCCAGTTGCCTCTTGAAAAAGCACCTTTGGGACAACCATGACCTGGATGACTGAGAATCTCCATAGACAATAGTCATTTGTGCCTTGACTGAGAGCTCTGGGCTGATCTTTTTCAGTGATCTATTAGGGTTTTTTTTTGGCTATCCATGGTATTCTCAAAAATCTTTTCCAATACAAAGTTCAAAAGTGTTAATAGACTTTCCATCGTCCTTAAGTTCAATTCCATAGAATGCCATAGAGAAAACCATTGCCTACATGGTATTGATCTTTATAGTTATAGACACATCTGAGCACCTGAATATCATTGTTACTCCTGCACTGTATTTTTATTTTATTTTATTTTAGTTAGTTAGTTTGTCAAACATGTACAAGATAACAAGTTTAAGTATAAACATGGACATGAACAAAGGAAATGACTACAAATAAATGGGGACAGTAGGACAGGGACGGTAGGCACGCTGGTGCGCTTATGCACGCCCCCTTTACGGACCACTTAGGAATGGGGTGAGGTCCACGGTAGACAGTTTACAATTGGAGCTGTGGGAGTTTGAGGATGTAACAACAGAGATAGGTAGAGCATTCCAGGCGTTGCTCACTCTGTTGCTGAAGTCATATTAGCTGCAATCGAGTTTGGAGTGGTTAACCTTGAGTTTGTATTGATTGTTTGCTCGTGTATTATTGAGGTTGAAGCTGAAGTAGTCGTTGACAGGTAGACACAGTAGCAGACAATTTTGTGTACTATGTTTAGGTCAGAGCATAGGCAGAATAGTTCCAGGTTGTCCAAGCGCAAAATTTCGAGCCTGGTGGCATAAGGGATTCTATTGTGAGCAGAGATTTCTTAACTGCTAACCTCTTCAGGGATCAGTAATAGTTGATCCTAAAAGGCAGACATTATCCACTGCTTTAATTCCTTCACTCTCAATTCTGACCCTGTTTATACATGTTTATTATTAGTCTTTATATTTAATCTTAACTCCATTTCTTTTTCTCTGCCCTTCTTGTATTTCATTACTAGAGCTTCCATATCATTTATATTTTCAGCTGCCAGTACCGTCATCAGAATAACACAGGTTCTTGATGTTTCTTCCTCCAATGTGAAAATCTTGCCTGTCTTCTTGTAATCCATCTTCCCCCAATATATATTCAGAATATAGTTTGAATGACTAAAGAGACTATACGCTTTGTTTTACATGTTTGCTGACCTGCAGCCCGTCTGCTTCACCAGATCCCAACCAGATTATGGCATCCTGACCTCTGATTAGTTTTGCATGAGGACAATGAGATGATCTGGGATCTGCATTTTCTGGGTTAATTACAAATAGCTCAGTTTACAATGTTTATATGTAATATTAATACTTCTGCCCTTGTGTGCCTCACCTGAAACTGAGATTTTTCCAAGCTCTTCACAATCACTTTTTACCATTCTTAATAATTTAGTATAATCTGCAAACTTGGCCACCGAATTGCTTACACACTAGTCATTTTTGAAGTATTGCAACCATAATAATTCTCAAGCTACTATAAAAAAATGCTAGTGTCATGTAAAAAAAATAGCATAGACAGGGGGGAATGGTATGGTATAATTCAATGGGGGAGGGGAGCTCAGGCAACCTGAATATTAGGTCAAGTAAGAGTTGATGTATCACACTAGATACCTGATACATTATGTTAGACAACTGAAGAAAATGGATAAAAATACATCTGGAAAAAGGATGGAAGACAGATGAAGTGAGGTCCCAGAAGACCCGATGGGGAGTAATGTCTACCTTCACTAAAGAGACAAAAGAAAAAACAAAACAATTTGATCTACATTTTCATTCTAATCTTTTTATACTTTATTACATTACAAAATAAAACAGCATACATACATAAATTTGTGTTGATCACATTATTTTCTTTTGAAGTAAGGACTGTTATGACAAAATAGATTCATAGAGTTGGAAATCTTCCTTCAAAAATTACTTTTTAAGGTCAAATTTAACCAAAAGTAAAGCTGTTACATTAAACTATTCCTGAATCAAGTAGAGAATTCTAAGGGGAAAAAATGGTTTTGAAAAATGTTGTGTCCTTTGAATTTTTCAGTACATTTTTTTTTCTACAGGGTCATTCTCAAGTTACTGTTCGTACAGTCTTTCAGTATATGTAGTGTGTTTATTGACAAGAAAACATGTTGCAGGTCAAAATTGGAAAAGCAAGGAGCTATTGCTATGGTTACCTCTTTTTATAGAAGAATAGGGGAAGGAAAAAAGCTTTACATAACAAAGAATAATATACTTTTCAAAGAGTTCAATAAATAAGTTTATCTCTCAAGTTATTAAGCAACCACAGCTCATTCTCATTTTTCAAAAACTGTTATTGTAATATGAGTTATAAAATTACAGGCTACTAGCCTTTCCGTTTCAGGCCTTTCGCTATTTAGTTTGCTAAACAATGTCTACACTCCTAAGGAAGACCTATTATTTCATGAGCCAAAACCTAAACATTTTCTTCAAATATAGGTTATTGATACCATTTTGATTTAAGTTAGTTAAAGGATTGGTATTTCTGCTCTTGTTTAATTCTGGTGGAAAATGGGCAGTTCATTTAGAATACGGGTGTCAAACCCATGGCGTCATGTTCCCATCACGTGATATTTTGCGACGTTTTTTTCCCTTCACAGAGTTGGGCTAAGCGTGCCCTGGGTGTGACGCATCTGGCCAGCGTCCTGCCAGTTTGACACTCCTGACTTAGAAGATATGGTTTTCCATACACCTGATTTTATATATGCACACGTGCAGTTACATTATTTCCTTCGTTTCCTTTCCTTCAGAATTGGACCTTCCTGTGCTAGAAGTGTTACAATTCTTACACTGTATGTTGTAGATTGGGGTGTCAAACCCGCGGCCCACGGGCCAAACGGCATCACGCGCTGGCCACACCCAGTCACAACAACGTGATAGCGCAAGTTTGACACCCCTGTGGTAAATGACCCTTGTATTTTTCTCCTTGGGCTATTGAGGTTTTTTTTTATTTACGTAGATATTTGAGCAGTTTTACTTTGTTTATGTGCCATGTTGATGCCATATGCTTATAATAGTGTGCTGGTTGTTTCTGAGATGCTTTTGGTATATGGCAATGAATGACAATGCAATTGGACAAACTATACAAGCACAATTGAGTGGTTGTCCACTATCCATTGCAAAATCCAATATTCTCACAAAAGGCCTCACACAGATGATGCTAATCAGAGTTCTCTGCAGCCTTAGAAGCAGCATTTAAAGCCATAGGACTTGCCCATGGAGACAAAATAAAACATAAGGCAAACAATCATAGCATAGACCAGAAAAACACTGGAGGTTTTTAAGAAGCGATTGGAGTACCATTTGCCTGAAATGGTATTGGGTTTCCTGCTTGAACAAGGGGTTGGGCTATAAGACCTGCAAGGTCCAATTCTATTATTCTGCTATTCTGAACACAGAATCAGATCTAACTCAAAGCAGAGGACAGAGCAGCCCTTAAAAAAGCTAAAGAAAAATCAAACTATCACCATCCGCCCAGCAGACAAATGCCAAATCATGGTTATCATGGACAAAACATAATACATACAAAAAGCCAAAGAATTACTGGAGGATAAAGAGATCTACATCCCAGTAAATAACAACCCAATATAGAAACTGGGTGACCTGATCAAAAGAACCTTCAATGACTTAGCCACGAAAAGGTGAAATCACACACACACAAAACAACAACAACAATATAATCCTTCCTGGATATTCTCAGCAGAAGAAACAATGCAAAATTAGAAACTTAAAGTCTATTGAAAAATAACCCACACTACCCAAGTGTTTCATTACCAACAGTTCTGTTACCAACTCGACAAGGATTCAACAGTTCAACCCTGAGCTACATATATTTCCTTTTATTAAAATAGTTTTCAATCATGCTAGTATGCATAACCATTTTTTGCAAGTACAATTTCATCTGTTTGCCATATTAATTTCACAGCAACCCTGCAATATAATATAACACTTTACAGAAAGTATAAGTAAAAGCATTTTTTATAGTTGATTTATAAATTGTTTAGGTTTTATTAATGACAGCACTGATTATTACTGGGCCAATCTGCAGAAATATTATATTTCAAGCTACTTGAACTATTGTCATAAAAATTGCATTATGCTAGATCTCTATTAGCTGCCATTCAGCAGAGAAAATGCTTTCAATTTATGCCAAACATAAATTACTTAAAAATATACTGTAAACATGACATCACCTTGAAACCTAGTGTTATATTCCTTCCATTCTTCATTATTAATTATATAAGCCATAAGAGTCAGCCATCTGTGTTGATTTTATTTATGTTTACATTTATTTCAGGGGCACGTCTATTCCTAATTTCAGCATCATTCTGAACCTTTCTATTGGGGGCAGGGGGCAGTTTTGAAACACGTTACCGCATAAATATTGCCTGCTGAGATTAAGGAGAAAATACAAAATGAAATACGGCTATAGTCAGAATTCTGTAATGGTTCACAGAGGCATAAATTTAGGTTTTAAGGCAAATACTGTAAACATGGTAAAAGATTTTACAGAACAGATTTTTCAATGCCCTAATTAATTTCCTGGGGAAAAAAAAGTATACTCTTTCACCTATTATAAAGCCGTGGGAGTCATACAAACAAGAAAACAGCATTGATCTAATAAGGAAGGCATTTAGAACCAGATTGAATGTTTTCTAAAGAATTTTCTAATGTAAAGGTAGGCAGAGAGCCAATTTGATGTAATGGTTAAAAGTACCAGGCAAGAAAAAAGGTGACTATGAATTCCAACTCTGCCTCAGGCACAAGGCCAGCAGGATGACCTTGGTCCTCTCATTTTCTCTCAGCCTTAACAAGAAGGCAAAACCAAACCATTTCTAAAAATCTTGCCAAGAAAGCTAGAAGGACTTCTCCAGGCAGTTGCTTGAAATTAAGACTAACTTGAAGTCACTCATCTTTTTCGTATAGATGGAAGGAGACATTTAGGCCATCCAGTCCAGCCTGTTCAATGAAAAAATCTCAATTGAAATTACTCAGAAACTGTGTTCATGTGGAAGCCAGTTTTGTCTAGCCCCGTGATGGTGAACCTATGGCACGCGTGCCACAGGTGGCACATGGAGCCATTTCTTAGGGCACGCGAGGCATTGCCCTGCCAGCTCCAGCGCGCATGCATGCGCTGGTCAGCTGAGTTCAACCTTCATTTTGGCCATTTTTTGCCCTCTGGAGGCTTCCCTGAAGCCTCTGGAGGGCGAAAAACAACCTAACACGCAAACCGAAGTTCGGGAACAGACTTCCGGTTTGCACATGGGGCCGTTTTTCTTCTCCAGAGGCTTTAGGAAAACCTCCTGAAGCCTCCGGAGGGCGAAAAAAAGGCAAAGTGCAAACCGGAAGTTCAGGAACGGACTTCTGGTTTGCGAGGTGGACTGTTTTTCTCCCTCTGGAGGCTTCAGGGAAATGCTTTTGGCACCCGAGGCGGCTTTAATAATATTTTTATACAGTTCTGTGCCAAATATTTCCATGTACTAAATTAAGTCCACTTATGTTTAAATATAGCCTACAGGAGCCGTAGTGGTTAGAATGCAGTATTGCAAGCTGACTCTGTCCATTGCCAAGAGTTTGATCCTGATTGGCTCAAGGTTGACTCAGTCTTCCAGCCTTCAGAAATTCATCAAATGAGGATCCAGATTGTTGGGGGCAATATGCTGAATCTGTAAATTGCTTAGACAGTACTGGAAAGCAGTATGGAATGATATAATGGGTGTCACATGGGAGCACCTAGGTACCCCCATGATAACCCGCGCTGCCGCATTCTGGACCAGCTGAAGCCTCCAGGTGCTCTTCAAGGGCAGCCTCATGTAGAGAGCATTGCAGTAGTCAGGCGAGGAAGGACGAGGGCATGAGTGACTGTGCACAGAGCATCCCGATCAAGGAAGGGGCGCAACGGATGTACTAGGCCAGTGATGACGAACCTATGGCACACGTGCCACAAGTGGCATGTGGAGCCATTTGTCAGGGCACATGAGGTGCTGCCCTGTCACCCTTTTTAAAACCATTTTTCACCACCACCCCAGCTCCAGAGGCTTTATAGGAGCCCAGGGAGGGAGAAAACAGCCTCCCCACCCCACCCCACCCGGAGGCTTCATGAGCTTCCCTGAAGCCTTCGGAACGCTTAAAACGACCCTCCGAGCAAACTGAAAGTGACTTCCGGTTTGCTCGGATGGTCGTTTTGAGCACTCCGAAGGCATCAGGGAAGCCTCCGGACAGTCCCTGAAGCCTTCGGAATGCTTAAAACGATCCTCTGGGGGGCAGGGAGGCTGTTTTCTCCCTCCCCAGGCTCCTATAAAGCCTCTAGAGCCTGGGGAGGGTGAAAAAAGCATGTAAAAATGGGGGGGTCGCGCCTGTAGTGTGCGCATGCGCACTGGGGGGTCGTGCATTGCATTATGGATGCGGCACACCCACACACGACCCCCCTGCGCTCCCCCCACTTATAGCACATGAGCCAAAAAAGGTTCACCATCGCTGTACTAGGCAAACCTGGTAAAAGGCCCCCCTGGTCACGGCCGTCAGGTGTTATTCTAAACTAAGCCCCGTATCCAGGAGGACTCCCAGATTGTGGGCCCTCTCTGAGGGGGCTAAAATTTCTCCCCCATCATCAAAGATGGAACAAGATGCACAAATTGGGATGACGGAAACCACAGCCACTCAGTCTTGGAGGGATTGAACTTGAGCCTGTTCCTCCCCATCCAGATCCGCACAGCCTCCAGGCATTGGGACATCATGTCGAGGGCATTGTTTGGGTGGTTTGAGATAGAGATGAAAAGTTGGGTATCATCAGCAATTGATGATACCGTACCCCAAAACTACGGATGATCTCACCCAGCGATTTCATATATATGTTGAACAGGAGGGGTGAGAGAACCGACCCCTGGGGCACCCCACAAGTGACGCACCTCGGGGTCAGTTCCTGCCCTCCAGTCAACACAAACGGGGACCGATTTGACAGGTAGGAGGAGAACCATTGTAAAAAGGTGCCCCCCACTCCCAACCCCCTGAGTCGTCACAGTAGGATACCATGGTCGATGGTATTGAAAGCCGCCGAGAGGTCTAATAGGACCAGGACAGAGGAGCAGCCCCTGTCCCGGGCCCGCCAGAGATCATCGACCAACGCGACCAATGTCGTTTCCATGCTGTACTCGGGCCTGAAACCCTACTGAAAGGGATCCAGGTAGACAGCTTCATCTAGGTACTGGGGAAGCTGACGTGTTATCACACTCTTGACAACCTTCACTACAAAGTGAAGGTTGGAGACCAGACGATAGTTGGATAAAGAAGCTGGGTCCAGGGAAGTCTTCTTAAGGAGGGGCCTCACCACCGCCTCCTTCAAGGCGGTGGGAAAGAACCCCTCTCTCACTGAAGCATTGGTAATCACCTGGAGCCAGCCTCGTGTCCCCTCCCAGGAAGCTGAAACTAACCAAGAGGGACACGGGTCCAGCACACAAGTGGCAGCACTGAGTCTCCCCATAATCCTATCCATGCCCTCGAGGGTCACAGGGTCAAACTCATCCACGATTATCTCCATAAGATTCATCCCCATCGACTCACCTAAATCTACCCAGTCAGAGTCCAAGCTTGTCCAGATCTGAGCGATTTTATCCTGCAGATACTGAACAAATTCTTCAGCCCTATCCTGCAAGGGGTCTTTCCCAGTTCCTTGGTTAAGTAAGGAGCGGGTCACCCTAAACAGAGCGGCTGGGCAATTGTCTGCAGACGTGATAAGAACGGAAAAATGTTGCCATTTTGCCGCTTTTATCGCCACTAAGTAGGATTTAATATGAATTCTTACTAGTGTTCGATCAGATTTGGATCGGCTGGCCCTCCAACCACTCTCTAGGCATCTTTTCTGGTGTTTCATCTCCCGGAGCTCCTCGGTAAACCAGGGAGCTACCCGGGATCGACATCGGGTCAGAGGCCTCAAAGGCACAACACGATCCAAGGCCCCAGTGACCACCCTATCCCAGGCTTCCACTAGGGCTTCAGTCGAGTTGTGAGCAAAGGATTCAGGAAAAGTCCCAAGCTCCATCAGGAACCTTTCAGGGTCCATCAGGTGCCTGGAGCGGAACCATCTTGCCTCAACAGTTTTTAGTCTTGATGGTTCTAGAGAAGATTTGTATTCACAGATGTTATATATCTCAACACAAGTTACTGAACATCACCAATGGAACAGTGACATTGTCCGATAATGTCAGGGAAATACTTTAAGAGCTGACCGGCTGCTACAATGATATAAGGCAGGGAATGAGTCAGCAAGGTTTTTGGGCTGAGACGACTTTAAGAGGCTGTATATATGAGAGAGGCCCTGTGAGGGTATCCATCTCTCCGTGTGTGCTTACATGCTGTAGTTGATGATTGATTGCCTGAATGTGTCTAGTACGTGTATGTATATATTCCTTATATATAAATCACATTTTGAAAGACAAACCTCTGCTTACTTTATTTTACTCCTAGGTTGTCTCAAAATAGTCACACTGCGCATCTGACATATAAGTGGTTTCCATTTCTCACTGGAAAGCAGAATGCTAGGCTTGTTTTGCTTTTTAGTTTTTTCAATTATTTTCTGTTGACACTATTCAGTAGAATTGATCTAAATCCAAGAAATATTGTGGATACTTGGAAGCATCCAAGAGATTTTCTTATATATTATTGCATTCTTGAAAATGGATGGGGTGCTGCTCAAAGGAGAAAAGCTATGTATCCAACTCAATAGCACTTTACTAACTGAAATTGACAAAAAATGAGGAAAGGTATGGCCGTCATCAGATCTTCTGCTTTTATCAATTATCCACAAATTGTAACAAAGGGGAATAGTTACATTAATTGGGCACCTTATTCTCTTATATTCCCATTCATACTAGCAAATTTCTGCATTACATTTCTTTTCATCTCACTTACTATCCCGTCCCAGACAGCTTTGATTAAAAATCCTATCAGTCTGCAGGACAAAATTAGCTGGAACTCCACATAGTAGCCTTTTAACTTTAATGAATAATAAAAGAAGCATAATAGAAAGATCTGGAAATTAAAAATACATAACTATCATTTTTCTTGATATTCCCTGTAATTCCTGGTTTTTTTATTTAAAAAATCCATTGTTTTAAAATAGCAAGGACTTCATGCTGAAACATTTCAATGCATAAATAATTTAGCATCTCCCTCTCTCCTGGCTATCTCCATCCTCTCTATCCCATTGAAGAACAATTAAAGAAATACAACAGCTAACAATCACCTGAATTCTTTAAAATCACTGAATTGTCCCAAGTAGTTTCAACGGAAGAACAAAGGCAGGGGGGGGGGGGAATCATCTCACTCAGGAGAGATGTGGTTGTTAGATTGTGTTAGGTTGGTTGAGCTGTCAGAATAAGATAAATGAAGTTCAGTTTTACCATTAACCTGTGACATTTTGACAGTGCAAGACTGTACTGTGAGAAAGGTTGAATATTTATTCCTTGATTTTGCATTTGCTTATTTTGAAATACTACATACAAAGATAGGCAGGTGGAATGAAAAAGAAAAAAATGATGAATCCATCCAACCCATAATGCCTCAAAGGAAACAATTTATATTTTTATACAAAAAGGCATACTCGGGGAATAAATTGTTTTAGTTGCTCCGATTGCTCTTCCCAAAAAGGAATTGTCCAAAGTCAGAATTTTTCAAAAAGAAAAACCCGTAATTTTCTCTACTGACAGTTTACTTTCCTTGTATCACATTAACATTAAGAAAGCAAAGAGAAATAGAACAGAACATTACATAAGCATATTCATTACTTTTTAATATTTTATTTATTTATACGACTGAAAATCAGCATTCAGCATCCTGACTTTTCCGCATGACATGTAAAAAAATATGAAGGTTTATTATAATTTGCTCTAAATCATTTCTTTAAAATGGTCCCAGTCCCTGATTTGTGTTGTAACAAACATCTTATCAAATGATAGCCCAAGAGTGATAAGAGTGATGTGTAAACCTTAAATGCTTGATGCAATTTATATTAATATAAATTAATATAACAGGGAATGAATATTATATCTCTGCGCCTTTGTAGACTATATTAAGCTTCTATAAATGTATCAGCAATAAGTTTAGAAGTAAACAATCTAAAGATATCAAGATATTATCAACTGGTTCAGCTGATAATAGTGCTAAACTGGTGACTGTGATATTCTGGTAGCAGATATATATTTTTTATTTTATCTCCTCCAATCTTACAATAATATATAAAGTCAAAATATTAACAATTAAAGCAATTTAAATAGTGAAAAGGCTCTTACTATTCTGCAATTGTGACATTTAACAATAAGTTCCTCCATTTTGGTTGGAAATAGTTTCAATTTAGCATCCATACCTAATATATGAAGATATTAAGGAGAGATACATCATGATCTAAAGATGTCACAGAGAAATTGATTTTAATGTCAGAAATATTGTAATAGCACCAGTTCTACTTATTCTGATGACTGAAGAACGTTGGAAATAGGATGGAGCCTGAAAAGGCATCTTATTATTGTTTCTGTGTCCTGAAACCTGTTTCAAGGAAAAACTAGTTAAATCTGCTGAGAGATAGGAAACAGCTGTTTGAAAACAGTACCTCCTATTTTCATATTATTTAGATAATTGAAAAAACCTGCATGGTGGATGGCACTGAAAATAACAGGGAAATGGTCATATCACTTTTTTTCATGCTGTTGTAACTTTGAACAGTCACTAACTGAACTGTTGTAAATTGAGGACTACCTATAATCTGCTTCTCCAGGACTATCTATAGTTGAGAAGGCATCACTGTTATGATCTTCTTACTCAATCATCCAACTTTAGAAAAACCAATACTTTGTCTAAACATTGAGACTGTCTCCAAAGGATCCCAAGTGGTTTAATAATTACTTATTTAAACATTCTGTCAGATTAGATTAGATTAGATTAGATTAGATTGGTGGGTATGTGGACGGATAGACAGATACACACACACAGACACTACAGAGGAAAAATGATGGCATGCAGCACCGCAGGTCTGGCTGATGTCCTCAGGAAATAGAAGCTGAGCAAATTTAATTTTACTGGAGAATGTTCCGAATATCTCTATAACTGACTCTGTATCAATGGTGGCACCCAGAATGGCTCTGAATGTGAGAAACTATATTTGCAAAAATCTCATAAAAGCATCATAACAAGCCTGGGGACGTTCTGTAATCAAACTAGGAGAGGAGATGCCAATTTCTCATACACACAGAGTTTAACCAACCATGAACTTGGCATTGCAAATACAATATAAGCGCATGTATATGTGTGTGATTATTAATGGACTTTGAGTTGCTTCTGATCGCTAACTGGCATATTCCTAAACTAACCGGTTGCCTACATAGTGATGGAAGTTGGGAACATGAGATGTTTAGCTGTTTCTTTCATACTTGTTTTAAACAGTTAGATTCCTCATTATGCAAAGTCTTGAATATTTAAGTCAATTAGCTATATTGATCTAAAAGTATTGAACTCTAAAATGTGCACAGAGAAATTAGCTTGCATCTTTGCTACCAGTACAATAAGCCTTATTGTGTACAGATAAAGCCATGCACCTTTCATCTCTAAAGATAACAGTCTAAGGATGAAGCTTCAACAGTCCCAAGATAATAATAATAATAATAATAATAATAATAATAATAATAATAATAATAATAATAATAATAATAATAATAATAATATATTTATTTCTTAGCCGCACCCTCTCCCGAAGGACTCGGGACGGCGTACAATGAAACATACGAAATAAATATGTGGACAAAACAAACATATAACAGAGACATATACTGAGACATACACAAGGAGGAGGTCGGCTGATAAATAAAAACAATTAAAATACAGTATTTAAAACCCCTAGAAATTAAATATAATTAAAATACCCAGTTAAAAACCCGTCAGGAGCGATATGGTTAGATCAAAGTTGAGCCAGGCCAGCTGCTTGGAATAGGTGGGTCTTAAGCTTAATACGAAAGGAGCGGAGGTCAGAGGTATTCCTAATATCCGGAGGGAGGTCATTCCACAGGGCTGGGCCCGCCACAGAGAAGGCTCTACTCCTAGGAGCCAACCCACGACATTGTCTAGTGGACGGCACCTGGAGGAGGCCCTCTCTGTGCGAGCGAATTGGTCGCAGGGATGTATGGGGCAGAATACGATCCCGCAAGTAACTAGGTCCTAAGCCATGGAGCGCTTTAAAGATAGTTATCAAAACCTTGAAACGCACCCGATAGACCACAGGAAGCCAGTGCAGCTCGTGCAGGAACGGTGTCACGTGGGAGTACCTAGTACTCCCCATAATTACCCGTGCAGCTGCGTTCTGGACCAACTGTAGCCTCCGGGTGCATTTCAAGGGAAGCCCCATGTAGAGAGCGTTACAGTAGTCCAAGCGAGACGTCACCAGCGCATGAGTGACTGTGCGTAAGGCATCCCGGTCCAGTAGGGGGCGCAATTGGCGCACCAGGCGAACCTGGTGGAACGCCCCCCTTGCCACGGCTGTCACATGGTCATCCATGGACAGCCGGGCATCCAGGAGGATGCCCAAATTGCGCGCCCGCTCCACGGGGGCAAGATGAATGCCCCCAATGGCCAATGATGGAATTAATTGGCTGAACCAGGGGGCTGGTACCCACAGCCACTCCGTCTTGGAGGGGTTGAGCTTGAGTCGGTTGTCATCCATCCAGATCCGTACGGCTTCCACACACCGGGACATCACTTCGATGGCCTCGTTGGGGTGGTTCGGGGTGGAAAAGTACAGCTATCATCAGCGTACAGATGGTATCCCACCCCGAAACCACGGATGATCTCACCCAGCGGCTTCATATATGTGTTGAACAGGAGTGGCGAGAGGACCGACCCCTGTGGCACCCCACAAGGGGGCGTAGGGTCGACCTCTCTTCTCCTGCCAACACACGCTGCGTCCGGTCAGAAAGGTAGGAGCCGAACCACCGCAAGACGGTGCCCCGGACCCCCAACCCCTCCAGCCGGCGCAGCAGGATACCATGGTCGATGGTATCAAAAGCCGCCGAGAGGTCTAATAGGACCAGGATAGAGGAACAACCTCTATCTCTGGCCCTCCAGAGATCATCCACCAACGCGACCAAGGCCGTCTCCGTGCTGTGACCGGGGCGGAAGCCGGACTGGCGCGGGTCTAGATAATCATTTTCCTCCAGATGTCGTGGGAACTGGTAGGCCACCACACTCTCTACAACCTTCGCCAAAAAGGGAAGGTTGGAGACAGGACGATAATTGGCCAGCTCCAAAGGGTCCAGGGAAGGCTTCTTGAGCAAGGGTCTCACCACCGCCTCTTTCAAGGCGGCCGGGAGAGACCCCTCGCCCAACGAAGCATTCACTAGGCCCAGGAGCCAGTCTTGTGTAACCTCCCAGGATGCCAGTACAAGCCAGGAGGGACACGGGTCCAATAAACATGTGGTGGGTCGCAGTCGTCCACGCAATCTGTCCAAATCCTCGATGGCAACCAAGTCAAACTCCTCCCAGATCGATACCTCAAGACTCGCCATGGGCGTCTCCATTGGATCACTGACAGGAACCCAGTCTCTCCGGATTTGAGCGATTTTATCCTGCAGATATTTACCAAATTCCTCTGCCCTGCCCTGTAGAGGGGCCTCCCGCGGCCTCTGAAACAAGAGGGAGCGGGACACCCGAAACAGGGCGGCAGGGCGGTTCTCCGCGGATGCAATGAGAGTGGCACAATATTGGCGTTTGGCCGCTCTCAATGCCACAAGGTACGTCCTTAAATGGGCTCGTGCCTGTGTTCGATCAAATTCGGAGCGAGAGGATCTCCAACGACTCTCTAGACGTCTCTTGCGGCATTTCATCACCCTCAGCTCCTCGGTAAACCAAGGGGCTAGGGTGGATCGTTGCTGCCGGAGAGGCCGCAAAGGCGCCACCCGGTTCAAGGCCCCGGTAGTTGCATTATTCCATGCAACCACCAGGTCCTCTACCCGGGGGCAGGTCAAGGTTACAGGAGGTGGCCCAAGCTCCGTCTGGAACCTATCAGGTTCCATCAGGCGCCTGGGGCGGAACCATCTGGAACTTTCCGGTTCCGCCTCCCCGCAGCGGGAGGTAGCACCAGGGAAGTCAAGGCGAAGGAGTGAGTGATCTGACCATGACAGGGGAGTGATGGTTAAGTCCCCTCCTCCCAGATCACTCAGCCACTGGCCAGAGACAAAAACAAGGTCCAGAGTGTGTCCTCCCTCGTGTGTTGGGCCCTGAATCATTTGAGTCAGGTCCATGGCTGTCATGGAAGCCATGAACTCCCGAACCCCCTCTGATGCTTCTCCCACCGACGGCAGGTTGAAATCCCCCATCACTAAAAGTTTGGGGGTCTCAACCGCCACCGATGCGATCAGCTCGAGGAGTTCAGGCAGGGCCGCTGATGTATAGCAAGGAGCCAGGTATACTATCAGCAGGCCCAACTGTCTCCCAGGCCCCCATTTCACAACAAGGGCTTCACATCCGGACGTCTGTGGCACAGTAGACTCCCTCGGCTCTAAGTCCTCCCGAATAATTGCTGCCACCCCACCGCCCCTTCCCTGGGCCCGGGGCTGGTGAAATGCTCGGTATCCTGGTGGGCACATTTCCACGAGGGGAAGACCTCCCTCGTGGCCCAACCAGGTCTCCGTTATTCCCGCGAGGTCCGGCTCCCCCTCTAAAATTAGATCGTGAATGAGGGGGGCCTTGTTAACAACGGACCTCGCATTGCATAACAACAGCCTCAGGCCTTGGGTCTGTAACTCTTGACCACCTAGAACGCGGGGGTTGGTACAAGCGACCGGCTGTAACCAGCAACCACGGTCTCCCAACCGACTGTAAGTTCTTAAACTGTCCTCGTATCTGCCCCTCCCTGCGACTGTTGGAATTAAAGAGCCCTGTATAGGAATGGTGTCCTCCCCCTCCTCCTCCCTTCCGCCCCTTCTGCTCGTGACCACACCTGGGGGCCCGGCTCTCACATCGCTCCTGATCTGACCCACCCGCCCCACAACCCCTGAAATCCCACCCCTACAAATATTTTAAAAACAACTAACTAAAAAACCCCTGAGTCTCCGCTTCCTCCACCTCTCGGGATTAATAAATCCGTCATCAAGGTGGGCCCTCGAAAGGGCGGAGGGCCACACCTGCGAGAGGGGGGACTCTCGCAGTAGGATAAGGTCTGACCTTAAATACATAAAATGTTAAAAAGTTCGTCGTCGGGGCTTAGGGTCTGTGCTGAAGATGTCATGATCCAATAAAAATTTGAAGAACACAATTGCAGCAAAACAGAATAGTCCAGTCATTAGACTTAGATGGGGGGGTAATGGTAATAGATTGGTTAGATGACAGTCAAGAGGTGGGGGCGGTGGGTGGTAGGTGGCAAATGGCAAGGGGTAGTTGGACTGTAGTTGGAATAGGCAGGGGGCAGATGGTCAATCAGCAGTGAATCATATAGGGTAGGAAGAGGTCCTCTAGGGCTCACGCAGATGGAATCCGGGGCAGTTGTTAATAAATAGTCAGCAGGCGGGGTAGGTGGGGTGCAGTCAAGTGCACGATGACAAGGGCCTCCTGGCAATCCACCAACAAAGCTCCCCCCCCAGTCTCTATGCAGCCTCCTGAATCATAGTCGTGGTCCTATTCCTACCAGGTCCTAGGCTTTCAATCCTGCCTTGGCCTGCAACTGCGAATTTGGCCCCCAAAACCACCATTCCAGGCCCCAACGCCGCTCCCACCGGCCTCTCATCGGCCTCCAGCTTCCTTCTCCAGCTTCCTTCCTCCAGCTTCCTTCCTTCCTTCCTCCAACTCCTTCTCGGCCTATCCATCCAGTCTTTACCGGCCTCAAAAGTCCCGGCCGGTCTCCAATCCTCGCAAATTCAGCCAACATGGATTTTAAACCTTTTCAAACCTCCCATAGCTCCCACAGCTACCTCTCACAACAAGCTGCAAGCCGAGGGATTTGGCGTCCGGCGCTTCTAGCCTTCGCCACCTCAGTCCACGGTCCCAGATGGTCCTAGGTCACCAGCCTCCAACCTGAAGTCCAAATTCGGCATCGCTGGTATCGGCGCGTCTCCTCACACTCCGTCCGCCATTTCGAGGCCGTCTGCCTCTCCTTCAATCAGCTCCAAACGCAGACGGCCTCTCTGCGGCTTCTCCGGGTGCCTCCCCCCATCGGCTGCATTTTCGTTCCTCAAGCTTTTCCCAGGCACCCAGCTACCCTGGAAGACCCATTCGGGTCATAAAAGAAACCAGGGTAGCTGTTTACTGGGGACCCGACCCCCATGCTGGAGAAGGGGACCGGCAGCACTCCTAGTTCCCCGGAAAGCGCCCCGCAGAACACGGAGCTCTAGCGGCCGACCGCCATTCCTCCGGAAGCTCCTCCGGAAGATGGATAGGTTCAGCCTAAGAATTACTCATTATACTACGAATGTCTATTAATGTCAGTGCTTGAAAAGATAACAGAGCTGATATTAAATGACTTCAAAGCAGGACTATAGTTAGACACTCTATATTGTTAAAACAACATAAAATGAAAGGGTGCTCAAGATAAGTGATTTAATAACGTGATGAATGATCTAGTCTGACAGGGGAAAATAACAATAGCATTAATAAATGATGTTGCTACATTCTTACTTAGCAAAGGATTGCGCTTCACTTTCTACTGCGTAAAAAAAAAAATCTATTCCGCATTTGACCAATGAACCGAAAGTCATGATTAGGCTTAGCTGGTCAACATCAGCAGCTGCCATGACTGTACAAGGTATCTGCTAGTATCAATTCAGTGAAAGAAAAATTCAGCAACAGCAGCAATCTGTTCTCATCAAAGAGCGCTTCAAACCATTGATGATGAAAAATTGGAAACACGGTTAGAGATGGCTGGAAAATCAGAAAGGCTGCTACAAGACATGTTGAGTTGTGACTGAATAGTACCCCCTCGCTATTGTTTTCTGTATCAAGCAAAGAAGACACTCATGATGGCTAACAGTAAAACACAAATATAAGTAAAATAATAAGCATTAAAGCCTACACATTCGGTGCCAAAAAGGTTCACACTCACTGATCTCACCTCATCCCAGAGCGCCTTCCCTCTGGAATGAGCTGCCCCCCGGAGCTTCGCATAATCCCTGACCTCCGGTCCTTCCGACACGTCCTAAAAAGTTGGCTTTTCCAGCAAGCCGGCCTGGCCTGTTAATTTTATCTCATTTTTAAATGTTATTGTCTTATTAATTGGGTTTGTTTTTTGGATATGTATCTAATTTCTTTTTAACTTTCGCGATATGTGTTTTTTAATGTTGTACTTTGGGAGAAGGGCAGCATATAAATCCAATAAAACAAACAAACAAACACACACACACACACACACACATGCCAAAACACACCTATGGGGTAAAATACCTACCTGATTAAAGCGTAGGTGAGCAATTACTTACAAGTAGTTTTTTTTTTAATAGAAAGGAAAATTGGAATCTCTCCCAAAAATCTGGCAAATTAACATGGAAGAATATTTTTTCAAACAGGCTGATAAAAAAATCACTTAGATTTTGTAGATTATAGCCACATTTGAATTGTACCTGGAAATAAACTAATACCAAGAAAAACTGTTGCACTGTTTTTCCTATAATCTTTCCTGGCCAATTAATTACAGCTGTTAATAGTTTGATACACCAGCTAAAAAAACCTTGAACCCTTTGCCTAGACCAGGGGTGTCAAACTCACATCGTCACGTTGTTGTCATGTGACATATCGCAACTTTTCCCCTCTTTGATAAAATTGGGGAGGCACGTAACGCATCCAGCACACAGACCGTGTGTTTGACACCCCTGGCCTAGAGCATCAAATAGGAGTTCCCCATTATGACATCACTACTTCATGAAGACAGAACTATTTTTCATGGATTCAAGTCAAATCTCACTCCATTAAGATCTAGTCTCGTGATGGCGAACGTATGGCACATGTGCCCGAAGTGGCACGTGGAGCGATGCTGCCTGGCACACGTGGTGTCACCCGTTCCTCTTCTAGGTTTCTGGCTCACATGCACACGTGCCAATCAGCTGGCAGTGCTGGAAACCGCAAGAGTTGGTCTTCCGTTTTCCAGCGTGAGTATGAGTGCCAGCCAGCTGATCAGCGCATGTAACCAGAAGACTTGCCGACTGGCATGGATGCGTGTACCAGAAACCAGAAGTTCATTTTCTGGCATGTGCATGCCCCCTGGGCAGCTCCTCTTCCTGGTCACGGCCCAGACAAGCGCGTACACGAAGTGCTCCCTTTTTGACATTTGGTGCTGCGCGTGAACGCACGTGCTATCTTTTTGGCATTCAGTGCCCAAATGGTTCTCACTCACTGATCTCACCTCATCCCAGCAACCCAGTTGAATTACTGATAGCAAAAGCTGTTGAGAATTCCAGAAGAATAAACAGAAATACCTTGACCAATATTGTTTACAGTATTCAATGTAACCAGCATGGTTCTACCAATATGTCCTACAGCTGTGATGGTGAACCTATGGCATGCGTGCCAGAAGTGGCACACAAAGCCATTTCTCTGGACACGCCAGCTGTCACCCATTGCTCTTTCGGATTCCGACACACACACGTATGCCAGCCAGCTAGTCTTCGCACACAGGGGAGCACCGGAAACTTGAAGAGCAGCTCCCTGACAGGCATGTGCGTGCCGGGAAACTGAACTTCTGTTTTCCAGCATGCACTTGCGCGCCAGCCAGCAGGTTTTTATGTGCATTCCAGAAACCAGAAGACCAGGTTTCTGGTGCTCCCACGAGTGCATGCCAGAGAGCTGCTCTTCCAGTTTTCAGCACTTCCCCATACCCACACGCCCATTTCAGCATTCGATGCCGAAAAGGTTCACCAACGCTGTCCTATAGTTTAGTCTAAAGCCCATTTGACCTAATATTTTTACAATCATCTGGCACTAAAGCAATGTTTCTTATTCCAATGCCTTGGAGAGAATGACAATTACAGAATGTAGAAAAAGTTAGCCATACACTTGCATGCCGGTCCCAAGACAGGATAAATGGGAAGGATTGAAGTATGTTGTATTTCATGCTGCAGACACAGTTTCTAAGGAGTCGATTGTAACAAGGTGGCCCAATTCAGTTCTCAACGTCCAAACATATCCAGTTGCCAATTGCAATTCAAACCATGAAGTATCTGACTTTCAAATCTTCTCTTCTCTTTTCCTATCCTGTCCATTCCTCCTCTGCCCTGTGGTGCCGATAACTTAAAATAGAAAGATTCCATTGTGCTGCACTAATTGTATATTCATTTCTAGACGAACTTTATAGAGATCCGATCATTTGAAGTTTTCAGTTTTCTCATAAGTGGGCAAGATTAAAAGCATTTTGGCATTTTCCTACTTCAATATTTCTTTGGCTATTTGATTCTGTGATTCTGTGACCTTTTGCTTTTTGGATGTAATTGATTATGAAAGAAAACTCATCCCGGTAATATCATAAACAGATGAAAGTTGTTTCCCCCTCCTCCAAAAAAGGCAAGGAAATGATAGGCTTTGTTTCAAACACATTCTAAAATGAAATACAAAAGGAAAGAGGACTCTCTTTAATGCCTCATAAATACAATTCAATGTTGACGTCAAAGAAGCTTTTCAATCTGCCAGCCGATTGCTTTTTTCCTTTCCTTTCTAATAGATAAAAGGCATTTAGTTAAGATCACAATGCATAAGAGGATCTCTTTCCATTATGCCTTTATTTTATGCTTCACTGTCAAAGCTGAGAGAGAACAAAGTAATTACACTCATTCTCTTTAGAAGAAATTATTCAGTTCCAGCCAGTATATCAACAACACATTCCTACGTGTACATTAAGAATCAGTGAGGGCAACCTTTTCGGCACTGAGTGCCGAAAAGTGTGTGTGTCTGTGTGTCTGTGCACATGCGTGCCAGAAATCTGGAAGAGGAACGGGCGATGCTGCATGTGCCAGGCAACATGGTTACGCGTGCCACTTCGGGCACACATGTCATATGTTCACCATCACGGTTCTAAATAGTAGGAATATCCAAAATATCTTAATTTCATGTTCTAGCTTTAGGATTTATTCATGATAAATTCATAGTTGTTGACCTAACAATAAATTATAATATAATAAATAATTGCAGAATACACTCTTTAATTTTAAACAGTATTAATCTCTAACACAATATTAACAAATTTATGAATGCTCAAAGTAAGCAATTTGGGGACAAGTTCATCTTATGCGATTAATTGATCTCTTCTGCATTTTACTTCATCCAACATACCGTGTTTCCCCAAAAATACAACAGGGTTTTATATTTTTTTGACCCACGAAACATGGCCTTGGGCTTATTAGAGGGGGAGGGCTTATTGTTTTGGGGTTGCCGAGTGGCTGCTCCCTTGCAAGCGGGCTCCCGAAGAGCCAGGCACAGCCTCAGGGGCGAAGCAGCCATGAGGTGACGATGCTCACGAGCAGCCACCCGGAAAACCCTCTCTCCAGCCGGGCAGAGCACCATTCCTTGACCTAGGGAGTATCCCTAAGGCGCCAAGCGATGTGGCACTCTGCCCGCCACCCAGCTCCCACGGCTTGGCACATTCGGGATACCCTCTAGGTCAGTGCATGGAACTCTGCCCGGTTGGAGAGGGGGGTTGCGCGAGCGCCTGCTCCGCCCCCAGTTCGCATGCCTCCCAGCCTCACCATGCCCTGGACCAGCTGTCCTTGTAAAACTTCTTCTCCGGCTTCCAAACTCCGGAACTCTGCTTCCGATTCTTCCAGAAGCAGCCGCTCTAGGAGTGTTTTCTATGGTTATGGGCAGGCCGGCTGCTGGCTCAGGGCATGGTGAGGCTGGGAGGCATGCGAGCTGGAGACGGAGCAAGGCTTTAGTTTCAGGACATGTTGTATTTTTGGGGAAACACAATAGTAAGTCTGATGGACATTTTTTATTTATTTATTGTTTGGAATGTTCAATAAAGATAAAGAAATTTGTGTGTCTTAAAACCATATATAATACATCCCTTGAAATTATAGAAAAGTATGGGAAGTATAATGAATATTCTTGCTATAAACTAGATTTGGTTAATTTTCCTTTTCTTCCCTTCTTATCTTACGCATTTATTTTGCTTATCTCACCTGTGTTTTGCATAACATTGCTTTTCCTGAAATGAAATAAGATGATGGGTACATATGTATGTATATATGCTTTTTTTCCCAAGTAATCGTTTAAAAAAGAGTAAAAGATCAGGTCAAATGGTTTTGTTTTCTCTGTCAGCTACTTCTCTAGGATCTCACTTCACTTGTCTTCCATGATTGTTCAGCAACTATTTTTATTCTTTGTCTAGTTTAATACATCAAATCTTATTTGAACAAAGATTCAAAATACTTGAATATATCCAAATCTTTTTTCCAATTTTGAATTCCATCATGCCACTCTTCTTCTCTATATTAATTTCTTATGCTTAGCTATACTAATTACCTTTTCTAGAATAACTAGAATAGTGGATTATTGCTGAAGAAATCAGGCTGAACTCCCGAGTTCTGTATCATTTTAGCAAATCAACATGTCTCAAATCTAATCTACTTATCAGCAGTGCAGTAATAGAGGAAGTGGAGGAGGAGGAGTTGATCTTCGATCCTTGAAAAGGATTTGAAAGCCAAAAATATCAACTCCAGTCACAACTATTTGGAAAACTGTGTTAGCATCAACAGCATTTCTCTCCAACCAGAAGATAAATATACAAACCATAATTTCCCAAATTTTGCAAATCTTTCAAAAGTCAGTCTTCAGTTCCCAAACAAAATTATCAGCATAATAGCTGGTAATGCTGTCCTGTTGAACACTTCATTTTTCTCTAATAGGTACTATTAGTGTTTGTTTTTTTTACAAACAGACACTTTTTGTTATGCGCTTACAAACAGGTAAATATTTGTGTAACTGTCAAATTAAAGTCAAAAGAAAACTGATAAAAGCCATTACTCAAGAGGCGTGAGCCTAGTTATGCCCAAGTATTCAGGCTGGCCTCTCACTACAAATATATTCAGGGCAGGTCCCATGCATTTTCCTTTTCTCCATTCATTGCGACCAGTATCTGTGTTCTTTTCTCTAGTTAATTAGTTTACTCTGTATTGTCATGCTTAACAAAAAAGATTTGGCAAAATAACCCAGAAAGTAACAAAGATGTACATCTCTTCATTTAAGCAGAAAAATCTTGAACTTGGTTTCTTTGAAAAAAGAAAAGGAAAAAAGGAAAAAAAAACAAGGCTGGAGGCTAAAATAACCATAATTACAAGTAATGACACAACTTCAAACTAAACAAACACAGCTGGCTGTGAAGGACATCTGTGGCCACAAAAACTGGCAAAACTGCTGTGCTAGAGCAGCTGCTTGAATGCATGTATAATTAAAAGTGTTTTTTGTGTTACAAAGGCTGGCAAAACCCCCGCTATTTTGTTAAAAGAGAAAACACTTTAGGTGTTTCTGTAGTGTACATACATATGCTTCTTAAAAATTAGTATGTTTCCTGTTTACTGCAGACTACGTCTTTTATTGAAGATAATTTCCTCTCACCCAGGGCGGATGAATACAAAGGGGCGCAGGTAAATGTTCGAATGTATCAAACTGTTACATTTCAAAATTAAATCTATTTCAAGATTTAAGAGCGTGTTATTTCGCTGCTTTCGCTTTTATCCTCGATCGCTAAGGATTTCTTTTGTTCATGGAAAAATATAGCCAAGTTTAAAGGAGACCAGGAAAGGAGAAAATATCACTTCCCACTCTTTTTCAAAAAGTTGAAGAGAACCTCGGTTTCTAACTCTCATACACTTGCTCAAGACAAAGGAACAAACTTTTTAATAGCTTCAAAAACTTCCCTTATTGTTATAGTTCTATTCATTAATTGCTTGTGTTTTTCTGTGTTAATTCAGCAAATTTTACTTCTTTAAGTATTCATCAATATTTGCCAGTGAAATTTCTTCTCTTTTAAGTTAGAGAAATATAGATAAAAAGGGGCGTGGTGGCTCAGTGGCTAAGATGCTGAGCTTGTCGATCAGAAAGGTCGGCAGTTTGGCAGTTCGAATCCCTTGCGCTGAGTAATGGGGTGAGCTCCCATTACTTGTCCCAGCTTCTGCCAACCTAGCAGTTCGAAAGCATGTAAAAATGCAAGTAGAAAAATGGAAACCACTATCTCTCTCTTCCTCCCTCCCTCCTCCCCCCCCCCTCTCTTAATTTGACCTTTGATAAAGCAGTTTTGCTAATATTCTTGAAAAACAAAAGACAATTCTTTGGAAGAATGTATGTATTCTTCCAAAGGAACAAATTAAGAAACAAATTAACCAGGATATTAGACCAATTATTCTTCTATGTGCCCAATCATTCCAAGTACTTTTGATGTCAACTGGTCAGCTCATTGGATTCTCTCTATGGTGAGGCCTTTTCCAACCAGATATTTTCATGATGCTTTAGGAATATAGATGGAGAACATGAAAGGAATTTCTAAATTGTCTTGTTTTGACAACAAAAAAGAGTAATCTGATGTAATCTACCTTGCTGAAGTCACAGAGTTCATTTCTACTATACAGGAGAGAAATCAGAGGTGGGTTGCTCCCGGTTCAGCCCGGATTGGCTGAACCGGTAGTAGCAGCGGTGGGAGGCTTTGCCCACCCTCCCGGGCATTTCTACACATGCGCAGAAGCGTCGCATGCCTAAACTGGCATAAAAATCTTAACAGATTATGTTAAGTATTTAATTAAAGATTGTATATGACATAGATGTAGTAAAAACCAGTAGTGGGTTCCTACTGGTTCCGACCGGTTCAGCTGAACCGGTAATGGTTTGGCGACATAGGTCACTGGAACTAGCAGCAACTCAGGCCTGCCACACCCCCGAACTGGTTCTCTGGTGCATCAAGCAAGCGCGTATGCGGGACGCGTCCACAATGAACCAGCAGTAGTAACTGCCGGAACCCACCCCTGGTCAAAACTATGGTTTTTCCCATGGCTGTGAGAGTTGGACCATAAGGAAGGCTGAGTGCCGATGAAGTGATGCTTTTGAACTGTACTGTTGGAGAAGACTCTTGGACTAAAAGGAGATCAAAGCAGTCAATCCTAAAGGAAACCAACCCTCCGTGTTCTTTGGAAGGACAAATACTGACGCTGAAGCTCAAATACTTTGGCCACCTAATGAGAAGAGAGGACTCATGGAAAAAGTCCTGATGTTGGGAAAGATTGAAAGCAAAAGGAGAAGGGACAGCAGAGAACAAGATGGTTAGATAGTTTCATTGACACAATGAACATTAATTCAGGCAAATTCCGGGCCACAGTAGAAGATGGGGAGGCTTGGTGTGCTGTTGTCCGTGGGGTTGCGAAGAGTCAGACATGTCTTAGTGACTGAACAACAACAACAACAACAACAACAACAACAACAACAACATATGACATGGATACTAATAGAAAATACAGATTTTTAAAAGTGAGGAAAATACAGATTTTTAAAAGTGATCATTTTTATGATAAAATCATTCACTTACGTGAAATGCCTTTACCATGCACCTCTAAACACAAGTTACGTCTTA
The DNA here is from genome assembly GCF_964273705.1 of Natrix helvetica. NCBI lineage: Eukaryota > Metazoa > Chordata > Lepidosauria > Squamata > Natricidae > Natrix > Natrix helvetica. Next base: position 19,940,931 of record NC_138558.1, read on the forward strand.
ACAATATTTTCTATGTGACTATATAACATTGCACGATTTATTTTCTAGTGCTTAAAAGGTTTTAATGGATACCAATTCATGAAGCTGTTACAGACGTATTAAATAACAGTTTGGAGACATTTATATTATTGAAATGTTCCTAGTACATATAAACCAAATGTAATATAATCCAGTAAGTGTCCAAAGAAAAGTAGTTACTAAAAATTCTTTATGTGAAACTGCACTTATCACTGGCTAAAAGTAAAGATAATGCATAACAGCATTAAGTACAGCATTTAGAACATTTATTTTTTAAATGTAAGATTCCATTTCTAATCAAACATAATTGAAACAAATAAACATTTACACTACCAGTATAGAAGACAGCATAAAGAACATCAAGTGAGACTGTGACACATTGGAAATGTTATTATTAAGAGGAACTACACTGAAATTAGGATTTGCTGTTCAAGAGCATACATTAAAGAGGACTACACTATGTTTTCTATTTGGTAATCCTTAGAGAAATACAGAAATTTAACAGCAAGAAATGTAAAGTTCTGAAACTGGTTTAAGAAATCTGAAAGGGCACAATCTGGTTTGGAACTAGCAAACGTGGAACGAATCAGGGCATCTTTGTTAATTACAACTTAAACATGAACCACAATTGTGATGCAGCTGCTACAAAGGTAAATGTTCTCTTAGGATACATTAACAGGAACATTTAGAACAATGAGACAGTGAGAACAATCAACCAGTGAAACAGCTTGCCTTCAGAAGTTGTGGGTGCTACATCATGGAGGCTTTTAAGAAGAGACTGGACAGCCATTTGTCTGGAATGGTATAGGGTCCCCTGCTTGAGCAGGGGGTTGGACTAGAAGACCTCCAAGGTCCCTTCCAATTCTGTTATTCTATTATGGAGTACCAGATGAAGAGAAGCAATTGTTCTACTGGTCGTTGTTATTTGTTATAGTCACTCACTACAGTGGGGGTTGGGGGTTGGAACACTGTCTAGTTCCAAGCAATGGAATTGAAAAGTGTAGTGACAAATTGGAACAAATTGAGAGGAGAACCATCAAGATGGTAAGGGCCTGAAAAATAAGCCCCATGAGTAATAGTTAAAGCATCTAAGTCAGTGATGGTTAACCTTTTTGCCACTGAATGCTGAACCCTGAGCACAAGCACGCACGGGAGCACCAGGACCTGGAAGAGAGCAGCTGGCCAATGTGCATGTGCACAGCGGCCAGCTGCTCTTTCGGGTTCCATCACACACATGAGTGCTGGCCAGCTGGTCTTCGCACAAAGACCAGCTGGCTGGTGTGCATGCACGTGACAGAACTCGAAACACAGCAGCTGGCCGGTGCTCATGCGCACCAGACCAGCTGTCTGATGCACATGCGCACAACAGAACCCAGAAGAGCAGCTGGTGATGGCGTGCGATCAAAACTTAAAACTACAAGGATGTACCCTGTTTCCTTAAAAATAAGTCCTCCCCGGATAATAATCCCAATGAGGATTTTGAGCGCATGCACTAAAATAAACCCTCCCCCGAAAATAATACCTCCCTGAAAATACTGCAACACAGCAGCAGCCATTAGGTGACGACGCTCACCACCTCCTGCACCTCAAAAAAAAAAAAAGACCTCCCTAAAAATAAGGCCAAGCGCTTATTTCGGAGGTCAAAAGAAAATAAGACCCTGTCTTGTTTTCGGGGAAACATGGTAGATTCAAGCTAGATGTCAGGAGCAACTTTCTGACTCTACAAGCTATTAATCAGTGGAACAGGCTGACAGACTAAGTGGTGAGTTCTTGTTCAAAGAGTCTGGATGCCTCAGAGATGCTCTAGTGGATCTTGCATTGGGCAATGGGTTGGATTAGATGTCCTCTAGAGTCTCTTCCATCTCTATGAATCTGAGATTGTATGAAAATATACTTAAAGCAGACAAACTGTACCCACATTTATTTGTATTCTGCCTTTATTACTTTAACAAATAACCCAAGGTGGCGAACCTATTCAATACACCTTCCTCTTCGTCTTTTCCCCACAGCAACCCTGTGAGGTATGTTGGGCTGAGAGAAAGTGACTGGCTCAAGGTCATCCAGTTGGCTTTCATAGCTAAGACAACACTCAAATGTATGGTCTCCCACTTTCTAACCTGGTGCCTTAACCACTAGACATCAAACCTGGGCAATCCATAGTATAATTGAAAGTATCTCCTTTTAAATCACCCTTCGTACATTCACAATGTACACAAGCAGACAAAGTCAAAGCTCTGGCAACAGGGAGATAATTAAAACCTTGCCCTCTTAATATGTTGGTTCTCATGTGTAACTATTTTTTAACCAGAGTAAACTCTGAATAAAAAGGACTTCCCTACTTGTAGTCTATAAAAGTATAACTATTAAAAGCGCAAATGTGCTATTTCAGCATGCCTAACTATCCAGGAGGCAACACCCAATTAACACCATGTTTCGTATTTATGCCACTAAGCCAGGCAATATTTTTTTGTTGCTATTCTGTTGGCAATTATTGTTGTGACACATGTTCAGAAGCAATTCTGAGAATATAAAAAACACATACCTGCCAAAGGGCTATCCATTGTTTTCCAGTTATTAAATCCAGAGCTATTAGCATATGTGTATGTGTCTAAATTTACATCTCTCTCTTCCCCCCCTCTGTGTGTGTGTGTGTGTGTGTGTGTGTGTGTGTGTGAGAGAGAGAGAGAGAGAGAGAGAGAGAGAGAGAGGGAGGGAGGGAGGGAGGGAGGGAGGGAGGGAGGGAGGGAGGGATGCTTAAGTAGATACCACTGAACAGGGATGCAGGGGCAGCAGATTTCTGGCATTGACAAGAGATTATATTGGAGAACCTTTGAGCTCTTTCCACTCTATTCACATTAATCTGGACATTTTTAGTGTTTTCATTGTTTTAAAATGTTCTCGGTGCTTTTGATTGTATTATAATATGCTTTTATTTGTGAGCCACCCAAAGTCATTGACTGAGATGGGTGGCTACAGAAATTGTATAAAATATTAATTAATAAATAAATGACTTAAGAAAATTTGAACAAAGATACCATAGTATATTTTACCTGGGATCCATAAAGTATAGATGTCAGGCCTGGTTAGGGACCCATAAAGGAAATAAATCAACTCAAAGAAAAGTGACTGAAGTAGATGGATAGCTTAATTAACTCTTCTTGACTTTTCCGGAGCATATATGGACCTTTCCTCAAAACTAAATTTATAACTTAACATCCTTTGCATTTCCTTGTCATTAGAGCAAGCCTTGAAAGTGTCAGCTTCAACACCTTCTCTATGCCATTATTTCAAAAACGCTATTATTTGAGGAAGTGAATTCAGGTATTACTGGTTAATGTGGGAGAAAAAAAACCCTCAAACAATAAATGATTGAACTTTCAGAAATCTCATCTTCAATTTTGGAGGAAGGGAAAAGGAAGATGCTCCTGGCAGAATTCTTCTATGCCACATTTCATCTACAAGTAAAGTGTTTCCTGCAGATTTTAAAGCTCCAGAAAATGAACTTTGAAAGAAAATGCTAAGACTTCAACACAATAGTGCTAGTGGATAGTACTAAAATAAACAGAATGATTTGTCGGTGCCAGGAAGAAAGAAGTCCATACTAAAGATATTTTTCAAGATGTGTTTTATTATATTGGGATGATAATAATCTTCCCGACAGTGGACTTGCTGATTTCTGGCACACATCAAGCTTGTCAGAATCATTTTACAACATTGCAAACAGCAGGCAGGGGAGACAATAGCAAAATAGGAAGGAAATTTTCTCCCTATGTAGCACGTCTTCCCAGTTTTTCTCAGATACCCCAAAATACAGAAGCACAACACGCTATCTTATTGGATCAATAATAAATATATATACTTTTAAGTAACACAAGACTTAGAATAAGAGGCACAATGGAAAGAGGAATATATGTCAATACAGTCGTGGGAATGCAGCTGCTATAACTTTATTCTGTGATCCAAAACATAGAATCATCTTTCTCAGACCCAGCTGCCATTCTAGGTGTATCCAGCTGATGACCTTCTGCCTTTTTATGTTAGCGATTTATAGGTGATATGTTAAATTAGTAGTGGCAAAAGCCTCAAAGATGGCAATTGGAGGTCTAAGAGGCAGAAAACAACTATACTTATTATTATATATCTAGAGTGGCAGGTTCCATCTAATTATCTGATTACGACAGTTGCTGTACTGGCCTGCCAGCGGCCAGTGGAGCTGATGGCAGACTCAGACAGTGAGGAGGTTAGGGAGGAACATGGGCCAGTCCTGGAATCTGGGGAAGGCTCTGATGAGTGCTTGGCATCGGAGGCAGAGATGGGGCCGTCCGACAGTTATCATTGGCCTTTAGAGTTGGATATCAGTGGGGCAGAAGACAGCTGGAGCCTGTTCCCGATGTGCGCATGCGCAGAGCTGCCAGGAGAAGGGAACAGCTAAGGAACAAGGGTCGACTCGGGAGTAAAGGCACAGGTGAATGCCCCCTCGCATAGGGAATAAAGAGGAGCGAAAGGGGAGGGGAGTTTGCAGAAAACAATTAGTTCAATTCATTCGGGTGAAGATCTGTTCCAGACTTCTTGCCAAGTAATTGCTGCTACAGCGTGGCGTTTGGAAGATATCGGCCTGGCAACTCTCCAAGCCTCATAAAGGTCTGTAGTTGTGCAATCTCCTGAAAGACTGTTTGCCAGGATTTTGCTGGAGAGGAATTCCCTTTAATCTAAACAAAAGAGGTTTTATTTGGACAAGGAGTCTGCTTCATGATCTTGGGAAGCCTAGGTCAGAACAGTTGCATCCATAGCTACATAGGATCTTTGGGTCTTGCCCCTTGGTGACAAATCCATGAAGTTTTCTTGGCAACGTTTTCCAGAAATGGTTTGCCATTGCTTTTTTCTAGGGATGACAGACAGTGATTCACTCAAGGTCACCCAGAAGGTTTCCATGACTAAAGCAGGAATAGAACTTGGATTTCCTCCCTCCTACCCCACTGCCTCAGCCATTTGACCAAACTGGCTCTCTAAAAATATAAATAGTTGAACTGTATTATTCAATGGGAACTCCACTTTCATGAAAGTAATTCAGGGTTACAGACTGAATTATTGACTAGTCCAGATTTATAAATAAAGTTGCTACCTCTCAAATGATGTTAATAATGAACACATAGCTATTATGTGAACTTTTGTTCACATAAGGAAAAGTATATAAACTGCTACAAACTTCTGTAATCTTTCCTTAATGCAGTCATCTGGAGTCATTCTTCCTTACCAAGTGAACTGGACAAGTGGTTATTTAAATCTTCCAGGAATGGTTTGTCTAGAGCCTACAGCTAATCTTTACTTGCCAGAGGCAACTCAAGCAATAGCTATTTACAAACTGTAATGGAGAAAAATGAAAGCTATAGAACTTTACAAACTACTTTGTAATTCTAATATAAATATTGCAAACAATGCTATTGCTAATTCCAATCACATAGTCTAGTTACTGCAACACTGTTGTTACTCTGACCAAAATCTTCTATTCCAGATTATCCAAAATATTGGTAACTATAATCAGTCTAAACAATTTTTTGAAAATGGCCAATGGCCATTTGTGAAGATAGCTGGATAACCATGGGCCAGTCCCTATCTACAAGCCCTAGGAAGAAGGTAAGAGACATATCGTCAAGGAAACTGCAGGGATCTGTTCAAGGATTTGTTAGGAATATAGTTTGGTACAATGGTGCATGTGCACACACGCACACATACACACACACACACACACACATCTGATTATTGTTTTTATTTATTTGTTTATTTGTTTTTTATTTATTTGTTTTTAGTTCTACTATAATTGATACAAGGGACGCGGTGGCTCAGTGGCTAAGACACTGAGCTTGTCGATCAGAAAGGTCAGCAGTTTGGTGGTTCGAATCCCTAATGCCACATAACAGAATGAGCTCCTGTTACTTGTCCCAGCTTCTGACAACCTGGCAGTTCGAAAGCACATACAAAATGCAAGTAGAAAAATAGGGACCACCATTGGTGGGATGGTAACAGTGTTCTGTGCACCTATGGCATTTAGTCATGCCAGCCACATGACCACAGAGGCATCTTCAGACAGTGCTGGCTCTTCGGCTTTGCAATGGAGATAAGAACTGCCCCCTAGAGTCGGGAACTTCTAGCACATATGTGCAAGGGGAACTTTTACCTATAATTGATACTGATGTTTTGAATAGGAATTTATGAAACAACTCTTCCAGGCTGCCTATGGCTATTCTTACAGTTTCAGCTATAACCAACAAATAAAATAGATAATTAATATTATTATTTTGTCAAAACATTTCCAAATGACAAATAAACCACTCTGTTTCTAAAAAGCCAGAATGTATCTCTTGAATTAATACAGTAAGAAAGATGTTGAATAGGCTTATTTTTTCTTTTAAAAAAGTCTTTTGGTGTCTGACTTGTTATTCATCAATCACGGCTTTGAATTCTTATTCTTAAATACATTAAATACCTTCATATGACTGTACAGAAATGTTTGAATCTAGAATTATTTCTTCAACATATTAAAAGTACAAAATGAAGCGTAAATCAGAGATGCTATATGTCAGTATTTCTTTTCCCAAAGTGCTATGCATGATTAGAGATATCCACCTTGGGATGGAAGATGGAGAAAGCCAAAACAATTTTATGAAGGAGTTTAAAATTTATACTACATAATACCTTTCGGAATAAAGTGCTTTATTAGCCTTTCATCACTGAAGATTTGCATCTGATCCAAATCAGCATTCCACCCAGGCACCTGCTGTCAATTTCTATAGATGCTTTATTATCGAGCGTTGCTAGAGGTTCCAGATGTCAACATGTGAAACATATTTAGTTGTCAAACATCTACTCCAGGGAGTGCATTTCTAAACTACTTTGAGAATTATCTAGCCAGCCAACCAAAATCAACAAAAAATGTTTTCCAGTTCTTTTTGAAGACAATTTTCAAATGTAAAATAAAGTCTGGAAACACCTACACTTCAGGAATTAAATACTTAACAATTGTAATGCAAACTTAGTACAGTAGTTTGTATAAACCAGGAGCAGGCCGCACCAGTCTGCCTCTAGATACTCTTCATGATGTCAAGCAGACTTCCTGCTCCATCTGGCTTTTTTAAAGGATTATTTAAATTAATTCGGAAATTGACAACTGCCAAAGTAACGATCTCTAACGTGCTATTCACAGCACTGCTAAGAAACAAAATAAAGTCTCAGTGGATGGTGGAGCACATCTTCTGTGGATGCTATGTAGATGCTTTGTGACATGGAATTTCTCTAGTGGAATTGTTTGTGTATATGTATGCCAAACACTGGTCCCACAAGGTTGCCTATCCGTCATGCATCACATACATACTGTATATACATACATAGATACATACCAGTGGTGGGGTGCATTTTTTTTTTACTACCGGTTCTGTGGGCGTGGCTTGGTGGGTGTGGCAGGGGAAGGATACTGTAAAATCTCCACTCCCTCCTCACTCCAGGGGAAGGTTACTGCAAAATCCCCATTCCCTCCCGATCAGCTGGGACTCAGGAGGTAGAGAATAGAGAAGGGCGGGACCAGTCAGAGGTGGTATTTATTGGTTCTCCAAACTACTCAAAATTTCCACTACTGGTTTTCTAGAACCTGCTGAATATACCACCTCTGATACAAAGATACATACATACATACATACATACATACATATTATTGCTATAGCACTTTTTGTTTGCCTGAAATATAAAACAAAGCCCCTATTTATTTATAATAACACCACTGTAACTGCAAACCCATTACTAATTACTAGCAATCATTAGCAGCAATTACATTGGCACTTACTTGGATGGCATGGGATTTACAAACAAAAAGAGAGGGAGGACGTTAGTGCAATTGTTCATGATAAAACACCCTCACCAGTCAAGAAATATCCGCTTAAGCAGAAATGCTCAACGTTTCAAATTAAAGATATTGTAGTCCTTGACTTGCACTCACAATAGGGACTGGAAAATTGGTTATTAAGTGGTGAAGTGATTACATGAGGGATCACATGATTGCACCTGATTTTTATGACCTTTTTTGCCAATGTTATTAAGCAAATACCACGGTTTAGTGAGACATCACATGGCCTATGACCTTGCGACCTTCCCTGCTGGCTTCCGCATTAACTTGGCTTGCTAATTTCTCACAAATCCAGTATTTTTCTAAAACTTAGAATGGAAACAGAGTGGCGTTTCTCGAAATCACACCTTCACTTATGGATCGCTCCGTGGTTTAAGGAAATCTCACCAGTTTAATGCATACTGACAGACTAAGGAAGTCCATACCTATTTTGACGTAGCTTTTGAACTTTCTCTTTCTCACCCCACCCCTATTTGGATATGCATCCAGAAAGCATTTAAATAAGACAAAGAGCATTAAAATGCAAAATATCTTGTCACGATAGATTGATGAGTTAAATTACATTGAGATTTCTTCCTACCCTGATAAATATCTTTCTGAACTTAGACACTACTGTGTAACAGACCAGGTAGGGCATCACTATTTCTCCTGTTACCATCAAGCCCAAATAATAATAATAATGAAATGTCTTTCGTGTTACAAGTATGTATGATTTCCTGTCATTGCTAGGATGATACAGATTGAAAGTGGAAGACAGATCGGTTGACACACTGGACAACTGTGTGCTATCCAAAAACTACATGGGGTAACTTCAAAAGAGAGAAAAGAAATCTCAGAACAGGTTCCATGCCAGGCCATCAATTACAATGCTGTCATATTAATGGCTAAGGGGAGGCAGGGAAGCGATGACAATAGGTGCATTTGTCTTGCCAGTGCTCTGGAAAAGGAGCACCTGTATCCCAGTGCACTCTGTCTCTTGCTGTCCCCGATGCCTCTGATGGTGTGAATGTTATCTATCTGTCATCCCTTCCTGCTGAAAGGCACCTTGACTGCAGCTAATGGCTCTAACAGAGGCAAAATGTAGCTTCCCCCCCCTCCCCTACTCAACCCAGTGTGTTTTTATTCTGATGTTCAGATCACAGGTAACATAGGATTCTGCTTGATAAGGAAGTGCAACTGTATCCTAGTAAAATGTTTATTATAAAAGTGTTAAAAGTATGTTCCAACGTTGAGAATACAAATCTGCCTAGCTACTATCAGACGTTTTTAAAAAGAGTTTTCCACTTAACCAATGATTGGGTTGATGTTAATTCTAAACTACTACAGAAACTGTCCAAAAATCAACTCTAATCTTGTGATGTCTTATGACTGCAAGGATTTACAATCACAATTCCAAGCTCAATTATAGTCATAAAGTCAAGAGCTACCTGCACAGGACGGTGGATGAAAATGAAATGGGCTCTGGAACAAATTGACTTTTCTTGTGAGAAGTCAGCAGGAAAAGTCACAAAAGGCGATTCCGTGACCATGAGACCCTGTAACTATCGTAACTGTGGCTGTTGCCAAGTATCAAATTGCAAACTGCAGGGCTGCTGCAATGGTTGAAACTTAAGAGTTGTAAGTCCCCTTTAGCACTGTCTTAACTTTGAACCATGCTGAATGACTGTTTTGTGTATTGTGTACTAGATAGGCCCGTGCCACAGGTGGCAGGCGGAGCCATATTTGGTGGCATGCCAGCCGTCAGCTCTGGTGCACATGCGCACGCCAGCCAGCTGTTTTTTTGGCTTTCTGGAGGGCTGTTTTCACCCTCCCCAGGTTCAGGAAAGCCCCCGGAGGCTGGGGAAGGCAAAAAATAGCCCCAACGGGCGCACCGGAAGTTTGGGGACTAGCTTTTGGTTGGGCTATTGTGGCAATTTTTCACCCTCCCCAGGCTTCAGGAGGCTTCAGCGAACCAACCGGAAGTTCGGAAACAATCTGTATCCGGCTTCCGGAAGGTATCCAGAGCCTGGGAAGGGATCGCGTGTGCATGCGCAGGTGGGCGGGGAGATTAAATGGGCCACACGCATGGGCAATAGCGCGTGAGTGTGCAATTTGGCACATTGTAAGAAAAAGGTTCGCCATCACTGAGATAAGCTAATCAAGCAAACAAACAAACAAGATCACAGTCATGCTTAATATGAGAAAAACAGCTATGGTCATGCCATGGTCTCAGAACCAGCTCCAAGACCCAAGTGGATCAGATTGCATTATGCATTACATTCAATGAATCCAACACTGACACCCTCCCAGGGCCCTCGTCAGCCAGCAATTATCCTTCTTTAGCCAATATTTGTGACAAGAAGCAAGGTAAATACCCTGGCCTAAAAATCCTGCACCCCTTCAAATAAATGCTTCATGAACATAAGATGCTGACTCTGCAAGCAAGCCTGGTGCCTCATTATTAGCAACTGAAAGCAAGAAAGTCTGAGCTATGCACAATTGGAAGGGAAAAGATTTAAATTGTGCAGGGACTGCCTTCCATTGTTGGAAGCAACTTCAGATCTTGGCTTTGTGCATTCCTCCTCTTGATTTTGGCAATGTTTGGTCCCTCGGTCCCTGACCGAGTCTCTAGTCTTCTCTTGGTACTGTTCAAGACATTCAGTGGCATTTATTTATACGCCGCCTGCCTCAGATTATGTCTTCTCCTCAATCTCTAGTAAGCTGTCATGCTCAGATCATCTCTCTCCTTTTTTTCAACAACTCTTCCGTTGTCTCCCCCCTTTCCCCCATTTGCTTCTCTCTCTCGTCAGCCAAGCCTTTTTAGAAAGGTGAGTTTGGCCACGAAGTCATTAAATGAGCCAGCCATTAGAAATCCAAAGAAAGAGCATTTGCTTGACTGGGCCAGTTTTCACTTCTCCTTTGTGTGTGTGTTCCAGCATAACTCTGGAAAAGTTAACTTTGCATAACTTTGGTTGAGCAATTTCAACCAAACTTGGTACACAGATGACTTACTCTCTGGAAACAAATACTGTGGGGGTAAGACACCTTAACAACCCTTGGGGGTGGGGGGGTTTCTCTTAAGATACAGCCTGTTGTGCCTTAAAATGGCTTCTACTATACTGCCATAAAATGGCTTCTACTGTGCAGCGCAGTGGAGTTGCCATGGTAACAGCTTTAAAGTACTCCACAAGGGGGCTCCCTCTGATAAGGGGGGAAATCCAACATTAGAAATTACGTTTGATCCGGACATTTTCCGCCTATAAATTAATACCCGAGCAATGTCAGGTTATCAACTAGTTTTCTATAAACGTGAGAATTATGTCCAAAGAAAAGGAAAGAACAAGAAGGACCATCCTAATCACAAGAGGGATCTCTGTGGAAATTTATATAAATTATATAGATTCATACAATACTTTCTATTTCACACCAGTTAGAACTAAAGAAGCTTCTTAGATGAGAAGCAAAACTTGTTCAAAGGAGAGGGGGAAAAAACCCAAGAAAGTCCAGTTGCCTTTTGAGGAAGGGGGAAGCACCTTTGGGACAATTAAAGAGTGGACTCTGAAAATCTCTCATTTCTTTTAAGGGCTAATATCATAGGAGTAGTGATTTCCAGACGCGGGAGAGCTGTTATAATTTATAAACATATCTGCCAGTGCTATCATGAGACCATCCCAATATCTGTAAAACACCCTAATATTTAAATCCTGCAGCATAATATAAAGTTTCTGACTTCTTTGCACTGCAGCTGATAATCAGCCGTGCTTAAGGCTTGTCTGAAGTAAACATTCTAATTTAAAAGAATCATAGTGTAAATGTCTGGAGAATTTATCATTTAATGCCAAGTATGGGTGTGAAATCTGATAGTCTCCTCTGCAAACAACTCTGAACGTGTGCTGAAATCGTACACTTAATTCAGGTAGCAGATATTGATTGCATGGATTTATTTGGACTTGTCTGTTGCACTCCCTTGCTTCTCTGTATTTCCCTTTCCTCGACAACTTTTATATATATAGAAAGTGCCTAGTGGTGCATAGATTTGAGCCATAAGCTATCCTTTGGAAGATGGATTCAGTGGCAAAACATTCTAGAGTTTTTCTTTTATTTATCAGAATTTTTGAATCTAAATGGGAAGGAGATATTTTTCTTTGGCTGCACAATTCTTTTTGATACTGACTAAGCAGAAGAACTATCGTATATACATAGGTGACCCTGGGTAAGGTGACCTAGGTAAGTCATTTGGACCTTGGAATAAGTTGGAAAATTACTATCTACAAAAACCTGGAATCAATTCTGTTATAGCCCTCTGTAATGCAGATATCAGATTGAGGCTGCAAAAATTTCAGACAACCACTAGATAATAAGACTTTCCCAGATAATAAGCCCAATTGGGCTTTTGAGTGTATGCGCTAAAATAAGCCCTCCCCTGAAAATAAGCCTTCCCCGAAAACATTGCAACACAGCAGCAGCCATAAGGTAACCATGCTCGCCGCCTCCTGAACCTCAAAAATAATAAGACCTCCCTGAAAATAAGGCCATACGCTTATTTTGGGGGTCAAAAGAAAATAAGACCCTGTCTTATTTTCAGGGAAATATGGTAGCAAAAGTTGGGGTTTTCTGTAGAATTTAACTGCCATCTAATAATTATACAGTTTTTTGATGCCCAGATTTCATAGACCAGTTTTGTAACAAATACTTTTGCCCAAGGACTATGATCATTATTTCTAGATACTTCTGTCTTCCTATAGCTGGTGCCTTCTGGATAAACTAGGCTTTACAACTTTAGCTCTGGCTATGAGAGTGGAAATTTAAACAACTGTAAGGCACCAGGTTTGGAAAGATGGTCTTACTGCCATAGATTTAAAAATCCAAAAGAAACCTTATACAGAAACATACTTCCAAATAGATGCTTTAAGGACTGGACACTTAAAAGGTCTGTACTTCTTCTAACTTGTAACTATATACCCAACTGTCACCATGATATGTATGTATATATCAGTGGTGGGATTCATCCAGTTCGCACCTATTCGGGAGAACTGGTTCTTAACTTTCTAAGAGGTTCGGAGAACCGGTTGTTGGAAGAAATCTTCTTTTGTTTTTTTCCCACTTTACAGGGCTAATCCTGTAAGGAAGGCAGGAAGGAAACATTCTGGTGTTGTTTCTAGCTTAATCTTTATTGCCCTGCTTACAGAAACTGCCTCTCCGGTTAATCCTTATTACATTGTAACAGCTAAGGCAAAGCGCCCATCGACCTGAGTTATGTTGAGTTGGCCACGCCCACACGGTCACATGACCACCAAGCCCCGCCTACCCACCTGGTCATTAGGACAGAGAACCGGTTGTTAAATTATTTGAATCCCCCCACTGGTATATATGTGTATCTCCAGTCCTCTAAAGGCATAGTACATTTGAGAAAGGGGGGGGGGGGTGGAGGGGGAGATCAAGTCCTGTATCTAAAGCATAAAATTTCTGTCAAAGTTTTACTTTACAATTAATGGCACTTAAGTATCTTCTCATGTGGTATGATCCTTGAAAAGATTACTGCAGGGGCAGACTGATTAAAGTGCTACACAATCAGCACCCGTAAATTTTGTTGTCAAGTATTCAGACATGTTTAAATTGCAACAAAATGATTTCATTATAATTCTAGCAGAAGATATATGGACATGATTGGGAATAAATATAGTCTGAGCCATTAACGATAAGAAAGCAGAGAGAAATTAAATGACCAGTATTTCAATCAGTTCATTATACTGAGAAACATTAGACTTGACAATTTCTATATTCATAGGTAGCTCTTTGAAAGTTTTTGAAGTACATAAACTTTTAAAAGTTCTACGTATGCTACCAAATGCATTTTGGAATAAAGCTGAATGCCAGCTAAAATGTTTTTAACGAAACAGATAAATAATAAATGTATTGAACTGACAAGGAATTTGCTATTTTTATATAGTTCTTCCATTTTCTTAACAGATGTTCAAAACTGCTTGTAGTTATTAAGCTAGCTTGATCAGAAAAACGTACAAATGATCACTGGTTTTTGAACTGTAGCATGATCAAAAATATAGGAACCCGCAAAGGCATTTTCTTCAATATCAGCTTTAATGAATGCCATTGGTCATTCCATACAAAAGCATTTATCCATTTATTTATTACATTAATTGCTTTTATATTTTGTAGAATTGTATGAACGGCCTAGAGTCGCTGATTGAGATGGGTGGCTATAGAAATTGCATAAATAAATAAACAAGCATATTGTTAAAATTCAAAGACACTTATATTATACATCCCAAACTAATTATAATTAGTTGTGTGATGGAAGGTTGTGGCAAGACAACACACACACACACACACACACACACACACACACACACACAAACATTATATAAAATGTAACTCAGTTGCATTGCAAATACCGGTAAGTTTTCTGAACTGATAGCAAATTCAAATATCTATACTGATAAACAAGATTTTTTTTCTGACAATCGAAAGCTATCCATTTGCATATAACTCAGGCCCATTAGACTTAATCCTACCCTGTGAGGTAGCAGAGCATGGCTGCTGTTTTCTATGTGTTAGCCCTTCAAATATGTCCCTGTCAGTTAATATATAGCTTATACACTGAATATGTAAACCACTCAAATTCAATAAAAACAATAAGCTACAGTAATTAACCAAGGCACAAATAAATATAACAGATATTGTAATGTAAATAACTCTAGTGTTTGAAAGAATGAATCAGAGTGCCCAATGAACTTCTTGGGTTGACTACAGAAAGTCTCTTCTAATCAGTGGCTACTAGCAAATGTTTCCAATGATGGCTATGGGCACATTAATACAGAAACAGGGCTATTTCAGGTCTGCTAGTCCTAGTATCATGATCCGCTTTAGAAAGAAACCGGAGTCAAGTCCCTTTAAAGATGAAACATGCTCATCTAGCTGCTGTCAATAATATGTCATATTCTGTTCTACATCAAGTACCCAAAGGACACTCAAAGACTATACATACTCCATCACAACAAATAACTTGGATGTTGCCAGTAAGAAAAGCCAGTATTTTTCGGGGAAAATATATAGCTGATATACCAAAAGTGTAATTGGTGAAATACACTGTTGAACACTGAATCACCAAATTGTACCCTTGCCTTCAAAGCATAATATTGATCAAATGTTTTATTTGAAGGGGGAAAGAAAATTACATACATTTTATGCTTCACAAAACTTTTTTCCATGAAGGTACACCATATAATCTGCAATCTCTCAGAGAACTGCACTTGTAGCACAGATTAAAAGAATAAATATTTGCTGTTCTTGAAATGCACACAAACACACAGAGACAGAGAGGAAGAATGGTTTGGGTTTTCTGTTTGGATTCCTAAAGAGCTAAATAATAACATTTCATTCTACTTTCTCTGCCTTTCTTTTCTTCTTCAAAAATAATTCTCAGTGCTCTAGAAAATGCAAGTCATACTGAACAATCAGAAAATGATGGTATGCTTTATCCCTTGAGAATAACAAATTTAGAGATGATGAGCAGGGTTTTAGAACGGGAAAAAGAAACATCAGTAACATGCACTATGCCAATGGCAGTACCTTGATGGCCCAAAATGCAAAGGATCTGCAAACTCTAGTAAAAAAAAGTGGGGGAAATGGATTAAAATAATTTAAATAATTAAAAGTAAAATAAAGTAAATCGAACTCATGGCAACTGGTATAACAGCCAAGTACAATCACCAGTCGTAGAAAAATAACTAACTGGTGGAGAGTTTCTGCCTTTTAGGATCAACTATCAATAGTAAAGCAAAAAGCAGTCAAGAAACATGCCACAGACATATTCCTTGGCAGAGCAGCCATAAAGTCCTTGGATAATATATTCAAATGCTGTAATGGCTCTATGTCTACCAAGATCAAAATTGGACAAGCCATGCATAAGTGGTGCCCTGTAACAATCTATGGAAATAAAAGTTGGTCTTAGAAACAGAAGAAGATAGAATATTGACACTTTTGAATTTTGATGCTGGAGAAGATTCTGAGAGTACCATGGACAGCCAAGAAACAAAGTGGATGATCAAACAAAATTTATCTAGTATCTACCCAGCCCTTTTAGGGAAGGTGTTAGAGAAGCTGGTTGTGCAACAACCTCAGAAGATCCTGATAAAGCGTATTATCTAGACCCCATTCAGTCAGGATTCAGGCCTGGGTATGGGACAGAAATAGCATTGATTAAGCTTTTAAATCATTTCTGGTGGTAGTAGGATGGGGCTTGAGCATTCATTCTAGCTCTGCCTGACTTTTTAGCAGCCTTTTCATGGCCTCACTAACCATAGTAACTTCTGGACTGGCTCTGCAAGTTGGGGAGGTGTGACACTGTATTTGTCCTGGGGTTGATATTAGTCAATCTTTCGGCCCAGACACACAGGGTTCAGTGCTCTCTCTGCTTCTTTTTAACATCTATATGATGGTATCATCAGTATGCTAATGATATTCAATATTACATCAATAGTAATGGCCATCCGATGCTATGGATGCCTTATCCTGGTGCCTGGAGATAGGAGTGGAACAACAGGTTTCAACTGAATCCTGGCAAGACTGAGTTGGGTTTTGGAGCTGCCTGTCCTAATGTCATCTTTAATATTAGATGGCGTTTGCATTGCCCCAAACAGACCTGGCGCACAACTTGAGAGTTCTCTTAGATTTGGGACTCCTGCTCAAAGAGAAGGTGGTAGTTGTGGCTCAAAGAGCCTTTGCTCAGCAAACATAAGTGGTGCCCATTCCTGGTTTGGTATATTCTGCTCACACTCACTCATGCCCTGGTCATCTCCCAAGCAGACTCTATCAGGGCTGTCCTTGAATAGTATCTACAAGCTTCAGCTGGTACAGAATGCCGCAACATGGGCAGTTATGTGTGACCCTGGAGCAGCACGTGTTACACCTCTCCACGAACAGCATTAATTGCCAGTTTGGTGTATTGCCAGCTTCATGGCATGGGGCCATGTTATCTGAGAGATCACCTCTTGCTGATTACGCCTGCCAATCCCATCAGTTACGGCAGAAGAGGTACGTATGTTGTGGGTCCCATCTGCTAAGGAGTTGTATCTGGTAGAATCAGGAGGTGGGCCTTTCCTTTCTTTTTTTATGGCTTGTGTGTATATTTCCCAGAGACATGCGATGGGTGGCAATAAAAATATGATAAATCAGAATTAGGACTTTGTGTAATAGGAAGTGATCCAATTCAGATACATAATGCAAAGATGATTAGAGAAGGCTCTGATGCTGAGATAGGTGGAAAGAAAGAAGGGATGAGGAGCAGCAAGATGGAGGGATTCAAGTTACAGTGTGAAGAGGGTACCATTTGAAAACCTGAAAGACCAGACCAGATTAGGAACTGTTCCTCAGGGAGAAAATCTATCTATGTGGTTGCTAGATGTCAGCAACAACTTGATGGGCATAATCAATCCATCAACACTCTTAAAAAGGCATCTACCTTCTTCCTATTTTTCCCCCAAAATGCTGCAAAGGTTACCTGCTAATTCAATTCACTTTGCTGCTGCCAATGAAAATCGGCAACATTTTAGCCTTTTGTCTATATTTGCTTTTAAAGTACAGTATCTAGCAAGTCATATTTTCATTCTTTGACTTCTCCTGTGAAAGAAAGTCAAAACTATGTTTAAAAGTCTCAGTTACAATCAGAGGAGCATGGTGGTTCAAGTGGTTAGGGCGCTGGGCTGGAGGTTAGCAAGTTCAAGACCCAAGTGCTGGTATGTGGCGGAGTGAGCTCCCATCATTTGCTCCAGCTCCTTGTCAGGGACATGAAATAAGCCCTCCCCTGCCCCCTGGCAAGGGTGATGTCACTGACTAATCCTTTCAACCCAGAAATGCCTTAAAAGGTGCCTTCTAGACCAATGGGAATGAGAAGTTACCAGGCTTCATTTCACTTGCAGGAAGTTATCAGGCCAAGCTTCATCACACTTGCAAATCACAGTGTACAGTACATTATAATGAGGCAAGAGACTGCTAATGTAGATATAAACCCACAGGTTTCTGCTCAATATCACAGCTGCTCATTGTAGAAGCATAGTTCTTTGATTTACGCGACATGGTTGTGGACAAATTATTTATCTGTATAATAAAATCATCTCTTGAGCAATACTTGGAGTGGTAGCTGTAACAAACAGCACTTGAGATTTGAAGCCTCAGTTGATCTTTCTTTCAGCCCATCAACACAGCATTAACTCATGGTTTAAGTCTTTACAGCATGATGATAGGTTTATTTTCGAAGCTTCATTGACAATTAATCTAAAATCCACAACATTTTGGCAAACAAAGGTCAGGGGAAGAATGCCATTAGAGTCACCCGGAAAAATGAATTAATAATTTATTCTCGCTCTCAAAAAATAGCAGAAGCTAACATCTCACCAGCATATGCAGTTTGGATGCTGTAGAAAGCTCTGTGCATTCCATTAAAGCATATTTTACAGTCTTTCAATGGTGTAATTCTGATTCGTTTGTTCACAAACCTCTATGTTTTGAGCACCAAAGTCACTGCATTTCAAAGATCTGAAGTATACTGAAAGGGGTACATGCAGTTCACGGGAGAACAGGCAAGCAATTTAGTGCATAACATAAATTTGGTGAGAAGCTCTGGCCCGTTCAATTACAGAATTCCAATTTGTCTGTCTGTCTTCATTTGTCTTCTCAGACAGTAATCCATTGCACAGATTATGAAAGGCAAATGAGCAAATCAGGTTTAAGACTATTAGTGCACCACAAAGGCACTATACATGGAGGATTAAAGAGAAAGGATACATTTTTAAAAATCATCTGAATACACATTAAGTTTTTATTATGGAAATGTGTGGGTGTACATGAGGAAGGTTCCATTAGTTCTAAAGTTCGTTTAACAGTACATTAATGTTGTAAACCATCCGAAACCACCTGTGTGTCAGTTGAGTGGCCTTCTAAATTTGTTTAATAAATAAATTAGCAGAGCATTGCTTAGAATTCTATGTCCTTAATATTCCATATGGTTAACCATACTGATAAATCAAGCATTTAAGTACATTTAAGTATTATCTTTTCAACAAATCTATGTCTGGTATATAATGTAATGCAGTGTTTTTCAACCTTTTTTGGGCAAAGGCATACTTGTTGCATGAAAAAAATCACGAGGCACACCACCATTAGAAAATGTTAAAAAATTTAACTCTGTGCCTATATTGACTATATATAAAGTAATTCTCTTGAATAGGAATCAAATAAACACAAAGAAAGTATTTTATAATTACTTTATTATGAAATAGTAAGTAAACAGAAATATGAAAAATTATAAAATACTTTATTCAGTACGCAACCTGGGCCTGTTTGGCTGAACACAAAGCTGATATTCTGGCTGGAATCAAATTCTGAGAGTTGAAGTCCACCAAGGGCATCAATCATATTAGCCCAGGCAGGGATCTGCAAAATTGGCTCTTAAGACTGGTGGACTTCAACTCCCAGAATTCTGAGAGTTGAAGTCCACCAGTCTTAAAACAGCCACCTTTGCAGACCTCTGTGTTAGCCCAAAGCCTGGCACTGGGCGGGCCTTGCTCCCCCATTGGTGGAGCCCCAAGAAGCGAGGAGGGAGAAAAAGGGAGCCGCCGGCAGTAGCAAATTAGCTGATCACGCGGCGTGATCGGCTAATTTGCTACTGCCCGCCCAGCTCCCCGGTTAGATTTTTGCTGGGAGGAGGCGGGGGGGAAGCTCCTTAGCCTCCATTTCTTTTTCTGCCTCCTCACTTCTCGTCCCCGCCAGGCGGATCTGATCGGAACGCCCATGTGCCAGAGGCGAGCCCTTACTTTTATTATTACTTTTATATTTACTCCGTCTCCTCCTGCTCCGGTCCTCCTGGTGGCTCAAGTCGCGACATCGCACACTGTGCTCGGGCGGGAAGGAAGGCTGGAGTCTGGACCAATCACAGCCCGGACATCAGAAAAGTGGAATTTTTTGAATTTTTCAATTTTTCCCACGGCACACCAGGCAACATCTCGCAGCACACTAGTGTGCCGCGGAACAGTGGTTGAAAAACACTGATGTAATGTAATAAATACCCACATTACTTCAGGATCAGATTTAAGAATAAATATTAGATAAACTAGTAAACAAAAGCTCAAATATATTGCCTATAAGTAGTAACATTTCCCAAATGACAAAATATCCTACTTCAGAATTATTTTATTTCAATCATATTTTTCCAGGTTTTAATATTATAGCTCATGTTAAGCCAAAGACCTAATTAAAAATATATTTTTCCAACAGCAGAAAGATGTTTCATTAAAAAAAGGTTCATTAAAAACAGTCATGTTGATCTTTCAGAATATTAATATAACTTGTATATTGTCAAAATAAAGAGGTGACAGTCAGTCAACAGGACAGAAGTGTTGTAAAATTGGCTAATAGGTAGAAATTGTTTTAAATGATAGACTAATTTGTAAGTACAGTATATAAATTAACCATTGCAGTTTGTATTAAATACTTGCATATTTGGGGAAAATAAAATATAAATTATGCTGCTGGATTTTTTTCAAAAAGTGCTTAGATTTAAGTTGCTGAAATTGAAAGGCAATTAAAAGGAGATATAAAGAACAACATTCAATGTAGAGAGCAGAATATGGATTTGTGAAAATAAGAATGTAACAACAGAAAGATCTGGAAAGGTATAGTGAATGGTGCTGGTGTGAATTTGATGATAATATCTACCCAATTTTTCTTATGTTTACAATGTTTTACTCTCTGCTTTACATCTTGCATATCCCCTAATGTACAGCCTAATAGGTGTGTGTGTGTGTGTGTGTGTGTGTGTGTGTGTGTGTGTGTGTATAATTATTATTATTGCTACTATTTTAAAAGATATTTGGATAAGATAGAGGTTCTCCTCCCACATATGTTCTAGTCGTTCCCAACTCTAGGGGGCAGTACTCATGTCCATTTCAAAGCCAAACAGCCACCACTGTCCGAGGACATCTCCATAGTCATATGGCCAGCATGACTAAATGCCAAAGGTGAACGGAACGCTGTTACCTTCCCACCAAAGGTGGCTCCTATTTTTCTACTTGCGTTTTTACGTGCTTTCGAACTGCTAGGTTGGCAGAAGCTGGGTCAAGTAACGGGAGCTCACTCCGTGAGAGCACCACCGCATCCCTTGGTATTTGGATACCTGTCTGTAAGTCACTTGCTTTCCATCTCTAGTATTTATAGCCTATTGAATATTTAATTATTACTATAATCCCAAAGTCGCAAATTAGAGATGTGACATTCATGTGACATAATAAAACACTGACTTAAAGCTTGGGGGTCCCACTAAAGCAATCAAGACTAGTTACTTGATGGGGAAGAACTACTACTGACTGATGATGTGACCTGGCCTCACTAAGTAAACCACGTAATCACAGCTAGTTATTATACAATTGGTAACACTTCAAGAATTGATGTATTTTCCCATTCTTAACTCTTTTCGTTTCTTTAACATGTCTTTTAATATAGTAGGTCTGAGGAAAGAGGATTGCTTTCTAGTTTTTAATTTAATAATCTGGGATACTTTCAAGATGAATGGCTGGGTATAAAAGAAGCAATAAATGATATGGCTAAGAATAAAATAAGCAATAAATAAGATATAAGATGAAACCCAGTTTTGCATGTTTGCATATGACTTAGATAAAGCCTACATTGTTTGGGTAGCCATGCATGTAGGCTGGTTATTCTAAGAAGTCTAGTCTATCCATTAGTATCCATATGGACATCAACTAGGGAAGGTTACACCGAACAAGTTAAGTCTTTGGTGAAAAACTCTGGACAGAGTTTTCTAATAAAGAAAATTATTACGCTTGTCTTCTTGCTTGTTTGTTGTATAGATTTATCCGTCCATTTTCACAGTTGCATTTTTGTGGATTGACTTAAAGACGATTTAAAGAAAAGGATTACATTTGTTCCATTTTAGACCAGTTCGGAATTGGTTTTCTACATAATGCTTTGCATCAGGCCTTCTGACTAAAATAAATGAAGAGGAAGTTAGTGCATATTGCTGTGACTTGCAGTGCCATTTCAAGGAATATTGCCAGCATAGTATTCATACAGAGCAATTGAAGTATATTAATTTTAAAAACATGACTCTGAATGAATGTACCTGAAAGTGTCTTTATTAAGTGAAACAGACACTGTGCTATGCTTGATATTAGTGACATTGGAAAAGATCAGAAGGGTAGAATACATTTGGCAATAAGAACTATTATTCACATTTTTCATTGACAGTATGAACTAAGCATAAATCTCAATGTAACAAAATTCAATCACTGTTTTATTAAATTGATTTAAATAAATGCCTATACTTTAGCTAGTATTGGCTAAATCACTCATTTTCTCTTTTCTCTTCGCTCTGTCTCAAAAAAACATAGGAACATTCATTCATACCCATACCAGGATGGCTAAGGAGGATTACTCCATTCATAAGGGTCCATATAAGAGCACTGATATAATAAGAATATTGACTATTTTTCAGATTAAAACTGACAGCATTTTAGAACAAAAAAGACACATAAAATATATACATGAACATTTCATTGCCTTCTGAAAACGTGTCATTAACCTCATATCTGGCCTGGAGCCAGCTGTAATCATGAAAACTTGCAAAATATAATTGAAGCAGAAGAGTTACATGGAAATACATTTCGGGTAGCCTGGAATCATAGCCAGGAAAAAAAAAAAGAGTCAGTCTGTGATATTTTTCTAAGCTTTCCTTGAACAGTATAGTCTTGGCCAAATTCTGGGCAATTTTATATGCAAAGAGCCACAAAGA
Organism: Natrix helvetica; assembly: GCF_964273705.1. Classification (NCBI taxonomy): domain Eukaryota; kingdom Metazoa; phylum Chordata; class Lepidosauria; order Squamata; family Natricidae; genus Natrix; species Natrix helvetica. Next base: position 19,963,646 of record NC_138558.1, read on the forward strand.
CTTTGCAAGAGAATATTCAAGCAAGCTGAAAGCCACAAATATACATAATACGGGAGGGCTTTGATGCTTTTAATTTCCGTACTATTTAATCTATCAGGCATGAACAAGCACTTATGTGCATTTACCAGTTATAGCCAAATCAGCAGCTCAACATTTTGGCTTACAAAATTTAATAGCATCTTCCAGAGATTAAAAACAATGCTCTCTTCTGCTATCGGTTTCTGGGAAAATAAGGCCTTACTCCCAAGGCCTAGAGTTAATATACTGTTGTGTTTTTGGAGTCCTGTTTTGTTTGATTTCTGTCATTTTTAAATCATTTTATTCCACACCGTCCATGTAGTTTCAGCTTTTATCTGTTCTTATGGACTGATGGGGGGGGGGGAGAATTAATGTGTTAACTTGCATTAATCCATGTGATGGGAGGCAGCTGATCCCACCATTGACTACCTGAAATAACCTCTTTTTTAGCTTGCAGAAACTCAGTTGAATCAGATCAGATCAAATTTTGGAGAAATGGCATTCCAATGTGTAGTCATGCCTTTTCTGACCAAAATGTGAAGGGAAGGAGCATATGAGGTTCTCCAAGGAGTGAACTTGGAGAGGGCAGGACAGCTAAACATAGAAGACATTTCTGCAAGTACTCTGGAGATATTTAAAGTGCGAAGCCAACACTTCACTTTGAAGCTAATAGTAACCAGGTGTAGAGCTTAAAACACAGATATACTATATTCCTGATGGTGGATGGCCAAACACAACCAGGCTACGGAGTTCTGTGCTAGTTAAAATTTCCAAATGGCCTTCAAAGATGGTGTATATTGCAGTGATCCAAGCAAATAGTGATTAGTAAATAGTGATGGGGCATGTGTTATCCTCAGGTAAGATCACAACAGGTGGATAAAGGCTCCCTGGCTATTTAATCAATAAATCAATACATAAATTCACATCCTACTTCTTTACCCAATTCCTTAGTAGCTGACAATAAGGTTATACCATACAAGATTAAACTATACATGTAATAAGTAGACCCAAGGTAAGATAAGATAAGGCAAGATGGGATGCAGTGGCTCAGTGGCTAAGACGCTGAGCTTGTCGATCAGAAAGGCTGGCGGTTCAGCGGTTTGAATCCCTAGAGCCGCATAAACGGAACGAGCTCCCATTACTTGTCCCAGCTTCTGCCAACCTAGAAGTTTGAAAGCATGTAAAAAGGCAAATAGAAAAATAGGAACTACCTTTGTTGGGAAGATAACAGTGTTCCGTGCATGTTTAGTCATGCCGGCCACATGACCACAGAGACGTCTTCAAACAGGGCTGGCTCTTCAGCTTTGAAACGGAGATGAGCACTGCTCCCTAGAGTCAGGAACGACTAGCACATATGTGTGAAGGGAACCTTTACCTTAGGTAAGATAACATAACTTGGGCTCCAGAACACAAATCGTATATTTTATTTTACTCAGTTCAACTGCAAAAGAATAAATGTCTTTGGAAATGGAATAATATCTGACTAGCTTTACCGTGCAGAAAATGCCATACATTTATAAAATCAAAAATTCTGTAAATGAGGGTCCTTTATGTGACAGCTTTGGAAATCATCTAACCTTTTGGGGGAAAGTTTAAGTTAAGGCACGTTCATAACTGGAACACCAGATTAAAACATCTACTCTAGCCAATTCATGTCAATCAAAAGGCACTTAAACCATATTTTAACATGTTCAATCATATCATTTACATAACGATCGTTTATCAGCATCTCATCAACAAGATAAAACCAGCAGCAGCATCATAGCCTTTATTGTCATTGTACATCATGTATACAATGAAATTGGTTTAGCCTCTACTGGTGCAATTCATAAGACAAAATACAAGACAACATAAATAGTATAGAGAATAATCCTTATACAAGTAATTTGGCAAAAACAAAACCTAGCCATATGTTTCCATATACACAACACAATCATTCCGCAATGATTGTGTTGTGTTTAGGAGTCTGACAGCCCATGGGTAGAAGCTATTTTTAAACCTGTTTGTCTGGCTGGCTATACTTCAATGTCTTCTGCCAATAGTAAAAGTGAAAAGAGACACTGGCCAGGATGTGAATGTCTATATGCTGCCCTTTAACTAACTGTACACTTCCTTCCTGGATCAAATGCTTCCAATGAAGCCTGCAAACTCCCTCAGAAGACCTGCTGGTAAACCCAAACTTGACACTGCAATAAATACAACAAACACAGCTTTCTTTGGCTGCCATCTTCCTGATTTGAAAAAATAAAACCCATTTGCTTTCCTGATGTTAGATACCGAAATGACACCACTATTACAGATTATTATGTATGTGTTTCATAATTATAAGGGTTGACCAGGTTTAGCCAGTTGCCAAATAACATTGTGTTGTCAACTTACCACATATGAAGCAGGTCCAGGACTGGTGCTTTTTGCATCTTTAAAACGTGCTTCTTGAGAAACCAAGACTGTCATTCCAGAAGACAATTTTGCTCCTGGCTGGTCCACTGGGCTGTAGGTCCCTGGTCCTAAAAATAAAAAAAAAGGAAATGCAGGAAGATAAATTTGTATTTTCTTCATACATGAGGTTTATCATCAAACTATACAGGCTGTGACAGAGAAACAAGTTATGAGAATTAGTATTCTAGAGTAACATAAAATGAAAACAGTTCACAGCGTTACCACAATCCCTTATTTTATTATCAGAATATAATATCTCATGTGTATTGGTCCTTTTTCTTTTTTTGGAAAATATAAGTCTTACCTAAATTATCCATAAACAGGCTGATATATGTTTTCTACATTTACAATAGACTTCTTTGAGGGAAAGTTACTAGCAGAATTACCTAGGAAGTCTAGGCCGTACTGTCCAAACCAGACCATGCAAAGACCCGCACTCGGTCTCAACAATGCTACAGCATTATATGCCTGCAAGACATTCTCAGGCATTGCCAAGAATAATTTCTTCCTTTGTGAAATATTATCTGCAGGGAATGAACAAATTGTTCTTTTTGGTGGTAGGTGTCTATCAAATTCTAAGGTGCAAAAGGAAAGAGAACCACAACAACAACAACAACAACAACAAAGAATTTCATTGAGCAGGTAGACTTTCTTTCTCTCAAACTACAAGATGAAGCTCACAGTAACAAAGATCAGCATGTGACGACTGTACAGTGACAATAAGCGGTGATCTTAGCAGAATACACTTCACTGCTTGTATTTATTCTATTTACAATCACCTTTTCTCCATGGGGCTCAAAATAGTTAAGACTGAACAATTCACTGACATAGGCAGTAAAACCTCAACCAATGTCAGAAACATTTATAGGTTAAGAAGAGACAAAATAAGTTATTTTCTGGGCAACATCACAGTTGCAGATATCCATGAGTGAACCTATTTCCACAGGAGCTAATTCTGAACATTATTTTGGATCAAATACATAGGATTATATGCAATTTAAATACCTTGGAGATTAAAAGTATGGAACAACACTCAAGCTTCAAAATCCAATAGATATTTACTACTCTGTCTGCCTATTAACTCAACTGAGTTTCACAAATTTCTCATGAATCCTTTAGAGTAAATGGCACAATCATTAAGAGGCTTTCTTTCAGCCCAAGTAATTTTGTCCAATTAAACATGAACAGAAAGTTCCCTTATTCTGTTGGCATGATTGTACTTACTTAAACTACCTCCTCCCTCCCTATGAGTAGTAATAACTGTGCTGTAATGTTTTTTTTTCCTAGACTTAATCTCCGCACAATGTACTTAGGTAGGTTATAGAGAAATGAGGCTTTAGAGGACACCTACAGACTCCATTATATATTTCTTTGATTTTATTCTGAGACCACACTGGGTGAGGCTGAAAAAGACCAGAAAGGAAGCTGCCTCTGCATACTTTCTCCATAGTAGCTTTGACTTCTATCTATCTATCATCTATCTATCTATCTATCTATCTATCTATCTATCTATCTATCTATCATCTATCTATCTATCTATCTATCTATCTATCATCATCATCATCATCTATCTTATGTATCTTTCTGTCTGAAAAATGTATACAGCTGCCATATTGCTAAATGAGGTCAAGAAACAGACAATGCAAATGTTTACAGAAATGCAACTTTTGCTGAAGGGTGTAATAACAGAATTTTGAAAGCCTCCAGAGTTTTTTACTACTCTTAGAATCACTTCACTACTAATAGAAACAAGACAGAATTATTTTGAGGCAAGATATTGTTTGTTTTTTGTCATATGCCTTTTATTTTCCCATTAGGTTGCCAGTTTTCCCTAAACAATTCATCCATTTTCTTGTCAAGTATATCTCCACATTCCTTTACAATACATTGGGTGCCAGAGATCCAAATTGATCCGTTCTTTCTATCTAATCAGAAAGCCAGACTCACCTAACAAGTTAAACTACATTCAAAGGAAAATTCTGAAAAGCCAACAGGATCAGGGTCATGCCAATTTTAGGGAGAGATGCTGCTGCTTCACAATATAGGAGCCACAACAAAAAAGGCACATCTCTTGTAAGATGCTACTGTTTAATTTTTTTAAAAAACCTACCATGTTTCCCCAAAAATAAGGCAGGGTTTTATTTTATTTTCACACACACCCCCGAAATAAGCGCTTGCCCTCATTTTTGGGGAGTTCTTATTATTTTTGAGATGCAGGAGGCGGCAAGCGTGGTCACCTCATGGCTGCTTCTGTGTTGCAATATTTTGGGGGAGGGCATATTTTAGCGCATGTGCTCAAAATTGGGCTTATTATCCAGGGAGGTCTTATTTTTTGGGAAACAGGATAGTATAATTCTTTAATTCTTTGATTCTAAGTGGGTAAGTGTTCATGATATTTCTTACACAGACACACAGACACACACACTCAAGGTTGAAAACCTACCTAATACTCCTATTTCACAACAACCATCCCATGAGATGAGTTGGGTTGATGAAGAGTGATTGACATAATGCATATCATAATGATTATTGCCTGCCCCTTTATGTTTAATCCAAAGCCTGGAAAATTTAATAAATTTAGTGGTTCTCAGGCATCCTTCACTGTATGTAAATTGGGTCAAAATGTGACCTGGAGTTTACATTAATTGGGAAGATGACAAAAGTGATAAAGTAATTCTGACTTCATATTCAAAATATTTTTTCTAACAAATTATAATTATAACAAATGTATTGTTAAATATAAACAAATAATTATATTGTTATAATCCTTAATAAAAGCCTGTTTTAGCATGTTTAAAATCTGAAAATTTATTTGGGGGGTCATACTGGGAAGGTTTCAGTTATTACATCCTGCTGTTTATGTGAAACAGACCAAAGACTTGCATTACCACGTCCTGCAGCGCCTGTTGAGTACCAAATTATACAAAAGCTATCTTCTATTAATTTACCAAAATGCCACATTCTAATTACAGGTCAGTAAAGAAAACTTTTTTTCCTCTTACTGTAGCAAAGAAATACCTGTCTTTCCCATGATTGGTACATAATGGAAAAATCAAGAAAAGGTGATTCTTATAATTATATATATTTTCTGGTCCTATGCAGGTTCAATCTCTATGAAATGTCAACCACTGCTACAGGGCAAACAAGCCCAGAACATGAACAATGGGTAATTTAAAGTGGATATCTTTGCAGTAAAACCTCACCGAGTACCTTTTTACTACAGTCAAGGGGAAGTGAAAAATGATTCTTTGCAGAATGAAGCATTTGTGCAAATTTTGTTACAGGAGCTATATGGATCTTGTACCATTAAATTGCCAATCATTTCACTACTACTTTTAGGTTAAAAAAAAATGTTTATATACAGTCTGCAATCAAGAGTTGCAAAAACAAAGGACTTTTATCTAAATTAAACAGGTCATATTTGGTTTTTTTTCCCCTTTTTGAGGTACATTGCTTATTTTATAACAATTTATACTTCACTATACATACATACATATATAATACATATGATATTCTATGTTTTATACATATAATACATATGATGCAATCTGATACATTTTATTATTGTATGTAATACCAGTTAAGAATTAACTCTAATTGTTTTTTTTTTAATTTAAATAACTAAAATATATTGGAAATTCCTAGTCGTGACATCTTAAGGAAGAATTTAAGGTTGCATAGGCTTGAATTTATGTCGTTAATTATATGAAAGAAGATTTGAGTGGTAAAGTAATGAGATAAAAGGACAATGCACTTACATGTTTAAGGGTGGAAAGATCAGTGAGATGGTATTTACAGGAGATACTACCATGTCACTACATTGTTGCTGGAGAAGGAATGAAAAATTATGGGGAGAAAGTTGTATCTCATTGTGACATTGGAAGAAACAAATGCCAACTAACCATGGGTTACTACATATATGACTATAATATAGGTAACCCATTTTTCCTCAGAGCTAAAGTTATTATATAAAACTCTTTGAGCTTTGCTTCACCTGTTAATCATCTTTGCATAAAAGTAGAATTGTGCCATCAAAAATCCATGATACATTAAATGTAATGCACCACATAACTTTAGCTTGATTCTGCTTGCTCTAACCGCTCCTGTGATAATTAAAAACTTGCTAACAATACTAAAAAATATCCGTCTGCAGCCTCTCTCTGCTTCTATCAGGTCTTGAAACATGATGCCAAAATGCTGCTTTTGCCTTTCTAATACCCTTTGCCTCCTCTGTGGACATTCTGTTTTTTGCACTGTGCTGTCAGTTCACGTTTATATCAATGCACTTTCAATTACGATGAAGAACTATGCAAACCAAATAGCTCTAAGGCTTCCAACAGAAAGAATGCAAAATATCCTTTCCAAGAAATTATCTATGGATCTGTATAAATCCCAAAGCAAAAATATTACCGTATTTTTCGCCCTATAAGACGCTCCGGAATATAGGACGCACCCAATTTTAAAGGAGGAAAATCTAGAAAAAAAAAGATTCTGAACCAAATACTGTAGTAAAATACTTTATATCAACTGTATAAAGTTAAAAGCAGTTTAAGAACAATTTTATGTCAACCATGTAACATATTAAGAACTATCTTTACTCTCATTAACAGTAAAGTCAGTAAACAGTGAATCTAGTGGTCTCATACCCCCTCATATCTCATCTGGTGCTCTCTAACCCAATATTTCATCTGGTGGTCTCTAACCCCCTCATATGCATCTGGTTTGAGTGAATGCTGCTGGAAAGGAGATTGTAAAAAGGAGATCGTTCCTCTTCCCTTGCCTTCCTCCCCCACTCCCCCCCACCCCAATCTCTCCGGATTCTCAGGAAGCAAAGCCTTTGAATCAAGCTTGATCGTGTCCCTTTCTAGGTTTTTAACTTCCCAATCTAGCGTTCTGAGAAAAGCTTTTGTAAAAAGGAGATCGTTCCTCTTCCCTTGCCTTCCTCCCCCACCCCACCCCACCCCCAATCTCTCCGGATTCTCAGGAAGCAAAGCCTTTGAATCAAGCTTGATCGTATCCCTTTCTAGGTTTTTAACTTCCCAATCTAGCGTTCTGAGAAAAGCTTTTGTAAAAAGGAGATCGTTCCTCTTCCCTTGCCTTCCTCCCCCCACCCACAATCTCTCCTGATTCTCAGGAGCCTTAAAGCAGCGCCTCCTTAAACCAAAGCCTCTGAGTAACTGGGAAAGAAAGGCGTGCTTTTCGGGCGGCAGTTTTCGGCAGGTTCCAAGCGCGGCTTTCTTTCCCAGTTACTCAGAGGCTTTGGTATACTCGGAGCTCACCCTCCTCCTCCTGCAAGCGAAAGGTGCCTCAGAGATTCGGGGGGCAGCTCAGGGGAGACAATGGCCATAACAACTTCACTCCCCAGCAATGTGAGGAGCCGCTGCCCCCGCCCCCGCCTAAGCCCTCCCGGGAGCCCAGCCGAGCGGGAGCTCTGAAAGCGAAACCTCTCTCCTTTCCAGCCATCACGATCTCTGCAACGCCCGCTTTGCCTGCCCCATTTTTAGATGACCCAGGTGGCTACATTCGGCGAATAAGACGCACCCAGATTTTCACCCTCTTTTTTGGAGTAAAAAAGTGCGTCTTATAGGGCGAAAAATACGGTAATCTCAGAAATAATTTGGTCATACATGACAAGTAAAGTAAATTATATTTCCATATTCCCATATTAAAGTAAATTACATATCCATATTTCAATATACATATGGACATGAACATTCGAATGGTTCCCATTTGACTTCATATTGTGTAGACACATATTTGATATTCCCTCATATCAGCTCTGCATATGTAGATGACCTGGATAATTTTCTTACACTGGATTTACAAAAGAGGCTTGTTAAAATACTGAAGAATCTTGTGAGAAGAGACAAAGGAAAAATAAAAATAAATCAACTTCTGAAATATTTGAATAGCGAAATGGAAATTAAGGAAGGAATGTAAAGTTGGTTTATTTGATCAAGGTTAAAATAGATATGTTATTATTTATGGTCACCGTTAATGGACTTTTGCGGACATAAGGACTGAATTAAGAATGCTGTATGGCTTTGTTTATACATAAGAGATGGGATACACAAAGAAGAGATCATTTGTTATATTTTAGGAGACGGTGATAAGTTACTAAAATTGCTAATACTTGTGATAAAGGTGAGAAGTCACCTCTTTATGTTTCTTTTCTTGATTATATTCTCACTTTTTGTTCTTTTCCATTTCTCTATTGTTTTTCTTCTCAGTACCATCTACTCTTTTTTTTAGTTTGTATTTGTTTTTACTGTTGCAATTATAATTATAATCTTTAATAAAATTACTGTAAAAATAGAACTCAATCTCCCAGTTTCCATCCTAGTGCCTTAACCATCATACCAAACTGGCTCTCAGTTAATGAATTAATCTATTTATTGTAATTCAATTTGATCTGCCGATACTCTTAATGTCTATTGATTTTATCTTATTTTGCTGTAAGACACTCTGATTTCATTTCAATTCATTGGCATATAAGCTAATATGAAAAAACTGCAACCACATCTTTGGGATTCCACCTCTAATTCAGTAAAAATCTCTTTCATATAATGTCTGCATTCCAATATGGTTGCACTATTACTACACTGAACATGGCCATAAATTTATCAATTTCTCGGGTGATGAGTGCTGCAGTTAACTGATAATGTGCCCTCCCCAATAATTCACACAGCAGGTGAAGGTATTTTTTTAAAGGTGCTTCAGTCATTTTTAATGCTGCGTGGCAAATTAAGAGACATAACACTTGAATAAAACTTGGGGTGTCTCAATCACCCTAAATATGCTTCATCAAATTGGCGTTTTGGGGAAACTAAGGACATCCGTTGGCTTGGTAGTAAATCCCAAAACAAGAACATGACCCCCACTCTACCCCAGTTGACCCTCATGATAGTTAATGTAATTCTTCTATAGAGAAAGGAAAAAATATCAAACTGATTCATTGCTATTTACATTTTATTTGTAAATGTATACAAATGCACACTAAATGACAAATGCATTATAGAAAGTAATATATACATTTTGTATTATATACACAAATCTGTAATTCCCAAAACAAGGCAACTGTAAAAAGAAACAAACAAATAGAAAATAAGAGAAGTTGATTCTTGGCCTGCCAAAAGAACATTCTTTACATAGAATGTAAAGAACATAATACTGGTATGTTTATTTGTATTGAACTGTATGACACCCAGGAATCAAACCATTCATACAATGAGATGTATAAAAATAAAAAACTTTAAAAAAAGATTTTGCTCAAATCTCACTATAATATGTAGTATGTTGTATCACATATAATCTGATATTGTAGGTTCTCTCTGTGAGATGTCCCAAATGTATAGTTAGCTGTAATTTATTTTTTTAATATTACAACCGTCAAATATGAATGTTTAAAAAAGCATTAAGAAAATATTCCAATTTGCTTTAGGTAATTGTTGCACTTTTTTTCATACTGAAGTCTTGAAAACCAATAAAGTATGTCTCTCCCAAAGGATGAAGCATGCTTGTAAGTTTTCTTAATGCCATTAATTTGGAAGGCAAATTCAACAAAGAGAGTTTGTTTTCTAGAACCATACTCTATAAATGTTGGATAAGGAAAACATTTAGGTTAATAGGACTCAATGGAGTATTCACAACAATCTGTGCAAAGAAGATATGATTAAACCTGCTGAGTTTTCAAGAAAGCAGTGCTTTCCACAAAGCACTTCCGAAATCACGTTTTACTCTAAGTCACTCTAGGTTAAGTCCATAAAAGAAACGCTTGGAGACCTTTAATGTAGAGTAGAACACTGGCCTTGTGCAAGTGATATTTTGTAGGTATTCTCCAGATAGCTCTTATGCTAAATATGAATAATGGTGGGGGTGAGAAAAGTGATTATGCAACATTAAAGATGAAGGACAGAAATTTAATGGCTGCTATAACATTCTCTCTGAACGTATGCAAATCCCTTTCCTCCATATTAGAAGAAAAATTAAGGCACACGATTAAACCTCATATGGAATTTGCACTAGCCCATATGGCCTATATTGTACTGGATAGGGCCTGTTAAATATGTAATTTCTAAACATACATGCCGCCTTATTTCTATAATCACGGATTACATTGTGTAATAATTACACCATGACCTATATAAATTAATTAAATTGATAACAGTTCTGCAATCCGACTGTATTGAGAGTAATTACTTGTATTGCAATGTAAACACTAGTCTGCAGTTCACATGTGTCACATGTGTCAAGAATATTGAATATTTACTGGACAACTATTAATCTTATTGATTTGTGGCCCAGTTATTGTCACAAAGAAAGGACAAAAACCTTTGCATATGGTTTCCTTTAGGAGTCAAGATAATTCATCTGAAACAGCAAAGAACTACCTCTTCTGTGACAAGATAACTAGGGTTATTCTTTTATGAGTAATTTTACGATAAAGCAAATACGGATGGTCTCCTGGGAATTAATGCAGGGCTATGTAAGCAAGTTACCAGGAGGACTAAATTCATCTCTCTGGACTGAAAATTCTTCAGGAAAAAAATGTGAATTTTCTTTCTATCATTTTCTTTTTCTTTTCAGCTTTAAAAAAAAAACAGCTTAGGTAGCAGGTCATCACTCTAGGTACTACAGGTGACAATTTTCCAAGGCTTGGGAGAAAAAAAGTTAATACAGAACTATTTCCCAGACTGAACTAAATTGTAGCTCAACACCATAGTCTACCAGTCTATTCTTCAGCTCAGCTTTTTGACATTTCATATTGTTGCAGCATTGAAAATGAGTACCATCTTAATGCTAGATGACACCTACATTCACTGTGGTAGCCCTACTGTTTACATTTGCCATGAACCTTTTTCTCTATACCAACTCATACCAAAAAAATCTAGTTTCTTCTTACTAGTCCTCATTTATAAAGAGGGGCAAGGTTAACTGAAAATTAAAACCAATAAGCAGTAACTAGTAAACTCAAGGAGAGAAACAACCTAGAACTAAGAAGAAATTTCCTGACAGAACAATTAATCAGTGGGACAACTTGCCTCCAGAAGTTGTGAGTGCTCCAACAGCGGAGGCTTTTAAGAAAAGATTAGACAACCATTTGTCTGAAATGGTTTAGGGTTTCCTGCCTGAACAGGGGGGTCAGACTAGAAGACCTCCAAAGTGCCTTCCAACTCTGTTATTCTGTTAGTACTAAAGCTCTTGTGACTGTCTGGTTATAATCTTCAATTGGGTGAAATATTACATTATAAGGCAAGAATTTTGCCTTATAAGTAAGTGGCTGCTGCCAGATGGAAGAAGAGAGCAATGGATGTGTGAGAAATGTGGTAGTGGCTGCTGCCAGGTGGCAGAGACCAAGGGTTACATGAGAAGTGCAGTGGGGATCAGAGAGGATGTGTGAGAGTACAGAACAGATCGGAGAAGGTATGCAAGACTGCATGTCTGGGAATATATACAGGGGTGCAACATAACTTGGTGAGTACAAAACTGGCTAGCACAATACAAGTACAGGGAGACTGAGAGGTAAAGACTTAGCCAAGCAACTTGCGACCTTCCCTGACAGCTACATTACTGACTTTCTTCCTTCAAGTTTCCCACATGAAAAGACAAGGGGGAAGATTCCCATATTTTTCAGAGTATAAGACACACCGGAGTATAAGACGCACCAAGATTTTGAAGAGGTAATTTTTAAAGGTTTTTGCACTCTGCAGGCCTCTCAAACCCTCTGCACGCCTCATTTTTTGTGAAAAACTTTGCAGGCCTCGCAGAGAGTTTGCGAGGCCTGCAAAGTGCTCCTGGGGGCTGGGGGAGCAAAAACAAGCAAAAAACAGCCCTTTTTCGTGAAAACGGCCCCATTTTTTGCCCAAAACAGGGCATGCATAGCCTTTAGAAAGCTTGTAGAGTGTTCCTGGGGACTGGGGGGGGAGGGCAAAAATGAGCAAAAAATTGCCTTTTTTGCAAAAACGGCCCCCTTTTTTGGAAAAACACAGGGCATGCATAGGCTTTGGGAGGCTTGTAGAGTGCTCCTGGGGACGGGGGGGGGCAAAAACAAGCAAAAAACGGCCCATTTTTCACTCGTTTTTGCCCTCCCCTGCACCCAGGAGCACTTTGCAGGTCTCCCAAAGCCATTGCACCTCCATTTTTGTGAAGGGGGTGGGGTTTCGGGAGGCCAAAAATGCTGTATTTGGTGTATAAGACACACCCAGATTTTCACCCTCTTTCTTGAGGGAAATGGGTGCGTCTTATACTCTGAAAAATACAGTACTCAATTTCAGGGAAAGCAATATTATGAAAATGGCAGAAAGGGAATAAGCAATAATAAGCTAAAGAAATAGAAATCATAAGATAATAAAAGGAGATAGAATCAAATGTAACTGAACATAAATCAATATATTGCTCCATATCCTTTCAAGCCATCCTTATTTCTACCACATCTATCCACTCCTTTACACACTGCATTTTATTCTTTGACCTTCTCGCTTCTCTTTTCTTGAATATCTCATCAGATCCATTTAAGCATGAGCTCTCAATCTTCCCTTTCCTTTTGACTCATTTACACGTAGATTTGTTTAACAGACACGTCATCACCTTTATCATCATCCAGCATTATTGTTCTTGACATTTTGCAATTGAAATTCATTCGTTCCCTCTACATGACCAAACCATATTTCTATTTACTTGCTTCCCTGTTCCAGTTTGGGAAAGATAAAAATGCATGCAAGAGGCATATGATAGAACACAAATTTCAAGAGTAAAGGAACCACGCTACAAAGGTGAGTCACGGTATGCTAGTCCCAGTGGCATTGTTTTATGTGTACTGGTGTGGAGTGTTAAAAATCTTATAAGATTAACTGGATACCTGGTAGCAAAAAAAAAAAAAGTTAGATGAAGTCATTTTCAAACTACTTAACACTGCAAAGCATGTGTTAGGGTGGGGGTTGAAGAGATGATTGAACTCTGGAAGTAGAGAATCAGTTAAAATCACATGAAACACTTTTGCAGTTAGGCATCATGCAAAAAATGATGATCGTTACCAGCAGCCCCCAACCTTTTGAGCATAAGGGACCAGCTCCATGGAGAGAGGTTTTTCCGTGGACCAGAAGGGGTTTTCATGCTTCACTTGTTTGCGTGGACCAGTTGCTGGCATGCTGCTGACCTGTATCCGTCCACAGACCAAGGACTGAGGACCTTTGGTCAACATAACCTATGGGTACAATTGAGGATACATCCACGATTGTGAAAAGCAAAGTATGTCACTATTTAGCGTATATCCAAGTTCGCGCATGCACATTTGCAGTAAACAGTCATATTGAATTAAAGATGGAAACATAAAACCATTTCACACAAGATGCATAGTTTAGTCAATAAAATAAGTGGAAAAGTAAAGGTTTCCTTTGTCCAGTTGTGTCTGACTCTAGGTGGTGGTGCTAATTCCATTTCTTAGTCGAGGGAGCCAGTGTTGTCTGAAGACATTTATGTGGTCATGTGGCCAGCATGACTAAATGCCAAGGTGCAAGGAATGCTATTATCTTCCCACCAAAGTGGTATCTATTTATCTACTCGCATTTACATGCTTTTCAACTACTAGGTGGCCAGGAGTTGGAGCAATTAACAGGAACTCATCCTATTGCACAGCCTTTGGTTCTTTGAACCCAGGCTGTTTAGTCAATGGAGACAGGCAAGTCTGTTACAGAACTTATCAGAGCCAGTACAGTTATAAAAGAATACTAAAGAAAGTTATATTCATACATATGAGAGTTTTCTTATATGGCAGACATACAATGCACAATGTTCAAAAATGTGAACAGAAAATTCCTTGCTTTTTGACTAGCACCTACAAATGTCAGAAAACTTTACTAATGTTTTCAGTTATTATGACTGCAATTGTAACTCTTATAGTCTATTATGAATTTTGTTCACTGCCTTCCACACTCCTCAGAAGGCAGGAACAGGAGTATTTTAAATAAATGACAATATAGTATCATTGTTTATAGTTAATGGAGTCAGTTATTCAAGGCTACCACATGTTATAAATGAATGCGCTTGGAAAAAATCAGAATAGGCAAAAAGGAATCATGGGGAGCAGCAGAAGAATGGGGAAAAAAGAATCAATTAGTAAGTTTTAGAGAACCAGAATATGGTGAATAGCAGATAAAAGGTAGAATAAAGGATTTAAAAGTGGAATGAAAACTAAGGGTGAAGTTACAGAGCCAAAAGAGTTCTACCCTATATAAACAGCTACATCATCATCATATCATCATCATCATCATCATCATCATCATCATCATCATCATCATCATCATAACAATAATAATAATAATAATAACAACAACAACAACAACAACAACAACAACAACAAAAAATGACGTTTGAATGATTATGTGAACCAAAGTACAGAAAAATTGCAGGCTGTGAAAACGGAGAACAGCATAAAAACAACAGAAACAAAGGCAGAATATAAGGAAAAACAGCTGGGTGACAGATTAAATAGATGGAAAACCAAAGCTTTGCATGGACAGCACTTGAAAAACATTGAAGGAAAATGTTTATGACAACTTGACATGGACATGGCTTAAGATGGGAACTATCAAGAAAGAAATGGAAGGTTTAATACTGGCTGCTCAAGAACAAGCACCGCAAACTAATGCCATGAAAGCGAAGATACAAAAATCCACTGACAACCCAAACTGCCGACTTTGCAATAACAAAGTCGAAACTGTTTCACATTTAATATGTGAATGCAGCAAAATCATATAAACTGATTACAAAGCTTGACATGACCAAGTTGCTAAATTAACCCACTGGTCATTATGTAAAAAAATATGATTTACCTGCATCCAGAAAGTCATGGGAACATAAAGTGGAAAAAGTTATCGAAAATGAGAACGTGAAGATCTGTGGGACTTTCAAACAGATCGTCATTTGGACCACAACACGCCAGATATCACAGTTGTAGAGGACCGAAGTGTACAGTTTATTGATATCGCTGTTCCTGGAGATGCCAGAGTCAAAGAAAATGAACTAGAAAAAATAATGAAATATCGCAACCTGGCCATCAAAACTACACGAATATGGATGAAGCATGTAACAGTGATACCCATTGTCATTGGGGCACTTGGCACCATGTCCAAGAATTTTGTAAGATACATCAACAAATTGCAGCTTCCTGCAATAACACCAGCAGAACTGCAAAAACTGTGCTACTCAGAACCTTATATTTTAAGAAGGTACTTGGTTGATACCTAGGACGCTGGCTGCAAACCGTATAAACCATTAGCACCAGTCAATTGTATTTGTGATGTATTTTTGAATTTTCAGTTGGCTGAGTTTCATGTTTAATGAATAAAGTATATAATAATAATATCAATAATATCAATAAAGCTATTTTTAAAAACCCAAAGGGATAGGCCAAAGGGTCTAATTTGACGTTTTTCATCTAATTATCTCTAGGTGGATGATAAGGGAAGTTAACTAGTTGTTGGCTTTTTCTTCACACCAATCAGAAACTAAGTATTTCTGCCCTTTCTCTTTCTTTCTCATACCTTGACAAAAGATTGATCATCCATGCTTGTGAGCTGAAGTTATAAATTGTAGTCATCTCCACAGATACAGATATAAGGCTCCTACTGTTGCATTTCCTGACCACAAAAACAATTGAATTATGTACTGTCACTGTAGCAGCTAGAAAATGGAGCTATCCATTATACTCAACTCCCATAAGGCTTTCAAAATTCATAGAGAAGAACATGTTAAGTTTCTCATATGTTAATAGGCTGTGACACAGCATCATTCTTCAATAATGGCAATAGAAAGCAGTTCTTTCTTCCACAGACCAAACTTAAATGGGCCTTATTCCATAATAACAGATTTGTGAGCCATATGGGAAGGCATCCTAGTTTCCAAAATTCATTAGGGCAGAAAATCTCTATTTACTAAGAGCAAAAAGATTTCACCTACGTTACCTCCATTTGAATAACGTGGTTGTTTAAGCTTAAAGCAAATCCAAAACTTACTTGAGTATGATGTTTTATGAGTGTCCAGGTTAAACTATCACTTGTCTACCATTTATTTGGAACAAATAAAGTGATATAAGCTTATATACATTGCCAAGTCAAGCCTAGGGTTACATCCCTAATGGGGTATTTTAGAGTGTGTGTCTCAAAACCAAATTAAAAAATCAAAGAGATGTTAACTACCAGTATATGTTTGGAAGCATAGTATCTGAACTACATTTAAATGAGTTGAATGTCCCGATCGGTTAATATTTCCAGAACTTTAAGAACTGTATCCAAGAGAAAATCATATGACATTGAAAAGTACTATAATATATTCAAAGTTATTTTCAAGGCAACACCTACCTGTGTCATCTTTGTCACCCTCTGCACAATTTATTTGTCAGGGTGCTTGCTTTTAATGTGCTGAAACTGCTACCTCATTTTTAAAAGCACTTTCTAGGTGTTGCCTCTGTTTATCAAAACAAACAGAGATCATTGGTTGTCAGCACTCAGCTTCATATAGTTCAGTCTCATGGTAAACCAGGGATAAACATGAGACATAAACAAGATATATCTCTGCTGAGCAAGCAACATTACTTGGGTGCAGTCTTCATTAATCAGGATATATGGAAGCAAATATAGAGCAGGATTTAACCTTGAGGATTCGGTTAATTTATAACTGACTTTGCTGCTAGATCCAAGTGTGCTTGCTCATATAGGGTAAAATAATACAATACATAGCTTTTCAGTGAAGTAACTTCAAATGTTGAAAAAACTGACTAGACTTGTTAGACCAGTAGTCCCAACCCTTTGGGCACCAGGAACTGGTTCCGTGGAGATTTTTTTCCGCAGACCAGAGAGGACATGGTTTCATGTGCTGCCTGCATCCCATGGATGGGGCTTTGCGCGGGCCAGTTTTTGGCATGCTGCGAACTAGTGCCAGTCCAAGGACAGGGGTTGGAGACCCTTGTGTTAGACAAGACAGAATAAGTTGCTCATTTTTTTAGCTCAGGTTTGTTCAAGCAACAAAGTATTTTTGTGTCTTTGATTATTCTTTATTCTGTATTATTGCTCCATGATCTCATACCCTACTAGGGCTTTGACCCTAATTTATGACTCTTTGTTCCTAGAACCTGCCCCTACTTTGTCCTTCAATGTTACTGTTCCTATAATTATTGTTGTTTATCATCCAAATCCAATAATACAACATTATTACCTATATAGTATTCCCCATTATTTGCACTTTTTATCCTATAACTTTGGTTGTGAGATAAAGAATATAATTATGTTTCTGTAAGGACCACTCAACATAATAGCTGATTGCAGTTTTGGTTAACAGAACGGTGGAAATACAATTCTTATTAAATATGGACATCTAGTGGCATTAAAAAAATATAGACATTTCTGTTTCAATATTCATTTTAAACCAATTTTCAATAAAATTCCAGAAAGAAAAATAATGCTTAGAGATGTGATAAAAAATGTTATTAATGTTATCAGCTCTTTCAGTAAAACTGATCATTTTAATTTTACTAGAATACTATTTTAATATCATTTCAGAAATTTCATAGAGCTTTGGAGTTACTCTTTACTGGGTACAATCAGCATGATAAAAATAAACAAAGCCATTTATTTATTCATTTACTTATTGAGTAGTCATAGACCATTCCCGCATTCCCACTATTATTAATGAATAACCATTGTAATTCTGAGCATCTTGAAGACTCCCATACATAATGATTCTTCTTTATAGAAACACATGTTTAATAGGCAAAAACAATCTCAGATATTATTCTGCAGCACAACTTCTATATTTATAGAATGGTAGTTTAGTTTGTGACATAGCCATGGTCATCTAGCACTGCTCACACATTTCTAGTTATGCAATATTTAAGAAGAAATAGGGTGCTTAGCACCCCCAGGGTGCTTAGATCTGGCCCGTGGAACAGCAAAGGACCGACCTGCGCTGCCTCTGCCAGTGAAAAACATGTGCGGCCCTCCCCAGCTCCATTTTTGCTGGCAGAGGGATGCAGGAAGCCGTCGCAGTTGAAAACATAGCTCAGGAGCCCGTTTTCTCTGGCAGAATGCTCGGGCCAACACAGGTGCCCTGACATGAATGTCGAGCTGGCCACGCCCCACCACCCTCTCAAGGTCAAACACAATCCTGATGCAGCCCTCAATGAAATCAAGTTTGACACCCCTGTATTACTCAGTCCAAATAGTAGCTTACAAAAATGGACAAAAATATAATATAAAAGATTGAAAAAAATAAACAGACGCAAACCCCATCTTTAAAGGTTCATATAAACATTTGAAAATCCATTCCTAAACTGTAATGATAAGAAGTCTGTTCCAACTCCAATATTTCATAATGGTATACCTCTTCCATAGTGATTTCTCTAGAAAGCAAGATAATATTTTGCAAAAAATATTTTATATATTTGCATACCAGGGGTTGTAACACTATAACACTATATTTGCATACCAGGGGTTGTAACACTAACACATATACATATACATATACATATACATATACATATACATATACATATACATATACATATATATATATATATATATATATATATATATATGATGTATTTGTACTGATAAATAAATAAAGGGAGACTAGTATAGATCTATTTCGAGCTAATTAGCTCTCATCAGCTAGCCATACCCTTACTGGGATTTGAACCCGGGCTGTATATATCTTATACAGCCCGGGTCTTATACAGCCCGGGTTCAAATCCCAGTAAGGGTATGGCTAGCTGATGAGAGCTAATTAGCTCGAAATAGATCTATACTAGTCTCCCTTTATTTATTTATCAGTACAAATACATCACAAATATAAAAGGCAACATTAAAAATAAAAATATGGTTTTCTGCCTGCATGGTCTTCTGTGATGAAGCCGAAGGACAGAAAGAGGGAGTAGTGACCTTCCTCCCATATTTAGGCATACCAGGGGTTGTAACACTAATACATATATATATATATATATATGTTGTAATTGTACTGATAAATAAATAAAGGGAGACTCGGATAGATCTATTTATTTATCAGTACAATTACAACATAAATATAAAAAGGCAACAGTAAAAATAAAAATATGGTTTTCTGCCTGCATGGTCTTTGTGATAAGCCGAAGGACAGAAAGAGGGAGTAGTGACCTTCCTCCCATATTTAGTCATACCAGGGGTTGTAACACAAATACATATATATGTATGTATGTATGTATGTATGTATGTATGTATGTATGTATGTATTTATGTTACAACCCCTGGTATGATTCAACTGATAAGGAAGAGAACCCGTGGCTTAGTGGTTAAGACTCCTGCCTAAGATATATACAGCTCCTTACTGGGTTCTAATCCCAGTAAGGGTATGGCTAGCTGATGAGAGCTAATTAGCTCGAAATAGATCTATCCTAGTCTCCCTTTATTTATTTATCAGTACAATTACAACATATATATACATACATACATACATACATACATACATACATACATACATACATACATACATACATATATATTTGAAGAACATCTAAGTCAGGAACCTACATTGTAGGTATTGTTGACACTGAGTTTGGTTGGCTGTATTGTATTGGTTGACACTAATACAAACTGATGGTATAGGTAGTCCTTGAGTGGTCACTCGGTGACTTTTCAAAGTTACGATGGACGCTCCCCCAAACTACTTATGACCCAAAGTTTCAATGTCACCACCTTGTGGCCACATGACATTTTGGATACTCAGCAACCAGCCACATGTACAGCCATTTGCAGAACCCTGGCCATCATATAATCATGTTTTATGACAGTTTTCCTAGAAACCAGAGTTTATTTCCAGTTTCTGGCAAAGACCACCCCCATATCAAACAATTCATTTGCTTAAAGACAGCCACATTTGTTTAATGACCGCCATGTTCTCTTAATAATCGCTTTGGAAAGGGTTACAAAATTGGGTGCAGGCAGTTGGAGACCTGCTTTACGACTATCATGACTTGCAAGTTAACCATAATGAAATCCTGCATGGCTCAGCATCCACTTAATCTCAGGCCTGTCTTCTCTATCTAAAATCCACCTGTCTTCAGTTATCATCTCAAGAAGTGATAGTCTGGCTCTCCAACCATGAAATTAAAGCATTGTGGGTCTCGTGGCAGACTTCCTCAATGACAGCCCCTTTACCACTTAGGGCAGGGGTGTCCAAACTTGGGAACTTTAAGACTTGTGGACTTCAACTCCCAGAATTCTGGGAGTTGAAGTCCACAAGTCTTAAAGTTCCCAAGTTTGGATACCCCTGACTTAGGGTCTTCTGGCCCCCTGCCTTCTTGTTTTATGTAAAGCTGTACAAACAATTCTATTCTAGAAAGCAAGCACATGCGCTGTCTTTTTTCTTCGTTGGAATTTTTTTGAGGCTATTTGTTTTAGGTTAGTAGGATGTTCATTTTTACTGATGGGTAACATGGTATTTATGTTCTGTGGCATATACTGTCCTTGAAAATTTCCCGGATTCCTTGTGATTGTATGGTATAAAAATATATCTAGTGAGTAATTAAATAAAAGTTCCTCTATGAAGTAGAACCTAATGTACGTATGAACATAAATACAAAACCCAAGAGCAATGCCACAGTTTTCAAAAACTTTCACTCAAGTGATTTCATTCATGTGGTGATTGTTAATATTTCCCATGAAAGCTGAAACTTCATTCACTTTACAATGAGTGACATCTACTGGTCAGAAAAATGTACACATATCTTCATACATACCAATGAGGCGATAATTATTATTTTATATTATCATAATAACTTTTAATAGTCTATGAAATTAATGTTCAACTATACCATTATCTATCATTTGCAGAAAGGGAATGAGACTTGGAATTCATCAAGAGAGTTTGTCGTCACTCTGTTTGCCCCAAAGCTGTATATTTGAAACATAAAACAAATTCCTAAATAAGAAACATCAACAAAGTTTCCCTCTCATCATTCATTCAAGCGCAATTTTGTGAGTGAAAAGGCAAATGCAAGCTTATGAGGGACATGAAGCTTATCAGAAAGGGAGGGAGGAAATTTGCACAAAAGAGGAACTAGCTTATTATGTTGTTCTATAGATCTGTCAATGCTGAAACATTTTTTTCCTCACACAAAATTAGAATGTCTGAGTTTCAATTCAGGGGGGAAAAAAAGTTAAAGTCCTATTTTGATTATAAGCTTCATACTAATTATTTCACGATCTCCTAAGATTGATTTTTCCGCTGCACAAATTGTGACAAAAAGACCTTGTTGCAGGAGCGGACTTATTTCTCTACATTAATTAATGAATATTCTCATAATATTTTTGACATTTAAATTCTGAAAATCCTAACATGATACTAGAATGCAAAACAACACAGGAGGGAAAAGAGGGAAAAAAACTAATTAAGAACAGATTTCCTGAGAGTCATGATCAACATTTTCAATAGCTCGTATTAAAGTTTCAAGATTTTTTTCCTATCAAGATTAGTATAAAAACATCTCAAGAGGAACCAAAAGAGATATTTTCACGGTTCTATTACTTTGAGATTTAAACCCTGCGTAGTGTTAAAAACTCTCAAAGACCTTTGATGAACTCCAAACAATTTGACCAACAAAATTATTACAATGTATACTGCCGACCATTGCAATATGGGTCATATATGACAAGAAGACAATATATTAGTCTAAGAATTCATAAGATGTCTTTCTACAGATTAAAAAAAATCAGAAGCTGTGCATTACTGTAAAATTTTAATATCATATTCAAATTTTGCAAGTGAGAAACTTATTAGAATGCATAAAATTCTAAAACTGTAAGATTTTATTCATAGCAAAATTTGTTTTCTTCTTCAGTTTGTTTTATTAAGTTCATGTTGCAAAAAGTCTAATTGAATAGTGGATCTTTATGTTTCAGCAGTAGTCTTGGGTTCTTTGTTTCACTAGCTTTGATGTTTCATTTAAAATTCCAACACAGAATGCCCCCTGCTTTTCCCTGGTACAGAGAATTCTAAAATCTGCTAATTATTAATACAGCTACACCTTCCACTCTGTTCCTTGTTTGAACCAGTAGTGAAAATGTATTTTGATCTCTTTGGAAAGATAACTTTGAACAAAATGTATTATTTTTATCAGGCTGCATACAAACAACAAATTGCCAAATTGTTATAGAAAAGGACTATCTGTAAC
Source organism: Natrix helvetica (assembly GCF_964273705.1). Taxonomy (NCBI): domain Eukaryota; kingdom Metazoa; phylum Chordata; class Lepidosauria; order Squamata; family Natricidae; genus Natrix; species Natrix helvetica. The sequence goes on from NC_138558.1 coordinate 19,986,300, forward strand.
AGTAAATGTTTCAAGAAAAGAACATCAAAGAAAAACTGAAATTGATATAGCACATACTGTATTTTGATAGGTAAACTTGTATAAGAGCTGCAGGAGAAAGCTATTATTCCATAGTTTAAAGATAAACATAACTAAATTCCACAAAAAGCCTGGTTATTTTACCAAAATAACATTCATGCTATAGTAGCAGACTCAGATATTGAATTATTAGAGACATGTTGCCATTGCATACAGCATTACATACCAGAGGTTGGTTACTCCCGGTTCGGCCCGGATCGGTCGAACTGATAGTGGTAGCAGCGGGAGGTTCTGCCCACACCCGCCCGGATGCTGTGCATGCGCAGAAGTGTCACGCGCGACCATGCGCGCAAGCACAAGCGAGCTGGTAGTGCCGGGATTTGAAACCCACCTCTGTTACATACTGAGAAAGGGGGATGTTTCAGCATACTCAAGGAAACACAGATGTTGCAGAACTACAAAAAAAATATTTAGGAAAAGCAAATTTAAGGGATACCAAAAAGACTCCAAACAGCATAATGAGTTCTAACCTTCCTTGAATATCTATTGAGATTTTTGCAGGATAGCATCATGTTAACCAAAGCAAGTTTGACTGACTAAAAACTCTAATATGAGCACCATGTATTGCACTATGTGACATTATAGTTGCCTTAGAACTCTTCCTTGACACCAAAAATGCTGTATTAATTAAAATGTTGGCCTAGGACTAACACTCAGCTATGAAAATTCTGGACAACTTTGACCCAATCCTTCTCCTTTAACCAAAAACACCTCAGGAGATTGGTGCATTAGGAAAGAATAAAGGAAATCTCCATGTATTCTATGCCAAACACATATGGACAATAACTTAATGAAATTAGAAAGGTTTATATAATTGTATTCTATAAATAACCTCTGTATATGTGGTACCTCCTCTTTCAAATATTATAAATACAGATGGTGGAGTATATTTTTATTTATTTATTTTTGTCAAGCATGTATAAGATAATAGATATAAGTAGATAAATTATGATACATGAAATGGATACGAATGGAGTTGTTAGTATAGGGACACTAGGCACGTTGGTGCGCTTATGCACGCCCCTTTCAGACCTCTTAGGAATGGGGTTCAACAGTAGACAGTCTAAGGTTAAAGTTGTGGCGGCTTGGTGAAGAAACCACTGAGTTAGGTAATGCATTCCAGGCATTGACCATTCTGTTGCTGAAGTCGTATTTTCTGCAATCGAGTTTGGTATAGTTTACTTTAAATTTGCATCTATTGTGTGCTCGTGTATTGTTATGGTTGAAGTAGAAGTAGTCAATGACAGGTAGAACATTGTAACAGATAATTTTATCTTAGGTCAGACTGAAAGCGGTGTAGTTCTAAGTTGTCTAGGCCCAAATTTCAAGTCTGGTAGCATAAGGTATTCAGTTGCGAGCAGTGGAGTTGAGGACTCTTCTCGTGAAATATCTCTGGACTCGTTCAATTGTATCAATTTCTGATATGCAGTGCGGGTTCCAAACAGATGCGCTGTATTCGAGACTTGGTCCAGCAAATGTTTATTATGCTCTGCTTAGTGATACAGTGTTACCAGAGAAGAAGCTACACAGGGTTAGGTTAACAACTCTTAGTGTCTTTTTGGCAATGTTGTTACAGTGGAGTATGGCAGATCACGTAGATTCTTAGATATAGGATTGTATTATTTAAAATAATTGTTTAAACAGTCTTATTTCCATGCACCAGGAAGTTATCAACCTGTCCTTGTCTGCATTGGAAGCTATAAGCATAAACTTAGGATGGTATATGCATAGGAAGCTTCATCCATGGAAGCAAAGTTTCAATAAGAAACTTTGCCATGTGAGAAACAACCACAAGTATCCCAAGACCCAGACATTTACAATTACATATATTCACAATACTATTCAGAATCAGAACAAGTATATTACCAATCATTTTATGAGAACAAGGGAAGAGACATGTTTGACATTATAACTTCATTTCTGTGCTTTTAAATATTAAATACTTCTTATCGATCAATATATTTTCTTAAATGGCCTTCACCTTTGGTAATTACGATTATAATTTGCTGCTTCTAAATACTCTTAATTCAATCGTTCCTCAATGCCCATCTTTCTTGTGATGGTAATTACCCAACTGTAAAGTCCTCAATTTTTTCTCTAGCTGAGCCTGAATATGATTGTCTCCGTGGCCTTTGCTAATACTATCTACAGTATGTAAAATGTTAGGTTGCAATTTGTTCTTTGTCAGGTTTCATGCACCTCAATGGTCTTAAATACATAGCTGAATAATAAGTAAATTTTTTTTATTTTGCCTTTGAAAGGCTTTGCCAAGTTCACAAAAAAACATCAGAAAGAACAAATATTAGTCCAATTATGCAAAATTACTGGGCTCAATGAAAGGAAAAACATGACATGCCATACAATGGAAAGTTAATGGTGTTGATTCTCTCCTACCAGGAAAATCAGTTCCATAGACAACTAAACAAGTAAAGAACTTCCAAGATATAGAATCTTTCATTCTTTTCTGATGAAAAGGCCAATATTTTCAGCAAACATTTCAAAAGTGTACTAGAAGCACAGCTTATATATCAGGGTGATTATCTAAATTTCATTCTAATTTATTGTCTATTGTTTTGGAACAGAAATTATGAGAACTAAAGCATGCATTAATTAAATGTCATGTGGTCAATTATTCCCTTTGGGAACAAGTCAAATCTAACTGGTAACTATAATAGCTAAGGAAACTCTCCCTACTGAAATCATATTATCTCCGTGTGATGATTGCTGAAGACCTATCATGGCCTTCTGAAAACATCACAAAAACATCTAGTCCACTATTCTACAGTAGATGCAAGAGTAGCAGATTAGAGGAAGGTGGAAATGATCTAGGTCAGGGGTGTCAAACTCGCGTCGTCACATCGTCACATGATGTATCATAACTTTTTTCCCCTTCGCTAAACTAGGCATGGGTGTGACCAACATGTGACATACCCTCCCGCAGGCCTCAAGTTTGATACTTCTGATCTAGAGCTATTTTAATATTCTGATTTATGTCTATCTTTAACACTCTAACTATGATCATAGTAATTTTAAATGTAAGGTAATTAAAATGAATTTGAAGGTTATCTAGAATTTCACAAAAAAGAAACAAACAATGAAAACATTGAGGAACATTGTAAATCTCAATTTACAATGAAATTGTTGTACTTAAGAGAATCCGTTGCTCTGAATATTCAACTAAAAAAATGTATCATGTACGGAAAGCTTGGGAAAAAGCAGCTCTTATTACTAACTTAATCTACATGCGTTAAAGCAAAAAAGAATTCTTATGTAGCATACTCCTCTGCATCTGATATTCCTATTCTCTGTTTCTTATTATTTCCACACTGTATTAACATTTGAAGTTCTCTCATGAGAGGAAGAGAAATGGGCATCTGTACTCATATTAAATGTGGTTCAGGAGCATTTTAAACAAGGCAGTTGACAGGAGTTCTTCATTAATACTATTGTAGTCCAAAATATTAAGCAGTTTAGTGCTTTTCTCAAGAGATTTCAGCACACATTTTTAAAACATCTCTAGCAACTTCTTCCATGCTAAAAGAAAGGTAGGAAAAAAAGACTGCATAAAGCACTGTGCCAACGTTTTCAAATGTTCGCTTGGAACAAGCCATAATTGCTTTCTCTGGCAGTTGTTTCTACACAGACCAATTTGAATACCTCGGGAGCCTTCAGATCCTGCTACTCCAACTAACAAGTATCTGGAGATCTTCAAGCCTCCACTTATGATTTTAAGAGATATGATACAGTAGTCAAGGGAAGCACTGGGATCCACTGTAGAGGTCCCTTTAGATAATATTTCATTTCCAACAAAATGCAGTGCAAAAGAGAAAGGCATACTTATTACAAATAACCAGGGAATTATTATCTGAAAACATAACCAAAACAAACAAAAACTCTGTTCAATGGATTATAGGACGTTTCATTCTGAATTTGATGAGCTCTCTCATATCCAGGCAAGATTAGCATTTTAGTGAACAAAAGTTGTCAATCAGTGGTGGGATTCAACTGGTGTAACAACCGGTTCGGGGAGCGCAGACTTCGTGCTCCACGTGTGCCCAGTGCATTTGAAAAGTTACCTTCTACTGTAGCCCCAGTGCAAAGCAGCTGAGGCGTGGCAATCCGCTCTGAGGGGCGGGTGGGCAGGCCCAGCTGAAAGTCAGAGCGAACCGGTTCACTCCCAGCTGATCGTCGGAGCTACTGGTTTGCCTGAACCAGTCAGAACCGGTAGAATCCCACCCCTGTTGTGAATCCCCTTCATGCAAGAACTTCACAGTGTCCTCAAAATTTGCTTTAGGAGAAGAGAAGTCAACTTAAATGTCATTGCACTTCTCCCAGGAAAAAATAATCCAGACTTTTTAGTCTGTCATCCTGCATCATTCTATGCTATGGCATGTTCATGGGCTCAGATTCTGCAGAATCAGAAATTCAGTGACGTGCGGTGAGGTTTATGACTGGTGAGGCACTGACACAGTGCTGGGTTTCAAATATTTTTAGACTTGTGGACTTCAACTCCCAGAATTCCACAGCCAGGCATGCTCAGTTCCAATTTAAAGCAACAGCATTTGTTTTTCTCCTTTGCTCCTTCTTTTTCTTCTCCTTCCCCTCCTTCCTCCCTCTCTCCCTTCCTCCCCCTCTCAAACACACACACACACACACACAGAAGTTGGATTGGACTATCTCTCCTACCCCTTCCCTCTCTCACTCACTCTCAAACAAACCCCCACACACACAAAAGTTGGATTGGATATCTTTTCCAGTGGCTTGAAAGCAGCTCCTCTGCCATCCCCCCCATTCCCCTGCTGCCTTTCCCAAACACCTCCACCATTGCAAATGCAGCCTGCTGTCTGGGTGGGAAATGCCTGGAACACAATAAAGGCCACCCACCACCTCCTGCTGGCAGGCAGGGGTGAGAGGAGAGGCAGAGAAGCCGGAGGGGAGCCGAGCCTTCCAAAAGAAAGAGGCTGGGGGGAAGTGTGTGTACTACAGCATGGCTCTTTGCCTGGCTTCCTGCCTCCTCCTGTGGTCTCCTCAGTGCTCGCTTGTGCTCTCCCTCCCCAAGTGTAGTTTGATTGCAGGTGGAGCCACGTTGCCTTTTCAAACTTGTAATCAGTGAAGCTGGGCTAGATTTTTATATAGTTTTATCCAGCTGTGTGTGCGAGAGTGAGAAATGAATGGGGGCCTGGGGAGGAAGTCACTACACTTGGGGAGGGAGAGCACCAGTGAGGTTAAGCAGAGTCATCCACGGTGAGGCAGCAACTAGCTCAGCTTTTTCCTTTTACTTTTTTTTTTTCATGATGAGAGTGCCTCACCTGCCTCACCTGACTGCACGTCACTGCAGAAATTAGAAGAGACATATGCTAAGGTCCAAGTTTTAGGAAAGGAGAAAATCCAACAATATCATATTTTCATGGCACAAGACATTAAAATACTCACTACTTATTACAAGCACAGACCAAAACAAGGTAATGTTTTGAGAACTATTGCAAAAGCTATTATTTTCCAATAGCACAATGCTGCTCAATTCAAATGGAACTCCATTCCCCACCAGCAATTCCCCATTGCATCTAATAATTACTACTTTAATATCAATCTGAGTATAATGGAATATAGTACAAGACACTGCTGCACAAGTAAGAGACATTTAAAAAACTCAAAGAACAAATAAACAAAATGACCATCTTTTTTTAAAAAAATGCCTTCAGACACTTACGGGTGGTATGTCTTTCTCAATCCTCTACAAGAGGCCTGGTAATTTGAGTTCTGCATAGTATCTTAGCTGCTCCTACCATTGCAAGCTTTTGGACAGAAAACTCTGGTGTTGTTCTTGGGATCTGCTGGACCAGAGGTGGGTTCCAACCAGTACGCCCTGGGACGCACGTACCGGTGGCGGAAATTGGGCATCCGTTTGTGTACTGGGGCCCCCAGAGGCTCTGTACCGGTACGGTCCTTCCCTTGGCCTGCCCCCCCCCCCGCTCACTCCCCTCACCTGCCCGGTCACCACTCACTCTCTCGCCCCACCTGTCCGCACCATGCTTGCCCCGCCCACCCACTTCCTTTGCAAGAGCGGAGGACTCGGCTGTTGGAAGAAGCCCACGCACGCTTCCTTCTCTTTGACAGCCGCCTGTTTTCCAATGGGGTGCAGAGAAATCCATGCATTAGAGAGGGAGGAAAGGCAGTCCCTAGAAGAAGCTTGGCCTTCTCTTCCCTCTAACACATGGATTTCTCCCCACCCCATTAGAAATCAGGCAGCTGTCAAAGAGAAGGAAGTGTGTGCAGGCTTCTTCCAACAGCCGAGGAAGGACAGGAGCAGAAGATTTGGCTACATACCTACACTACCTAGAGATGAAAAAGGAAGGAAGGAAGGAAAGAAAGAAAGAGGGAAAAACAGACACAGGAAGGAAGGAAGGAAGGAAGGGAGGGAGGGAGGGAGGGAGGGAGGGAGGGAGGGAGGGAGGGAGAGAACTTATGATTATAATTGAGCCCAAAATTTTGGTTGCTAAGCAAGAGAGTTGTTAAGTGAGTTTTACAAGTTGGCCACGCCCACCCGGTCACACAACTGCCAAGACACTCCCAACCAGTCACATGACCACCAAGCCATGCCCACAAAATAGGCCACACCCACAGAATAGGTAGTAAAAAAAATTGAAACCCCCAATGTGCTGGACTCATAGTTCCAGCTTAAGAGTCAATGCCCTAAGTCAGGGGTGTCCAAGCAGAGCTGGCTGGGGAATTCTGGGAGTTGAAGTCCACAAGTCTTAAAGTTGCCAAGTTTGGACACCCCTGCCCTAAGTGGTCCTACCGGGATCACTTTGGTCTTTACTTTCCACACCCTCTCCAGTTCCTCCTTCAGGTCCTGGTACTTCTCCTGCTTCTCATACTCCTTCTTTCGGATGTCGCTGTCACACTTCCATTTTTTTTAAATGAATATTTTAATTACAGTAATAAAACTAATATAAAGTAAACTAAGATAGAAAGTAAAGTAAAAAAGATTGTAAAGAAGGAAGAAAGAAAAAAGTGAGATAAGGGGGGGGGCATATAAAAAAGTGATTTCCAGTGTTCCTCACAAGTCTAAACAAGTTTAGTAGCACTTCACTCTTTCAAGATTATAAATAGGTATCTCTTATTCCAATGTGCATCCGTTATATGTAAGGAAATCTATAAAATACCAACTTTTCAATCCTGGTATCACCCAAAAATCCATAAAGGGTTTATAAACCCTTTATAAAAACATGTCTTATTTTAACCTTGATCAAATAAATCAACTTTATATTCCTTTCTTTTACTTCTGAAAATCTTTAATATTGTCATAGCATTTGATCTCTCAACTCTTTGTCTCATCACAAAAGCTTTGTATCTTTAATCTCTGTTTTGACATATAGTGGACAAAAAATTGTTTTCTACAAAATGTTGTTTACTTTATATAATAAGTTCCAAATACTAAGTTCCAAAATCTTATTGTAAAAGTTTTAATGTTCCAAATTTGTCTGGAATTTTGCATTCTTGCTTCAAAATCTTACTTTGTTTTTTGCCTTTTATTTTAATTTTTTCAAGTTCTTAAACTTATAGTTAATTTTCTTTTGTTCAGAAATAAAAATGAGCTCACTAGGTGGCTTTTTAAACTTGTTGTTCCAAATATCTCTAATAGCTTTTAAGATGGTTAAATAAGCAATTTCCTAAAATGGTTAGAAACCGAAGTTAGCAAACTTAGTATCCTTTAAAAGGCTCTACTGTGGTTGTGACCTTGATGACTGATCCCTTCATCTCTAGGAGCTCAAACCCACACAAGAACACTGCCTGTAGCCTCCTTATGAGGAATAGCAATATGAAGCACATGTGGGCACAATATTTGATGGTTATATGCTATTATGTGCACTCTTTCATTAGAACACATTACACTTGAGCAACACGAGCTGCATTGGTTGCCAGTATATTTTTAGGTTCAGTTCAAGGTCTTGGTATTGACCTATAAAGTTCTATAAGGCACAGGACCAGGTTAATTTGGGGGACTACTTCATCTTGGTTAAATCTTCCCACCCCAGCCAGACAAACAGGCGAGGTATATTATGGGTCTCGTCTGTGGAAAAGATGAGAGCCTTTTCTACCCTGGCACCCATCCTTTGGAATAGCATCCCCCCAGAACTTAAGATTGCCCCTGACCATGCCAGGCTTTCAGAAGGCCCTTAAAGACATGGCTCTGTCACTGTGTTTGGAAATCCAGAGATGGTGAAGAATTCTTACAATGGTGTTATAAGCTAGACGGAAGGATGGATTTTGGCTACTAACAATAATTATTTTTCTTTTATTAATGTTTCATATGTTTATATAAGGGACACAGTGGCTCAGATGCTGAGCTTGTCAATCAGAAAGGTCGGCAGTTCAGCGGTTCAAATCTCTAGCGCCGTGTAACAGAGTGAGTTCCCGTTCTTGTCCCAGCTGCTGCCAACCTAGCAGTTTGAAAGCATGTAAAAATCCAAGCAGAAAAATAGGGACCACCTTTGGTGGGAAGGTAACAGTGCTCCATGCGCCTTCGGCATTTAGTCATGCCAGCAGAGCACAGAGACGTCTTGGACAGCACTGGTTCTTCAGCTTTGAAACTGAGATGAGCACCACCCTCTAGAGTCAGGAATGACTAGCACATATGGTATGTGCGAAGAGAACCTTTATCTTTAGCTATATTGTTTTTACTGGATTGTTACTTAGTTACTTAGGTGGGATTGGTGGCTTAAATATATCAAGTAATAATATAGAGGTTTGCTGCAACTTTGTTTTCAGGCCAACTTGTGCTTTTACTTATGCAGCCTAAGAGTACAGATTAAAAGCTTTAAATACTTTCAGCTATTTTGAAATACAATGTTACAAGCCAAAAACTAAACAGAAGATATAATTAGTTTTCACAGCACAGTAACTGTATTATTAAAAGGGACTGGACAAAGTCATAGAAAAAGTGGACACAACTACATTTATGTGATCTGTCCAATTAATTTTGAAAATAAAATTTATTTGTTACTTCAAGTAATTTCCTGTGTGAATGTGTCATAAAACATAATGAGTTTTAGCAATGATTCAAAGGATAGCTCTTAGAATCAACGCAATGAATGAATAGCTGTACATTGTTTCACGTTATTATTAATTAAGTGTTAAACATCAATCACATAAAAATTGCACTAAGCAAAGCTCATATCATCTACCAAATACAATGTAACAGAAATAATGATAGATGAGACTAAACACACAATGTTAACAATGATAAAGCAGAGTTGGCTGCATCTCTCTCTCTCTCTCTCTCTTTCTCTCTCTCTCTCTCTCTCTCTTTCTCTCTCTTTCTCTCTCTCAAACACACACACACACACACCTATTCTTTCATAGTAGCAACATAGAAGCAACATTTAAAGCAAATATTTTCTTAATAATGTTGAATATTTTAAGATGGTATTTAATATCATAAAGTAGCTTTGTATTTTATATTGGCAGTAATTTTACTGAAATAAAAATGAACATTTGCTGATCCATTACTATATTTTAATGTTATTTCTATATACAAGAGTCTCATATCAACAAAATGCCTACTCATATCCAAAAATCATTTAGGAAACACAAGATCTTTCCATTGTACCAATGGCCTTTATTTGTTGGGACAAACTGTGTCTACAATGAATCCTACCACCTCAGTCTCAGAACAGTGATTGCCACTGATGCATTAAGAGGTGTGTGTGTTTTTAATGTAACAATGCAAAGAGGTAGATTTATGTCTTGGAGTAAAAGATTAGGCTCTCTACAATGATTTACTTAAACAATCTGGCATATTTTTTTCGCTAGAGCAGGTTGCAAAGTTAACCTTCAAAAAGACTTTTCTACAATAGCACAGCAGAAGATGCAGCAGTACTTCAATGGGTAAGATAAGGCTGTTGGTTTTGTAAACAAATGCTCAGCATAAGGCATAAATTGCATTGAGTTGCATTTTAACTCCCATCATTTCCAATTTGCATGGCCTTTACAGGGGGAAAGCTGAACAAATGGATCATTTCCCATATATAAAACTATGGAATAATATACAAAGAAATCTTGTCTATAGTTCTCATTTCTGCATTTGATGTCTCTTCATATTTAGAAACTTCTCATCTTGTCATATATGACAAAAACTAGCACTAGATTCCAGTTTCTGAGTATTCTTAGTGGTGATAGTGATACAAGCCCCATGGACATAAACTCAACTCTTGATAGGTATATCAATTAATGATATAGGGTTTCCTGCCTGAGCAGAGGGTTGAACTAGAAATCTCCAAGGTCCCTTCCAACTCTGTTATTCTATATTCTAATTTAAAAAGTTTTTTATTAAACATAAATTAAAACGTTAGACACAGTGTAAACCGTCCTGGCAGAATCTATGCCATACATGCTATTCAGTTATACATTGTAGTCACCCTATTTTTTAAACATTTGATCCATACCATATTTACAAAAAGAAAAAAAGTAGCCTATTTCCAGCCCTGTTGGTTTGTGTTTTATCATTCTCACATTTATCATTTCATAGATAATTCTAGTCTCCATTCTATGAATCTTGGCTCATGTCTATTTTGAGCTTTCCCTTTTATATTCCAACCATCGATAAAATTTATCCCAGATCTTATAATATTCTTATCTTATTCTGTATTCTAATGATATTCATAGTATATATTTTACTTATCATTTTACTGACTGCTGAATAGAATGAAAACAACTTTATTCTGTGAAAAGTGTGTGAATTTCGGTTTTTGGAATCAAAATGTATTAATCTTACTGTCTTGTAAATCAACCCTTGAATTAGGTCTTAAGAATCAAACTAAAATTATGTAATTTGATTCATTAAATGAAGTATTAGTTAATAGAAAAGCTAAATAGTTAAATAAAATCAAGGCAAAAAGGAAATGAAATGGAACTTATAATTTTAACTTGCATTTTGTGATAATACCTAGTGATTTATTCTTTTCCAATAGATACCTATCAGCTATACTATTACTGGCCTTCAAAGAAGTTTACTTTAATAGATAACTGAGTCAAAATTTAATGGAGCTCCATTTTGTGTTTTCATCCTTTATTTTATTATAGTGTTATTAATATTTTGTTTTATATATGATTTATTTGTGGTTTCATATCTTACTGAACATCACTTTGAATTTATCTCTGAAACAGGCTAAGGAATATTTTAAAGGTCTTAACTAATTAACTTAGAATACACATGTCAAATATGAATTAGATATATCATGATTCTGACAAGAAAAAACAAAACCAAAGTCATAGCGCGACTTTATTATATAGCGAATATCACCTGAAACTACAAATTCCAAGTAAGGAAGACAGTGTTTATCATTGCAAGAGCTGTTTTGGATTCCTCATCAGCTTTTAGGATTTAGCATGTTATATATGAACCCGGTCTTGTTGTTTTACAAAGGATAATGCTAGAGTTCCAATAGATTAGATATACGTAGCAAGGGGATTAACTGTTCAGTTGTTAGTATTTTGTGAGTTTTGTTCATATCATGAAAATGTTTTATTTTGGTTTGGTGGGAAGAGTGTCTCAGATAGAGGATCCATAGAGTGGTAAGAACAGTCAAGAAGATTATAGGAAGCTCGCTTCCTATTATTCAGGATACTGCTTATAAGTGCTATGTGCTTAGAGCTCAAAGCATTGTTAGAGACCCTCAAACCAGTGGTGGGTTCCTACCGGTTTGGACTGGTTCGCCCAAACCGGTAATCATTTGGCAGCCTGGGTCGCTGGAACCGGCAGCAACCCAAGCCTGCCACGCCACCAAACCAATTCTCCCTCTTGGTTTTTGCTTCTGCACATGCACAGAACAATTTTTATTCACTCATGAATGTGCAGCGTATTCACGAGCAAACTGGCAATACTGATTGCCGGAACCCACCCCTGCCCCACACAACCATTTCACAGTCTGTTTCTGTTGCTCCCTTCTGGGAGGAGGTTTTGAAGTATTTCTAGTAAGACTACCAGATTCTGTAACAGCTTTCCCTATGCCATCCATCTGGTCAACTCACAAGATTTTCTCGCCATGTACATGCATACATCCAGAAGAGACTGTGTTGTTTCTCTGTTGTCATATAATATATGTGAGTATATGCATAATTTTATATTTATTTATTTTGTCATGTTTATGTAGTGTATATTGGAGGTAGTGACCTTTTAAGAGCTGTATGCAACGAGATTTCATTTTAATGTATGCTGATTAGTGTACATTTAAAACGACAATAAGGTTATTCTAAATCTAATCGTGCAATCAGGTAACGTCATCAGTGAGACTGAGCAATCAGCAAAAGGGAAATTTACAAAGGGGGGTGAACAACATTCCACTACTTAAATCACATTCTTAAAATTCTATCATTCTATAAAATTCAAGTCAAGGTCAAGTCCCAGTGACGGCATGGATATATTCAAGCAATTTTCTTGGCAACAATAAAAAGTTACTAATTGTTTAACTTCCTGACCTAGGCTATAACCCTTATATTATCTGAAAGTCTTCCATTCAGGGCCTAACTAGTCATCTTCTTCTTCTTCATCATCATCATCATAGCATTGGTCCCCTAGGTTCGCTCAATGAACATCATCATACACAGCATCCAGGTCATGTCTGATTTTTACGGATATGACTGTAGATTCACAGGTTGTGACAAAAATTGACCGACTGGTCTCTAATCTGGGCCTAATGTCATCAAGGCCTAACCAGTATTTGTCCCTTTTTAGCTTCCACGTACAGCACATTTAGCCAAGGGTTACCGTCTGCTGAGGTGAATTAAAATTTCCTAACATTTCTTTAACCAGCTAAGAAGCAAATATTACATCTTATGAAGCTGTTAATAATAGATGGTAAACAGGCAGATGAATATGTAGATGACACATCATCATTAAAATGTATGTAGTTATAGTTCAGTTTGAAAATTACGTAATGTACTTACCTGGTATTTCTGTCTCGGCCTTTAATGCTTCTTCCCTAAACGTTCCACTGAGAAAAGATGCATGCCTTCTTCTAGCCAGCACAGTTCGTGGAGGCATGTATTCACTCTTACCCTGTGATTTCTCAAATGATTTATGAACCTCATAAGAACCCGGAGGTGGGACGGCCTATAATTAAGAAAAAGTATAAGATGAAACGGGCACCACAAATTATGTTAGTGTAGAAAAGCTACAATGAACAGAAAAATGCTTTTTTAAAAAAAAAAAAAAAGCACCTGATATTTTAAAACATGCATATTGTAATTAAAGTTTAGGAAAGGATACAGTGCAGAAACTGCCACATCCATGCTGTTCCATTTGAATTGTGATATGAACCATGATAACATCTCTGGGCAGCATACTCACTTTGGAAAGCCCTTTTATTATTTAGTTGTTAGCAGAATGGAATGTGGGAATGACTTTGGGGGACCAGAGGAGAGCTGCAGCCTAGACAATGGCCTGATGAACAAAATTGGAGTCTGAAAGAGGAGGGGTAATGAAAGCAACTTAGAAAGGACTCTCTCTAGTTTTCAGAAGAGTAAAACGGAGGGATGGGAGGGGTTTTTATGAGACTGGCAAGACTGATGTTAGCCTTACGAATTAGTCCAGACAAGCAGCACAGCCAGGAATACAGATAAAGCTCTATCTATATTGTAAGGTTACATTAACAGACTCTTGCAAACGGGAAAGTACCCTTTCCATGCACTAAAGAGAGAGTTATTTGCCACTCTCTATAAACTAGAAAGCAGATCTTTGAAGATTTAAATAATATCAATATGCTAAGTTTAGTAAAGTATTCTTATATATTGGCCACAAAATCATGGATCTGGCTACAGCGTTGTATTTCAAGCAAAAAGGCCTTAAATGCAGTTAGGATTCACTTACTGCTATGCTCATTTCTTTCTATGCTACAATTTTCAACTCTTATATTAGGAGTTTTAGAAAGCAGACAGATGATTATGTATGTTTATATTCTTAGTGCAAGATAATAATGTATTTCCTTATTCAGCACTTCTTAATTGAACAGTTCTTGCTTGATTCCAATTGAAGTGTTAATTTATTATCGAGGTGAACCTGTTTATTTCAGATTTAATAATTTCTAATTAAATTAAAACATTTAGGCTTTCATCATTTCTAAACTTTTTCTGCTAAGTTCTATTAGTATATTAATCAACATCACAGAAACATTATTATTAATAATGATAATAATAATTTGAAATTAACTATCATCAGTTGCAAGGAGCTGATAAAATGTTTAAGTGCGCCTAAACCTTCCATCAAAATATGCAAATACATAATTTTGTTTTAAATGCACATTCTCTTCACTGTTATTTTTTTTTAAGGATTGAAATATTTTTATTGTCATTTACTTGATATTTTAAGGATGCCTTTTTATTTGTGGTGAGCAAAAAGCATGAGAAAGAAGAGATTCTCACTTGCACAAGTGTGAGCACTGTACTTCGGTTCTTTAAAACGGCTCCTTTTTTCAAGTTTCCATGAAAAAAGATATGTCTGCTTTAACAAATCAATTGATAATGTGACTCTTATAGTAGTCAAATTCCAATTAACATTGCGCAGATGCGGCACACGCAAGCGAAGCAAGTGCATGTGCACACTCAGATTTGCAAACCGATAGGGAAGGTAAGTAAATCCCACTGCTGAGCTACATATACTGTATTTTATTGGTGGTAATGTGATTTTTTTAAAAGACACTTTATTCCAATGACACTTTTCTTCCCTGGATGACTGCAAGGAACTAAAAACATATTCCTAAGAAGAAACTCTGCTTTTCCCATGTTTTTGTCAGCAGTTTGTTCCTGCTCAGCCTAACAAGAAACTCCACCAATCATTTTTTTTCTTGTTCTATTGATTTATTTATTTTTTTCGATTTTCTGAGGTATGGGCTATCTGAGCTGTGGGCCCATTAAACTTTAATTCTGCATTTAGATTTTCCCACATTTAAGCAGTTATTTTTCTGCTTTACCAAAGTACATAGCATGACATTATTTTATGACAGCCCAGTCCTACAGGGTCCCTTTTTAACCTTATGGAATCTTGTCCCCACATTTCATATTGAACTCTAAAATAAACTCAGTTAAGCATGGGGGGAAATGTAAATAGTAGCATTTATTTTCACAATAAAATGTATACATGGCAACTGCCTAGACTTGGTTAGCTAGGGAAATCCCCACAAAAAGTTTCAATGCATCAAATAAAAGGAAAATCTCAATCAAGTTGAGATCAGTTCATGATTTTCTGGGAATTATAGTTCACCAATGGTTCCTTCTCAGCCTAGCCCAGGAGTGTCCAGCTTTGGCAACTTTAGGACTTGAGGACTTCAGCTCCCAGCCAGCATGACCTAGTCCCAGAGCCGTCTCTGTGGGCATGTGCACCGGCCAGTTGGTCTTTGCTGTTGCCAGGTGCAGTTTTGGTTTCCGGTGCGTGCATGTGCACTGGCCAGTTGGTCTTTGCACATGCTGGAGCACCGGAAACCCAAAGACCAGCTGGTCTTCAGTTTCTGGCACTCCGGCGTGCACGTTCCAGTTTGCGCACTCCATGCCGAAAAGGTTGGCCATCACTGATCTAGTCTATAGTCCTGCACTTCCAAGTAGACTCTCATTCAAGCACATTTTTAAAACTGGTCAGGTCAGCAAAGACTGCATCCTTTCTTGATAATGTACCAACTGCAAGAGGGATTGTACCCACTGGGTTATTGATGACATCTGGGGATAATAAACAATTATAGGTCTGGAGATACTTATTCAAAATTGAACAAGCAAAGTCGCTTACGTAATAAAAATGCAACTTTAAAAATAACTGTTCAAAATATTGAAATAGCATGTTTTAGGGCCTCTATCATTCTACTTCAGATTAGATTGGGACTGAATTAAAATGACATCTTGTAGTTTTGTTTCAGCTCTACTTCTTGCCTTCTGTTCAACTTTAAATTGAATATTTGTAATGCTTTCTCACAATGGAAAATGACCCATGGATAATTGACACAGGGCATGTAATATGCTTCTATTTGATTCTAAATAAGTGTGGGGTTTTGGAGGGGGAAATGCTTTTGGCTTAGCATAATTCATGAACATAGCTATTTTGGTTTATAAACCATGGGCTGTATGTGACCTCAGTCAACTATAACTCATCAAACCAAAATATATGAATATATGAACCCAAACAAGGCTTCAGTTCCATGGCAAACTCCAAGAGAATTTACCATTATTGTGCCTAGGCAACCATCTCATAGACTGTCAAAATGGCCTCACAAAATCTGAAGGGCTAATTGTCCCCAGGGAAGAAGGAAGAAAGAAGGAAGGAAGGAAGGAAGGAAGGAAGGAAGAAAGAAAGAAAGAAAGAAAGAAAGAAAGAAAGAAAGAAAGAAAGAAAGAAGTTTGAAGTACTTTATAAAAAAGCATTACATTATTAAGCATTCCTGAGAAGCTACGTCGTAACATATCAAGGTAACTCTAACAATGAAAGCTATGGAGCTAGTGTTTGAATTTGAAAAACTTTCAAACTTTTAACATTTTTCTATGTTTAATGGTCAAGGTTGCATATCACCAAATTCTAGAATGTTTGTATTTCTTCAAAAATAAAACAGATGAATGAAAAAATATTGCAGTTTAGAACAAAATCCAGTGCACTACAGAATACGAAATGAGCATGCTTTTCAGACTTAACATGTAACAAACAGCTGCAATCTATTTGGTTTTTCAAAAGAAAAAAGTGCTAAGGCATGAAGACATTTATTTTGAAAGTTTATCTGTTGCAGAAATGTTCAAAATAGTTAAACTGAATAACCCCAAAACAAGGAGGAAACAAGTAAGAAAGAAATTGCTTTGATAAGTGGGCTAACATAGCTTATTTTATGATCCCTGGAGAGGCATCCCTGTTTTATTAGAAAAATGAAGTTCTCTGCCATTTCAGTCAACAACTGGACTGGATGGATATTAGCTATCACTTTATTTGGTTGGTTTTCAGTGCTTACCCAGGCTCATCCAAAACAAGCAAATAAATAAGCAAAGGAAAGAAATGAATCATTCTTAGCTGGAATGCTGATCTTTTCAATACAGCAATATATGAGGTTCTTAATAGCTGTATTTTTTTCTTTCCAAATAAATAAACTTACTTGAAAATACCAGTATAAATTACAGCATAATCTTCATTATTTTCTATACACATGAAAGTCATGTCATCTTCCTGTAATCAGGGGCTAGTTCTTAAGTATATTTTGTTATGTTAACTTTCTCCTCTGTTCCATAAAGGAATTCCATAAAGGTGATGAATACCAATTTTCCGAAATATAAGCCTGTACTAAGTAGTTCTCAAAATACCCCTCTATCCTTGTCAATCTTCTAAATAAGTTTAGTAGAACAGAATTGGAAAACAGACTTTGGATGAATTGCCAACAAGGTGGTGTTTCCTTTACTGAAGCTTTCTAGCATTGCAACCAGAAATCTACAGGTGTATTCATTAAGTATTTCTCTATATCCAGGATATTAATTTTTTTCTGCCTGTGGGGCTACTATAAATGCCACTTCACAGGTTTTGCAGAAAAATCAGGCACAAGATCTGCTTACACCAACTTTGTCTCCCAATCAAGATAAGTCTTAAGATGATACTACCAATTTATGAGATTTAGGAAAGTAATTTATGACATTCTGTGAGATACTGATATTCAAGGGAGCCTTCAGATTTAATTATTGTCTAAACGTTTAAGGGCAATGAATCTTCACTAGGAAAGAAATTAAATATTGTTCTGATTTTCCTAACCATGTCTCTTCCAGTAAAGAAAATAAATCCATGAAGATAATTCTCAGAATGTAATTCGAGCAGACATACTATTCTAGCTTGTCCATCTCTTCCAGAGAAAATAACAATATGAAATGATTGCACCTTTTTGTCAAATTAATATCTTCCTTTATTATTTTAAGGTACTAAAATCCCAAGCAACTTACTTTTTTTAAAAGTTTCAACTGTATAAACAAAGCATGCATATTCTGCCTACCCAGATGCTTAATCTTTGTAAATATCTCCTTTTGGAATAACAAAATAATACTGTGAATGAAATGTTGGGATTATCTAAACAGTTAACATTTGATGGTATTTCACACTACCAGAAAAGTTTGGTTTATGCGTGCAACAGAATAAGTGCAATGGACTATACAACTTAAAAGAGCAAGGGAATTATTACAGTAATTAATGTTTTCCAATATTATACCTCTGTGAATATAGAAAAGAAGAGCAAATAAATACTTGGTTTACTTATTGCCTTGTGCAGCAACCATTTGAAATTACAACAGTATTAAAAGAATAACTTTGCAAGTAATCATCACATTTACAACAATGTTCCACACTCATGATTGCCCACAAAGTTGAAGACAAATTATATTGTAGTTACGTGATATTTCAATTAGCATCACTTAAAAACCAAAGGCAAAGGCCATAAACCCACTGCGGTCATGTGACTTTCTGCTTAGCAACTGCAGTGCTTAGTGACCAAGTTGACAGTCCTAATTGTGGTTGCTTAGTGAGGACTGCTGTACAGTGCATTTCTAAAATATGAACAAATGCCTATAAGGAATGTTAATGTGATTTCTGATGGGCGAAAGAAACTTCCAGGGAATGGAAGTGGAGGTGGAGGTAGATAAACATGAGAAATATGATGATGGGTTCACATATTCTAATTCAATTTATATTCAGCATGGTTTAAACATGTGACAATTAGCAGGGGTAATTAGCAAAGAATTGAACAATGAAAACCCAAACATTTGCACAGTTAGGCATGTGATTTCTGTTACTATCATGGCAAAGAAAAAGATTATACTGAATATGAATACTGAATTCTTTGCTACACAAACTGAACCTACATGTCGGAAGGTCTTGAATTTTTAAATCATTATTGAAATCACAATTCTTTTCCTTTTCTTCTCTACCTGGAATAGAAGAAACCAACTAAGTTGCTCCTTTCCAGAATGGCTTCTTATAAATCCAGACCACTTTTTCCCTTAATCTATTGGAGGTCACTTGAACTTGTGTACATGTGAAAGACAAGTGAATTTGCAGCTGCGGGATTCTAAGAAAAAGCAAGACTGCTTACTAAATTGCCAAAAAAGCCATTCTATTTTCAATGTTCTGAATTATCTTTTTTTTCCTTAAAATCACATTACTGCACACCCATAATTCACTCCGAAGCAAATTGGCAGCCACTGCAATCCTTTTAGCACAGGCAGAATAGGGATGCTGCGTACTTCTAGAATTGTGCCTCTTAACCTCAGCCACTTTAAGATGTTAGCTGGGGAAATCTGGGAGTGGGAAGCCACACATTTTAAAAGTGGTTGAGGTTAAGAAACAGTTTCAGAGCAATCTGACTGCTGATGGTTGTGATTTCCAAATTAGTTAATGTAATACTGGAACTTTTTTTAAAAGTAACCCTAGAAGTCACCAGTGCAAAACTACAGTTTTAAGGACATTTCCCCCCAAAAAGAAATGGAGTCACTGTGTCAACCACAGTGGACATAAAAATGATTCCTGGTTAATATCTCAGTCAGGGATCTAAGAGGGAATCCTATTCAGAAGAACCTCCAAAAAACACACCTGCTCAGTTTGGGAAACTGTAGCCCCATTCACAACACAGATAAGTACCACATATTTGGCACTGTGCCCCTACACAACTAAAAAAAATGTTGCATTTAAACTATGTGCATTAGTACTTGTTTGCCTATATAAATTAGGGGTGCTTCTGAAAGATGTGTAAAAAAAATGCACATCAAACATCTGCCCAAAAGTTCTGCACCACAAAACATGAAGATTTCTGGGATACATTTTTAAACTATTGTCAGAACAAAATCAACGGACCAGAATAACGTATGAATATATACTGCCATAAAATGACGTGGCTGACACTGATCCTGAAACCCTCAATTCTGTAAGAAAAAAAGACTACAGGACAAATCAAAAATAACGATACAAGAACTTCTAAAAGCTTAGCTTTTCATGAATAATCTGTTTCTCTTTTCTTATATTCCCAGAAGAGAAGAATTGCTGTGAGAAAGAATGATCTATTCATAAATATAATCCAAGCCTTACAAATTGGACAAATTTATATTCCAAGCCAGGTAAGACTACAGTACAGCGAGATTCCCCACCCATATTGATGCTTGCTGTCAAAAAAACAGACCCCCACCCTCCCCTGTTCTCCGTAATAGAAATGTCTCCCTCCTCCGCTGCCAAACATCACACACACCCCTTTCTGGCACGAAATGCTGTTTTCAACTTCCATACAGCACTGTCCAAAAGCACAGAGAACTGTCACTGCAAATTTTCCCTTCATAACTATAACAGAGCCCAAAGACACTACCATACAGACAGCCTCGCATTTGAATAGCAATGTTCTATTTCTAAGCTTGCATGACTGAGCTTGGTGGGAGCAGCTGCAGGAAAAGAACCCTCTCATGAAATATCTGAAAATTAGTTTTTATCAAGAGCCAACAATTTATCAAAAAGCAAGGCACAAACAGTAAAAGCTGTCAGATGACAACTCCTTGGGATATATAATAGTGGCCTCTGTAGAACCATTCATTGTTGCCTACAGCTAAACTTCTTGGTATTGAGAGCATTTAATGACATCTGACTGTTTTGATTTATGTCACCTGAAATCTGGAACAATCAGGGATTTCCCCTGATGCCAGTCAATGCTCCTTAAATCAGTAGTCAGAGGTCGGTGCAACTCATCCATCATTATAAGCAACTATGGGAACAATTGGTTATTAATGGACAAGTTAGCATTTATTTCACCCAAAGGACATCCCTATTGAATGTAATACTCTAAGGTGTACAATATAGTTCTGTCTACCACAGGGGGAAAGGAAAATACTTGATGAACTAGAAATAAAGGCTGATATAGCCCCCATCAATATTTATCTGAGCAATTCCTGCATTTTAATACACAAGGGCTGAGTTTAACATGGCGAGATTTTGAGGAGGCCTGAGGAGATAGAATCAATGACACACAATGGATGGGTCTGCATAATGCGCATAGGAAGGCCAAAACTGAAGGTGCAAATGAGGCAACAGGCCACACATCATCACTTAAAGGGAAGAGGAGCTTTCTTCTCACAGATTGCTCTCCTGAAAATTTGGTTTCCAGTACTAGTGGCTTTATCTTTTATAACAATATATAAGGATCACTGGTTCCTCACGGCTATTAGAAATTTATTCCTCACAGCTCAAACAGGCCAATCTTCTAAATGCTGAGGAAAAGTGGGCAAGCCTTCCCACAAGCTGTTTTAGGCTACAAGAAAAACTAAGGACTATATGTAATCTATAGGTTGGTCATCAATGATCTCTGGAATCCTGTAACATTGACATGTTTATATCCATGGTTCTCTCTGAGAGTAGTATAAATGAGAGTCTTCCTCAATATTAATCCTACAACAAATATCTTCTGAATTAAGTTCATCTGAATCTTCAAAACGATAGAGTGAGATTTGCTGTAATCAAATCTGGCCTTGAACCTCGACTCCATTGTCTTAGTTCAATACCCCTATCACTACTTTACATTGGTCCTCTCTGTTGCGAAGATTACAAAAACCAGAGTTTCTTACTACTTTTTAGTTTACTTTCTATCATAATACTGACTGTGAAGCACTAATAATGCCTATTACAAGTTTAGAGTTGTAAGGCAGAAAACTGCATCTGCAACCCCAGTAGGGATTTAAAGCAAGCTAAAGGTTTTTTTAAAAAAAATAAAAACATACATCTAGTGATTTCACAAAATTCCACCTGAGGTATGTTGCAGAATTTCAAGAAAAGTTGAAATAATTTTGGCGGGAAATTGGAGAAGGAAACCATCAGTTCATTTCTAAATACTTAGAGATTCAAAGTGTCCTATACATGCAGACCCAGTCGCTTCGGTAACTGGACCAATGGCATCCAATCTCCCATTATATTACAGTTTTTCTGCTGCATTGGCATATCACTCAATGGGCCCTCTGTTCTCTCAAATGGTTTCTCAGAGTTGGTGTAAAGACTGAGTCTGACGAAGCAATAACCAGTGATCCCTGGACTCCAGAGAGCCGTTACATACATATAGATCAGCTGCCTCCAAAGAAATCAAGAGAACCAGCCAGTATCCATTAAGTCAAAACATATCTAAACACTGTAGAAGTCAAATCCTTTGGTTTCATTCTTGTCTTCAATAAAGATTCAAATCTAGTTAAGTCGTGTCTAAGAGCCTTCTAACAAGATGGACCAATTGCTGAATAAGAGGTTAAATACCTTGAGAGCTAAGATTTAGTGCTGTGTCCTGGTGTCTGAGAGGCACAAAAAGTAACATCAAGAATAAAAAACACATGCGATAATCTTTCATTCTGTCCAAGTCAATATATATTTGTTGATTTATTAAGCAACATAACTCGTTTGATATTAATTATAATAATAAACAGCACTGGAGAAGCAAAAGCAAACAACAACAAAAAAACTATTTCATTGTGGGAGTAGTCCAGCTTAAAATGCCACCTATACATATCCAAGGAGATCAATAAATTATGACATGATGTACAGCTATGCTATTTTCATGCTCATCAGGGGGATTTCAGAATGTTCTCCCCTGATTAATACAATTTCACAGTAAGTTGAAAAGCAGCTCAATATTCCTTGCTCAGATAGTCTCCGAAAAAATTGCACTACCATTAGAAGAGGTAAGGAAGAGAGTTCAAAAATTCTTGTTTGCCAATGTCATTTCCCAGGCAATTGAGAAAAAAATTAAAAGAATACACCTTTTGGAATTGGAGGACAAAGTGTCTAAAGTGTCTGTCAGTTTGGGAGATGCAAGAAAGATGGAGAGCCTTTCATGCTAGTTTAATAGAGGCTATATTAATCACTCATGCCACAGAGCATACAAAAATGGCAGAAAAATCCAATAGAAGCTGTCAGAATATCATGCTGGTTTTCATTAAATTTGTTGAAAGGGACTCAGCATGGAATTATTAAATGACTTTCAATGGTAAATGACTAAAATGCTTCATCTATTAATAGCGATCATACTCAATCATTATGTTTTTCAAATAATGACATTAAGAGTCTTGTCAGCATTTCTAAGGAAGTCCCATTTTTAAGCTTTCTTTAATAGAAACTAAACTGTATATAATTCAGACTAGTCAATGACAATACACAGAAACTATTAAGTGGTCATACTTTCCATGCCTAATTCTGAATATCATAGTTTATTGTACTCCAATGTGGGCACAAGAGTCTGTCATTCATGCTAGGGTGAAATGATGATAACTGTAGGAAAACTAACCAACAATCACCTTCCTTACTATCTAGCAGGGCAGGACTTGCCTTAATTTTTATCATTTATTTGCCTTAATAATTCCTTGGTGCATGTTTTTTCTCATAGGAATACAGATCTCCCGGGAGAGCGATTCACCTATAAAACAGACTTCTGAATTGCATTTATAAAAGAACACAAGATTGATAACCCTATCTTAAATAACTGTCTGAAGCCTCCAAGGACAGCCCCATGAAGAATTGTGTGCAGTAATCTGCACATAAGATGATTAAGGTATGAGTGACCATGAACAAGGCCTAGCAATTCATGAATACATTAAACTGATGCACAAGATGGAGTCTGAGCTATGGCTATCATCTGCTCTTAATTGCAATGCAACCTCTTTAGGACGAAAGATGGAAAATCCCCACACCTAGGGTCGCACAGTCCAGTGACGTGCAGTCAGGTGAGGCAAGTGAGGCACAGCCTCATCGCTCTCATCATGAAAAGAAAAAAAAATGTAAAAGGAAAAAGCTGAGCCAGTTGCTGCCTCACCGTGGATGACTCCGCTTAACTGTTAAAAAAGGCCTCTAAAAAAGCACCCTCTACTATGAGGCAGGAGAACTGCATGCCTCCTCTAGTCTGACTTTAGGCAGTTTATGATCACTCGAGCAGAGTTAAGCAAGGGTTAAAAGCCTAAAAATTCCTGACGTAGGTGAGGCACGCAGTTCTCCTGCCTCATAGTAGAGGGAGCTTTTTAAGAGGCTTTTTTTAATAGTTAAGCAGAGTCATCCACGGAAGCCAGGCAAAGAGCCATGCTGTAGCACACACACTTTCCCCCAGCCTCTTTCTTTTGGAAGGTTCGGGTCGGCTCCCCTCCAGCTTCTCTGCCTCTCCTCTCACTCCAGTCTGCCAGCAGGAGGTGAGTGGGTGGGATTTATTGCGTTCCAGGCATTTCCCACCCAGACAGCAGGCTGCATTTGCAATGGTGGAGGTGTTTGGGGAAGGCAGCAAGGGAATGGGTGGTGGTGGCAGAGGAGCTGCTTTCAAGCCACTGGAAAAGATACCCAATCCAACTTTTGTGTATGTGTGTTTGTTTGAGAGTGAGTGAGTGAGAGAGGGAAGGGGGTAGGAGAGATAGTTGAATCCAACCTGTGTGTGTGTGTGTGTGTGTTTGTTTGTTTGTTTGAGAGAGGGGGAGGAAGGGAGAGAGGGAGGAAGGAAGGGAAGGGAGAAGAAAAAGAAAACGAATAAAGGAACCTTTTTTCGCAAAGGAGAAAAACAAATGCTGTTGCTTTAAATTGGAACTGAGCATGCCTGGCTGTGGAATTCTGGGAGTTGAAGTCCACAAGTCTAAAAATATTTGAAACCCACCACTGTGTCAGTGCCTCACCAGCCATAAACCTCACCACATGTCACTGCCATAGTCCACAGCCACTCATTGAGTCTGAACCTGTTTTTCCTCATCTGGTCCTCTACCATCCAGACACTGAGAAAAAACCTTGACAACATCATTTGGAAGACCCACATCTGAGATGCACAGTTGAGTACTGTTAACATACTGATGATATCTAGCCTTTGCCTATGGATGATCTCACTAAGTAGTCTCATATAGGTGTTACATAAAGAGGAGATCCCCAAACATAGAGGTGCCCCCACAATGCAAGGACATAAGGGGAAAATCTCTCCTCCCACCCCCATAAATATTGACTGAAACTAGCCCTGGACAAAAGAAACATCAATTCAGCACCATGCTATCTACTCCAAATCCCCAAGAACAGGCAGAAAGAGACCAGGATGAGTGGCTTCTAGGCTGCTGAGAGTTCATCAGGAAGCTGAGGCAGAGCAAAGGAATATGTCCCATCTCCCAGCAGGTGGAACAACTAGAGACACTTCCAAAGCAATCATCAAGTACACTGTTCACAACAAGAAATAAACAGAAACATATCTCAACTTCAAATTATATCACCACTACCATACAAGACAAAACTCCCCACTGTGTGTTGAACCTTCAATGATTTGGGAGAGGTCCCAAATGATAGCGATGATGGCCATGAACTCCTCAGCAACTCTAGACACAAAAACCAAGAGCATTGGCCCAAGAAACTCCATCAGCAAACAACTGAATCAAGCACTCAGGCAGGAATGCTACTGCACAGCAAGGAAACTGGCACAAAAGAAGTAATTCTATTTGTTCACTGGACCCCAACCTTACAAATAAGATGTCACATCTGGGTATCTCCAGGACAGCATTCCTGAAAGCCATATGAGTCTCATGGATAACACAATGCAAAGTAATTGCTATTGGTACAGTTAGATTTCAGTGGACAATACACTTGATTGGATATGAAAAACAATAGCCATAGCCCTTCTTCTTTATATCTTTTCCTTCTAGTCTCTTCCTTACAAACATATTTAATTAAAATGAAGCAAAAGAAAATATAAAAATAAACATGGACAACTAAATAAATGTCAATTTATATATAAAATCACCTTATGAGTGTCATAAAAATTTAATAAATAATAGTAATTACAGTAATGTAATAGAATCATCATCATCATCATCATCATCACCTGGAACACAACATACAAATGGACAAAATACTGGCGCATAACACACCAAACATCACACTGGTTGAGAAAAATAAGGTTACAATCATAGACATCGCAATACCAGATGATAGCAGGGTCGACGAGAAGGAACATGAAAAAATTGTGAAATACCAGGACTTAAAAATTGAAATTCAACGATTATGGCACAAACCAGCAGTGGTAATTCCAGTGGTAATCGGCACACTGGGTGCTATTCCAAAAGCACTGGAATTACATTTAAAACAGTTAAAACTTGACAAAATCACCATCAGTCAAACGCAAAAAGCTGCACTGCTTGGATCTGCACGTATATTACGAAAATACGTTACGACGTCCTAGGCCCCTGGGTGGGGCCCGACTAGTAATCAATGCCAAATCCGGCGAAACAACTGGCCGCTGTGATACAATCAAATAATAATAATAATAATAATAATAATAATAATAATAATAATAATAATAATAATAATAATAATAATAATTTGGACCACAACATGCCAGATATCACGGTTGTAGAGGGCTGAAACGTACAATATATTGACATCGCGGTACAAGGAGATGCCAGGGTCAAAGAAAAAGAACTGGAAAAAAATCACAAAATATCACGACCTGGCTATCAAAACTACCCGATTATGGATGAAACATGTAAAAGTGATACCCATTGTCATCGGGGCACTTGGTACCATGTCCAAGAATTTTATAAGTTTTATTTGTTGATTTTATACATCAACAAATTGCAGCTTCCTGCAATAACACCAGCGGAACTGCAAAAAACTGCGCTACTCTGAACATCATATATTTTAAGAAGGTACTTTGGTTGATACCTAGGATACTGGGAGCAACCCGCATCAACCATTAACACCAGTCAATGGTATTTATGATACATTTTTAAATGTTCAGTTGACTGAGTTTCATGTTTAGTGAATAATAATAACAGTAATAACAACATTTTATATTTATGAATTATGGGCTGAAGAGGGAAGAGTTGGATGACAAGCATAAAGAAGATTCAGATTTTTTTGTCATCCCATTTAACTGTAATTGATATATGCAAAAATATTGATCGAGCTTTATTTATTTATTTTTATATATCCCACTATTATTGTTTTTTATAAATAACTCAAGGCAACAAATATACCTAATACTCGTTACTCCTCTTATTTTTTCCACAATAACAACCCTGTAAGGGGGGTCGAACTAAGCCAGTGGCTGACCCAAAGTCAATTAGATGGCTTTCATGCCTAAAGTGGGACAAGAACTCCTAATCCAGGGGTGTCCAAACTTGGGAACTTTAAGACTTGTGGACTGGCTGGGGAATTCTGAGAGTTGAAGTCCACAAGTCTTAAAGTTCCCACGTTTGGACACCCCTGTCCTAATCTCTTAGTTTCTAGCCTGGTGCTTTAACTGCTACACCAAACTGACTCTCCTTTACGTATACAAATCCACATTTAGTTCTGATAAACAGTATACAAATTTCTAGGCTAATAATATATATTATGAATTTCACCCTCACAGAGACATTATCATGTGAATCATTATCACTGCACTGTTATTATCTTTTACACTCTTTTGTGCTAATGAAAACATTGCATTCTAATATGTATTTTTTACTTAGATCATCCTTCATTTCCTCAACGTCTGGGCCAACAGTAAAGTAAGTAGGAAAGGTGCTGTATTACTTAGTTCTCAGTGCAAATATATTAAGCAGCTACATGCTTTTTAAAAATGCCCTTCTAGAAAATAATCCACTAATATCTCATTAATAGAAGCTGTTTCAATAATCATCCCATTTCTGCAGTCAATAAATCCATTACAAATTACATACTACACGGCTACTATCTCATATTTATAAGCAGACCTGCTTGGTCTGCTGAATACTTCAGAAATTTGACTTCGTGTTTTTAAAAAGTAATGAACATCATTCATTAATTCCAAATGAATGCAGGATTTCTTTTCACATTAAAAAGCATCTTCAACATTTTATGAATCAAAGCAATCACAAGTCTTGCATTTAAATGTGTGTAAATGGCAATTAATAGCTGCCAACTGCTGAGTTTGAATTGATTAGTGTGTCTCATTTTGCCGCAGTCTCAAATTCATTTATATAAGTGCATAAGTTTTACAAAAATAAATTGACTTTCTAAATAGCAAGATGCACAAAGCTTAAGCAGCTGGTTGCTAGAGGCACATGTCAATTCCTCAGTGTAAATGTTGCTGAATTTTTTTGCATAAAGATCAAAATTGATGATTCCTGTTTTCATATTGACATTTAGATCAAAAGTTGAAACATTCTTAAAGGGAACAACACATAAAACTGTAACACTTTCAGAAATAATTGAAAGTGAATTAAATTAAACTGAGTCATAAAAAAGTGAACTACCTTCATCCAATCATTGTCTGTTATAGAAGTCATAGGGGAGTATACTGGAACTTTCTCTTTAGGGCTTTCTTTGATAAGCAAAGAAATATATCAATTCAAGGCAATACGTACAAGATACCTAATTGATTGAAAGAGCAAAAACCAACAGTTTTTTAAGGTAAGAAGGATATTTCAAGAATAATAACTCCAAGGGGTTTCACTTCATGTTTTGAAATAAAGTTGGCAAAATAGGTAAATTTGTATAATGTCTTTGAATTAGCATAGAGATAGCTAGAGTTACAAATATATATATATATTTTCCTTCATTAGTACAGCAAATGTAGAAGCAGTACATAGACTCTTTTTTAGAACGTCTAATTAGAATTAGAATTTTCTAAATCATATAGTTAGATTAAACTATAATTAAACATGTTAAATTAACATGTTTAGCTAAACTTTCAGCTCCTTGGTGCTTTCTAAGCTTAATTATTTGCTTGCAGATGATTCATTATCCAGCTAGATAACATGATCAGTACTATCGAACGTGGGATTTACTCCTTGTTCATATAGTAGCTTGCCCTGTTAGGGTTAATGGGGCTGTTGTTTTCTCCTTGGTAGTTCCTTGATTAGGGTATTCTTTTTGGCTTAATTGTTTATCCTTAACAGGTGTTAATCCTGTTTGAGTGTTGGCTTCGGGAGGAGATGCATTCTAATATTTCTGGTATTTTCTTAACTTTTTAAATCCTTTTTCAGTTATGTATATTTTATGTGTGTACTGATAGCTGATCTGTCTAAGTGCTAAACTTCCAGAATTTTGTAGTGTTTATAAATTTGGCTTGGTCTAAGGCACATATGTCAAACTCAGGGTGTTTGCCATCATGTGACGTGCCACAACATTTTTCCCTTCGCTGAGCTGGGGTTGGTGTGGCTTGCATGTGATTCATCCGGCCTATGGGCCGCCAGTTTGACACCCCTGGTTTAAGGTGCTTTCCAGTTGAAACTGTGGTTGCATCTGTCCATGTGTTGTGAGAAGTTTTTATCTTCTGACTGCTAGTTGATGCTCATGGATGAGGTCTGCTAGTTTCTGCTGACTGTCCTAGTTGAATTATCTTGAGTGTATCAGCATGCTATATGATCTGCTAGCTGATGGGATGAAGTCAACAGTATATTGGCTTGCAAGAGAATCTCTTAAATTAAAAATCCTAGCCTGCATAAAATGGCCTTTGTTTATTCTTGTGACAGGCAGAATAATGTATCAAAACTGATCGGCACTGTCCTTAATAGTAGAAATGCTCTCTGTAACATAGATGTGATTAAGGTTGGTAATGGAACAATCACCTTTTCTATCTTCCTAAAATTGTTATTTGAATGCCTTAATTGTCCAAAGATATATTAATGACAATGGCATTGTTTTATTGTTTTAAAATGTTTCAATCATTCTATAGTTAAGAACTGTAAGCAGCCCAGAGTCAGTTGGTTGACTTGGGTGGCTATAGAAAATGTATGAATGAATGAATGAATGAATGAATGAATGAATGAATGAATGAATGAATGAATGAATGAATAAATAAATAAATAAGAAATAAGAAAAGTTATAGAAATAAGAAAAGAATATATATTGTATGTATGTATGTAAGTTGAATTATGAATGAAAGGAATACAATATATTTATGATTGTTATTATTAAATTTATTTGCCACCTATCTCACCTTTGGGCTATGCACATATCATACCATCTATGTTGTTCTGGGTTATATGAAACAGGGAATCCATTGCTTGGTTAAGTTGTATGTTATACTCCAGCGAATAGAGAAAAATGGTAGAATGAAGACAGTTTGGCGGCATTCTAACTTAATGTGATCCAGAAGAAAATTGTATTGTACTAGTCAACATGAGTGGCTGAGAACGAGATGAGACAGAAACAGATATCAGAACATGGTAAACTGAATCAATCTTATGATTGTTGAATGGATGCTTTGATGGGGGGCGGGGGCGGGGAGGATTCAGTTACAAATATATAATTGAATAATAGTCTTTCCAGGCATGTCCATGGAAAAGAAATGAATTGAACAGCATTGATGATGAAAGGCTGAAAGGATTAGTGAAGGATTCATGAGCTATAACAAATTCTGAACGTAGGAGAGACCATTATTTGGTAGTACCAACCATGGATACTGGGAGGGGGAGGGGAATTGATATGGAAGAAAAACAAAGAAGTGAATTGCAGCAAAATAGAATGATTACAAAAAAAAATAATGTCTAGTCTAAAAAAGCAATAAAAGACCATAAAATTTTCTAATTGCAACCAAATAGTATAAGGAAAAAGAACAAATGAGGGTATGGAAGAAGCTTCTTCAAACAGTAGCAAAATATTTCTAATTAGATAATTAATATATGGAAGGCATACAGGAGGTAGTTGTGATGTTGTGATTAAAATAGTGAGGAATAGGAGTATTTTTCCACCCACTGTTATGTAAAAGTCGGGCATGTCAGAATAAGTTACATGAAGCAGAAAAGATAATTTAAGACGTATGCATAGTAAAATGGAAGAATTGGGATCAAAAGTAAATGATTTTTAAATGGATGTGATTGGAATACAAAAATGAGTGGGAAAAATACGATGAGTGGTTTGCTCAAACAGAAAGAATGAATAATTAATATGGTTGCAGATAAATCCCAAGCTGCTTAAATGTGACAATTAAAAGTCAGCCCAAAATTAATTAGCTCATTACAATATAAAAATAGTGTGTATTCGTTCATTATTTTATAAAACTTCAAAAGATGTTCAAGCCTAGATTTGAAAAAAGAAGAGATACAGTTATGAGAAAGATTAATATTACTGAACAGTTCGCATCTATCAATAAATGTACTTATAACAACTACTTGCACTGATCTTAATATGTATATTTGCCTTTAAGGAAAGACATTTTCTTGATGTACTGAGATTCAAAATCTTCAGAGGAAATTTGCAACTTACCGTGTTTCCCCGAAAATACGCCAGGGGCTTATATTTTTTTGACCCACGAAATATGGCCTTGGGCTTATTAAAGGGGAGGGTTTATTATTTTTGGGTTGCCGGGCGGCTGCTCCCTTGTGACTGGGTTCCCGAAGAGCCGGGCACAGCCTCAGGGTCGAATGGCTGTGTTGCGCTGTCGCAGCAGCAACGCAGCAGCCATGAGGTGACCAAGCTTATGAGCAGTCGCCCGGCAACCCCCCTTTCCAGCCGGGTACAGCGCCGCTGACCGACCTAGCAGTACCCGGAAGGCACCAAGCAACGCGAGCGCCTGTTCACCGCCCTCCGCGTCCCGTGGCTCGGTGCCTTCGGAATGCCCCTAGGTGAGAGAATGGGGCTCTGCATGGCTGGAGGGGAGTTTCGCAGCGGCTTTTCCTCTCCCCGCTCGCGCGAAGGGCATCTGCGCTGC
Source organism: Natrix helvetica (assembly GCF_964273705.1). Classification (NCBI taxonomy): domain Eukaryota; kingdom Metazoa; phylum Chordata; class Lepidosauria; order Squamata; family Natricidae; genus Natrix; species Natrix helvetica. The sequence goes on from NC_138558.1 coordinate 20,018,009, forward strand.
TGGCGCCATCCGCCGCTTGGGTTTTTTTTTCAAAGCACGGAGGATGGATGCCGTGCTTTGAAAAAAAAACCCAAGCGGCGGACGGCGCCAGCAGCGCAGATGCCCTTCGCGCGAGCGGGGAGAGGAAAAGCCGCTGCGAAACTCCCCTCCAGCCATGCAGAGCCCCATTCACTCACCTAGGGGCATTCCGAAGGCACCGAGCCACGGGACGCGGAGGGCGGTGAACAGGCGCTCGCGTTGCTTGGTGCCTTCCGGGTACTGCTAGGTCGGTCAGCGGCGCTGTACCCGGCTGGAAAGGGGGGTTGCCGGGCGGCTGCTCATAAGCTTGGTCACCTCATGGCTGCTGCGTTGCTGCTGCGACAGCGCAACACAGCCATTCGACCCTGAGGCTGTGCCCGGCTCTTCAGGAGCCCGCTCGCAAGAGAGCAGCTGCCCAGCAACCCCCCCTTCTTCAGCTGGGCACAGCGCCGCTGACTGACCTAGTGGTACCCCGAAAGCACCAAGCAACGCAAGCGCCTTTGCCCCCACCTCATTCCCGTGGCTTGGTGCCTTCGGGATACCGCTAGGTCGGCGAGCGGTGCTCTGCCTGGTCGGAGGGGGGGGATTGTCCAGAGGGTTTATTTTCGAGGGTGGGCTTATATTTTTGCGCACGCGAAAAATGTCGCAAGGGTTTAGTTTCAGGACATGGTGTATTTTCGGGGAAACACGGTATTATGTTTTGTTTGATATAAATAAATCTCTTCTATTAATTTACAGTATAATATATGTTACAAAAGGATTACAAACCAATATGTGAGTGATAAATGTTAGATTGTTTTCATCCACAACATCTAATTTTTACAAACATTGTTTTGTTAAATACCACTAGTGAATACAATTGGATTTAACAATCGTATTTCATTATTTTAGCAGTTAACATTGTAAGCTATTGTGAAAGACCAAACGCCTAGATTTTTGATCATCAAGTCATGATTATATCTTAAATAAATAATAATAAGATGTTCAATTAAGGATATCATTTGCTAAAATGCTAATTTTGGCATGTTTGGTCTTGGATCATAAATATATTTTAATTGATAAAAATGTTCTTGACCAGATTCATCTAACCTGTAAAGGTCTGAACTGAGGAAATTACATTCTATGGATTAGGAAAACTATGGTTTTCATGAAAATTATCTAGAAACATTTTATCAATAATTCTAGCTATCTAGAAATATAAACTAACTACTGGAACCCACAACAAACCTTTTCATACAATCCCCACATTCACCAAAGGTGTGCAGAGATAACATTAACCTCATTAAAATGTGCCTAAATGTTGTTTAATTAACTTATTATCAAGTTATCATGCTATCGTGCTTATTAAGAAATGGTGATACCGGGGAAAATGTTGTGCAGTGGAGTGTATTTAGTTAATGTGGAAGCTTCCTATATTGTACAAGATTTAAAAATATGCATATACGTACGAAGATACTGTTTCATTCCCATGTACTCAATATAAATTATTTTCTCATTTCCAATTGTGTGAATAGATGCTCAATCCATGACAATTGTGAATGGATGTGAATGGTAGAACATTTAGCAAGTGCATATAATCTTTTATTCAGGGAACAAAAGGGAGAAAATGTTGCAGGTAAAACAATAATCCCTGAGATATATGTTAATTCAAGTTTGCTCTTGAATCCAAATATCAACCAATCTTCAACCATCCTGCTCCACAATTTTGATTTATTATATACATACTTTAGAAATATTGAGAACAACCAATTCAGATAAATATGCAAGACACGCAACCCTGGGGAAGGAGCAGAATCCCATTAGGCTACCCACTAAAAGTAAGAAAATCATAGTTTTGTTTGCATTGGCAGAACTGATAAAACGGATACAACAGATAAAAACTACCCTCATGGACAGTAAGGTTGTCGTTCACTCGTCAAAAATAGGTACATATAAATAATCGATAATGTACACAATTCCAATTAGGACATGGACCTAAGGTAATTGTAAAATTAAAGGAATTGACTACAACAGTGGTTCTCAACCTATGGTCTGTGGAACCCTGGGGGGACTACGATATCATCACAAGGGATCTGTGAAGGCTTGAAGAAATGTTATGATGTAAATCTTGAGTTAAGTCTTGGGGGACCATGGCCATGGTCCGTGGCCACAATCGGTATTTAAAGGGGGGTCATGTGGTGAAGAAAAGGTTGAGAACCACTGGGCTACAACAGTCCTGTTCCTCACCTTGCCTTTATTAATAAGGTATTCTTGTATGGTCTGAGGAGTCCTATGATCTTTTTGCTATTAACAGCAGTAATAGAGTTCTATTCTTTAGAGGATCACAGGAAAAAAGGCAATGCCGCCTCAAGCCATTTGCAAGAACATAGCTTCCCTAATCCAAATAGGGTACTTAAACACTGTACTATGAATATTAATAATGTAGATATACATCAAAATTATAGATAAATAAATTTCCTGCCCTTATAATTACTGCTGGACTTGCACTCTATTCTGCCATCTTAAGAATTTTATATGGCAATTTTCTGTAATTAATTTTGGGACAGCACATACAGCTTGCTTCTATTTTCATTGTATTCAGAGTTTTTAATGGCTTTTATACATAAGTTGTTTTTTTCAAAAAACCTTTAAATTATATTTTTATTTAAAAAACTATAGTAGGTCAGGTGCAACATATTATTTTTGTGGCACATTATTATATGAACCATCACATCAATGTTCATTATAGTCAATTAAAACATCATAAGTCATAACTTATCGCATGAGGCCAGATACTAATATATATTGTTAATTAATATAAATGCGAGGATATTATTTTTCAACAATACGAGCTGAATGAAGTTTAAGCACATTGAAATGGGATTTAAGTGTATATGTTCTTTCTTCAATAAGAAATACTGGCTCTACTGATTTTCAGTATTTTGATATACTTTAGTCTTTAGTACCTGAAAACCATGCCCAGAACTGTCTATGAAAATACTGTTAAGATTACCAAATATACTTTATATTTTTTAGTGCACATTCTATTCTAATACATAATGTGCATTGTTTTAACATATAAACTACTTAGAGAGCTTTAAATAGTGATAAAAATGAAAGAATAGGAAATGGGGGGGAAGAAAACTAGTACTTGGTTTTCATTATAAATCTTATTCATTTGTATCTTATCTTTCCTTTTTAATGCATTATTTGAAAAAATTCTACAAGAATAAAATATAAGATTTCTTCATTAGATACAAAGTTCTAGTAGTAGGCAAGACATTCATGATATAATTTTAAATCAATCTTGCTTTTTTTTAAAGATATAGATATAGTTACATAGAGAGAGATGTAAATATATATAGATATGGATATAGATATACAGTATATGTATAGCTCTTAAGAATTTGTTTTTCCATGTGCTTCAAAAAAACAAAGCATAGCATTTGAAGAAAACATAAACATTTTGAAAATCCATACATAGATTAAATCATATTTAAATTTTGAGTAATGAATCAGATACTAAGAACTGAAAAGAAAAGAATTTTTAATCTGTGCTTTGAAAATAAAGAGACTGGGTTGTGTCCCATGATAAGGAAATGAAGGGTCTACAACACTATATAAGTCTACAACGTTTTTTTAGCAAATGCAATCTGATAGCAAGATGTGAAAGCCATGGGAAGGTCGGAAATTCTGCACTCCAGAAGTAACTATATGGAATGGTGGACTACCTGTTATAAAAAGTAGCCTGGCTTTAGCGAAACCACTTAATAAAGAACCAAATATTATTATTCTTGTTGAATTAGCAAATTCGTCAAAAGATTCTGTAATGGGATGCAGTGAGGAAATGAATCCCCAGGAAGAAGGGGGTGCATTCTAGAGAATAGGCAAATCAGCGCAGAAATTACCTGTGAGAGAAAGAGGGTACAGACAGCCCCTCCCTAATAGTTTACACATTATATTGTAGATGCAGGTAATGGAGTTTTAAGTCTTGCAATATTTTATCTATAGGTATGAAACAATAAAGAACTTAGCACTGAAGAATTACCATGTATCATTCTTGGCTTGGGGCCTCAGATTCATGTTTTATGGCTGACTTTTCAAATACACATCCTTAAAACATGCATATATATATATATATATATATATATATATATATATATATATATATATATATATATATATATATATATATATATATATATATATATATATATATATATATATATATATATATATATATATATATATATTTGAACAGCTGACAAATTTATCAGAATGGGAATTATCAAGTTTTGATGTGCTACCTTAAAGAATGTAATGTTATCCATCCTAAAACTCTATCTCCATAAATAAAGGGGCCATTAGCATTTTAATTTTTGTTCCTATATTATTTGACCATTGTTCCTACACCTACATCTAGTCCTCGGCTTACGGCCATTCATTTAGTGACTATTCAAACGTGTAACAGCATTGAAAAGCATGACATATGACCATTTTTCACACTTACGATGTTGCAGCATCCTCATGATCACATGATCAAAATTCAGACACTTGGCAACTGGCATGTACTTATGAAAGTTGCAGTGTTCTGGGGTCATGTGATCATCTTTTGTGACCTTCTGACAAGCAAGGTCAATGGGGAAGCCAGATTCATTTAACAAACATGTTACTAACTTAACAACTACACTGATTCAGTTAACAACTGTGGCAAGAAAAGTTGTAAAATCAGGAACAAGTCACTTAATAACTGCCCTGCTTGGCATTGGAAATTTTGCGCTCAACTGTGGTCGTAAGTTGAGGATTACCTATAATCAATTACATTTTATAATTTCATGTTTGAATAAATATACAAGAGATAAATTGTTGCCTTTCAATCCAAGTTAGGATGAGGACTAAGATGTGAAGTGTAATTAACACCCTTCTTAAATAGCCTCAATTAAACACCTGTCTCTCAATTATATACCATTGGGAAGGCAGATGTTTATCTAATTAACACTTCAGCTGTTAGCTGAAGAAATATGCTAGATGTGTATGTCACAATAATTTTAACTACTCAGTGTTTACCAGTTTCATAAAAATACATTATTTTATAGGCTACTGGTATAGTTTAAATATGCTCACATTTCAATAGCATTTTACCTTCATTCTTTTATTAAACACTTGCAAAAATTTCCTGTTCCCCATAAATATTGACTTCAGTGGAGTCATTCTGTTTAAGTATATGACTTGCAAATTTACCTCTTACTCCATTTTTTTTTATTCCCTGCACAATTCAGGAAAGAAATTCAGTCTGAAAGTAGCTTACCGAGTGGATTACTGGAATTCTCTCAATTGTTGATACAAAAACAGACAATTCCTTTTTCTTCTTATGTGATTCTTCCACAGCTTGTTTCATCTGAAATGTGAATATATAACAATACTTTGAAGTCTAGATGTGCCTTTACTGTTTATCAAATAATTAGGTTTTATTGTAAGTTCACTTGTATGAGTATTGTACTGTTCGGTAAAACCTATAAAATCCCAAATCAGATTAATTCCATCAAAACTAGCATATTGTATATGAGAGGATTTAGAAAGAAATCTCTGATGTTCTCTCCCATCTTTAGGACATGTGTTCCCCACTGTGATACATTCATTCGTTTCCTCCTACCAAGGTATGTATTTAAGTTGCATTTGGCTAAATGGAAGGAAGGATTTCTATATAAAGCTAAAACTGCTTAGTATTCATAAGGCAATGTAAAGGCTACACACACACACACACACACACACACACACACACACACATGTTTTGGTAGATTTTCACGGGTGTAGGTATGCTGGTCTTGTTGTATTCGGGTCTTTTCTCGTGTAAGATTGAGATTATCTTGGCAACATTTCGGCGAAGTCTCACTCACCATCCTCAGGCTGGTGTTTTTGGCTTAAAGCATGGTCGGAGCTGCCGTCTTTCTATAAATCTTGGTGGGGGTGGGTGAAGTGCTGGCTTTGTTTAGGTAAGTGAATTGATTGGCTGTGTGGTTGTATCATGATTGGTAGATTGGTGCTGATTGGTGCTGGCTGTGTGTACGTTGTTGTTTTGTGTTGTAACAGCCTGGGTGGTGGGTGAGGCTCGTTTGTTAACTAGGGCAGTAAGAAAAAAAAGAAAAAACTTCCTCCCTTTTCCAGCACCTTAAAGCTACAGGACATGAAATTAATTTTGAAGGAATCAAATTAATCTCCAAAACTGAAGACTTCAACAAGAGATTAATTGTGGAAGCTATCGAAATAGAGAAACACCCCCACAATATGAATAAACGTGACGATACCTCCCGCCTACCAGACATCTGGAAACCAGCCTTAGTCAACAAACGAGCCCCACCCAACACCCAGGCCATTACAACACAAAACAACAATGGACACACAGCCAGCACCAATCAGCACCAATCTATCAATCATGATACAACCACACAGCCAATCAATCCACTTACTGAAACAAAGCCAGCACTCCACACACACACCCCAATATTTATAAAAAGATTGCACCTCCGACCACGCTTTAAGCCGAAAACACCAGCCTGAAGATGGCGAGTGAGACCTTGCCAAAACGTTGCCAAGACAATCTCAATTTTACACGGGAAAAGACCCGAATACAACAAGACCAGCATATTATTTCTCATAATTATATGATATTCCTTATGTGATATTTTACCTGCTTGGAGAACGTTTATGTAACTTTTCATCTGGATAATTTTGAAGGACAGGCTTATAATATTTTATGATCCTATTTTCAAAGTACTTCCTACCCTCTGCTATCAAGAGACCCATTTATAAATTTATCTATAATATAATATTAGCTTGATTTCACCTTGATTAGGATCTAAGGGAAAGTAGGAAAGTATTTACATCTGAAATATTCCGAAGAAAATTGTCCCTACATCTAATATATTTGGTAATATGTATTCATTTCCTCCTTCTCATGATTATAATTCTATTAAATTAAGCTGTCAGGGAATGTTAATGGACACCGAGGTAGTCATTCTTAATATGTTTGATAATATGAGAGTATGTGTGTGAAAGATAAGAGTTTCTATGCTAATTAAAAAATATATCATTTAAGAAAGGCAAACTATGCCACTCACAAATACATTTTTGAAGAGGGATGTGATTCTCAAGGGTTAAAATGTTAGGAATTTTCAAATTATAAATATTGCTTTCTATGTACGTAGAAATTGCAGGTTCCCTGCAGCATAAGGTTTTATGGACAATACCTTTACTCATTCTTAAAATGTCACACAATTGTTTATTTAGCATCTGATTATATATATATATATAATCAGCACCAATCTATATATATATATGCTGGTTTTGTTGTATTCGGGTCTTTTCCCGTGTAAGGTTGAGATTGTCTTTGCAACGTTTCGGCAGGATCTCACCTGCCATCTTCAAGTGTGGGCTTAAAGCTGATAAGGAGGAGAACCTGTGGCTTAGTGGCTAAGACTCCTGCCTAATATATAATACAGCCCAGGTTCAAATCCCAGTAAGGGTATGGCTAGCTGATGAAAGCTAATTAGCTCGAAATAGATCTATACCAGTCTCCCTTTATTTATTTATCAGTACAAATGCAACACACACACACACACACACACACACACACACACACACATATATATATATATATATATGCTGGTTTTGTTGTATTCGGGTCTTTTCCCGTGTAAGAAAATCTACGAATATTAGTTGGCAATAACATAAACTAATTCCTAAATAGCAGTAGCATTTAGATTTATATACTGTCCCATAATGCTTTATAGCAATCTCTGGGAGGTTTACATTGTCAGCATATTGCCTCCAACAATCTGGGTCCTCGCTTGACCGACCTCAGAAAGATGAAAGGCTGAGTCAACTTTGAGGCAGTTAGAATAGAATTCGAAACTGAAGGCGGAGTTAGCAGCCTGCCATACTACGTTCTAACCACTGCACTACCATTGACAATGAAGGCAATGAGAGCACAACAATAAATTTGCATCTGTTTACACAGGACTCAGAATAACTAGTTATCACTCCATGTGTCTGCCTCTTTGCAGAAGAACATAAACAAAGCCATATTGGACCACATCAGTGGCCTAATAATCCATAATTCTTATTAGAAATTACAAAAATAAGAAAGCGATAATATCTGGCATTCAGATGTGGAAAGATTTTAAATGTAGGACTTTCATATGGTTCTCTTAGTTAAATCGTAGTTGAGCTACCGATTCTTCATGAAGAGAATTACCTTGCTCTAAGAGCAAAGATAGGTGGGCAAAAACAACGTTACCTGATAATCAGCTGGTCCAGGTGTAGCAAAAGCTTGCCTGTTAACTAAATATAACAATCGGGGAACTGTAGATCCAAATGCTCCTTTCTTTTTGGTCTCTGTGAGAACATTTTTAAGGTGGGGCGTTGCAATTCGGTAATTGAGAATATTATAAAATGCAGGACCTGCAAGTGCACAATGAAATTTGGTTACATTAAGCAAATTCACTTGAACCAAAATCATAAACAAAATAATGTATACACATTTACCATTATTTCTGAAACCTATAAATATAATTCAATTTCAGTCAAATAAGATTAAATCAATTAGAATTAAGATTAAGGTAAAGGTAAAGGTTGTTCCCAACTCTGGGGGCGGTGCTCATCTCCATTTCAAAGCTGAAGAGCCAGCGCTGTCTGAAGACATCTCTGTGGTCATGTGGCCGGCATGACTAAATGCCAAAGGCGGATGGAACACTGTTACCTTCCCACCAAAGGTGGTTCCTATTTTTCTACTTGCATTTTACATGCTTTCGAACTGCTAGGTTGGCAGAAGCTGGGACAAGTAACGGGAGCTCACTCCGTTATGCGGCGCTAGGGATTTATTATCTGCTGAACTGCTGACCTTTCTGATCGATAAGCTCAGTGTTTAAGATACTGAGCCCTTAGAATTAAGATTAGCTATTTGTGAATCAGAATACAGTGATAGGAGCTGAGAAATGAGCTGCAGCCTTAGGTATTTATTTCACTGAAAACTATTTAAATGGCCACTCATCTCACAAATATGACTCTGGGTAGCTGACAGAGGTACAGCTACAGTAATTCTACTCATGTTTATGACATAAGAGTTTCTTGATTTGAATAGAACCAGGTTTCTTCGTTGTTATAATTTTAACTATAGTGTTCCATAATTATATGGAATAAATTGTATAATTCATAGATTTATTCCTTTAAAAACCTGTAAAATATAATAACTTCACTCTTTTATTTTTTTTAAAGTAAATATACTTCATATTAATATCATTCATACCAATAAATGAAGAGTTTTTTCCTGAATATTTATTTATTTATCTAATTTATATACCCATCTCACCAAAAGTGACTCTGAATTATGTACAATAATATTGGTTCAAATAAACATTAATGTACAAATGTTTAAGTTTTGTTGTTGTTAGTTGCAAAGTCATGTCCAACCCATTGCGACCCTATGAACAACGTTCCTCTAGGCCTTCCTGTCCTCTACCATGCTCTAGAGCCCATTTAAGCTCATGCCTATTGCTTTAGTGACTCCATCTTTCTCTGTTGTCCCCTTCTTCTTTTGCCCTCAATCTTTCGCAGCATTAGGCTCTTCTCCAGTGAGTCCTTCCTTCTCATTAACAGTTAGGGTTGATCTCCTCTAGGACTGACCGGTTTGACCATCTTGCAATCCAAGGGACTCGCAGAAGTGTTCGCCAGCACCAGAGTTTAAGTTTTACAGTAATTTAAATTACAATTTGAAGCAATTTTAGCATATGCCACCTATTTCAAATTACAATAATGCTCATTTGAGTATTGATTAGGAACCCATTCTATATAGATTGCTCTGAACCACAGAATCCTATCAATAAAGAACTTTATATCAACTTCAGTATTAAAAGTGAACCAACTATCAAAAAAGACCATCGAAATATTAATTCTAGGCACAATGTAAACTGGAAAAAGAATAGATTAGATGACTTTCTCATCTTATATTTTATTACTATGGCAGAGAAAAGCTTACACTGTCACAAAACAGCTGAAGCTTAACAGGTTTGGATCTGATAAGGCGTGCTTGAGAAGCCATCTGCAGAGACCTTGAACACCATCTTGACTTCAACAGATGAAAAGAAAACTATAAATCAAAATATAAAAAATACTGATGCAGAAACTCTGTAACTACTTGGAACCTGTGATACACAACTTCATCGGGCAGGAAATTCCTTATTTAAGTTCCTCCAAAGTTACAATAAATGTTGTGTTCAGCAAAAAAAAAAGGTTTATGTTAAAGATAAATGACAAACCTCTTGTGGGTTAGAGGACATAAGCAAAGGTATGTCCTCGAGGACACAGAAGGACAGCAGCAAGGGAAAGAATGTAGAAAGGATAATATATCAGAAGCTGTTTTCAAGGTAAATAAACGAAGGAAGGTCATTCTGTCCTTTAATGATAAATTTCATTTACATTTGCTTGCAGACAAACATTTCTACAATGAAGACTTAATTCAAAAATAGAATCTGATAGAATTTGGTCACCCTCAAAAACAGTGGAAGGAATGCTTATTCGTAGCATAACATATCCCAAAAATCTACAGCTAGGCTATTCAGTAGTTGATTACCTATACAAGCCTCACTCATTGCTTTGTTTTGTTATGTGTTTTTTTTTTAAAAAAAGACAGCACTCTTGAGAATAACTTTAATAGATACTATTTGTCTTAGGAGTGAGTGTCCTAGTGCTGATGATCTCTACAATCTTAGGATAACTAGCATGATCTGCAACACAAGGATAAATAGCTCTTTTGGACTGTCAATAAAGGTGACCTTGTCAAAGATGAAAGAGTATGGAGATGTGACATTGACAGTTGCAGCAAGTATGTAAAATAAAGTCACATATTTTCAGATAGCCTAGAATATTTCCACGTTTGGATAATAATAAGTTATTTACTTTGAAAATTCTGGGACCAAAAGCTTATGCACTTACATTTAAAAGCTCATCTTTTATCTACTCCTTAGAATTTAGTGATATGTAATCCTGCGGGTGGGTTCATGGCCTAAGGACTCCCCCTTCCCCCCCCCCCGGGGCCTTTTTAACCTTTCAACCTTTCCATTGTTAATTTTAAGTTGGTTTTAATTTAATTTTAATTCTGTTTTAATTCTGCTTTTTATTTGTGAACCAACCAGAATCGCTTATGTGAGATAGGCAACATAGAAATTAGATAGACAGACAGAAAGACAGACAGATGATAGATAGATAGATAGATAGATAGATAGATAGACAGACAGACAGACAGACAGACAGACAGACAGACAGACCAGACCAGACCAGACCAGACCAGACCAGACCGATAATTGGGCATTCTAATATCCTTTTTAATAACTTTTCTGTTGCTTTTGCAATGTTTGGTTATCTAAGACACACAGCTAGTTGAAACTGATTGCAAATTGATTCTCAATTTCTCTCACAAGGAGATATTCAGAATAAAGTTTCCTTTGATACAGAGAGCATTAAAAATTTTATGGTATCATTTCTAGAGATATAAAAAAGAGAACACAGCTGAAACAGGCAGACTCCCATAGCAAAGAATACAACCTCCAATTTTGCTCTTAATTTCCCAAAGGGCAAATGCACCCAGTGGTTGCATCCGTTCCACCATGTGTTACAAAAACTAAAATGTGAAGAGAAGCAGATGGAGGTTAATGACTAAAATCTGACCCTTGAGGAGTAGCAAGCTAAAGAGGTAAGAAATTCAACTCTGAAATCAGAAAAGGACTGAATGACAAGAAAGTTAACTGACATTCAGGAAGTCGTGTTTGACCTAGCAGCCTAATGTAGTAGCATACTTCTAATAAGAGCCATGAAATGTTAGAGGGAGGGAGGGAGGGAGGGAGGGAGGGAGGGAGGGAGGGAGGGAGGAAGGAAGGAAGGAAGGAAGGAAGGAAGGAAGGAAGGAAGGAAGGAAGGAAATACTATTATTTACTAACTATTATTCAAGTAATGATTAAATAAATAATGCCCCAAAGTCAATGCAAAAAAATATTAAAATCAAATTACGATTATCAAATCAGTCAACTGCACAAAGTGTTCTCAAAATGCAAGTAGCATTATAACATAAATATAATCTGTAAAGGACCATGTTCCTTTTGATCCCTTTGTAATATCAGCATGAATAAAAATTGATTAATTAAAGTATGCAAGTATATTGCTACTTATTTAACTATTATTCTATAAATGGAAGCAAATCTAGATTTGGAAGTTTGGATTACTGAAGACACATGGGACTTTCATTGTCTAAAATTACAGTGAACACAACATTATTGTGTTGTTGGGGCCGTTAAACTGAGCTGCTAATTTGATATTTGTCATCTTTTTCTATCCTGAAGGCATAAGGCTAGGTTGCACGTCTATAACTGAAAAGGTTCACCTTATGAGATCCTATTTATCATATTTCTTACTGAATGGATCGTATGTATGGATTTCATACATACCGTATTTTTCGGACTATAAGATGCACCGGTGTATAAGACGCACCAAGATTTCCAAGAGGTAAGTAAGAAAAAAAGTGTTTGCCTTCCCTCAGCCCCCAGCAGCACTTTGCAGACTTTAGCAGGGCTGAAGTAAGACAAAAACACAATTTTTGAAAAAAAAAGGGAGGAAAAGAGGCCATTTTTTTTGCAAAAATAGGGGGCGGGGCTTCGGGAGGCCAAAAATTGTTGTATTCGGTGTATATGATGCACCAACATTTCCACACTCTTTTAGCAGGGGGAAAGGTGCTTCTTATACTCTGAAAAATATGGTATTCATTTTAAAAGAAAATTTGGATAAGTGATATTTTACCAGTGTCAAAGCAAACTTGAATTTATGGACCAACAGAGATAGTTCAAAAACCTAAATTACTTCATAAGACCTATGAACCTGAAGCATGGGCAATAGACCGAAAGAATAACTGAGAGGGGGAAAGACATCAGAAGCCCAATAAACTCTACAGGGTTCCTCTTCTAACAGATTATAGAGGATGAAGATATACTGATATACCTGGTGATGTCTGCAATCTGGAATCACCGGTGAATCGAACTGAGGTATGGCCAAATGGGATGCTTTTTGATCTACACGGTCTTTTCAGACATTCAAGAGCAGACCGTGTTTCATCATATGTGCCAGGAGCTGGAGTAGAAGATTTCGAAGGGGCAAACCTCTAAGAAAATGCAAGAGAATATTAATATAGAATTAGCAAGCAAATCACTTATATAGTTACCGAGTAAAGAGAGACCTATTTTGGTACGGTATAAGCAAAGCAGAGTCAATGGAGAAGCTGGGCAGAAAATTGCAACTCATAATCGCGTAATGTCTTAACAACTATGGCTAATTTGCTTAACGACTGTGTCAGAAATGAGGTTGTAAGTCTATTGCAGTCACATAATGTCTAGCTCAGCCACAGAGTTGCCATTCCCCTTTGTGGTCAACTGAGGACTATTTGTACAATGCCACAGGCTGCATGTTTGCAGATAATTCATCTATGTAGCCAAGAAAGTTTGCTTTCAGAGACATCATAAAGTACATTTATTATATAAATTCATGCAATGTTTTATAGTGCATGACCAGCCATTTTGAGCAGGAGTGCTTTGGTCTCTAGTGACAAGAAGCAGCACTGCAACACTGTGATATAAGTCACTTTTCTGTCTAAATTATGACACTGAACATACCCCAGAGAACTGGGGCACAGCTTGCACTTCAATCCTGCAAAACCACTTCTGTTTTTATCATTGTCATGGAAGCAAGAACCTAGTGGGTATTGGGATTTCAGCCACTCCTAAGCTACTAGGGCTAGATGCATAAAGATAGAATGGAATGGAATAGCATAGCATAGAATAGAATAGAATAGAATAGAATAGAATAGAATAGAATAACAGGGTTGGAAGGGACTTTGGAGGTCTTCTAGTCCAACCCCCTGCCTCCTGCTTAGGCAGGAAACCCCACACCACTTCAGACAAATAGTTATCCAACATCTTTTTAAAAACTTCCAGTGTTGGAGCATTCACAACTTCTAGAGGCAAGTTGTTCCACTGATTAATTGTTCTAACTGTGAGGAAATTTCTCCTTAGTTCTAAGTTGCTTCTCTCCTTGATTAGTTTCCACCCATTGCTTCTTATTAATTATATATTCTTGTTAATTATTATAATTATTAAATCTACATTGCAATAAGAGATTAAAATTTATCTCTATCTATCTGTCTATCTATCTATCTATCTATCATCTATCTATCTATCTATCTATCTATCCATCCATCCATCCATCTATATCTTATCAAGTTTCTATTCCATCCATCTCATCTGCATGATTCTGATTATATTAAAACAGGCATGAGCAAACACTCTGCAAAAGTAAGGCAATTTAAAAATGGCAAGATGTTTGGTGACTGGAGACAGCTTCATGCTCAAGTTCTGGGGCCTAACACTGCTAAGAAATATATTAATCACATTATGACTTTTCATATCCAGAGTTCACTGTCTGTTTATCCTAGCTTAATTATAAACCGTACTTAAGAAATGATATCAAACAAATATATTTTATAACCTGTTCTGTTCAATGCGTAAACCAAATTTGGAAAGAATTTACTTTCCAAGAATAAGCAAAAAAAAAAAGTTCTGATTCTTTTGTACCTGAATCCAAGAGAACACAACACCCTAAAGAAGGATCCATATAATTAAATCGAATAATGCTTGAGAGCCTTACACTGCTATTCCAGAATGGGGATTGGGGGGGAGGGGTTGCTTTTGAATATGAAATGAAATAAGCTGTTTGTGTTCTTGTTCCTCTGTTGTCTGTTCATTATTTATATATAATTCTCAATCTTTTGACATTTTGAATTGACATTTCCATTCTCTGCACAGTGTCATGCATGCAGAAACTGTTAGAAATTCTGGCAAGCACGCTACTTTTTGGGTAACATTACCATAAGAGCAGTTAGAACCATTAACAGATTGATGAGCCTCAATGATTAGGAATCTTTCCTAGCTTTCCAAAGGAAGAGAGAGAGGGGTGGGGAGGGAGAGAGAGAGAGAGTGAGAGAATGAGAGAGAGGGAGATGGTGAGAGGGAGGGAGGGAGGGAGGAAGAAAGAGCAAAAAAAATTCATGGAATGTAACGGAATTATCTCTGGTTATAGTTGTGTTTTGGATCTGATGTACTGTATATCTAATGTACATCTAATTATGGATCTGATAAATAATCTAGTGAATAATTATAATCTATAGGAACTTCTGTACAAATAGTCTATCTGCCGCCATCATGTTCTATTTAACGTATTTGTAAATATCACACACACAAAAAACAACTGCAGACATTCCTCTGCAAACAAAATCCCATAAAACTGTTCTTCAAATTTCCCAGATAGGCTAATAACAATGATATTTAAAGGAAGTTGCAAATAAGAAAGAGACATAAGACATCTTACCTCCGAAAGAGAAAGAAAAGGAACATGCTGAGCTTCACTTTTCATGATGCTACCTGCCTTCCCAAACTCACTTTTTATATTATATTGGCCAGGACCTGGAACACCCTGAAAAACAGGGGGGGGCGGGGAAATAGATGAAACATCCAAATGTATGACAGCCATTAAAATTTCAGGGTGACCTAATTCTGAAGGATTACTGAAGTTTTTAAACACAATTGTTAATGTTTATGAAGTTAAAAACTGCAGTTATTTTTTGGGTCACTTGTAATACAAGTTAATCAACAAATGTCAAGTCAAAAATAAGTCACCAAATCAGCTTCACTCAATCATATGCTATAATTCTTTTGCATTTGCTGGATGCCCCCTACAAAAAATAGCTCTTCACTGTGGGGTATAGAAGGTTTGCTATAAAAGTTCTCATCAGATTGATGCATCATGCATGTATAGAACAGAAACTGATAGGCGCATAAACTCTCAAAATGTTGAGAAGAAAACATTAGGCAAGTCCAGCCAAGAAATCTAATAAGACCTAAAGAACTTCTAGACTGCACTGTGGTTGATGCTCAGCAATCTGATCTAGGTAGTTTCTAGAAACTGCGGTAACTGGATTCTCAACAAGTTTCCACCCGAACGATCTCTGTGTACCAATCATTGGTTTATTCAAATGCTCACACTGGTTTATCAAAAAGCTATAGGTGATGAAATATCAGAAATTACAGTTGAATTGTTAGTAGCAAAAGGCCAATAATGAACTTAATAGCATAAATACAAGCTCAAGTTGAACTCTACACTGTAACAATAATGGAGACGAAATTCCAATGCTTCTCCTTCCTAGTATCACATTGTGTCAGCAGACTGTCAGTGTTCTGACCCCCCTTCCTCCGTTGCCCACACAGTACACACACTCCGGAACAGTACAAGGGAACAAGGTTTATTACACCAACAGACAAGAGGCTTTGTGGCAGCAAGCCACCAAGACAGAACTCACAAAGACAGAACACACAAAAGCAGCAATCCAGCTTGCCAGGATCCCAGACTAGAGTTGCTGTCCAAAGTCCTTTGTTGATTGCTACGCAGAGCCTGTCCAGAGTCAACCCTTTTAAAACCTAAAAAGGGCGTCTCCCAACAGCACCTGAGAGCTCTTTACTGCCTATAATTACGCCCACGCTCCTTGCGTTTGTGGGCGCGCCGGAAACGAGCATCCCGAAACGCCCTACTAAGTCCTGAGTCACTATCCTCTCCGCTGCTCCAAGGCAGGGCATCGGGAGTCCTCCTCCTCTCGCTCTCACCGCTGCTCCATGCCTCTGGCGCCACCTGGTGGCCGACCAGACTCTCGGATTCCTGCTCAGCCTCCGAATCCTGTCCAGGATCGCACATCTCTTCTGTAGCTGACTCGTATGGAGTATCACTCTCGGAGTCTGGTGACAGCGGCACCGGCTGGGCCACAACAGTCAGCTAGCTGCATTGTTCAGTTTAGTAAATTCCTTCGTGAAGGGATGTTTAGGAGTTGCTCCTGCTTGGCAACTATGCCCATTTCAATCAGCATTCTGCCAAGAAGAATATTCATATTCACCAAAGTCTTGATTCCTCTTGACTGACTGGCACATTGTCTAGCCAAGTTAATGACCAGCCTTGTGATACCCCATAAGAGAAATGCCATTAGATTGACATCTTCCTTCATTGTCACTGGAAATATCTTCCTGGATCACCTAAGAGGATTGGGAATTGGAAGCAAAATAGTTCCATTCCTACTTCAGAAGCGAGTTCTGGTGCCAGTGAAGGATGACGTCACTCTAATGACCTCTCTTTTATGAGGTACCACAATGTTGGTTCTTTCATCATTGCTGCTTAACATTTACATGAAGCCACTGAGAGGTAACAACTGCCAATTTATGGCATGCTGCCATAGAGCTGTGGTGGTGCAGTGGCTAGAATGCAGTACTGCAAGATAATTCTGCTGACTGCCAGTTCAATTCTCACCAGCTCAAGGTTGACTCAGCCTTCTATCCTTCCAAGGTCGGTAAACTAAGGACCCAGATTGTTGGGGACAATATGCTGACTGTGTAAGCCACTTAGAAAGGGCTGTAAAGCACTGTGAAGAGGTATATAGTCTGTGCTGTTGCTACCATCAATATGCTAGTAATATCCAGCTTCATAGTGCTACTTTTGGCCCAGCTGAAGATGCCATCAAAATCTTTTTCCAGTGTCTAGAGCAGTGGTTCTCAATCTTCCCAATGCCGTGACCCTCTAATACAGTTCCTCGTGTTGTGGTGACCCCCAACCATAAAATTGGTGTCTCGGTTCCTAAGACCATCGAAAATATGTGTTTTCCAATGGTCTTAGGCAACCCCTGTGAAAGAGTCATTTGACCCCCAAAGGGGTCCCGACCCACAGGTTGAGAACCACTGGTCTAGAGGTTGTTGAGGGCTGGATGGGACAAAATACAGTAAAGTAAATAGTTATTATTTATTATTTTGGTTCTCCTGAGCTGCAGACCTGCTGCCTCTAAGATAATACTACTCCTCAAATGACACTGAAAGAGTGTCAAGGTTCCAACTGATGAACCCAAGCAAGCAAACACCGTTAAGTCGTTTCCATCTCTGAATGCAAAACTTTATTGAGTTCTTTCAATCTGCATCAATATGATGTACTCAATGAAGTTTTGCATTCAGAGTTCAAAACATCTCAACCGTGCTTGCTTAGTTGGTTTGTCAGTTGGAACCTTGACACTCTATCAGTTGTCATTTGAGGAGTAGTACTATCTTAGAAGCAGCAAGCCTGCAGTTCAGAAGTCCTCTAAGAAACATTGTTAGTTCTGAATGGCCAGGTGGAGACTTTGGATCTTTGCTCAGAGGAGAGAAAATCTGACTATTGTAACTCATGTCCTTGTTAACATGTAGTTAGACTTATGCAATGTGCTGTGTCTGACTGCTTTGGAAACATACTCAAAAAATATAGTTGGCCCAAAACCGATCTTAACTGTGTTTAGTTGCTGTGCTTATGTCTCACTTGCAGGTCCTGAATAGTTATTAATGAGTTTCCAGACGAATTCAAAATGCTAGTTTGATCAATTAAGTTCTACATGGTTTTGCTTCCAAGCACTTTCAAGACTTCCTTCTCCAACTAAAGTTGAGGTGATCCTTACAGGGAAGTTGCTTATGATACTCAAAGTTCAAGAAGGAGGTAAAGTGAGCAAACATTGTTTCTCGGGAAAGGCATTATACTCTAGAATAGTCTTTTTCTAGAAGTCAAGCTGAGCCCTTCAGTACTAATCTTCCAGAAGGTCTGAAGCTCCTTTAGAGGTGAATGTGCACCATATGAAACCAGATTTTCTTGCCTGTGGATTATTTGGTATTCTACATTAGGTCTATAGTTTTTTCTTTGATCTGTGAAATTAAATAGAGTTGAATTACTGTAAATATTTAATAGTTTTTACATTGTTGTCAGTCACTGTAAATCTGAAAGACTGAACTGCATACAAATGTAGGTAGATAGGTAGATAGCAGATTGAAGATGATTTGCAAAAAGTGGAGTCATGACCATGTTGGAATGAAGACAAGGAAAGGAACTGAGATCACAAAAGTGTTCCGAACAGCTACTCCTCACAAGGAGGTGTGCAAAAAAGCAGTCTCTGGCAGTTTTGGAGTTCTTGGAGGTAGGTTGTATTAAGTTAATAAGAGAGTTTTGGATGTAAAAAGAATTTTAGTGGACAGCTTCCAATGTTTAGTTGGTTATTATTTAAAACATGCCTTCTACTTCACAACATAACAAAGTTTTCAACTGACAATATTCATTTATATAATCACCACATAAAATTTACTTAACTCAAGACTGAAATCTATCCTGTGCTTCAATAAAAGAGGTGAACCTATGTATATGGACAAAACTAAGGTAACTGAATTCTAAAGGACTGAATTCAGCTAAATATGGTAAAATGTATGCTATGTAGCTATGGCACTGAAGCATATTGTGGCAATCAATCAAATTATATAAGGGAAAATGTGTTCAGATTTAGGTTATGAATGATTCATGGTATAAAATATTGCCTTTGGAATATGTATCAATTGCCAACCTGAGAGGAACCCACCACCCAAAAGAATATTAATATATCAGGATGGCATTCAGATTACTGTGCTAAACCCTTTATAATAATAGCATGTTTCTAAACTACCTGGCGAATTCACGCAAACACAAATACATATTTCTTGTATTGAGAGCTTATTTGCATTGCTTGATATACATCTTTATTTTAGACAGAACGGTAGATAAACTCATTGGATGGGGTATTTTTGACATAAAGAAAAGAACTACCAATACAAAGATACTGTTAAAGGGATTGAATGTCGTACTTAAGAAGTTATAAATATTAATAAGAAAATTAGCATCAAAATAAAATTAATCTTGGGACCTTACCTACTGAAAATTCCACCAGGAGATAAATATTTTATCCTTTGTAAGAAGCCTTTCTCAGTAATCACTAATGAACCATGATTACTATTTACCTTTCACAGTAGTTCTATCATTTCCCCCCATTTAAACCGCTCTCAGAACTGTTGCAGTACCACTGCTTTTTTCTCATTTTCTAAAAGCCATTAATGGAACCAAAAACAATTCAAGGTCATCTGAATTAAAAACAGAACTCATTAGCTTATTTTTCGTTTAAAAAAGAAAAAAAGGTGAAAGAGGTTTTGTTCATTGAAAGTATTTCCCTTTTGAAAACTAATCTATTAGAAAGTTGGAAACTCTGTATTGAAAAACAATCTCTTCCTTGTTGCTCCAATTTATTGAGAATGCATCTTTGTCCTTGTGTCATACAAAACTCAGTGGAAGCCATTGAGAACCCATTCTGTTTGGTTAGTGATGTACTTATGTGTAACAAAACAGACCGTATCTATTAATCTGCTGAATAAAACCAGTTGAAACCTAAAATTGAAGGAGAACTTGAAGTATTCACTGTGAACTTGTCCCTGACTTATCAGAGGATGCTGCCAAAATAGCTTTTTCAATTCTTTCTTCAAAGCAATCTTCCCATAAATTAATTCACTGACTAGGACTCTACCAATTCAGTTTCTTTATGATCCATACAATAATATACAATGAAGTTTTAGAAAGCTTGGGATGTCAAAATACTACGCTACATATACTTGCCGATAAGCTGGGAATTTTAAGTGCCAAAATACATCCAAAAAATTAATTCATCTTATCCAATGAGCTTATCCATGAGTTTTTACAGTAATGTTTTTTTCAAGTACACATATAAGCCCAAATATCATTTAAAAATGTGCCACCCAGTGGTAAGCCAGTCGTAAAAATTTAAACATACAAAACTTTTGAGGACTGGCTTATTTACCATTCTTCATGGTGGTTTGGTTAAAAATTCGATGGTCACATTATCTATTGATAACTTATACACAAATGTATACAGTAAACCAACCCCCATGCCATGGCCCATTACCAGGCCTTGATTCCTTCAAACTGAGCCGCAGAAGTGGAACCATACAAATGGAGCTGCGTGGACACACGTGTGCTTGCCTGCCTCTTGCGTGGAACCATCCCTCTTATCTCCCCACCCCCCACCCCGTCAGTCCACAAAGCCAGAAAGGTTGGGGAACTCTGCAGTAAAGTACATTTGCCAAGATGAACTTGAATTTTATCTTGACAAAATAATAACCATTAAAATAATAGGTAACAATAGATAACAATAGATATTTGGCTTAACAGTTTATCCCAAGATAAAGTGGAAAGGAAAATGTATCTTTGAAAATACATTATTTTCAGGGAATATAAGTAAGTCCCAAATGAAGTGGCTTTTAGAATCAAAAGCATAAGTCAATTCCATGTCTAGCATCTCCAGTTGAAATAATTTTAAGCAGCAAGCCTCGGGAGGGCCACTGCTGATGTTTTGAAGAGTTTCTGAATAGACAGAACTGGGTTAAACAATCTAGGATCTGACTCATATATGAGCACACACAGTTAAGCTTTGATATTTATCACAGTTCATTATTGTGTGATTCTAACACAGTGGCAAATTTTATTTTATTTTATTGGTAAAGTGAATGAAAAATACTATTTAAATATCATTTATAAGTGGAATATATTTTAATCAACTGAAATAACACTGTAAGACATAATAAATTTCAGCATCATACCTTACCCAAGTTAAACAATTAATGCTACTTTTTATGGGCCAAGTGACTGTTAAATAAATCACTTCTATCATGAAATATTAAATGTGTACCTTTATTATCCTGTTAATTTGCAGCATTTGTAACTTTACAAGTGCGTGTTTTATTCATTCTGAGGTATATTATTTCTGACAATCAGGGTAACTGTATTCTTTTTTAAGTGGACTAAACCTATTCAGAGATTATATACCTTCCTGACATTCAAAATATAATCATCTATTTTTAAAAAATGGAAAACACTAATTAATCTTTATATCTTGTATTTATGTTTGAATATATGTATGTGTTCTAATACTTCCTGCAAATATGCCTTTGTTTCTGCTATAATTTAGGCAGAGGATATCCTGGACAATTATATATAGTAAATATTCTGCATCTACAAGATGAGCAGAATTATTCTGAGAATAAGAAAACAGTAACCATGACAGTGTGATGAATTCTTCATTTGGATAGAAAACATCCATCAATTTTCCTAGTCTAATTTAATGTTTTCCTATCTAAGTCATTCCAGAAATGTAGGATTTCAACTCCTATAATTTTCAGCCATTATGATTAAACAAGTTAAATTCTAATACCTCTTGAGGGCACCTGTTAGAAAAAATAAATCACAAATGAGCACTAAACTGGTAATCAGCTTTTTCTTCCAAGTGTTTTCACATTGTATTGAACCTTTTTCAATATATGCATTGATATATATACCACTCATGCACACACCTACACACACACACACACACACAGACATAAAGTGGCTCCAACAGATCCCAGGAACAAAATCAGAGCTATCTATCCAGAAAAGCACATAATTAGGACCAGGTAAGATATTATGCAAAACCCTCAAACTCCCAGACTTTTGGTAAAGGAACAAGATTGAGGAAGACATATATCACATTATAAACACATTAACATCTGTTTTGGGGGGTAGAAGGAAATATATATAGTACTGCATTATATGTGTATATATATCTATATCTGTCTGTCTATATCTATCTATCTATCTATCTATCTACCTACCTACCTACTGTACCAGTATCTACCTATCTCTCTCTTATCTATCTCTTCCTTTATCCCAATAAACAGATGTTAATCACCAAAAGCCTCTTCAAACAGCTGTTTTCACAGCTTTCCTAAAGGTCAGGAGTAAAGATACCATTCAGATCTCTGGTAAAAGGTTATTCCAGAGCATAGATGCTATGAGTGGCCTTTTGCTTTCCCTGGATCATCCACAAGGAGGAACCCCCAAAATTTCTAGGCTAATTGGGCAAACTTGGAGGTAGAATTAAAAACAGTCATGTGATAATATGATCCCTAAATTTGGCCCCTCACTGCTTTGTTTAAATAAAAAAAATCGGTTGCATGTAATACTAACATATAATTAGATAAGACCAGATAGGGGAGGTCTAGCACGGTGCCTACAGACACAATCATGCATATCCAGTTGTTATCCAGCTGTGCAAGAATACGGCATAAAAGAAAAATTAGAACCCTGGACTTCTTAACAATTGAAATTAAAGACCTGAAAGGTAGCAATCCATCTGAAAACACAATAAGGCAGTGGTCCCCAACCTTTTTATCGCCGCAGACCGGTCAACGTTTGATAATTTTACCGCGGCCCGCTGAGGGGGGGGACATTGATTGTTTATATTTTAGATTGTTTTGATTTAATAATTTTAATTTAATTGGATTTAAACATGCCTTCAAAATAAAATACAGTTACACCAAAAAATGAATATAAAGTGATTTAACATTTTAACTCACTAGAATGTTAAATCAATGAGAACCCTGAGCTTGTTTCTTTGCGACGAGACGGTTCTATCTGGGGGTAATAGGAGACAATGACACCCGAAGTGTGTTGCTTATGTCTACCAAGCACTGTTAAACATGAGAAAGTACTGGTGAACAGAGAGAAGAGCGCCCCGATATCACGATATTTTGCGCATGAGCGGTATTTGTGCGGCTTTAGGTGACGTCTCTCAGCTCCCGGTTAACCTCTCGTCCATGGAAAGTCGAACAGCCCCGAGAGAAATACACCACAGTAAATAAAATGGAAATAATTTAATGTTCCTTGGGCGGCCCAGTACCGTTTGATCCACGGACCGGGACCGGTCCGTAGCCCGGGGATTGGGGACCACTGCAATAAGGCATACTTAGAAATCACAAGACATACATAGTCATAAACAAGAGACAGAACATAGCACTTTTTTAAAAAAAAATCATGTATCATGAAAATACAGTATATCATATATATTTATAAACAAAAAATCAAAACTTGGTAAAGTTTAGCCACTGGTTATATTTTATAGTTACCCAGTATGATGTTCATGTGAATCAGAGGTGGGTTGCTACCGATTCACACCAGTTCGGGTGAACCGGTAGTAGAAATTGGGACAAGGTTCCAAACCTGTAGGGACAGCAGGCTGGCCATGCCCCCGAACCAGTTCCCCAGTCTCCCATGCTGTTGCCAGCATATTTTTTACTCATTTTATAATTTACAGGCCTCTGTGCATGCGCAAGCAAAGCACACGTGAAGCGAACCAGCAATAACATCGGCAGCAACTCACCCCTGATGTGGATGTAAAATATTAAGATTCTTAAGAAAAATCATAAAGGAAGCTTCTTTGCTATACGACTTCAAAGAAAAGACAAGGAGTATTGACTTAGATAAATGCAGATTGTTCATGTATGACTTTGACATTATAACTAGTTTTTATGGTTTCTTGTATATTGCTGCTTCGAATTACTCAAATCTCACTCACAGCTGACAATATAACACAAGATGGGGTTAGATATAAATTTGAAAATGCCAGCAACAGCTGTAAATGTCACCCTACCTTAACAGGTATATTCAAAAAACCCCAGGCATTGTACTCAATTTTACAACTTCATTAGGTGATAAAGTAAGGCTTCTTTAAAATATTTCTCTCTTTTGAAAATTTAAAAAAGAATTGAGCAATTCGTATTATTTTCCGTTTCATAAGTAGGTTGCAGTATGCTGATTCCTATGATCAAGAGGACACAAATTCCACCAGAACTCACAATTATTATTTAATTAGCTTTTTCCATAAATTATTTAGGTGGAAATTTGTTCACTCCATTTTTGTTATATCTATAATTGCATCAACACATTTTCATGATCAAACCTGAGATTCTGAAGTGTATGTTTTCAAGATAAATTCCCATCCAAGACTACTTAACACCTGGAACAGCTTAGCAACAGAAAACTAACATCATATCCCTATTCTAGAATACAGGTAGTCCTCGACTTGCAACCGTTCATTTAGTGACCGTTCGAAGATACAATATCACTTTAAAAAGTGACACAACTGTTTTTCACACTTATGACCATTGCAACATCCCCATGGTCACATGATCAAATTTGAATGCCTGGGAAATGGTAATTTATGATGGTTGCAATGTCCAGGGATCATATGATCGCCATCTGACAACCAAAGTCAATGGGGAGCCTGATTCACTTAACAACCGTTTACTAATTTAACCGCTATGATTCACTTAGCAAGAAAGGTCATAAAATGGGGCAAAATTCACTTAATAACTGTCTCACTTAGCAACAGAAATTTTGGGCTCAATTGTGGTAGTAAGTTGAGGACTACCTGTAATACATGCTATAGCTCAGTGATGGCGAGCCTATGGCACACGTGCCACAAGTGGCACACGGAGCCATTTGTCAGGGCACACGAGGCGCTGCCCTGCTGCTAAAGCTGATCTGAAAAGGCTAAACAAATCTGGACTATTCCCTTTTAGAACAAACATTGTGTAAAAAAAAAGGGGGGGAAAGATAAGATGCAGTAGCAGAACAAATCAAAAGCAGGACAAAAGGAAAAAAATCCAACTAAATTTATATACAGACTATTTATTATATACCCTCTGTAATTTTCCTCCGTTGTCACCCATCCTTGCTTCCATCAAATCCATATACTGATTAATACATTCCAGGAAGTCCTTATGACCAGTTGCTTAACAGCCATTCAAAATTTCAAGACACTTTTAAAAAGCTACTTACAACCTGTTCTTAAAGTTAAGATTGCATCCCACAGTCACAGGGCTGCTGTGTGCAACATCTTTTGCCTGTTTCCATGCGTTTTGCTTCCATGCTGTACATTTGGCTCTTTGAAGTTGTTACCTTCCTCTTTCTGAAAAAGTCATCAGCTCCCTCTAGCTATATGTTCCTGGGTTTTTCTCCTCCTTTTTCTATTGATCACTAATCCTTCATATATTTCTTTTTGCAATTCATTTCTCATTCACTCTCTCTATATCACCTGAGATAACTCACTCTATTTTCAGCCTACATGCACTGATCACCCATAATTCTGGACCACAAGTCTTCTTTTAACAATCAGACACACTTCTCAGGTACTGCTCTCTTCCCATTTAAATTACCTGATTGCTTCTCCTAACATGTCCAACATTCACTTCCTCATAAGAAAATGGGCAGAACCATTCCATTTTTATTTCTTTTGACAAATCTCTTCTTCTTGTTGTGCCATATCCATCATCGGACATTGGCAATCATGTTGGCAATCCTGTTTTTATCAACAGCGCACGAAAAAATGAGTAGTATTTGACAAATACTACTTTCACCAGCATCTGCCATATCCGTCTAAAACTTTCTCCTTCCATTGTCCCATCTTTAGTAAATGTAAAAGTAGGAAACACAACTGTTGGGTTAAAAAAAAAAAAGCTTATCATGCAAAACAAGCAACATCTCACCGCTAGGTTATTTCTCAGGGGGAAAAAAGAGTTATCAACATTTGGGAAGCAATTGCAAATATCGGTAATTGCTATCTTTGGATTTTTTTTTCTTTCATCCAAGGTGAAAGAGACACACTTCCACAGCAGTAACCATCGGTGCCTACAATAATATTATTCAAATTCTTCCTCTTTGCGAGGTAACACTGTGTGTCCTGCTCAGGATGACTTTGCTTGTCCTCCAGGTACACCCAAAGGGCAACATAGTCAATAATGATCCATCTGTTCACTACTGGCAACTAGCAAACTTCTAATAAAGACAGATGTGGGTCACCCTGTTCAAACGTGCTGCAGGGTGCTAATGAATCCTCCTAATGGTCACTACCTGCCACTTTAAACTGATTGATGAACAAAAGGGCTAAGCTTGAAGAGCTAAGATGAGTGCGGCGGACTATCATCACTCTTACTACAACATCTCTTCTACACTGACAGCCTTGCTTTTTCCTGTCATCTTTCTCAGTTTGAGCTTTATACGGATATATTCTGAAGCATAATAATAATAATAATAATAATAATAATAATAATAATAATAATAATAATAATAATAATAATAATAATAATAATAATAATAATAATAATAATAACATCAAACATGGAGAAGTAAAAACTATTGTCAGGAGAGAGTACACCAACAGAGTTAGGAAAATTTTGAAATCCAAATTAAATGGTGGAAATACAATCAAGGCCATAAATACCTGGGCAATACCAGTTATAAGATACACAGCTGGTATAGTTAACTGGACACAAACTGATTTGGACATTTTGGACCGAAAAACCAGAAAACTAATGACAATGCACTACAGTTTACATCCACGGGGTGACACTGATAGACTATACCTGCCCCGAAAATCAGGTGGCAGAGGATTATTACAAGTGAAGCAAATAGTTGAAGAAGAAAAACATGCACTGGCTGATTATTTAAAAGAAAGTCAAGAACATCTATTAATCGAAGTAAAGAACAAAAATCTATTGAAGGCCCAACAGACGAAACAAGAATACAGAAAAGATGTGATAAAATCAAGAATGGAGAGTTGGCAGAACAAAGCATTACATGGTCAATTTCTGGAAAAAATAAAAGATAAAGTGGACAGTAAAAAAACTTGGTTATGGTTAACAACAGGTACATTAAAGAAAGAAACAGAGTCACTAATCCTGGCTGCGCAAGAACAAGCTATCCGAACAAATGCCATTAAGGCCAAAATCGAAAAATCCTCTGATGATGCCAAATGCAGACTCTGCAAAGAAGTTGATGAAACTGTTGACCACATACTCAGCTGCTGTAAAAAAATCGCGCAGACTGACTATAAAATGCGGCACAATTCAGTGGCACAAATGATCCACTGGAATTTGTGCAAAAATTATAATATTAAAACAGCAACAAACTGGTGGGAACATAAGCCTGAAAAAGTCATCGAGAGTCAGATGGTCAAGATCTTGTGGGATTTTCGCATACAAACGGATAAAATACTGGCGCATAATACACCAGACATCACACTGGTTGAGAAAAATAAGGTTACAATCATAGACATCGCAATACCAGGTGATAGCAGGGTCGCCGAGAAGGAATATGAAAAAATCACAAAATACCAGGACTTAAAAATCGAAATCCAACGATTATGGCACAAACCAGCAGTGGTAATTCCAGTGGTAATCGGCACACTGGGTGCTATTCCAAAAGCACTGGAATTACATTTAAAACAGTTAAAACTTGACAAAATCACCATCAGTCAAATGCAAAAAGCTGCACTGCTTGGATCTGCACGTATATTGCGAAAATACGTTACGACGTCCTAGGCCCCTGGGTGGGGCCCGACTAGTAATCAATGCCAAATCCGGCGAATCAACTGGCCGCTGTGATACAATCGTATTATTATTATTATTATTATTATTATTATTATTATTATTATTATTATTATTATTATTATTATTATTATTTTACTTTCACAAGTTGGAGAATGAATGAGAGTTGTTTTTTTTACTAGATGAACCGCTCTACTACACTGAAAGTGCAGGAGCAATATGTTTACAATTTACTGCTTCATCAAGTCTTTCCAAACATAAAAATAGCCATTTGTAACTAAAATCCAATGTTAAATTACTTGCAATGCAATGTTTCCTGTTCCAGATACCTTTACCTATCCACCATTCATTTCACCAAACATTTGTTAGTACAGAAACAAAGTTAAAAGGAACATTTATTACCGTATTTTTCCGAGTATAAGAGTCTGAAAATCTGGGTGCGTCTTATACATCGAATATAGCGGTTTTTGCTTCCCAAAGCCCCTCCCCTTCTCCAAAATGGCCGTGCATAGCCTTATGAAGGCTTTCAGAGAACTCCTGGGGCTGGGGAGGGCAGAAATGAGCAAAAAATCGGCCTTTCCCCTCCCCCCAGCAGCACTCTATAAGCCTCCATGAGGCTATGCATGCATTTTTTTGACAAAAAACAGGCCCGTTTTCACAAAAAACGGGTCATTTTTTGCTCAGTGTTGCCCCCATCCAGGAGCACTCTGCAAGCCCTCCCCCAAGGCTATTCATGCCTTTTTGGGGGGAGAAACTGGGCTGTTTTCATGAAAAACGGGCCATTTTTGGGAGGTTTGCAGAGTGCAAAAACTTTTTTTTCCCTTTCGGAAATCTCTTTAGTTAGAGTGATTGATGAGAATTAGATTGATCAAGTGCTGTGCCAGCAGAAACAAAGTCTTAGGTGCTGCAGATTGTCAGCGATTTCCTTCTCCAGCATATGGATAAATATACCTGGAAATATCTACATACCTACCTACTCACTCTCTCCCTACCTATCTACTGTATTTCTCTATCTCTTTCTATTTCTCTCTCTCTATCCCTCTACCTACCTACCTACTGTATTTCTCTATTTCTCTCTCTCTCTCTCTATCCCTTTATCTACCTACCTACCTAACTATTCTCTCTCTCTCCCTACCTACCTATGAGGCAATGCTCATATAAGTGAGGCTTGAACTCAGACCAAGAAAGTGTTTTAGAAAAATATCTCGAATACAACCACTCTCCCAATTCAGATGAAAATAAACAGGGAAGGAAGGGAATCACATTCAGATTTGCAAGATTTTGTTCCTATAGTTGTTCCAATATATGTGCACAGTGTAAAACAATAGTCAAATTGCATGGTGATTGACTATAAATCTTACAGACTTTGTAAGCATAGGAGAGAAAGTTAGTTGTTATTATAAGATGGAGGTCAATCAGCACAGTATGTTATGCCATTCAGAGGTCACTTCTATCCTACAAAATAATTGTATCTCTCATCTACACTAGAGAAAAGAATTCCAGAAAATTCTACAGCAAAACTCTAACCTGCTATCACAATATATAAATATCCACCAGATAAATAGATCACATATATCAAAGCACACAACATGAAAGGTAATTATTCTTTCTCCATTTGTTTCTGTCAACAGGAATAGGAACATACAAGTGAAAATTTGGTGGTATGACACTTAGCAAAATCAGCAAACACCCCAAAGAAGATAGAAGATAATTAATTGAAGAATAGATACAGTTACTTGTGTTCTCAAAAGACTGCTCCTTCAAACTTCATTCTGTATCAATAAAAAAACTTCAACTACACTTTTGGGGGGAATGCTACATATAGATAAAATGGGAATGAAGAAAAAGTACAAAGGAAAAGCCTAGCTTTTAAATTATGTGCCGTATTGTCCCATGCTTATTTGCTATACGTACTGTTATTTGCTAACATCAAGTGAAATTCAGTGAACAAATTTCTCATGTACAACCATAGGTAGTAACCAGGTAGTCCACGACTTATGGCCATAATTTCCTTTGTTAAGCAGGACAATTGTTAAATACGTTTTGCTCAATTTTACAACCTTTTTGACATAGTAATTGAATGAATCACTGCAACTGTTAAATAAATCATGCCACTCTGGCTTCCCCCATTGACTTCTTCTTTTCAGAAGCTGGTTGGGAAGGTCACAAATCATCATCACATGACCCAGAGGTAGGTTGCTAATTTTTTTACTACTGATTTGGACACGCTCCCGCACGCACGCAACACTTCTGGGCATGTGCAGAAGCGTCCGGGCGGGTGGGCAGACCCTCCCGCCATCGCTACTACCAACTCGCCCAATCCAAGCCAAACTACAGCAACGTACCTCTGACATTACCCAGGTCAGTGCATGTGACTGTGGGGATGCTGTAATGGTTGTAAGTGTGAAAAACAGATATAAGACAGTTTTGTCGGTGCCATTGTAACTTTGAATGCTCACTAAACAAATGACTGTAAATCAAGGACTACCTTTACCATCCTTTATATTATTTTCAGGAAGATCCAGCTGACAATAGTTTTCAATAAAAATAAGTCTTCACCAAGAATTAGAAAAGGCAATGGAATTACTCCTCAAATTTAGGAGTCTCTGAAACTGAAATGATAACAAACAATAAAGGGAATCATTATATACACTATGTTGAACTCACAAATAAAAAGAAGGAAACAATTTTAATGAACAACTAATAAAATAAACTTGCAATTGTCAAGATTTTAATTTAACAAACCACTTAACATTTTTGTTATTCTATTATCCATGGTATCAATGCTATATAGCCATGATGGTGAGGTGTTGTCCTGTTAGCTGGCCAGCGCGCACGCGTGTGCAGGCCAGCTGACTTCGGCCATCTTTTGAGGCCGTTTTTCGCCCTCCGGAGACTTCCCTGAAGCCTCCAAAGCACAAAAACCCAGCCCTACGGGCAAACTGGAAGTTTGGGAATGGACTTCCGGTTTGCTCGTAGAGTCGTTTTTCAGCCTCCGGAGCCTTCAGGGAAGCCTCCTGAAAGCCCCTGAAGGCTCCGGGAGTTGAAAATCAGCCCTATGGGGAACCAGGAAGTTCAGGAATGGTGACTTCCGGTTTGTCCATAGGACTGATTTTTGACCTCCGGAGTCTTCAGAGGCCTTCAAGAGGCTTCCCTGAAGGCTCCGGAGGGGAAAAACCAGCCCTACAAACAAACCAAAAGTGACCAGAGCCTTCAAGAAAGCCTCCTGAAGGCTCCGGAGGTCGAAAATTTGCCCTATGGACAAATCGGAAGTCACAATTCCCGAACTTCCGGGTTCCCCGTAGGCCTGTTTTTTGCCCTCCAGAGGCTTCAGGGAAGCTCCTGAGGCCTCCAAAGGGCATCTGGGGGGGAGGGGCGGAGAGGCTTTTTTTGCCCTCCTCAGGCTCCTAGAAAGCCTCTGGACCCTGGGAAGGTGAAAAAACCGTGGCAAAAGCAGGGGGGCTCTGATCATGCGGGGCGCATGCATAGCATTATGAGTGAAGTACCCCGGCGCACAACCCCCCCTGTGGATCCCCCGCTTTTGGCATGGCAGCCAAAAAAGGTTTGCCATCACTGCTATATAGTCTTTAATAAGACCCTTTAAGTGCCTGTATGAACCATGGTGGCACAGTGGTAAGAATGCAGTACTGTCGGCTACTTCTGCTGACTGCTAGCTGCCAGCATTTCGGCAGTTCGATTCTCATCAGCTCAAGGTTGACTCAGCCTTCCATCCTTCCGAGGTTGGAAGATTGTTGGGGGCAATATGCTGACTCTGTAAACTGCTGAGAGACGGCTGTAAAGTACCGTGAAACGGTATATAAGTCAAAGTGCTATTATTATATACTTTATTCATTAAACATGAAACTCAGTCAACAGAGCATTCCCAAATGCATTACAAATACCAGTGACTGGTGCTAATGGTTGATACGGTTTGCTGCCAGCATCCTAGGTATCAGCCAAGTACCTTCTTAAAATATAAGATGTGCCAAGTAGCACAGTTTTTTGCAGTTCAGCTGGTGTTATTGCAGGAAGCTGCAATTTGTTGATGTATCTTGTAAAATTCTTGCACATGGTGCCAAGTGCCCCGATGACAATGTTACATGCTTCATCCATAGCCGTGTAGTTTCGATGGCCAGGTCGCAATATTTCATTACTTTTTCTATTTCTTTTTCGTCAACTCTGGCATCTCCAGGAACAGCGATATCAATAAACTGTATACTTCGGTCCTCTACAACCATGATATCTGGTGTGTTGTGCTCCAAATGACGATCTGTTTGTATTCGAAAGTCCCACAAGATCTTCACCTTCTCATTTTCGATACCTTTTTCCACTTTATGTTCCCATGACTTTCTGGATACAGGTAAATCATATTTTTTACATAATGACCAGTGGATTAATTTAGCAACTCGGTCATGTCTAGCTCTGTAATCAGTTTGTGCAATTTTGCTGCATTCACATATTAAATGTGAAACAGTTTCGACTTTGTTATTGCAAAGTCGGCAGTATGGGTTGTCAGTGGATTTTTGTATCTTCGCTTTCATGGCATTAGTTTGTAGTGCTTGTTCTTGAGCAGCCAGTATTAAACCTTCCGTTTCTTTCTTGATAGTTCCCATCTTAAGCCATGTCCATGTCAAGTTGTCATAAACATTTTCCTTCAATGTTTTTCAAGTGCTGTCCATGCAAAGCTTTGGTTTTCCATCTATTTAATCTGTCATCCAGCTGTTTTTCCTTATATTCTGCCTTTGTTTCTGTTGTTTTTATGCTGTTCTCCGTTTTCACAGCCTGCAGCAATTTTTCTGTACTTTAGTTCACATAATCATTCATACTTCGTTTTTCTTCTTCTACAGTTTGATGGATTTGCAATAGCTCCCTGCCCCCTATTTTTCTTGGCAGGTACAACCTGTCGATGTCACTTCGTGGATGTAAAGTGTGGTACATATTCAAAAGTTTGGTTGTTTTCCGGTCCAAAGTTTGTGTGTTTTCCGGTCCAAGTTTTCCTCTGTAAACCACTGAGAAAGAGCTGTAAAGCACCGTGAAACAGTATATAAGTGTAAGTGCTGCTGCTGCTGTTATTATTATTATTATTATTATTATTATTATTATTATTATTAATAATAATAATAATAATAATAATAATAATGATGTTGTTATGAAGGTAGTTGGTTGATACCTAGAACGCTGGCAGCAACCCGTATCAGCCATTAGCACCAGTCAATGGTATTTGTGATGCATTTTTGAATGTTCAATTGGCTGAGTTTCATGTTTGATGAATAAAGTATAATCATCATTAGCTGCATGCCATCCATTTCCCAACAACTTTGGGCAATTTATGAATTGTTAAAACATTTAAAAATAACTAGCATTTCAAGAAATACAAACAAAGGCAGAGAGAAAACAAGCACAGATGGGAACAAGAAAAGGGACATCAATCAATCTTGCCAAAAGCCTGGGTGAAGAGTCATATCTTGTGCACTCTTTAAAATACCAACAGGGCAGGAGCCATTTAAATTTTAGGGGGAGCCGCACTGCAGAGGGTAGGCTGTGTTACAGCAAAGGCCTGCTTCTCTGTAGGAAGGGTGTGTGTGTGTGTGTGTGTGTGTGTGTGTGTGTGTGTGTGTGTGTGTGGAATGAACCACGTGAACAAAACAAGAAAAGCCTATTTACTCATCTTATAATGCTTACACAATAATCCTCTTAAATCTCAGTACTTGGCAAGTCAAGCTATTGTTTGACATACTGGAGCAATATGGGCACGATAGATAAATAGATGGAACAGAGGGACAGCATGAGTGCTTAAAGAATTAGACCCCCCCCCTCAAAGGTGGATACTCCTCCATAAGCTGTAGGTATGACTCACCAAAGTGAAAACCATCTTCTTAAGGCTATATTAGAAAAAGAAGAGTGAAAACTGTGCCTTTTTCCTATTTGGAAGAAATATGACACAGCATTTCTCCTGTTGTTTCTCCAATTCTCCTATGACTTTCAGAAGTCATACAAAAGAATGTTATAAAAATGTAACAAGAATATATCATACTTTGCAAAGATTGCTTAAGTCTATGCAAATTCATCTTCTGAAAGCACTGGTTTGTAAAGCCCACCAATTATTTTTATTCCACAGCTCATGCTCCTTTTTAAAAAAAAAAAACGCATGCTGTTTCGAATGGGGACTTTCAAATCCTGTCATAAATAATTTTCTACATATTGCAAATGACTATGTTCAGTTAGCGTTACCTTTTTTCCTTCCTGTAGTACTATTTCTTCATGATACCGTGGAATATAGAGAACACATTTTTTCTTGTCTTCCTTTTTGATGTTGACATTTTCACAATACGTTGCGCTTTCCCTTTAGAAAATTCGAGGAGATTTATGAGTTGCCTTTTAAATGCCTAAGCTCCTAAAACATGCACAAAATGCTTTTACCCTTTTCCCCCCCAAGAGGAACATTAAAAACAGCTGCTTTTGCAAGAACAAATGAAAAGCCAAGTTTGCTTGCTAATAGCCTTGCCTTCACTTATATAATGGAATAAGATCTATTTTTCATTTTCAAGTTTTTTTCCCACAGGTAAATTACTAATCAAACTGCAGTCGAGGCTGAGGAAGCCTAGAAAGCTGTGTAACTACTATATGCTATACAATCATGTTTCTTACAATAATTTAGCAATGTTTAACTTATGTATTCATATCCTGCTTTTATTATTTTTACAAATAATTCAAGGTGGCAAACAAATTTAACATGCCTTCTTTCTATTTTTCCCACAACAACAATCCTGTGAGGTGAATTGCTTGAGAGAGAATAACTGGCCTAAGGTCATCCAGCTGGCTTTCATGGCGGGATTAGAACTCATGATCTCCCCATTTCCAGCCTCAGCCACTGGATGAAACTGGCTCTTTACAAATATCGTAGTATTTTTTTTAACATTCTTCTTAACATGTAAAAGCTTCTTTGTGTTTTTAGCTGTTTTACTCTGAGGTCATATTACTTTCCAAAACCACAGATTATCACAGGAAAAAATATTTTTTTAAAAAGTATAACTAATTGTTCAAGGCACGATTCCTATCTCCCAGATATCTTTTTTTATTTATAATATGCCTTTAAAAAAGATTAATTTGAATTAGATGTTTAGATACTTAAATAAGATGAAGCCCGTTTTAGTTGGTATCAAAATCAAATTAATAAAATAGCAATTAAATAAAGAAATAAAATAATTAATGCCTTATAAAACTATGGAAATTTAAACTCTAACCATTTGGATTTACTTTTACTAATCTGTTTGTGGTTTGTATTCTTAATGCATCCCTATTTCAAAACCTTTTAGCATTTTTCTTGTGGCATCCTGTAATTTAAGGAGTAAAAGGAGCAAACAAGAAGATAGGAGTTCAAATCAACTCTATCCTCATTTCCTTTCCCCTCTATTCTCCATAAAAAGTATTTTACCCTTAGCCAAAATAAATAAGACTATAAGAAAAACAGTTCAAAGATGACCAGCAGCTGCCAAAAAAGCCAACACAGTTCTAGGCTACATAAACAGAGGGATAGAATCATGATCATGTGTAGTGTTAATACCACTTTATAATGCCTTGGTAAGGCTACACTTGGAATACTGCATTCAGTTTTGGTCGCCACGATGTAGAAAAGATGTGGAGACTCTAGAAAGAGTGCAGAGAAAAGCAACGAAGATGATTAGGGGACTGGAGACTAAAACATATGTAGAACGGTTGCAGGAACTGGTTATGTCTAGTTTAATGAAAAGAAGGACTAGGGGAGACATGATAGCAGTGTTCCAATATCTCAGGGGTTGCCACAAAGAAGAGGGAGTCAAACTATTTTCCAAGGCACCTGAGGGTAGAACAAGAAGCAATGGGTGGAAACTAATCAAGGAAAAAAGCAACTTAGAACTGAGGAGAAATTTCCTGATAGTTAGAACAATTAATCAGTGGAACAGCTTGCCTCCAGAAGTTGTGAATGCCCCAACACTGGAAGTCTTTAAGAAGATGTTGGATAGCCATTTGTCTGAAACGGTATAGGGTTTCCTGCCTAGGCAGGGGGTTAGACTAGAAGACCTCCAAGGTCCCTTCCAACTCTGCTATTGTATTGTATGATAGAGGAATCAGCATATTTCAACACTCAAATATCTTATCTTCATGTGCAAGATGACCTTCAGAACTTAAAGTAATCGAGAAAAATCACCTTTCGGTTTTCTTTAAATTCTGACTAGAAGGGGTTTCATACACATATCGAAAAGCAGATTTAGTCTAGGGACCTAAGGAGATAACTATCAGTAACACTGATCATAAAAAAAACAGATGGGCTGACAAGTTAACATTATCTACAGACAACATGAATAAGTAACAAATTTCCTGCCTTCTATCATTTCTTAGAACATGCTACTTTGCAGAGTACTAAATTGACAGTATATAGTAGCAGGTGATAATAACGAAGTTTGGCTTCTTTGAAACAAACAATAGTTAATATTAAGATCATTGGAGACAAGAGAGATGATGCAACCATTGAGAACCATTTAATTGTGTGGCATGAAAAAAGAGAGGGAGGGGAGAGGAAAGTTTAGAAGCTGCTTATCTTCAAGCTGATGAGGGGCATGGTTGAATGAGAAGTGCATAACTTGAAACCTCAAGACTACATCTAACCGTTGTAAGCTGTAGATATAAATGTGAGAGACCTGAAAAAGATTTTCCAACTCATATGTCTATCATGATTTAAAAGACTAAGAACAAGGGCTCAAAGGAGAGACTTCTGGGTGTATTTAACATATGGAAATCAGCAGGGAGATTAGGAAAGAACCTTTAAAAAACCTGAAAGTGTTGGAAATAGAAAAAGACCAAGATCTGCGCTCTCACTCTCTCCCCTCTCTCTCTTCCCCCTTTCTCTCTCCGTCTGTCCTTCCTGTCTGCCTGTCTGTCTCTCCCCCCCCCCCTCTCTCACACACACACACAGGGGAGGAGCAAGACAAAATACAATGGAGATAAGCAAGAGTCATTCTTGTTGAACTTAGGGAAAATATGTTATAATGTTAAGATTAGTTCAACAACAGAACCAATTACTGGGGAACTGATGAGCTTCCTTCCTTTAAATTACTTCGATTTTAGGAGTCTGTGAACTATATAATTAGAATTATTCAACTTTTCACTTTTCATTATCCTGGTTTTGGAATAGGGCCTCCAAACAACCCTCAAAAGGCAATTGTGTCCTCCCCGTTTTCTCCCACCTACTCCCACCCCGAATTACACATTTGTTGATTACAGTATTACAATAAGCAAATATGATCCAAAGCACCAGTTGAATTACATACGGCATGATATCATAGTCTGCAGGTCCAGGGCCCTCATGTGGCTTAAATTCAAGACGCTTTTCTCTCAAACTGCCAAAATGCACTCCTTTATATTTCAAAGTTGGGTAGGTTTCATTCTGAAAGAAAATAAATACAGAGTTTATTCTCATTTTTTTCCCCACAAGACATAAGTAAGGTTTGAGCTACATACTTCATAGTATAAGTTCAGTAATTGTAGGCAATATTAAAATTAATCAATATACTGCATAATTCAGACACAAATGAATAATCCGTGCCACTGCCCAAAACTGAAAATTTGCATTTTATGTACACGAACAAATCCAAAAATACACATTTATTAATTCATATCCTGCAACTACTATATTTTTCTTCTCAGTAAATTGAATTGATGCATATATAAAACCAGTCATTGTTATAAGCACAGACGTGGT
Organism: Natrix helvetica; assembly: GCF_964273705.1. Taxonomy (NCBI): domain Eukaryota; kingdom Metazoa; phylum Chordata; class Lepidosauria; order Squamata; family Natricidae; genus Natrix; species Natrix helvetica. Next base: position 20,055,953 of record NC_138558.1, read on the forward strand.
AGAAATACATTTATAATAGATAAAGCAGAAAATATCTGCCAACGCTTTTTTTCTTTGGATCAGTGAATCAGTTGAATAAATCTGAACATAGACAACTGCTTTCTGTGTACATGGCAGTGCTACATATGAAGTAGTTTGTAACTATTTGCAAAACTAGAAAAAAGAACACAAAATACAATTGTGTTATAGGAATGGAATTAGAGCACCACCCAGTGGTTTCTAAAAGGTATATTCACAAATCTAAGAAAATTCCAAATAAGCAGTAAATAGAGAGCCCTCCACATACAACAGTTCATTTAGTGTCCCATCAGTTACAATGGTACTGGAAAAAGTGACTTATGACGTTTGTCACACTTACGACCATTGCAGCAATCCCATGGTTACATGGTCAAAATTTAGATCCTTGGCAACTGACTCATATTTATGATAGTTTCAGTGTCGCAGGAGGTCATGTAACCAACTTTTGTGACCTTCTGGCAAGTAGTGTCAATGGGGAAGCCAGATTCACTTCACAATCGTGTTACTAACTTAACAACATCTGTGCTTCCCTTAACAATTGTGGCAAGAAAGGACCTAAAATGGGACAAAAATCACTTAACAAATGTCTCACTTAGCAACATAAATTTTGGTCTCAATTGTGGTCATAACTCAAGGATTACTTGTATTACCAAGATGTATTAAAACTCTTACAGCCCACTCATATATGAAGAGCCATATATTACTCTACACTGAATGATATTATCATGACCCCCTTCTGTTTTGGCTTGCTTTATTCAAATCTGAACAGAAAACAAGATTTAGAATTAATTGTATGGGTCACCAAATAGGCAGTTCTAATGTTTGTTCTGACCTAGGCTTCTCCAAACCACGAAGCAGATTCTTTATCCCAACAAAAGACCCTTTTTATTAAGTTACTGTGAATTCCTCTCATTCACATCCAGCAAAGTCTTTCAAGGGAGGGTTTACAGTCACAGGCCTTATCTGGCTTGGAGAGCTGATCTTCAAAATTTGACAAAGTGCCTTGGAGAGTCACGAACCAATTAAGCGAACTAATTGTCTCCTGCAAACTCCACCCCCCTTTCGCTCCTCTTTTATTCATTGTGGGCGGGGCCATTCACCATCCCCTGGGGCCTTACTCCCCAGTCGACCCTTGTTCCTTAGCTGTTCCCTTCGTCTGGCAACTCTGAGCATGTACACACTGGGAACAGGCTCCAGCTGTTCTCCTGCCTCACTGATGTCTGACTCCGAAGGCAGCCAATAACTGTCAGACAGCCCTGGCCCCATCAGAGCCTTCCCCAGATTCGAGGACTGGCCCATGTTCCACCCCATCCTCTCTGCTGGCCGCTGGCAGGACACAACAACATTGTGTGTCTAAAAATAAGTCCCACTGAGTTTAAAGGAACTTATTTCAAATGAATACAAAGCTCGAGATGTCTTATGTTCGTGTAGCCATTTCAGCAAGGGCTGCTAACAAGGAAACTCACTCAAAAGTGCTCGTATCACTACAAATGCAGGCTAGATTTTCCAAACCCATTTTTGGCAACAGTAGCAAGAGATGTCAATCAACATGTGTTTTCTTATAAAAATATATATATACTGTCAGTGAAGGCTATTTTAGGATATTTGTTCTCATTGCAGCAACATGGAATCCCAGAATGAAATAGCGGCAAAACTAGAAGCAAGGGCAATAGAAAGGAAAGGCACCTTCTTTGGAGCTTCCTCAAATTTTGTTGTGCCTACCTTCCTGAAGAGAAAAATACTTCATGTTTCCTCTACGGCAATGCTTATTTTAGGGTGTGGGGGAAGATTTTGTGCATGCAATGTGTCCGCATACGTAGGTGAAGAGAGGACACTTCCTCTTTCGAAGAACTCAGTTGCAAAAGGCGGATTGAAAAAGAAATAAGTAGCAGCAGGGCAATCACTGGCTGGAGAACAAGTAATTAATTTCAAACAGCTAATGATAATGGGCAAATAGCAAATTTATTCTGCCAAAATCACCTGATAAGAGTGATAATCAGGCTGGTGGAAATAGCAGGCAAAGCTCCCCATAGTTATGTTAGCAGTACTGTACTTTTTTTGCAGCTCTATAGGCAATATGTGACACAACCTTAAAACCCATCCTCCTGAAGAAAAACACAATGGTCTTTGTAACAAACAAACAAAAGACGAAGATCTATTTCCTTATCCTAGGTAAGATTGCTCCTCTTTAGCTCATATTTTCCACATGTAAGAAGTTTTTTATTATGAATTTAGAAAAAGTAAAAGGTAAAGGTAAAGTTCTTCCCCACACATGCATGCTAGTCGTTCCCGGCTCTAGGGGGCAGTGCTGTCCGAAGAAATCTCTGTGGTCATGTGGCCAGCATGACTCAACGCCAAAGGTGCACAGAGTGCTGTTAACTTTCCACCAAAAGTGGTCCCTATTTTTCTACTGGCATTTTTATGTGGTTTCGAACTGCTAGGTTTGCAGAAGCTGGGACAAGTGATGGGAGCTCACTCCTTTACGCAGTGCTAGGGATTCGCACCATTGAACTGCCGACCTTCTGATCAACAAGCTCAGCACCTTCGCCACTCAGCCACCGTGTGTCTCTTTAGAAAAAGTACATCTCAATAATTCACTCACTCAGTACAACTATATAACAATTACAAAACTGTGCCTAAATGGGGAAAAATGAATAAAGGCACACTCAACTTGTGTACCTTCTATATTCATTTCTTTACATTATTATTCCCCCTAAAAAAATACTGTACAAAGTTATGTGTACTTCTTGTACTTATGCTTTTAATGAATGAACATTTAAGAAAGCATGTGTGATCATATCTGTATTAGCACTGGGGTCCTATAAATCTTTTATTTAGTATCTTTTTGCTGTAGCAGAAGACTAACAGCAATTCTCTGGCAGCAGATATAGTATCAAAGATTTTTTAAAAAACATGGATTATATATTATTTGCTTTTTGTACATTTGTTTGCTGTGAAATGTTGCTTCAGCTTTTGCTGAAAAAAGGGTTGATGTTAAAGAGTTGATTCTATAAGTTTTTTTCTGCAGTTATGAAAATATGCACAAAAGGTATTTTGTTTCATTACAAACCCTAAAAAAATCCAATAACTAAATTTGGTATCTATGAAAGAACATTTCAGTCAATATCTCTTCGTGACATTTACAAAAAGCATATTTAGCAATTGAGTTCTGAAAGCAATTTTAAGAGGCACTCTGACTACGAGCTATTCTTTCTCAGACTCAATAAATTGACTATAATTATTTCCCTTCCTATACCCAGGTTAATCTTAGCATTAAAAACAATATAAAATTGACTCTTACTTAACTCACTAACCTGTGCATTACTCACAGAAAATCCTAATTCCTAATGGAATTTTAAAAAAAAAAAAACCTTTTAAAACAGACTGCAGAATAAATGGATGCCCTCTCTACTCTCAATCATCATCCTCTTTTGCCAAGAAATCTTGACAATCCCAACTTCAAGGTCGCTGCCGTCTTGCTATGTCATTAGCAAATAAAATATGATTTAATTGAAGCAAACTCAGCAAGGAGGTGCATTATTTTAAGTGAACATTGCAATATAACTTGAAGAATTGCTAATCGACACTCCCGTTGACAATAAAAATGGATGAAGGTGCTTTAGAACTTTTTTCCACGACTTTCCAGTAATTAAATATGGAAATAGATTCCATGAAGAATTAAAAGTCCCAGAGTGCATTAATTCTGATACTAATGGACTGTCTTTTCAGTGCTACAGCAGCAGCCCAGGTATTTCCCAGCATGTTCCGAACATTAGGTAATTAATCAGTGTCAGAATTCCTAGCATGAATATGTTAGATAGACTACACAGATTTCAGATTACATCCCATACTGCCTCAGGTGGAAATAAGTATTTATCATATTTAAAAATGCTTGGAAAGGAAGCTTTCAGAAACATGAAAGCACTGCAAACACTTTGAATCATTGTCATAGCTGCATAGACAATTCTCCAAAACAAATACAAGGTGCATTGGGTAGAATATACTAATAAAGAAAATTGAAGCAGGTCTCCTATTATCATTCTGGAACTATGTGGGCATTAAATTTATATAACTGCCAAAAATGATTCTGGGTGTCAGGTAGTCTTCCAATATGGTAAAAAAAACAAAAAGCCTTGCATTCTATGCTTTTCTCTTAATACTGGTTTGGAATACTCATAACAGTATGATGTTCCCTGCCTACAATGAAAGAATAAATCAAAATATTATATGATACTATACTAGATTTGGCACGAGGACAATCTCACCTTCATGACCTATTTGTATTTTTCCCCCTTGGGCCAGAACAGTTGCAAACACCCTTGTGAAATAGGATTGGTTGATAGAAAGTCATTGTCCCAAACTCATTTATTGTGCCCTATGGTTGATAAGGATTTAACTATAGCTCTTCCTGGTCCAAGTAAAATTCATTGTGCTTCAGGCATATTAAACCCAGACACAGTTGAAGTACAAATGAATGGCTGTCCTATTTATATTTTTGACCAGTTTGTTGACAAATCTGTCCTGAGAGGGGAGGAGGAGGAGGAGGAGGAGGAGGAATCCAGATACAATTACCTATGTCTATTTTGGGTGTTATGCAATAATTTGGATGGAAATCAGGAATTGGTTTTTGGTGTTTGACTTCATAATCAACAACAAAAAAAAAATCATAGATGCTTTAGCAGATTTTAGACTTTTGCCTTCCTTGAATTAATAACTAAAATCTAGCAGATTTGAGGACAGGTTACAGTATGTTCTGCTTTTTTAAAAAAACTAGCAACAATTCAACTGAAACAACTTACTCTAGAACAAATAACTAAGTGCATGTTCTATTTCTTCTCTTTCCTCATGAAACTCCACAGTATCTATTTAGGCTCTGTAGCCCATCATTTTTATAAAATGTACGATTTTCAAGACAAAGCAGTCCTGTCCTTATCGTAGCAGCTTTTTCCACTCCATATTCTGCAACCATAATTCTTCCCATTCTGCAGTAAAACCAAGGAGTGGCAATAAACAAGATGAAACCTGGGCATAAACGTTCCAATCAGGAGAAATACTCAATGATAACTATGAAATATCATAATAAATAAACAAATCATTTTTGTAAATAAAGCCAGGAACATAAATAATTCATAAATACAAAATAAAACACGGATGCAGGAATAGAATCAACTGTAGTTCATTTAATTCTTAATAAGATATCCTTAATCTTTTTAAAAGCTTAAAGATTTGTTTTTTTTCTTTTGCAATATCTAATGCAGGCAATTTTTCATAGCAAAATGCTTTACAGTCCCAAATTCATGCAGCTCCATCGAATGACTCTGCTGCCCTCTAATGCACTGCCTGAAAATTTAAAATTAAGAGGCGGATTTTTGTATGTAGGCAATATATGTTATTAAAAGGTATAAGCCTTAGAGAGCTGCAACTCACTTCATCATATGCACAGAGGACTAGATTGGTGTGGCAGTTTGATTATGTATTGCAAGTTACAATTGTAATGCATTAAAACACCAGTTGAGACTTTCAAAGATTGCTCAAAACTTCTGATTTATGGAAGTTAAACAATTTCTTGCTCAATGGTACTATGATATTCTTTTCTAAACAATTTGCCATGGAGCACTTGGGAAACTCAATATCAAATGTTCTGATATTACTTTAGAATTGGTTTCAATCCTGATGTCAAACTTGTGCACGTTAATTCTTTTATGAAAAATTTGTCCCACCTGTCCTGTGCAGAATCCATTGCTGGCCAGCGATGGTACTTATTACATTGGAGGACGAGCAGAAGAATATTCTTCTAATCCTGTGTACTTGCTGGGGCCTGTAATGGTGCTGTTGTGAGGGCAAAGTGGACCTCTGGGTTTTATAGGATCTGGTTCCCATATTGGCATTTGTCCTGCTGTAAGGTGTGGCTTTTGAGAACCTGCTTCAGATTTGGTGATTGTGTGCAAATATGGGCCTTCCACCCAGTATCTGAGAAAGGGCAGAGTCATCTTGTATGGGCTGCAGCTTAGTAAGAATGAGGTTGAATAGCTTAAGATCTAAGAATGCAAACGACCAGCTGCCTGCAAGGAGTGCAAATCCTTCCATTCCCCATCATCTAGTCGGAGCTGAAGAAGCTTCTTGGATGAGAAGTAAAACATCTTCAAAGAAAAACCAGAAAAACCAGTTACCTCTTGAAAAAGCACCTTTGGGAGAACCGCGACCTGGATGAATGAGAACCTCCATAGACGCTTAAGATTGAAGTTGTAGGCAACATGAAGTTCTGTTGGTGGTTAGTCTTTTAAAAGGTCCTCCTTTCAAAAGAGGACCTTTTGGGACTGATTTGACAGTAGGCAACAGAAACAGAATAACAAAACACTACTACTTTTCACCTACAGCTCATAGAATTACAAGCAGTATTATATTGACAGCATATTTATTTTAGTTAAGCACAAAGGTTGCATTATTGTTCTCTATTGTTAAAGATGTAGCTTGTGAAAGATTATTTTGCAGTTGCCTCAAGACTTCCACAAAGTGCTGAAGGTGCAATATGTGTGCTTTTAGAGTAAAATCTTTTATTGAATAAAAAACATAGATTTATATCTAAGAAAATATCGAAGCATATACATTTAGTAAGTAAATATATATTCTATATTATCTAGATTCTAATGTAAAAAGATGTAAATATTAAAAGCGATTATATACAATGAAATATCTACAAACCTTTTTTTAAATTGTTTCATTACACATAGAAATAACTAGCTCCATGAAAATAATTCAGTGAGCAAAGTGACCCTCCTGGGTCCATTTCTCGAATCCATGAAACAGTTGCAGTTGCTTGAACATTTGTCATGGATGCTTCAAAGCTTCTGACAAGACTTCAAGGCCTTTGACAAGTCTTCTGAGCATTTATTTATGTACAGAGGGCATTTCTACAGAGATAGCTAGAAAAATGGTTCAGAATTTAAGTGAATCCTTCCTAAAATGGAAAAGTAGACAAGAATGCACACAAGCACCAGTGGTGGGTTCTGGATCCCGTTGCAACCGGTACGGTGCAATGGGGCCCAGCGTCCACATGAACGCATGCAGCACGCATGCACACATGCACAGGCATCCTTACCTCCTGCGACGCCTCCGTGACACTCCAGCTGCTTGGCAGAGCGTTGCGCAGGCACCGTACTCTCTATGCGCGGAAGCACCGAAGAGCTCAAATACAAGTAAGGATGGCAGGCGGGTGTATGGGACCACCATACCGGAACTGTGCCCGGTGCTCCCGGCAGGCACCAGTACACCCGTACTGGGGCATACCGCCTGCAACCCATCACTGGCACTCACACACACACACACACACACACACACACACAGACAGAGACAGAAAGAGAGACAGAGAGAGAGAGAAACCCACACAGATAAAACTCCTATCTTCCCCACATTGTCAACCTATACTTGCTAATATTACTTGAAATTAAGATATAAAGATTTCTACTACCAGCTCACTATGAATTTGTGCCAGTGATACATGGTTGTAAGTATGTGTATATTTAAATGTGTATGTATATCTATAATATGCCAGAAACATGCCAAAAAAGACTAAGACGGGGACAGAAAATACATTAATATTAATTGAATTAATAACTACTGATTAAAACAAAGTAACATAAAGCAATGCTATACATAAATGATCTCATGCCTGACTACAATATCCAAGTCATAGCTAAGCAAAAATAACCATGTGTCTATGTATACAACTGATCAAGGGTAGATTGAAAAAAGCACAGAAATGTAACAACTCAGAGGGCAAATATCTCAGATTTAGTGAAGAGCTAATGATTTTACTGAGAACAAGTGGGATTGTCATCGGCTAAAAAAAGATGATTGGAACCTAAAAAAACAGAGAGAATCCAATCTGTGAACAAAACCCTAGATTACAAGTACTCCTTGATTTGCAACCATAATTGAATCCAAAATGTCCATGGCTAAGTAACACAGTTGCTAGATACATTTTGCCTCATTTTATGACCTCTTTTGTCATAGTTGTTAAATGATTCACTGTAGCTGTTTAATTAGTAACATAGTTTTTTAATGAATCTGGCCTCCCCAGAAGGCTGCAAAAGGAGATCACATGACCCTGAGACACTTCAACCATCATAAATACATGGCAGTTGCAAAGCATCCAAATTTTGATCACGTGGCCGTGGGGATGCGGCAACAGTCATAAGTGTGAAAAGCGGTCATGTCATTTTTTCATTGCCACTGTAACTTCAAACAGTCACTAAACAAATGGTTATAAGTCAAGGACTGCATGTATAAATAAATATAAAGGAATGCCCAAGATTTAGTAGTGAAGCCACACAGTACTGTAAGAAGCAAATAGTTTCAGGACCTTGGAGAGGTCACTTCAAGCTAAACACTGCAAGCACTAAAACTCAGCGATACTTTAACTGATTAATTGCCCAAAGCTACTGAGATTCCCAATGAAAAGTAAAATATCATAAATAGAAAGAACCCTATAATCTCGCTTGACAAATGCATTGGATAATAAGAATTAAGAAAATCACTTATTTCTAGTTTAACATAAATTTTGTTCCTGATAGGGATTGCCCTAAACTGGGGTAGTTTAGAACTCTTGGGTTCTAGAAGCTCTGAGTAATAACTTTATAATCGTACAGGGCCAAGAACAGTGTCCCATCTTTTAAAATTACTTACATATACTGATTGATAGTATGCTGGTCCCAAAGTATTGTCTCTTACAGGCTGGTTAAATTTTATAAGTGTCCCATCTTCAGCCTCTTCATAACCAAATGCTTGCCCTTGGGAAGGAATAGATGGAGCCTCTGACTTTCGAAAATATTTGATACAGCCTGCAATTTTCTATGGAAATAAACACAGTATTATTAATTCCTTTACAACACATTGTTCTAACCATAAATCATAATACAAGATTGTGAGGTACAGTACTTGGTGCTCACTTTCGTGGCATGCCAGATTCAGAGAGCGCCCACAGTTGAACCCTGAGCTACAAATATTTTCTTCTTTCGATAATACAAGATTGGAATTTATTTTACAAAGGAACATCAATTTACACAACTGAACTTCATCACAAAGAGAACAGGGTATATTTGGTTTTGAACTATAGTCCTTTAATATAAAAATATCATTTATTTTCCATTTCATTTCATCCACAGTTTCTGAACCTCAACAGCCCAATTTAAGGAAGAACATGTTCTTAATGAATTTGAAATATATTTTTGCAGATTTTTGAAAGATCAATTGGTAGTAATCTCTTTTAATACCATTCTTTCTATCAAAGGATGGAATTATTTTTTGTCTAATGCTTCTTTTGCCCAAGTGATTCCTTGGATAGTGAGGAATTTTCTTAGCTGAAACCAATGGTTTATCTATTCCATGGAAAGAGCTATAGAAAATGCACAAGTTCTATTGCCACTGCTGGAAAGAATTGGGAATTTTATGTGTTAGTTGGCAAGAGTAACCACGGAAAACATTATAGGTGAACTTGGGTTTTTTTTTTCATATTAGGAGATTGTGAGTTCTATTCCTGCTTTAAGTACAAACCCAGCTGAATGACTGTGGGTCATTCACTCTCTTACTCAGTTCTAGAAAGAAGGTAATGGCAAACCACTTCTGAAATCTTGCCAAAACTAGAGAGTTATCAAGACTCAACACTGTCTTGGTGGCACAATAAAACAACAAATCTGCTTATTACAGAGCTTAGCTTTTGTGTTTCCTTTTAAAGGCTAGTAACTGAGTTTCTGAACAGTAAACCTGACACTTCACCTTTGATGACCATGCTGAATGTCTTCTCTCATTCTCCATTTCAATAATATCTTTCATTTAATGCTTTATGTTCCAGATTTTCAGAGAGTTCACTGTTTAATTACCTCCCAACTGGTTCAAAATCAAGCATTTTTTAAAAAATTTTAAAATTAGATTAGCTATTTTGATCATTGTCACAGCCGCATGTGTTATGGTTGCTCTATTACATGGGCATACACAAATTTTCTGTATCTTACCACTTTCTTCATTCTTTAAGGCAGCCTTATTACTATCTTGTTGTGCCCTGAATTTAGCACTTGGAAATTAGCTTGGAAAACTGGAGATGAGGTCTCTTACCGCTAAAACATACCAGTTCCGGAAAGCCTTTGTAAAATACATAAATTTACTGCTTTCTTTGTCTGAGAACATTTACATATAAAACTGGCTCTCTTGATTGCATTCCATTGATCTATCTTTCATAAATTACCTACTGTTTGTTTTTCCCACATATAAACAACCTAAGGATTCCTGGTGGCTTACAAGACAAAATATACAGTAATAAAAGTTCCAAGATGAATAAAAGAACAAAATTAAATTAAATTAACTAAACCAAACTTTAACCAGACATGGAATGAAGACCTCTGTAGAGTTCCTCCCAAACCAAGTAGGGTTACAACTGTATACCAGCCAAAGCTGGGAAGTTCCCCTCTCTATGACTTCCACATGTTTCTTTTTATCAGCATTTATGAGTCCAAAAGAAACACAAATAACAGATTTCCTCTTTAGAACTCCAAACAAACAGGAACTCTGTCTTGCTGGGATTTAGTTTAAACCTCCCAGCCTTGAGGCACTGGGATAAAATCTCAAATGGATCACCATTCTGACTGGGATACTGGAGTATCATGAGTATCATGAGCATATTAATGATATTGACCCTCAAACTTTGAATGACCTCTCTTGGTAGCTTCATATAAATGTTAAAAAAAGAGATGACGGAGAATCTCCCTACACCACAGCATCCCATACTCCTGCTTCAACACCACTGATTGGAACTATCTACTAAGGAAGAAAGTAGAACTGCTGCAACCTAGAGCTCCAGTCCCTGACTCCTGCAAACTATTTAAACAGATACTATATTCAATCATATCAAAGGCCCCTGAGATGTCTAAAAGGACCAGGATGGATTTCCTTCATCCAGGATCTGATAAAAAGTCAGCCACTCATTCTCCATTCCATTCTGAACCTCCTTTCCAATGCCATGAAATCAAGAAATTGCTGATGAAGGAGAAGGATTAACCTGAAAGTAGCGATAGTTTTTGAGGAAAATAGGGGAGGAGGGATTCTGCCTACCAGGTATTCATCTGGCTAGTCCTTAAGTCTGGTCAGCTTCAGCAAATTAATTCGCTCGCCAGTTTTGAGATTGGGAATGGTGGGGCATAAGCTTCAGCACATTAGTTCGCTCTCTGGTTTTGAGGTTGGGATGGAGGGGGCTGTCCTTCTAAAGCACAACTGATTGTCGGAGGGAACAGCAATTAGAAAAGCAGGCAGAGCATAGAAGATCGCTTAGCTCTTGTTTGAGCTGAAAAACAGCTTTAAAAGCACAGCTGATCCTCAGAGGGAGCTCCAGTGACTAAAGCAGGCAAAGCGGGGAAGGGATAAGAGAAGGCAGCAGCTGTTCCGGGTAGACTTTTAGTGCAACGTGCAGAGGCCAAAAACACAAGTCATTGTGGGTGGCAATCTCTGCAGCCAGGAAGAGGACAAGTGGAGGCCAAAGGGTAGGGGCCGGCAGGTGGGCGGGGCTACATTTGGCATATAAGACGCACCCAAATTTTCAGCCTCTTTTAAGAGGGGGAAAAGTGTGTCTTATACTCTGAAAAATATGAGTAATTTCATTTCCAAGCCAAAAATACCTTGTTTTGCAATTTTCTAGGCGATGAGTTTCAATTGTTTTATTAATTTTTTAAAAATCTTTGCAAAACATTTTATCCAGCTTTTTTCAGGCATTCTTGAAACAATTCTTTCTTTGGTCTATCTACATCAAAAATGTTTGCCTTCACTAGATTCCCAGCTTGCACATCCCTAATGCAGAGAAATTGTGTTTTAGTTTTAGAAGTAGTTTTTATAGGAAAGAAATTATACGTCTGCCAAAAATTGCCCGAGATTCTCAGAAAACCCTTCAAGAAGAAAGTGGCAGCCATAAACACACCACCCTGAAATAGAGGCTCATGTTTGGATAGCAAATTTTCAGTGAAGGGGAATCCATTTATTTTTCTCTAAGAAAATTGTCAGAGCAAAAATCTCACCATACAAAAAAACCATACTGCCGCCATATAAAATTGGTGGTTGGAACAGAAATATTGGTAACCACTACAGAAATAAAATAATAATTTTTTCAGCCCATTGCCCTCAAAAATGTGTGCAAGAGATGAACAAAAATCATACAAATATCTACATAGCTAATAACACATTTCCATATAATACCAGCTTCAAAATCCTTACATTTGCAACTTCAACAACACAGAAATGTCCAGAATGTATTGTTTTTTACAAGACTTTTTTTCAGAAAGTACCTGATTACAGAAAACATTTACGTAGCAGTTACTATCAGAGTCAACTGATCATATAAAAAATAACAATATTCAGTTTTATGTTGCCGTACCCGTGCAGAAGGCGTTTTCAATTGTCTTTTTGTCTTATTATCTTCTGGACTCAGTAAAGGAGGTTGGCAGTATGTTCCAGGACCAGGTGTATCACTAATCGTAAATTGGAAACGCTTTTCCTTGTTTTGAGGACTTTTGCCTCCTTTAATAGTTTTCTGGAGTTAAAAAAAACAAAACAGGAAAATCATCCATGATGCAACAGTAATCACTGGTTATACTGTACTCTCTATGAACTTAACCAAGAATAAAAACATAGGTCCTATCATGTGGCTTACACAAATCAAACTCATCAAAGAAGAAAGAAGATTGTGTTGTTCAGAAATCATGCAACCCCACTGTTGCCATGACTTTTTAAATGAATACAATAGATTGGATTCACACAATGCAATAAATCAAAAACCAATCTCACAGGTTCCATCTACATAAAAGTTAAAATTATTAAATATTTTGCCTACATGCCTAACTAAAAATTGAGGGTTTTATCTCCTGATCGAAAAAGGAGCTTTTTCTTAGTGCTAAAAGATAAAAAATGGTCAGTAACTAGAAAATCATTCTCTCTTTCATGCACGCCATACCATATGTACTGATCAGGATCTTATCTGATCTATGTTCCCTTATTCAGTAGGAACCGGAAGATAAAGGACAATGCGTTCATCAATGCGTTTAGGAATAGCTTCTATACAAAGTCTATTTAATTCTCCCTCTGTCAGTTTTTTGAAGCTAATAAAAAATTCTGGTTATTAAAAAAATGTTTTTGCAATAGATACTGCAGCTGCTGTTTTTAATCCCAAGTGCTTTTAACACTGAAGCCTTGTACTTGTGAATTGGTTTGTGGCTAGTTCAGGACACTGAGTTTTATTTATTTAATATTTCTTCAATATCTATAGCCACCCAACTCAACCAAGTAACTCTGGGCAGCTTACAATTCTAATTCAAGGCAAAGGTTTTCCCTGTCCAGTTGTTTCTGATTTTGAGGAGGGGGGAGATGCTCATGTCCAGTTCTTAGGGAGCCAGTATTGTCTGAAAACATTTCTATGGTCATGTAGGCAGCATGATTATATGCCAATGGGCAGAGAATGCATTCTACAAAGTGGTACCTATTCATCTATTCACATTTGCATGCTTTTGAACTGCTAAGTGGACAGGAGCTGGGGGAAATAGGAAACTCACCTTGTGACATAGCGTTTGAGTCTCAAAATTGACAGTCTTTAATTGTCAGCCATAACAGTTATAATTATTACTTAGTAATTCTGCTACTTATTGTTATATGCATTATTTGTATTTGGTATTGTCTAATTGAATTTCTATTATCTACCTGTAGTTTCATAGTAATGATAAGCTTATAGTAAAGAATACAAAGATGTTTAAAATAAAGAGTTCCTAAGTTTTTACAGCCCAGCTATTTTTATAGTGCCATTTTAGTATGCAAACCGCTTGGCATTTAGTGCAGGCTGTTAAAAAGTCATACTTACAACATTGCACCAAGATATTCAATACCTAGTGAGAAAAAATAATTCTGATTTTGGATTTGTGCACTAATATTATTCTTTAAATTGGAGAAAGCAATCACATTTAAATCTGTTTTGTATACAACTTTAAACCTAAATATCCTCTGGTTCTAAATATTCATTAAGCAAAAATACAGCAACCAACAATTTCAAAATGGATCAATATTTAATAGATTTTAAAAGAAAAACAAGAAAATGTTATTCAAAACTTAAGAATAATTTTATTAACAATTATATTAAATTCTTTTTTCTACAAGAGAGTATAAACATTCTGTTTCTGTCTGTGTGTTTGTGTGTGTATTTTTGTCAGTAACTTCTGGGGAGCACATAGTGAATTTCATAGAGTTTTAATCGGCAACATTTTTCAGATGTGCTTTCTCTTTCCTGTCTTCCAAGGGCTGAGAGAGACTCTGGTGACTAATCCCAAGTCACCCAGCTGCTTTCTATGCCCAAGGCAGGACTAGAACCTGAGTTTTCCCTGCCTTGGTTTAAAATGAATGCCTTTGAGGTATTGCTTGCCAATAGAATATTTCAAAAATTATGCTGATACATGTTTCATAAATGCTAAATAATGCTTTGCAGTGAAGCTTTTAAAAATGAAAGATGAATCAAACAACTCCCATCTTCCCTTTATTATCTTGTGAATTAAAATAATAATATTCTGTTTAGATAAATAAATTATAAGACTGAATGTAACACGTTGCCAAATTGATTGAACTGTTGTCACTGAGGTATTTAAGTGAAAAGTTTAAGATTAGTAACTAAAACAAAACATTCAAAAAAAAATTAGCATGGATTTTATAGCCATAAGTTAGTGCAGTTCAAGAGTATAAAAAGTAAGATGATTCAGAGTGTAATAGATGTACATTCCTCTAAAGTTCTTGGCACTCCATTCTTTTACAAATTCTAATATCCATCACTGCATTTAGTCCAGTCGCCTAGTAATAGAGAAAAAAACTTTAGAATAATTTGGCAATTGTTTTAGAAAGGAGTGAGAAATTGAAAGTAGAAAATAAAATAATTTTACAACTCCACTAATTGTTTGTGTTTAGAACTGTCACTCCAAACAAATCACTAATTTAGAACAGAAATAGAAAAACTGGATTAAAAATATTTTTGAAGAAATGTAAGTTTTTATCTATATCATAAATCCATTCACTATTCCTTGGTATCTTATATCTTTTATATCAGGTTTATTGATATAGCTCTACCTGTATTTTATGAATCTCATAGGTTCCTGGCCCCGGAAGATCATCCTCATCATTTTGAGAAATAACTTCAAGCCCACGACTTGCCAGGGAAAGAAATGGAGCATAGCCACCTGAAGAGAAAACAAGTCATATATACATTTTAAAGATTTTTCCCGTTTTTTTATTCAGCTGTGAATAATATTAATATGAAGGAGACCTCCCTTCCCCCCTCCCCCCCCCCCGCCAAGTTCTGCTATGCTGCCTCATGTGGTAAGGGAATGCTCCTGGGAGGGATGAGCGAATAATGTATGCCAAGATTATATAATGTCAGAAGGGTCATGATGAGCCCCGGTGGCACAATGGTTAGAGTGCAGTACTGCAGGCTACTTCTGCTGCCTGCAATTTGGAAATTCAAATCTCACCAGGCTCAAGGCTGACTCAGCCTTCCATGTAAAATGAGGACCCAAATTGTCGGGGGTAATAGGCTGACTCTGTAAACTGCTTAGAGAGGGCGGTAAAGCACTGTAAAACAGTATATAAGTCTAAGTGCTATTGCTATCGCCCAAGGTGTGAAGGTCATCCCAGCTGCTCAACAAAGCAAGGAGGTTCTTTCTGAGCAGCAGAAATATGTGAAGATAATGGAAGCACAATGTCATTTTGGTGACAATATAAAAAAAAAATCATTTCATACAGGATAGGGGAAAGCAGCATCAAACCACACCTGCATTTTATTAAGAAAACCTAATGAACAGATTGATGATATAATGATGGATGGTGGCCCCTCAGGCTGGATGGGAATCTCATGCCCCCTAAGATGTTATTGAGGATAAAGAGCTGAGGATCTTTCAGAGCGCTAATTCTAAGGGGAAAGCTACAGGGAGAAAATGGAACATAAGAAGCACACCTTGTGAACTGCACTGGGTTCCAATGTTCCAGGTATAATTCAGGCTAGTGATTATGATCCATAAAGCCCTACATGACTTTCTCCAAGACAGGATGAATCATCCTCTCCCTTAAGGATGTCAATACGATAGTAAGGATGCAAGCAAAGGTCAGCTTCCCTGACCACTTTCATGATCCAGGAGGATACCAGGTTTAATAACAGACTGTCAACCTGATTGCACAAAGAACCCTGTCTACCTCCTCGAGGCACACTGGTTCAAACTCATTCCAGATTGTATCACAAGACTGGGCCCAAGGCACCAGGTTGGATCTGAGCAAATTTATCCACCAGATTCCCAGAATATTCTTCAGAGCAGACCTTGGGACACAGCCGGGACAGGGTCATCCAAAACTAGGGAATTGGACACAATCATGGTGGAGAAATATTGAAGTTGTGCTGTTCTTATCACCATGGGCAATAATTCGCTACAATGGAGGAAGCCTTCATTTCCTGAAACTACTCAGTAGATCAATGTGCACCTTGAGATCAGCACACTGATACTGCATAGAGGTGATATGGCCCAAGATCCCAGTCTCCCATCAATCCAAACAGCAGGTAAGACCTTAGCCAAATTGCCTGCTTGATTCTCAGGATAACCTCAGGCTGTCTCTGAGATCTCACTGGATCCATCGATCTCTTGAGGAGGGCCGATCAGACAGACTATCTTCCTGCAGAAAGGCGTGATGCCAGTGAAAATAAAGGCAAGTGTGAACGGCATCAATCACAGCAATGGACTGATGTTAATGTTTCGAATCATATTGAAACTGCCTCAAAACAAAAGCCAGACCTAATATGTAACCACCATTATGTGCTGTGCCTCCAATAATAAGGGGAATATTCACAGACCTTCCAAGCATTATTGATAAAACATGCTATATACAATGGTAGACATTTCATTATATTTTCCTTTGACTTTCAGATTTAATATATACTTAGATATTAAGATACATCTCATGCCCTTTCAAATGTTGTTGAACTTATTGTTCAACCCATTATCTTTCACAACGGGCACAGCAAAATGGCCATGTTAAAAATTCTATCCACCAGTCTGTGATCTATCAGAAACCTATACAAGCATAAATTGCTCTATTATTGTTAGTCTCAATTTTGCCTCCATAATTAGGCTGGAGAATGATGTTCTCTTTATGTAGAATTTGATTGGCATGAAAATCATTGAATAAGATTATAATGAAAGATTATAATTTAAAAAGAAAAATGAACTGTTGGGTACAATATTTGCAGTACCTGATTCTGTTGTTACATCCTCAAACCCCCATAACTTTAACCTTCAACTGTCTACTGTTGACCTCACCCCATTCCTAAGAGGTCTGTAAGGGGAGTGCATAAGCGCACCAGCGTGCCTAAGGCCCCTGTCCTACTGTGCCCATTTATTTGTCCCCATTTCCTCTGTTCTTATTCATGTTTATTCTTACTCCTGTTATCTTGTACATGAGTGACAAACTAAATAAATAAATAAAAATAAAATAAATTGCAATCGTAAGTCACGGACTACCTGTATATCCCAGCCAGGAAATTCTGGGACTTGAAATCCAAGCTTTTAAAGTTGCCAAGTTTGAGAAACACTGCTCTAAATTCATGGCAGGTGTAGTGGAAATTACTCCCCAGTCTAAAGATCCAAAAAACCCTTTATCTGAAAATTAAGGTCTGGGCACATTTTAGTGCAGAAATCTTGAAACTTGGCAACTTTAAGACTTGTGGACTTCAACTCCCAGGAACCCCTTTGTCTAAAAGTTAAGGACTGGGCAGATTTTAGTGCAGAAGTCTTGAAACTTAGCAACTTTAAAACTTGTGGACTTCAACTCCCAGAATTCTGGGAGTTGAAGTCCACAAGTCTTAAAGTTGCCAAGTTTGGGGACCCCCGTTTTAGTGAATAGCTACTGTCGTTTGGGAACAGACGTCGCGTTGCTGGCCTTTAAAGCTCCCAAGGCCAGGTTGATGGTAGCAAAGCCCACTCCTCTTCAGCCATCATCCCACCCACCCTCCACGGCTACACTACACAATTGCCATGTTATTAGAGAGACGCGCGGAGGGGCGGGAGGGAAGGGCAAGGCTCGTTTCCCCGCCTTCCCGCCGCTCACCTCGGATCTGCCTGTTCTGGGAAGGCAAGTCGTAGCAGCCGGGGCCCAGGTGGGGGCTCGTGCAGCCCACCGTCAGAGGGAAGGAGCGGGGACTCCGGTCATACATGCTGCCGGCTCGCGGGTGGCAGGCGCAGCCGTCGCCATGGCTACCGCGCGCCCGACGTGCCGCCGGGCCACCAGGCCGAAAACGAGCCCCGCCCCCTCGAGACGGTTAGTTTCGCCCCCCCTCCTCCCCCCTCCCCGGTCAGGGCTTCCTCGCTCGGAAAGGCCCGCTGCCCGCCGGCTGCCTTCGCGCTCCTTTTTTTGTGGGGAGATTAGTCGACGGTGACAGGCGGCCTCTCACGTCGCCCTAGCTCATAGATGCTGCTGGAAGCTTACCGTCTTACTAACAAAGGCCTCGTCTTGCAACAAATCCTTCGGTGACCGTTCGCAGTGACAACGGCGCCGAAAGAAAGGGGACTCGTGACTATTTTTTCACCGTGGCAGCGTCCCCGTGATTTAGTAAACAGTAACATAGTCGGAAGGGACCTTGGAGGTCATCTAGTCCAACCCCCTGCTCACACAGGAGACCTGTACTAGGGATTCGAACCACCAAACGACAAGCTCAGCGTTTGAGCCACTGAGCCACCTAGTCAGGCAATGGTTACATTTGGATGTTTGACAACTGGTATGTATTTTTAAGGTGGTTGTGGTCGTGTGATCACTTTTGCCAACCTTCTGATAGGCAGAGTCAATGGGGAAGCCAGATTCCCTTAGCCATGTTACCGATTTACGATGATTTTCACACTTATGACCATGGCAGCATCCTCATGGTCACATAATTTATATTTGCATGTTTGATACCTGGTTCGTATTTATGACGGTTGCAGTGTCCTGGGGTGATGTGATCACCTTTTGCTCCCTTCTGACAGGCAGAGTCAATGAAGAAGCCAAATTCACTAAGCAATGTTACTGACCTATGACTACTATTCACACTTATGACTATTTTTCACACTTATGACCGTGGCAGCATCCTCAATGGTCAGGTGATTTACATTCAGATGTCTGACAACTGGTTTGTATTTTTATGACGGTTGCAGTGTCCTGGAGTCACGCAATCACCTTTTGCACCCTTCTGACAGGCAGAGAAGCAAGATTCACTTAACAGTGATGTTCCCCGACTTAACTGCAATGATTCACTTAACAAATGTGGTAAGAAAAGTCGTAAAATGGGGGGGGGGGGAATTCAGTTAACAAATTTCTCCCTTAGAAACATAAATTTTGGGATCAAATGTGGTCGTAAATCGAGGACTACCTATATCCTATGATTGTTGTGCCGTGAGAGTAATGTCTATTGGCCTTTGGCTATTTCCCAGCTGCTGCAGTCGAGGGTTTAAGAAGTCATATCCTGCGACTGCTAGATCTTGCCAGTGACAGTTTGCATTTGTAGTCTCACATCCTTAGTGAATTAGTGACCCTAGTCAACATTGGGCCATCAGCCAGAAGCATTCTAGTTAACAATTCACTTTGGGGTTAGAATGGTCCTGCTCTTGGCTCAGAATAGTTTAGTTTCCTAGGTTCAAACAATATGTTGGGCTTAGAAATCACTGAGTGAGCACAATCCCTGTAAACCAGGGGTGTCCAAACTTGGCAACTTTAAGACTTGTGGACTTCAACTCCCAGAATTCCCCAGCCAGCTGGCTGGGGAATTCTGGGAGTTGAAGTCCACAAGTCTTAAAGTTGCCAAGTTTGGACACCCCTGCTGTAAACAGATATACTGGCATTGCATGCAGTTTGGCCATAAATTCAGCTTACCTTTTATTAATTTTGCATTCAAATTTTTATGTAATCAATTTAAATTTTATTTTAACAAATACATTTATAAATAAATTTTATAAATAAATACATACATTTCAATAAAACCATACACTTGTTTATTTAGAACTAAATCTCTCAGAATTTAATGGAGGGGTTGCCAACAGAGAGAGTTCACTGTTCCTCAGATACCCGGGTGTGAGTCCCTTGGTGTGAAATGGGGTCCAGGGAGGCAGTGGGGCTTGCTGATTGTATACTTGGCTCCTCGCTATGCATCAGCAGCCCTGCCCGAGCTCCTCGAGCTGATCTCGGAAACGGCAGTTGAGACCCCCAAGCTTCTGGTTATGGGGGATTTCAACTTGCCGTCGACGGGAGAGGCTTCTGAGGTGGCTCGGGAGTTCATGGCCTCCATGACGGCCATGGACCTGACCCAATTAGTTCAGGACCCCACTCACGAAGGTGGTCACACACTGGACCTTGTTTTCATATCTGAGCAGTGGACGAGTGATCTGGGAATGGGGGATTTAGTCATCACGCCCCTGTCATGGTCTGATCACTCATCTCTCTGGCTGAACTTCCCTGGCGCTACCTCCCACCGCGAGGAGGCGGAACCAGACTGTCTAAGCTGGTACCGCCCCAGGCACCTGATGGAACCGGATAGATTACAGACGGAGCTTGGGCCAATACCTATAGCCCCGACCCGCTCCCGGTCGGAGGACCTAGCGGCCGCCTGGAATAGGGCGGCGGCTGGGGCCTTGGACCGGGTTGCGCCTTTGCGACGTCTCCTGCGGCAGCGATCCACCCGGGCTCCTTGGTTTACCGAGGAGCTGAGGGTGATGAAACGCCACAGGAGACGTCTAGAGAGCAGGTGGAGGTCCTCACGCTCCGAATCTGATCGAGCACAGGTAAGAGCCTACTTGCGGACTTACCTTGTGGCATTAAGGGCGGCCAAACGTAGACATTGTGCCGCCCTTATTGCGTCCGCCGATAACCGCCCTGCCGCCCTGTTTCGGGTGACCCGCTCCCTCCTATCACAGAGGACGCGGGGGGCACCCCTGCAGGGAAGAGCAGAGGAGTTTGGGGAATATCTGCAGGACAAAGCCGGAGCGGATGGGCCCCCTTCAGTGGACCGGACAAGCCGTCAACAGCGAGCCTTGTGAGACCACTCTGGGAGGAGTTTGACTCTGTTGCCCCCGAGGATTTGGACAGGTTACGTGGACGGCTGCGACCCACCACATGTTCAATGGACCCGTGTCCCTCCTGGCTGGTACTGGCATCCTGGGAGACGACACGAGGCTGGCTTCTGGGCCTGGTGAACGCTTCGTTGGGTGAGGGATCCTTGCCAACTGCCTTGAAAGAGGCGGTGGTGAGGCCCCTGCTCAAGAAGCCTTCACTGGACCCAACGGAACTAGCTAATTACCGTCCAGTCTCCAACCTTCCCTTTTTGGCGAAGGTTGTTGAGAATGTGGTGGCGCAGCAATTTCCGCAACACCTCGACGAATCCGAATATCTAGACTCACGCCAGTCCGGTTTCCGACCCGGGCACAGCACGGAGACAGCCTTGGTCGCGTTGGTTGATGATCTCTGGAGGGCCAGAGATAGAGGTTGTTCCTCTATCCTGGTCCTATTAGACCTCTCAGCGGCTTTTGATACCATCGACCATGGTATCCTATTGCGCCGGCTGGGGGGGATGGGAGTCGGAGGCACCGTTCTACGGTGGTTCGGCTCCTACCTCTCTGATCGGACGCAATGTGTGTTGACAGGGGGGCCGAGGTCGACCCTGAGGCCACTCTCTTGTGGGGTGCCGCTGGGGTCAGTCCTCTCGCCCCTCCTGTTCAACGCATATGTGAAGCCGCTGGGGGAGATCATCCGTGGTTTTGGGGTTGAATACCATCTGTACGCTGATGATACGCAGCTGTACATCTCAACCCCAAACCACCCCAACGAGGCTGTCGAAGTGATGTCCCGGTGTTTGGAAGCCGTCGGGGTCTGGATGGGGGACAACAGACTCAAACTCAACCCCTCCAAGACTGAGTGGCTGTGGCTACCGGCACCCCGGTTCAGCCAGCTAACTCCATCGCTGGCCATAGGGGGTGAACAACTCCCCCCTGTGGAGCGGGCGTGCAATTTGGGCGTCCTCCTAGATGCCCGGCTGACTATGGATGACCATGTGGCAGCCGTGGCAAGGGGGGCGTTCCACCAGGTTCGCCTGGTGCGTCAATTGCGCCCCCTACTGGACCGGGATGCCCTACGCACGGTCACTCATGCGCTGGTGACGTCTCGCCTGGACTACTGCAATGCCCTCTACATGGGGCTTCCCTTGGGACGCATCCGAAGACTACAGCTAGTCCAGAACGCAGCCGCGCGGGTGATTATGGGGAGCTCAAGATACTCCCACGTGACACCTTTCCTGCGCGAGCTGCACTGGCTACCTGTGGTTTTTCGGGTGCGTTTCAAGGTATTGATTACCATCTTTAAAGCGCTCCATGGCACAGGACCCAGTTACCTGCGGGATCGTATCCTCCCGCACACATCCCTACGACCAATCCGCTCTCACAGGGAGGGACTACTACTGGTGCCGTCCACTAGGCAGTGCCAGCGGGCGACGCCTAGGGGTAGGACCTTCTCTGTGATGGGCCCAACCCTCTGGAATGACCTCCCCCCCGACATTAGAACTACCACTGACTTCCGTTCCTTCCGTCAAAAATTAAAGACTCACCTGTTTCGATTAGCTGGCCTGGCACATTCTTAGTTTTTACCTCTTGGTGGATATATTTTAATGGGTAATTTTGGGTAATTTTTTAACTCCTGGGCTATTAGAGCTTTTAATGTACTATATTTATTATTCTATATACAGTCTTGCAACCTCCTCCACCTACGTATTTAATTATTTAACTGTTTTATGTATGTATTTTATAACGCATTTTAATGACTGTACACCGCCCCGAGTCCCTTTTGGGAGAGGGGGCGGTCTATAAATACGAATAATAAATAAAATAAATGTCTTTAGGATTACAGCTGCAGTTTCTTTGTTTTGATTTAAAATTTAAACTTCTAGTACTCAGTTATGACTCCACTTCAAGAGGAATAGGTCCATACTTTTCTTTAAATCTGGGCTGTTGGAGGGGTGGGGAAAGACAGCTTTAACCTTCAGCATTTACTTTAAAAGCATATTTGCACAACTAAGCTGTGAAATGTTAAATTAAAAGCACGTTTTGGTGCACCTTTTCT
Source organism: Natrix helvetica (assembly GCF_964273705.1). Taxonomy (NCBI): domain Eukaryota; kingdom Metazoa; phylum Chordata; class Lepidosauria; order Squamata; family Natricidae; genus Natrix; species Natrix helvetica. The sequence goes on from NC_138558.1 coordinate 20,079,149, forward strand.
TTCCACTGCCTCTCAAGAAAAGCATCCAGCATTAGATATCTTTTATTTAGTTTCCTATAGTCTACCCGGAAACTAATTTATATGCATACTTCACTTTCTCCTTCTCACTTATTTTATTGTCATCCTGGGGAAGGGATCGGTACTGAACCAGTGAGTTTAATGGTCAAGCCGAGTTTTGAAAACAGGTCTCCCACAGACATTATAACCACAATGCCATGCTGATTCTCTCACTGGTAATTAAATAGCAATCTTCAAAATAAGATTAGCCTTCATAAAAGCAATAGGAAGATTGCCGGCTAGCTGCCTTTAGGGTCACTATTGAAAAAAAATCCACCATCTATTTAATGTCACTTTTTAATATAATGGGGAAAAATTACTTCATTTAATATTATGAGCACAGTGGTAGGTGGTATCTATTCCTATTGTTTTCAATCAATACTTAGAGCAATTAATTCTTCCCTGTTTCTTTGCAGTAATAGTAGGGTGCCTATGATATAGTTTAATATCTGAAGCCATAATTTAAAATGTTTTAAATACATATGAAATGATAGGGGGGGGGGGATGTAAATCATTACACAGTGTGGCAAGAATGGACGCAAATATGAATTAAATGAAGTCTGAGCCTGCTTTTAATTAAGTCTTGGGGTTATTGTTGTTTTTAGTTCTATGACTTGAATTCATACTGTTTATTTGGTTATCAACTAATCTTTCCTAAATTTCTGCTAATAAAACCAATAAATTTCCCGAAAAACACCTTGGCTTACCATAATTACCTCTGTGCTTGCATTCATAATTAAATAATCTATTTTACAACATGGCTTATTTTATGCTTGCATAACAAGACATTCAACGTTTGTCATCGTGAACTGCTTCAAAAGTCATTATGATCCAGATGGCTAATCCACTGGTGTCCATTTCTGCTCTACAAGAAAAACAGAAAACATATTAAGCTATTTTAATAAAATGGGGAACATTACCATGGAATCAGTCATTGCTTTCAAATTCTAAGCAGACTGATGAAGGATTTTAGATACCCAACAAATTATAAAGAGACAAAAATAGTTAATTCTAGAAATACAATAGCAAACTGACTGCCACGTCTCTTGCCTAAACTACTGTCTACCAGCCACAATGGCTGGATCACATGAGACACTAAGCCAAAATCAAACCATGCCATGGCATATGTATCTCACTTGACCACATTAGTAATATGTTTTATTTGATTTTAACTTAAAGTGTTCTGTGAAATTAGCTATTGATTGTTTATTATGGCATTTGGCTTACTATAATAGAAAACGATTACCAGTATTTATCAACCATGGTAAAATAAGCAATGACTTTGCATAAGATCTGAGTCATCTAGGTTTCACATACAATATTGTATTAAGTCATAATGTATTTTGATGTTTGGATTAACATTTTATAATAAATCTATTGCAAATAAATTGTTGTGGTTTGTAATGTATGGCTGTGTCTTGAAATCAGTGATCAGCATGTTCAGTTGTAACTGTCCTATTCATAGTACCGTAGACTACAGGGGAGAGCATTGAATAATTAAAGGCAGGAAATTTTTAAAAGGAAGAATTTACTTTTGTTTTCTTCTAATGCTCAAAATATGTAAAGGCTCTCCAATAAAGGCTACTTTAGATGTTCCAATTGAACGATCTATAATACAGATCTGTTACCATTACCAATTATTTTTAAGTCTCCGTTATTTCTGTGCTTTGTTGCTGTTTTTAACAAAGCTTGAAGTTCAAATATTATTGCAGATACACTGTTACATCGCAGTATCCCTTCCTTAATACCAGGATCTTATTGCTGGGCTGATTTTGTAATTTTCCTGACTATTTGGGGCTTTCAATTTCCCTTCCTAGGCAGAAAGGTTGTTCTGGGAAGGGTGAGGAATTCATGGCCTCTATGAAAGCAATCAACTTATCCCATGAAATTTCAAACCTGGCTCATACAATCAGCCATATATGTTATTTTCACCTCAGAGTTGTTAATGTACAATCTGAAGATGGAGAATGTTTTAAGGAGTCTTCTTTCTGGAATGATATCCCCTAATCCCTGAGATCCATGAAACTCCCACCTTGGTGAAGTTCTGAAAGTCTTTAAAATCTTGGCTACTTAGTTTTTGATGGAGTGCGCTTGTATATGGGATATAACTGTAAACCAGCAAGAGTTATTTTAGAGTGAGGCATTCTCCAAACCTAATCATCCTCACCATCATCCTTCGCCATAATCATCCTTTGGATTGAATGAAGCTGTTTGTCAATGATTATCTCTACAGGGTTCAAATGGCCAATTCTTAGTAACTCATGTACCCTGTGGCTGTTGGGGATTCTCCCGGCAACCTGGCAGGCAATTATGCCAAGTATTTAGTCAAGAACTAAAATTCAGAAGCAACCAGAGTGTTGGATATGATTGCCACTGACAGCCTTTGCAAGTTTGGCTGATGTGCCAGTTGCAGGCTTTCCAGAACAGGAGAGCATGGCAACAGTTACTTACACCTTATCGCTGCTAAGATAGACTACTGCAACAGGGCCACCTGTATACAGGGCTGCCTTTGAAGTTTAATTAGAAACTATACATGTTGCAAAATGTTGTGGCCCGCAGACTGACAGATGAGTGCTTAATCATGCATCATTTTGAGCACACTACATTATCTTCTAGTACTCTTCAAGTCCATTTCAAAGTGAACATTTTGACCCCGCTCCCTTTAAAATGGATTCCTTTGAATAAAATCAGCAACTAGAGATGCTTAAAGTACCTTTGAAACATTAATTTGGTGGAAGAGGCACTAAGAGATGTCTTTTTCTATTTGGAATAATCATCTCCAACCACTAATCCAGTTCTATAGTGCCTTTCCCAGCTTGTATTTAAGAAAGCTAGCAAAATGGTTTTGGTTCCAGAATAATTGACGTGCAACAGTTGTTGCCATTATTCAGATCTTCTGATATATTTTTGTTTGTTTTGTTTTATTGTGCTATGTGTTTATGTATTATATTGGAAACCTCCAGAAGCCATTTGAAGCATAGCCTATAAACACTATAAGTAAATATATGTATTAATTAAACTTTTGACATGGCACTCCCTAGGAATGGCCTGTGTGTGTGGATTATACACTATCTTGTGCCAGATAGGAATTCTTATAACAGTTGGTTCATTTTGAGTGATCTTCAAGGTTACTTGGATGGAAGACTACCATAAAATATGAAGATATTTTAAATATAAAAATATATAAATATAATATATTTATTATATTATAAATATAAAAAAATATAAAGTATATATATATATATATATATATATATATATATATATATATATATATATATATATATATATATATATATATATATATATATATATATATATATATATATATATATATATATATATATATATATATTGTGTGGTTGCAAAGAAAACTATATGAATATGTCATGAAGTCACTAGCAGTTGAGCTCAACTTCGAAGCTATTTCTTTTTATTCAGAATAGACCCTTTGCTGAGAAATGAGTTTTATCAAGGAAGGGCGAGTCTGCCCAGTACATCCATGGAGAGTAACTAGGAAAAAATTATTCTAATACAATATAGTTGTAATTATCTAGGCATGATTCAGTTAGGTCTTCCCAGTCTTACAACACCACCAAGAAAGTAGGAATGTTGCTGATAAATTATATCTGGGTATATTATGTCCAAACCTGAAATTGTTTCATTTGTAGTTAGGCCATCCAAATATTCTGAGCTTATGGTGGCTGCTTTTTTATTTGCTTCAAGCTTTGTACATTTGTTCATAATTGCTATAAAATCAATGGCAGATTTTGAAAATGTAAAGAAATGCCTGTTTCCAAGAGAAGTTCTGCACTTGTGAAAAATCACAGTATCATATTGACAATTGTGAATGAAGAGTAGGAGGCTCCAGTGACTCATTCTTTTGATTAAAAGGCAGTCTGCATAGTAAAAATGTATGAAGACCTCCACCTCTTCAGTGAAAGTCTATAGAATCTGACATTTAAAATGCCTACACTGGCTGCCTTTCCACTCAGAATACATTTGGCATATTTCTCTGCAGCTGAAAAGGATGCAAGCTTTTTATCCACTTCTCATTATTGCCTTTAACCAAAATTAACTCAAAATACAAATGAGTAAATCAGAACAGTGGTGGGTTCCGGGTGGTACAGCCCGGTATGGCTGTACTGGTGGCAGCTGGGAGCAGTGGCTACTGTACCGGAATGGTGGCTCATTGGGTTCACTCACCTGGCCACGTTCCTTGCCACATTTGAGGGAAACAGGCCAATTGTGCACGCGTGCACAGCGTATGGCACCTGCGTGACCTCCGATGAGCAGCTGGGGCGTTGCAGGCTGGTAATGTGCGCATGCGCACGCAGCACACGTGCCTGAGGTGGACACCCGGCCCCGTCACAGCATACCGGTTGCAACGGGATCCGGAAGCCACCACTGAATCAGAAGACATCTACATTCTAATCTGTTGGATGTGAATCATAAAATTAAATACAAACATGTAGAATCAACAGCACACTATTGGCTGTAGCAAAAGAATTTTTTTTCTCTTAGATTTTGGAGATAGTTTTTCTTCTCCTGCCATTGTCTCTTTAAATACCCATCTCTTCTTGAAGCTGCCTGATACAAATATACACTCTTGCTCTACTATTGAGGGGGGGTATTGAGGCAGTACCATACTGAAGTATGGTAGATAGCAGGAATATATATTTCTACTCACTAATGAAAGCATAAATAAAAGTTTTAGGAGGAAACTGATCTATCACCAATCATCAAGCAGATCACATTGGCCTTTGATCTATAAAGTGATCCAATTTAAGTTTAGGGAATTAGTAGATTCTCTGGAGGACGCCACTGCAACTGAATCTATGCACAATCATGAGCATGTCTCAGAAGTCAATTCCTTTCAGCTCCACTCAGTACTGTAATACATTACTTCTAGGTTAGATTAATAATAGATGAATATAATTTCACTGCAAATCAAAACCTTCCCTGAATAATCAGGAAAATTGGTTTGGTAATGACTTCGCTTAATGTTTTTTTTTTCCAGAATTATCATTTCCATTAAAGTAATCTTTGTGAGGGGAATATTCACAGACCTTCCAAGCATTATTGATAAAACACACTATATACAATGGTAGACACTTCATTATATCTTCCTTCGACTTTCAGATTTAATATATACTTAGGAAGATACATCACCTGCCCTTTCAAATGTTGTTGAACCTGTTAAACCCACTATCTTTCACTATGGGCGCAGCAAAATGGCCACGTTAAAAAGTTCTATCCTCCAATCTCCGATCTATCAGAAACCTATACGAGCATAAATTGCTCTATTATTGCTGGGCTCGATTTTGCCTCCATAATTAGGCTGGAGAATGATTTTCTCTTTACTGTTTTAATGTTGAACAAATTGAAGAAGTTATTGATGATTTCCCCTGAGTTTGCTTCATCTCCATTCAAGCATTAACTGTCAGGTAAAAAAAAAAAAAAAACCATCAGTTGCTCATCTCTGGTACGATGCAGATAAGCAAATATCCCTGGGAACTTTAGAACTATCAGGTTACCTGACAAACAGGATGCAAGTGTGCAGGAGATCATTTTTAATTTATTTTAAAATATTTATTAAATTTGCATGCTACCCATCTCACCGTCACATTGACTTTGGACACCTTACAACGTGATAAAACAATATTGTAAAATATCAAACACAATAAATGCAGAGAATTAGCTACAATATGGAACTATAAAATGAGGTGGACGTGGGATTTTTGATTGAATCCACTAACCACTTCCAGAATGGCACATGCCAATCTAAGGCCACGGGCCAATTGGCAGGAGTCAGGTTTTAAGGCCCTTTCAGAAGGTCAAGATGATGGTGGCAGAACTTACCTCCAGGAGTTCAATGTGCCAAAGGGAGGGAGGGATAGCAGAAAAGGCTCTTCTCCTGGACCCTGCCAGCTGGATTTCCTTGGCTGACAGGGGCCACAGCATGCCCTTCTACTAGCACAAGGGGGGCAGGTCAATCCCATTGGGGTGAGATCAGTGGTGGGGTTCAAATAATTTAACAACCGGTTCTCTGCCCAAATGATTGGCTGGGTGGGAGTGGGAGGGTATTTGTGGTTCAGAAGAAGTGCTGTGACAACAATTTAGTAGTGCTGCTTCTGTGGCTGCACAGCAGTGGGTTGTAGTGGGGTGAATGCCCCTTTTGACTCCGCCTCCACCTGAGGAACTATTCTTTCTCCAGAAGCCAAATACTTCAATCTTTTGGTTCTTCTCACATCCTTTCTGCTGAACCAAGTGGCTAGTTTACTTTCCTCATCTTGACATGCTATAGAACAAGTGTCAAACTCCGTTTCATTAAGGGCCACATCAGGGCTGTGATTGACCTTGGCGGGGGGGGCAACAGGTTGGGTGTGGCCAACTGGGGGGATGACGTCACTTGCCAAACTGTTAGCATGTTTCCTCTTCAGACTGGGTAGACCAGGATAGCCCCACAGGCCTTGAGTTTGACACCCCTGCTATAGGAAGTTAATGTGCCAAAATTAAGAGCTGCTTGTTTCTATTTTTGATATTCCTCCACTATCTAGTTATGGAAGCACCGGCTGAAACGAAAAAAGAAAGCAGCGTGCAAAGCAGACTGTAGCGAGAAGAACAACATCAGCAGATACGTGGCCTGCATCATCATCTAGATTTATCACAATTCTTTTTGGGAAAGATTGTATGTATTTTTATTTGTAGGTATGTTTTGTCCAAATTACTGTATCATTCTACATAATTCGGGCTAGAAATAACGGCTCTTGGGTTGCAGCTAAATTTTGTCTTAATAAAAAAAATTTCCTGACAATGAGATCTGTGCAGTAGTAGAATAGTCTACCTACAGCTCTAAGTTCCCCATCTCTGGAGGTTTTTAAGGAGACACTATTCTTGAGGATAGTTTGGTTGGATTTTCTGCATACTGCAGAGGGTTGGGCTAGATCAAGGGTGTCAAACTCGCATTGTCAAAGCGTCATCACATGACATATCGCAACTTTTTCCCCCTTCGCTAAACCGGGCATGGGTGTGGCCAGCACATTATGCATCTGGCCCACAGCCATGAGTTTGACCACCCCTGGACTAGATGATTCTAGAGACTTTTTCCAATTCCATAATTCTATGGTGTTGTCTTGGTACATCTAATACTGGAAGCTGCTGGATTTCTGGCTCCAACAAAGCTGTAAAAAATCTACTCTTCTCTCTCCTTTTTTTTTTCCTAAGTGGAGCAATGAAATGTTCTGTTGGAAGCTCTGAAAGAAAGGCTCTTCATTTTGAAAGCTCGCCTAGAGAGACTATATCACACAGATATACAACTTTAAAGCAAGCTAGGAAGACTTCATCTTTGAGAACAGATTATGGAACACAATAGCACTAATTCACACATGAAAAGAAATGACTCATCCATTGCTCAGAGTTATCTAAATGCAGGCAGACAAAAACCGAAGTCATAACATTCATGTGTGGTTTGAAAAACTAAAAAATAAGGTCTTTTGTATTCATGTGGCAGTTCATAACCTTAATTATATTTCCCAGGCTTCTTGATGAGATATTGTTCCTTGAAACGGTCTTAATTAGGAAAGGTGGGTCCCGTCCCCCCATTCTTACAGTTCTCAAGGATTGCACAGGGGTTTTATTATTATAATTTTAAATCTTGTAGATTCTTCTTTCAAGAAGGGATAGCTGTTCATTAAAAACTAAATATTGCATATAATTCTCACAAACCTTTCCAAAATTTGTGTATCTTCAACGGGGCCCTGATAATCTAATACTGGTATTTTCACAGCACATTAGTCTCTAGCCATCATATTTGGACAGATTTAAAATACTCATTTTAAAGAATCAGTAGGGTACAATTGTTAAAGTGTTAGCCTACAACTAGAAATACTAGTTTGTCCATCATAGAAGCTCTTACTAGTTGATTGAAGGTCATTCACCAGTCCAGCCTATCTCATCAAACCAAATTAATGTGAGGGCCAGTAGAAGATGTGGACTATGAATATTATCTTAAACTCTTGCAACGTAAAATGGTGTATAAATCGGGGAGGGGGTGAGGAATAGTTTTATCTTCAAGTACAATGGCTTGTAAATTAACTTTCTTGTTAATCACATTTTGAATATTTGTGATATAATGAAAATATTGGTATCATGGACTACAGTTATCAAAGAAGCACATAGAGAAATTTTTGGAATGACTATTCAAAATTGTCATTCTTATCCATATACTACCTCTCGTTTATGGAGGAGGGATACCTCGTATATGAGTATCATCTAGTTTAGAACCACCTGATAGTAGTATGTATATACTTGTGTAACCCAATATTACAATTTTGTTAGAAGAGCCATATTTCTCTTACATGAATTTATGTGTATATAAATTATGATTTAAATGACTGATAATGTGGGGTCAAGTCTATGTCAACACTTTGTGACCACCTAGATAAAATTATGATTATCTAAACTGAAAAACATATATGTCCTGTTTCATTTTTTAAATGGGGATTGGTCAGAATTGCTTTTAAAAACCTTGGTATAAATCAATGGATTCTTAAACTGCATATGGAATATGGAATATATATGACAACTTGGATGTATATATGTGTGTTTCAGGATTATTTTTGTAATATAGTCTGCCATCTTGCATTTAAATTGAACATCTCCCCAATGCATCTTTAAACTGATTCATTCATAGATGTATGATCCAGGATTGCTGATACTGGGTTTGATTACCACTGTCACTATTGGGTCCCTGTCAGGGGTGGATTCCTGCCGGCATTACTACCGGTTCGGTGCCTGAAAAAGTTTGCCGGTTCACCATATGTTCGCCATCATGGGCCTGTTCACATTTTTGCTGTCTGCTTTTTATTAAATTCAGGTTGACTACTGCTTTGAATTTTTTTTGCTGTTCTCCTTTTCAGAAATTTGATATCAAGAGTACAACAGAGTCCAAAATGGTCAAAAACATCTACCATATTTTTCGGAGTATAAGACGCACCTTTTCCCTTCAAAAACAGAGTGTGAAAATCTGGGTGGATCTTATACACTGAATACAGCATTTTTTTGCCTCCCTAAACCCCACCCCTTCAACAAAATGGCCGTGCATAGCTTTTAGACAGCTTTCAGAGAGCTCCTGGGGGCTGGGGAGGGCAGAAATGAGCAGAAAGTGGGCCATTTTTTGCTCAATTTTGCCTCCCCAGCCTCCAGGAACACTCTATAAGCTTCCTAAAGGCTATCCATGCCCTTTTTATGACAAAAAATGGGCCTGTTTTTGCGAAAAATGAGCCATTTTTTGCTTATTTCCCCCCACCCCATCAGGAGCATTCTACAAGCTTCCTAAGGGCTATTCATATCCTTTTTTTTTTTACAAAAAACGGGCCCATTTTTGCGAAAAACGGGCCATTTTTGGGAGATTTGCAGAGTGCAAAAACTTTTTTTTTTAATTTGCCTCTTCAAAACTTTGATGTGCCTTATACTTCAGTGTGTCTTATACTCTGAAAAATAAAGTAATTTTCACAATCTTGAACTTTAGGAGGCCAATTTTCACAGCCATTGAAGAAGACCTAAATCCATAAATACAGATTGCAGCCAAGAGGGAAGAGTTTTGGCTCTTTCTTGCCATCCTGTGGACATCCAAATTTTTGCAGCTCATCCAAATTTTTGCAGATACTTTGTTTCTACTCTAGGTATACAACACAGAGCTTTTATAGTTATAGTTATGAATATGGAGTCCTCACCATGGTACTTGGAAAAGAGGTCATCCTGTCTGCTGTTTGCTGTTTACTAATACTTGTAACATTTTATTTGTAAAAGGCTCTGGGAATTACATAATTCTTGTAATACATGGATTTTACATATTTCATAGAAGTCACCTGGGGCAACAAACACAGAAAGATTGCATATCCAAACAAACAATAAATAACCATGACAAAGTACTCAAAACATTTTAAATAGCAGATATCAACCACAATGACAACTTAGGATTCTTTTTAAGGAAAAAAATGATTTTTGAGCAAGAAGTAGTGGCCTGTTTTACAGATACAGCTAAATTATTTACATATCACATTAAGCCAAAAACAATCTATACTATGGCTTAGCATGAAGAATGAAGGAAGCCATTATTTACAAACATCCTTTTAAGAAGATATTAATATCTTCTGAAGATGCTGGCATTTGACTCGTGCTAAGGACTACTGTGATTTTTCTAAGTTACTACCTGATGTCGGACACCAGCGAACACTTAATTTGAAAATCTTTTCTCTTTAAATTCAAGGAAACAACCATATATTTATCATGTAGAGCGGCTTTGAAATTTAGGCATGAGCACTATTAAACTTGATCTAATTACAAACAATGCAATAGCAGAGTTGGAAGGGACCTTGGAGGTCTTCTAGTCCAACCCCCTGCCTAGGTAGGAAAATACTATTTCAGACAAATGGCTATCCAACATCTTCTTAAAGACTTCCAATCTTGGGGCATTCACAACTTCTGGAGGCAAGCCGTTTCACTGATTAATTGTTCTATCTGTCAGGAAATTTCTCCTCAGTTCTAAGTTGCTTCTCTCCTTGATTAGTTTCCACCCATTGCTTCTTGTTCTACCCTCAGGTGCCTTGGAGAATAGTTTGGCTCCCTCTTCTTTGTGGCAACCCTGAGATAATTGGAACACTGCTATCATGTCTCCCCTAATCCTTCTTTTCATTAAACTAGACATACCCAGTTCCTGCAACAGTTCCTCATATGTTTTAGCCTCCAGTCCCCTAATCATCTTTGTTGCTCTTCTCTGCACTCTTTCTAGAGTCTCCACATCTTTTTTACATTGTGGCGACCAAAACTTAAATTATTCAAATGCATTCAGACTGTGGTGCTCTAGGAAGGATTCAGAAATGAGAATGCAAGAAAGCAATGTTCCATGGCTCCAGGGAAGTACATGGATACATCAGTTTTGATGAAACTAAGCTGGTTCAATCCGTACAGCTATATATTCTCCCTGGCTGGACGTTTTTCTAATCAATCTGAAAAAAGACATGTAGTTGGGCCTACTGCAGACAGTGGCAAATTCATCTTCAGTGAGAATGTAGTCCTGTCTGCATTCAAGGAGAGGGTGATCTATTCCATCTTCAAGAAACATTGCTTCATCCAGTATATGGTAAAAAATTTTGTCCTTGGGAGAAATACTTGCAGCTTCAGAAGGTCCTGGAGGAAGCAAATTATCTGGACTCCTTTCAGTGTAGTTTTCAACCTGGATATAGTAAATGGCATTACCTCCACTTGTAAGTAATTCTTATTATTTCTGACAGGATTGGAATAGTGATAGTATTCCTATTTTGTTCCTCCTTTATCTCTAAGTGACTTTTGATACTACCAAATGTTTAGATTGGCACATCCTTTTTCACTAATGCTATAGTGTGAATGAATGCCATTCACTAAATGGTCAGCTGAGGAATTATTAGTCCATGACAAGCCCAAACTCCAAACTGAAATACAGCATGATCACCTAGGATGATCCTAGCGACTTTTATGGCAGAAATGGATGTGTGTATGTGTGAACTATAATGTATAAATAGTTATAAAATATCATCTTTAGTATATTAACATATGCAGACACAAATGCAAATTTGAAGTGGAATGCAGACAAATTAATCAAGGCACACAATAGGTGTATGAGTCAGTTTAATTAGATTAATGTTAAAATAACTTTACAATTTGATTATGCGGGATGCATCCTGCAAATAGTAAAAATCATGACCTCTGCTCATATTTCTCCAGAGAATGGTCTAAAACAGGGGTCCTCAAACTTTTTGAACACAGTCCCTCACACTGTTAGGGGGGGGGTAGGTGGTCATGTGATGGGGTGGTCGTGGCCAACTTGATTGATCTCATACTTGATGTGTGGAAAAAACAAAGGCAATTGAAAAAGAGGTGCTATCATTGATAATGCAAAAACATAAATTTACAAGAACTCAAGCCCTTACTGACAGATCCCTTTTGAAATGATATTCTTTGGGGCATAAAGAGTCAAAAGTATTTGAATAACTGAATAACAGCTCCAGGCTAAGGGTTAGACGTTGACAGCTGGTTCAGAGTGATGTTGATTTAGATTAGAAAATTCAGAATATCTCAAATACCTCTCTTCAGAATGCTTTTCTATTTCTCTGTTGTCTACCTATTAGGTGAATATTGGAATACCAGCTTCTAAACATCTTGCTACCACTTCGTTACCTTGAATTAATTTCCCCAGCTTGCTGCCATATATGTTAGCCCCGAGTAGATGCCAAAAAAGATTTATCTAATAGTAACAGATCGCATGATCTCTAGACACTGCGCCCATCATATATATGAGCCAGTTGCCAAGCGTCTGAATTTTGATCACGTGACCAAGGGGATGCTGCAAAAGTCGTAAGTGTGAAAACCAGTTTTAACTCCCTTTGTTTTCACTGTCCTTATAACTTTGAATGGTCAGTAAATGAACTGTGGTAAGTCGAGGAGTACCTATGCATTCAGAGGAAAAATTAAATGAATGTATGGAATCTTCACAGATTCTTTAAAAGCTGGCATTATTAGATACCAGATAGATTTCTAGTTGCATTTTTTTTTCTACAAAGGAAGGCTAAAAGTAAAGGTGAAAGTTCCCCTCACACATATGTGCTAGTCGTTCCCAACTCTAGGGCGCAGTGCTCATCTCCATTTTGAAGCCAAAGACCCAGCGTTGTCCAAAGACGTCTCCGTGGTCATATGGCCAACATGACCAAACACCGAAGGTGCACAGAACGCTGTTAACTTCCCATCAAAGTGTTCCCTATTTTTCTACTTGCATTTTTTACATGCTTTTGAATTGCTAGGTTGGCAGAAGCTGGGACAAGTAGCAGGAGCTCACCCTGTTACGCAGCTCTAGAGATTTGAACCGCCGAACTTCCGATCTTTCTGATTGACAAGCTCAGCGTCTTAGCCACTGAGCCACAGGGTCTCTTATAAAGAAAGGCTATATGTATTTAAATAAGTACAGTAATATGCCACAATTCTGAAGCAAGAAGACAAAACAGAGTAGCACCTTGCTGTTAATTAAGTAAAACAAGTTTTTAAAAAGGTTGCTTGTATTGTTCAGTGTAAGATTTAGTGTTGATGCAGCTCTCTAAGTGGATAAATATCAGGCGTTATTAATTCAAACCTTCATGCAAGCACTTTAGAATTTACTTGTTAAATAACAATAATTCAACTAATAACTGTTATAACGTGTGGAAGACAGATATTGGGGGAAATTAAAAATGACTGGGGAACTTCACGGCAGGTATTTTTCTTGCATGTTTGGTCTTCCAATTATATTTGTCACAGCTAACCTTTCTATGACGCTGGGGGAGAATTATTCAACTTCTATTATCTCTATTGCCTTGTTCCTGCTTGTTGAAGTTGTTTATAATATATGCTATTATACAATTTTAATATGTAGCATGTCGTGTCTGCAAGCCATCTTTTCTTTTGGACTTCAGACCTGCCACACTTTCTACTGTCTAGTTTCTATTATGGGAAAATGGGAGGGGGGATTATACAGAGTTGAATGATATGTAGCCATAATAACATTCTTCTTAGAAACTCAAGGTCATCTTTATCTCTGCACCTGGCCCGAACTGGATGGGAGGAATCTGTCTTCGTGGCAGTGGAAGATTGGACCATGTGAAGAACTTGTGCATGTTGGGGCAGGATCTTGAACTTTCCACTGGGTGGGGAAAACCTGGAAGCTTTCAGATTCGAGTTTTTCCCAGATGTGCCAACATGGCTCTTTTAATAAATTGGAACTTTGAGGAATTCTTTGCCTCAGACTCTGATTTAAATTTGGAACCCTGACATAGCATTGAATTGCCATACAATTATGTTAAAAAATCTTCTAGATTTTGTAGACATTTCTACACAAATTGATGCCATCAGAACTCAATGTCACCGTTAGAGATTTCATTTTTCTCCTAAAGATTACCTGGTAGGATAAGGGGTTGTGCGCCAATAGAGAAAAATATAAAAGCATACAATATACATAAGATTTTAAAGCCAGCAATCTAACCCATTTATTACATAGCTACAATAGCTCAGCTAATGTGTGCTAAATGATTTGCTTGGGTTTGGCTTAGTACCTAGTGGGAGCTCTGAGCTGAGCATCCAAAGGTTTTCGCTTCTCCGATGAGGTACATGGAGTCCTGGTATGAATCAGGCCACCTAACCAAAATCCTTTATTTAGACCACTTCACAGAAAGATTTTGAGGCTCACCACAGGAGTCAGAGGTTGGCAAAATGGCACATGCAGACACTATGGTACATATGACCTTGGTATTTTTGAAAAAAAACAGTCTTTGTTTTATCAACATTGTCAACTCCTAGGGGTAGCAGCATTCCTTGTCAAGGTCTTGCAAAAGATGAACAAGATCCTTGTTGGCATTGTGTGCAAGCCAAATGTCAATAAGAAAAGGCCTAGAAATTCTGGAGTTGCACTTCTCTCAAGTCTACCAAGCTGCAAGTAGGTACCACCTGCTCATATTGATATTAACAACCAGCAAAGGATCCAAAAAGATGAACCAAAGAAAGATACAGGGTGACACCTTCAGATGGACTTATACAGTTGGTTGAAGGCATCACTTTGTATACCGTTTGTTGGTTTTGTGTGTGTTTTCTGCCTCAAGCTTTTTGTAAAAATACGAATAAATAAACCCCCAACGACTTTGTGAAAAGGGCCATTGTGTTGTGATGGTATAATATTTGTAGAGAAAAAGTTTATTTGTGTAAAGAGAGCGAGAGAGAAATGGGCCATTTTCACATTAGCTCATATTTACAGTGTCTTACAGAATCAACCATCTATATCACTAATTATGACTGGCATTACATAGCAATGGTTGGGTGGTACTATAAGATATTACAGATGAGTAATAGGGAAAAGACAGGAGAGAGAGAAGAAAGTGATGAAATTATGACTGAGGTGATTGGTTGAGAGAAAGGTGATGTCTGAGTCAAGAATTAATTGAACAGGATTAACTTGGACAATGTTCCTGGAGAAACTAATTTCCAGGTGATCTCCAGGTAATGAATTAATTTCAAAGGACTATACATTGAAGTCCTTTGAGAAAAGGATGGCCTTTTATAAGATGGATTTTCTAGCTTGAGCAATGCATTTGGTTCCAATTAGTAGTTTGTATTCTGTTGAGATTCAATAAACTTTATCCGTTTGTTTTCTATGAAACACATGTTTCCAATGTTTTTCCAACTGACTATGGCTATGTTTGAATGATACGTTACCTAGTGTGCATTCTTCCTTTCTCCTTCCTTATCATAGTATCAAGCCTGGCTGGATTTCTATCCCACGAGTCACTTTTTCTGCATATTCACAGTTCATATTTTTATATTTTTCTAGCTCCCAGGTTTCATTTCTGTACCTTTACTTTTTGGGGAAAGAGGCCCTTCAGTTTTTAGATGTCTAATTTGACTGTCCACTTTAGCAGCTTATTTTGTTATTATGGTCTATGATAGGGCAGTCAAACTCCCGGCCCACAGGCTGGCCATGTTACACACTGGCCACACCCATGCCCGTTTTAGCGAAAGGGGGGAAAGTCCCAATACATCATGTGACAACGTGACAACGTGAATTTGACACCCCTGGTCTATGGTCCCTACTCAGTGTTCTTCTCCATAAGTCTTACAGGTAGTTCTCGACTTGCAACAGTTCCCTTAACGGCTGTTCAAAGTTACAACGGTACTGTGACTTATAACTATTTTTCACACTTATGACCATCCCCATCGTCATGTGTTTTACATTCCTTGAAAGCTGACTCATGTTTATGATAATTGCAGTGCCCTATGTCATGTGATCACCTTTTGCAACTCAATGGGAAAATCAGATTCACTTCACAACCAGATTACTAATTGCAGCAATTCACTTAACAAAATGTGGCAAGAAAAGTCGTAAAACAGGGCAAAACTCACTTAACAAATTTCTCACTTAACAACATAAATTTTGGGCTCAGTTGTGGTCATAAGTTGAGAATTACCTTTATTTATTTATTTTTGTTGCTTTAAACAACAGCACCCTTCTAGTCTACAGTTACAGAACCTTGATATCAAAATTTTAACTGTATTAATAACTCCAAAACTTTCTTGCAACCATTGGGGTGCATAATTATCAATTATGGTAAATTTTTAAGATTCTTAAATATACAACTTGCAAAATAGTGTTAAACGTTTGAATTAATAGAGAGAATCATTCCAATGATTCTGACCTTCCAGCATTTGTCATCTTTTATGCTACTAAAGCCTGCAAGCATTGTTATATCAATAGTACTAAAGCAGACTCCTAACAGTGCCAAACTCAGCAAGAAGAGTCAGCACTATAGGCTTTGATCTAACTCTTTTGATTTTTCCCTAGAAAGAAAGAAAGGCAAACACTGCTCCTGCCAGCAATTTCCCATTGCCTAAAGACAAACACATGAAAACCTGCTGATGCCAGTTCTGGTCGTCTTGCCACCAACCAAATGGTAAGTTATCGAGGGACAAATGCAAATGTTCAAAGTCACACTTGCATCTCTCATAATGTAACTAGGCACTGCTGCTCATTTTTGATAATAACTTAACACTTTTTTTATTTTTAGCTGTAGTAGCATGTCTTATAGCTGCTTTGGTCTTTGTGTTTTCTGACTTCCTTCCCTCCAGTCCAGATATAGAGTATTTTTCACTATTGATGGAACGGTTGGGAAGAAATTCAGGCGGCTGATTTGTCCTAGGTTAGATAATGGACATCTGCAGCAAACCAAGATCATGTCAAAATGATGGCATGCCCATGGTGACATAATTACACAATTCCCATCATTGTGCACTTGTGTCCGATGGAAGCATATGAGTCACAGTATTTGTGTGATGGCATTGTGAGACATGTGTCACCTCATGTAGATACCAATGATTTTGTCACCTCATGCAGATACCAATGATTTTGTTAAGTACAAGATACTGAATCTGTTATAATTGGTTGCATTATCTTAACACACTTAAGTAAAATCAACAAATCAAGATCTTTTTAAAATTCTAAGAGGATCGGAAAAGCATGGACACTGGCAATCTCATGCAACATACTGTTTGTGACCAAAACGTAGCTAGCTAGTTTGTGATTTAGTGTTTTATATAAATTTGACAAGTCGTACTACTTTATGCTTGTTTGTTTGTTTGTTAGATTCATAAACCCATCATTTCTCCAAGAGCTGAAGATGGTATACTCTTTTATGATCTTTACTACAACTGCTACTCTGTGAATTGGGTTGTGCTGTAACTACTACTTTGAGAATTGGGTTGTCTTAGCAACTGATCCAAAATCACCCAGTGAGTTTCCATGGTTAAAGGTAGATTTAAGTGTAGTCCAATGTAGGTTTCAGAAATCAATCACGCAGTTTGTGTCCAAAATATCTGTCTGCCTTTCGCAGAGTTTATTTGGCTTTTATAAAGTTTTTACAAGCAAAGAACAGAGTAACAACACATTGCTTTCGGTTTACTCCCCCAAATCTTCCCTAGTGAATCAAGAATGCTATTCAGGCCAAAATTGACTCATGTCTTTGCTAGGTGAATTAATGGGCTAAAGATAACCGGCTGTGCATCACCTTTCCCTTATTCCCGCATCTGGTTCTGCTAATTAGGTGAGCTTGTAGGTTTCCAAGATAGCCAGCTACTGAGATCATGGTAATTTCCTACGCATGCCTTTACGTAGCCTTACCTCTCATTCCTACAGTCCAACACCCTAACTAGAGTTCAATGAACTTATTCAGTAAATTAAAATTATAAAAAGAGATCTGTTTAAATCAGGCCATCTAATCCAACGTTCTGTGCCACAAAGCAGCCACCTATCTCTAGTCAGTCCCTGGCTAGAGGTGATAATGAAGGCAAATATAGGTATCCCAGAATAATGTTGCAGGATCTGACCTGGCAAACCTATGGTCCCAGCGACCGACCCAGATTAGATCCTGTGATAGATCAATTGTTTTCCTCCATTTCTAGACCTCAGCAACTGGTGTTCAAGGTAGTCAGCGTATGATCTACAGGTAGGAGTCAGCAAGATGAGCAATCATTGTTACTCCAATCCTTGTGTGTTTGTCCACTCTCTATCATGTCTCCCATTAAGCCAGTGCTTCTCAATTATTTTCTGTCATGCCCCCCCTAGGAAGAAGAAAACATTTCGCGCCCCCCGCGCAACTGTAAATAGTATCATTTGTCTATAAAATTGTTATAAGTACACCTCTGCATAACACTGTATCCTTATTAACGTATAAGAGAATAAAAAAAGAAAGAAATGTGGATCAATTTACAACAAAGAATAGCTTTATTAACTGTAGCAGAAAAGATTTAAAGGAGCACAGGATTTAAAGGAACACAATATTAAAAAAAACTTTAACCTGCAAAACAAAAATATATAAAATAATTTGAGCTGAGCCCCCCTTTACGGAGCCTCGCGCCCCCCCTGGGGGGCCCGCCCCACTATTTGAGAAGCACTGCATTAAGCTATCTTTAAAATAAATTTAAAAATAAACTCAGAAAACTGGATTAACTCAATAATTTTTAGTTCAATTCACCATTGTTTTCCAAATACAGCAACTTCATTCTCAGTACAATGTAGTAGTAGAAGAGGCAGTTCCTATGAGCAGTGTCAAGAGAGGAATCAATCTAGAGTTGTTACATTGTCACAAGTGATCCACGTCCAACCCCTCCTCCGAATTCCATTGACTCTTATCTAGGGCCAATTTAGTGCTGATTGTTACTTGAGTAAAGGTGTAGTCCTGATTCTTCATGTCTGATAGTATACCAGAATAATTTGCCTATCCCAGGTCTTCAGGGAGGTCACTAGATGGATAAAAATGCCAGATGTGGTCTAAAGGTCTAGTTGGCTTTGTAATAATAATAATAATAATAATGAATTATGCTTTTTTAATAAAATCATGTTCTCATTTATAATTGCTGTATGCTTTGGTTTTGGTCATATGTGCTACCATTTTAATCTCTGTTTACCCCTTTATCCCCATGACCTTGGTTATTTTCAATTATTTGATACTCATTCAAAATAATCCTTTCTTGTTCTTTCCTTACTAATCATGACTTTATTGAGTTAGGAAGGAAACAGAACTTCTCATTCCGCCAAGTTTGCATGACTTAGCTGAATGGGACCCTCCTTTGAGAGGGATCTATATCCATCCAGAAATAATTATTTATACAAGATCCAAGCACGCCTTGCTGATTAAACTGAAATGCTCAGCACTGTATTATACTCATGGTGCCTCAGAGTCTCTTGCATTCAAGCTGAAAGGATTTCTTTCCTTCCCTGTGAATACTCTATAAAATTACTAATTAAGTTGCTGTGGTGTAAGCAATGTATACTATAAAGTACGGCAAAAGTGACATACCGAATTTAAGGAATTTAGAGTGGATTTCTTTGAAACTAGCAAAGCAATTTTCCATTACTTATAGGACAGACAACAGGAGACGCATTTATTCTTTGTTCCTTTCTTCAATTTATTTTAAGAAGAAATACTCGGCCTGGAAGGAAGCCACAGTATTTTGAACAGAGAGAGATGAATGAAAATTATAAGAGAAAGTTTTTAAACTTTTCCAAACAGAATGCACTTGTCTGAATAGGTGGCAGTGAATAATCTTAGCAATTGGGCTTAATAAAAGTCAGTTTTGTGACTGGTCAAATTCTCCATGGCAAATCCTTGTGAGAATCTCCACAATGTTCTCAACGTTCTCTAGAAATGCTACTGTTCCCAAAAGATTGAAATTTCCTGTTGCAGAAGCTAAATAGAATTACTCTGAGCAGATAAGAAAACATTGGTTTTCCATTATCTATGTATATAACCCTTCTCTTTCTCAATCCATCACCCATACTTACAAAAGTCTTCTGAATATTACGGTTCGGGATGCTTTATAGTAAGTGTACATATAAAAACAGTTAGGCATTTAACTTTACTGAAATAAATAGGCCTGAGTATGTCAGTAATGACCAATATTTTATTAAGCTGTTAATTCACACTTTTTTGATACTAATCAGTCTGCTACCCATCTCAAATTCTGCACCTCCTAAAGATTAGGCTTCAAAATCTTATCCAAGTTTATCTTGATCCAAGACTGTCTATACGGAAGGGGGTGAAAAAAATCCATCTAACACAAAAAAATCTAAAGTGTTCTTAAAATATTAAACTATTCTTCCCCAAAGAAGTCAATAATTCACAAGACCAAACCATACAAATCAATAACTCCTATTTTTTTAACATTGCCAACAAAAAGAAATCTGATATCTATCATTTCAATTACATTCCTTAAAATGTCCAGTAGAATTAAAATAAAATATTTTAATGAATCTATTTTAACTTTAAAAACTTTCAAACTAATTTGACATTTTTCAAATTAGTAGCAACAGTAGCAACCACTGTTGCGCCATTATTACCATGTTCTTGATGCGCCATAAAGGTTATTAGTATAACCTTTAAAAATAATCCTTAGTTTTTAATATAGGTAGTCCTTGACATATGACCAAAACTGAGCCCAGAATTTATGTTGCTAAGTGAAAAAATTGTTAAGTGAGTTTTGTCCCATTTTGTGACTTTTCTTGCAACTTTTGTTAAGTGAATCACTGCAGCTGTTAAATTAGTAACCTGGTTGTTAAGTGAATTAGCCTTCTCCATTGACTTTGCTTGTCAGAAGGTCACAAAAGGGGATCACACAGGATCTTGGGACACAGTAATGGTCATAAATATGAACCAGCACCCAAACCTCTGAATTTTGATCACATGATCATGGGGATGCTGGAAATGTCATGTGTGAAAAATGGTCATAAATCACTTTTTTCAGTGCCACTGTAAGCTTGAACAGTCACTAAATGAACTGTTGTAAGTCAAGGACTACCTGTACACATATAATATGGGTTTAGTTTCAGACATTGACTCAAAAGTATTTGGTTTATGTTCAGTCATCAAAACATGCTTGAGATGATTACTGCTGTGAATTAGAGGCAAAATTTGATTCAAAGTCAAGAAAAATCCTTAAATAGTTATTGCAAAGTAACTTCTTTGAAAGTTCGTGTTATATTTAAGATGCCTTCCATAGTTTCCAATGGATCATTTTGTATCTTATTTTAAAGTACAGTTCTTCTGCATAGGTATACATTTATGTACATTTACATCAAAGTCCAACCTCCCATTTCATAATGATGAGTCCACACATTTCATTAAGCTATGGTTTGCTTATTTGTAATTTACTCTATAGTTGGCAGAGGTTGAAATGCAAGCAAAGTCATAAAACTTGCTTTGCAATATCAATTTTCATCTATCCCAAATTAAAAAAGGACTTTATGACTTACTGTATTACAACATGTAACGTATAACCCGTATAATTTATTTATCTGTTTTGCCATGCTTTGGCCCCCTTGACAATCATTTGTCTCAGTAAGTGTGAATTTTTTTTACTAAACTCCATTTCCCAGAATCTTTTTACACACTTCCACATCTTTTTATAGCGTGGTAACCAAAACTATATACAATATTACAAGTGTGTATTAACACTTATGATCTTGATTCTATCCCTCTGTTAAGGCAACCTAAGACTCCGTCGGCTTTTTTTGGCAGCTGCCGGACCCTGTTGGCTCTTATTTAAGTGATTGTCCACTAGGACTCCCTCTCGTACTTACTACTACTAAGAAGAAACCACCTATTCAGAGGTGGGCTGCTGCCGGTTCAGACCAGTTCGGGCGAACCAGTAGTTCCGACCAGCGGCTGGGCCCACTCACCCACCCCGGCGCTATCCCATCCTATGTAATCACCATGTTTTTAAGGCGGCGCATATGCGCACGCTCACCTTTTCGCTGCTGGGCAAACCGATTGTTATATTATGTGATGCCCACCTCTACGCCTATTCTATATTTGTGCATTTAGTTGTTCTTGCCTAATTGTAGAAACTTACTTTTCTCGCCATTGAACCTCATTTTGTTAGATAGGACCCAATGTTCAAGTCAAGATCCTTCTGCACCTATTATCACACATACAGGTGCCTGAGCCTGGCACTTACTGAAGTTTGAATCCAAACTGTTAAATTAAGTGCCTGGGTCAAATCTGGATGCCTTTCCTTGTTATCAGGAGGAATAAATTATTTCCCGTTCTTTCACCTTAATTTGCCATCAGCAGTTCCCATTCTTCTTCTTCACCCAAATCATAGGTAACCTAATACTTATATCAAGTCTATTTTTGCAAATGTTCGCATTTTGTGGTCTTCTTTTCATCTAACACAAAACTTCCCCAATTTTAGTGTTTTGACCCAACCACAGTTCCTTTATATAGTACACATGCAAGGGGGATGGACTTCTCTTTTAGTTTTTGCAAATTCTTGTTCAGCCCCTTTTTAATCTGTACATGATTAACTCTAGTTATTCAGTACTATCAACATTGTTAGGCCACAAAAGTGAGCTGATTCTTAGGACTACTTGTAGTATTCCCTCACCTGTTTCCTTACGTCATGGACTTCCTCAGTCATCCAGCTACGGCTGAGTCAATTTTTCTCTCTGTCACAGTATCAAATGGTATGATTTATTCCCAGTTTCTTCTGCAAAATGTCTTCCTGACATCAACATTATTGTACTTCTTCATTCAATACAAAATACATTTGCATGGGTAGAGGGCTGCAATTTTAGCTGAAAGAGTCTAAGTTATTTTGAAGGAAATAAAAACCTAACAATAGATAGCCTATTTATTTATGTCCTAACAATTAAAGACAAACACATCCAACACATCTTCCTCCTTCTATTTTCCCCATAACAACCCTGCAAGGTGAATTGGGCTGAGAGTGACTGGCCCTAAGGCCAATGCAGTAGTTCCCATATATTTCCACAGAATACCTTATGCAATTATCTCCAAGCTATACCTCCAGCTAAATGTTTTCATTTCTTCTCCATATTTCCCAAAACATACCTGCAAATCTTATTGACAGCAAATTAGCATGCAATATTATGAACAAGATTCAGAGCACTCATTCATAGCTCTTAAACCACTTACACTAGGAGTAATTTTTAAATCATGTGAACATTACATCCAAACTCTGAGTGATGGGACTTATAATGTAACAAATCTTGAGAGGGGAAGCTATCGGGAAATAATTTGTTGTTTTGCTGTCATAAAATTAACGTTTGTACTTTTTTTTCACATCTTCCTGAAAGTCATCAATCTTTTTTCTACTTAAATAAAAATAATGTATAGGAAAAATTGTGCCTTAACATTGTTTCAGAGAATTCTGACAGCATTTTGGAAGATCCATCAAGATGACTGACAATTCTATATTCCATACCTAAGCTCTAAAATATATGGAATATTAGAAAATATCATAGTAACAATATGACAATTTTTTCTGACATTATTATACCATTATTTTCTTTCACTGCCTTCATTTAAAAGAAAAAAAACATCAATTTCTTTTTTATTTATATATTTATCTTAGTCTACTTTTGCTAGAAAAGCATTCACAATGTAAAGGCAGATCATAATAATTTAATAGCTGTGCTAATACAAAATGTTTATTCATGTCATGTTAACCAAAGTTCACTCAATCCTATTTTCTGGGTTTGTATGGTCCCCTAAATCATAAAGTGACCACACAGGCTAGGTTTGAAGAAGATACAACGCACTAAAATGCACCTTGCAGATGTCAAATTTTTAAGTGCAATTAAAAGTGTTGTTGAAAGAAAAGTGCTCTGTGTTAATTTGCCACAGATAAGGAGAAGAAATGATTGCTTTTGAATGAGATGACACAGAATTTCATATTCCAGCTGAATTTAATATATCTACTGCAGCAGTGGAGGTGAAGTAGTCTAGAAACTTCTGTTTAAGCCTTCACATCCTTCAATTTTGCATTTATGAAGGGAAATAGTACTTATAAATTTATTTGCCATTTATATATATCAAATGTACATAGGTAAAGCTGTTGTATAGTTAGATGAAAGGGGATCTGAGCAACATGCCTTCTGTACTTTTCCTTCCTTCTGTCCTTCCTTTCTTTCTTCCTTCCTGTGGGTCCCAGGTTAGCAGAGTACTAGTACTAGTTTCACTGAGGAAGATTATAATAAAGCTCAAAAACTGATAACATTTGCCAGTTATAGGCAAATGCTTTTCTATAGCTTGGATTTTTAACAGGAAGTACCAGACGAAGTTGAGTTCTTTTATATACCAAATATGGGGTTAACCATGAGCTACAGGAACAGTGTACATCCTAAGCAATGTTTGACAGTTTGCAAGAACCTCTGCTCCAGGAAAGCTTAGAAGCTGTGACAGATCTTTTCACTGAACAAATTTAGTTAAATTCCCTAGAAAACACAGAGCCATTAATTCAGTCAGATACATGGCTTCCACCCTGATGATGACTTGATGGTCTTTAAAAGGAATTGGCTATTCTCCCAGGTGTTGGATAACATACTGATGGAGCCCGTTCATTACATTTTATGATACACAGAATGTGGTTTTTCTGGTTGCAAATTTTTTCTTTCTTATTGTTTCCTATCTTTTTAATATCCAAGTTTGTTCTGGAGTTGGTTGCCATGTAATTAAATTGTAATAAAAAATAAAATCAATAAGAAGAGTGCTCAATGAAGTGGGTTAGTCTGTGCTGTTATTAAACAGCAATATAAGGTGAAGCAAAGTTCTTTCCTTGTAATTAGAAAATGTATAGAAAATAGAAAGGCATGTTTCAGCCTTATGAGAAAAGGAGGTGGTGGTTGGAATTGGACAGCCTTAGCAAATCAAATTAAATCCAATCAATAAAAATCAACAGAACTGAGGAGCTGACGTTGCAACGACACGACGTGCGATCTTGGAGCTCCAAGATCGCAGTCGATACTTTTGCCGCTAGACAGTCCTTTTGGACCTAAACCATCCCGAAGAGATGGTGACAGGGAAGAGTACATCCTGCTGATCTCAGGAACACCGCAAAGTCCCTGATTGATCCAGGAGAATCACTTTTTATCGGCGACAGAAGCACAGCCATTGAAGCTGCTGAAGTTGGGACAGCTCCGGAACGGGAGGAAAACGGAAAGAGAAAGTGTGTCCATCTGGTGAGGAAATATTATTATTATAAAAGAGACTATCCCCCCCCCAAAAAAAAAATTAAAGCGAAATTAAATTTGAAAACAGAAGAGAACAAGGAGAAATTAAGCTACATTAGGCAGTGTGTTATCCTTTTTTTAAAAAAATTCTTTTACGGATGGAACTTTTGCAAATGTTTCCTATTCTTTAAATTGAACGGATTAGTTTTTCTTCTACTACTTTTTATATTCTTTCTTTTTAATACCTATGGATTAAAATCTTTTTCCTTATTTTTATAATTCTGGATTGGATGGGATCTTTTTTGCTCCATTTAAGAATTTTCTTTTCTTTAAGCCTGGAATATAAAGAAGATATAAAAGGAATACAAAGAGGGCTGCAAAAACAGAGGGAAAGGAAGTAACATTGCCATTTGGAGGCTGGAGGCTTGGAATGCTTGGAAATATTGTCTTTTCTTTTTTCTCTTTGACCATTTGACTTTACATTTCAAGGTTCCTTAGCTTGTTTACAGAGAGTGATAGTGAGAACACCATGAGTTGTTTATACAGGTGCTCTTCGGGAGCTTTATTGACAGCTGGAGTGGAATGAAAACAAAGCCTTGTCTGGAAAGATTATAAATGAACTTGCTTTAAATTTAATAAAAAGTTTACAATGCCAGAGTGGCAGTGTTTACAAGTTGGAAGAATGGCGCAACATGAAAAAGAAACCTTAACATTGCAAAAGATTATGTTTGAAATTCAAAAATTATTAGAAGTAACAGAGAAAATTGAGAAGAGATTGGAGAACATAGATCGTAGAACAGTAAAATTTGATGGAAAAATTGAGGATGTTCATCAAATGAAGAAAGTGGAGGTCAGAGTTCTAAAAACTGAAGGAAAAAATAAAAAAGAGACAAGAAAATTGTTGATACTGACAGTGAACTGAGGTGGTTGGAAATGGAAAGAGTGGAATATGGAAAGGGGAGATAGATGGACTGGAGCTCTACCCCAGACTTCAAAGTATAGAAGAAAAGAGAGAAGAATTGATGGAGTAAGGAGAGAAATTTTGTCAGAACTAGTGATAACCAAAGATAAGCTGATCGAAGAAGCAGATGGAGGGTTTCGAGCTTATACAAGATATGCAATAAGCAATAAGTTGTGAAGAGAAGTCCATACAAAACTTACTAAGGAAATAACCAGAATACTAATGCCACAAATGGTAAGAGACATAAGACTGCACTATTACTGGAAAGACACAGGTTGATGTAATGAAAGCTTATAATAAAAAATTAAGTCAAATTTAGTTAAATTTAGAGCATTATGTATAAAATGAAGTGATAATGGATAGTTAAATAATTGATGATAATGCATATATATATATATATATGTATGTATGTATGTATGTATGTATGTATGTATGTATTGGTTTGATGAGGAAATTTGATATAAATTGCAAATAGTGATTACGAAAGGAGGTTTAGAAACTCTGTTATTAAATATAACCAATTTTTATTTAGAACATGTTATAAAGACGTAATGTTACTGGATGATATTGGGAAGAGCTAATGGAATGCCATTATGTGGTTTTGCTTTAAATCTGGAATATTTTATATAAAAGGACGTAAAAACAATTATAGTCAAATGAAGGTTGAGGTATGATAGTAATATATATAAATATATTTGATTTAAAATATATGATTTGCTATGAATTGTAGGTGATGACTGTGGAAGGGATGCATGGCAGTTTTTGTAACCAATCGACACACTTTCTACAATTTGTAATGGAAGATGGTTTTGTGGTTTTTTTGTGTTTTGCCTGTTTGTGTTTATTAAAAAAAAATCTTTATAAAAAACAAAATCAACAGAACTGCCTGCTAGGCAACTTCTCAGGTGTCCTTTGGAAACTCAAAAGTGGTTAGAACAGGCCAATTTACTAGGTCTACTACCAGTTTGGGCACGTGCAATCCGGGTGCATGGGCAGAGCTTCCTGCCACCGCTACTACTGGTTCACTTGATCGAGGCCGAACTGGGAATCCACCTCTGGTCCACCACATCCCTTCCCACAAAGGTCAGTGGTGGGCATCAATCTTAAGATGACAATGACCTGATTGTGACAATGGATTGATACATTTCTATTTTCAGATCACCCGTTAACAAGAGAAAGCAATACATGACTGCTTTCATTCTCGTTTGATTCATCCTACGAAGACAGCCAACTATTACTCTGTGGGGTTCAAATCCCCTACTGGGAACTGAACTCGTGGAGTGTTGCTTTTTGGAATACTACACATAGTTTTTGAGGTCATTGGTGTTCTCCGAGCTTGGTTGTTTTCCTGCAGACATTTCATTACCAAACTAGGTAACATCATTGTTGCTCTTGCTCTTTGAGATATCTCCCCCCCCCCCGAGGTGAAATTGGCTCCACCTGTCTGACCTAAGACTCTTAAGACTTGACTCTGCCAGATGGCTTGGGACCCCAATGGTGGTTAAGAGCCATTGTCACCTCCCCCATCAGGCTCCTTCCTGTCCCATCATGTGCCTATGATTTTATTTTGATTACAATGTCATTTTATTCAGATAGGAAATATTTATTTCTGATGATGATGAGTTTAATGTTTTTATGCTGTAGGAGGCCAACAGTTGCTTCAAAATGAGATGGGTTGCAAATAAATTTAATAATTAATAAAATAATAATTGGTGTTATGTTACTTAGCGTGGCAATGCATTATCTGCAAGAAAACAAGAGAACACCAAGAACCCCACAGTTTAACCCTGGGCTACAGATAATTCTTTTTTATTGGTATATACAGCTTTACATGTCAGCTTTGGGAGTAATCCAGGTTCCGTTGTCCGCATCTAGCAATTTGTAAATAATATATTGGGCCACTGCCAGAATCTCACCACCACTGGGTTGGCAGAGAAATATAATGAATGCCAATTTAGCTAATTTAAGAAATGCCTTTACATTCTTTGGTTGTTTCTTTTCTGCAGCTTGCATAATGCTATCTACCCTGAAAAGAAATAGCATAGTATGAATGTATGTATATACATATCACTACATTTCATTTAGTTCTTATCCAATATCAGATCCTATTCAGTCTAGTTAAATACATCCATAACCTAGTTAATTTTCAGTTGTATATCTGGACACAAAATAGAAGAGAGAAAAAAGAGGAAAACATTTCACTATTGCATAACCTGAAAGTGAACTTACACTTATGTACTGCTTTACAGTGCTTTACAGCACACTCTGTGGTTTACAGAGTCAGCATATTGCTCCCAACAATCTGGGTCCTCATTTTACCCACCTCGGAAGGATAGAAGGCTGAGTCAACCTTGAGCCTGGTGAGATTTGAACTGCAGGCAGCTGGCAGTCAGCAGAAGTAGCCTGCAGTACTGCATTCTAACCAATGTGTCACCGTGGCTCATAATATGATCGATATGAATGTATGTCGCACGTATCATGCTTTGCTATGGAAAGCATTCCTGTTATAATGACAAAGACCTAAACAATTCAAAATGCCCATCCTGTATGCACCACTGAATTAGAAACTGATTGTCCATTAGGAGCAGAATGTTACCACCAGGGGCCTATTACACCTTCAGCCACAAAGTAGTTTGCTTTCTTTGCTTTTATGCATGTATGTGAAGCCAGGTTACAGATACCATGGCTTAATTCAATATGCAATGAAAAGAGGAACATTCTGGCTGGGGTGCTTTGCTGTGCAAACACCAATTTAAAATCTAGCTATTCATCCAACAGCAAATTGTTCTCTCCAGACCCATAGTTTGCTTTATACAGTTGTCCTGTTTGGGGGATTCATTTCACCCACTGCATCTTACCATGGGTTTTGCGAGTAAAAAGAATTATTTTAATACAGTGTTTCCCCAAAAATAAGACAGGGTCTTAGTTTCTTTTAACCCCC
This sequence comes from Natrix helvetica, assembly GCF_964273705.1. NCBI lineage: Eukaryota > Metazoa > Chordata > Lepidosauria > Squamata > Natricidae > Natrix > Natrix helvetica. The sequence continues at coordinate 20,108,186 of NC_138558.1, forward strand.
GAAATAAGCACTTGGCCTTATTTTCGGGGAGGCCTTATTATTTTTGAGGTGCGCTAAATGGCGAACGAGGTCACCTCATGGCTGCTGCTGTATTGCACTATTTTCGGGGAAATATTTTCAATATTTTGAGCATGTGCTCAAAAGCCAGATTGGGCTTATTATCCGGGGAGGTCTTATTTTCAAGGAAACAAGGGTATGGGTTGTTTTTTTTAAAAGATAAAATCATCTTTTTAAAGAATTCCGCTGCATCCCTGTAAAATTAACGCGTCCGAACATTCAACCCCATCCCGGACGTCACGACCACTCAGGCAAGCCAAAGTCAGGTGCGGCCGACGTGCTGCTCGCTCTCCGGCTCCCGCCGCCGCCTTTCTCCAGCTTCCCCTTCCTCCTCTGTGGGAGTTGCCAGCCTTCTCACGGGCAGGCCTTGCCCGGCTGTACCCAAACGCCCGAGCGAGCTCCAACTCCAACGGATGCTTCCCCCCCCCCCCCACGACCCCCGTTTCTCCGGCTGCAGAAGCCGCCTCGCCTCGCTCCCCCTGTAGGCAAAGGCACCGTCAGGGTGGACCGCGCCGGGGGGGCGGCGGCGGCGCACGCGCCGGCCCTCCCTCGCGCAACCACCCCGGAAAATTCCCCCTTCGTTTCTCTCCGCCTCCTTTTTGCTGCCGAGAGAGCGAGAGAGAGCACAGCGCGGGCAGCCCTTCGCCTCCCGACGACGGCGGCCGCGCGCGTGCACCCGAGCGCCCCCAAGAGAGACAAACACACACGCACAAACACACACACGCAGCCAGGCGCGGCAAGGAAAAGCACGGCGCGCTCGGGCTGGCCCCCTTTGCCTGGCTCCCCACCTCCTCCCGCGCCTCCGCCTCTGCCCTGCCCTGCGCCTCTTGGCCGCAAGCAGCTGCACTAGCCCCGGGCCCCGCCTGTTTCTCCCTGGCGCGGGAGAGGCGGAGAGCCAAGCAGCCCACGAGCAGCAGAGGAAGCCGCCGCCGCCGCCGGGAGGAGGAGGGAGGAAAAAAAGCGCCTCCTCGCCGCCGCCTTCTTCCCTTTTCCTGTGGCCGAAACATGGGTAAGTTGTCCCGAGCCCGGCAGGTCAGTTTCGTCTCTCCCGGGCTCCGTCCTGGTCCGCTGAAGCATCTCCTCGAGCCGGGTCCTGGCTTGCGCTAAAGGGACAGCCGGCAGCCCTTTAAAACCAAACCCGCCTTAGGGGCGGATGGGGAGGAATAGGACGGCGGCGTTGTTAGCAAGTCGGGGGCGCGTTCTCCCCCCTCGCGCGCTCTCCGTCTTTTTTGGGGGGTGGGTGGGGGGATAATAATGCTCCATGGATTAACCCCCCTCCTCCTCCTCGCTCTTATGTCCGAGCAACGGGAGAAGGAAGCCGACTACTTGTAACTTCCTCATCCGCACATCCCCTTCGCTTTCGGATTCCGCGGGGGAGCCGGAAAAAGCAAATGTGCTTTCCTCCCCCCCCCCACCTCAGTTCAAGTGTCGGGGCGTTCTCATGACGCTGCTCTGCCAGGATGTCCGTAGCGGGGGACAGGAGGACTGCAGGTACCCTGAGTGACCTTAGTCAACCCGGGGGATGGTTGAGGTGGCAGCTGCGAAGGTCTTTCCAAGACGGAAAGAAGGAGCTGGGAATGAGGGAAAAGGTTGTCTTGAGTTCAGGTCCTGCCACCTTATCAATAACCAGGAATCCCAGTTTTCTAATGAATTATACCATTAGCATTTTCCAAAATCAGTTGCCAAGTTTCCCTTGGCTTATCTGAGCTGGACATCATTTCATTGATGTGAACTCGGTTTGGCTGTAGGTCTTAAGATTTTTCTTTCCTGAGCATTGTGGGCATATTATTGTCGCTGTGTAAGGTAACCTGCCACGCAAGCATCCTTACAAGGGCTCCTGTATACATCATTAGATTTTCTTACTAAGAATGAGGAACATGGATTACTTCAGACGGATGGTCTGTTATGGAAAAAAAAGACATGACTGCATCGTCATTTAGTAAAACAGTCAATTAAACTTCACTAAAGGTCTTAAGGGAAAAGCTGCACTGGTCGGGGATACCACTTACTAACACAGCATTTCCAGACCACACTTACTCAAACGTCAATTGTGCTGAAGTTCCTTGGATTGTTTTTACCACTGAGCACATTGGATTAAACTACTTGTAAGGAGGCCTAGTCTGGATCAATGCCTGGAAGGGAATCCATCTGGTTATACAGTATAAAGTAACCTTGAATTCCAATATAGTTGGAATTATTCAAATATAGTAAGGAAAGAAATACATCTAATGGTTCCATGCGTTTGCTTGTTTTGAGACTTATTATCTGCCCCCTTTACATAAGTTGTTTTTTCAAGAAATGCTTTGTGTTGTATATATGTGAAACCGAGAGAGTGATTAATGCAATATCATAATCCCTCACTTTAAGCAAGCAGTGCCACCGAAATAACCTACCTTGAAATACTAGGACTAGTGTTTTTCTTTTTTTTAAATGTGGCCTTTTCATTTCATTAGTTAGCCATTGCTATATTTTTTCCTCAAACACTGAGGTTGAGAACTGTATATCAAACCTGTTCTTGCCTCTTTTTTTTCAGAAGCTGCTGATAGTAGTGCGGACAAACAAATAAGAGCAATCTCACTAGTTGCTTTAAGAGATGTACGAGAGGTGATTCTTTAATTTCACATCAAAAGTTCTGAAACTTTTAGGGGCAACAATGGTCATAGAGGGAAACCATTTCCTTGCAGATAGTGAAAATGCTTTTGGTTTGTTTGCTTGTTTTGCATTATCTCACTTTGGAGGATAAAATATTATATAGCTTCTTTGGAACTCCACAAACCATCTTGCTTCTGGAGTAGCCAGGAGACTCTCAGCCCTTGCCTGTCCCCATTGCTAATCTGTGCCCTGCCTCTAGTCTATTGCATCTATACCAAGATTCCGCTGAAGGATGTTATATGCATGTGTAACACTCACATTAGACAAAATGACTAGTTTTCTCCTTTACTTTTCCTCTCATCCCTAAGAAAATATCCATCATTCAGAGTGCTGAATTGTAAATATAGGATGGGTTAGGACTCTTTGGCTTCTCTATGCTGGTCTGGTCTTTCCATTTGTGTATGTGTGTGTGTATACATACATACATACATACATACATACATACATACATACATACATACAAGAGAAATGCCAACCCTAAAATAGTCCCTGAGAAAAGTGATGCTTACTTCGTCATGTAAGTAGTAAGTAGTTGGACAATGTCTCTTATTTCAGCAGGAGGGCTAGGAAGTGAAAAGAAGTGCCAAATATAAAGTTTAATTGACATAATGGGGGATCTGCCACTATTGGAAGCCTGCGGAGAAGCTGGTGTCCACCAACCGAAGGAAAGTGATGTTATAAAAAGAATTCAAGAAATAAAGTACTGAAGGAGATGGTAAAGGTTGGAGGCTGACTACTGACTAAAGCAGGGGTGTCCAAACTTGGGAACTTTAAGACTTGTGGACTTCAACTCCCAGAATTCCCCAGCCAGCATGGCTGGCTGGGGAATTCTGGGAGTTGAAGTCCACAAGTCTTAAAGTTCCCAAGTTTGGACACCCCTGGACTAAAGGGAAGGATTACTTCCTGTCCCACCTCAATCCCAAAATACACTTCGGATCAATCCTAGTAGTCTCCAGATTTTCCCTTGGAGGTAAAATGTTGCACATTTTACACACCTTGAAATTGATTCATAGGATTGTGTTAGATGAAGAAGGAAAAGCTACTACATAGTTACATATATACATCTTATGATGACTTACGTTTGCCTTACTTATAAGGTGAGAATCAGATGAAAGCAACATCAAACAAACGAGAGAAAGTTGTTTCAGCATGATTGTGCTGCACTAAGGAGAAAGTGGGTAGAGGGCCTAATGCTGTGTTTACACAACCTCTTACCCATGTTTACTCACTTCTATTTACTTTAATTATTTACATTTCTATAACAACCAGGCCCACATTTCTGGGGTTGTATAATACGAAATGAGTTGTAGATGCACAATATACTAGCATGGTTGGCTAATTTGTAGTTCTTTTTTTTTTGGGGGGGGGGGGGTGGCAACCTAGCACAAACAGTATCCAGTACAGTGCCAGATATTTTCAATTTATGGAATGGTTTTCCCCAAAGTCTAAAGTTTTAAATGCTCTAGATTAAATCCTGTTCCTAAATGTTATTATTAATTTCATAGTATACTGTATATTGTTTCAGTACTTGTAGTTTCTTGCACGTACTGTTTCAGACTCAATTTGAAGGCTCATGGTTTTTTAAATTTATACTACAAGCTGGGTTGTGAAAGTATAGATGAATCAAGTCTCCAAGAATTGGAATATTCCCAGAATGCTCTAGTTATTTTTATAACTTGTTTCACCCTGAAAAACTTACTTGCTTAAGGCATCAAAATCTTAAATCCTTTGTGAAGGCTAAAAAAAACTGTTAGTAATGAAGTGTCCAGCTAGGTCACTTAAAGGATGTCTGGAGAAAACCATGAAAGCTATTTTAATTTCTCTAATCCACTCAGACGTTTTGGCTGGAACTGAATGAATCTATCCACTGCTTTTGCCTATGTTTTGAAGATCAGGGACAGAAACATGCAATGTAAATCACTCAAATAATAAAAGTGGTGTTCCTGAAGGTTTATTTTCAATGGCGCATAGGACTTAAAGTTCCGATGGCCGAGTGTTGAATCCTGATGTCCATACTTTCAGAATTGCCTCCTATTTGTTGCACTATGGTCTTATTTTTGTATATGAGTACGCACAGCTCTGTTTATTTAACACATTGTAAGTATTTAACTTTTAGCCATTAGCTATATACCTTTTTATTATATGAAACTCTTTTAATATATTAATCTAATTTTAAATATAAAGGTACTGCCTTTAATTACAATGAATCATGTACAACGGTACAGACTTTGACTGCAGTCCTATATCAACCTTCAGGCATGTCTATCACCATTGCTAAAATATTTCTATGGGTACTGGTTGTAACATTGGACTGCAATCTTTTTAGGAAAAGGAGCTACTGCTTGCATTAATCTCGTAACTGCTGTGCACGTTGTAGATAATTTATGATGTCGGTTCCTGTTTCTATTTACATTCTAAGAAGTTTCTCCCTTTTTAAAAAGACCCTTTTCTCTCTCTCTTACTATGTACCTGTGCCTAATAGCTAGAATTTCTTTTTTATCAATAGGTGATGCTGTTTTATCTGTGGCTTAGTTTGCCTGTACTTTATGGAGAGTAGTAAATATATGTATATACCTATACATAAGTTATAACCTTTTTTCTTTGACTTAGACTGGGCTCATGTATGCTGAATCACAGTTTGTTTAATTATGATTTGTTGCATAAGCTGGCTGCGTTACAGTTACAGCCATGATGGACATTCACGTGGACATCGACTCGAGTCACAAAGCTTGCTTAGTCATAGTTTAGTTGTCTTCCCTTTGCATAAAAACTCTCTAGCCATCATCCATACTGCTTTGGTCATCTGGAATACTTTCAGCCAGTTTGACTATTCATAAGGAGCTACCAGAAAAAAATAAGAAAAATCAAAATATTCAGATATTATAATCAAAGGATACAACATATCACTGACAAAAAAAAGGAGGGGGGAAAATAGGATGGGAAAGGGGGCCTAATGAATAGAATGAACGAATAGTCTGTGAATAGAATATGGAGTCTCAAGAATTGGGAAGCAGACTGTTTTCAAGGAAACGAGAATGAAAGCAAGAGTTGGATGGCAGAGATGACAAAGGGAGAGAAAGTGAGAGACGAGTGATTCAGCTAAGGAAGCCAAGAAACTCCTGAGACTTGGGCCAGGTGGTCTCTGTATAGTGACAAGAAGAATTGCCCGGTAAAAGTTGACATTGGGAACCTTGGTTGATTTTTCACGCTGGGACTGCCTCCTCCTAACATAATTGCAAGGTTGGTTGGAGTAATTACACTGCTACCTTTTGCCAGCTTCATAGATACTGCATTGCTGCTTAATGCGTTGGACGCCTTGTTTCACAGCATTGTTTTGCTGTGACACTGTTGCTTGCAAAGGAGAGAAAAAGATGAGGACGAGCAAGGAAGGAACTAAAAAGGTTTGAAAAGGCCACTGCACTGTTGGCCGTATGTGATTGTACAGGCGCTCCTGCTGTTCCTGAGGAAATCTCCGAAGAATCAAAGCTAGGAATCTTTGCGGTTGTCCTTGTTTTCTCTCAGCAGGGAACACGCCACAGTCTGATTTGCAGTCTTCTCCTTTTTTTTGAAGAGAAGGCGTTTATAACAACTACTTTTAAAAAAAAAATCACAATAAAATGTGATGAGTTCTGAACATAGAAAACCTAGCTTGAAGCTTCTATGCAACATCTTTACGGTTAAATCTTCCTATCTGCTTTTTACAGGATTTATTTTCTGCACTTGTTGGAAAGCCTCAAAAATATATTAAGGCTGATTTTCTTTTCCCAAAGCCCCAGAACTAAGTGTTCCTTGTGACTCTCTGCCCACTTGGTAAATCATGTCAAAGCATCAACATTTGCTTCTCTGAGCACTAAATCGCTACGTCAGTTTTATGATTAAATGGTTTGAATGTTCTGCACCTAAGGGGGTCAGGTACATAGTTTTGTTTCATATGGAGCTTGTAAACATATTATTTTAATAAAAAGATGTGTGATGTTAATATATTTACTTAGCAGTGTGTAGGTGCTCTAAAGTTCTATAGCTTTACTGTTATTTTTCTGATGTAATCTTCATAGACATTAATATTAAACTGATTCAGAAAACTGAAATAAAGGATAGCAGGTAAGATTTTTGGCCTGCCAAACCAGTTTTTGAGATTTGGTATAAACATTGCATTGAATCATATGAAAAAAAATTATATTTTGCAGATAGATCAATGGCAATGCCTGTAGTTCAGGAGCAATAATTGTTTTCATGAGACATATTTGTCACAGCATGCAAAATTATGCCGAGATGATCTTTTAGTTCATGGGGGCTGTTAAAATAACTTTGAAATTAATTTTAACTTTAACAACGCTTATGAAATTATTTTTTTATTTTAACAAAGCTTAGGAAAAAGCTGGAACTAGTTTTAAAGCATAGAATATTATATGGATAAAATACTTAAAATGTATTTTAGAAGCATATTCTGTATGCTATAGTTTTAAGACTTTTTCTTTTTTTTCATTCCTTGCCTTGCTTTATATTTATGGAATATAGAATAACAGAATTGGAAGGGACCTTGGAGGTCCAATCCCTGCTCAGGCAGGAAACTTTACACCATTTTAGACAAATTATTTTAATGTGATAATTTTTTTCTGCAAATAAGATAACAGAAAGGGGAAATCTTTTTGATAGTTTATATTTCTATTTAATCACAAGGTACTGTTTATTATTATTTTTAATTATTTATTACATTTATACCCTGCTATCAGAATTAATTCTTGTTGGTATTTGTATTGTATATAATGCATATTTGTATTGTATAACAAATTTTTTTGATATATTTTTAAATGCAAAAGACTTTGAAATTACATGTCAGTATTACATTAACACTGCAACACCTTGCAATGAACTAGCTAGGTTCAGTTTTAACGAAGTATCAAATCCCTTTCACAGATTATTTTTAAAAAATGACAAATTATTGACCTGGCTGTTTCATTGAAGAATGCAAAATAATTAGGACTACAACCTCTAAGCCAGTTGACTTCAGGGAGAATAAAAATCATTTAAGGTACTTTTTAAAAATTTAAATCATATTTATTTTGTAAGAATGTGAACACATCATATGCAAGTTAACACATCTGGAATAAACTTTTTTCTAAAAATGGAACACAAATATGAACAATGAATAAAAATATTGTGGATACTATTTATATACTAGTGATACTTATTCCCTACATCCTAGAAAAAGTATTCCTCAAATTCTAACAATAAATAGTTTTTAATGAATTAATGTAAAACTTTAAAAGCTGCAAATACACAAAGAACTCAAAACAAGTTGTTCCAACCTCATTGGAAAATTATGGAAGACAGCCCAAGATAATTTTTGCAACGAACTTCTTCCTTTTAAGAAATTCTATAAGATGAGAAAATGAAGATGTACTTTTATTGTAGGACTGTTCTGTAACTTTACCCCAGAATTATCTGCTCAGTCATTTTTGTATGATGAATTTAAAAAAACGAGAAAACGTTTTAGAAAGATGACAGTGTGGATTCTCTGTGTTTGCATATCTACCCATCTGCTTTCTGATCTCCGACACACCATGACTAGTATGAGAAAGCTTGATCCTAGAGCTAGAATGTCTTACACTTTAGTATTATTAGTCCTGAATATATTCTGAGCATAAGTAAGGGAGGAGGAGGAGGTTTAAATAAATTGGTGTAAGCAGTCTGCTGTTCTAGAAGTTGAAAAGAGAGAAAATTAATGAACTGTATTACACTAAAATTATTGGTAAGGGCATCATAAGAAGAAAATATACACTCTTCATTTTGAAATAAAAATAACCTCAGTGTGCACGCTGTCCTTTTAATAAGCTGTTTTGAGTACAGTAAAGACAGATTAATACAGAAATAACATTGGAAAAGAAAGATACATTTGGAAAAGACACCAGCAAAGTAAATTTCATTTTAATACAAATATTTTCACTCATCATTGCAATCAACTATCCTTCAAACAAAAGCCATTGGGATCAGCTGTACTGTAAGGATGAACATTATTGAAAATCATAGGGATCAGTGGTTGCTAGCTTTAATGGCAGTGTGACTTCCTCTGAAGGCCATCTGGTGGGTAAGTGGTGGGCTTCCTGGTACAGTTGGTTGGTCACTGAGAATAGATTGTTGAGTTAGATTGTCCAGGCATTCAATCCATTAGGTCACTGCTTATGTTCTTAAGATGAACAAGTGAACTCACCATAGAGATAGAAGATGACATGGCAGCAATTTATTTCTATCATAGCTGATGATTTCAGTTCGATAAGCCCTTAGGGCACCATAAGAATTAACAATACTTGAGGGGTAACCCACTCCAGCTGTTAGCATCAATCCCCTGTGGGACCTCCCATCATTTCTATAATTTCCTTTGTAGCAAATGTATTACTGCCATGTGACATCCTAACCTCCATAAAAGATAACTTCTCCCAATGGCCAATGCAATCAAATTATTTTTAGATCATTACAAAATGCTAGAGAATATGTCTTTGTTAATCCCTTTTCAGCTACAAGCTTCATGTATATTTATAAAAAAAAAACTTAAAAGAAGTCAAGGTCATATGAGCAACTGGGTTGAGGTTGCAAAATGTGTGAACACCGAATACGAAAGATGGAAAAATGACTTGTGAAACCTGTGTTTCTTCTGGATCTTTTATCTCCTTTCCAAATTCCAAATGTTTGATTAGCAAACTTATGAAAAGGTGTTATTTTAAAAAAAAAATCTTTTGTTCGTGTCTGATTCTCATAGACTGCCTGGATAAGTCCATGCAGTTCTCTTATAGCAAGGTTTAAATGAAATTTCAATACACTGAGCATGACTGCAGTTTAAATATATTACTGTTGAATCCATTGTATTTAGTAACCTAACCCTCATAATCAAATCATTCAAAGGTTTCTAATTCCATAACCAGGTCATTCATAAATAGACCAAATAGCGCAGAACCTATGATGGAGCCTTGTAGTACAGAAGTCATTACCACTTCCTGCTTAGTACAAAGTTGCAGATGTATACTTAGATAAAATGGTTCAATTAGCTCTATCCATCTAATAGCAGTAGAATCTACCCCTCATTATGTCGTCATTATCACAATTTCATGGAGAATGTTGTCAAATGCTGATCAGTCTGTCAAAAATGATCAGATTATGCACTTCTCTGAGCTTGCTTTTCTTCCTGCGGATACTTCATTACCAGGTTTAAATTGCCCCATTTTTTGTGAAAAAAAAGCAAATCAACATTAGCAATGCCAGAAAAATCTATTGTTTTATGCCATAGCTTAAGATAGTTTGCATTAGTGTGATACCTCAGTTTCATTGTCCATTTATATAAGAGTTATTTTTATTTATTCATTCATTTATAGCTGCTTATCTCAATCAATAACCCTGGGTGGTTTATAATTTTAAAAAGATGTGCTAGAATAAACACAATAAAACATTTTAAAATAATAAAAAAACTAAAGAAAAAAATGATGGTCCAAAATAAATACGCAAAGCAGCTGAGATACTTGACCATCTAACAATAAAGCTAGAAAACTGGGCCCTTAGCAAATTCAGCACCCCAGATTCAGGAACACAGCTAGTTTTTTTTAGAGCTTTTAGAGCTAACAAGGTCGGGGCCATTCTAATCTCTTGAGGGGAGGATTTGCCATTAGTCAAGGGCTACTGCAGAAAAAGCCCATCTTCCAGTCCCTGCCAGTCAACACGCCTTGCCTGCTGGTAGCTGCTGCATGCCCTATCTGCTGGATCGAGTTGGGTAGAAAAAGGCAGTTCCTCGGGGGATATTGAATTATCCTGAAAGAAGAGGGACATCAATTGCAGGATGGTGGATTACTTTTATTTTTTACAGTCTTTGGGAAGATGGTGCACAGTACATTATATATACATAGCAATCAGAAGGAGGATCTTTATAGATTGGACAGCAGTATCAAAAGATCCTGGAATATGACTATCTAGAGCAGTGTTTCTCAACCTTGGCTACTTGAAGATGTCTGGACTTCAACTCCCAGAATGTTCTGGGAGTTGAAGTCCGGACATCTTCAAGTGGCCAAGGTTGGGAAACACTGATCTAGAGGACTGTTGATGCCCAGTGGCATCATTAAACAAAGCACAAGCATGGATGTGGCTGTTTTTGAAGATGGAAACATAGAAAAGAGATGGGGGGAAATAGCTAAATTAATTTGTCTAATTTATATAGATAAATCTCCATCTCACAGCAAGTGATGTTGGATGCATACATAATCTAGGCAATAGTATTTAAATGGATTAATTATGTGCCATCAAATGAATATCATCTTGTAGGTCCCACATGGATAGGGTGTCTCTATGGTTATTTTAATAGATACTGGACAAATAAAAACACTGGCCTATTTGAATACTTATCACTTTGTTCTTTTAAAAATTTCAATATGTACCGTATTTTTCGGAGTATAAGACGCACCTTTTTTACTCAAAAAGGCTGAAAATCTGGGTGCGTCTTATACATCTAATGCAGCATTTTTTTGCCTCCCGAAGCCCTGCCCCGTCACCAAATGGCCGTGCAAACCCTTATGGAGGCTTTCAAAGAGCTCCTGTGGGCTGGGGAGAGCAGAAATGAGCAAAAAACTGTCCCCAGCCCCCAGCAGCACTCTATAAGCCTTCATAAGGCTATGCATGCATTTTTTTTTAAAAGGGGGTCCGTTTTCGCCAAAAAAAAAAGGCCATTTTTGGGAGGTTTGCAGAGTGCAAAACTTTTTTTCCTTTTGGAAAGCTCTAACTGATAGAAGAGAATTACATTGATCAAGTGCTATGTCAGCAGAAAGACCTACCTATCCTCTCTCTCTCTCTCTCTCTCTTTCCCTCCCTCCCTCCCTCTATCCCTCTATCTACCTACCTACTTTTTTTTTTAATTTGCCTCTTCAAAATCTTGGTGTCTTGCCTATAAACTAGTGGGTCTCTGCATCTCTCTTGTATGCCCTCTTGCTGTGCCACTAAAATTTTGGCATGAACCATCAGGAACAAATACACTTGTCTGCTCTTTCAAGATTTTATTTAAACTATTAAAATGATCATCTCATAGTCCTAATACTTGCATATCTCGTGATGTGTTGTAGTCCCACTAATGTTACTTTCCTTGCTTTGATGTGCCCACCCACTACCACATCTAAGTAAAAGGATACCCAATATGTGTACTTTGGGTTTACGAATATAGGAAGCATCACACTAATCAATGTCTTCTGTTTGTTTTTGTTTTGTTTTCCTACGCCAGTTTTTCTGAGATCAGTGTTGGACTAAAGCAATAAGCAAATAGAATAAAATCCCTTTGACTGGCAATAAATAAATGGCTTTATTTTAACAAAAAAAAGAGAAACTAAATGCCTGCATATATTCTGGCTTGGAAAAATAGTCAGATTTTTTCTTCATTTTAAGTGGAACAATCTTCTTTGACTTTATTTATTTGGTGGTGTCTCAGACTGAGGTTTCGGCCTACAAATGCCTTGAATTGACCTTATATATAAAAAGCTATACATTCTTCCACTGAGGTTTACTCTAGTTTTAGGGAAACAATTCACTCTCATTTCCTTTGAGTAAGAAATGCCTCTGTAGTTTTAACTGGCTCAGTCTGTCAATGCAACTCATAAGAACAATTCTTGTAATATGTTTTTTTTTCCTTTTTACAACCCTGTAATCCCTTGCTTTGGGGTGGGTTCAGGATGACCAAATGGAGTTGAGTATTTACTGGCTGGATGCCCTTCCTGATGCCAATGGAGTTTGCAGCAGATATTTTCTCTTTGTGCTCTGATAGAGAAACATCTGTCTCTACCTAGGATTGAACTATCAACTTTCTGAGTGAGAGGTGAGAGTCTTCACCTCCAGGTCACCATATTGCTCTTCCTGTCATAAATGATAATAATGTAATAATGTAGCCTTCTGAGGGAAGTGCGTTCTTATGGAAAAGCAGAGGGATAAAGTGCCTGGGAACGATGCATAAATCTACCGCCTCTAAGTCTACTGAACTTGTGTGCATAACATGAGCCAGTTGAATTTTCTCCAGACTTATTCTGGTGTATACAACTTCGTGATGCAAGTCCTTTTGGGAAAAGCTAGCTTAAAATGCGGATGATCTAATGGTAGTGGGGGATGGATCATTTCCTATCTTGGCATCGTATTTCTGTAGATAACATGCCTGTTTTGTTTTCTTCTTAAAAAACTGGACTTGATTTTCATTTTGAATCCGCAAGCCAAACCTTACCTTTCTTGAAATTTGTTTTTAGGCATCTGTTCAACACATTTGTAGATGAATTGCAAAAAATTATTAATTCCTTGTTGAGTGCTGTATTTAGCACCTGTCAGGTGGGTGATAGCAGCCACATTCACAGCGGAAATAGCATAGTAGCTTTTGGCCCACTCGGAAAGGGGAGGGGGGATTAAATACACAAGCTCAAATACATATTGATAGAAGAAATAGAAGATGATTTTGTCCATGCTTACTCTTTGGATATTAAAAATAGCTTTTGGAATTCCTTAACTGTTTAGAAGTAGTGTACACCAGTTTCCCAAACCGACTGCATTCTAATCCATATATATATATATATATATATGTGTGTGTGTGTGTGTGTGTGTGTGTGTGTGTGTGTGTATATGTATATGTATGTATATATGCATATTATTTTAAACTTTGTTACGTTCTACAAATGTTTGCAAACAGATGAGAAATAGTATGGAAATATTTCATAAAAAGAGTTCCCCATCTCATATTAAGAAAGTAGAAGTTTGACATTGGTGAACATTGCCCATTGAAGGGGCACACGCCTGGGATCAAGTGTACTGAAGTGTAAAATGTCTCTCAAGCTTGCCTGTTAGTGACTTTGTGGGACATTTCAATGGAATTTTCTCAGCAGTAAAAAGTGCTTTGTCAAAGCTTTTGATGGCCATACATCTCAGGCTGTGCCATCTTTCTAAGGACTGTTTTGACTATTCAAATTGATACCAGTATTCTACATTTTCCCAACCTTTTATGTCCTCAGGGCCCAGAATTCCTAGAGTCAGGTTGAGTAAGAATTATGAAAGCTAAAATCCACATATTTAGAAGACAGAGATACGGCTGAGAAGGTTGCTTTGCATTGTGTTGTAAATTACTGCAGAACTCAATGAACTATTTGGTCCTATACCTTTAAATGTCACTATTTTTGTGAAAACGAAAAGAAATCAAACTGTAGCAATGCCAGAATGTTCCTAATATTGTTTTGTTGCCCTCATTGATCTCTATTGCTTGCTTTGTTTTCTGCTGAGTGGGTTTTGAAATTATAATAATAACTTGCCAACTTTTATCAGCCAGGCTGGTTTTTTTTAAAAAAAACTTCAATTATTGGAAAAGATGATTCATTCAGCAGTAGATGTGGACTAAAGTGCCATTGGAAAATACCAGTATTACAAAGCTTAGAGCATCTTACAATTGAAATAAAAATATATAGAAGTATAATATCTCTTTTAAATTGATTTTAGTTGGGTTTCAGTAAAACAAAGTACGGTTTAATATTGGGGATTTAAGGATCATTTACATTTTGTCATTTGATTGGAACAGAGAGACACTCTGGCTTGAGAATTTAATTATCATATATAATCCTTGTATACATTTGGTAGAACAAAATATACATTTAAAAGTAAAATTCGTTGGCTTCTGCAATCTTCTGCTCTTTTATTCAGTGCAGTAAGAAATATATTGTTAAATTGATTAACTGTTTCCATTTGGGATCCAGACAAAATATATCTGCAATACTTCTTTTCTTTCTTATCCCATTATTAATTGTGTCACTTTGTTTTAAAATAGAGTTGTTTTATATCTGTTGATTCTCCCAATAGGATCAACTGTTAATATTAATGTTAATATTGTTAGCTCACAGAATGACTAACAATATTAACATTAAATATTGCTAGACTATCTGAAATGCAAAAATTCTTGCCTGGATAGGGAATTGCTTTGCTGCTGGCAGAAGAGTAGCAAATAAATATACCTTAATGTCCTTTGAGGAAGGACGTCATAACCTGTGAACAAGAAAGCTCTTGCCGAGATTCCCACTAAATGTGTCTTTAATACAGTGCTTTCCCAAGACCTAACCCGGAATAAGCCCTAGCATGATTTTTCAGGATGTTCATTATAAGCCTTACCCCAAAAATAAGCCTTAGTTAAGATTATCAGCCAGACGGACACATTTAGTATTGTATTTTCCTGAAAATAAGACATCACTTGCAAATAAGCCCTAATGCATCTTTTGGAACAAAGATTAATATAAGACTCAGTCTTATTTTGGGGGAAATACAGTAGTGGAATGATCAAGACAAGAACTCATCCCAAAGACATAAATGCCCGTTAGACTTTGAGGGAGAAAGCAATATTTTGGCTATCTTGGATCCAGATTATGCACAACTTTTAACATCTTTATGAGAAATCTATACTAGAGAGGAAGATTAGTCAATTTAAAAGCTATTGAGGTATCTTTTTGACACCTTCCTAGAATGATTTAGGGACATGGACACTGTATATCCCTTGCTGGGTTTTCAGCAGCATTTTATATAATGCCTTTAGGAGAGTCTCGCCATTGATATCAGTCTTAAACTGATATGTAGTTGTTTGATTCCTCTGTATATTTTATTCCTCTTCCATGCATTAATTTAAAGTATGAATGGATATGTGTAATGTGTCTATCAGATCTCCTCAAAGGAGGCCATAGAGGTAAAAAAAAGGAGTTGTTTTGATAGAATATGGCTTAAGCAGGATGTGAAAAGGTATCAGAATGAAGACTTCTGCAACTGACAATTCTTAGAACAAGAATTAATAGAACGAGAGATTTCTACTTGTTTTTTCAATCTAATCTTTATTATTTTTTAACAAAACAATATTTAATATTAAGAAAGTTTTTTTAAAAAAAATTAAAAGTGCAAACTAAGAAAAAAAATGAAGAATCTATCTTATGTTTTATATTTATCAATAATTGCTTGGTTGCTGGTTTCACCCAGCAGATGATCTGAACACTTTGGTGCTGGAGTACAAATCTGAAAACGTTCCTTGTCCAAATTTTCAAGGTTGAAACTTAGCACGCTTGCCAGAAAGTGGAAGAAAGGATATTACACTGTCACCTTGGTGAACAAAAATATGAAAACCTAGTCAAGGTCTTTGTTGCGCTTTTTTAGCCATGAACCTTGAGCCAACAGCTACAGAGCTAACGTCATACCAAGTCAAATTCTCTTTTTGAGATAGCTTTCTTTCTTTTTTTTTTCTCCCTCTATCTTTGTAGGACATCCTGTTTGCGTTGTTCTTATTGCAACTGAATGCCTGGGATAGCAACAAATCAAAACCCAATCAATCAGAAACACATTGGATTTTGTTGAGATTAGGAAAAGGGATTAGATGTGTACTTAATTTCCCACAGGAATTAATTTTTGCTGAATGACATTCTTAATTTCAGATAGAGCTCTATTTTTTCACAGCATTGAATGAGAAATAACTTTGTACTGTACAGTTTAGAGGAAGGTAATTTTCTGAGAATGCACTATACTGTTGCAGCTAGCATCTATACCATAAATTAAAAAGTCACATTGAAGCCGAACTTAATACCTTAGCCTGGGACAGTGAGTGAGTGAGTGAGTGAGTGTGTGTGTGTGTGTGTGTGTAAATAGGTGGTGGTCCATCTAAGCACTACTCTTTATCTTTCTAAATCAACCAAGATTGGTAATGTTGCCATGATATACAATTGTATTCAAGATCATACATTTCACATGTCTTTGATTTGTAGTGATTTTTGTAATCTTTTATTACAAAACGAATTTTTATTGCAAATGCTTTTATGCTACTTCAGTTGCCATACACTAAATAGCTTTGACTCCCAAGTGCCTAAGAAGCTTATTTTATTATATATTGCAAGTTCTGTGATTGTGGGATCTTAATAACGTCTAGAGCTCTGAATTACAATGAGCTGAAACTGGCAACCATTAATCCAAGTATTCATTGAAACATTTATTTGCAGCCATTGATTTTAGCCAAATTCATATAAAATTATAACAATCCTTATCAGTCCAATCATCCCTAATATTTACAACACAATTTCTCTATCTTGCAGCCATTGCAAACAAAACAACTTTTTTTTACATGTTCATCTGCATCTGACAATAGAAAATAGTGGGGGTTTTCCTTCTAAATTAGACTGATTCCGTTGTGTTAACAAGGGCATAGTAAGTTTAGCTGTAGGTTCCTGGTAAAGTTTTCGATGTAATAAAGGGGTATCAAATTCAAGACCCAGGGGCCGGATCCAGCCCGCAGGGTGCTTAGATCTGGCCCGCAGGTCTACCCTAGATACAGCAAAGGACCGGCCCGCTGTGCCTCTCCAAGGAAAACAGAACTTAGGAGGGCTCCACACGCACCTCCCCCCGAGCTCCATTTTCACTGGCAGAGGGTTGCAGGAGGCCCATTGAGCCAAAAACGGAGCTTGGGTGCCCGTTTTCTCTGGCAGAGCACTTGGGCCACCACAGGCACGCCCAACACGAATGACATTGAGCTGCATGAATGAAATCGAATTTGACACCCCTGATATAATAGGTAATAGGCCACATTTTCCACATGTAGGTTATTACAAATGCATAAATGGTCTGTAGTTGTTCATCCTTTCAATCTTCCATCCGAGTAGGCTGTTGGCTTTATTTGAAAGCAAAGTTCTGTAAGAGCTTATCTCAGAGAAAGGAAGGCAAGGCACTGTACATAGTAATGTTCCTCTTCCATCTTAAAAAATTGATATGACTTAGCTAAGCTTTCATACACGTTCTCTATCTTGTCTAAAATCTTTAAAAAATAAGTAGTCCTTTAGTGGGGTATGATCATTTAATGTCACTCAGCACTTGAACAGTGTGTGTGTGTCTATAGTATATGGTTGTATAGTTGTAATAGTATATGATAATTCATATCACTCAGATCTAGTGAGAATTGTGAGAGTAGTTTTAGACACAAATTCATCTATCTATTGCTGTTAAATTGTTTAAACAGGTGAGAATAAGTAATGCTACTGCTTATCTGATAAAATATTTTTCATTGACATATTGATAGGATCTCTCTGTCTCTCTCTCTCTCTCTCTCTCTCACACACACACACACACACACACACACACACACAAAATAAGGACACCATAACTGTAGATAGTACCATACAAGGAGTGTATTCTATAGGGCAGGGGTGTCAAACTCAAGTACTTAGATGTGACCCGCAGGACCACCCTGGAAACAGCAAAGGACTGGCCCACAGTGCCTCTGCTAGCAAAATGAAGCTGTGAAGGGCCGCATGCACCCCTCCCCAGCTGTTTTCGCTGACAGAGGATTGCAGGAGGCCGTCCAAGCCGAAAACGGAAATTGGGAGCCCGTTTTCACTGGCAGAGCGCTCACACCACCACAGGTGCCTCTGACACAAGTGACATCAGGTTGGCCGGGCCCACTCCAGCTCCCCAAGGTCAAATACAACTCTGATGTGGCCCTCAATGAAATCAAGTTTGACACTCATGCTATAGGGCAATGAACTGCTGACTTTTCCTACTTACAATTAATTTTATACCCAGTAATGTTTTCTAGAAGTTCAGTTTTCATACTATTAGTATTGTAATATTTTTTCTCTTAAATATAGCCTTGTCATGTATAGTTGAATGAAAGTAGATGAACAGTAGTTATGGCTATATATAGAGATTTTAAACAATGAAGGAAATTGAGACAAATTCCTTTGTTTTCAACTCGCTAAAAGTAATTTTATTTGGTATTGGTAAATGGTTGGAAGTCCATAAAAACATGTTGATCTATTATGAATCAACTATAAATAATTCTTGACACAAGATATATTCTAGAAAGAAACTTATAAATTCATTTATAGCATTAAGAATTTACTGTGTAAAAGCAAATTCTGGAAAGAGAGGCTCTAAATATTTTGGGCTGGTGGGCACGTTTGAAATTTTGAAAGCAAAAATGATTTCACCGAGTTGCTGCAAGGGTGGGTACAGCTATTCAAAACCGCCTATTTATCAGAATGTAAAAACCTTCCCTTCTACCCACTCTTGCAAAGTTATCTTTACCTATTGTGTGTGGGGGGGGGAGTGTGGATGGGAATATCTCCAAACAGCCACCCACTTAAAAAAAAATCAGGAGTGGCATAGAATCAAATGGTTGTTAAGAGATGTGTTTTGGACATCACTGGTATTCATGGGTTCATTTTGGGAATTTTCATGCTAGATGTAGAGCTGTGATTATGACCCTATGGCAGGCGTGCCATAGGTGGCACACAGAGCCCTCTCTGGGAGCATGCGATCCATCGCCCCAGCTCAGCTCCACCACACATGTGCCTCCTGCCAGGCAACTGATTTTTGTGTCTCTGCTGCACCTGTGCAGGGGCAGGGCACGTGTGGGAGAGGCACTTGCATATGTGTAGGGTTGTGCGGGGGGGGTTCGTGCGGGGGGGTTCGTGCGGGGGGGTGCAACGGAACCCCCCCCCGTTGCCCATTTTTGGTTCCAGGAGGTTGCAGGGAGGCCTACTAGGCCCAAAACGGGGTGCAGGGGGTGAGGCGCCCCCTCATGGCCCAATTTTGGTCCCAGGAGGTTGTAGGGAGGCCTACTAGACCCAAAATGGGACACAGGGGGAGTCACACACAAATGCATGGAAAGGGGGAGTGCAAGGAAGGCATGCCCATTGCATTATGGGTGTGGGCTCACGTGTGCGCTTTCAGCACGTGATGACAAAAAGGTTAATCATTGATATAGAGTAGGGTCCGGGATGTTCAGAAATCGTGGGAATAGGGCAAATGTGGTCACTGAGCATTTTGCTGCAGTTTGTTTGTATCTGGCAATTTCACCTTTTGTCTTTCTAGTAACAAAATAGTCTACCTTCAATCCACATTCACTCCAATTTAAAATAATGTTTTTGTTAAAAACTAGATACATGATTTTTGACCTTATTGCACATTTTCCCATGATAAGAATGAAGTAACCTTTAATTTCAGTTTGTTTTTTCCTTTGGAGCATATGAATTTTCATGCTAAGATGTTTCTTGAATTCTAACAACTTTGTGTTGTTGTATTTTTAAAGGCCTTAAAAAGAAATATTTCTTTTCTGCAGAAGAGAAAAGTGTTTGAGGAAGAAGTATAGACAGTAAGAATCTACTGTGGATAGCATATTATTAATTCCATTATTCAGGCATCATAATCTATCAACGTTTGGGATCTCAAAAAATTGATGGCATTTCACTTTTTATATATACATAATTCATTTAGTAAGAAAAGTGACATAAAGATCAAATTGCTTGAGATAATTTGTTATTTTCTGATAAGACATACTGTGTCACACAGAACAAATATATTTTCCTTTAACAAATATATTCTGATGTTTATGCCATTGAATGAAACTAATGCCATTCCTAAGATGCCCATTTATACCAATTTAGATTTAGCTGTGATCATGTGCTTTAAATTACCTTGCATTTTGTTCGACACCAATAACAATTTTAAATATCCCCAGACTTCAGTTAATTATTCGTTCATGCTTTTTGCTTCTCCAGAGGTTTGCTAGAGTTAATAAAAACTCCCTTTACATTATAAGCTATGTCATGGTGAATGTATTTATTTAAATGTGTGAACCATCTCATACAGTTATATATTACATTAATTAAAACAAAATATAATGTAGTTGGTTAAAAATCAGTTTATGAAAATTATCTTTTAAAATTATGCTGTCAGACGCATTTTAGGTTAAGATAAAAAGCTATGTGAAAGCCAATTTTTATTGTAACTATTCTGGAGATAAGGGTATTGATATTTGCTGTTTTCTTCTGCACTTCTCTGTCCTCATTCCTTTATTATCTACTGTAGCCACAAAGAAAAAAAATCAAAAACATTTGTTTTCATCTTCAAGTAAATTCACTTCTGTAAGGATTGAGGATGTAAAGTTGTTGGGGAAAGTACCAGAAATGAAAAGACTAGAGATGGATGTTGATTTACCATATCTTTCCCACCTTCTGGGTCTATCTAAAGACCTGGCAAGTTTTCCTTAATTTGGAACAGCGAAAGGAAGAAATGAAAACTGTAGCCTCTGACTTTGTGCATTGCACTGAAGGCTTAATTCTTATCTGCAATAAACATTCTAATCAAGCTGAGTTGTACTAGTAGTTTTCTGCCAAGTCTAGCCAAGAGTTGTAATTTTGGTTGAAGTGCCTGGTGTGAAGCTTGACAATTACAGTATTTGGTCCAAACAATGAAAAAATTACAAATAGTCTTAACTGAGCCTTAATCTCACTGAAACAAACAAATTTTAAACCATGGTTTAAAATGTCATGCTTGGCTAAACCAATTAACTTTAATTACAGTTGGTGTTACTAGCATAAAGTATTAAAAATGATATTGATAACTTACATATTTTTGCACATCAGAGACAAAGGGATAGTATCCCGAACCAAATTTGTTCCATTAACTGTAAATTGTATAGTAAAGCTAAGTCTAAATGAGTCTCTTAAAGTGTGATCAAATCAAGTTTGAAAACTTAGCTAAGATCTTCAGTTCCTATTGGACAAATGGACAATAAAGACCTTCACTCAGTCTATATAATTCTGCCTTCTAACTGTATCCCAATCAAGGGTTTCTGTTGTATATTCCCTGAAATAACTTTTTAAAGTAGAAGTCTATATAAAATTACTTGTAGCTAATTAAACTACAAATTAAACTTAACAGTAGAGTAGAGTAGAATAGAATAATAGAATAGAATAGAATAGAATAGAATTCTTTATTGGCCAAGTGTGTTTGGACACACAAGGAATTTGTCTTTGGTGCATATGCTCTCACTGTACATAAAAAAAAATTGAGTATATTCACCAAGAATCATAAGATTCAACACTTAGTGATAGTCATAGGTTACTAATAAGCAATCAAATCATACTAGGAAACAAATAAAACAATGTAAATTGTAGAGATACAAGCAACATGATTATAGTCATAAGTGGGAAGAGATAGGTACTAGGAAAAAAGAGAATAATAGTAATACAGTCTTAGTAAATAATTTGACAGTGTTGTAGGAATTAGTTATTTAGCAGAGTGATGGCATTTGGGGAAAAACTGTCTTTGTGTCTAGTTGTTCTGGTGTGCAGTGCCCTACAGCGTCGTTTTGAGGGTAGAAGTTGAAACAATTTATGTCCAGGGTGTGAGGGATCCAGAATGTAAATATGTATTTTATGAGGTTATATGTTTTGTGATAATCAAGAGCTTGTAAATGGTCTTGAAGAAGTCAAGCTCAATCTAGCTTCTGGCGGTTTCATGAAGACAAATGAAGCATAGAGAGAAATGTAAATAAACATGAAAACTATATTTTTTATATTATTCTATAGTTGATTTTAAAAAGCAAAAAGAAATGAGTATATTAAGCTAAACTACTTAGAGATTTTTACTTTTCTCAGGCTTATTTGAAAAAGGGAATTAATTTTATACTGGTAAAACTGATGCTTTTTGACATCAGAATTTTTTTCAAAGCGTTCCAGTTTGCTTAAGCAAGAATTCACTACAGTCAAGTTGGCACATAAAGCTAAGCCAGATATAGCTATGTTGCTTCTGAATTCAGAAATCAGACTGGAACATTATCTTGACATTTCTAAGAACAGAAACTGTCTGGAGAAAGGATGAAGATCTTGACAGAGAAATCCAAGTATATCTGATACAGTATATTTCTGCCTAACATTGCATATTGCACAATTTTATAAAAAAGAAATAACTCTATTTCTTTCTCAGTTGTGTCCACCAGAGAGAACAGGAGGGCACAAAATATCATTTTCAGGAATGGAATGTGTTTAGAAGCACTCACTGTTCACAGTGTGATCCTTTTCTTGATCACTATGTTATGTATTATTGTACTGCAAAAGGCAAGGAAAAGAAAAGAACTAGTATGTTCATTAGAATAACCTATTGTTTATTTCAATACAAGTCATTGAACAAATCTCAAATGATGGAGTACAGATAAAATCCTAAGCAATATAAACTGGCTGGTACAAATAAACTTAACTAACAATATGATTTGTGCAGTTTTGATTTCACAAGCTATATAAAATCATTATGAATGTTGGAAAAATAATTAAAATGGATATTACATATGTTTGTATTTTAGCTTAGACTTTCTAAGTTCACCTTTCTAAAGCTGGCAACATCCAGATATATAGGTTTCCAAATTCCTACACCACTAACCTTGTTGTCAGTTGCGAAGTCATGTCCGGACAACGTTCCTCCAGTCCTTCCTGTCCTCTACCATCCTCTGGAGTCCATTTAAGCTCACGCCGACTGCTTCGGTGAATCCATCCAGCCACCTCATTCTCTGTCACCCCTTTCTTCTTTTGCCCTCAATCTTTCCCAGCATTAGGCTCTTCTCCAGTGAGTCCTTTCTTCTCATTAGGTGGGCAAAGTATTGGATCTGGCCTTCTAAAGAGCAATCAGGGTTGATCTCCTCTAGGTTTGATCGCCTTGCAGTCCAAGGGACTCGCAGGAGTTTTCTCCAGCACCATAGTTCAAAGGCCTCAATTCTTTGGCACTCTGCCTTTCTTATGGTCCAACTTTATCACCTAGGACACATAGACATGGAGAAAATTTGCTTTATATTATAATGGGCCCAGTGGCACATTAACTTTCAGGCAGCAATGTTAGATTGGAAACTGACAAAAGTACTCCTAACAGGTGCCAACAGTGAAGTAAGAAGTAACAAGTCTAACAGCGACAGATGGTTTAACTCCCAAGTATGTCCTCGGGCATTTGAGGCTGACCCAACCATCCAATCTTAAAATCTAGCTACAAAATAATAGTTTGGCAATGTTGCTAATATTTCAAAAATAATTCTGCATACAGTTAAAATAATAATCAGCTTTTTTGTGAAATTATGGTTCTAGATTTTAAAAAATCTAAAGAATTTAATTTTAATACAAATATCATTTGTGTGGCCCATTGTCAAGAAACTTCAAGAATATAACTCAGGAATGTCAGCTTGTTTCATTCATTAACATCATTATGACAGTTGATGCTATGTATTTAGGATATGTTACCCATACAGAGAAAGCAGATGTGATCACAGTTAACTCATACATAAATTGGTTATCTTACATTTAGAGTACATTTCTGGAATTGCACTCTTGACATAACCAGATAGAGTGAGTAAGTGTGTGTGTGTGTGCGCGCACGCGCGCATGCGTGTAACCTGCTAAAAGAACAATGACTGGATTTGGTGCATGAAAACATTGAAATATTAATAAGCAGAAAAGAACATGTAAGTATGTAATTCCATTTTTCTCAAAATAATTTCACAGTCATCTCTGAAATGGGGTGGCGGGGTTGGCGATAAAGTGGCTTACCTCATCAGTTCTAATTTAACAATAGCATCATTGAGGCACGATAAAGAAGGTTTTCTAGAAGGTCTCACTTGGATAAAACTTGGTTTTATTCAAGACATTTCTTCTTAGACAATGCTAGACTCCAGAGTAATCCTTGTTATAACTAACACTTTGGACATAAGTAAACAACTCTTCTAAGAAGTGCCTGGGATCATCTTTCAATTCTTCTTTAAAAAAATTAAGGATAATATCCAAACAATTGAAGAGTTTCTTTTTATATATGCAATCCAGGCAGGTTTATTTGCCTGAGGGAGTTCATATAATATAAACTATCCTTTGATGTTCTTATAAATTTTATATGTTTACATTTATTAAAGGAGTAGTTCTCCTTTTCTAAAATATGAACATTTCATTTCGCAGTATTATATGGAGAATCCACATAGACTGCCAAAAAATATTAGACTCAGTGTTGTAGATTGTATGCTGAGTTATTTTTGAATGTGTAACTGATGAAAGTTCTGTTCCTCAGGTAAAACAAAATTGTTTTTTTTTAATAAAAACAAATAGATATAGACTTGGTAGTTTAAACCAGCAAGGTACCTACAATTTTGTTTCCTTTAATGGAAGAAGAGAAGTATCCACTGTTGTGTTGGTTTTATATTGATATATGCCTGCTTATCAGATGTTTAGGAAATAGGGAAGATTGCAAGACGATACTCAGATTTAAGACTTGCTAGATCCAGCTAAGTGCAAAATGAAATTTTAGATGTACTTGAAATTATGACCCAAGGTGATTCTGAACAGATGTTCAGGTAGAAAATTGTTCTTAGAATTGTACTAGAAAGGAAGTGTGTGTGCAAATCTTTCCGAATCTTTGCAGGGTTTTCTTGATATCTATAGCCTAATACAGGGGTTCCCATCTTTTTCTATACCCCACACCCCTAGAACGCTTCTGATATATTCTCGCACCACTTATAAAAGTAAATAATTATATGCGTATAATTTTGCATATACACTATAATTTTGGAACTTCTGAATTCAAGTTTTTGCACCCCCTGGAATATCCTCTCGCGCCCACGGTTGGGAACCCTTGCCCAGGGGTGAAATGCTACCGGTTCGGGTTGGCTCTGCCAAACCGGTAGTAAAAAATGCTGTGCCATGTGATCATCAAAACTTAAAAAAAAACTTTTTAAAGCATTTTTAGTTACCAGTTCAGGAGAACCAGTAATTAAAAACATGCTTTAAAAAGTAAAAAAAAAAAAAGCATGGCCACGTCCATGCAATCATATCACTGCTCACCAAGCCACGCCCACAGAACCGGTAGGGGGAAATTTTGAATTTCACCACTACCCTGGCCCAATAGAAGAAGAAGGGAGCAGCTTTCTGCACTGCTGTTTAACCCTAAGGGAATTAAAAACTCTGGGTAATAAGTTGTAAAACCTAATAGGATATTTGTATAATTCTACACAGTTTAAGTCATGATATAAGGAAGATTGAGGGAAGGAAAAGTTTTTTTTAAAAAATGCTGATGTTTTCAGTGATGAAATAAACAAAGCAGATGGCTAGTTTCAATTTGGACTTTCCTGTGGTTTTACATTAAGGTCCCTGGTAAAGCATGCCTGGAAATAGGAACACTGTCATACATTCTATTTGATCAAGAAACATAAAAAGTAGCAACAGCTGTGGTTCAATTTTCCCCCCTGTTGATGACTATCTTTACATGTGGTCTGGTCTTTTTAAAAAGACACAAGGAATAATTCAGATTCCATGCCTACAAAGCCTGTAATCTTAACTCTCCTTATTTGGATGAAAGTGCTATTAAAATTGAAAGGAAAAGAAATACTCATTGTGTGAAGTTGGCAAACAGAGTATTTCCTCCCTCAAATAATACATACTTAACTAATGAATTATTGCTGGTCAATTCTTGTAAATAATTCAATGATCCAAAACCAAATCCTGTTCGCTATATTTTTATAATCCATAGGAAATTCCAAGGCTACATTGAACCATGAACCACCTACAACTCTGAACATCACAGTCTCTTATTCTGGGCTCTCTATCGGAAAACTGTGTTATCCAAACTATCTCTTATGCTCCTGCAGGTGCATGCTCCATCAAAGCTGGCCTCTGATCCTTAAGCAGGAGCTGTGAGTCTAGGATGACCTCCAAATTGCACATCAATTTAGACTGGGGGAGTGATACCCCATCCAGAGTCAAAGATGAAATATCATCTGGACCCAGGGGGCTGAAAACTCAGAGCTGCTCCATCTTGCCAGAGTTGAGTCAAAGCCAATTCCTCCCAATCCTCTAGGCTTCTTGGTATCTTTCTGTTATAAAGCCAGGGGATTAGGCACTTGCTCATTCAGTGCAATTCCTCTGGAGTCATAGAAGATCTTCTACTGTGGTGTTTCAAGAAATTGTATAAGAATTAATGGGATGTGGTGATTAAGACATTGGACTGAAATCAAAGAGATAGAGATTCAAGTACATATTGACCTTGCAATTGTTGTATAATTTAAGGCCAGTCAATATTTTTCTGCTCACAGAATGTTATTACTTGAATAAAACAAGGCAGGGCCTCGTCTCTTTACTGCCTTGCTCTTACAAGGAATTTGAGAAATGCATATAATAATTAACAAATAATTTGGAAAAATCAGAATGAAATAAAATACAAAGTATCTTGTATTGGAGACATGTGGTTTAAAATACCCTCTCAGAGAAAAATCACAGTTCGATTCTAGTCAAATTACAATTTCTCAAGGCAGTATGAGTCTATGTTCCTTTTAGAGAAAAATGGGCATAAATATGATTTTTTAAAAATATCTTCTCTACAGTATGAAACCAAAAGCTGCTTTGGAACTAGGCTCTTTTTAGCTTCATGCCCTGCTAGCATTTGTGAACAAGACAGACGAAAGAGTTATGGTCCCTTGTCAGAACCGTTCTTGGCATCACCTTATCTTTGCTGATTTGTACTTTAATTCCATAAGGTACGATTGACAGGCCATAGCACTGAATTTGCTTTTCTCTTTTGTGTTATCCAAGCAGATAATCTAAGTGACGCCTTGAAGAAGCTGAAGATAACAGCTGTTGACAGCAGAGCTGATAGCTTGGAGGGGTGTTTGGATTGTCTCCTTCAAGCCCTGGCTCAGAACAGTAAGTTTGATTGTTCCCTTCAATTTCATACCATACGATTCAGTCAATAAATTATTATGGAAGCAAAAAGTCTACCAAATGGAAGTAAAACTATAAATGGAACTGATATAATAACTGTTTGCAGAACCTGATGCAGAATTTTAAAAAGAGAATGTAGTAACAGAAATACTACAAAAACCCAGAACAATAGCAGAAAAAAAATGATTTAAACATTTTGCAGGAACAAAAATATCTGTCCCTGAAAAGATTACAAAGTAGATTCCAGCCAGTTTTTCTCAGAAAGGACTCTGTAACTTGAGGCTGTCACTAACAAGGATTATTCCTCGGTAACCATTATACCTCTCTAATTGATGCTTCTCTGATCCAGGGTTCTAATGATTATATCAGTTCATAAATATATGAGAGCAGTGCTAAAATTATTTCTACAGGCATCTAGCTGGAAACCATACAAGGAGAATTCCAATCAAGAGCTAGAAATCGACTATTGAAACTAAAGTTATTAGCACCCATTCACTAGCAATAGCTTGTACTGAACACTTTTGTAATTAGCCAGTCATCTAGTTCTTTTAGCTTCCTTTCTGCTATCTCATTTTGTGTCAAGTAAAGAACTTAAATCAGCGGTACCCAACTTTTCTGGTTTTGTGAACCAGCAATGGGGGGCGGGGGAGGGAATGGTTATGCATGAGCAGTGGTGGCAGCGGGGGGTGAGATGGATAATTCCACATGCGCGGTGGTGTGAATGGCGACCCTGTCCCATGGAATGGGTTACAGCCTGGGTGTTGGGTACCCCTTCTCTAAATAGCGCTGGAATAAAGAGTTGCTCAAGGTATACTATAGTTCTTTCATTCAATTCAGACTCACACCTTTGCTTCCTTCCAGGTATGTATTGATGTGTGCTCAGCATTCAAATGTGTTAAATAATAAATAATCAAGAAATTGAAATACAAGTCAGCATACTGCATCTCACAATTTGAAGGTTTTACCATTACTCACTCCAAATGCAAGCTGCTGAATGTGAAAATTATTTGAAAAGGCTGGGCTCTTTCTGTTTTATTTTCTATAAAATAAGTATATTCCACATTTTTAGTCCTGGGGAACAGCATAGAGTTATATCTGTGAGCATATAGATATACTGCATAACATGACAATAAAGCAATGGACATTGGAACTTACATTTAAAAATAAGCATTGAATATATTTGATCAGTAGTAGCACTGGTAACTAAATAAAATTTTGACAGTCTCACCCAGTTACAGGAAGGTAAGTGGCAGCAGAGGCAAGCATACCTCCCTTGGGAGGGTTTCCATAACATCAGGATTTTTCTTCATTTCAGAAGGCAGGAAATAAGAGCACAGGCTCAGATGTCAACTGAAGAGCAGCCTAATGCATAGAAAGCAAGCGCTCCCATTAGAAATACTGCAATTGATATCCAGAGAGAATGTCCTCTACAGGTTCCTAATTAATCCCAAAGAGGGCTCTGAAATCAAAACAAATGGAAGCTTCATACTATATATTCAAAGTAGCATGTCTATCTTTCTCTTCAAGTATATATAAATACTTAAAGATATTCCTCTTTGATTTGATAAAGATAACTGGCGAAAAATGAAGGTCTTTAGGACCTATAGGAGAGGATCCTTGAAAAACAAACTTCAATGAGTGGCTATATCTCCTGTATACCTATTCATTGTGTGTGCTTTATATTATTAGTATTAGTATTAAATACTTTATTCATTAAGCATGAAACTCAGCCAACTGAACATTCAAAAATGCATTACAAATACCAGTGACTGGTGCTAGTGGTTGATACGGTTTGCTGCCAGCATCCTAGGTATCAACCAAGTACCTTCTTAAAATATAAGATGTTCTGAGTAGTGCAGCTTTTTGCAGTTCCGCTGGTGTTATTGCTGGAAGCTGCAATTTGTTGTTGATATTATTATTATTATTATTATTATTATTATTATTATTATTATTATTATTAGTGTGTATATTTTCTGTGAATAATTTGTCATAGAAAGTGACAATTAGGTTTTATGATAAATAATTCAAGAGATACATTAGTGTTTTTCACTTTGAAAATGGTGGGTATAGGATTCAAACTAACATTCTCTTTGAAATGTGTACAAATCTAAGGATTGAAAAAGCTCTCCCTACTGACAAAATGTGTACAGGTTGCTTTCCCTCAACAGCCTAGAAGGTAGAAATCATTCTACAAGTTTGATTTTAGTAGCAGTTTTCTGATCGAGTGACCTGAGCCCTTGATTTGTTAGGTCTGCTAGAATAAAGAGTCACAAAGACATTTTTAAATATGACCATGGGAAATCCTGCGAAGTACTGTG
This sequence comes from Natrix helvetica, assembly GCF_964273705.1. Classification (NCBI taxonomy): domain Eukaryota; kingdom Metazoa; phylum Chordata; class Lepidosauria; order Squamata; family Natricidae; genus Natrix; species Natrix helvetica. Next base: position 20,137,734 of record NC_138558.1, read on the forward strand.
GGATATAGTGAGATTGGTAATGTCTCTCTCTAGGAAGATAACTTTCTGCACTAGGATAAGTAATCATAAAGGAATAGTTCTTCCAATTTGATCACACTTGAATCTCAGGTATAAATTATGCAAGAAAATATTGTGCCAGTAGAAAAAGCAAAGTCCAAAATTTGGTTAGCAAGGATAGAGGTATTGCAACTAATCTGAAATGGCAAAACCATAAAGGTAGAATCTTATTCATTTGGGTGGCTCTGTTTTTAACTAGTTTTAATGAAACACAGAAGGAAAAGGGCTTCCATCATTTAAATAATCATTTAATTTTGTACATCCTTTTATATCACTTTCCGTAAGCATTAAAGATAATCTAGAGCAGTGGTTCTCAACCTTCCCAATGCCGCAACCCTTTAATACAGTTCCTCATGTTGTGGTAACCCCCAACCATGACATTATTTTCATTGCTACTTCGTAACTGTAATTTTGCAATTTTCTGATGGTCTTAGGCGACCCCTGTGAAAGGGTCATTCGACCCCCAAAGGGGTCCCGACCCACAGGTTGAGAACCGCTGATCTAGAGATATCACTGCCAAGGTCATCTAATCATTGGTAGAGTTTAGAGTTGGCTCCTGTACTACACCCCCCCCAGTCCAAATAAACATTAGGTGATTATAATTGACAGGGTATGTCAGAGGTAGTCTTCTAAGTAGCATAGTCATAATGTCATTTAATACTGTATTACTCGATAATTTAACATTTCAGGTTTTCAAAATTATTTCTATCCTTAGTACACATGTATATTAAAATTTAACAATTACTGCATAAAAAAAAAAACTTGGAGACACTAAATGTTTCAGTAGCTGAAGAGCAGCAAATACCCTACAAGCCTTGTGAAAGGCTTCCTGTGACATATGTGCCCACTCTGATTTCTGAATAAGAAAACCTGAAAGGCAAGAAGGGCCTCAGGTTCATAGATTGCTATGGGTTGTTAGATGTGCCTGTCTATATTTCATTACCTTGTAAGCTATTTGAATGGATGAAACGCCAGAGGGGTTTGGGAGAACCTCTAGCTAAGATTCTGTGCAGTTCGGAGAACCTCCAAATCCCACTCCTGGCTGGCCCCACTCACCCCTCCCAGGAGTCCCCACACAGCCTGTTTTGGATGCAGGTAATTGCAGGGCGTGTGCAGTCTCAGGGAGGGTAAAAAACGCGCCTACCAGAAATTCAGGCTCTGGAGCCTGGGAAGGCAGTTTTTGCCCTCCCAGAGGCTCAAGAAAAACCTCCAGAGACCAGGGAGGGCAAAAACGCCCCTTCCTCATGGTGCAGAAGGATGACTAGGCCACACCCACCATGGCCACGCTCACCCAGCAACTGGGCAGAGAACCCCTTGCTAACATTTTTGAAGCCCACCCCTGGTGAAAACCTAGAGCGACCCAAGAGGCATATAAAAGGTAGTCTTGGATACTAATAATTGGGTTGCTACAGAAGATGAAGAACATATTTTCTCCTATTTTAAAATGTGTTACAACTTTTTCTCTCTTACAGTTATTAATTCAGATTGCTTAAATTATTTGGTTTGGTAATAACCTTGCAAATAGTTTAAATTTGAATTTGGGGTTAGGGTTAGGGATTCGTACCATGGATCTCTCAACTTTCAGGATCCAGGTAGAGTCCACTAGTATATTTGGTATCAATAAATTGGCTTAAAAAATCTCAATTGGAGCAAGATGTCTTGCACAAATATTGCTGTGATCATGTGGACTGCAAATTTGTCCCTAACTTTGTCTGCATGGCTATTCCAGTGTATAAGAAAAAAAAAATCCTTGTGTCTTTAAGTGCAAAGGATCTTTTGAGCAGAATAAAAATGTATGTCCACTTAATGTTGCAGCTTTCTTGTGGTGGTACAGTTTCTAGTTTCAAATTTTGCTTATATAAGAATGACTCACAGTGAACTGAGGATAATGAAGGGACTTACTTTAGAGGCTGCCTTTTTCTTTTCCATGGCAGTAGAGAAAAGCTCTCTCATTTCAGTTGTCAGCTTTGACTCTCAATAGGGTAGGTTCTGGAAAATCATGTGGCACAGTTATGTAAAAAGTAGCATTAGCATTATGAATAACCTTAACAGCTTTATAAAATCAAAACATGCACTTAGATTAGAGGTTAGAAATCTTTTCAAGACTTGAAGCTTGCATAACACTTCAAAGACCACCACCATCCACCTCCTTAAAATGTCGTTTGAGATCACAAGGTATTGATAGTCTAGTGTGAGATCTGTCATCCCATGACTCTTATGATGCAGGATCATGGAGAACCTTGCTGTTTGTCAGTTTCAGAAGTTTCTGTCCTTGTCCATGTGTGTAGAACAGAGTACAGTATTCATTCTCAGGTGACGTGAGAAAGTAATGGATGTCCTGGTGCCTAAAGATACCATGCTGGCAGCCTGTTTTATAATGTTAAACTGGAACTTGGGAGAATTAACTTTAAACTGGCATTGGATGAGTGATCTTGAGCAAATTATTCTCACTATAGGAGAATAGTGTAATAGTGTATGTTGTAAACATAAGAAGGAAAATTTCTGCATCCAGTCTTGAATACCCAGAAGAAAAATGGATAATATCGTGTTTTCCCGAAAATAAGAGAGGGTGTTATTTTCTTTGACTCCCGAAATAAGCTCCTGGCTTTATTTTTGGGGAGGTCTTTGTTAAATCTGTAGTGAGGAGACTGAGGCAGCGGTCAGTTCAACGAGGTTTATTAAGAACAGGCTACTGACAACGGACAAAACGCGAGCCGGCTGACAGCTATTTATACTTACAGCTGTCAGCCGGTAGAACCAATAGAAACTCTTGAAATCTCCCGCCGGTTGGAGCGCGCGCCTTGGCCAATCAGAGGGCTTCCTCCAAACGCCCTCTGCTGGCCAGACTCCTCAGTACTCAACACCCCTTTCCCCCGGATTGCGCATGCGTAATCGTCCAAATAGCTTGGTCGTCTGCGCACGCGCTGGGAACGCCTCGGCAAGGTTGGTGCGGCGTTCGAGGTGGAAGGAGTGTCGGCCCCGCCTGTGTGACGAGGCATCGGAGGAGCGGCCGCGACAGGCCCAACCCTAGGAGATGGATGCAACAACACAGGTAAGGAACCAAACGCACCGGGAGCAACCCGCGCCGACTCGGAGCTAGAGTCTTTTGTACGGTTGGGCCGGCAGGCGGCGTTGGTAGGGCCTGGCTGTTTCTGTCCGCTGGTTGCAATTGCGGGAACTTCTGCTGGTCGTCGCCGCAACAGGTCTACATGGCGCCTCCAAGATCTCCCATCGTTGAGGAGGACCCTGTAAGAGCAGGGCCCTGTTACAACTGATATTTTTCCGGGCACCCATTTCGGTTCCCCCGCAAAATTCCGGGCGAAAACTTCCTCCCCCACTAGAAAGGATCTCGGGGAGGTGGAAGGGTGAAAGGGTGGGGAAGAGCAGAGGGGATGCAGGCGGTCTAAAGTAGACCTGAGGCGGCGACCCATGAGTAGCTCAGAGGGGGCTTTGCCCGTGGAGGAACAAGGAGTGGTGTGTTGGGTTCGGAGGTATGTGTGAATGCGGTCGGGCCAGGGCAGTGCTGTCATACGGGCAAAGGCGTCTTTTGCAGAGCGGACCGCTCGCTCCGCCAGGCCATTGCTGGCCGGGTGATATGGTGAAATTGGGGCATGGCGGATGCCCAGGGAGGTGAGAAAAGAAAGAAATTCAGAGGAGGCGAATTGGGGCCCGTTATCGGAAACGATAACATCGGGCAGCCCATGGGTTGTGAAGAGCGAGTTGAGAACGCGGATAGTGGCCGCGGACGTGGTAGTGGTCATGGGAAATAGCTCAACCCATTTAGACCATGCATCTACCACAACTAGAAAGGAGTGTCCCTCGATGGGACCCATGAAATCGATATGCAATCGACTCCAGGGGCCCATAGGTTGTTCCCACTCGCGGGGAGGAGCGGTGGGGGGGGCAGCCTGCACCCGCTGGCAGGCAGAACAACCTTGGACATAGGAAGCGATGTCTGCATCCATAGACGGCCACCAGACATATCCGCGGCCAAGGGCCTTCATTCGGACAATGCCTGGGTGGCCGTCATGGAGGCGAGACAGCACAGAGGCGCGCAAGGAAGAGGGAATAACGACGCGGGAGCCCCAGAGGAGGCAATCCTGCACCACTGAAAGTTCGCAACGGCGTCGGAAGAAGGGCAGGAGGAGGGGGTCTGTAGAGTAAGCCACCCATCCTCGAGTTACGGCGGCCATAACTCGGATAATGACAGGATCGGTCGCAGACGCTGCAGCTATGTCCGAGACGGACATAGGAAGGGACAGGTCATCAATGAGGCAGACCTTAACAGTAGGGGCCGGGTCACGAATGGGCACTGGCAAGGGGCAGCGGCTCAAAGCGTCTGCGTGGGCTATATGGCCGCCGGGGCGATATGTAAGAGTGTACGAATAGGCAGAAAGGAATTCTAGCCATCGTAACATGCGCGGGGAGAGGATGGGCGGAGTGGGGCGATCCCCGGCAATGATGCCTAGGAGTGGCTTGTGATCTGTAATGAGGGAGAAGGGACGCCCGTACAGGTAGTGATGGAAGCGCTTTACTCCCGCAACGGCAGCCAGCGCCTCCTTATCAAGCTGGCTGTAATTGCGCTCAGGCCTTGATAAGGTGCGGGAGTAAAATGCTATGGGACGTTCCGAGCCATCAGGGAAGGAATGGCTAAGCACAGCGCCCACCCCAAAGGGAGAGGCGTCACAAACTAAAGTTAGTGGAAGGGACTCATCATACTGGGCTAGGACTGGAGGAGTAGTGAGGGAATGTTTGACAGCCGCGAGCGCCTGCGCTTCGCGACTGCTCCAGCTCCAAGGAGCCTTGGAGTCCAATAGGCGGTGAAGGGGTTCGGCCAGGGAAGCTTTGTGGGGAATGAATGAAGCGTAAAAATTTAGAAGCCCCAGGAAAGCTTGGAGCTCAGCTTTAGATTGGGGTGGGGGGGCAGCTAGGATGGCATTAAGTTTATCAGGGTCGGGGTGGATGCCCGCGGCATCGATGCGGTAACCTAGGAAGGTTACAGCAGGAACCCCCAGGTGGCATTTTTCGGCCTTTAAGTGGAGTCCCGCAGCGCGGAAGCGCTGTAGGACAACGCGCAGCGTCTGAACGAGGGTCGCCGTGTCGGGGGCTGCAATCAAAACGTCATCGAAGTATGGGGTGACCCCGGGAATGGCATGGAGCAGGCGCTCCATTAAGCCTTGGAAAATTCCCGGGGCCACACTGACGCCAAATTGCAGCCTTCGACATTTGAAAGCCCCGCGGTGAGTCACTATTGTTTGCGCAAGCGCGGTGGTCTCGTCCACGGGCAGCTGTTGATACGCCTGCGCGAGGTCTAATTTTGCGAAAATGCGCCCATTGCCTAGAGTGTGCAGAACATGCTGCACCACGGGCACAGGATAGGGGTGCGCTTGCAGGGCTTTATTTAATGTGGATTTAAAGTCCGCGCAGATCCTCACGGATCCGTCGGACTTAAGAGGAACCACTATCGGTGTTTCCCATGGAGAAAAATCCACGGGTTCCAGGATGCCTTGGCGGAGAAGCTTGTCTATCTCCGCGTCTACCTTGGCTCGAAGGGCAAGCGGCAGACGGCGAGCCTTCAATCGGATGGGAGCTATGGAAGGGTCAAGGTTTAGGGAAATGGGGGAACCTGTATAGCAACCCAGGGAGGGGCTGAAGACGTCAGCGAACTCAGTTAGGAGGGAAGAGAGAGAAGTAGAAGAGGGAAGAGGAGAGGGAAGTAAGGAATGCACCCCCGCTATAGAAAGCCCTAGTGCCCTAAACCAATCTAGGCCGAGCAAAGAGGATAGCGGGTTCTTTACGATGAGGAGCGGAAGCCTGGCGTGGCGGGAACCATAGGTCACATTAAATCTGCCATAACCTAGCAATTCAATGGAGTTCCCCTGATAGTCCCGCAGTCTACAGTCTGGGGGCAATAGGCTTGAGCGCCGTATTTTAGGTAGCAAATAGTGAAGCGTGTCCCATGACATGATAGACCTAGCTGAGCCCGTGTCTACCTCCATGGAGGTTGTCACCCCCTCTAAAGTTATTGGGAGGTACAGCTTACCTCGGCCCTCCGCAGAGGAAGAGGCCGAGTCCACCAGCCATTCAGGGAAAGCAGTGGCCGGATCGCCAACGGTGAGGGAGTTTTGGCGGCGGCCAGATACATTGACTGGAGTACGGGGAGTGTTAGGAGGTTGGTGCGCTGGCCTTCTGTCAGGAAGCGCGGAGCGGCAAACGGCAGCCAGATGGCCCTTGCGGCCGCAATTGTGGCACAGGGCTTGACGGAATCGGCATTGAGAGCGTTGGTGGCGGCCGCCACAACTCAGGCATTGACGTCCGTCTCTGGTGGCGAGGGACTGGAGGCGGTTGGCGGTCTGATCGACCTCATTTTGGAAGTCGGATGCCGTGGAGTGCGCGAATGAGGCGGTGGAAGGTGCGTACGGAGAAGGCGGTATGTAGGCAGCGTGAGGGTGCTGGCTGAGGTGGCTGAAATCTGGGGTGGACTGGTCAGCCATCTCATAGGCTCTGGCATCATCGACTGCTATTTTTAGAGTCAATTCTGGTCGTGCGAGAATGCGGCGATGTAGTTTTACATCGCGGAGACCATAGATGAACTGCTCCAGCAGCGCGTCTTCTAGGTCGCTGAACTCGCACAGACTCGCCTCAGCCCGAAGAGCAGCGACGTACTGGGCAATGCTTTGGCCCTCCTTCTGTATACATCGTCGAAAGTACTGTCGCCGGGCGAAACGAGATGGGGCGGGCTCGTAGTGATGTTTGAGGCGAGTCATCAGGTCTTCCCACGGCAGCGAGTTTGCTGGTTCTGGAGCAGCCAGAGCCCTAGCAGTGGCGAACATTTCCGCGCCACAATAGTTTAGGAAGATGCCGCGTTTCCTCTCCTGAGAGAGATTGATGAGGTCATGGGCTATGAGGAAGCAGTCAAACCTCTCTAGAAACGCTTCCCAAGCCTCAGCCTCTGGCCTGAAAGGCGAAAAAGCGGCGGAGGTAGCCATTGGTGGCACAATGAAGGGGTCCGTGTCGCCCGTCCTCGTCGCCAGTGTTAAATCTGTAGTGAGGAGACTGAGGCAGCGGTCAGTTCAACGAGGTTTATTAAGAACAGGCTACTGACAACGGACAAAACGCGAGCCGGCTGACAGCTATTTATACTTACAGCTGTCAGCCGGTAGAACCAATAGAAACTCTTGAAATCTCCCGCCGGTTGGAGCGCGCGCCTTGGCCAATCAGAGGGCTTCCTCCAAACGCCCTCTGCTGGCCAGACTCCTCAGTACTCAACAGTCTTATTATTTTTGAGATACAGAAGGCCCCCTAACCTCGGCCTGCGGATCAGCTGATCCAGAGAGGGCCGGAGGCTCGGTTTCTGTTTCTGGCACACTCTTGCCAACCCTAGCGTCGCTGGACTTGCTGCGACCAAATTATTTGTTAAGTCTAGAGATTTGCGGCTGCCACTAAGAGAAAGGGTGCGGGAGCTAGGATTTATGGGAGCGGCTTCCGCAAGGCCATTCCGTGTGGATGGCTGGGGCATGTTCCTCCCTTTCCCCTCCAGGAAATGACAGTGACTGGATGCGCATGCATTTACATATTTTAGGGGAGGACTTATTTGGGGGAGTGCTTATTTTAGAGCATGTGCTCAAAAGCGTGTTTGGGCTTATTATCCGGAAAGGTCTTATTTTGGGGAAAACAGGGTACATACATTGCAACAGTATAAATGGTCCTTGAATTTTATTAGGAAGTAGAGTAGAATCTTGCTTTAATGTAAAAAAAAATACTATTGGGCTGCAAATGTGCTAGCTTTTATCCGGAATGTGATTCTGATCTATTCTTAATCAGTTTAAGTTGAATGCATCACGCTCGGTTTCAAAATTTGAAAGCTTTTCTATGTTGCGACAGTGGATTTGACAAGAAAAATGATCACCAGTCTTCATTAAGAGAAAAGCTTGTGGTTAGAAAGAAAACATAATAAAAAAGTTGTGGGAAGGGGATCCAACCTTAATTTGCAGACCCAAAGTAGACATTCTTAAGCTGATTCAGAATGTTCTTGCTCCCTCTAGTTCCTCCCTCCAAAACAAAACACTCCTTTCCTTGCCAATTTTAGACTTTGTTGCAATAATGAATGTAGTATTGATTGTTCTGTAAAATGACACCTTGCCTCGTCTCTTAAATTTGTGCAAAATCTACTAAATCAGTAAAGCCTCTTCTCTGAAATTTTCTGCTAGAGCTTTCTCAACTTTAAGTCGCTTTAGTTTTAGGTTGTGTTAAACAAAAAAGCCATTCAGTGAAGAGCATGGGTGACATTGGGTGATTGTGCATTTCGAATAACCATAATTCCTGTAACAGGTTTGGGGAATCTTTGGTGTTGAAAATAAAAGCTTTGCACATTTAATTTGTGCAAGTGACAAGTATGGTAAGATTTCCCCTCTCCTGTTTAGAGTTATAGTCGCTTTTAATGTCTTCAGAGTCATAGTACATTATTTTCTGGCCTCACTAGTTCAGTTTTCAACTAAATAAAATAATAGCTTTACCATAAAGCCCAACATTGTCACAAACAGTTTGAAGAATTGGAGAAAAGGATAGTAGACTAAAATTATACCTTTTTGTAGTATCTTCTGTTATGTCAAGGAATTCTATTTCATGTTGTTTGTTACATTATCTTTGATGCTGTTTATTTCTCTCCAGGTGAATTTATTGTTTTATTATCCATATATTGCTTGAACTCCTGTTATTAGGACCTTTAACTGAGCAAAACAATGCATCATAGGGCAACACTTTTTGAACCAAGGTACTTCAAATGAGCTAACTTATGGAATGTATCCAAATTCCAGGACCCATGACTCCCAAGAGGATAAAATTTGGGGAAATTGTGGTTACTTGAATGCTACGTTGCTGTTGCACTGCTGGGCTGCTGCTGCGGTCATGTGATCTTCACTTCCAGTGTTCCATGACACTTTCCCAGCCAATCTCGCAATCCCTTACTCTTTCCCCCACCCAGTAGCAGCCACTGACCTGCCTGCTGGAAAGAGAAGGGAGAAGCAGGAAGAAATGAACCTCCTCGCACCCTTCCTGGCCCATACCACCACATACGCATTCCCCCAATCTGTACCACCCACACATGCACCTTCCCCAACCTCTTCCGCCCCCATGACCCATGCAGCACCTGTTATACGCCCTTAACTGACACATCCTGCCTCCGTGCACCTCTCCTGATCTGCATGGCACTTTTTGCAAACCCCTATGAAATGGCCCAATGGAGCACAGCTTGTCTAGCTAGTTTTAAGAGCAAATTTAAAAGCAATTGAATTGTGGTATATACCAGGGGTGTCAAACTCACATCATTACAGCAGTGTCATGTGATATATGAGGACTTTTTTCCCCTTCGCTAAACTGGGCGTGGGCATGACCAGCATGTAACTCGTCCGGCCCGCGGTCTGGGAATTTGACAGCCCTGGTATATTAAGTAAATTGAAAAGTAAATAATACATGGAAGAATACTTGGCTCTTAAAAGTGAATTGTCCTGGATGGAAATTCAAAAGGGTAAACATGCTGATAGTTAGATACCTTAATATCCTTAGTTCGTATCTGCAAATTTTTGTACTGCGGTTTTGTATTGCAGTGGCTATGAGCAATATGGAATATTTTTTGTTACATTTAATGTGATTATCATGCTTGTTCCTATATTCTTCATTTCACATGCTAAGGCATTCACAACTTTTGTGACATGATTTGAAGTAGAGGATATATTCAACAGGTAGTACTGTTGGGCATGTCAGATTCTATTATATTGATGAATTATTGTGGATAAATATTTTTGCAGGGCTGACAAGGAACCGGAAATATTGATCACTGTTGATTCTCTTAAATTAACGATGAAAAACCTGGCCATTTCCCTTTCCTCCAAGTTTAATTAAAGCCAGAGCACCAGCAATGTCATAGCTGATCTCTGGTATGATGAAATAAGATAAGATTAGGCAACCGTTTTCAGAAGTGAACTTAGTAAAACAATAGCACTAGGCAGAATTTTGATTACCTCCCTCCCCCCAAAAAGCTAGAAATGGATGTCCTGGTCACAATATGGACACGTTAACAAACAGTAGTAACTTAAAATGAAGAGTTGTTACATTGGTCTTGACTTTGTAGAAGAAATGAAGAAAAATGACATATTATTTAAAGCAGGCTGGAGTCTGCAAAAACATTTTTTTTACGGTTTTGTGTCTTTTTTGTAAGTAGAATACAGTAAATGCAATTTTAGCTTCCAGCATTTTTAAGGTATTTTTCAACAGATTATGTTTATAAAGCAAAGCATCCTAATTTTGTTTTCAAATTATTTCTTGACGTTCTGGTAGACAGATGCCCTGATACACTATTTTTATTCTGGTTGTTAAAAATAAACATTTCCCCCCCTATCTAAAATGTTAGCTATACTTTATCTCTGTAATTCTTATAGTAGCATCCGATATTGGCTTCTTTAAATTAACGAAGTGGAGGTTTTAAGACAGAGAGAGATAACGCATATCCAAAGTCATTCACTGAGTTTGTGGCTTTGGGAGCAGAATTGCAGGCTTCATACAGATTTTATATTTCCAGGAGTGTTACCATCTATATGTTTCCCTCAAACTTGTGTTCAGATGGAGATATTCCTTGGCTAAGACTCATGATGGCTATAAATGCCTAGTTGCCTAATCTTACAAGATGTTCACATCTCATAAGTAGAATAGTAAAGTCGTTTGAAATCTCATGAGAACTCATGAGGTTTTTTTGAGAACCAGCCTTTTTTACCTGCTTTTTGATTGATACATTGACCACTCTTTAAATATGTGTCTACTAGCTGACAACCTGGCGCTGCCTGGGTATTTATTTATCCCAACCCTCCTTCCACGAACATCACCACAATTTCTAATGTTGGGTTTTTCCCCTTACCAGAGGGAGCCCGCTTGTAGAGTACTGTGAAGCCTTTACCATGGCGACTCCACGGTGCTGTACAGTAGAAGCCATTTAAGGCAGTACAGTAGAAGTCGTTCTAAGGCACAACAGGCTCTTAACAACACCCTGAGGGGTGTTAGGGGTGTTTTACCACCACAGTATTTGTTTCCAGAGGGTAAGTAATCTGTGTACCAAGTTTGGTTGAAATTGCTTGGGGCGTTCCAGAGTTATGCTGGAACATACAAAGACACACACAGCTGTTTATATAAATAAATAAATAAATAAATAAATAAATAAATAAATAAATATGTGTGTGTTGTATTTGTGCTGATAAATAAATAAAGGGAGACTAGTATAGATCTATTTCAAGCTATTTAGCTCTCATCAGCTAGCCATACCCTTACTGGGATTCGAACCAGGGCTGTATTGCTTATTAGGCCGATGTAATTGCCACTAAGCCACAGGCTCTCCTCCTTTATCAGCTAAGCCAGGGAAATGGGTATGTATCTGTGTTACAACCCCTGGTATGCCCAAATATGGGAGGGAGCTCACTACTCCCTCTTTCTGTCATTCGGCTCATCACAGAAAACCATCCAGACAGAAACCCATATTTTTATTTTTAATGTTGCCTTTTTATATTTGTGTTGTATTTGTGCTGATAAATAAATAAAGGGAGACTAGTATGGATCCATTTCAAGCTATTTAGCTCTCATCAGCTAGCATAGATAAATAATAATGTTGATCCAACTAAGACACTTGTTATTATTTCTGCAATGATAAGTTGGGAGACTTTTCTGCAGATAGGTTTTGGTATACCTTCTTAGTACTTTTCATTACAATGATTGAAGTTGATGAGAGGGAAAGCAGCCCTCTCTTTTCTCTGGAAAAGCTTCTGTTGCGGTACAAAGAGTCCAGTGGGTTATAAAGTAGCATTGTGTTTAAAGGTAGGGTGGGTGGATGGGTGGGTGGATGGATGGATGGAAGACAGACAGACAAGGAGAGGAGAGGTTTCAATAATTGCAGAGTCATGGAAAGGGAAATATTCAGAAATCATTACATAAACAAAAAGCAGAAGCATTCCTTAAGCCCTGGGAAAGGAGATAATTTCAGGAAAGATTTAGTCTGGCTCCTCACTCGCTTGGGTATAAGAAGGAGGCGAAGAAAAACCCAATCAGATTTGCCATATTTTGTTAATATAGCCTCTTAATAAAGCTTATATCTGGTTTTCTTGCGGAGTCTGTTTCCTGGTGAAGACAATCTTAAAAGAGCTGACAGTGATCTCCTTTCACAAAATCTTGTGTTGTATATCTTTCTTTTCAGATATTGAGACAAGTGAAAAAATCCAGAAAAGTGGAATTCTCCCGGTGTTTGCAAGCCTATTGACTCCTCAGTCTTCCTGCACTGCAAAAGTAGCTAACGTCATAGCAGAAGTAGCTAAAAATGGTGAGGTTTTCCACAAAGCCTTTTTTGCTGGAACATCTTCAGTTTTGCAGCTCACGTTGTCAGTATGTTTTACTTCTTTTAAGTTTTCATTTTATGGATGTTTCCATTTCTTTGTCTCTCCACTGTTTTTGTTTAGTTCTATCTTCATGTTATACTAGTAACTAGTGCCATCCAAAAGAACATACTTTCAGAAATGTGTATTATTTGCAAGAATTGAGCGTGCATTAAATACAAATAGCAGCTGAACATGTCATGATAATGTGGGAAGTATTCTAATGATAGCAAAGACAAGACTGTGCCACCATGCACCTTAGAGATAAAGGATATGAGGTGGAATTGGTCACGTTTTTTGGTGTCTTAAATCTAAACAAGGCACATGCACCAGATTTTCCTTTTTTTTCCAGCCCCAAAAGATGGGCAATTGCATTGGTATTAATCACTGGCTTATTGCCAAAATGTAGCAGTACAATTCCTAGGAGTTCTTAGGGTCATAAAAAATAAATTCCCAACCTTATGCAAGCTGCATATTCATTACATTCTTTAAAATCTACCCTTTTATGGAAGGCGTGCAAAGATTAGCATTTCATTTTGCATGCAGAGCACATTAAACATTTATTGCTTTACAGACCCTACTCTACTGTCAAGGTGTATACTCTAAGCCTAGCGAGTAATAATCATACTTCAAAACGAAAATTCCCCCAAGCTTTTTCAGGCAGTAAATTATTATGAGTTGGATTCGGAGTTAGCCATACCTAGACTCACTGAAAATAATGGGATGAGCAGGATTTTCAGATATGAAAAAGGAATAAGAGATCCTCATTTTATCTAAACAGGAGGGTCTAGCGGTGCTTAAATTTTAAACTTCATTTTAAAACAACAGCTGTTTCAAACTTACCATTAAATAATCCTTAGGCAATAGTCTTTCATCTTAGTTGATATCTTTGACAAATTTATTGTCAAAGACCAGAGGCCAGAACAAATAACACTCCAAGAATATCCAGTTAAAATTTCTAGAATAAAATAATGAATAGCAGATAAAATCTATATTAAAATCACAACTTGGCCTCCAATCGGTCAGTTACACATGATCTGGTAATAGTCTTTAATTGATCTTCGTTTCTCTTTCCATGGCTTGTAGAGTTTATGCGGAATCCATGTGTAGATGCTGGCTTGATTCCACCTTTGGTTCAGCTCTTAAACTGTAAAGATCAGGAAGTGCTTCTTCAAACAGGGCGTGCCTTGGGCAACATATGCTACGACAGCCGTAAGTCTTCAAAGATCAATATTTTTATTCTTAAACCATACATATTCATTTTCTATAGTGCTGTTGACGGCCTTTGTGCAAATTTTCCTGAGACGTTTGTTTGTTTGGTCAAGCGTGTATAAGATAATAGATATGAGTATATAGAAGATTATGAATACATGAAATGAATACCAATATATGGGGTTGTTAGGACAGGGAGGGTAGGCACTTTGGTGCACTTTGCACGCCCCTTACAGACCTCTTAGGAATGGGGTGAGGTCAACAGTAGATAGTCTAAGGTTAAAGTTGTGGGGGTTGGGGGGAAAAAACCACTGAGTCAGGTAACATTAGCAAGTGTTGTCACAAATAAACTTATCCTAGATCAGGGGTCTCCAACCTTGGCCACTTTAAGACTTGAGGACTTCAACTCCCAGAATTCCTCAGCCAGCAAAGAGACCCCTGACCTAGATGACAGGTTTTTTTTTTATTAGTTTAAATGGAAGCAAGCAAGTCCTTGACAAATAGCCTAAGGATCTGAAGACAGGGGTATAGAAATTGTCTTGTGTGTTTACTTGTTTTAACAGTTTTCTGTAGTGGAAGACTTGCCAAATTTTATTTCTATGAATAAATCAGTAGAGTTATGCAATGTAGTTTTACTCCAACTCACGAAGTAAAACTGGATGGAATTTGCCATAGTTAGGTTCCCACTGATCATTGTATGTGATGTTACAAAATATGAATCTAGATTCTCATGTGTATTTCTGCATATGCTTTTATTGTCATTTCTGCTTCTTTAGTTGTAAAACATGGAGCAACAAAATGGGATTTGATGAATTTTTGTTGCTTTACTATAATTTCTTCCCATGTGCTATGGCTCCAAAAGAAAAATTACACCTTATGATCAGTCTTAGAAGAAATATTGAAATTGAAGTTTTTAACAATGGGTCTATTATATCTATGGAAATAATACTGAAGGAGGACATCTATGTAGTATAATCAGCATAGTGTTTCTTTAAAAAATGACACATGAATTATCTACTTCAATGCGACAACTATTAAAAATGCAAAGACAACCTGTTTGAAGTATTAATATTTTATTAATATTGACAAATCATAAACATCAACTCAGATAAATGGATTGTTTTTATTGAATTTTTAATGCTTTTAATATCCTGAAAAGTTAAAAGGTTATTCCTAGCTACTGAGATATATTTTCTGTTAATAATGAGGAAGGGCTATTCATGTTATACATTTTTAATATCAATCTCAAATTATATATGATTGCTACGACCTCAATACACCTTGAAATATAGTAAAATAAATAGTCTTTTAATGTCGTTTCATCTCTAGTTCAGCCGCCCTATACCTTAATGTGCATAGACATTAATGTGCATAACCATGAATGCTAGTTTGGATGCTTTTAAAAAGAGCCAGTCATATGTACAAAGGGTGTGTTTCCACTGGTAATTTTAGATAACATGCACTAAATATTAGTGGCAAATTTACAATCTCAGATAATATGCCTGGGGAACCCAGAGCGGGCTGGAGCCCATTACAAGCCCATGGTTTGTATGAATATGTGTTGTCGCCAGGATGGGGAGTGGGGGACTATTATTTTATTTATTTTATTTTATTTTTTATATGATGTTTTTATATTTGTGTAAGCCGCCTTGAATTGCCATCTGCAAGCAGGCAGCAATATAAATTTTCTGGAGGGGAAAATGCCATTCCTTGGAAGGAAACAGGGCCGCCCTGGAATCACCGAAGGACCGGCTTGCGGTGCTTCTGCCAGCAAAAACAGATGGCGGACGCTGCCCTCCCGAGCTCCATTTTCACTTGCAGAGAGTTGCAGGAGGCCATGGCAGTTGAAAATGGAGCTCGGAAGCCTGTTTTTGCTGGCAGAGCACTCTGGCCACCACAGGTGCCCCCAACACAGATGACACTGAACTGGCCACACCCACCCAAGCCACATCCACCCCCGAGGTCAAACACAACTCTGATGTAGCCCTCAATTAAATTGAGTTTGACACCCCTGGATTAGGGGTGTATCTTGCTGAAAGAAAGGAACCACAAAAAATATATGCTGAAATAATTTTATTGTGAATGGAACAGGTTGGTAAATACTTAGAAGGCCAAAATATAAAATTGTAACATCAGAACAAGAATAAAACTGCAGCTGATGTTCAGTGTGTTTTAATATGTAGAATTGTGTTTCATAATTATATTTGTCTACAGATGAAACCATTGTTTCCTAATATATAAAAAAGCATACAGACTCTCTGAATTCAGAAATATATATATTTTTTACAAACATGAGCATGATATCTACATCTTTGTTCTTGGTTATTTTGTTGTTATTTGTTTTCTTATTTTGATTATCATTTAGAGTCATACACAACATATTGTGTGATAGTTATAGAGGCATATTTTAATTACCACTGTAGAAGCATATTTAGATATCACATCATGATTATGATTATGACATCAAATGGGAATAGCAACAACAATAGCATTTAGATTCATATACTTCTTCATAGTGCTTTACAACACTCTCTGAGCAGTTTACAATGTCAGTATATTGCCCCAACAAACTGGGTCCTCAATTTACCAACTTTGGAAGGGTGGAAGGCTCAGTCAACCTTGAGCCGTTGAGGATTGAACTTCTGGCAGTGAGCTGAATTAGCCTGCAATACTGCATTCTAACCTATAAAATAAACAGTGAATGCTTCAAGCAAATTATTATTTCCTTATTTGTGCAAAATGAGAATAAGAAAAATAGAAGTAGAGAATTTTTGCCAAGTCTAAATTAGTTTTTCCAGTAGCTTTGGTGGGAGGGGCTACAGCAGGTTTGTTACAGCCTGATTGGTCCAGAGACTGAGGGATTTTTCTTAAGTATCCTCCTTTCCCTCCTGGCTCCCAATTCCCTCAGTCTTTGGTCCAAGCACTAGCTGTGGCTCATGTGAGGTAGTTTTTATTAATTCTGATAATTCGATCTGGTTAATTGGATATTCCAAATTATTCAAAGTATTGTCAGGGGACTTATTGTCTTACTGAGGGAGCAGGGAGAATTTCTCCACACTCCCAGGAGCTCCCTGGGAGAAACTTTTCCTCAGTGTTTTTTGTTAATAGTTGCTTTCTATATGATTCATAATAGCTCTGTTCATTCATATCTAACGTGAGAGACCCATTCATGAATGTCTAAAGTTATAAAAGGGTTGGTATTCTATAACAATTAGAAGTTTGTTGATGTGGTACGTAGGAGCTAAAGCTATGTTGTTAGCAGTTATGAGGATATAGTGAGTTGACTGGCTGCTAAGAGTCCCTTGGCAATTAATATTATTTTTCTTCTTTGCCAAGATAGCAATGAAATACTACATTAATTAAAATGGCATCATTTTTAATAGTGAAATTATAAAGAGGTTGTTCTGGTCACAGCTTGATTTTAAATGTGGTAAATATATTGTCCCCTAGTGAACGTGGCAGCAAAATGCTAGTGATCATGTATTATTTATTTTTGAAATACATCTTCTACTGGCAATTCCAATAAAGAGCTTCTTGTTTATTTTGTATGATAAGAAAATAATTATATACTGTTGTTTATCTTATCATTCCATTGCAACAGTGGAAAAAAATAAAATGATCCCTTGCTCCATCTACAAGAAAAAACAGAGATCTCTACTCATCCATCCATTGGCTTAGCAAGTTATATGTCTGCCATGGTAGATTACATGGCAGCAAGATAGTTAAGTCAGTGGTGAATCCCTAGTATGTCTGTCAAATAATCCAGTTTACTGCCTGAATTCCAGCTGTTGATTATCATTGCTTTACTCTTACATGTATTCATCTTCAGCAATTTTAATATAACCTACTGTACTATAGGTAAGCAGTTAATAATTCAGAATCTGGGTCAAAATGTGTTTGAGAAAGAGGAGATTATCTTCTTGTCTACTTCACGGCTCATGGTATACTTAAAACTGTTCAGATTTAGTAGATCCCCATAATTTGCAGTAAGGTGGTTATGAGCAGAATATTTGCAGTACATAGAGCATGAAGAGCATCTAAAAAATTAAAATACGTAAACCTGTATGTAAAGCAAAATCCCATGAATGTTTTGAAGCAAGTTCAGAAATACAATAATTATGTCCTATTGCTTAAAGGCTGTCCTAAAGAAAGAGAAGGGACGCAGTGGCTCAGTGGCTAAGACACTGAGTTTGTCGATTAGAAAGGTTGGCAGTTCAGCGATTCAAATCCCTAACGTGTAACGGAGTGAGCTCCCGTTAACTTGTTCCAGCTTCTGCCAACCTAGCAGTTTGAAAGCACGTAAAAATGCAAGTAGGGACCACCTTTGGTGGGAAGGTAACAGCATTCCATGCGTCTTCAGCATTTAGTCATGCCAGCTACATGACCACGGAGACGTCTTCGGACAGTGCTGGCTCTTCAGCTTTGAAGCGGAGATGAGCACCGCCCACTAGAGTCGGGAAGGACTAGCACATATGTGTGAGGGAAACCTTTACCTTTATCTTAGAGAAAGAGAAGAAACTTCATCAAATACAGTGATTTATGATCCTGTAGTCAAAACTCAAAAAAATCACAGTGAAGTATAAAAAGGTCGCCACTGTGAATGGCCTTGACAGCTTTTATACTGTTATATGTTTTATATGTTATATGTTGACAAGCTGTTATTTATTTAGATTGTTAGAATATTAAATCCAAGACTTTCAGTGATTTTCAAAGTTAAAACAGCATAAAAACCAATATAAACCACACAGGTGAAAAGCACATTGGGGAGAAAAATGTTTTCCACCAGTCAGGGCCACAAGCATACTGTCCTCTAGTTTGTTTGCTGTCCTTTATATAATCTCTAAAAACCTGGGTTTTCAAAGTTAGTGCCAGGTAACGGTTGTTTTCCAGAGGGTGGAGGCAGTGATAGAATGTCATGATTCTGGCATTCCACAAGATGGCACTGTTTTTAATCATGACGCCCAAAGCCTATCCATCCTGCCTGATCATAGGACAAAAGTTGGCTCATACATTCTTTAGGGTTTATAGATCATCATACCTTACTTTGAATTCAGAAGCACATTGGTAACCAGCTCATAGAACAGAGCTGTTAAATGGTTGTACAAAAATGTACTCTTGTTTCTCCTGTACTTCTGTTTCTGTATCACCTAAGTGGATTTAAAGCTCAGTGTAAGTGCATTATATTAATGTGAATGAAAAGTAAATTAGGCATAGGTGACACTGCGTGGGTGACAGTGAGAGTATGCTAGACTTGGAAAGGTGCAATTGGTGCCCTAGATATATTTGTGCAAAAGCCCTCCTGGTCATGGTTGCCAGCTGCTCTTCTAGCAAGTATCATGAGTTCAGGGAGACTTCCTAGTTTGCAGCAATTGCAATAAACCCATTGAAAACTACAGATGGCAAATATTCAGACACAGCTGATCTTTGAACTAGAGCCATTGAGTCCTGCTAGGGCTGATCCTAACCCACCCCTTCCAGACCTTAAATCTATTAGCCCTAGGACAACACATCAGTGACACTTGGTTGGTTAGGAGTTCAGGTAGACCTCTCAGTATCATCAGGATTTGATCTCCCCCTCACCCCTAATAAGGAGTAAAGGTAGAAGTTTTCAAATTTTAAATTCATATATAGATAGGTTGTGTTGTGGCCCAGCAGGAGCCGTTGCCGCTGCCACCAGACTCCGAGAGTGAGGCTCCCTATGAGTCGGCTCAAGAGGAGGTGGAGGACCCTGGACCGGGTTCCGACGCTGAGCAGGGATCGGAGAGTCTGGTCGGCCACCCGGAGGCGCCTGAGGCATGGAGCAGTGGTGAGAGCCAGAGGAGGGGGGCTCCCAATGCCATGCTTTGGAGCAGTGGGGAGGAGTCACGAGACAGTGAGTCAGAGCTGAACAGGGAGTTCCTGACGCTCGTTATCGCCACGCCCATAGATGCAAGGAGCGTGGGCGTAATTATCGGCGGTAAGAGCTCTCAGCTGCTGATCAGGAGGCTCCTCTCCAGGTTATAAAAGGGTTGACTGTGCATACGCCCTTTGCAGCAGTCAACAGAGGACTTATGCCAGAAGTTCTAGTCTGGAATTCTAGCAAGCTGGATAGCTGCTTTCGTGTTTTGTTTTTGTGAGTTTTGTCTTGGTGGTTTACTGCCACGGAACCTTCTGTTTGTTTGGGCAATAAACCTTGTTACCTTGTACTGTTCCGGAGCGTGTTCTGTGTGGGCAAAGGAGGAAGGGGGGTCAGAACAGGTTGTGAGTTTGAATAATGCAAAATTCAATTTAGTGCAATTAATTAAATTCATACCAGGTCACATTTAATGTGAGCTAAAATTTAATTAATGCAAAGTTAGCACAAGTGGGGTTGAGGCAAGCGTAGGCCCAGTTGCCATTGGGGCTTTAGTCTAGTTGTCATTTGTGCAATATGGAGAAAAGGAAGGTTCTGTCCAAGGAAAGCTCAAAAAAAGAAGAGGCTCATTTTGAAGTACTACATAGAATACAGGACAGAGTAGGTACATGTTGGATATATATTCTTAATCTTATTTCAGTATTTAATTAAACATACAAAATGTATGTTTAAAATTTTTAATTGCCTACTGTTGAACTGTTACCCTTAGAACAGGGTGGGATTCAAAAGTTTTAGCGCCCGGTTGCTGGGTGGGTGTGGCCATGGTCGGCGTGGCCCACTTGGCTTCCTTCACCATGGTGTGGGGGAGTTTTCTCCCTCCCCAGGCTCTGGAGTATTTTGTTGAGCCTCCAGGAGAGCGAAAACGGCCTCCCCTGAATGCCGGAAACAGACCTGTCTCCAGACTTCCAGAACTTCCAGGAGGCCCATTTTTTTGCCTTCCCCAGGCTCCGGAGACTTCCCTTGAGCCTCCAGGAGGGCAAAAATGGCCTCCTTTGGGCTCCGGAGGCCAGAAACGGGAACATTTCCGGACTTCTGGAACTTCTGGGAGGCCCGTTTTTTGCCCTCCCAGAGTCTCTGCATGGGCCCTGCACTTACCTTCATCCAAAACGGTTTGTGTTGAGACTCCTGGGAGGGGCAGGGGGAGGGGCCAGCCAGTCCTTGCAAATACTGGTTCAGCGAACCAGATGTAAAATTAGCATCTGGTTCACCCGAACCGGTCCGAATCGGCTGAATCCTACCCCTGCCTTAGAAATGTGACTTCACATTTTGTAAATTACAATATTGTGACCAATTTGTGAAATTCATTAACAAAACCTACTTGTATAAAATTTAGGTTATTCATAACGGCATCGCTAAGGCTTTACATTATTTCAAAGGAAAACAGTCTTGAGAGTAAGCATGCATGTTTGATTAAAAATTAAAATTTAGACATTGCCATTGAATTGCTAAATCTTCTTACAGGAAAGATTAGACTGGCAAAGTAAAGTTCCTTTGTCATCTCCACACTTTGTGGCTTCCTGGGCAATCTTTGCTTTTTCCTTCTTGGTAGTGGTACAGAAATGGTTTATTATTGCCTCGGGGATTTTATTTTTACTTCCCCATTTATCTTACAGCCTGAAATTTCCAGGTGATCTCCTTTCCAAATATTAATCAGATGCAACCTCACTTAGCTTTTCAAGTTCAGCCAGCGTAAGGGCAGCAGCCTTGTATGTATAAATGCTATACTTTTATGCCTGGCTTTTCTTACCCAAACAGGACCGTGCTACGTTTCACCTTTCGTTGTTTTTAATGAAAACCTATTGAGAACAGTCCTGATGCAAACTGTGTGATGAGTGTTTGTTTGTTAGCTTTGCAGCCAGCAGAACATTTTGCTTTATTTTATTTTATTTTATTTTATTTTATTTTATTTTATTTTATTTTATTTTATTTTATTTTATATATATATATATATATATATATATATATATATATATATATATATATATATATATATATATATATATATATATATATATATATATATATATACTGTAGTCTATTTCAAAAGGCAACAACACCTTCCAATTTATTACAGAAACTGGGAATGTTTTACGTGGGAGTTTACTTCGCTGCTGACAAGGTAATAGACAAACAGAGAATAAGACAAAACAACATGTTCCAAACTTGTTTTGACTGGGATATGGTGGGTATATTTAGCAGGCAATTCTCCATGCATGGAGAAGAGAGAGAGACGGTAATTAGAATTGTGACACCCTGAATTTACAGTGCGGTTTGTCCTTCCTTAAAGAATGAAGACTGCTGGAACATAGTCACAGAATCAGCATTCTGGCAGTTTCCCTCCCCCGAATTAATTTTGGTTAATTTTAGATTAAGTGGATCCAAAAAGGCACAGGTGAATTTTCTCACCCTCCATTTCTGTAAATAAACAGTGTTGTGGGCAGATTTAATTCACGTCACCTGATCAGCTTCTGCAAGGAGGAAGCGACTCAGGGGGGCTAAAGGGAAAGTCAACCCTTAAACAACAATCTGTGTTATTTATAAGACCTCATAGAGTCCACCTAGCCTTTAACTATCATATGCAATTGATTTGTTCTGTATCGATTTGTATATCATATGATAAGGAACAAAAATCTCTGGGTGCTTTACATACAGCCCAGCAAATATCTGCATCAATGGTGGGATTCAAAATTTTTTACTACCAGTTCTGTGGGTGTGGTTTGGTGGGCATCGCGGGGGAAGGATACTGTAAAAGCTCCATTCCCTCCCCACTCCAGGGGAAGGTTACTGCATAATCCACATTCCCTCCCGATCAGCTGGGACTCAGGAGGCAGAGAATAGATGGGGGTGGAGCCAGTCAGAGGTGGTATTTACGAACTAGTATTCTCCGAACTACTCAAAATTTTCGCTACCTGTTCTCTAGAACTGGTCATAACCTGCTGAATACCACCTCTGATCTGCATCCTGTGTATTATTTTTACATATACACAATTTGCATTGCAAGGAGTCTCTGAAAAATCAGTTCATTTATGGTAACAAAAATGTATGTGTATTTTGATGGTTCTAATTGCAGAATATTGGTGTAATATAAACCATAGGAATGAGGATTAGTTTCTTGGAATGCTTACTTGCTTGACCATTTTTTATCCAATTCTCTCTGCAGAATACTTAAGACAGCGTATATGAAATTTTTAACTACACACTACTGATTAATCTTTATAACTTCCTTTTCAAAACATAGATTAGCTTGAGGCTCATCCCCAGTATTTTTTCCTATTAAAAACCAACAACTGACTGCCCCCCCCTTCCCAAGTGTTTGCTGCAGTGAGATAAGGCTGCATCATTTGGTTTAGGGGCATTTCTTGTCCCAGTTTATCGCAATAAAATCAGTATGTAGCATTTTGATATGGAAATGCCTTAAACATTATGACGACAAAAGTTTATATTTTGTTGCACCCTTATGTATAATCAAACAAAACAGAAATCAGATGACCTTTTCTTTGTTCTAAAGAGGAAAATGTGTGCGTATATATGAACTATTTTTATGTTGAACCTTATGTGTGTATCTTTTTTAAAAAATTATTTTTAAACATAAAAGACCAACAACACATAACATATAAAACTCTCATCCATTACATACAGCATGTCGTTTGGTTACAAGCGTTTGTGCATCCATATTTTCAATTACATATACGATCGCAAAATTTCCATCAAATATAACTAAGTACCTCACTTTCATTGTACATCATGTATTCAGTTACAATTAATATTCCTTCCTTTTCAGCAAACCTAATTCCCTTGCATCTTTAATTATCTATTTAATAACAATATACCTTTATATAATCACCTATCTCATTCTAGTTATTTTTACAGTGTGAAAGAATTTTCCAACTGTTTTATGTTTATACATCACTACTTTCGATTATGCATAGTCTCACTAATCATCCATCAAGTATGCTTATGTTCATTGTTGTCCTTGTACATCATACATTCAAGCACAAATGTTATTCTTTCGTTTTTAAACAGAGTATTCTAAATATTCACTTCATACATGTACCAATCTTTCATTACTTCCTTATTAAACTGTTTAACAACAAGATATCTTTATGATATACATCATTACTTACAATTATGCATAATGTCACCAATCATCTATCAAATATACATAGGCTCATTATTATCCTTATCCTTCATTTTAGAACAAAATATTCTAAATTATTCAATTCATATATATATCAGTCTTTCATTGTATCGTTATTAATCTATTTAACAACAAAATATCTTTGTATTATCACTTATCTCCTTCAATTGAAACATGAATAAAACATTTTTCATTTCCAGGTTTTTTTTACCAAGCAACTGATAAAACAAATCCCATATCTTGTAGAATTGTTCATCTTCTTGTTCTCTAATTTCAAATGTCAATTTACTCATTTCAGCACACTCCATTATTTTTCAAATAACTTCCTCCAGTTCTGGTATTGTCTCATTTTTCCAGTTTTTTGCAAATACAATTCTAGCTGCTGTTAAAACGTTTATAATCAGATATTTCAAGTCTTTATTGTAAGTTTTTGGTATGATTCCCAATAAAAAAAAATCTCTGGTTTAAAGTCTATGTGTCTATGTATCATTTTCTCCAACCACATGTGAATTTTAGTCCAGTATCTTTTGGCTTCAGTGCAAGTCCACCACATGTGGTAATATGAGCCCATGTCTGATGATATTTCCAACACTTTTCTGACTTATTCTTGAACATTCTTCCAATTCTCATTGGGGGTAGATGCCACCTGTAAAACATCTTATACAGATTTTCTTTATATGTAGTTGACATTGTCATTTTATAATTTTGAGATCACAATTTCTGCCATTTCTCTAACTCAATCCCATGTCCAAAATTTCCCCCCCAAGCTATCATAGTTTCTTTGACTTGTTCCTCTTGTAGTTTAACCTCTAATAGATATCCATATAGTTTTTTAATTACTTTTTCATCAGTACCTGTTAAAATTTTGTCTAGCTCAGTCATTTTGTTGTAAAGACCTTCTGATTTTCTATCTTCATTATATCTAGAGCGTATCTGCACATATGAATACCAATTCATTTCTATTCCTTCTTGTTTCAACTCTTGCATAGATTTGAGTTCACCCTCTGCATTCAATATTTCAACATATCTAACTGTTTGTTCCTTTTTATATATTATTGGATATGAAAATGCTTCAATGGTTGATATCCAGACTGGAGTTTTTAAGTAATGTAATATTTTAACCTTCTCCCAATTTAATAGCAAAGCCTCCCTTATATAATGTCTTCTAAAATAACCATGTGCTTTAGTTCCCTTATACCATAAAAAAGCATGCCATCTCAACAGTAAATCATGACCCTCTACATTACATAATCTAGAGTTTTTTAGTGTTATCCACTCCTTAATCCACATCAGGTTTGTTGCTTGGTAATATAGCTCCCAATCAGGTAAACCCAATCCTCCTCTTATTCTAGCATCTTGCAGCAATTTGAGTTTTATTCTTGCTTTTTTCCCCTGCCAGACAAACTTCAAAACTGTTTTGTTCAGACCTTCAAAAAAGTCCTTGCCCAATCTGATTGGGATTGTCTGGAACAGGTATAAGATTCTGGGTAAAATGTTCATTTTAATTGTAGAAATTCTTCCTATCATTGATAGTTGTAGATTTTCCTATTTCATCAAGTCAGTCGCAATTTGCTGTGTCAGTCTAATATAATTGTCCTCCTTAAGAGTGCTGCATCTAGCTGTTAGGTATATCCCCAAATATTTAACCTTGTTTGTGACTTGAATCTGCAAGACTTCCGCCAACTCTTCCTTTTGTCTTAATGGTACGTTCTTTGTCAAAATCTTTGTTTTATCTTTATTTATTTTCAAACCCGCTACTTTTCCATTATGTGTGTATCTTATATCTCTTGTATCCAAAACTTTACTTCTAGGAAAGAAGGAAAGACAAACGTACATGTGGATTTTGACAACGTTGTTAAGCTCTTTATCTTTCATAACAATTTTTATGCACAATAATCATTGCAGAGATTCTTTGCATTCTGCTGTATTTTTTTCTTTTTTGCTAATGGGACTGTGTTAAAGGAATTGTCTCAAGATTTTCTTTTGCAAGGCACTACTTTATTGTCTGGCAGACGGGATGTTAATATTCAGTATATTAGCCCCTATATTCATATTACAAAACAAATTAGAAACATTATGATACATTACTTTAGATTATGTAGAAATATTATAATACATTACTTAGATTGTATGGTCCATAAAAACTTCAGCAATGGAATAATGCATAACTTTATTGGGTTATATGGTCTAAGCATAAATTATTTGTTCTAAAAATATTGCTACAATATGCTTCAACAAATGGAAGACTAGCTTTGAGTCACTTGTATTCAGACAGCAAACTAGGATCAAGACCTATTTGAAGAACTTTTTGCAAAGTATATGGTACATGGAATTATTATGTTATGGCATAACTGCTAAACTGGCAAACATTAACTAATACCATTGCTCTGCTGCTAAATTTTTTTATACCATAGAAGAAAAGATTGAGTAGGTGGCAAGCAAATGCAAGCCATTGTAAATAATAGTTAGCTGATGAGAGAAATAAAGCAGAAAACAAAGCATTCTAAACTGTAACTTGCTTATCTTTTGGAAAACACGACAGTTTGAATCCAGATTTTGCTGCATGCCAGAAAGATACTATGATCACTGTTGTCAAGTGCCACCAATAGTTCTTACAGGACTACAAAGAAGTTCATGCAGTTCCTGACTAAAGTCATCTTCCAAAATGACCATTCTGTTGCTGTGCTGTGCTGTGACAGAGAGGGATCTAAATAGTCTATTCCAGTTTGTTCCCAACCTTTTTTTGGCCATGCCCCACCTAGGAATCTCTAAAATCCTGATCCCCCCTCTACTCATGCAGAGGAAGCATAAAAGGCCATTAATGTGGTTTAAACAAGGTTCAAATTGCCCCCCTATGGAGCGTGGGCCCCACGTTGGGAACCACTGGTCTATTCCTTCTAGGGTCCTGTGGCCTGAATTCCCAACCACCTTCTCAACCACTCTCCCTGAAGAGGGAAAGTTGGAAACTGGATTGAAGTTGTTTAATATGGCTGAATTGAGGGACGTCCTCTTTCGTGGCAATATACTACCACTTCCTTCAAGGAGGAAGGTGGTAGAATTTTGTCCTTCCATAGAGAAGTGTTAACTTCCTCCAGAATCTGGATGTAGCCCCCAGTGCACTGCTCTTCATACACAACTTTGACTGAGAATTTCTGGCAGTGATGGCTCATTCCCCGCTCATCATGTGCCTTACTCATCATGTAATTTGATTGCTTCAATGTGTTCTACATTTTGAAGGCAACCCCAACGTGGCAATGGGTTCAGAAAACAGTGGCCAAACAATTGGTAGAAGAAATGCACTTCTGGGGGATCATTCCTGTTCTGCAGTTGCTGCATTTTGCTTTTTCTCTGGAAGTGGGTTTCCAAGACCATTTTGGAGTTCTGGTTATAACCCATGCATCATAATGCCAGAATATATCAGGGGTCACCATATTCAACATGATCTTGGTTGTCCTGTCTGAACTTCTAGAGGAGGCTTACTTAAGACCCCCCTGGAGTTAAGAGACGTTTATGTTAGGAAAAAAAAAACCACCTCAGAATTGGATTTCTCATTATGAAATAGGCTGTCCCAGAAAGACTTCAGGATCTTTTCTATTGACAGTTCGATGTGCATTGAACAATCATTTTGTCTCAACAGGCTTTCGTCCTTTTGTGAGTCAGTGTGGCAATCATCTAGATTTCATGTTCTTTTTTTTCAAATGTTAATGTATTATTTTTTGTATATTAATCAGAGACTTTTAAGTTGGGGATATATATATATATATATGTTGTCAAATGCCATTAAAAACAGTATTTGCCCTTTAGCTGCTAATCATTTAAACATTGATCATCTAATCCTGGTGATTAACTTCGTCCTCATCAGCATTTTTTCACATAACAGGGATACAGGTTCAAGCAGCTGCTTCTCTGTGCATGTCCGCACACATGTAGCCCATCTGGACTCCTTAAAGGAAGCAATATTTTAAAATATTTTGTCTAGAGATAAGCTTCTTCTTTTGCAGGAATTCTCTTCTTCTTGATTTGCCTACCTTTTTTATTGTCTAGGTGGATTTTGTAAAACGTTAATATTATTTGGGTACAATTGACTTTCCAAAATCTAGAGATGCCCTGTGATATATTCCTTCTATAAAATAGGAGCTATGCAACGTGACCTAAGGAAAATATATGCCTTTCGGGAGATCCAATTCTTTATATTTTGTTTCCTTGTGTTGAAGAAATTCCCCTTCTTGACTCCCTGCTTTCAGAGTGCCATTGAGATGTATTGATTAAGTTGTTGGATTGGCACCGGGGTGACCCAGATTCTGTTCTCAGTCGTGGACTTCCTGGATCAGAGCAAATAATTTTCATTTAGCTCACAGACAGTTTCCGAGGGGAGGGGGAATGGGAGGAAGGTGCTGTGACTTCAGACCATGAACAAAAATTCAGCATGTCAATCTAATAAATGAGTATTTGATCAGAAAGAAAAGAACACAAACTGTTGGAACAGATAAGTGTTTTCCCAGGATGTTATACTCCCTGAAGTTCTCCTAAGCATCTTTATCATAGACAAAATAATTATGTAAAATCCTGCTGAAACACATTTTGCACAACACTAATAACCCAGGACCTTTGTTCTCTTTATGATTATTGTTATGTTTGGAGCTCTTAAGTGCCTTTTTAATTTTATTTCTTAATTTGACTCTTTGTTTTACAGATGAGGGCAGAAGCGCAGTTGACCTTGCAGGTGGGGCACAGATTGTAATAGACCATTTAAGGTCACTGGGCACTAAAACAGATCCAGCCAATGAGAAGCTCTTGACTGTCTTTTGTGGCATGCTGGTGAACTATAGCAATGAGAATGGTAAAGAAATATGCTAAAAAACTCTCTTACCTATACCTTTATCTATCTACACACCTATTAGAAAAAATAAATGTAGGGTGTATAAATTGAAAAACAAAGGTGGGCGGCCAATAAATTTTATGAATAAAGGAATTAAAGAAACAAAATAAATCACCTTGATTTTAAGTGAAATAGTGTTTTTGATTTTATTAATTAAATTACTGCAGCAATAATGTGTATCATCAAAATAGTCAATGCACACCTGTCCCAGTTCAGACTTCCATGTCCTTCTCTGTGTGCTGAGCTGTTTTTAGAAGAGTAGTAGTTCCTTTTAATGGAAGTGATAGCTTGAGTGAATGGGAGAAAGATTTGATAGCAACTTCTAATTGCTAGGATAATATACATAGCCAAGGGAGCTCTTTGCTTGTGCAGTGGTTTGGCCAACGGTGATTGTCCTTCTACACGCTACCACCACCACAAAACTTGAGAAATAACTTTCATGTTTTAGGATGGTGGCTGGAGTCCCCCCCCCCCTTTAAAACTCTGTCTATGTTGCACTTAGATGCCAAACTTCATCAGCCTCAAAGTATTAGATGAGCCGTGTTCAAAGTTTTATTCATTCTTTCCTTCCCTGTTTATTGGTGCGCAAGGATTTATATAGAGAGCCCCTGTTCCAGGCATACGGTGGGCGAGGGGGTGGTTTTTCAAAAGGCTCTTGTGCCAAAACTGGTACTTGAGAAGAAGAGAAACAAAAGACAGATATACATCTTTGATACTCTTTCTCAGTTTCATAGATGCCAGGGATCATTAAGAACCAGGTCAGCCTCTGGTTGGTGTCTATGTATTGGGAACTTGCTTATATGGAGATGCAAAGGTGAATATTTATAATAATACATTCTTTTCTCCTTAAGAAACTTATATCAAATTTCTATACCCTTTCTTGTAGGTGTCATCTGCCAATCTGCCATCTCTCACTCTGTGTTAACTCTTCTCATTCACGTTTCTTACCTGTAACATTGTTTCAATTTAAATGTGTGTGTGTGCGTGCATATGCGCTTGCTGAAATAATTGACTGGATTTCCTTGAACTTCTCTTGAATAAGAGGGAGTCTTTATTTCTAACTGATAGGTTGATTAGATGGCCCAAGTGAATTTGCTTTCCATCTTATCCCAAACCTGAGGATGATCATTATATTCATTTCATTTAGTTAATCTATGAGAGCTTTTCTGAATGCGGTGATTATAATGTAAATTCCCAAAGAAATAACAGTCCTCACAATATAATGCTAAATGAACTACTAATTCCATCCAAGAGAAACACTTCAAAGAAAGTCCTCTAGTGGACGTCAGGTCTCCGACTAAATCAATTAGCATAATTAGAAAAATCTACATTTGACTGTGTGTATTTTCTAAATGTTTATGTGGCAAGGCACACTTTAAAAAATTGAGTCTGAAAATACTGCTCCTTTCATTTGGGGTGAACTGCTTTATTTTGGTAGTTATGTATTGCAACATTAGCAACCAATGTGACTTCCAAACTTGGAACCTTCTACCATTTCTGCAGCAGCTCCACAATCTGGAAGCTCTGTCTAATCATCAACAGCTGTCCCTGGAGTCATATGTCACAACCATGGCAAAGAAGTAGAGCATTCACAATTATGGCTGGCATGCCAGCTGTGATTCTTCCTGAACTGGTCAGATTTGGCAACAGCCATCCATGGTTATATCTAATCTTTTAAGCTGGTCATCTCAGAAGAAAGCTATTCATAGGGTGTCCTTTGAAATGTGTCTGGGATTTGCATTTGATGTGAAACATAAAAACTAGACGACTAACCTATACAAGGTACAGGGACCCAGAAGGTTTGCACTGATTGTCCAGTGGTTCCTGGGCATAATTTAAAATAGATTTGGGTTTGTATTTCTATCAATAGTTCAGGCCTTAAAAATCTTTGAGCTCTGTGTATGTGGACACTGCTGCAGGAGGATCCCTTCTTAAGATGCTTCATTGCCTATCTGGTGCAGAAGAATTTAACAATACGCTTGAGCTATTGAATGTACTTCTTCAAGAGCTGAATTTGGCTCCCCTTATCTCAGGACATAGAAAATACACGTTGCCTTGATTGGTTTATATTTTACCTTTTCAAAATTTCTCTTTGTTCTTTGAAATTTGAGATAAGCAAAAAAAAAAGGGAAAGATAATCAGTACTCTACTTTGTTAATTATTTTATCTATGAAAGCTTATGACTTGTTAACTGCTGTTTGAAAGCTGTTTCTAATGACAGCTAAAATTACATTGTAAGTGGAAGCCAATTAGTTAATATGATCTAATGAGTATTATTGAGATTCAGAACATGTATATAGAATTTGTATATTTAGTTATCCTTTGTTCATATTATTTTATTACTAATATTGTTCATATTATTCATATTATTCTAAGAGCCGCGGTGGCGCAGTAGTTAGAATGCAGTAGTGCAGGCTATTTCTGCTGACTGCTGGCTGCCTGCAATTTGGCAGTTCAAATCTCACCAGGCTCAAGGTTGACTCAGCCTTCCATCTTTCCAAGATGAGTAAAATGAGGACCCAGATTGTTGGGGGCAATATGCTGACTCTGTAAACTGCTTAGACAGGGCTATAAATCACTGTGAAGTGGGATATAAGTCTAAGTGCTATTGCTATTACTTGAAGTGGGCACTTGGAATCTGGCATGTATTTATGATGACTGCAGTGTCTCCGGTCATGTAATCAGTATTTGTGACCATCAGAGCTGACTTCCTTCCAACCAGCAAAGGTCAGCATGGAAGCCAGTGTCCTTGCAAATCATAGTCACATGCTATTGCAATTAATGACCCATGCTGATTTGCTTGACTGCAGAGGAACTGATGCCTTACTTTAAATCCAACACGGTCATATTATGTTTCACTTAACAACTGCATTACTTAGCAAAGGAATTGCCAGTCCTTTTTGTGTTTGTTAAGTGAGAACTGCTTACGTTTAGAATAGTGTCTTAAATTGAATTTCACATTTTCTTTTGTGTGAAACATGAAGAATATGGAACCAGTGAAATTCAGAAGTGATTTAGGTTTGACTTTTGAATGAAACTTAACTTTAAAAGTAATGCTGTATTTGTTTGACTGATCAAGTTATAGAATAGGAAGTTTTCTCTTTAATTCCGGTAAAAAAGTGATATAAAACAGCCGTATTAACAAAACGTGGATCTGTGCTTTTTGGTATTTGCATTATTTGATTGCATAAAGGTAAAGTTTGCACACAACATTGTGACAGAAATTTCATCACCCTTTTCCCTCCCTCTCCCCAATTTCTGCAAGTTGTAAATTGCCTTCTCCGGCAGTATGAAAACTGCTATAATATAAATTCCCTATTCATCCTGCTTGCTCTATATTATGTTCTCTGCCATTTCGTTCTTTATCACAGAACCATAATTCATGATCCCAAATTTACATGAAGCATTTCAAGTTAAAGGAGAATGGATTTTGATTTACCCAAACACGTACAGAAGAAATGCAGTTATCTTTAAAATATATGCTATGGAGATTGTGTCCTCGCCTAAAATTATACTCTTGTCAGCTTTGTAATGGTGAGGTTTGTGGAAGGCCTACTCATAAATAATCTCAGTGAATGGCTTTTCATTTTGATTTTCTAGAGCTGAACCAAACATTTTAATCATGCTTGTGTTTGCCTGCTGTTGGCAAAAACTATCATTGCCATTCATTTTTTAAAAATAAAAGCTGATGATCTTAAGCCAGATCATGTAAGGTGAACCTATAATAGGAACACTTCTTCTTTTTTTTTGCAATACAGCTTGTCTATGCCTTCTTAGAAGCAGGTTCCACTGACATAATTGTCTGAACACTATAGAAAGCTTCTGTCAGCCAGAATTAATAATACAATAATACAATAGTAGAGTTGGAAGGGACCTTGGAGGTCTTCTAGTCCAACCCCCTGCCTAGGCAGGAAACCCTATACTGTTTCAGACAAATAGCTAATCCAAAGGATTATTAAGTATCTGAATTAGACTCATGTAAATGCCGCCTGAGTGCCAGTTTTGTGTACTGGGTAAAGGCATCAGTCCAGAAACTAGGAAGCCATGATTTCTAGGCCCACCTTAGGTACCAAGCCAGTCCAGTCACTTTGTCTCAGTCCTTGGAAGGAGGCCATTGTAACCATATTTGAAAAGCAGATACGGAATTCTGGGGGTTGAAATCCACAAGTTTTAAAGTTGCCCAGGTTGGAGATCCCTGGTCTATGGAGTCTCCAAGAATCGGACCTGATTGAACAGAAGAAGAAAAAAGTGCAATCTAAGCTGGGTATCAACAGCATACTGTAGTTCTTCCTTGACTTTAAATCACTCTTTGAGTTTTTCAAAAGTTCAGTCCAGAAGCAAGCTAATTTGTTATATAGACCTTTTATTTTGCGTCTCTTCTAGATTCTTGAACTGCTCACTAGTTTAGGGATGTATAGATTATGAGTAGTTTAATGGTGGTGATTTTTAATGTCCCTTACATATCTATAATTTCAACTGGTTCAGAAAAACGAAACCACTTCAACATTTCTATTTATTGAAAAGGTAAGGCTGCCCAACATAAAACTGCTCATATTTTAAGATAAGAAAAGCTATATTATTCTAAACTGGTGTTGCCCAGACATCTTGGACTATAATCTTTGTTTTAACTTTTAAAAATTTTGTAGTATATCTCAACTGATAATAGCTACCAAAAATATGAAGCAAACATGTATATACTTCTAAATACTATAACTGCCAAACAGAAGCCTTACCCCAATGATTCAATATAAATTTGCTTTTATCTCCTATTCTTTGCTGAACTTTTTTCTTGAATGGCTTGCAATTTGTGCAGTGATTACTTGTTTGGCCATAAAAAAATATTTGCCTTTGCTGAAGGGCTGAATCCTACACTTACTCTTGTCTATTACTCTTACCATCCATGACCATTGACCATATCCCAAATTGAAATCTAACATTATTTGCAGATTACAGTTGTTTAATCCCCAGCTACTCTTTTTAAGAAAAAATTATGTGAGGGAAGACTGCTTTTGACATACTCATATAAGTATTAATTTTTACTAAACAGACTCTCTCATACCTAATTAGAAATTGTTTTCTTCAAAAAGTCTGTCATGATGGACAACAGCTCTTTTTTATCGTAGTGTTAATGAGATTCTTATTCCATTGTGCTAAAGGTAGACATGTAGTTATTTGAAATGCTGAGATATATATTTTCAATAGTTTGAAAAGAGATCTGGAGACTCCTAAATATAAATTTGCTGAACAGCAGTTCTCATGGCACTAGAAGTTCACCAAAACTTTGAAATTGATCTTTTCACAAGGTCACCCACATATTGTATGCAGGCATTCAGCTGGCAGGAAGATAGGTAATAAAATATCATACTGCTCTGTTAAATCTGTTATATTTCAGTATACATGTGGAGATAGACTCCTCTCCTCATATCTAAATTGCAAAGGATTAATTTTTTTTACCTGCACCAATAACACTTTTGGTCAGGATCATAGTAACTTAAAAAAATAAATGAGGAATTGAATCCAATTGTGGTTGGATTTAGTTGTCTATATGATAGCCTCGTTGCCATCAGGAGGAAGTGGTTTGTGTTATTCCACTGATTTCACTGATCAAAAAATAGTTAACTCTAGATCCAACCCAATGTTAGTATACAATATTTAGGAACTTGGACGTGTGAAAACTGGTGGATTGTTGGCAGCAAAAAATTCTATTTACCTACTGTACTTGTTAATAAATCTGTTGTCTGGGGCACTAAATCGAATAGTATTTCCCAAATGACTACAATAGTTGCACATTTGTAATTTTAAAAAAAACAAGGGGACCTTCATAAACTACATTTTCAAGGATTTGGGAACATTTTTCACTATGTAATTAAAATTATATAAAACTAACGTTATTAGATAACAATACTGAGAGGTAGTTTCTCCCATGCATAGAACCCTTTCTTTCCATGATAGCTCTGAATGCTAAGCAGACATCTGAAGAACAAGGAAGAATAATAATTGTATTGTACAATTGCAGTTGCCTCAATGACATGTTGCTGGTACTGGATAATAATTAAGGAGCCAGTTATTGGAAATGATACTGCAAAGTGAAACTCTATAACTTAAGGGTGTTTGTCTTTTTTTTTTTTTGGTATTATCTTTAGATACTCTGCAATCTCAGCTCATCAACATGGGAGTTATCCCTACATTAGTGAAGTTGTTGGGTATCCATTGCCAAAATTCGGCTTTGACTGAAATGTGCCTTGTTGCGTTTGGAAATCTAGCAGAACTTGGTAAGTTTTTGCAATTGCAACATTGTAAGTATTTTTAATGTGGGTGTTTCAGTAGAAAAAACAGTGCTGCTATTGTCAATTGGGTTTTTCTCTAGCAATCCATTTAATTGTTTTTAATTGCTTCTTTGCTTCTGACATTGCTGCTCTATTCACCGTTCAATAAAAATATTGTACACTGGATAAGAGTACAATGTCAATCAATCTCAAGAAAAAGCTGCAGTGCAGATCCGTGCAGTTGGGAATGTACATGTTTGCACAATCATATAAGGTACTTAGAAAGGTATTGCATGCAAGCGTAGAATGAGGCAGTCATCAACCTTCTTCAATCAATAGACCAATGTTTGATGGAAAAACTTAATCAAGGAGGAAACTAGAAGCGAAACGACATTTCAGAGTATCGCAATGAGCAAAGGGATCAAATTCCTCAGTTACTTGTTGCGTGGAGTCACATTCTGTGTGATGAAAAAGAAATTGCTTATGAAATTTCTTTCAAAGAAGAAAATTTTGAGGAAATTAAACTCTGATATCTCTGCATTTATTAAATTGCAGGGCACAGATGTCTCCCATGCTTTGTAATTATCTCTCCTGTGGTTAGCAACATTCTTGACTTCCTCATTCATAGCAAAATGGTAGCCAGTGTGGTGCAGTATTTAAGGTGCTGGTTTGGGAGTGAGAAGATCCAGGTCAGAGTCTAACCCTTAAGCATAGGAATGAGTTACTTGCTCCCAACCCAGCCTTCCTGACAGGAGAGGTGGTGTAAGGATAAAAATGAGGGAGTTCCCCATGTAAATTGTAATATGAGTCTAACAAATACATTCTATTGCTCAAATCTTTTCCTTTGCTTCAGTCACCTTCTGTCTAGGCCTTAAAATTTTTAGTCCACTAAATATTAACACCATCTATGTTGGTGGAAATATTTGCCAACTTACCTTGGTTGCCTTATCATCCTAAAAGGTTTGTGAGAGATCAGTAAGCCCAAATATTGCCTCTGTGCCTTGGGTTACCAGACAAAGCAGTCCGAGCAGAAGACCTGCAGTAGATGTTGCTATTTTGAAACAGAACAAAATTCACCAGTTTATAGCCATGGAAATACTAAGGGAGAAGACCTGGCCTTTAATTTTAGCATTTGGTGATCTAAAACAGCCACTGGATAGTTTTCCTTATTTGTCTGAAGGCAGCCAAAGGCTAATTTGCTATGTCTGTGGGTATAGTCATCTTTCACTGGGTGCAGTTTCAAACAATTGTTAATAATTCAGGTCACCAGGTCTTAAATTTCCTAGTCATTTTTCTTTTCATTTAGTGACTGTTTTAAGAAGAAGGGTGTATTATTCCTGACATTATAGTCAGTTAGCTCCATTAATCACTGCATTGTGTGACCTGTTTAAGAAACCGAAAAGAAAATAATTCTGTCATTTGATTTTTGTTCCTTCGTGCGCTGAGCTTCTTGCTTTTTAATTGCACAGAATCGAGTAAAGAACAGTTTGCCTACACAAATATTGCAGAAGAACTTGTGAAGCTCTTTAAAAAGCAAATAGAACATGATAAGAAGGAGATGATATTTGAAGTTTTGGCTCCCTTGGCTGAAAATGGTGAGACTTTTGAGTACCAGCTTTATTTCTGAGTGATTTACTGATATTTGCCTAAATTTTATGTCTTGTTTGTGAAGATGGCTGGTGAGGCATCTCATTATGGAAGCTGGAACAGCCTCTATTTATTTAGCTGCATATGAATGTGCATACACATAAATACGCACAGAAAAAAAGCATGGATATAACAGTTGGCATGCAGTGGGAATGACTCTTGGTATAGTTACGTATATGAGACTGAAAGAACTCTTCAACTTAAATTTGTAGGGCTTGCTTTATGTTAAATTTAGGAGCTTGGATGAAATCAGTTCTTACAATAAAATTTAATCTTACCAAGTTATGTAGGACTGAAATCTTACTTATTCAGTAATTCCTTTTATTTACTTTGTTGATCAATACATTTATTTGCAGAAAAGATTGCAAACTAAAATAGTGCAATTGAGCACATATAAAAGCTTGCTCTCATAAGTTTTATGTATTTCTATTGAAGGAAAAAAACCCTACACTATGATGTAGTTATAGTTTGACGTATTGTGTACCATACACGGTAACTTGGGTTGTAAGAATCAGAATGTTGTCCATACATTTGAACAAATGTATTTCTGATATCTTCAAATAGTTGAGGAAGCAGAAATTAGGTGAAGATTTAGTAGGCAGAAGCTGCAAGAAGACAGACTTTGGTTGAATATTATAACAGTTTTTATATATAAAACTGTTCAGAAAGAGCCATCTATTACTAAAAGTGATAATGCACTTTTCCTGTCTGTGGCTTTTCAAGCTGAAGGTTAAAAAAAAA
This sequence comes from Natrix helvetica, assembly GCF_964273705.1. NCBI lineage: Eukaryota > Metazoa > Chordata > Lepidosauria > Squamata > Natricidae > Natrix > Natrix helvetica. The sequence goes on from NC_138558.1 coordinate 20,174,974, forward strand.
AAGTTACCCAATGAAAGCATTCAGCATTTACTGTATAAAACAAGGAGTTTCCCAAAGAGCTACCAGATTTCTTCTGACTCCTGGGTTCTATGAAAGAGACCACAATTTAGTGATATGGATGATTGATTGATTGATTTTAAAGACTTTCATAGCCATAGTAAGCAACAGTTATAAGCAGTATAGTTTATTGTAAACCCTGAGTAGCTCACAAAAATAAAAAAAACAATTAACTTTCCGTAAAATCAGAATAAGAACTCAATAAAAAATCACTGTATGAAAGAACAAAAAGTTGTCATTTGATGTTAATGCCTTATTTTACTGCAACAAAGAGAGTTGAAGTCAATGTTCCTTTTTCTTTTTTTCTTACCCTTCCTCACTTTTCTTCCCCTTCTTCCTCCCCACCGTTTTCCTGTTTACTTTTGTATTTTGTCTCTTATTTTATCTTATAACTCAATAAAAATTCTAAACTGAGAAAAACTTGATCACTGCATGATGACAGTGGACAGTCTTAGGCTCCATAGCTCCATATGGGCACCTGTTCCTCATTTGGGCATCCCAGATTCCTCTCCTACCACAATTGCCAGTAATACATTTTGAGATGGAAAATTTAAATAAAAGGACTAAAATTGGCTTTATATTTTAAAAAGTTAGTACTTAAAAGTTTTAAATTTCTATTCCCAGAAAAATAGTCTCTGTGCTCCCAAGGCCTCCTGTTACACAGAGCAGAAGTTAGTGAATTTATTTTAAGGTTGTTCTTTCTTGAACAGTATGACTGATGGGAGTTCAGTGAGCCAAATAAAAGAGGGGGGAATTACTTGTTTGATATTGATTTCTCAGATACTTGACATCCGGTACTTGTATCTATAGAAAGTAGGAAGATGCCCAGAACATCTGTTTCTGTTTATATTAGCATAATTCACCCTAGATGGTTTTGCATTATTAAGAAGTATGTTGCTTAAAAAACAATAATCTTGTTATTTTGAAAACTCTCCCACAAAGCAGAAAAATAAATTCTATAATTACTTGTGAGAATCTTATGCAACTGATTGGCCCCATTACCAACTGATTGGTAATGATCCATGTGTGTGTGTGTGTGTGTGTGTGTGTATACATACATACATACACATACACACATATACATACGTGTGTGTGTGTGTATATACATATACATACATACTAGTGGTGGGTTCCTGATCCCGTTCCAACCAGTACGGTTGGAACTGGCCCAGCGTTGCCCACATGGACGTGCACAGCGTCATACTTGCCTGCGACGCCTCCACAAGCCTACAAGACGCTCCAGCTGCAGAGCGGAGCACAGGTGCTGTACGCGCCATGCGCAGTCGCGGAAGCGCCAAAGGCTTAAAGGACAGGTAAGGAGCTTGGGCGAGTGGGTGGGCCCTCCAGAGCACCGTACAGGAATGGTACCCGGTGCTCTGGGCAGGCTCTGGTACGCCCGTACCGGGGCATACTGCCTACAACCCACCACTGATACATACATACATACATAACATACATACATACATACATCTTTGTAACTGGAGATAGAGATAGAGACAGAGAAAGAGATAATATAAAGTGTCAAAGCCACTGCCTTGGACAAAACCCAGAGCATATAGGAGTACATCAATAAGATGACAACCAAAGATTGCTGCTGAGAGAATGCAGCATCAGGGAGGTAAATCAAGCAGAGGAAGTGCCTTGGCAAGATAACACCCTGCATGGAATGGACCAACAACAGATAGCTGAAATGGCAGACATTGAGAAATATTGCCAGTGGCTGGAAATGGCTAGACGAAAAGGCTGTGCTGAAGCACTGATCATAGCAGTACAAGAATAGGCACTAAATGTCAAATCCATAGAAGCAGGAATCTACCACACTAGGCAGAACTGAAGATACAAGTTTATCACAATGTTGGCGAACCTTTTTGGCACCTAGTGCTGAAATGGGAGCGTGGAGATGGGACGGGACTGGAAGAGCAGTTCCGTAGCGTGCATGCGCGTGCCGGGAAGCTAAGCTTCTGGTTTCCGGCGTGCACACCAGTCACCTGGTGTTCTAGTTTCTGGTATGTATGCAGGCATGAAGACCAATTGTTTCCGGCATACACATGTGTATGCTGGAAACAGGAAAAGCAATGGGCGACGGCTGGCATGCCTGGAGAGATGGCTCTGTATGCCATTTTTAGCATGCATGTCATAGGTTTGTCATCAGGGTTTTATCACATAGTGGAAGGGTGACAGATGCCAGCAGGAACAGCTATACTGAATGACACAGTCATATAACTGGCATTGTTTACAGAAACATCTGTTACAGTACATGGGCTAGACTCTCCAAAATCCAAATGAGAGATCCTGCAGAAGGTCATAGAGAATAAAAGGACTAAGATCCTGTAGGACTTCCAGACACAGAAGATAGGCTAATCAATCAGACATTGTGGTAGTAGATGAGGACCAGAACACAGGAGTAGATGTAGCATGCCAAATGACAGCAACATCAGGAAGAAGGACTATGAGAAGCTGGAGAATACCAGGCTCTGAAAGAGGAACAGGAGAGAATGTAGACAGTAAAAGCCAAAATGATCTCAGTAGTGGTAGGAACACTGAGGGCTGTGATTTCTAAACTGGGATCAATAGATTTCAGGAACGACATCAGAGATCTCTTTCCAGAAGTGCAATGCTAGGAAGAATTAAGATTTTGTGTAGAACCCTCAAACTCCCAGGCTTCTGATAGTAGACCATAGATTGAAGAAAACACATACGACCCATAGAGGTGAAAAGGAAATGTTTTATATATTCATTCATTCTTCATTCCAACTATTCATGTTGTTGTTAAAGAACTTTTTAACAGTATCCAAATAAACTAAATTAATAAATAGTGTCTGCACCGATATTATAGTAAAACATGTTGTTTCATGAGGATGTTGTGGTTTTGCCGTTCATCATTTAGATATCATTAAGCTGCAGCTGGTTGAAGCAGGCCTTGTAGAGTGTTTACTTGAAATCGTCCAAAAGACTGTAGATAGTGACAAAGAAGATGACATTACTGAGCTTAAAACTGCTTCTGATCTCATGGTTCTTCTACTTTTGGGAGGTAAGTTTAATGTGGATCACTCTGTCCCATATTAGTTGTAGGTCAGTTATTACATTGTATTTGGGGGGGGGATCATGTGAGTGCAGAGAGGTGGTGGGTTGCAGATTCCGTTCCAACCAGTACGGTTGGAACAGGCTTGCCGGCGTCCACGTGGGCGCACACATTCGCAGCGCGTGCATGCATCTTGGCACTTTTGCGAGCCTCCACAATGCTCCAACTTCTCGTCATGGTTTTATCACATAGTGGAAGGGTGACAGATGCAAGCAGGTACAGCTATACTGAATGGCACAGCCATATAGCTGTGCACTGTACCAGAATGGTATCTGGTGTTCTGGGCTGGCTCCAGTACGTCCGTACCGGGGTGTACCGCCTGCAACCCACCACTGGTGCAGAGAAGCCAGAAAATATGAAAACTTAACATTTCTTCCACCCCCAAAAAAACAACACACGGGCTCACTTTTTTTTCCATAAACAATTGGACATAAACAAGTTCTTTTCAAAACCCTTTTCTTGATATGAGGGTTTTATTCATGTTCGTGAAAATTATAGTTAATATAGATTTTCTATTTTCAAAAAGTGCTGGACTTCTACCAAACATAATGAAAAATAGAAATACAGTGCATTTAAAAGATTAAAATATGCACATGTTTAAAGAACTCTATCTGAAAGACAATATTTCTAGGTTTGTCAGGATGTAAAAAAGTTGTGGAGACTCTAGAAAGAGTGCAGAGAAGAGCAACAAAGATGATTAGGGAACTGGAGGCTAAAACATATGAAGGAACTGGTTATGTTTAGTTTAATGAAAAGAAGGACTAGGGACACTGATAGCAGTGTTCCAATATCTCAGGGGTTGCCACAAAGAAGAGGGAGTCAGGCTATTCTCCAATGCACCTTGAGGGCAGGACAGGAAGCAATGGGTGGAAACTAAACATGGAGAGAAGCAACTTAGAACTAAGGATAAATTTCCTGACAGTTAGAACAAGTAATCAGTGGAACAACCTGCCTCCAGAAGTTGTGAATGCTCCAACATTGGAGGTTTTTAAGAAGATGTTGGATAACCATTTGTCTGAAGTGGTGTGGGGTTTTCTGCCTAAGCAGGGGTTTGGACTAGAAGACCTCCAAGGTCCCTTTCAACTCTGTTATTCTATTCTATTCTATTCTATTCTTATGTTGCTAGCTTGGAAAAAGAAGTGGAAGTGAGCTTGTCTTAACTCTGATATAACTGTGCAGTAGAGCAGATGCAAGATCCCAAAAGCAATGTCTGGTTTATATATGAGAACTTAGAAATGAACCAAGGGCAATGCAGATAAGAAGTTGCATTGTTAGGATTTTTTTCTCTCTTTCTGACTGCGTATGCCTTTGCTTTCAGATGAATCAATGCAAAAATTATTTGAAGGAGGAAAAGGCAGTGTGTTCCAGAGAGTGCTTTTATGGATCCCTTCTAATAGCCATCAACTTCAACTCGCAGGAGCATTGGCAGTTGCAAATTTTGCCAGAAATGGTGAGAATGCTAGTGCTTAAAATTAAAGAGCAGTTGTATTGCTCTGTGTATTTGTGTATGTGGCGGCATTTAAACGAGTCGTATAGCCTGCCTTATGTAAAGGTTTGTTTTCCTACCTTAGAACCTACGCAGCACATGATGAAATGTGAAGTCTTCTAAATATAAATTGAGTGGTGAAATGGTACCGCGAAATAAAGGAGCAGGCAGAATGCCAGTTGAAATTTTGCTTTCAGGACATGTTTTATTAAAAGTACTTTAATGTTTTAGATGGAGAACAATCTATTTCCACTCAGTGCCGCATTTAGCCTGTGAATGGCATGCTAGGAACTGCAGTTCAAATGCAGTCAATAAATGTGAAATGAGTTCATAATATTACTATGATTGCTCAGGTGGATTTAATAATTGTTCTTTTCTACCAGTTGCCCCTGACTAGCAAAATGGAAGTGCTTATGGGGGAAGAAGAAGAGCTTTCTGAAAACACAAAGATTGTACAGTTTTGGTTAAAAGAGAGAAGGGAATATATTTTCACTAAAGAAGATAACTTCCAGAAAGCAAGCTATGCACAGGCTGGGTGGGATTGGCTATGTATTTAAAGAAGTAACATCTGGACAAAAAAGTCATTTGAAAAGTAAGCCTATATGCAGATTTAAAGAAGTGCTAAATAAGAACATAGAATACCGTTCCAAAAATCGCTTGGTTTTTCAAAGTTTATCTCTCAAAGGTTCTATAATTTTTCTGCCTCGTTGATAGAACAAATTGTGGATTTGTTTCCATTTTTTTCTTGGAGAGATTGAATTTATTGCGGCAGATTTCTACTGCTTCCTGTTATACCTATTTCCATCCTTCCAATGTTTACCCATCTGAAAAAGCTCATGAGCGAAGTTCTTCTCAATGTAAAATCTTTGGGTGTAAATCTATTTAGATTTAATGGAAGGCTAGAAAAAAGATTGCAAACCTTTTAAAGCTTTTAATCAATGTATAAAATTATACTTTTAAATTACATGCTGTCCTGCCATTGGATAAATTGATGGTACAAAAATAGCCATGGTACTTAGACAAAGAAACATGAATTGGTGGTTTCCTTCATCTGCAGATGGAAATTGTATCCAAATGGTGGATAATGGTATTGTCCAGAAACTGATGGACTTATTGGACAGGCATGTGGAAGATGGAAACGTTACCGTGCAACATGCCGCACTGAGTGCGCTCCGAAATCTTGCAATTCCTGGTAAGCACATTACAGCAACATTCTCAGCGATTCCAAAGTTAGTGGGACGATACTTTGCTCTATAAATAACATGTTTACCATCTGTATCTATTCACTGAAAAGAAAATCCCACCTTGTTTTTGCAGCTTATTTATTCTTCGCGGTTGAAATTTTATCTTCGTTTTTCTAATAGTTACACAATAATGAAATCAAAGAATTACAGTGAGGAGAATAGTCCTTACAAGTTAATACCTTTAGGAATCTGGTAGTCACCTTGTATATTGCAACAACTCCCAGGAGGCCAAACTAGGAGTGCCAAGATAACTGACAGATGCCAGATTGGGAAAGGTTGAACTTAGCTATTACTTTTCATCTTTTGTGTTTGCATTTGTAAAACAATAAAAACGTCGTCTGACCTCAGTGTTGATGATGTTTTACAAAGATAAATGTATAGTTAAATTAAAACAGAAAGTATTGGAATATATAAACACAAATCCCAACAAGACCTAATATAATAATCTCTGGCAAGAGGACATCACTTCCCAAATACCTTCTGGAAGATCCACAGAAGATTTTAGGCTTCTTCTGGAGAACAACAAAATGAAAACCAGCATAATTTCCGTATGTGGAAATTATGCTGGTTGTATTGTTTTCTAGAAGAAGCCTAAAATGTAGTGTAGATTACCTCTGACCCTTGACCCTCTCACCTCCCTAAATTGGAGAATCATCATCAGTTTCTCCTGCCAAGACTGAATTGACCAGGCTGATTGTAATAGGAAGATAGCAATTAGACTTATATCCGCTTCCTAGGGCTTTATAGTCCTCTGTAAGTGGTTTACGGAGTCAGCATATTTTCCCCAACAATCTGGGTCCTCATTTTACCCACCTCAGAAGGGTGGAAGGCTGAGTCAACCTTGAGCCTGGTAAGATTTGAACTGCCAAATTGCAGGCAGTCAGCAGAAATAGCCTGCGGTAGTGCATTCTAATCACTGCACTCCTGTAGATAATCTGGCACCAAGCTTTGGAGGACTGCATGTAGAAATCTATTGGTAACCTGTGCTGGCCCACAGCAGAGGTGTAATGTACTCCCACTTGTGAACCTGCTCCTTCAGGAATAATAATAACCTGAGAGACATCAGTGGTCCACACAGAAAGACCCTGATGGAGAAACCGTAACTCATCTTTCTAAGATTCTCCTCTCAGGCTCCAGGAACCAAGACTGAACTTCAATGGCATCAGCATAATTTTGAATGCAGTGGGGAAATGCCAGATCATTACTAAATATTTGCTGTTCTGATTGATATATGATATGAACTGATACAATATGATATAAACTACTAGGGCCTTGTTTCCCTAATTAATGTTTAGTGCATTGCGTGAACTCAATCAATTGCAGTTTATTCAATAAATGACAGTTAACCAAACTATGGTAAAGGTAAAGGTTCCCCTCGCACATATGTGCTAGTCGTTCCCGACTTTAGGGTGCGGTGCTCATCTCCGTTCCAAAGCCGAAGAGCCATCCCTGTCCGAAGACGTCTCCGTGGTCATGTGGCCAGCATGACTAAACACCAAAGGCGCACAGAACACTGTTACCTTTCCACCAAAAGTGGTCCCTATTTTTCTACTTGCATTTTTACATGCTTTCAAACTGCTAGGTTGGCAGAAATTGGGACAAGTAACAAGAGCTCACTCTGTTAGATGGTGCAAGGGATTCGAACCGCTGAACTGCCGACCTTTCTGAGCTCAGTGTCTTAGCACAGACTTGATTCCAGGAGCTAATATGTTCATTAACCAGGTATAATAAGGAATAAGGGTTCTTTCAGGGTTTTTTTCTCTCTTATGCTAAATGCATACCCTAATGTTTTTCTTCTTATTTAGCTCTGAGGGACTATATAATTTCTAGGATTATTTTTATACTTTCTAGGGAACTTTAAAGGCTGCTTGAATGCCAGGCACATAACCAAATATTTTGTTCATATTTTGTTTTCGATCTTCACTGCACTTAACACAGTTTTTTCAAAACAGCGAGATACTGAGAAGAAATGTAAATGCAATATTAAACTGGCTTCTTAAAAAACAAACATATGCTTCGATTCTAAAAACTCTCCACCAGAGCGAGCACTGTTGAACAGCATCTTGTTAGTCTGTATTTTAAATGCCAGTTCACTTCTCACTTTTAATTACAATGCACTATGAAGCCGTGTCTGTCTCCTGCTTTGCACATGGGGGTGGGATCCTGTGCAAAGATGGAATAGGTGTGGTTACCATGAGTAGAGGAAGAGAAACACTGTGAGGCAGGGGGGAAGAAGCACAGAGTCTTCACAGTATCATCTGCAGTGTAATTGCAAAATTTAACTCATAATATAAGGATGGCAGCTAAAGAAGTCTGCATTCTTGCCCACAAAGTAGAATCTTTGCACACATTTAACTATCCCAAGAGAAGCTGACATACAGTATGCCACAGTTTCCTATGGATTTTCGTATTTGTTACACTTACTTGCTGCCTGTCTCACCATGTGGTTAGTCTAGGCCAGGGGTCTCCAACCTTGGTACCTTTAAGCCTGGAGGACTTCAACTCCCAGAATTCCCCAGCCAGCAAAGCTGGCAAAGGTTGGAGACCCGGGATGAAATGCTACCAGTTCAGACCGGTTCGCCCAAACCGGTAATAAAAAATGCTACTGGCTTGCAGCTACTTCTGCTGACTGCTGATTGACAGCAGTTTGGCAGTTCAAGTCCCACTGACTCAAGATTGACCCATCCTTCCAAAGTCGGTGAAATGAGGACCCAGGTTGCTGGTGGCAATATGTTGAGTCTGTAAACCGCTTAGAGAGGGCTGTGAAGCACTGTGAAGTGGTATATAAGCCTGCTATTGCTATTGCTAGGGTCCTGTAGAAGAGCTGTGCACTTTAGCTGCAGTGAAGCAACTGTTCTAAGTAGCCAGCTTGAAAGTTACCAGATTTGGCTTCAATTCTCTTTCTGTCCCAGTTCGCAGTCCAGAGTGATTCTTTTATTCTATCCTTGCTAGGACTGTCCCCCGTGTAAAGAAGCATGTTTTCCAACACACACTCCTAGTTCAAGAACACCAGTCAATGCAAACTATATTCGTTGACATTCATGAAAAAAGGTTGTGACTTTTGTTTGGATGGTTTTGAAATGTTGATAGAACTAGAAAATACATGTACAATTCTTTTTCTTATTTCCCCCCCCCCTACTTTTATAATTACCATATTTTTCGGACTGTAAGAGGTACTGGAGTATAAGACGCACCAAGATTTTGAAGAGGTAAATTAAAAAAAAGGTTTTTGTATTCTGCAGACCTCCCAAACCCTCTGTATGCCTCCTTTTTTGTGAAAAAACAGGGTATGCAGAGAGTTTGAGAGGCTTGTAAAGTGTTCCTGGGGGGGGTGCCCCCCCAAAGCAAAAAAGGCCAATTTTTCGCTCATTTTTACCCTCCCCAGCCCCAGGACCACTTTGCAGGCCTCCCAAACCCTCTCCACGTCAATTTTTGTGAAGGGGGGCGGGTTTCGGGATGCCACAAATGTTTTATTCAGTGTATAAGGCGCACCCAGATTTTCTTGGGGGGGGAGGGGGGAAGGTGCGTCTTATACTCTGAAAAATACGGTAAATTGAATGCAGGTTAGCTTTTAATTTAATACAGGTTATATAAAGGCTCTGTGGTTATGCATGTGGGTTCCTGTGGCTGTGATCGGCCCTGCCACTGCCCAATCAAATCTGGATCACAATTTGAACATCTTTACCAATACTCATCCTTAATTGTTTTAGGAAAGAAGAGAGCTTCCTAAAAAAAAATAACCTTCCTATTGTACTTCAAGTGCATTCTTCTGAGATAATATCTGTTTTTTATTCCACAGTTGTAAATAAGGCAAAAATGCTGTCAGCTGGTGTGGCAGAAGCAGTATTGAAATTTCTCAGATCCGAAATGCCTCCTGTTCAGTTCAAGCTGCTGGGCACATTAAGAATGCTAATAGATGCACAAGGTAAAATAAGCTGCTTTCTTTGTTGAACTTTTGATCCATTGCTAAGTTTTTTTTTTTCCAGGAGAAGAAAAGGGTTTGAAGAAAATCCTTCAAATAAACCGAATGCATATGCAAACGGAGGATGGTTAATGAATTGCTTCAAGGCAGCGTATTGCGTGTAGCATAACATTTAAAAGCTTGACTCATCTGTGGATTTAACAGTTGTATGATATGGAATGTCATATATGCCCTTTATGATGTACTTCTACAAAACCATCCTTTCGTTTTTAAATACCTCAGCAAAACTGTGAACCGTAATTTCTTTAATTACAACAAAGTGATTTGAACTCCCACAAGATTCTCACAGGGGTCAAGCACAAAGTGCCATTTTAGAAAACAGGTGACTCCTGCTACACACTTCCAAGTGCTTTTTTTACATTTTAAAAAAGAAGGCCCATAAGTCGCATCTCAAGGGGGGAGGAAGAGGAGGAGCTCATCTCGTTTCTTTTCTGTTTAATGTTGTCTTTGTAATACATGCAGCAGAATCTGCCGAGCAGTTGGGAAAGAATGTCAAGCTGGTTGAAAGACTAGTAGAATGGTGTGAAGCCAAGGATCACGCAGGTGTGATGGGAGAATCCAACAGACTACTGTCTGCCCTTATACGACATAGCAAGTCCAAAGTAAGTGACATTGCTTGAGGCTCCCTTACCCAACACTGTGATGCCTGTTCAGTGAGAGAACTGTGCTCCCTCATTTCCTGACTTGACCATCCTCTCAGATTGGTCAACATGAGGAATGCATATCCTTTTTTGAGCAAAGAGATACTCTGGGCTTTGAGGGACATGCAGAGGGGAAGAGGGATGTTCTACTTAATGACTACTGATGAAGAAACTAGCTCTGATATATTGTATGATCCATGCAATCAGTCCAGACCAAGCTAACTATTTCTTGAGAGCGGGGAAAAGGAACACCACACTTTGCTACTTTGAGTAATGTTTTTGAACTTCTTTCATGTTTTCCATTGAAATGGTTTTCCTTTTGTAAATGGATTTTGTTGATTGAGGTTAATATTCAAGACTAATCCTAGGAATAAATTCTCGAAGTGTGTTAACCAACTGTACTTATAGCTTCTCTTAGGAAGATAACAGCTAACCGGGTTGCAGATTACAGATTTGCCTGCAAAATACTGTAGCCTTATTTCATTAACCTTAGCATCTTGTGATGGATTCTGCCCTGTGGCCTGAGAGGGAAGCAAGAGCACCGTTGTTGGATTTGCTAGATAGTGGTTTTCAGACTTAGCAACTTTTAACATGTGTGGACTTCTGCTTTCAGAATTGCCCAGTCGGCATGCATTTATTTTATATGGAGTCAAATTATACAATTTACTTTAAATGACAAGATGTTGACATTATAGATACAGAAAGATAAGAAATATGCCTATTTCTTATCAGTAGGATGGCAGGTATATATTTGGTATCTATTGCAATTCACTGGAAAAAACACTGATATTGGGAAAGATTGAAAGCAAAAGGACAGCAGAGAATGAGATGGCAGATAGTATCATCAACACAGTAGACATGAGTTTGGGCAGACTCAGAAAAACAGTGGAGGATGGGGGGATTAGCATGCTTATAGTCCATGGGATTTGAAATGTAGGACACAATTTAGCAACTGAACACAACAACAACAACAAAAATCTATTGCAATCATTCAGGCAGGACACCACCTGGCCCACTACATAAATAGTCTGTTATGTTGCACTGTTCACTATTGAAATCATTGTCTCATTACCTAAAACATTTCAAGATATTGTTATGAGAGACTTATCAAGCAGTTTTCTTAAACAAGGCAAACAGTCATTGTAAGCTTGACAGCAAATAAATGAATACATTTGTGTCCTTTCTCTGTATAGAGGCACGTGGTAACTGGTTGTGTGCATTGAATTTGTCATTTCCCAGAATGGTGAGATGGCGCTTGTTACATAAGCAAGCTGATGTGGTGGCTCAGTGGCTAAGACGCTGAGTTTGTCAACCAGAAAGGTCGGCGGTTTGAATCCCTAGCACCGCGTAACGGAGTGAGCTCCCGTTACTTGTCCCAGCTTCTGCCAACCTAGCGGTTCGAAAGCATGTAAAAATGCAAGTAGAAAAATAGGGAACCCCTTTGGTGGGAAGGTAACAGCGTTCCGTGCGCCTTTGCCGTTTAGTCATGCTGGCCATATGACCACAGACATGTCTTTGGTTTTGAAACAGAGATGAGCACCGCCCCCTAGAGTCAGGAACGACTAGCACATATGTGCGAGGGGAACCTTTACCTTTAAGCAAGCTGATTCCATAAGATGTAGCTACAGCTATCTACTAATGGTCAGGGTAGAATGAAAGGACCACTTGTGGGCGTGGGTATCTTTTCCAGTGTTCAGTGGCAAAGGGTAACATGCCCTTTGTTTATTAAAGTCTAGAAGCAGTTTATTATAATCAACATTAGCATATTTTTTAAAAAAATAGAAGGAAAAATTAGCAAATTGACCTGTTGTATTTATCTATAATGCACTGCAATGTTGCTTCACATTCTCGTTACTTTTTTTTTTTAAGGATGTAATTAGGACCATTGTTCAGAGTGGTGGCATTAAACACTTAGTTACCATGGCAACTAGTGAACATGTAATAATGCAAAATGAAGCTCTCGTTGCTCTGGCATTAATAGCAGCTCTAGAATTAGGTAAGTAGTCCAGCGGTTAATGTTTCGTAATTTATCTCATCTCCAATGATAGCGGCCTTGTGCATGCTAAGCCATGATAGGATGTCACTGAGAATTGTGTACCCGTATATGCCAACGGGTGGGAAGACATGTCCCTATATATAGCTTCAAATCCTTCCCCGGTGCCCTTCTTTGAGCCCCTCTTAGTTCCTCTGAATTTTTCTTAAGAACCTGCACTCAGAGCATTACAGAGTAATCAAACTAATGTCTGATCACTGTAGAATACAGTGGAATTATTGTAATATATTGAGTGATCCAAAATTTCAATTGCCTTTTAGTCAACCATTTCGTACAGATAAATATCAGACCCAAAAACTAGGTCCACATGTGAAGGTTCCATTTAACTGATCTATTGAAAAAAGCCTATGCACAGGAATCTACTCAACGGCCAGCTCCTGGTTAGATTTAGATAAGGGTCAACCGCAGACAAGGGTGACCAGACAAGCTTTTTACTCCTCCCCCTGGCCCTGCCATTCCTTCTACAGTTATATTCAGATTGTAATGAATTACAATTCTAAGGTCCTTATGTATTTTCTATTCCTGCATATTGGATTTCCGTTTTACAAGCATAGAATTGTGCATTTGTCTCTGTTCCGTCCCATCCTGTTTTGGTCGACCCAGATCTCCAACCTATCAAGGTCACTTTGAATGTTTTTCAACAGTCACTCTGTTGAAGAAAACAGATAAAACCCAAGTTATAAATACTTACAGAAAAAGAAATACGTATTTCCACAGTTATTTTTGTTTACCATTTATGATAAGATTTAAAACCATGATAAAAGAATTAGTTTTTACCGCCTTATGTTATGCATAGGCAGGTAATGGTAATTGAAGCAAAAGTATTGGGTTTGTGTGTCAAGATTTGCAAGATGGGCAGAGTGCCATGATGTATGCTGTGCCCCTTTTGTAAACGTGTTGCACACATTCAAAAAGTGGGGCTTGTATTGATATTGTTTCCTAATATAATAATAATTTTTTTAATAATAATAATAATTTTATTTGATTAGCCGCAACCCTCTCCCGAAGGACTCGGGGCGGCGTACAATCAAAACAGATAAAATACAGATAAAGACAAACATACATACATAAAGAACAAAGACATATACATGTGCATGGAGGAGGTAGGCTCATAAGTGAAAGACAATTAAAAAACACAATTTAAAATCCCATTAAATAAAATTACTGAATTAAAAAACCCATCAGGAGCGTTATGAAGTTATGATTGAGCCAGGCCGGCTATTTGAAATAGGTGGGTCTTGAGCTTTACACGGAAGCTTTGAGCTTTATAAGACAACTGATATTATATCTAGCTATCTATCATCTGTCTAACTAATATGTCATCTATCCATCTACAGCAGCAGTCACCAACTGGTGGTCCACAGACCACTGGAAGTCCCCAAGAAAATTTATTTTCATTTTTTATATTGCACTAAATACTATTTATCTTTTTTTTTTTTAAATCATATTGGTGGTCCGTGGAATTTAAAATTATGAATGTAGTCCAAAAGATGGGCGACCCCTGATCTACAGCATCTATCTATCATCTGTTCTATATCTGTCTGACTGTCAATCTACCGGTCAATCTCTCATGCCTCTCATGTCTGTCTATCTGTCTGGGTTCCAAGTAATACACCCATAGTGAACAAAACTCTCAGGCAGGTAGATTCCTCAAAGAATAGTTTTATTGGATATATCATATTGGCACAGTTCTGGTGAAAAACGACTCTAAAGATTCCTGCAATTTTCACTTAATTAAAAGTAAACGTTTTTCCCTTTCCCCAAACAATCAGTCACATGGTCCAATCAAGGTGCCATCCGGTTGCCTGGTAACGTCACTCCTCTCTTTGATCAAGTGTGAGAATGTCCTTGGTTCCCAGGAGAAAGTATTTTGTTTTGGTTATAAAACCCCAGCTATCTCTATTACAATGTAGTAACACTGAAGCTTCAAAATGGCTTTGGTCAGGTCAGCTTCAGGGTTGATACTATCTATCTATCTATCTATCTATCTATCTATCTATCTATCTATCTATCTATCTATCTATCTATCTATCTATCTATCTATCATCTATCTATCTATCATCTATCTATCTATCATCTGTATCTATCATCTATTAGCTATCTGTAATCAAATCAGCTCCTAAATCCTAACTTTTCAGAGGCTTCGCCAATCTTGGACTCTTAAGATTTCCAACCAATCTTGGAGTCCATGAAATGTTTTGATTGAGATGCTCAGTTCCTTCTGCTTCCATGTGTCAGCTGGATACCAGCAGCTTCAATTTCTCTCTGCTAGTTTGCAGAGTAGATTTTTGGGCCCTTGGCCTATTTCTGTGTATCCTGAGTTGAAAAGCATTGTTTTAAAAGGTGAGCTATCCCATCCAATATTGCACCTTCTGCAAATGTAAATTTAGTAAGCATTTCTTTTATCTCTTCTTCAATTCATTACTAAAAACGAACACAATAGGTTCTGTGGTACATATCTTATTCCAGTTTAATAAGGAACAGATGAAGTAATTTTCAGTTCCGTGAGTACATTTTCTTCGCCATCTGTGAAGCCATCAAGATATGCCACCCGGCCTTACTTAACTAACTTGTTAACAAGAATATCATGTCCCCTCACAACACACTACAGTATCTGATTTACAGTTCTCCTCTGTTTGAATTCACAGCCACAGCAGAGAAAGACCTCGAAAGTGCGCAGTTAGTGCAGATTCTACACCGGCTCTTATCAGATGAGAGAAGCGCACCAGAAATCAAGTACAATTCCATGGTGCTGATTTGTGCGCTTATGGGGTCAGGTAAGTTTTCCAAAACTTTGTTTCAGGTCAGATCAGGAAAATCTTAAAGCAAGAGTGGGTACATAAACACCAGAGGTGGTATTCAGCCAGTTCCGACCGGTTCTGGCAAACCAGTAGCGGAAATTGTGAGTAGTTTGGAGAAACAGAAAATACCACCTCTGGCTGGCTCCGCCCCACCTATTCGCTGCCTCCTGAGTCCCAGCTGATTGGCGTCCCAGCTAATTGGCTGGGTCTCCTTCTGTTGCCCTGCCCAGGAGAGCGGAGCTGGAAAACAGGTTAGAAAATGGAGATTTTACAGGATCCTTGCCCTGGAGTAGGGTGGAAATGGAGATTTTACAGGATCCTTGCCCTCGAGTGGGGTGGAAATTGAGATTTTAAGTATCTTTGCCCTTGAATGGGGTGGAAATGGAGATTTTACAGTAACCTTATCCTGGAGTGGGGAGGGAATGGGAATTTTGCAGTATCCTTCCCCTTCTATGACCACCAAGCCACACCCACCACACCACGCCCACAGAACCAGTAGTAAAAATATTTGAATCCCACCACTGGTACATACATAAACCAGAATATACCTTTTGCCAAATTGGGAGTAGTGGTGGCTTCTCTGACAGCTTAAATTTTGTTAGTTTATTTGAATTGAAGCTGCAGTAGGGAATTCAACTCTATGGTAATTAAACCCCATATGTAAAGTTG
The DNA here is from genome assembly GCF_964273705.1 of Natrix helvetica. NCBI lineage: Eukaryota > Metazoa > Chordata > Lepidosauria > Squamata > Natricidae > Natrix > Natrix helvetica. The sequence goes on from NC_138558.1 coordinate 20,190,989, forward strand.
TCTCTATATTTATATATCCAAAATATGTCTCCAGGCAGAACTCATCCAAGACTAGAAACTTGACACATTCCGGGGGGAGGGGGGGATGATTTACTAGCATTGTCCTTTTAAGTTTTTTTCTATCTGCAGTTAAAAAACACCGGTAGCAGGAAGTTGAATATCATGTTACCATCTTAAATTTCCACCACTGTATTCCATTGTATATTTAAACCTTGAAACAATTACGATTAAATTTATCTGGATTAGAGCTATCTTAGAATGCCAGGTAACTCTTTGTATAGATTGGACTCCAAAGACACAATGTAATATGACAGCTGATCCATATAAATCCCAGATATTGTCAATTTAATTCATTACTAAATAAATTTATTTATTCATCAATAAAAACATGAAAATGGTGAAAAAGATGCATAGGTCAGTAACAACATACTGTTTAAAAAAACATTATGGGTCCAATTCTTGACATAGAAGGATACTTTTCTAAACCTCATTGCCACTTATTACACTGAGAAAAAGGGAAAAGAAATAGTCAAACATTAGAATTAGAATTAAGCTTGTCATGTTTGAACAGAAGACAAAATATTTCGTGGACTAATCACACTCCAATTATTAAAAAAATATGAGTTATTAATATTATTGCAAATGTGATAAGAATTCATACCATGAGAAAACATTTGGATTTTTTTCCCTATCCCTTCACATTTATATTTGTTTCTGAAATTTGTTGCAAAGGAGACTAGGGAGTTAAGCATTTATTAAAAGTTGTCTAAGGAAAACACGTTAATTTCTTGCCTTCCATTTTACCACTAACTTGTGAGTTGTCTGTAGCCTCAGTGGCTTCCCACATTTTCCCACTAGGCATCTTAGTGTAGGCAGTCCCAAAAGCTACAGATGTGCTACTTCTAAGAGCCAAGCTCCAACACAATTCCAAGAGAAATTGAAAGAAATACTCAAGACTCCTGGGAATAAAAGAAGATTTCAGCACAGAATTATTGACAATTGTCTTTCTAAGCCTACTTATCTGATGCTATGTCCATGATAGCAAAGAATTGCAAAGTAGTAGATTGCCCATGTACTATAGAAGACTGCCATCCTGTGTGCAATTTCATGTAACGCCTTGATCCAGTATAATGTCCTTGTGAAGAAACAACATAGTCTTGAAACAGAGCAGCCACTGAAATTTTAAAAGCTCCCTCCTAACCCTAAGCTGGTTTCTTCTTTCTGTGGTGTTACAGGAAAGAATTAGTATATGGAAACTGACTGAAAAAAAGGTGAATATGAAGATTGGCAGGAAATCAAGAGCCAAAAGGAGGGTGGGGGAAGCAAGAATTACCAAAAAGTGTCGTCTAGTCCATGCATTCCAATCAAAGTTGGAATCTCCACCTAAAGCCATGTTGTCTTCCTGTCAATAATTTGGGCAGTCTAAATTTACAGACCTGTGATTTTCTGATCGCTTTCCGTCTTAAGGTGTAACTTTACTTGGCTTTTTCAGACCAGCCTTGGTTTGATTGGGATTGTCTTGGTTTTGAGCATTAATCCAGACAACCCAGTTGCTTCCCCCAAAAGTCCCAGGAAATTCAGTTACTGTAGTCCAAACAGAAAGCATGGGTCATTTCTTCCAACTTTCTGCTCCTCTGCCTGCAAAAGGACAAATAAAAAGCAGGTTCAAGTAGCTAAACCTGCTTTCTCCTTTTGCAGGTCTTCCACAGGCAAGGGGGTGGGGTGGGGGACACATTTTCAAAGAGGAAAAATGCCCATACGCTTTGCCTTTATTTGCACAGGCCCCTGTGGTTGTATCCTTCCAATGAAACTTGACCCTTAGTGATTTCATGGACGTATCCATTTACTTTTCTTGGCAATAGGAAAGGGTTTGCCATTGCCTTCTTCCAGAATTGTTTTGTTTCACCTGACCTCACCTGGTATATCCCACTTAGCTTTTCCTCAAGATCAGTCAGGATCAATTTATTGCTTTCTTGAGTATTGTGAAAGCAGAGGCAGCTTTGGCAATGATGGTCAAAATTTAACAGCTATCATCAGCATCGTTTTTCATTTTAGATCTAGACTACAGGGTGGATGCCAGAGTCCTCCCCTTCCCTCCCACTCCAAGAATATGTTCTTCAACAAAATAAGCAGTAATGAGGGAAAGCAAGTTGGCCTGATTGCAATTTTGAAAGTTTTCAACTGCACTTAATAAAAAGCTGCATTTGCCCAACGTGCTATGTACCCCATGTAAAGGACTTGTGCACTATTCCATTTTATCCTTTGCTGATTGCAGTTCTTTAATCAAGCTTTCAACTTACTGTGTTATACAACTTGATACATTTTCAGTTTCCAGAATATACCATTTGTTAAAATTAAGCTTAGTCCCAATTTTTGGAGATCTCATATCATGGGCTATTTTAACTTCAGTAAGTTCCAAACCATTAAGATGCCCGATGAGGAAAATGTGGCATCAGCTGAGCTTTTATCCTAGTCCAGTGATGGCGAATCTTTTCGTCACCGAGTGCCGAAAAGTGAGCATACATACGGGCACACTCGTCTGGCCCACAACCCGGAAGAGGAGCTGCCCAGGGTGCATGCATGTGGCCAGAAAATGATCTTCTTAATGACGCGCACATGTGCACTGGCCAGCTAGTAAGAGGTACGGGCGACACTATGCATGCCAGGCAGTGGTGGGTTTCAAATTTTTTTAGAACCTCTTCTGTAGGTGTGGCCTGCTTTGTGGAAATGGCTTGCCAGAAATGTGGCCAGGTGGGAGTGGCTTGCCAGCCATGTGACTGAGTGGGAGTGGCTTGGCAGTCATGCGACTGGGTGGGCGTGGCCAACTTGTAAAATGTGGTGAAACTCAACAACGCTCTTGCTTAGCAACCAAAATGTTGGCTCAGAAACTGGCATTTGAAGCATGCAAGTCTTAAAACTGTCAAGTTACAAGACCTTGCACCCCTAACCCTTTAGGAAAACAACCCCAGGGATGTTCAAACTTGACAGCTTTAAGACTTTAAGGTTTAGATAGGACTCTTAGAGGCGGGTGGGGCGATTGGTGAGCCAGTCAATCAGTGAGCAGTGGGTGGGGCAAGCGTGGTGCGGACGAGCGGGGGGAGGGAGCTGGAACCAGTTCTAAACAGCACGGTAAATTTGTGGAACCTCTTCTATAGAAGAGGTTAGAACTGGCAGGAACCCACCCCTGGTGCCAGGTGACATGGCTCCGCGTGCCACTTTGGGCATGCGTGCCATAGGTTCGCCATCACGGTCCTAGTCTATCATACAAACATAGCCTTCGAATGGAAATTGGTCTCTGTGGCTAAATGAAGCTGAGCTTAAGCACAACACGACCTACATTTTTTTCAAAACAGCAGCTCCAAACACCACCTCTATCTGGTACAGGCAGGACTGATTGGGTGAAAAGTGAAGCCTACACATCAAGATGGCTCTGGTAGACTCTGGCTCAGGCTAAAGAAATATTTTTTTTAATGTTTTTGTTTTTCCTCTCTTCCAGCAATAGCTTCTACAACACAAGCTTGTGTACATTTCTTAGTAGGCTTCTGGAATGGAAGCGCTTCTTTTCTTTTCAGATTGTTCCTTTGTACTTTATATAGGCTGAATGTTTACTCCCCCGTCTCTATACAGTTTAAGGAATTGGAAAGAGACATTTGCATTAAGGCTGCTTGAAAGACGCCGCTTTTTTTTTTTTTTTTTGGGTCCCTCCCGTTTTTCCCTACCAGCCAAGTGGTGCCTTGATAATGTCTGCATTCATTTCAGCTTGGTAGAAAATGCAGACAAAAGAGCAGCTGTTCCCAGGAAGGCCCAGCAGGGAAGTAACAGTCTTACCTCTTGTTTGACAGAACCTCTTCACAAGGAAGTGCAGAGCCTGACTTTCCTAGAAGTCGTATCAAAACTCCGCAGCCACGAGAACAAAACGGTGGCCCAGCAGGCTTCCCTCACAGAGCAGAGACTCGCCGTGGAAAGCTGAGGAAGGGGGCACCGGATCCACATTAGCACCATGTCACTGACCTCACCTCTTGTCCTGCTGTCCTGCTGTTGTTAACGCCAGCCATGTTTTTTCCCACCGTCACTAATGCATGCGTGTAGCATCCCCCCACTGCACTGTTGTAGGTACCTCTCTCTAAATTTAAGATTTCTAAAACACTCATAGCCAGTTGTCATAGGATCCTGTCTTTCTTACCCATACAGCAGACACATACATGCAACCTGCAGCCTTGTCGTCGTTCTCCTTGTATTCTTGTTGCTTGGGCCACCTATTAGAATGTGCATGTTGTAGTCCTATAATAATGTAAAAGTGGTACAGCCGTGATGACACCTCCCCCTCAGACTCCCTACTTTCCTCAGTAGGCAGCAAGACTGTTGAGATGAGGTTTGGGGGCCTACCTCTCTTTTTGCTGCTTTAGATACGAAAGAGGGAAAAGAAATCTTGCTGCTCATTCACTGGTCTTGCCTACTAATGTCAATCCTGTGGTACCTAAGAGATAAAACCAATAAAATCCAGTGCTCTCACACTCATTTCCCCGTGGTCTGTCTTTGTATCCTGGTTTATTTTCATGGAGCCTTCAAAAACTAGCTGTATGTTGTGGTAAACTATACCAGTAGAATATGTGCATCCTAAATCATAAGTATTTTTGACTGCTTCTCTTTTTTGGTCCGATGCCGATAGCACCAGACTCTGAACAAATAGATAAAATACACCATTCTCCTTCTAAAACCTCCATTTTCTCTTCTTCCCACAGCCTTGGCCATTTTTCTCTTGTTCTACATAAATGCAGAGCACTGGGGATTGTTTGCACGCTTTTGAAATGAGGCTGAAGTCTCCCAGTTGCCCATTGCTTTAATTCACTTTGGACTAACTTAAGCAATAGGCACTTGGTTTGAGTCCTGCAGCAACCTTAGGTTGGAGTTAAAAGTAACTTTAAGTGAAGCTTTAAGTCACAAAAATTCTAGGCCTGCTGTCCCCTTCCTTGCTTTCATTTGGTGAGAAGTTAGTAATGCTTACTAATTGAAGCATTTTTGTCAGTGTGCTCTTCAGATATGCAAGATTGATTTCACATGCAAGATTCTGCAAGATTCAAATTATATAATCATTCTGACACTTTGATTAGAAAGTCAGCTACAAGAGGGAGCGGGGATTGAGTCAGAAATGTGTAGCTGTTTGTTAGTATGAACATGCTGAATTAAACTAAAATTGAGATTAAGAGGCAGAGCATTTAATTTAATGTAAACGTATTTATCCCAGATCCTGCAAAAAGGAGGCATGCCAAGTCAGTAGGTTTTATCCAAATATACTTGTTTTTTTTAACCTATGCAAGAGCTTTTTCAATCATATATAAAATGGTGGGGCTATTTCCACTAACTTTCTTCTCCTCAATCTCTTTGATTTGACAGAGAAACTAAGAATAATTTCACAATTTCAAAATCTGAAACCTGAAATGCTTTTAAAATGTGAGGGATTTATGGAAGAATGAGGAACAATTATATTTTCCTAAACTGCCTTAATTCTGCACCAAGGATTACTCAATTCTTCCATTTATATGGTTTACAAATTTTGGGTCAACACAGGACAACTGTACTAATATGTACATGTGTATCATTTTATTATCCGCTTTTATTAGAGAACGACATACAGAAAGAGTGAAAACACAGGAAAATCATTCATACAATACTGTATCATACAAACGCAATACATTTATATATGCATTGCTTTCTCATGGTTTAATCTTTCTGCAAAGACTCAGTTTTAGACCATTTCTTTTTCTTGTTATGAAGGTAAGCAGAGAAAGCACTCTCAATGCTGGCTATACCACTCGGCATACCCGGGCATTTTTCCATGGCAAATGATTGTAACTGAATTATCAAATGACTGAAATCATCCTCTTTCGGAATATCTGCAATCTCTTGTGTCCTCCTTACTTAATTCTTCTGTTTCATCAGTTGCTTCCAGCACTTTTCCGCTGGGTTTTACCTTAGTCAATATTGATTGGAAAATTGTTTAATTTTCGTTATCATCGTCAGGCCCAGAATTGGCATTAGGGTTAGGATTTTGCTTCTACAGATGGACCATAGGTTTGTATTTTAGCAATGACTCTGCAGAAGCTGGGCTCGACATTGCATTTTGAATGTTTTTTTTAGATCTTGGTCGAGAGGTTACATTTTTGATCTAGTGTTTGAAGGCAAAAATTTGAGTTTCATGTTTGTAAGATGATTCACCTGGGGATGGCTAGGACCATTTCTTCATTTCTGTCAGTACCTCTTAGCTACTCTTCAAATAGGGCATCAGTCGTCCATGCGGATTTGTTATATTCCCAGGTGATGAAAAGATCTTTGGACTGTGTGGCTTTGCCGATTTACCAATCACCAAAGTTTTTAGCTTCTCTCCGGTTAAGCTAGCGCACAACAGAACTGTGAAACGTTCTTTAGAAAGCTTTCCATTCTTACATTTGTCATCCCTTGTAACGAGGCTCCTGTCAGGTATCACCTTGAAAAAGAGTCCACACCTGTCAGCGTTAAAGATGTCATCTTTACTGCCAAATCAGAGTAAAAAATATTGTATTATTTGATGTTCTTCTTGAAAGAAATTGACTGCTACCAATTTGGCATTTCACTTTTCTTGCCCTTGATGCAGACTGGACTCAAACTGGTCAAGTTATAGAGTAAATTAATACGGTGTGTCAAGCTCCAGATGGTAAAGATACAACTTACAGAGGTCAATATAGAGAGGTTGGCTTTCTATTATGTACAGTACATATAGTGTATGTCTGCTCTATGAAAATTAGGTGAATTTAGGCAACTCTGGAGGTTTTACTGTACTATACTTTCTTTTGCCTATTTATACATTCAGTACCTCAACAAGCAGGTGATATGACACCTGCCAAATGTTTTTAACTTCAATTCTGGTAGGTTTCAGCCAACAAAGCAACCAACCAAGATTTCTGGGAGTTTTGACCCAAAGATGTAATGGAATATATTTGTATTTATTGCAAATGAAAACAAAGATTCTTGGATCTAAATTATGTGACTTTTTCTTTACAAGGAGCTTTTATGACACGCAGGAGCTCATTCATTAATCACATAAATGCAGTATTTTATCACATTCCATCTCAGCATCTGTTTATTTTCCCAAACACCCAGTGAAATGTTTAAGTTGAACTTTCACATATGTGAGAACAAGGAACAGAGGCAAAGTGTCACTCCATTTTATTTGTAAAACTAATCATACTAACAAATTGCATATAAAATGATTTATTTCAAGTAAAATACAGAATACTGCACAACTAGTAAAATTATGTTCATAAATGTATTAAAACATTCTGAAAATTTGCTTTTATTTTTAAAAAAAGATAAAGAGCATGATGCATCCCACTTTCAATACCTTAAAAACCAACACAAAATCGTGTTAATTTCGTGTAAAAGTTCAGTTTTTGTCCACTAAAAGCTGCATGGCTACCATATAACCTAGTGTGAAAGAAATGATAAATTAGGTAAAATACATCCACTTGGAGATCAAATAGGAGCATGTGGGAGTGAGATGACAAAATCTCAGTCAAGCTGTACAGGCATGCACTTTCTTTGTAACAATACTTTCCATTATCAGTAAGTGTAATTGGCATTTACAATCAATTCAGCAATGTACAAGACTTTCCACGCAGGTAAAGTACATTCAAATACAGTAAGTAGGGTAGAGCGAACCACAACGGAAACTACAGGCATTGCCTTCATTATGTCATACAATGGTTTAGAAGAAAAGGTGGGCAGTTAATACAGCATATCTAAAGCTGACTTAAGTTAGAGAGCCCCACCCCCAGTTTTCTGAAAATAAAACAGAAATACTTGTTCCAGGTAGATTTCTGCTAGGCACTGCAGTTCTAACATTTATGGTCAGTTACATGCTGGGTGAAATTTCTATTCAGGGTACCTCTGGGAATGTTAGAAAGGAATTCTGGGAGTTTAAAGACCAAGGCAACTTGCTGGGGAGGGCTGTTTTATCTTTTTATCTAAACTGATTTCATAAGACCGATTGTGAGATTTAAATTATGTTCCCAAGGCAGGCTTTTCTGCATTTCTTGTCTATCACTGCACACATAAGCTACACTAACATTTCCATTTTGACAAGGTGAGTCTGGGATATCCTGTACAATACTTAAGGATGCGTGTTCTCTTTCTGTGTTATATGCAATTAACAGAGAGGCATAAAACAAGAAAGCACAGTTACACAAGACTAAGGGGCAACACCAGTATATACATACTGAAAAATCCATGTTTTTTTCATCCATTATGTAACCTTACAGTGTTGAAAAAAAAAGCACAGGAATAAGAACAACATCTTCAACCTGGATTAAATTTTGTAGAGAACCTAACATTTTCCTGTAATGTTCAAGAGACAAAACCTCAAGCCTACAGTCCAGCCATAGATGTTCATATATCATCTAATATAACCCCATTGGGAATAAACATGTAAAATGGGCTGTTTCCCAATCTTTTTTCAGGCATAACACCCCACTCTTCCTTTAGATTGTATCAAATATAGGAATTAGTCTTCCAAATGAAAATGGAGGATACAACTTCTGTAGACTAAGTCCATTAAAAAAATTACTGGTATTTCAAAAAAGTGGCCTGCAGAAGAAAAATACCGGCAGGATTGTGGAATAAAGGTAAGTGTGCCTTAAAATACACCTGCCCTTTGAAAAGATGGTGTGATATTTTTTACCTGTCTCCATGAATCAAACAAGTTGCCTTCCCTGTGACTTCCTCAGTCATAAAATGCACAGAAGAGTTATGTGCCAAAATAAGATAAGGCAGGAATGTGAAAACACCAAAACTGTACTCTATTGACACTTTGCCATAAAAGACTAGAAGAACTATAATTTGTCTAGAAACATCAATAGCTGACACAACCACTGAAGAAACTGAAATAGCATATCAAGAGAAATCTGCATCCACAACATAAGACTTGGAAAAACTCGCTAGCAAAACTTTTGAGGTCTTACAGAACTATTATCAATGGGAAATCTTATGTGACCCAGGATGAGCCCATGGCTAGGCAGATATAAAAAATTAGGCCTCCACTGTTTGAACACTGAATCTCTCCCTACTGAACAAGATTATTGTAGGGGCAGAAAGAGGGTAAAAACACAACTGTGGTAAATTGCCATTTTTTGATAATGGTGACCAGTGAAGATTTTTTTTTCTGGGTTACTGATTAAGAACAGAAACCACTACATTTGTACCAGTTACAGTTATATTCATTGCAAAAGATAATAATAATAGCAACCTGTAAGTATTCAAAGCTGCAGAATTAAAGTAACAACAATTAAACAATTCTTAATTCATTCAATTGCAGAAGTGCCCAGCTAACACTAGATGGCAGGCTATTAAAGCAGTTTAGGTTTCAACCAATAGATATGCAAAACTTTGTTTTTAATGGATGGGATTTTTCCATTTTCTCAAAATAAATACATATTAATATGTGTAAACCTATGCAGGAATGATTACACACACATGCTATTATTTATATTTCCGAGATGTACACACCGCCATATAACAACTATCTAATAGAAACAGGAATTGGCTCGAAGAAACAAAACAAATGGATTTCCAGAGATTCAGACCAGACGACATAAAACGGGAGTTAGAACATTTCAACCAAGGTGGATTTGGCAACACAAGACAGTTTCTGTCGTTTCTTTAGCAAAAGTTTAGACCAATAATAAAAAACAAAATAGTCAACAATCTTTCAGAAAAAAAGATTTACAGAATTTTCTAGCAAAGCCACTCCCCAAAGTTGTTTCTGTTAACAGGATTAAGCCATTACTATACAAATTTCATGATGTGATATGTAGGGAGATCTAGCAGCAAGCAACACACTGATACACAAATTCTTTAAAACATAATCTATAACATATGTGCAATTTGTTAGGCAGGCATGAAGCACAAACTTGCTTGACGTGTACTTGGTATCATTTGAAAGGGTTCTTTTGACTCTTCTTTCTTGTCAATAACTACAGTGCTATTTAGTACAATTATTCTAAAAATGTGGAAAGGACAGACATGAACAACAGCTACAAACTTTAACATTTGAGCATTAACATTCAACATTAAGCATTTACATCCAAACTGACACATATCAAAACTTGTAAAGTTCACTCTGGGGAGTTGCTGCCTTCAAGCATTTTTTGTTCCCAAATACTTGCATGGTTCTGGTTGCTGGAAACTCCTCTAAACTTCTTCTCCCCATTCTAATAAGCATCTGAAAACTCTGCTGTCATTTGATAATGAATTCTCTTGCTTTTTTTTTTTTAAACCCTTCGTCCTTTCAAAGAGGAAAAGGGGCACCTGAAAACATGAATAGTGTACATCTATTTAGTGCAGCAACTTTAAGATCTTTAAGCTCTGTGGACTTCAACTCCCAGAATTCCACAGCCAGCCATGCTGGTTGGGAAATTCTGGGAATTGAAGTCCACAAATCTTAAAATTACCAAGGTTGGATACCTCTTGTTTAATGACAATGACTGTTGCCCTTATTCCACTTTGTTGATTTCTCCATCACTCACTATTTTACAGTGTGTCATTTTTGAGACCGGCTGATTTGAACTGGGAAATCAGATTATAACCCAAATTTACCAGTATATCACATTGTATTGTGGGACTTGGTCAGCAAATTCCCTCGGGCAAACATGCTTGTGCTTATGACATTTAATATGAATTTGCAAAGAAAGCTACAAAATATAGGTAGTCCTCAAGGTACGACAGGCTATTTATTTGTCTGTTTGTAAACTTTATCCCCATCTTAGCTTTGGGTGGCTTCCAAACTTTTTTAAAAATAAAAACTACACAAAAGCTAAAAGACATAAGTAAAATACAGTAGGGATCCAATTGCTGAGTCCAATTAAAAGAACATACATTTTCAAAGTTACCACACACACACCCCGCGCCTCCAAAAGACTATACATGACCCCATGTCAAAGTTACGAGGGTCGCAGCAGCCCTTTGCTTCGGTGCTGCCAAGCAATGGAATTATAGTAATAGCAGCCCTGCAATAATTCATCTTGAATTATCCACCACAGGGGCCCTGCAGCACCCTTCCATCTCCCTGTCCTCCCATCCCACCCCGCAGTGCTTGGGCTTACATGCCCCACACTAATCTTCTGAACCTCTCCAGAGCTCCTGTTGTGAAAGGAAGACACAACCGACCGCGTGGCAGTGATCCAAATTGTGGCCGGGGTCAAAATGGCAGCCACCCGACAAACTGCTTCCTTTTACCGCAGACCTTCTTACGGCGGCAAAACAAAGCAGTTCGTCTTTGGGCCATGCAGTGGTGCCCCAAATATGGCTGCCATTTTGTCTTCACCCATTTGTGGGTGGAGACAAAATGGCAGCTGCCAGACAAATCGCTTCATTTCGTCGCCTTACAGAGAGGACGCCGCAGAAGCATCTGAATGCGACAGAAAGCTTCTCTGGCACTGCGTAGACCTAGTTAAAGGGGCAAAAAGCAGCAGCTTGTTCCCCGGGCCCTGCCGGGGCGACCCAAATGCAGCTGCCACTTTGGAGGGAGTAGGAAATGACAACAGCTTTCGCAACCAGGTGGCCATGCAAAGGCAGCCATTTCAGTCCTCTGGAAGGCCTCGTAGTTCTTCAAAAGGTAAGTGAGGAGAAAGGTATTTGGCCTGGGGGTTTTTTGGGGGGAGGAGGGGATCAGGCCTATGGCCTGGGAGGACTCAGTGGGAATGGGAAAAGGCATGGGAAGTGGAGCATGGAGCGTCTTAGGGGCAAGGGAGGCCTTGGGAGGGCCAAGGTGGGCCTGGGCCTGTGCTAGGCCTCCAAAGGCTTCCCCCATCCAGGAGGCACCCCACTCCACTTAAAGACCCACATATTCATTTAATAATTCATTGGGGAGAGCAAGGAAAGGAAAGGATAATTAGATGAGACATTTCACCTAACGCCTGCTAAGACATGCAACTGTAATGGACAGGCTCCATTATTGTCATATTTTTGAGGACTACCTATAGTATTTCAACACTCTCTATAGACATATAATTGGCTCCTATTTTATTACTTCAAAAAACCTCACCTTACAGTTGTAAAATTTCCATGATACAAAGACTGTAGCTTTACATTAGTTAGGGCCTATTATTAATTAAATTCTATTTGCCAGATGGAGCATCTCTGGGGTTAATGTTTGACCGTGGGGGTTAGAAGTGTGTAAAACATTTCTAATTCAAAATATTCTAAGCTAAAAAAAAATAATCAGGATGTTTCATGCTTGAAATGGGATCATTTCCAGCTCTGAACCTTTTTGGTAAGATCATAATAATCTATTTCTATCTCTAAACATTTCACATTCAAAATGTTTTCCATTGCCTTTTGGAATGAGCATTTGCTATGAGGAAGTTATTTCAAAACTCTCTCAAGCTCACCCTTGTTTTGAAAGCAAATGTGGGATTCTGGAAGAAATATGTGAATTTTAATCATGCATAGGCAAATAGAAGGCAAATCCATACCCGATCATTAAAATTATATTATCTATTTGCACCTAGGGACACGACCAAGACAAAGTAAGGGAACTAGTTTAAAAAAATAAGAGATCCTGATTTCCTGCAGGATTCCAAGAAATAAACATGCTTTGTATGCAAACAAAATGATTGCCATTTTTCTCTATACATAAAAATGTTATTAAGCTTATTCACCACTGGGACCAAGAAAACAACCTCTTAATGCTGTACAATCAGTAAGATATTTCAACACCTTTTACCAAAAGATAGAATGATATGCCTAACCATACATAGCTTTGTTTCATTAATAAGAAAACCATATCACTATAATATGATGGTCTACCCATTAATCAGTTATAAAACAACTTGGTAATGGAAGAAAAAAAATATTTGAAAAAGAAAAATGGAAAACAAGTTAAGCATCTTTACTATAGCATTATTATACCTAAGCAGAAACATGAAAATTTTTCAGAAATGTACAACAGCAGCAAAAAGAAGGAATGTTTATTCAGTACATCTTACATCAGCATCTTTCATGTTTGGTTTCTGGAATGTACTACAACTAAGCTATTTAAGTACTAGAGACTCATAAGAATTCATTCAATTTTCATCCACTGTATGTTTTATTCTGCATTGTTTGTTTCCTTCACTTAAGCAATTCATTGACTAAAAACTAACGAGAATCTATTCATTGAATAACACAAATATAACTTGCAGAGCTCTGTACGTGTAAATGAACCTCAGTTACCCATTCTGGAAGCCTGATCAGAACTCAGTTCCCCAGACAAAACGTTGTGTGAAGTCATACCAGATGCAGTTAGAATCTTTAGCTCTGGGTACAAAACTGGAGTGTTGAACAAGACATTTATGCATTTACTTATTTTCCTTCTCAAATTAGGGCAACATTCCTCCACCTGGTGCCTATCAATGCTAGCTGTGAATTCTTGGAATTGTATCCCTAATACTTCTGGTGACACCAGGTTGGGGAAATTAATGTTTCTAGATAGCTACTGAACACCAGTAGAACCCAAATATTTATCTTTTCCATGTTCTACTTCATTTAGCAATAATTTTCAATCGCTGCCAAATTTGAAAGGATTGTCATCTCTCCACTGCCAACCCTGAAAAAAAGAATGGGATTAAGCCCAAACTCATATCCTTGACAGCCAAATTCAGTTTGTTTTTCACAGAAGCAGCATTGTACTTAAATATACATAAACACCTAAAACGGAGGTGTCCAACCTTGGCAATTTCAAAACTTGTGGACTTCAACTCCCAGAATTCCCCAGCCAGAGCTGGCTGGGAATTATGAGAGTTGAAGTCCACAACTCGTAAAGTAGACAAGATTGAACACCCCTGACAAAAAACCAAGATGCTCATGCATTTACTGAAACTGAGGCACAATGCACTCATTGAAATACACAAGCAGACACACACTATTGCTGTTCAAATGTTGCTCCTGCTTGAAAAATGAGGGAGAGATACATATTTCATTAAGGATTCTACTTTAACTAGACAGAAAAGGAAATGCAATGGCAACTAAGTGGTAACGAAGCCAGCACAAAACACAAACCAAAGAAGGCAAATTGGTCAGCATTTCATTCACGTTTGTTGGAACTGGAAGCCCACTCAAATCGAGCAAATTAAAAACGAGTAGCAATTTTAAAAAGTTTATACCAACACTATGAAGAGGGCATAAGATATACTTAGGAAGGGTTATAATGTGACAAAAAGCATTTGCCCTACTACATGAAGTAAAGATATCAAAAACTATTCCAAACAGATTTGTTTCTTTACAATTCATTTTATCCACGAAACGGAATACACTGTGCTTGTTTCTGCTTCTAAGTTCATTGCATTTGTCAATCTCATCATCAAACCACCCAGCAGGAATACCTTCATCTCTTCATTTACATATTGCTAGCAACTAGTACAGATGGAGAATTATCTCTATTTTAGGTCTTTCCTGAAGTTTGCTGATTCCACAGTCCAATGAAAAAAAAGATTGCAAGAGGTTGGAAAATAATTAAAGCTGTTGTTATTCGACAGAGGACGTAATAGAACAGAAACTGAATTTGCTGTGGAAGAGTGATGATTTTTTTGCCAGAAAACAAAGCCTACGAGAAGTTGATAAGTAGTCGCCTCTTCACGGGATTTCTTTCCAAAGAAACAATAGGTCTCTTGGTCACTTCTTTAATGGCAAAAGGAAATTGCATCATTGAGGGTTTGCTGCAACACATACAACAAAAGGATGCATCTACTGAGGTTCCATTGACACAGACCACTTGCCACACACACACACAAGAAACGGAAGAAATATCCTCCAGTTTACTCAGTCAAGGATACAGTAGAGACTCATGGCTCAGTACATATTAGACTGGCGATTTTAATAGCATTCATCACAACTAGGTGGCTGGAGCTACTCGTTCTGGAATAAACAAAGGTGTTTCTTCTAATCAGTTGAGAACTTAAAACTTCTCTGTTCCGCATTTTCACATAGCTTTGAGTCCATGTGGGTCGCATGGAGCTTTCTGAGAACTGTGGTTACCCACAAGGTCTTGCGTAGCTTACGTTAAAGTTTTACCAGCTGGCTCGGACAGCTTCAATGTCACTAACCAAGTTTTGAGCCAAGCATATGCCAAATATCTGGAAGAAAAGAAATGTACACATTAAGCTGGAACTGACTTTCAAATGCAGTTTGAAATTTGAATTAGCCAGCATTACCCACAAAATTTAACACAATAGCTACCATTTACACATTAAAGTTGAAATGTTTTTTCCTTGTTAAGCATGTTTCACTCAGGTTTTCTGGGACACATGACACACTTGGCCACAAATTAGCAGTAGTGACTGGGTGTACATAACACACTGGCCTCAAATATTGTATGGTTGGCCAGTTTGCAGTTGAGTATACTATACAAATACAATCACATTTACTGTGAAATATTAAGTATTCCAGCATGTAATAATTGGAGGGAGGAAAACAGTCTTTAATATGTGAGAGGAAAGTACACTATATCAGAATTGTCCAGGGAACAGCAGCTCTGAAAATGCAGATGTAGGTGATATTTTTAAGTTTTTAAAATTAAGTTTTATAGTTACCGTATTTTTCGGAATAAAAAAAAAAGAGGCTGAAAATCTGGGTGCGTCTTATACACTGAATACAGCATTTTTTGCCTCCCGAAACCCCGCCCCCCAGCCCCTAAGAGCACTCTATAAGCCTCCTAAAAGCTATCCATGCCCTTTTTTTGACAAACAACAGGCCCATTTTTGCGAAAAACAGACCGTTTTTTGCTCACTTTTGGGGGGGGCAGGAGCACTCTGCAAGCCTATTCATGCCTTTTTTAAAATAAATGGGCCCGTTTTCGTGAAAAACGGGCCATTTTTGAGAGGTCTGCTAAGTGCAAAAACTTTTTTTTTTAATTTGCCTCCTTGGTGCGTCTTATACTTCGGTGCGTCTTATACTCCGAAAAATACAGTAAGTTTTAAGAAAAGAGATTAACTTTCAACAGCACAGGGTTTAAATAACATTCCAAATACCTGGAGCAAAATATTTTCCTACTGCTATGAATAAGAATAGGATACCAAGTCGAGACTACTTACTTAAGTTAAAAGGGCACCTAATTTGGTCTTTCAGCTTGCTTTGGAAGTCTACTAGAGAAACAGGCCCACTATGTTTGGGCGATCAAAAAGCAAGCAGCATCAATTCCATCATAATTTCCAGCAAAATATTTATAATTTATTCTGCATTATCCAAGTTCACTACAAGACTAAAATCAATGAGACCCAAATGCACTTTCTTTTTTTCAAAAATTAATAAATCAATTATTCTATACACAGAGATTCAATTTTCATTTCACTCTATGGAGTCTTTCTCGAGGATGGATTATACTCTGCAGTTTTTCAAAAGAACTGGTCACCTGTAATAATGCAATTCCAATGAATATGCCGGCCACTATGGTTAAGTTATCCTGCAGCCATTTTTCAAACTGTGGGACGCAACCTTTTGTGTAAATAACAAGCTGTTGATCAACTTCCTGCAAGAACAATAATAAAAAACATTGAACATTTTTCTAGCACTTCTTTCCCATTTCCTCTCCAAAAAGAAGTTTTGAAAACTTACTGGTTTTTGTCGAGCATCATAACCACACTGAGTATTAATGACATCTTCCTAAAAATAAAAATACAGAAACAATTTCCAATAAATGTCTCCTTTTACTCAACAAAAGGTCTATCTCATGACCTTGCCTAGTTACTTGTAATTGAAACTAGAAAATCTGTCGCTTAGCATCACCATTGTAAAGCATGATGTCATACAGCCATGCCAACTTATGATGGCAGTTGCAACAATCCCAGTTACCATCGGTACATGAATCCCACACAATCTCAGAAGTTCAAAAATATAGATAAAAATATGTTTCTTGCTATATTTGGCAATATGTTTCTTTTATGAGCTTCAATATGAAAACTAGGCATTCAAAATTAACTTTTTAAACAGATCTCATAATAAAAATCACATATATTCTTTTCCATTCCAGAAGGATGGCCCATGTTTGTCTGCCACAGCACTGCAAAACAACCTTTGTGATACCTTAAAAGCAAATATATTTATGATGGCACTAGCCCAGTATAAGAACAATCCCATTGTGATTTATGATCCTTTCAGGATGGAAGAGTAGCCTTGCCGGGCTTCTGTTCTGACTTACAGCAGGATCTTTAGTGCAGCAAGAGAAAGGTACTCCACAACGTTCTCGACTAGCATTGGAGTCTGTGCAATTGAAGTAAATGTTGAGGTTCCAGTCATCAGCCCCAAAGGCCCCACAGCACTGCCACTAGGAGGGGGGAAAAACAGAGGCATCACAGTTCTGGGCCAGGCACGGCTATTCTTCTAAGCTACCATTCCAAATCACTCTCTGAATTTATTTTGTACTGGAGATGCATGCAAAAGTTTTCAACTCTTTACTGTAGTCCTATTTTCCCTATAACAGGGGTGTCAAACTCACAATGTCACAACTGTGTCACGTGACATATCACAACTTTTCCCCCTTCGCTAAACTGGGCGTGGCCAGCATGTGATGCATACAGTCCGTGGGGCGTGAGTTTGACAGCCCTGCCCTGTAACTAGGAATGGTAAAAGCCCCCAAGGCACTGCATCTCCTTCAATGCTCCAAACAGATAGGATTCCCCATCCCACTTTGTCAGTGCTTTTCCTTAACCAAATATTGTGGAAAATATAGAAAATCTACCACCCTTTGTGGCGAAACATCACACATCAATAATGTGCAATAGAGCGAGAATAACTAAAATGTGGAGTCAGTTATTTAATGCAACTTGTTTGTGGTACTGATTTTTGCAGGCCCTAGGCTTGAAGTAAGACTTCAGACAGGATCACCTCAAATCACCTTTGCTGTGTATATTAAAAAAGCTTGTTCAAACTTTTCTGGAAATCTGTTCATACTCCCGCACCATTCAATGGCACATCTTGTTCAAGCTTCTTCAGGGAGAAGAAGATTAACTCAGACACAGATAGTTCATAGATAGTTTCAAATACTTTTCTTAACAACAAATACAGTCATTGCCTTCTTCTAGGCATAGCCTGTATTCTAATTTACAACTCTGTATTTACTGAGAATACTTCTTACAATTACTATACTGGCCTGACTTTCTTTGCCTTTCTGAAATCAGCCAAGGTTAATGTTGCCACCGGCTGCAGATGTACAGCAAGAGTAAGTCTCAAAGTGGGAAATTTTCTGGTAGATCTGTGGTTCACCGTTTATATATTTAATTTATTATTATTATTTATTTATCAAACTCATATGCCACTCCTCTCAGTATTCAAATGACTACGGGCAGAATTACAAATGGCCCACCAGAAGTTGTAGAATTACAATTCCTAGTAATTCCTATCTAAATGAATAAAAATGATGGATGCTAGGGATTGTAGGATTCCACCACATCTAGTGGGCCATGTAGGTTCCACAGTCAAATCTTAAAGAAAGAAGGAGCTCTTACATATTCTTGGGTAAAGTCTATGAGGTTTTGCAAATCAATGTCATCTCTGTATGCTCTGATATTGTTGTTGATAAAGAAATACAGCTGGTCTTTGATCCAGTCTTTGAAAACAAATGCCAGAACTCCCGCTGTGAGTTCCAGGAAGAAGATTATTCCAAGGAAGACTGAGAACTGCAAAGAAGTAAAATAATTTATTGGCTTCAAGAAAACCTTCAGAACTAATGCAATACCAAAGAATCACATGGATAAAAACTGATAATATTACAGCTATTTTTACTCATTTTACAGCTCATTATTCTCCGTAAGGCTGGCAGAAACAACAATCTATACACATACTTTAAGCACAACACTTTCAGGTGTGCTTAAAGTATACGTGAGTAGAGTTTGTTGTTTTTGCCAGCCTCATTGAGAAACAATTACAGCAAAAACCATATCAGAGGAATAATGAATTACACATGTATTATAGCATGAAGACTACCTTTTCAAACAGTTCCATATTTAATTCCGTTTAGAATTAGTTTCCAAATTTTCAAACAACCAATGAGACTGTTTTACAGCAATATATTCATCTAAAACATGAGTGGCCAATTGCAGCCTTTGGTGTTGCAGGGAACCAGACATGCTTTTCACATGATAATATGATTAGCAGGAAAATGGACTGCTAATGTCCCACGGCCAATTAATGGCAGAAAACTAACTAATCCAGCGAATTGTTTGACCAACTGGTTGATATGGGCCAGACTGAGACCTTTCTGCTGCCGATAAGTTATTATTACTTGTTAAGTTATCTATCAAATTTCTACTCCCTGTAATTGTCAAAGGAGGTCACCAATGACTAAAATAAACATTTACATCTCAGAATTGATGCTGAAACATTCCAAGACTCAAGATTGTAAACACAAAAAGCATGAACAGAACATGTATAAATTAATTGGAACTATAGGCAAAGGTTCAATCTTCTCAGTGCCTCAGTGTGTCATAATATTTATTTATTTATTCATAGCTGTTTCTATGTCATTTCTTATAACAATAGATTACTTAAAATGAAGGTTAAATAGTAAGATTTAAAGAAAGAATTACCAGTGGTTCCATTTAAAGAAGAATTTATCAGAAATTCCACTCAGCATTAAGCTGGTGAGGTGAGATCATCCCATTATTTTACTTATGTTTAAACTTCCCATTCAAATTGAACACCTGAGCTGGACTTTAAGGTACTTTTTAAAAAAGCAAGCGTCTCCAAAAAAAAAGCTTGAAGTAAATTTTTAAACGAACTAAAACGATGCACATTTGTAGAGGGGGGTAAAGGCTTATTCTCTAAGGAAGAATTTGGTAGAATTACTTACAAACTTGAGAAGGAAAGTATTCTCCCGCAGAGCACCGATACATCCTGCAAAGCCCAATATGAACATCACTCCTCCAACCACAAGGAAGAGCCAAACTGGATCAAAGCCACCCAGGTCAGTAATGGAAGAGATGTTGGACAGCACTCCCTTTGGCAATGAATGTAAAAGGAAGAAGAGGTGAGAGAGTGGGAAAACAAGGAACACAAATATATCACAGATGTATCCGGGTTTTTACTGTCACTCCCCCTTCCCTTTCAAGGAAAGAATGAAGGAGCCACTCTAGCATTTGCCATTTCTGTCCAGGAGAGATTAATAACATTCTGTACAAACATTCTGATTATTTCCTGTAAATTCTTTCTGGGTTGACATATATTAGTTGACCAATGCAATCAGGCCCACAGCCATATCCTTTGTGAAAAAGTCATGACATGTCATTTAGCACAAATGACATTCTGCCCAAAATGGTTTATTGAAAGGTTAGAAAAGCAATAATGGAAGAGAGACACTAAGAACGGTGTAGCAAAGCTAATTTTTTAGATGCTCAGTCTGCCCTTTTATCTGCTAATTACATCCAAGTATGTCCATACACATTACTAAATCTCAATAAAATATTAATCTTCTAAAAAACTGAAAAATGAAATAGCTTACCCTTTCAAAACAGACTTCCGTAACCTGAAAGAAGGAATATTTTCTCTCTCTCATTATTACACTACACACAGCAGAAGAGAACCAGGTAGGCAATATCTGATAAACAGCCTCATCTGTAGTACTGTATTAATATTAACCCTGTAATATTGGGCCTCAGTAAGACAGGAGATATTACCGATTTACATCTTGTGATCTAAACTAATGCAGAAAAACATACAAGTAATATTTAATGACTACCTTTATTTATTATCCTGGCATTCTAGGAATAAAAGTTGATATTTGAGGCTGAAAGTTGGACTGGCAATTTCCCCATCACACAGTGAACCACATACTCTAATATGTTCAGGAATATTAAACTACATTCCAAACAAGAGCACTGGTAGCACAGTGGTTAGGATGCAGTGCTGCAGGCTAGTTCTGCTGACTGCCGGCTGCCAGCAGTTCACCAGTTCGATTCTCACCGACTCAAGGTTGTCTCAGCCTTCCATTCTTCTGAAATCGATAAAATGAGGACCCAGATTGTTGGGGAAAATATGCTGACTCTGTAAACCACTTACAGAGGACTGTGAAGTGGTAGGTGAGTCTAAGTGCTATTGCTACTGCTATTTGGATATCTATCTATGAAAATCTTTGGATCTACTGCACCTAAATAATTATACAATCACATGTTTTTGGAAAAAAGCTTCTGGACCAGATGATAAAATATGGCTGGTTGATAAAATGTGTTAATTCTCAGTCTGCAGACTAGACCATCTGAATCTGTGTTTGATTTATTGTACAATATCTGAGTTGTAATTTTCATGTAGCTAAATAATTATTGCTGTATTTTATTTTTTCTATTTTAGTCTATACTGTGTTTTTATTTGTATTCATCTATTTTTCCCCTTTTTTAGCTGTATTAATACTATATAATGTTCTAGCGCCGAATCGCTTTTCAAAAGCCATTCAAATTGGCTGCCATTACTACAATTGCTGGCAGCAAATACGCTAGATAAAAAATGTATTTTATCAGTGCTGAATTTCTGCATTTAATTTCTAACAAGTGAACGAGACAAAAAATAACCTTTTTCTGCCTCATTAATGATTTTATGTAGTTCTTTGATTATCCTGCAGTCACCACGTAACAAATTCTTAAGACAGCATTTCTCTCCCAAAAGAAAGAAGTGCTTTGCTTAAATGTACAGCTACATGAGATAGACCTGAGCTCAACCAAATCCATTCAAGTGACTTATTGCACTAACTCAGTCTTCCCCAACTGGTTTCTTCCAGTTTTGTTCATGGGTGATCTCCTCTAATCCTCAAACAAGAGGACCAAAATCCATGTTGGCTAAGGATTACAGAAGGAAGGCCATCCACAGCAGTCTTTTTAAACCTTAACAACTTAGGTATGGACTTAGTCAGTGCTAAATATAGCTACAAAGAATTCTGGGATTTGGAGTCCACACCTCTGGATGTTGCCAGATTAAGAAACACTAATCTGCAAAGACATTAGTTGTTTAATCTATTTGGAGATTATCAATTAAATCAGGGATAGACAACACAATCCCAATGTTCTCAATTGCAACAGAGCATCCAACATCAGAAGGTCCACACATTGTCTCCCCCTAAATTAAACCAAGCAATCTTTTATACCTACTACAAGCTTTAACATATATAAACAATTAATTACATAATGAAAGATTTGTGAACTGAACTCTTCCAAATTGCAATAGAGGGATTTCAATGATACATATGATTCTAACAATTCCCTGAAATTCTTACTTTCTTAGGACAGAACTAGGCTCTTCCCATTCTTTAATATGTCTCTTTCAAACTTCATTTTCTCCTTTATATCTAAGACTGTCATCTCATTTACAGAAAAAAGCCAACCAGGTTTTAATTATCTAAGTCTGAAAACTGCCAAAATAAGTGTAAAGATAAATGCATGTCATTTTTTAACAATGGAAAAACAAGTCATAACAACCATCATTTTGAAGACACTCCTTGTTTTCTAAAACAGGGCAGAATCACTCCAAGACACTGTCTATTTTAACCAGTTCTTTCATCTAAATTAACACCTTAAAAGTATATTGCACAACGTATTTCTGGAAGCAATTCAAGGTGCAGTTTTGATTTAAAAAGCATGCTATCAACAGGATGGGCTCCTCCAACATGAGTCAACCTGTCCAAGGCAATTGTCTTGGGCTAAGCCGCAGGTGATCCCGCCATTTTTCTGACATGATGACAGCTGAAGCCAGAAAACGATATATTTTCCTGTGATTTACTTATTTTGTGGAACAGCCAATTGTGCTTTTCCAGAACCGAATCCTTGGCATCTTTCATTTTGTACAGCATATTTATAATGTTATTTATTTTTATTACTGATTTGCTTAGAATACACTATTGTTTTATGTAATATATTTGTTAAATTTATTTATTTTTGTTAGATGTATATCCTACCTTTCCTACAGGAGTTGAAACCACTGTACATAATGGTTTCCCCTGCCATTTTATTCCTCAAAAATTATTCTGTGGATGGAAAGAATGACTGGACCAAAGTCACTTAATTCTATTATGTCTGTTTTTCATTGCTGTAAACCACCAGGAGTCTAAAAGGATTTACAGTAATAAAGAAATCTAATTTAAAAATAAAATGAGGATACAATTTGAGTAAGCCCGAGAGTCTATTAAAAGTGGAACTCTACATGCTTCTTCTAACATTTTGGGAGCTCTTTTCCTACTGCCAGGATATGTCAACTGGTTGCTTAGCAACCATTTGAAGTTACAATGGACCTTCCCACTACAAAGATACTTAAAACCAGAATTCAAAGTTCTGGTGGCCATCACCACTCTCCATCATGTGTCCACATTTTGAGTGCTAGGCAATTTGCTTGCATTTACGGTCACTTGCAACCATGGTTTGATGATTGCAATTTATAACATTTTTGCCAGAAACTAGTGTTTCCTTCTGGTTTCTGGCAAAAAAAAATATCATAAAATTAGGTGGGGTCATATGAAGACCCACTTAATGACCATCATGACCAACAACTCACTGCAATAAATTGAGGACTACTTGCAAACTTTGTGACATGTAGAATGTGTTTAACAAGGTACCTTTTAAAAAAGGAAATCTTTTTTTCAAATATCGAGAGATATTTGTTTAAATTTATTTGGCTGTACAAATTGCTGTTATTAACTTACTTTTTCATTCCATGCCCAAAGTCCAATTCCAAGAAATGCTATGCCCAGGAACTGCAAGAAAAAATGAGGAAGAGAGAGAGAGAAAAAGCAAGAAGTAAGATTAGTAAGCATTTCAAGAGATTTCCCTGAGTACATCCCCCTATGTTCATTTTATAATAAATCCAAACTACATATGTAAAACTTGAATCAACTGAAATAGATTCTAATAGGCTCCCTAAAAGATTAAAAGTGCTTCATAAACAGTTGGACCTTTACTCTTAATTACTGTAGTAAGTTCTGATCTCTCAATGCTCATAACTGGAAGGTGGGGACAATTTTTAAAAAGCAATATTCTGTTTTGAGTGTACAAGAAACATCTTACTACGAATTAAGTTCATTTCACTGTGTTTGGACATTTGTGAAAGTGATCAAGGCAACCCCAAGGAAGATACAAGGCAGCTCCCCTTCCCCCCAAAATGCACCTAGATTTAAGACCAAGATTAATACCAGATTAACAATCAAACAGTAAACAATACTCTAATTGAGGAACTACCAACACAAACAAATAAGATAACAGAAAACAACCACCTATTCAAGGAACCATCTTGCTAGGGCAAACCATTGGTATACAAACAGAGAGCAAATTCCTTTCTAGCACTGATGGTTACCTAGTTGGCTAATGAAAAATCTGCAAGAAAATACCCAAGTTCAGAGAATACTAAAGACTCCACAGTTCAAATATACTAAGCCACAAATTATTCTCTTCCAATAATAATTGTAGCTATAGCAGTAAAGTACTCTTGTCCATAAAGATTTTGTCACAAAAATTGCCCCAGGGCAGATCCAGATAGGCTGCTAACAATTTTTTTGCCTAAAATGTTAGGTTCCTCCACAGGGCTGCAAAAATCTGGACAACCACTAGATATTTGTGAATTCAACACACACACACAACTTTCTCTTACAGTTCTCCAAATTTTTGCAGTCACGATCTGGAATCTGTTACATGATGTCCCTTAGCAAACAGCATTATAAGACACCTACACTGAGTGCACTGTTTCCAGCAATAGCCAAAGACGCCTGAAAATAAATTTATACATATGCAAATTTGCTAGTGAGTAGCAGACATTTTTCAAACAACTCTAAGCAAGAGAAACCCACTTCCATTCTCCTGTTAGCCTGAACAGATTTATAAATGTATTGTCATTAGTGGACTAAGCAGAAGGACAGCTGATTTTTCACATTATACTCTATTCTTATCTATATTCCATTACCATTATAACATTCTACACACCTATAATTGCTCTCGCCAAAAAGCAAAATAGTACTGCTGAAGCAGTCTTATACAGCTGGTCCTTGACTTATTCCTTGACTTAGACCACAATTGAGCCTAGAATTTCCATTGCTAATCAAAACATTTGTTAAGGGAGTTTTGCCCCATTTTACGATCTTTCTTGATACATTTGTTAAATAATCCCTGCAGTTGTTAAGTTACTAATACGGTTATTAAAATGAACCTGGTATCCCCATTAAAACTTTGCTTGTCAGAAGGTCGCAAAAGGTGATCACATGATCTGAGACACTGCAATTGTCATAAATACAATTGCCAAGTGTCCGAATTTTGATCATGGGATCATGGGGATGCTGCAATGGTCATATGTTTCAAAAACAGTCAGGGTTACTTTTTTCAGTGCTGTTCTAACTTCAAATGGTCACTAAGCAAATAGCAGTAAGTCGAGGACAATCTGTGCTATGAAACATGTCTTTCCAGAGACGCTGACAGGTATGGCTCAGCAACATCTAAGACAGTGTTTTCCCAATGTGACCAACCTTCCAAATATGGGAACTGAAGTCATACAATTCTAGCAATGACCATGCTTTCTGGGAAGTGAAGTCCATGTATCTGGAGGGCACCTAATTGGGAAAGAGAGATCTTTAAAAAGTTACAGAGCTGATCCTCCATAATGGGATCAAAGTATTTTCAGGATTAATTTACCAAGAATGAGCATCAGTCAGATCAAGAAGTCAAGAACACCTACATGGAATTAGCAACCAAAGGAAAAATATACCTTGTTTCCCCGAAAATAACTTGAAATTGACTCCCAAAATAAGCTCTTGGCCTTATTTTCGGGGAGATCTTATTATTTTTGAGGTGCGGGAGGCGCCGAGCGTGGTCACCTCACAGCTGCTGCTATATTGCAATATTTTCAGGAAGGGCTTATTTTCAGGGAAACAGGGTACCTCTAATTTGATTTTGAGATTAGTTAAGGTATATATATTTCTCAGAAACTGTATAAAATCAGTCCTTTGTCTAATCTTAAGCTATAGTCCAGCTACTGGGAGAAAACAGCTAGCTTTCTAAATCTTATCCTTCAGATACCTTTTCTGATAATTTAATTGGTTTACCATGAGCCCGGTGTAATTTAAATGAATTATTTTTGTTTCATTTTATATAATGTTTGTAGTTTTTCAACATATGTTTTCTGTCATGTTGTCTTATCCTTTTTTAAAATCAATACCAATTATGTACATTTTATTCCCCAATACAGCATGCTTACAAGCAATTTATATAGGCTTTTTTCTGCTCAATGGCATTTTTAATGTGAGAATTCCACCGGAAAACTCAGGAACACAAAAACAGAGGTTTTTACTTGTTCCTCTTCATGCACTCCTATTAAAGTGTAAGCCAAATAACTATGTTCTCTTCTGAGCTAGGATAATCTCAGATACCGCAAACTGCACATCTACTTTTAACTAAGGTTAAAAAAAAAAATCAGTACAGTTTTAGAGCCTTCAATATCTAGTGTTGGACTGAGAACAAAACTATAGCTTGTAATTCGGAAGCCATAAGTTCCAGTTCATCATTAACCAGAAAAGGAAAGGAAAACTATTCTGAGGGATGTTATGAATCCAGGAAGATGGTTCTAATAAGTATGATATAATTAAAGATGGGTTAGTTTGAGGATCCTCAAGTCTAGGTTGGTTTTGCTACAAAAAGCATAACAATGCTAACCTCTAAAACTGTTTCTTAATTTAGACATCATTCTAAATTAAGTCTGTGTTTTCAAAGCTAGTCTCCCGCTTAGTCACAATGCATAATTTCATCAATGCATTCTGATAACATAGTGTACCCTAATGTAGATTCTCTGAATTTCAATAAAAGGTAATAATAACAGAGGACTCCAGAAATTCAGTATAAATCATACGTTAATTAATAAGTCTACTATTACATTCAATGCCAGCAGATAGCCAAGACTGTGAAGATGAGATAGTGATATTAACTTTCAATCTTTATCTATAATAATATTTTGGAATTAAGATTAATCCTGTAATGTAGAGGCTGCATCCATTTGCCCAGAATCTACTCTGTCCTAAAAATATATACCTTTTTCCTTTTGCAATGTACTGTAAGCTCAGTTTACAATCAATAGCATCTTCCAAGTACTGAAATAAGAGAGGCAGTAAGAACTAAAGAGTACCAGAGAGTACCAAAAGTAGCAGAGATCGCTGTTTGAAAATCTGTGAAGACACTCTAAACACTCTAGGCACCAAAAAGATTTTATATTACACACTCACTGACCTGGTTCACATGTCAAGCAATGGCACAAAATGGCCTTGTTTGATTTGACTAACTATTGTATAAACCCAGCCAGCTGTGATTTACTCAGTGAACACAATTATGCTTATTGACCTAATACAATGGCTTTGCATGGTTTTTAAATTCTATAGCGTTATGACCCCATCAACTGACAAGGATTTTGAATAATGTAGCTCAACAATTACTGAATACTGAAAGGGTATAGGGTTTCCTGCCTAGGCAGGGGGTTGGACTAGAAGACCTCAAAGGTCCCTTCCAACTCTACTATTGTATTGTATTGTAACATCAGGGACGCCACAAACTTTGTTGACCTGCTCAACCTGTGAAATATGTTATTCCATTCGGGCTAGGAAACATGTTGCCCGTTGTCAATAATCAATTTTAAATATTCTGGTCTGGACCCCTGCAAGACTACATACCAGCCTTCTCTGTGAAGATCTGACATAAACAGCGGACCTGACTCCAGATGTGTAGGCCACCAGTTTCTACTACTGAACCCCTAAAATATTGTACTGTATTATGAGACCTCTCCTCTCTGTGCAAAGAGCAGTCCACTCTGGGCTTCCGTAACTTGTAGGTACAATACATCAGACATTTGCCAAACCATACTTCAACCCTGCAAAGGTAAACACTTGGCCAAGCAACCAAGAAATGAGTTCTGGCAGTTCAAGCTCCCCAAAACATTGGGCTTAGTCTATTATATGAACCTGAAAATATATTTACAAACACATCATCTGATAGCTCAGGATCCTCACCACACGAAAGTACTATTTACCCTATTTGGTATCCTACAAACCCTTGCACTGCTATCGGAACCAAAAACTGGAGTGTGTTAAGAACTTTGTATTCCCCAAATAAAAATAGTACTCATATTGCCAGTCTGCTAATTATTGGACCATGACAGTTATTTCTTAGAAGACTGATCACAGCTCTCTACCATGAAAAAACAAGCTGTGCCTGGCATCTCTTGAATTCATAGACATTTACAAGCTAGCTTGTAAACATTTACAGCTAGCTTGGCATCCAATTCTTTGTCCTACCAACAGCTGCCTGTGAGAAGCCTCATTCTAACTATTAGTGAATTAAACACAGTAAGTATTTAGACTTGCCTGAATTTATATCACCAAAGAATTTGCCTAGGAGACTTTAGTTTCTGGATGGTAAATCTACTCCCTGATATCATTTAACAGACATTAAAATAAATAATGATTATTAGAAAAAAAATGTTCAAATTATTTCAATAGCAACCATCCTCACCTTGCTGGATAGCCCTTTTCAAAACCACTTGCATAACCATTTAAATAACACAATGTGTTCCAGTTCTGTATAGCAAACTTTGTCATAGGGAAAGCACACAGAGCATGACTTCTAAAATTCTTTCCTACCCCTTCAACAACAGTGGTTATACTTTGTGATCATATTGTGCACTGGGAAAAATGTAACAGACTGCATAGGCTACGCTCTGGATCACATTGATCCATTTGGCTTAGTTGGTGGAGTTGGTATCATTCTGAGACCCTTCCCATCTTCTTTTTCCATAGGGATGTGTTAGAGAAAAAAGGATCCCGAGAATTTTTTCCTATTTACCACTCCAATAAATGCCAATAATAGGAGGAGATCTGAACAATCATTTTATTAAGGCAAGTAACACTGAATCCATGGTATCCTGCACCAAAATGGTCTAAGATCAAACTTCCCTACAGAGATTTTATATAAAATACTGATCAAAGGCAACCGAAGCAGACGTGGAGCTAATAACCCCTTTCCTTAGTTCCAAAGAAAACTATTTTACAACTGTATGATAAGGAAACTATTTTACAACTGTATGATAAGGAAAAGAAACATAGCCATTCTACAAAGGCTGAAGAGACACTACAATAATCTTCTTTGAAATGCAAAATAGCAACTTTGAAATAGAAGAGGTGCCAGTGTTGTAATTATTTTATCACAGTGACCCTGAATTAACTGCAAGAAGGAACAAGATAAAGAAACAACCTCTACACATCTTTGAGTCTGGTATTTCTCACCAAGGACATAAATTCCTTGAAGAATGCAAAGCAAATAATAAGATAACCACAAAGCCCTGGAATATATTTTTTTTTACTCAGAATAAATAATTTGTGGAAAGCTTATGCTATTGCTGAACTCCCATATAATTCATATCATATTCAATTTCTCCAAATTCTACAGCTCTTGACCTGATCAGTCCACCTATATCAAATTTGTTCCTGTATCTGGGTGACTTTATTTCCAGATTCACTGTCAAAATCAGAGTCAGGCGATTTCACCTGTGTCTTCTGGATTCCCCTCTTCATTGTGATGGCATATAATATTAACTACAAGAAGAGAGGAATCCAAAGACCAACTTCAAGTCCCAAGACTTAAAGTCTTATATTTATATTTAAATTCCTGAAGTCTGGTATTAACAGACCACTGGCATTGATACTTTGAAACATGAATAGAGAAGACAACATTCTAAAATTGCTCTGAAAACTTTCTGAAGCATTCAACTTCTCATGCTTTGTTACTATGTCAGATGCACTTCTCCTGAGACAGATAGTATATCCATGGCTGGGTGGAGGAGAAAGCAAGAGGGAAAAAAAGAGTAAGTTCAGAGATAAGTGAAGCAGAGAGGCTTGTGGCGACAGACTAAACTCAGTTATTCCTCTGGGAACTGATTAAAAACAATCAATTATCCTTTCTTCCTTCTTCCTGTACTATAGATTAAAAACAAGTGAATTATTTAAAAAAGCAATAAAAGTTGAGCAGAGACACGGACATGGATTCTTAATTGTATATAATAAACTTGCATGTAATTTTTAGGAATAACAGAAGAGTGTGTAAAACTGAGGGGCATTAAAGTAGATAACTGTGACCACCATCAGACTTGGCAAACACAGCCTGCAGTAAAGACGATACTTTAGTAAAAACAAAAACAAAAAACAGTTTGTCTAGAGACCCCATGGATATTTTTTAAAGTATCAGAGGAATATCTGATGAGCACAACCATTGGGAGGCTGGCAAGAACAAGGGCTGCTAAGCCAGCAACACTTTCCAAAGGGGTATTAGAAATTCCTCCCCTGATTTGATCTTTCAATAGGGATGGTCATGTTTCTTCAGGGAGGGAGGGAGGGAGGGAGGGAGGGAGGGAGGGAAGGAAGGAAGGAAGGAAGGAAGGAAGGAAGGAAGGAAGGAAGGAAGGAAGGAAGGAAGGAAGGAAGGAAGGAAGGAATCTTCTATTTATTTTACATCACATACCATAAAAAGAATACAACCGGCAAAAATTAATTTCTACTAAGTTTCTGTAGATTATCCTAGAAGGCTCTGGAAGCTAAAGAAACGAGGCAGGGATTCCACTGCCACCTTTTAAAAAAAGGTTAGAACGCTTCATATAGAAATTAGCGTTTAGGGACAATTGCATTCATACATCCAATCACTCAAATGGAGGAATTTGAAATATCACTCAGAACCTTCAAGAACAACAGATGGTTCACACTGACAACACAGATGCAAGCTAATGTGCGCAACAATTAACTGGTGTAAGCAAACATAACAGCAGAAAAGGGGAAATGACCTATAGAAAGTATACATGACCAGGCTGGTGATAAGCAGTTGGCTGAGCAAATGGTTTTTCACATTAATATGGATAACAACAGGGACCTGACTTGATGGAGCGGGTCAATAGCAAGAGTTGGCCTTTGCAACAGCTTCTTTGGGTTAGGGCCAGAAGGACTAGCACATACGTCATGTTTTGTACAAGAGCATCAACAGCAAAAACAAGCATTTGTTCTAGCTAATGAGAGGAAAAAGTTACAAGAGAAATAAATGAAAGGGTATCTATTTATTACTTGTGATTTGAAGAAACATTTACTCCAGTTGGGTTAGTAACTTTGCACGTGCTCAAAATGGGAAAGCAAAGCAAAGCAAAGGATAATGCTGCATATTGTCCTTTAAGATGAGGGGGTGGAAGGAGAGAGAAATAGAAATGCAATGTCTTCCGTTTGTGGGAGGGGATCCTGCCTTTCATTCACAAACGAGCCTGATAAATGCAGCATTCTTTCCTCCCATTTTCTCCATCAATACTTTGGTATTCAACAAACTTAGTCTGATCTGAGAGAGAGTCATTGGCCTCACGTCACTGGGGACTTCCACTTGTCAGGATAGTCTTGAACCTGGGTTTTGTTATTTCTTGTCCAATAACTGAACCAGAATGCCACACTAATAGCCACAAACTTTGGTGTACTGAACTAGAAATCCTACATATCCATATTTTCTATCACGTTACCTACAAATTCCATTAACTACAGTCCCATCACATATGGACATAATTATGTTGGGGAAAGGTGCCATTGATGGTTGAGCCCTGGAGAGGCTGAAAACGGCCTTCCCCTGCCCTGTGGAAGGCCAAAAAACAGCTGACCAGTACACGTATGCATGCTGAAGCTGACATAGGGCAACGCCTCGCGTGGCCTCAGATATGGCTTCGCATGCCACCTGTGGCACACTTGCCATAGCTTCGTCATCATGGGTATGGGGTCTCCTGCCAGAGCAGGGGGCTAAACTAAAAGACCTCCAAGGTCCCTTCCAGCTACATTCTATTCTCTTTTAATTACAGTTAAACTGAACTAAAAGTTATTTAGAAGTGATTTCCAGTCCAGATCAACCTTAGCCAGACAAGATATCATACATATTTTAAGCAGCCTCAGAAATAAGTACTGGTTTCGATAATATTCTAGACGCCATCCAAACAATTTTGTTTTCAGCAAAAATCCACTTCCCTGTCTTGGGATACTCCTTGCTAATTAGCTAGGAATCCTTCAGACAGTACTGGTTTCCTGAGCAGTAATGGTTGCTTTGAAATAGTCAATATGCAGTATGGGCCTCCTTGTCCACAAGATACTAGCAAGCTGTTTTCACAAGTCTGGATATTCACACAGTGCAATATTCAAGAGGTACAAAGCTGAACATGAAGAAAAAAAATAGGAGGCACTTCAGCACAGCTCAACTCTTGATCAAGGCAGTTTCTTTGTAGTTACTACTTTGTATTGGAAGTTGATTTATTACAGACTTCCATAACAGAGTATCCTTCAAATATGTTATAACACACAGAATTCCTGAGTCTTACAAC
The DNA here is from genome assembly GCF_964273705.1 of Natrix helvetica. Taxonomy (NCBI): domain Eukaryota; kingdom Metazoa; phylum Chordata; class Lepidosauria; order Squamata; family Natricidae; genus Natrix; species Natrix helvetica. The sequence continues at coordinate 20,223,368 of NC_138558.1, forward strand.
AACATCTTGTGAATCCTACCTTGGAGAGTGTGGCTTCTCATTTAACCAATAAATGAATAAAGCATTACTTATGTAATAATGCCTTAATTGCTCTTTCTGTGCTCATTAGGTACTCTTTTGATATTTGCACTGTAAATTTTGAATAGACAAGCTTCCATTACACAATAACAACAAAAAAGAGTCTATTTACCCAATCACAATAACTGTTCCTGGAATCTATCACAGAAAGAAAAAAAGAGAAAACAATTGCACAAATGCTCAACTAGTTGCATGCTTGACAAAGAGCTCATCCACACATCCCACAAACAACAGCACAAAAATCTACATTAGTTCTTTTTAGAGAAAGAACGTTGGTTCTTACCTGAACGTGTCTTTTCAGTAGAATAGAGGGAGGGGTTACACATGGGTTTTGTCACAGCCTGATTGGGAAATTTCTATAATATTCCTCCATTTCCCATTGGCTCCCAGTTTCCTCGATGTCGAAGGACTACACCTGCAAAATACAAGCAGACCACGGGACCTCCTGACCCTCCACCTGGCCCATCCCTAATGCTAACTAGGGTGGGTTGTAACCCCTCCCTCTATTCTACTGAAAAGACATGTTCAGGTAAGAACCAACATTCTTTTTCCAGTAGAATCAAGGGAGGGGTTACACATGGGACATACCCAAGCTTAGTCCCAGGGAGGGAAAGGTTAGGACCCAGGGGGAGGGGCGGCAGCCACCTGCTACAAGACCCTGCGTCCAAAGGACGCCTCCACAGAGGCGAATACATTTAGCCGATAGTGGCAGATAAAGGGGGTCAGAGACGACCAAGCGGCCACCCGGCAAATGTCCTCAAATGGGACTCTGGTGGCCCATGCCGCCGTGGTGGCGGCACTCCGAGTGGAATGGGCAGTGATCCCTGCGGGCTTCTTAGGCCGTCACAATGGCCTGCCTCAGCCACCTGCCAATAGTGGCCAAAGACACCCTTGTTCCTAAGGACCCGGGCTGAAATGAAATAAAGAGAGCCTCGGATCTGCGCACCTCTGACGTTCTCCTGAGGTAGATCCGCAAGGCGCGGTGGACGTCCAGTCGGTGCCAGAGATGTTCCCTTTCGTGAGAAGGGGCAGGATAAAAATTAGGCAAGATGATCTCTTGTGCCCTGTGGAATGGAGTGTTTACTTTTGGAAGAAATGTAGGATCCAGACGAAGGACCACCCTATCCTAGTGAAATTGTCATAGATCGTCCCTGAACGACAGAGCACCCAGTTCCGATATGCGTCTGGCCGACGTCACTGTGACCAAAAAGGCCACCATCAGGGACAACAATCTAAGGTGGACTGATCGCAAGGGTTCAAATGGAGCTCCCATTAAGGCCCTGAGGACAAGGGGTTGGGGCCAAGTGGAAAAATCTATGTACTGGGGGAGGACTGAGATTTGCCGCCCCCTTTAGGAACCGCTTTATCATGGGGAGGTGAGAGTGAGTGGAATTACCCTTCCCCCCCCCCGAGAACAGAGGACAATGCAGCCACTTGGCGATGCAAGGTGTTATGGGAGAGGCCCCCACCTAATCCCTTCTGTAGGAATTCGAGAATCTGAGCCACTGAGGCTTCGGATGGAGAGATACCAAGTGGATCGCACCATTTGACAAACACTGACCATGTGGAATTGTAGATCCAAGTGGTCGATGGACGCCTCGAGGCCTCGATGGTTGCTATGACCTTGGAGGACAGCGTTCTTTAGGAGATGCTGCTCAAGTGCCAGGCGGTCAAGTGGAGCCACTGGGACTCCAGGTGGATGAGGACCCCCTGGCACAGGGTGATCTCCTCCCGAAGTATCCTCCATGGGGGGGAAACAGATAGCTGGACAAGGTCCGCAAACCAGGGCCGTCTGGGCCAATATGGGGCCAGCATGATAATGTGTGCCCTCTCTGTCACTACCTTCCTGAGGGTCCCCGGGATAAGGAGAATAGGGGGAAAGGCGTAAAGAAGGCCTGGCGGCCATCTGCTCCTGAGGGCATCCGAGCCCTCCGCGGTTCGGGTCTGGAAGCGGGAGAAGAACCTCGGCAGTTGTGAGTTCGCCGGGGTAACAAATAGGTCTACTACCGGAGTGCCGAACCGCCAGCAGATCTTCTGGAACAATTCAGGAAGGAGTTGCCACTCACCGTTGTCAAGTGTTGCTCAGCTCAGCCAGTCGGCCTGATGGTTGGACGTGCCCGAGATGTGCTCTGACACCAGTGATGACAAGTATCTCTCCGCCCAGGAACTGCTTCAGGGCCTCTAGCCAGAGACTCTGGGAGTGGGTACCCCCTGACGGTTTATGTGGACCTTCGTGGCTACATTGTCTGTCAAGAGAAGTATGTGATGTCCTATGATCGAGTCTTTGAAATGTCAGAGGGCCAGGCGGGCTGCCTTCAGCTCCAGCCAATTGATTTTGTGGTAGAGGTCCAAGGCAGTCCAATGACCTTGCGCCAGCTTGGAGTCCATCAAGGCCCCCCAACCAAACAAACGCACATCTGTAGTCACTGTCACTCAGTCTGGTTCCGAGAATGTACAACCCTGTCTCAGAGCCGGGGAAAGCCATCACTGGAGGGACAGCCATACGTCCGCCAGGAGATGAATGGATCGGAGGATGTTGCTCATCCGCTTCCTCTGGAAGGGGATGAGAGTCCATTGGAGGGATCGTGAGTGTAGACGGGCCCAGGGCACTATCCCTATGCACAACACCATCTTGCCAAGCAACTGAGACAAGGTCAGGATGGAAACTGACGGACTTCTGTGAACCCTGATTGCAAGTTTTCAGAGGCTGACCAGGTGGTCTGGAAAGAGATGGACCACCCCCGCTACTGAATCGATCATTGTCCCCAGGTGTAGTATCCGCGTGGAGGGGGAGAGATGACTTTTGGGAAAGTTGACGGAGAACCCTAGGGACTGAAGGGACCGGATGGTAAGATGGAGGTCGATGACTGCCTGAGAGTGGGACCCTGCCTGAACTAACACGTCGTCCAGGTAACATTGGAGTCTCACTGGAGTGGAGCAAAGGTGAGCTGCCAATGGTGCGAGGACCTTTGTGAAGGTATGAGGAGCGGAGGCTAGGCCGAAAGGAAGGGTGCGGTATTGATAATGGAGGTTCCCATGTGAGAACCTCAGGTACCTGCGGTGGGCTGACAGGATCAGAATATGAAGGTAAGCCTCTGTTAGGTCTACCGACTCTAAGAAATCCCCCCTGACGGATCCCCAGAAGAACGAACCTGAGGGACAACATTTTGAAGCGTCTGTAGACTAGATATTGGTTTAGATGCTTGAGATCCAGAATCGCCCTCCAGTCCCCCGAACAGGTTGGAGTAATGGCCCAACCCGCGTTCCGCCAACAGAACCGCCTCCACCGCCTGAATGTCAAGAAGATGATTGATAGCTAGATCCATCAGGCATCGTCGTTCCGGGTCCCGTGAGGGAGGGAACACCCTGAAGAGCATCAGATGGGTGGAAAGGAACTCCAGTCGCAGGCCATTCCTGACGGTGGACCTGACCCAGGCATCCGTGGTGATCAGGTCCCACTGATCCGCAAAGTGTGCCAGGCGACCGTTTATGGGGAAATCCGGATTGGAGTCATTTCTCCCTGCAGAAGGAATGCCCCCCCCCCCGCGAAAGGGCCACCTGGACTGACCTTGATATCTGTTTCAATCCTGGTAAAAGGGACGTTGGAATTGTCTGTCAGACCTAAAGGAATGGTACCTCTGCTAGTGGTCAGTCTCTGGAGCCCTATAAGAGGATCTACGGAATGGGGCTGGGTGAGAGTCTGTCTTCTTGGCACTGGGAGGAAGGACCTTTTTCTTATCGTTCTGTATTAGAATAGGATCTAATGCCTCCCCAAATAGATTAGTGCCCGTGTTAAGGGGCAGTCGCCAGATTCCATTTGGCCTTGTTGTCCGCCAACTGCGCAACCACAGTAACCGCCTGGAAGCTACCGACGTGGCAAGAGCTCTAGAAGCATATTTTTTGGAATCTAGAGTCGCATCAGCAGAGAATTGAGAGGCGGCTATGATTTTAGTGATATCTTGATGCAGCCGCTCATCCTGGACCGGAATATGATCCTGTAGTTGACGAAGCCACATGACAATCATTCAGTTAAAGTAAGAAGCCGTCGCAGCAGATTTGATCTCCCAGGCGGAAGCGTTAAAGTTCTTACGCAAGGTAAGTCTGCACATTTGTCCTCTGGCTTCATTTTATCAGCAGCGTCTCCTGAGACTACGGAGGAAGAAGAGACCAGGGCTACTACTGGGGTATCGATTGCTGGTAATTGTAGAGCTTGGGCAAAAGCCTGCTCTATATTGTAGAAGCGGCGATCGCTGCTACCAGGATTGGAAAAGGTGGAATGACGGGCCCACTGGTTCTTTACCACCTCTAGAAATAAGGGAGGGGCAGGAATCTCCTTCTTGTTTGTGGCAGTGTTAGAAAACATTGCCAGATTTGGATCCCTAGGTTGGGGGACCGTCGGGTCCCCAGTTCCAATCTTCCTGGCCTTGTGTAAAAGTGTCTTGAACGTGACCGGTGGAAAAAGGCCAGGAAATGCTGGAGGATCAGGAGGAACTGAGTCCTCATCCTCCGAAAACCCCATGTCTTGATGGATGTCCTCCCCTAAAATGGAGCCTTTGCTGACCATGGAGGGGGAGGGGAGCCTAACATGGTGCTGTCTGTGATGAGCCACTGGGGCCCTGCCAGATTGTGATGCCTTTTCTCTCTGGGACATACTGATGGCAATGTCCCGTGTGATAGCTGTAGAAATAACCCTCCTTATACTTTCAGGAAGGAGATCCAGGTCCTCAAGGTCATCCTGCGATTGACCTGGGACCGGAGGTTCCTGAGGAGCTAGCCCTGAAGAGGTATGGTAGGACCTAGAGGGGCCCTCCAAGGGATCCACATCTCCACCCCCAATGGCTCTTGGGGAGATGGAGGGGGAAGGAGAAACTTCCTGCCTGGAATGCCTGTGGGATCTAGCAGGAGAGACTGAAGGGGAAGATGGGCTGAAACCTCTAGGAGGTGAACCTGAGTGAAGAGATAAGGGCCTGATAGGAGATCTGGATCTGCTGGCAGAGTTGGCCTAGTGGACTGGCCTGCTTTTCTGCCCTGGCGATTGTCTTCTCCAGCGCCCTCTGTTGTCTAAGCTCATCCCTAGTGGTGGCTCTGGAAGGGCATTGGTCAGCCAAGGGCTTAGAAGTTCTGGGCCTGCCTAACTGCACTTCTCTGACTTCGCTTGGAGTCCCTGATGGGGCCTGCGGGAGCTCGGATCTTATTGTTTCCATTGTAGCTACTCACATGTCAGAGTATCAAGGCCACTGTAGGTCCCGCTGGTGCCCGGGCCTTCGGGAGCTGTGGGCCACGTTCTAGATAAGGACCTGCCGGCCTCGATCAATGGCCACGATGCAGAAAGCAGAGTAGCCCGACCAGGAGGCTTCTGTAAATGGCTACCTCCACGTGACCGCTTCAAAATGGCCACCAGAGCCTCTGATCGTGCTGCCAAGAGCATTAGGAATGGCCACAGCTTGTCTTTTAATCACTGTGGCTTGTGTTTTAAACACCACAACTCATGTTCGGGCAAGTTCAAGCGGAAGGAAGGTAGCATGTTCGGGCAAGTTTGGAGCGGCAGGAAGACAGTGCGATCAATGGAAGTGCCATTCACCGCAAGGAGACTCCCGGTGGCAGAAAAAAGCCGCGGTTTGCCTTTTAAATTATGCGGCTCGATTGTTCTTCTGCCGAAGTCACAATCCCGGAAAGCTGCGCCTTGAGGCCCATCACCCCCGCTGGCCCAGGAATCAGACAAGGCCCCTAGCCCTGCAGGGTAGGAGGCGCAGTGCCCCAAAGGGCTCTCCTATCCCGCGCGAAACAAAAACAACTATCCCTAGTGGCCGCAGCTGAAATAAATTTAGTAATTTAGATATCCAATTAATCCAATGACTTCAATGAATTTTAGCAAGATTACAATATTTGAAGGTTTCCTACCTAGGAGCCAAAGCAGTGCTTGGACCAAAAGACTGAGAGGAAACTGGCAGCCAATGGGAAATGGAGGAATATTATAGAACTTTCCCTCAATCTATGGACCAATCAGGCGGTGACAAAACCCATGCATAACCCCTCCCTCGATTCTACTGGAAAACATGTCCTCATGATGCCTTCTTCTCCAACCTGTTATAGGGGCAGCCTAAATTCATCCATGCTTCTTCAATTTTAAAGAAGTATTTTCCATCTTCTTCTGATATATGTCTCAATATCATTGATTTATGATGCCTTGTTTTTAATCTTACTGATGACAAAGCCGAGGGTTGATATCTGTTGAGTACCTATTGATAGGTTCAGACTACTTAAGTCATTTCCTCTTCCGTTTGGTTATTGACCTTAGATCTCTCCATCTAATGCCTGATTTGCTCTTTGCAAACTACTGTCCAGATATAATTTGGGTCCCTTATATACACTGGCATGTTGGTTCTCTGGAAGACTATTACACCTGTTATTAAATATGCATTCAATGGTCAGTAAAAAAAACCTCCTGAGCTACCACAGTAACCTAAAGTGAGAAAAATATGTATTCCTGATTCTGCACAATGACTTTCTGCTGCTTCTGCCAGCAATGAGTGCTGGTGCTTTCAATTGCTTTAATTCTTTGGCAGAGAGACTGTGCCGTTTTATCTACCGTATTTCCCTTCTCTGCACTTCATAGGTAAGTCCAGGTACTGCTGATGGTGGACACCCAATCATAAATATGTCAGCAGATTAAACCAATTAAATTAAAATTTAGTTGAGATGCAACCCCCACTTCATTTCCAAAGCTTTCAGCTGGCCTTGTAAGTTTTTGTTTTCAGCCTTGAAGAGACAAGGCTGAAAAGGAGGAACCAAATAACCCAAGAAAGAAACTGTCTTCAGACTTGCTAAAGACTTTGCATGACTGTACTGATGAAGACTGCATACCTTCATCCTTTTCTTCCTAAAGAACTGAGAAAATGATCTGCTCTTATAAAACAATTTACAAGGGAAGCTACGTTAAGTCATATATGCTTACAGGGGTGGTATTCACTTACCTTCCCTACCGGTTCGCAAATGTCCGCGCATCCGCTCAGCCGTCAGCGCATGCACTTTGACTTTTAAAAAGTGCCTAAATGGGTTGGGTGGGTGGCACCACCCGTGATTTCTGCTATTGTTTTGGGCAAATACCATCTCTGGCTTACTTACATATATATATATACCACCCACATATAGATCAGACAACTTTATTCTGTCACACCTACAAGGTTTACCTTACAAAATAAAAGACCTTCCATTGCACTGGTGCAACAGAATGCATTAAGAGCAACAACAATACATTCATTTGGGATTAAGGTTTGTTATGTATGCATTTTTTTAAAAAACTGAGAAAAAGAAACTAAGCCTGAACTAAAGAAAGATGTCTCTAGCAGCAATGCAACAGAAGATCCTAGCACTCGCACCATGCTTTTTACCTTTCTCAAAACCTACGCCAGCTACCTTTTTATCATAGTCTGGTCCTCAGAACTGGATCCAAAAGCAGAGGTAAGATCTGATTAGAAGACACCATAACGGAATGATTACTTCATCGACTCTTAAGGCAAGAAACTGTCCAAGAAAGTGTTCTAGAGCAGGGGTGTCAAACCCGTGTTGTCACGTTGTCATCACGTGACGTATTGTGACTTTCCCCCCCCTTGTTAAAATGGGGGTGGGCGTGGCCAGCGTGTGACGCATCTGGCCCATCTGGACTGCGAGTTTGACACCCCTGCTCTAAAGCATAAGAAGGTTCTCTGGAAGTGGAATGGGGGAAGTGTAAAATTGTGATGCCGTTCTGGAAAAACCACTTTAGCAAATAATCAGACAGGATGCTGACAAGGATATCCTAGATAAGGTGTAGATCATTTCTACCACAGTATTCCAAAAACACTAACAGGAAAAAGCTGTTTCAAGAGGCATTTGCCAAAACTGAATCAGAAAGTGCAGGAAGGGTGAAATATTTTCTTTTCCAGCTTGCCAAATTAAACAGGTTGTTTAAAGAAGCACAATATCAAAGATGTAACAATCAATGGAAAAAAGCAAGCATTTTCAGGATACGCTTGGCCAGCTTGCCAAATAGGATTCTACTCATCCAGTCTCAATACGGAGGAATAGCTTTGGTTGGAGATTCCACCCCTTTGTGAAGTTAAGTCAAGGGGACCTGCACTAGGAAACAGGCCTTCTGGCCGCAGGTAGTCCTCAGTTTAGGACCGTAATTGAATCCAGAATTATGATTAAGTTGTACCAGTTGTTAAGCAGGTCACCATGTGACTGTGACTGATTTTATGACCTTTTCTGACTTTGAGTTCAGGTCGTAAGTAGTCCTGAGGACATCTGCTGCAACTTCAAACAGTCACTAAGTGATTGGTCATAAGTCGAAGACCATGTGTAATAGCTGAATATATCATCAGCTTCCGCATTGATCTAATTTAGGAAGGCCCTTAAAAGCACTCTGTTTCAAAAGGCCTCTGCAAATAGGATGAGAAGGAACTCTTTGTGTAATATTTATAATAATGTTTGATTGATTACTGTGTTATTTTTAACAGTAGAGATATTCTGTTTCTTGCTGTGCCCTTGTAAGTTGCCCAGGGTCTAGTAAGCTGAAATGGTTTATAAATGCTGTGAAACAGATAAAAATAAACCTTGCTGTGGTTCCCTGTTATGTGAACTGTCTGAATCATCCACGACGATAGCTTTTGATGCAATATATAGACTGGAATAAAAAGGTGACTTCACACCAAGTGAAGTCTAAACCAAGAGGTTTTTTTCTCAAAAAGGCAAAACGCTTGGAAATGGACGAGTTATATCAAAATCAAATAAATTACATCTTGCTTAAAGTTACGGCTTTATATTTGGGCTGCAAAAATGTAGATGCCTACCAGACTGGAGCAAAAAGATATAAAACTTTTAATTTCTGGAGGTCAAATAAGCATTAGGTATTAGGGAATATAGGGATGTGGTGGCTCAGTGGCTAAGAAGCTGAGCGTTTCGACCAGAAAGGTCGGCAGGTCAGCGGTTCAAATCCCTAGCACCGCATAATGAAGTGAGCTGCCGTTACTTGTCCCAGCTTCTGCCAACCTAGCAGTTTGAAAACATGTAAAAATGCAAGTAGAAAAATAGAGACCACCTTTGGTGGGAAAGTGACAGTGCTCCGTGCGCCTTCAGCATTTAGTGATGCCGGCCACACGACCACGGAGATGTCTTCGGAGAGCACTGGCTCTTCGGATTTGAAACGGATAGAGTTTCAAATACTAGAGTTGGGAATGACTAGCACATATGTGCAAAGGGAACCTTACCTTTACCTTATAAGGCAATATAAAAATCCAATCATGAAAGACACTGAATCAATAATTTCATGTGACACACAATGGCATGCATTTGGAAAGAGATAGCATCAAAATATATAGTAGACAAATATATAGCATTTGGTGTCCTCCACATGTGTTTGGCCAGCAGAATCTCCAAATGTCATGGTCTTTGGATATGTTGTCTGAAAAACTCGTGGAGTTGCAATTCCAAAACATCTGGACAGCACATTAGGAAAACTGTTCATAAGGAAATTTTCATAAGACTCATATTTATGACAGTTGCAATATCCCTGGAGCTAGAGGTCGGTTCGGCCCAGTTCGGCCAAACCAGTAGTAACTTGGCGGCCTGGGTCACTGGAACTAGCAGCGACCCAGGCCTGCCACACCCTCGAACTGGTTCTCCCGGTGCCATCTTGTTTTTTGCTTCTGTGCATGCGCAGAGCAATTTTAGTGGTACTACGCATGCATGCACACGTGCCGCACCCCTGAGCAAACCGGCAGTAGCGGCTGCCAGAACCCACCCCTGACCAGAGTCATATGATCACCTTTTGCAACAGGCAAAGTCAAAGAGGAAGCCAGATTCACTTAACAACCGTGTTACTAACTTCACTAAAATCATTCACTTAACAACTGTGACAAGAAAGGATAAAATGAGGCAAAATTCACTTAACTGTTTTGCTTAGCCACAGAAATGTTGGGCTCAATTGTGGTCATATGTCGAGAACTACCCATATATCTTTGTAAACCATAAATACATATCTACCCCCTTATAATTTCAATATCATTTTTAATTTCTCTTCAATCTTATAAGCCAACCTTATATTCTGTTTTTTTCACAAATTCAAATTTTCTTTTCTTTGCATAATGTTATTTTATTTCCACTTCTTTTACTGTTAACATAGATAGCTGTTGCTATAAAAATCTTGATATGTTGGGAAACAACTTGTAAGAACAGGGTTAAAAGTCTAGTTTTACTACAGCTTTATTTACAGTTACAAGTTCTCCTATAAATTGAACAATGTGTCCACTGTCATCCATTTTTGAATGAAATCATGGCTAGCAAAATATGGATTTTAATGAGGTCTATTTATAGTACATTTAATTCCTATGTGACTATGTCCCCTTCAATAGGTCAAATTGAATCACTTGGAGAGCTAATTAACAAGGGAGTTTGTTAGTTTCTTTCTCAGTAAAAATCAAAAAACGATTTTCAGAAGGTGCTATAGTCTTTTTTCCTATTGACAATAGTTAAAATCCAGTTAAACAATTGGTTTTTTTCTCTCATTTCCTTTCAAATAAATGAAGTTGACACCATTTTTGTGGAAAAATCCTCAATAGATTAGAATAATTCTAATTTCAGTTCAAAAATCAACTCTACAAAAACTTTTCACTTGGGACAAATGTCCCTACATATCTACAAATTTAAGAATTTCTATACATTTTAACCCTTCAATGGAAATAAAAGAAGAAGGAAAGTAATGTGACAAAGCCCCTATAAATTAAATGTGCTGTTTCAAGATATTTCAACTCAAGTGCTAAACTATAAATAAAAATAATGGTCCATTATGTTTTATGTGTCCTTAAATGATAGTTTATTAGAATCTAGGAATGTCAGAATACATATTTATGAGGTGTTTTTCAGGTTTTATTTCCTGATACAAATCCTTGTTTTTCATTAATTGCTGGACAGAGAGTAAAAAGTTTTAAGAATAGTTATTGAAAAGCATACGTATTTTGGGAAGGAAGCTGGGAGGGTCTTGTGTACAATAAAAAAAAAGACCATACTGTCAAATTTACTCAGATCTCTACTTGAATCTCTATTGAATCTGTACCACCAGTTGAGGTCAACCAAAAAACAATCATGAACAGCCATAGAATGGATCCACAACTAGAAAACATGAAATCATATTAAAATCACTCCATTCATTATTGTGTTATAATGGCAAAAAGTTTCCTTTAGTCTGTTTTAGAAAACATTTTGCAACAGATTATCTTAGAACGGATATCATCACTACAAGCAATCATCTGCTTCCCAGCATATGGAAATGAAGGAAAGAATTACATTTATAGGAAGTAGTAGAATATTTCTAATGTCATCATTTTATTGCACAGAATGTGTTCTTCTTGTAAAATAAGTGCAACATATGTAATCTTTGGTATGCAAGGCATTCCTGAAAGCTTTTTTTGCCCAAAAAGACACATCACGGGAATGATCACACATTTCTGCCTAGAGGCAAATGCAGTAATATCATCCAGAAAGGACAAGTGTAACAAATCATTCCTGCAGAACAAGGCCATGCAGTAGATAGTCCAGAAGTTGACATTCCATCCTCATAAATTAATTTGCCATGTCCTCCATCCTTCTCCCGTGCTTATAATGAATAGGGGCCTTCCTTTCCCTCAGGACTCAAAGCCTTCTCTTTACCGAGTGTAAGATCTGTATAAAAAGAAAAGAACGTCCACTCTTGATAGCCGCTAAATTCACTCCATAGTGAGATCATGGATAGTTTGGGTGGCTACATTTAAAAAAAAAAAAATCTTATTTTTGCAATTGTTTATTATGCACACATATTCTGGCCATGATGGCTAAGAATAAATGGAGCTGTAGCTGAAAACATCAGGAGGGTGGAAAGTACCAAATTGCCTCTAATGCAGTGGTGGGTTGCAGGAGGTACGCCCCGGTACGGGCGTACCGGTGCCTGCCGGGAGCACCGGGTACTGTTCCGGTACAGTGCTCCAGAGGGCCCTCCCACCCTCCTTACCTGTATTTGAGCTCTTAACGCTTCTGCGCATGCGCATGGAGCGTATGGTGCCTGCGTGACGCTCCGCCGAGTAGCTGGAGTGTCGCGGAGGCGTCGCAGAGCATAGCAGCAGGTAGGGATGCATGCGCATGCTGCGCACATTCATGTAGTGGATGCCGGGCCCTGTTGCATCATACAGGTTGCATCAGGATCTGGAACCCACCACTGCTTTAATGGCACAGGTTTTAAGAAGATACCATGATTGCTCTTCATATGACCATTTGCAATGGCAACCCTATCTTACTGCAAGAGGAAGCCAGTGTGACAAGCCAACATATTCATCTTAAAACAATCCAAGCACTTTGTCTTTTATCACAGCAATACAATGGTCCTGTTGTGCAAAGGCAGGCAACTGCATGTTCAACTGCTGCTGAATGAATTTTCATGGTGTGTAAATCACATTTCCCCACCTGCCACTTGGAGACTTTTTTCTCACGAACCTTGTCCTCTCCTCACAATGGCACAAACCAAAAGATAGAACATTTTGGAAACAACTAAATATGATACAAGGCAAAATCCTACTTCTTGTTATAATTTATAGTTACCCGTTTCCAATATCTTTCTCCAGTGTAAGAATGAAAAACAGGATGAAAGAGATTTACAAAGGGTTTGAATTTAAGATATACTTCAAGCATAATTGGATAAAAGCCACAATGAAGTTTGATTGCTTGAGATTTTCACATGTAAGTCAACCTCCCATGAAATTGTTTGCTGGGACTGTAGATTGTTAAAACTGTGGGTTTTTTTTGTACTTTTTCCCACCTTACAATCATTTTCATATGGTACATGCAGCACATAATGTTTCACATAATAGGGAAGAATGTCTAAATCCTTCTCTATCTTGGTTTAACAAATAAATGATTTCATAAGACAAAAATGCATGTGGAAAGTCATTTAGGTACCAGATGGGAAAGCTGAAGCATCAATCCATGCCAAACATTTGTTACTTGACATGCCAAATCAAGGTCCAAAACATATAATAATACAAATAGCTTCCAAAAGTTTGTTTTATCCTAGTACAACAATCCTGAAAAATTTGGGAGGGCTAAATGACTAAGCAGCTGTCCTGCAAAAAGAACAAAATATGTAATTGAAACTGGCTCCAAGATACACCTAACAAAATAAAGAATCTCTTCTTATACTGGGACATTATATTGGTCTGTTCTCAATCAGTTTAGTTTACTTTGTTGATGCTGTTATTTTGATTTAAGCTCCAGATACAAAAAGCTACATCTTAGACAATGATAGTAGGGAAAGATTTTGGGGAAGTTACTGTACTATTTTAGATAGTTAGTTTTAGTATTTTAGTTTACTTTGTTGATGCTGTTATTTTGATTTAAGCTCCAGATACAAAAAGCTACATCTTAGACAATGATAGTAGGGAAAGATCTTGGGGAAGTTACTGTCCTATTTTAGATAAATGCTTTTCAAACTTTTTATACTTTCAGGAGCTGCAGATAATATAACTAGTAAAAATATCAAAATGAAAATAAGGCAACATAACCAAGAAGACCCAAAAGTCAAGTTCACACTTAACATTGAAGTTCACTGGATTACCTCGGGCCAATCTGACCACTTCCTAGATGGAGATCAGCAAAATAGCAAAAATAGAGATGTTATGGAAAACATTTTAATTGAAACCTAAAAATTTAGTATTATCATTTATTTTCATTTAATTCAATTTGGCTTATGTTCTGTTTGGAAATTACTGTAATTTGAAACCTATCGTGAATGCTTTAAAGTTCTTACGTCATGTAAGCCATCAAGAGTCACCCCCGCTTCCCATGCAGCGAGTCCTGATAAAGTAATAGTGCTCTAGAATAGTTTGAAACACCAGTGTATTAGATCGCTGCATTAGAAACACTGGTTCAAAGTAGTTTCACCCAAGCAAAAAAGAAAGAAAAAAAGCAACACGATACACACAACTGCTAAATATCCTCTGTTACAAAAAATTGCACGCATATATAGGTTGCTAAAATCTGCAAGAACATCTTCCAAGTCTGTGCTGCATACAATTTTAGTTTTTGGCACTTTCAATAGTGAAAAGGTGCATGGGAACGCCCACCCAAACACTTACAATTCTAATGGTGTGAATTAAGTACGATGTCAAAACAAAAAGTGTTAAAGGCAGTTTCATATTTTTTATATAAATATTTTTATTGTATATTTTTCTTTATAATACATCACATTTCCAGTTTTACAAAGGCAGTGTACTGGCAGTATCCAGTCCTTTTTGAGTATACATAGTTTTATACAACTGATTATAACCAACATTCTCTTAATCATACATTTATAGTCTCTTTTAAATACATAATGTTGTACATCATAGTTATAAGCATTATTTTCATAATTGTACCATAACATTCTATATATTTATCCCTATCCTTTCCCCTCTACTTCCTCCTCCTTCTTAACCCTGGTAAAGGCAGTTTCAAATGATCATCTATTGTGATGATAAGGCTTGTGCGCAGTCAAATTTTTGGCCATGCCACCACCTTTATATTTTCTTGCCTCCCTTCCATTCTGAAAACAATGGCTCAATTTTTGCCAAAGATAGACCAGTTAAATCTACAACAAAGGCTACTGCTGAAATGTCACCAACCAGTGCATTAGGCACACAATGTTCACGCTAGTTAAAGTTAATCTGGAAAAAATTGTCATGTTACAGTTCAAATTCATTCTTAGGGGCTGGGAATAATGAGAAAATTCTTCCTTTTCTTTCTCCTAGCCAAGTGAAGTGGTTGCTGGGAACAGAGAGAAGAGGAGGAGCACCAAACTCATTTGGCAATTCATGAACGACTCATTCATTTACAATCTGAGTACTTTCTGCACAAAAGGAGCAACATGATCTTAACCAATTGGCTAAAGATGAACCTGAATGTTTCTCTTTGCTGAAAAGCAACACTCATTATTGCTCTCAAAACTGGTTTTTTTCCAAGGCACATGAGACCAAGGATGCAAACACAAGGATTTCTTTGGCCATCGTATTGCTCAGGGAAGGTCCTTTATTCATTTTCATAACATGCCCATATATTTGATTTTTGAGGAGATTCATTTTAAGAACTTCCGCCTATCATTCTAATTCTCCCCCTCCAAATTATAAACAAGTATGATTGAAGAAAGAAAACATGAAATAACAAAAAATAATATCGAACAACAATACATCTATTATTTCCCAGAACCACTGAGCAATCAAACCAGCAAACTGATCAACAGGAGGGACTCAAAACTCACAAAATCTATAAATATAAAAGTGAAATACCACTCACGCGTTATCACCCAAACCATAAAGGCTACAAACTTGAAATTTGGCACCTATGTTCCTCTTGGCTTCTAGGTGCTTGCTAAGAAAGGATTTCTTGAAATGACCATAAGATCATTAGTATTTCTTATGTTATTATTAACACTCTCTGATGCTAAGGAGTTAGACATTCTACTCCCACCTGAAAAACGCTTGGATGCTAAGAAGTTAGATTGAGGGAGAGAAGGGGATAAAATAGGAGAGGCCTCTGTGGGGCAAGCCTGAGGGAGAGGAGAGAGGCCGATCGTAACTACTCATTAATTTTCAAGCTGTAAGTGTCGATTTACCAAGGCCGATCACATAGTTTCGTAGCGGAGCACGGGTATTCAGCTAGTATTCATTATATAGTGGTAAAGTCTCCCTAAAGTTGCATTGAACTTCTGGTGAAGTTGCCTTGGTAACAATATAAAATCACGTCATTGCCTTTTCTCAAATTTATTTTTTAATTTCTCAGCTCAGCTAAAACTCCCATATTTCCTAAGGATCACTCACCCATGTTCTAACCAAGCCTAACCCTCTTTAGCCCAAGCTCAACGTTACCTCGTGAGGTGAGGCTACAACTGATTTTCCTGAATGGAACACAACTTCCGATGACCATATCAATTAAAGTTTGGAGTAGCATTTCCGAAGTGGTTTCCATCTGCCTTCTTCCAGGATATTGTTCTTCCCAATTTAGTCCAAAGCTGTGAAATTCTCCAGAGCACTTTCATTCAAATACTAGACCAGAATCAATCCTGCTTAGCTTCCAAGATCAAACAAAGTCTTTTTGATACTGTCACCTGCAGAAAGTTATTATTAGCAACTATCAAACATCTAATACCTCAAACGAAATTATCGAGTCTCACAAAGAGTCAATGCTTCTCATCCATTTTGCTCTAATCTTTCCAAAAATAGCTATTACCATGAAACAATATGGTACCCAATCTATCATTAGGCTAAAAGAAACCAGCAGCAAATTCGTGTTAGGAGATCAAGGAAGAGGAATAATATTCCACCAGATAGCACAGCCCCAGGGCCACCTCTTTTGTACTCCTGATTTAAGCTCTTTCTTACCATGTAAAACCGTAATTTAGCTTAATATTTGATTACAGCCAATTATTTATTAGGATAGGTTCAACTTTTACTTCAGTGTCTCTAGTCTAGGGTCCTCTCGCAGTTATCGAGCATTGTGCCGAGATTAAAGAAATTCTTATCCAAAACATAGATATATTGACACCCTATGTTTAAATCATCTGACAATCTGGCTCTGAATCTAAGGGTGATGCAGTTAATCACCAGTAAAGGTCTTTTAAAAAATATAAATTTCAAAATAAAACATTTTGATTGGTCTGGTGTGAGTGTGTGTGTATGAGAGTGCGCACACACACAAAGATAGCAGCTGAAAATGTGAGCATTTGTTTCAGTTCATTTAATCTCTTGTATAGTTCCACCCCCCATTTTAGTGGGGGGTACTTTTCCTTTATGTTCAATTCAGCTTTAGTCTAATAATACCTCAATGCTAAGTAGATTGTCTTTCTAAACAGATTTTTTTTTTTGCTTCAGGTTTATTTTGCAAAAGCGGCTTTATTAATAGCACATGGGAAAACAGGACACCTAATGTCCTAGCAAAATAAAAACGTCAGCTTGCTTTGTTAGAAACTGCCCTCCCTCCTACTTTTGAGGCCTTTTGTCCACAAATGAACAATGTGTCACACACACAGCAGTCTCCATATAACTCCTAGCCGACATGAAGGCAGGGGTTTCCTAGGAAACCAGCATTTAAAAAAATAATACAAGCATAGAGTCTGACAGAATTAGTATGTAAATGAACTGGGTCCAGTCATATATTTTTCACTGAGAATCGAAGATCCACATTTTCTCCTGACAGCTACAAACAATTTGATTTGGGCCTAGTGTGACAGTGTCATCTATATCTCTATGGCCCCAGAACCCTTCATGAAAAGACTTATTTATAATTGTGAAAGATATTACATTATTATTGTTCTTTATTACATGAATAAACCACTTTTCTTCTATAAGCATTCAACTTGGCTGACACAATAAAAAATTGAATCAAACCCATTAAAATTAGCTTAACCAGTAAAAGGTTATTAGAATCAGATGAGTTTTGGCCATGTTCCTAATACTAAATACTAAATGATACTAATACCTAATACTAAATTGTAATATTTCAAAAAGGCAAAACATCAAAAAGCATAGAAATGGATTTTGTTATGGCTACTGTAATTACCAGAAGATTTGCAATAAATACCATTGAAAAAATGAATACAGGTCCTGAAACTCACATCTTCTATACACATTTTCAGTGCCAAACACTAATATCAGTGTAGAACTAGAATACTATATTGCAGCATTGGCGAACCTTTTTGGCACTCTGGGCCAAAACTGGAGCGTGTGTGCACACTGGGCAGCTGTTCTTCCAGTTTCTGGCATTTATGCATCCGTGAAGACCAGTTGGCTGGTGTGTATGCGCGTGCCAGAATCCAGAAGATCATCTTCCCGGTACGTGCATGCACACCGGGCGGCTGCTCTTTTTGTTTCCAGCTCTCCCCCACACATGAATGCCACTTCTGGCACATGTGCCATAGGTTCGCCATCACGGCTATATTGCATTCTCAAATGTTCTATTGACAAGAATTGAGAAATAGGACTCACTAGTCACATTCAGTTTTCACCATTGGTTACACATAATGGAAAGCTCTTACCTGAGGGTTTCAGGCTTAGATTGTGGACTGAGGAATACCTTACCTGCTGCTGATCTAAAGACGGAACACGGTGCTACAGTACAGTGGATATTTTCACACACTGCATTAACCCATTAACAAAACAAAAAAGTTGGATCAAGTGCTAGACCAAGTTGAATAGCCTCTTGAAGAAAAGGCATTTCATTTCCCATTTCAACACTGACAACTCTTAATCCTTCCTCATATAGTACCACCATCTCCCAATCCAGCTTCATCTAACCACCCAAAAGAACCAGGTCGGTATAGGTCCAAGTGCAACCCAGTGGTGGTAGAGCTTCTATTATATAGTACAAGTCTGTATAGACTTGATGTATTTCCTTCAGCTCTGTAAGATCTATCAATCTATTTCCTTCAGCTCTATAAGATCAAAAGAATCCCAAATCAGATTGTAAGATGTTGCCCTCAGCTCTTCAATCCATTCTACCCAACTGTCATCAAGACCTAAGCAAATGTGAGACACTTTTTGTACAATCCCACATATCTCTCAGCTGTCTGTACACATATGATACCATACTTAATTCTCTAAGATATTCAGGCAACTCTGAATGGGGGAGCTGTACAAGAATCTATAGACATAACAATAACAGAGAAGTCTTCATGCATGATCACTATTATGTTCAGTGCAGGCACAAATCAGATCTTTTGTCAATGTCACCCTAGGTATCACTATCTTCTTCATTTCTTGGAGCTCCCCTATAATTCAAGGTACACCCTATGATTGATGACTGGAGAAAAGCCTCACACCAACACACTCTTCCAATGCTGCTATAATCTCCAGGCACCATGTAGAGATTGTCTAGCCTACTTCAAGATCAAATAAGTGTCAAGAATGGATGATTGCAGGGGTAGCGCTCAACTTATGACTGTAATGGAACCCATTAAAGTCATAAATTGGGACAGCTGTAAAGTGAGCGACCAATCTGGTTTTATGATCTTTCTTGCAGTAGTCATTAAGTGAATGCTATGGTTGGTGTTCAAACCTATTGTTTGATACGGAGTGTCAACCAAATTTGACCAAAACCAATTTTCAGCAAAATCATCATAAATCATAAATCACATGTGATAGCAGGACTCTGCAAATGGATGTAAAAGCAAGTCAGATGTGAAAATGCAGTCATGTCACTGTTGGGGGGACAGCTGTCAGAAATTTGGATGGGTTGTAAGTAGCTTTCGGAGGGGCTGTTGTAACTTCAGTCATTTAGTGACCAGTGGTAAGTTGAGGACAGTTGGTTTAAGTTGCCTCCTCCACAAAGGCCAAAGAAATCAATTATCCAGTGTTTGCTTAGAAAGTGATCTGGACACAATAAAAAACCTGGTGTCTCTCCCCTCCATCTTCAGATCACACACCATCAACCGTACTTCAAAGTACAATCCTATGCAAAATTTTTGACTGTGGAGAAGATAACAATACAGAACTGTTCAAATCACGGATGGCATTTTTATAGAACTTCCACGAAAATATATAAAATTACAGTGGACTACAAAATAAGGCTGGTTTGCTTCTAGATAAAGCAGAAGTCTAAAATAAAGAGGTAGCAAGCTGCACAAAAACACAGTAAGTGAACTGTATAGAGACTGGGAACAATAAAACATTCACTAGTAGACAAAAAAAGGCAAAGTTGTTAGGTAGATTTTTCATTCTCCTCTAGAGAACAGATGACTGTTGGAATAGTACCTATTCTAGAAGTTACTCAGAGCCAATGTGTTACCTGGGAAATATTTCTTCCTGAAAATTCCAGTTTAAATATGAGGCTGAGGGGAGATGTTAAATCCCACTAGCTTCTCGCATTTCAGCCAACATCTGGTTTGTTTTTAAAAAGAGCAAAAAATGTCCTAACTAGCAGAAAATGAGAAGTTGGGGAGGGAACTACTTATTACATATATGCTAATATTTTATGCTTCTGCCAGACGTATAAATGTGTATTTGATGTTTGAAGATACCCTTCAATTTTGAAAATGCCTGGCAGTATCACAAGGATTTTGATTTGACAGCAACTCAGACTAATAAGCCATCTAAAAATGTATCTTTAAAATTATTTTAAAAAGGAATATGACAATTATTCCCTAGGCAAGAAACATAACATGGGACAAAATAATCCATGCAATTCCTAATATTCTGCAATGAAGCAGTATCATATTTATAACAATATTATATGTTTGTAAAACAGATGTGTAATTGCCTGTTAGAATCACATGCAGTCCAATAAATAATGTTAATGCAAGAATAGGACAGAATCTTTGAAACTGTGATATTAATTTCCTGCCTTCTTGTATCAATGAGTTTATTGGGGCAGAGTCTCCTTGAACATGTTAAATCTCTTCTTCTGGAGCTTTTTTCAGCTTGGACCAAGTTGCTGCTTATGAGATAAAATGCTAATAAACTCCCATCTAATGGTTGTTTACATCTCTTGGCCTCACCACTGTCCTTGAAAACACTTGTGATACCCTCTATGGCCCTGGTCCTTGTACCTCTTGGATATCTCAACTAGAAAAAAAAATTGCCCTGATAAGGATAAAAATCCTCCCAATGTAAGACGCTAGTGGGAAGGATCAGGGGGGGAAAGAACCTTCTCAGTAGCAGCCCTTTTGCTCAGAAACAACCTGCTTTCACAAAATTATGATGACTGTTCTTATTAAGATTTCAGAAGACAATGAGTTTCCCAGGGCAGAAAGTGCCACTTGAGCAAAAAGAACTATTCAAGATCAGAATTAAGCAACTTTGTGTACTGTGTATAATCTATTGCTTTGTTGTTACTGTTCAGAATGTTCGTGATCTGAAAACACTGGAATAGACAACATACAGATGTACAAATAAATATAATTTTTTAAAAAAGCCAACCAGCCCAAACTATGGCTTACCATTTGACAGGGCCTCCCCCCACCCACATGCCTGTAATTTCTACTATGATGGTACCATCATCTTAAGCGTAGCCAACAAATGACTTAAGACTTAATTCACTCTTAGTTGCACCTGAGATAAAATCGTATTTTCCCCATATTCCGATACTATCAAAGGGCAGTCTCAAAATGTATAAAATCTCTTATGCTTGATTGCTCATTACCCTTTTGATTGCAGTTGCTTGAAAGAAGCAAATTAGGAAGACAGGGATCAAGAGTGGGAATAGCAAATGTCATGCCAATATAGCTTTCAAAGGACTCAAGAAATATGGTTAGAAAGCACTTCAATTTTGTAGTAGGAAAAGGCCTATAAACTTGAATTGGCCACCACGTAAATGTAAATATGACATTTAGAAATTCAACGTATCTTATTACATGTGAACCAAGTTGCATATATTATTCTGGATGTACAGATGTTATGTCCATAATTTAACTTGCATTCATTTTTTTTTCATGGATGACACATTTATTTAAAGAACATTTCCTCCAGGTTGCTTTTCTTCCTTTACTCATTGTTACAGGGGTGTTTATAGCCAAAGTGTTCCAAGTTCTTTTCTTTTCTTTTACTTACTACCATTACCAACCCCAGCAAACCTTTGATCTTGGACAACAAAATCTCAGCTCTGATGTGTTATGTTTATACTATTATGAAGAGGAAAAAGGATACTTATGCACATCTCTGGCCATATCATTTCCTTCCATTCATATTCTGAACAAAAGGCATGTTTGCCAGAAACTAAGATAAATGTTTAAGCAAATGAGGTGATGATTGCAATTATGGTTTTAAAGAGGAGTGGAAGACACACTCTTGGAAGATAACCATCATAGCTACATGGTATTAAATGATCCAAGATATCCCTAAATATCAGATGCAAAACCAACAATACAGTATTATTTGGGGGATCTTGGATGGTTTCTCCAGAGACACCTGACTGCAATAAACTTCTAAACTAAATTGATGTTCTGTTGAATCTTTATATTTATATTTCAATGTGTTATTCAGCTAAGTTTGTTGAAATGTTTAAAAAGAAATTAGAATAAAATATGAATTCAGGAATCGTAATGATAGGTAATCTTGCATAAGTACCCTATATTCTTATGGATCAGCCAAGTTCCAAAACATATCCCAAAAGTGGATTTAGCTTATACATAGATGGATATTTATTTATTATGTTGATTTATTTGTTATATTTTTATTATTTTATAAGTAAGTCAAGTTGGCAAACATACCTTATATTTCTTTCTCTTCTATTTTCCTCATAACAACAACCAGATGAGGTGAGTTGAGTTGAGAGAAACTGGTCCAAAGTCACCCACTCAAGATTTCATGCTGCATGTCTCCTGGTGAGCATTTTCACCATTACACCAAACTGCACATACACACAAACCAGAGGTAGTATACAGCCGGTTCTCTCCGGTTCTGGCGAACCGGTAGTGGCGGCTGCTGGAGGCTTGGCCCACCCGCCCTGACCTAATGCTCGACCTTCTGCACATACGCACACGCTCACATTTGCGAACCGGTAGGGAAGGTAAGTGAATCCCATCACTGATACAAACATACACATATAGTGGTGTATATATAATACTTTTTAAAAACACCACATATACTCATGGATGTCTATCCGCAGATAAACTGACCTTCAAATTTTTAAAAACGTACCACCCACAGATAAGAAAATTGTGAAATTAAAAAAAATTGACAATACTGAGAGTCATGTATGTATGCGGGTTGCACATTTATCCATACAAATTAGTTAACATATAACCACCTGATTTATTCAATCATTTGCTTTCTATTTTGTGTAAAGGATTAACTATTGTATTATAGCAAAACAACTATGCAAAATTTGATTTACTCTGTGAAAGACATCAAGAAAAGACTTGTCAGCTGACATAAAACAATGGAACCAGTCTTTACTAAAGTATTCCTAAATGATGCATGCATAACGATGACTGTGGAAAAACAGGAACAATAGCCATAAATATGGCAACGTAATAAGATGCATTCTGCCGCCTCATTTTCTCTCTTCCCATAAAAGAAAAAACACCGTTCATAAGGGAATTTTCAAATATTTGCATGGTACTAACATTTGCCACTGGAATTCCCACAAATTATATTAAAAAGCCAAAGAGTGGGATAAGCATTCATTTGGCAAGCAATACTAATGATTCTCTCTACTATCAACAATATTTTTTAGAGGACTCATCAACATATTACTGGACCCTATTCAAGCTTATTCAAAAAACAAGCCCTCTGGTGGGTTTTATTAGCAATATTTATGCAAAGGATTACCATCATAATGCATATGCACATGACCTTTAATCATTTCATTGTTTCGCTGAGATAATGAATGCGGAGGAATTTTTTGTGGCATTTCACCCACACAGCAATGATCTGGACCACTGGCCTACACGGAACAATGACTATTCTACATAATCACAATTAACTCTATCCCATCCTTCCATCTGATGCAGCTATCAAAATCTGTTTCATTTCCTACAATTCTACAATTTTAGGGGGAGGAAAGGAAAGGGAAAAAAGGGAAGGAGAAAGATTTCTGATGCTCACTGCCAGTTTTCCACAAGAAAGTTCAATAGGGAAGCCAAGAGGAAGTTGGAATTGTTTCTACACTCACTGCTTTTTTGCCCGTCTGTAGCCATTCTCTCTCTCTGTTTTTAACAGGGATGTATTATCATTTCAGAAATATTAAAAAATATGTTGATATATTAAAGATGTTAAAGAAATATCTCTGAAATAATAATCCAGTGGGTCACAAGTTGTCTAGTGACTTGTTAAGAATTCTCCAGTTACGGTACAAACAGAAAAAAGAAGATTAAGTTATTACAGAAAACTACAATTTGCATGTGTAGCCTCAGCAAGCATCTTAGTTGTTTTTAATGTTGCTTTTAGCCAAAATTGTTTTTATTTCTCCTGACTAGACCAATGGAAATGGTAAAGAAATGATTGACACGCTACAAGCATTGCTTGGATCCTTGATTACACTATAACGGTTTCCCCGGGAAATGAATAGAGAGAGGATCTTCCATGTGGGTCAGTGGTGGGATTCAAAATTTTTTACAACCAGTTCTGTGGGTGTGGCTTGGTGGGCGTGGCAGGAGAAGGATGCTGCAAAATTGCCATTCCCTCCTAATCAGCTGGGACTCGGGAGGCAGAGAATAGATGGGGTGGGGCCAGTCAGAGGTGGTATTTACCAGTTCTCCGAACTACTCAAAATTTCCGCCACTGGTTCTCCAGAACTGGTCAGAACCTGCTGAATACCACCTCTGTTGTGGGTGTATGTATCATTCACTTGTTATTATGAAAAATAAGGTGGGTCGGATGCTTCTGATTTCAATGCTCATTTTAATCCTTAAAACATTGCTTGGAAATGCAAAAAACAAGAGGCCAAACTAAATTCATCTACTGTTTTTCTCTCACAACGACATTGCTAAAAGGGGTCCAGTCAATCAAAATTCAAAATGAAAATAATTCCTGTTTAATAATTCAGCAGAACATGGTGAATAACAGGAACTGCTAGTATGGGATTATCTGCAGCAAATAATCCAGAGGTGAAATTCAACAGGTTCTGACAGGTTCTGGAGAACCGGTAGCGGAAATTTTTAGTAGTTCAGAGAAGCGGAAAATACTACCTCTGGCTGCCCCCAGAGTGGGGTGGGAATGGAGATTTTGCAGTATCCTTCCCTGCCACACCCACCAAGACACGCCCACAGAACCAATAGTAAAAAAAATGAATTTTACCACTGAAATAATCCCATTTCCTTGTCCTTCTGCTTCTAAATAGCACTGCAACATGAAAGTGAGTGAAAAAAAGCTTCATTGGATTTTTTTTAATTCATTTGTAATTCTTTAGGGAATTACGTAAATTTGAGTAGGAACACTGACGTATAAACTATCAACCGGTACATATCCATGTATAAAATGCTCTATTGTTGCAATAAACAGATAGAATAATGAACAAATGTGATTGAAATTACAAACTCCAAAGAACTGTGTTAAATTTATACATATTTACAATGTTTAAAAGATGTTCTTCAGATTCTTCGTATTGAAAAATGTTGTGTTTTTTTTTCACACTTCCAAGTTTGAAGATGGGTGTACTTTATGACCTTTACTAGAACAGATTGGAACATTTAAACACGAGGAAAACTTCAGGAAGTGCTTCCACAGCAAATCTTTACTCTTTTCCATAACTTCTGCAGGCGACGAAAGTTCTGCAGAGAATTCAGCAATAAATGATGCATGGAAATGCTCCAATCCTAGATCCGTTAACTTGCTGTAAAGGTTAAATAAATATCCTTTATTTTTTTTGCTCTGCATTTTGTTAAATTAAGAGTTTCCGTCTGGGTTTTTTTTTCCTAATAGCTTTTTGGACATTTTTCAAATCTCATTAAAAGGTTAATCTAAAGAGACTTGATATTTTGAAGAGGAAGGGTAAAACAATAAAAGACACTTGTTGGTGAAACTTCAGAGAGAGGTTTATTGTGATGACCCAGGTGAAGTTCTGTCAGGAGTCCACTGTAATTCTTCCCTGCCCTTTGGGAATTTAGAAGAAAACTCACCACCTTGTCACCAAAATCATAATTCCATGAATATGGTCCATAGATTTATAACAGTATAGGATGCCTTGTAATTCAGAAAGATTTGTACGAGGTGAGATTCTCATTAGCTTCCTATTATGTTCTGGGATAGAACCTGGAAATCTAAACCAGTAATATGATGGCTACCAACTTCTTGATGGTGTCTAACAACTTTATTATTTATTTATTATTTATTGAGGGACATGGTGGCTCAGTGGCTAAGACGCTGAGCTTGTCGATCAGAAAGGTCGGCAGTTCGGCGGTTCGAATCCCTAGTGCCACATAACGGAGTGAGCTCCCATTACTTGTCCCACCTTCTGCCAACCTAGCAGTTTGAGAGCATGTAAAATTGAAAGTAGAAAAAATTGGAACCACCTTTGGTGGGAAGGTAACAGCGTTCCGTGCTCCTTCGGTGTTTAATCATGCCGGCCACATGACCACGGAGACGTCTTCGGACAGCGCTGGCTCTTCGGCTTTGAAATGGAGATGAGGACTGCCCCCTAGTGTCGAGAATGACCAGCACGCTTGTGCGAGTGTAACCGTTACCTTTAACAACTTTATCCTCCCAGAAATCCTAGGAATGGCAGCTTTTCAAACTGGCTTTAACAACATATTGCTTAAGCGTTTAGACCACCCAACTTTAATCATCCACCATGTGTTTGGAAGAGACTGAAGGCTGCTACAAAAATCAAATATTTGAACTGTGTCAGAATCCTGTAAAAACCTCTGCCTTCTTATTGATGTCCAAATTAAAACATCACAATTGGCCAGAACTGCCAGGTAACTCCCATCTAAAATTGGAAAGGGAATTATATGCTTATCAAGGACAAAGCCAGCTTTCTCCTTTGAGTACGCAGACAAAGTGTTTCTGGCTAGCAGAAAGTTAATTTAAATATGAAGCAGGAAGGTCCACGGGGTGCACAGAGTTGAAAGCACAAGTCTTTCTTTTAAACCATGTCATATCCAAGCAATACATTTGATTGTTTTTAAACTGCAAGAAGATGCAAAGTTGGTTTTATTCCATCTGGAATCTGTACAGTTATGTATATCTATAAAGATTACCAAGAATATGATTTCTTGTTTGAGAGGAGGGGAAATCTGCCCCCTTTTATTTATGTAGCTCATTTTCTTTTTTAAAAAGGGTCTCTTTTTATGTAGTTTATTCTCAGTCAGGTAGCTTAAGTGGTGAGATATTTTAGCCAGCAAAGATGATCTTGAAAGACAGAAAGGAGATCCATTACAAAGGCAAAATCAGATAAACAAAACCTGAACTTAAGATGAGAACGAGGCTTATGAAAATGTCTCCCCTTTGCTAATTAGAAGCTCGCTGGGATGGTGACAAATGACAACCACGTGACCTCAGGATATTGCAACCATTGTAAATACATGCCAGTTGACAAGCACAGCAATTTGATCTCTGTGTTTGTGTGTGTATAATTGTTGGAAGAAATATCCTTCTGGGTTCAGTTCCAAGTGGGGGAAAAGACACTGGAAACATGGAGGCTGTTTAGAAAGATGGTTTAATGGTAGACAGGATCATATGCCTTGGAGCTCCTGGGTGAAAAGGGAAGCGATCCTGAGAATCCCTGGGTTTTATGCCCTCTAGTCTAGGTTTTGAACTTCCTAGGGCACAGGAAGAGTATCCTGATTGGTTGCTGTCAAAACTCATAGCTAGCCTTGTAGGTTGTCTGTGTGCTAAGTTTGGTTGAAACTTGGTGGGTGGTGCAATGAAAGGCAATGAAATGGCTCTGCCTGAAGGGGTAGATCTTTGTTATGTAGAATAGACTGGCTCAGGCCTTAGTAGCCCATTGACAAAGGTGGGGGGCTGAGTTTCTGCCTCCTTTTTAGGGGAGTTAATATTTCCTAAAATATCCCATTTTCCTAGGAGAGGGTTACGTGCTAACTTCCTACATAATATGTTTGCATTATATAATGGCATATAATTGTAAATATTTCTTGATATAATAACCAATAATTCCCTATTCTTTTTTTCTGTTGCATGTTTCTTCATTTATTTTGCAATTATGTTATGTATTTTTGGATAATATATGTATGTGTTTTGTTCCCTTTGTTTCTTTTTCTGTTATTATTTTCAAAATAATTTTAAAAAAAATTTAAATAATGCAGTGTCCTGTAAAGTTCTAAAAGAGAAGCAAGACTATTCAGCTTTGTTTCCGAATAGGGACACCAAAACGTGAGAAGCAATAGTATAACCTTTTTCAATGGTCATTACTAAAGAGTTTCGTTATTGATGCTGATTTGTGACTTGAAGCTAATTGCTTTTGTATGCAAGAATTAAATCATTTGGATGTAAGAAAACAAGTTGACAGCCTTACAACTTAAAGATTCCTCCAAAATAAATTCAAGGTAATCTAAAATCAAAACATGCTGTTCCTGCCAAATATGGTAACTTGGGAAAGAAACACCCAACTTTTATATATTAAGATGTGTAAGTAAACAGAACATCAGTGTTCTCTTTCTTCCAAGCAGTCATAAACACAAAGACATCACTCTTCTTTTTTGACTATGGTTCTTAGTGGTTAACTCTTTTTTAAAAAAATCTTCATTAGGTGAGATTATCTCCACGACAAGGGGGTAGAAATGACTAGAGAAAGGAGAGTTATGAGGTCTGGAAGTGAAGGAGAAAACTATCATTCCGAAGACATGATCATATTTTTACTATTTTTAGTTTTCAGGCCTAAGATTTTTCCCCTGGAATTTGTAGGTTTATTTGTAGATAAGTCTTCTACACTCAGATTTTATTCTGAGTGTACTCAAATATTGGTTTTTAATAATTTTTCACATGCTTTTTGTTCTCTCAAAGAGATCCAAAATGAATGAATGAAAGAAGAGTTTGCTGGATCTATTTAGTCCAGCAATCTGTATCTGCTTCTCCTCAGACCTAAGTAGTATTAGTAGGCCTTCATTGTTCTTTCATCTACATTATTAACTGCTTTTTAATGAATTTTTATAACAGCCCCAAGGCTGATACATAATGGGATGACTCCCATACATCCCACTGTACCAGTATGAAACTACCAGTTTTTGAGGTAGCAGTAGTTCTATCAACATGAAGACTACTCTCCCACCAAACTACTGGAGGGTCAGCAGAAATATATTTGAACTCCATATCTAAAAGGGGGAAAAACAGAATATTAGTTTGTTTGACAATTGTTCTGTTTTTTTTAAAAAAATTGGTATGCTTGCTGCCACAGAATTTAGAAAAAACGGGCTTTAGACCTTTTATTCCAAACAAAAACTTCTTTAAAGAACATCCTTCACTGGAATTTCAAACAATGGCACAAAAGCCCCAAGTTATTTTTCTCCAATTAACATTCATTTTGTTTAGACTTAGAAGGCAGACTTTCGATATAGCTTATTTGTAGTTTACTTTATATGGCCAGCCAGCTTGAATGTCTCCCACTTGCCAACATCTGCCTACTTCTGAAGCTTTCGTAGTCTTTATTTCACTGGATTATATAACAAACTTTGCTACGCACAACAAACAGGCATGACTATCCGGCGGTCAATTCTAAAATCAGCCCTACTTCAAGGAAATGAGAATGAATCGAAGTACCAGGGATACTTTATAGGGGAAGGAGTTTTAAGCATTTGCTGTTGCTGTGATTCTCATATTTTTCCCCACTCCATATTTGGGTTTCCTTCTTGATGTGAATAACAAGTACAAGAGGGGAGGGGGGGAATACCAGGTAGAATTATTACCAAAAAAAACCTTAAAGTCACTATTTTCTCCTTCTACAACTTGTCTTCCTTATCCCCATTATCTCTCTTCCAATCATTCCAGAAATGGTCCACATAGTCACAGAGGGTAAAATCTTAAATACAAAAATGAATGTAATTACTTGAAGAACACAAGGTGTTAATATCAAATGCTCTTATGCAAGGGTTTCTTTTAATCAATAGGATAACTATAATGAAAAGTTAACCCCGTTTATTTAATTATTTAAAAATATAAAATGTGTATTTACTATGAACATAAATTTATTATGTATGTTCTGACCTAGGCTTCCCAAAAGCATGAAGCCAACTCCTCTTTTATTTAGTTTAAAGTGAATTCCTCTCCAGCAAAGTCCCAGCCAACAGTCGAAAAAAATTTCACAAATACAGACCTTTATCAGGCTTGGAGACCTGTCAGGCCAATATCTTCCAAAGGCCGCTCTGTAGCAGACAATACTTGGCAAGAAGTCAGGAACAGATCTTCACTCCAATGAATTGAACTAATTGTCTCCTGAAAACTCCACTCCCTTTTCCTTCCTCTTTATTCCCCATGGGAGGGGCCATTCAACGTTCACCTGTGGCTTTACTCCTGAGTTGACCCTTGTTCCTTAGCTGTTTCCTTCTCTTGGCAGATCTGCACATGTGCACACTCAGAACAGGCTGCAGCTGTTCTTCTGCCCCACTGATGTCCGACTCTGAAGGCAGCTGATAACTGTCAGACGGTCCTGGCCCCATCTCTGCCTCCGATGCAGAGCACTCGTCAGAGCCTTCCCCAGACTCCAGGTCTGGCCCATGTTTCTCCCCAACCTCCTCACTGTCTGAATCTGCTGGCTGCTGGCAGGCCACAACACTGTAGATACATTATTTATATTATATTGTTTATACTATGTTGTTTATACTATATCAATTATATCAATATAAAATTATGTACAATTTGAAAGTTCAAAAGAACAAAGTCTCTGGATAGGGCATTCTAATACTTAGGGCAAATCACTGGAAGAATTAAGTTAAGGTGAGCAGCGTTGGAAATGCAAACTATTTTCTATCCCAGTTAAAGACCACAAAGCAAAAGACAATACCCAGTAAGCTGGAAATCTCACATCGCATCTAAGAATTAAGGAAACTGAAACTGAATGCATCTCTCAAAATTACAGAGGTGTCAATTACAACTTGTACCCAGTGCAGAAGTACAAATGTAAACAGTCCTGAGTTATGCAGCCTTCACTTGAAAACATCTAGGAAATTAGGAATATTGGATTCCTCTTGCCATTAGGAAGTTTTTCAACCGGAACCTAGCTTCCCGTAAATTAAGTTAGGAGCTAAGTATCTTATTCCATGGCTTGTAATCTAGGGAGATATGGAACTGTTCTGTTCCTGTGATATCTCTTCTATGACACTCTTAAGTACTGGAAAATACTGTTAAAGCTCTCAAAACTAAACAATTTGCTTCATTCAGCATTTCCTTACAGGATTTAATTTGTTTTTTGATCTTTCTCATTACACCCATTTCTAAATTTGCTCAACTTTGTCTGAATCTTTAAAATGGGATGCCCAGAACCACAAACAAAATTTGAGATAGGGCCCAACAAATGCACAATGGAAACTATTATTTTTATGTTATGAAAAATGATGCAGTTTAAAAACATACTGATTTTTAGCACCTATTTCAAGCTGCTGCCTCATATTCATCTTGTCATCTAGTACAGAGGTTCCCAACCCCTGGTCCGTGCAGGAGCACCAGGCCAGAAACCGGGCAACGCAAACAAGTGTAGGCCCATCTACGGGATGCAGGCAGCACATGAAGGAAACCATGCCTCCTCCAATCTGCGGAGAAAACCTCTCTCCACGGAACCGGACCCTGGTACCCAAAAGGTTGGGGCCGCTAATCTAGTACAAATACAAAGTATTTTCACAAATAATTGTTATCAAAGCCATTATCTTTCATTCTGTAGTTGTGCATTTTATTACTATTTTAAATGAACAATTTTGCATGTTAAATGTCATTCTTTTCAGATTACTTTTGCTTTCAATCCAAATCATCTTGAATTTGATTTCTGTGTTCTCAAGTATTAGAATTAGCTCATCCAATATTGCCAATGCAAATTTGGTGAGCACTGCTTCTATTTCTTCAAAGCATTAATGAAAATTTTGAAGTATGCCAGACTCAGAAACAATTCTGGCATTCCATCTGATACCTCGCTCAGATTTGGTGAGGATCTCTTAATTAGCACTCTTGACTATGAGTTTCAAGCCACTGTGAATCTAAAAGAATAGCACTCATACTCTAAAATGTATACTACCAAGACACTATTTAATTCATTTATTACTGTGTTTCCCCAAAAATACGACCTGTCCTGAAACTAAGCCCTTGCCACATTTTTCGTGTGGGCAAAAATATAAGCCTACTTGTATTACTTCTAATAATGCAGCATTGTCTGTGATGGCGAACCTATGGTACGCAAGCCGTCACCCTCAGCTCCACCACGCACGTGCGCACCTCCTGCTGGCCTGCTGATTTTTGGGTCTCTGCCAAGCATGCACAGGGGGCAGGTGGGTCACACGCATATGCATGGGGGTGGGGGAGCGTGGGCGGAGCAGCACACTCCCCTGTGCCCCATTGTTGGTCCCAGGAAGTTTCAGGGAGGTCTGCTAGGCCCAAAATGGGCCACTAGGGGGGTAACACGCATATGTGTGGGGGTCACATGCACAGGGGGGGTGGGGTGCACAGGGTTGTGTGTTGTGTGTGCATTGCATTATAGGTGTGGGTATGGGCATGCACACTTTTGGCACACAACAACGAAAAGATTAGCCATCACTGGTCTAGGGCTTACAATAATTGCTTTAGATTCTAAGTTGGAATATTCCCAGATATCATTGCAAGGTTGATTGGTCTCTAGTTCCCTGGACACATCTTTTTTTTCTCTCTCTCTTGATATTGTATTTGCTCTCCTCTAATCTGTTGCTTGTGTCCTCTAAGATTTTTCAAAAATACATAAATAGGGTTTGATAAGCAAACCATGTCTGCAAGTTCTTTTACTACTCAGAAGGCAATGTATCTTCCAATGGAAACTGGAATTCATATAACAGCAGTAAGTATTCTCTCTATTCTATCAAACCTAAGCAGAATCATACTTCTTCAACCAGCTAACAACTGGCAAGAGGAAGGCGTATCCCCTTCCCTGACAGAAACAAAGGAGAAAATCAGTAGTTCAACTTTTGTTTCTTATTTGTTAGCCTTTGCCTCATTCACTAAACTCTGGCATACTATTACTTTCTACTCTTTTGAACTTCCTTCACTAACCTCAATTCATTCTTAATATTAGCTTTCCTGATACCATCTCTACAAATGCAGGCTACTGTATAAATAATAAATAATAATAATAATTTTATTTGATTAGCCGCAACCCTCTCCCGAAGGACTCGGGGCGGCGTACAATCAAACAGATAAAAAATACACATAAGACAAACATATATACAAAAGAACAGAGACATATACATATGTGCATGGAGGAGGATGGACTTAAGTGAAAGACAGTTAAAAATACAATTTAAAATCCCCTAATAAAATTACCAAATTAAAAAACCCATCAGGAGCGTTACTAAGTTATGGTCGAGCCAGGCCAGCTATTTGGAAAAGGTGGGTCTTGAGCTTGACACGGAAGGAGCGGAGGTCAGTAGTAGTCCTAATATCCGGGGGGAGGTCATTCCACAGGGAAGGCTCTGCTCCTAGGCGCCGCCCCATGGCACTGTCTGGTAGACGGCACCTGGAGAAGTCCCTCTCTGTGCGAGCGGATGGGTCGTAGGGATGTATGGGGCAGAATACGATCCCGCAGGTAACTAGGTCATGTTCTCCTTCTCGGCGATTTCCATTTTCAGCATATATCTCTTAAATTTTTAATATGTTTCAGGACATTTACATTCTTCTATTTTTCACTCAACTGAAATTGTGCTTTTAATAATTCCTTTTTTAAGGAATTTCCACCTATCAAGTTTCTCTTCCTCCTGGATCCTTTTGAGACAGAATCCAATCCTATATATTAGCTCACAGTTTATGAGAATCAATTTTATTTTTGCTTGCTATCAAATTCTAGGAGTACCCTGTCACTCACCAATTCTCGGGTGAATTAGCTGAAGAAATCTGTTTAAAGCTATACTATATAGCTATACTAGAGTATCTTCTCCAAAGCCTTGGCACCCTCCATAACACTAGAAACTTCTGAATATATAACCACTGCCCAGATTTAATTTCTTACTCCTGTTTACAGCAGTAACACAATACAGCATCAAGAAAGCATGAAAATTAGATTGACTTCCAACCCCATAAGTTGTAGCTGGGGAAAATTAAGAGTTAAAACAAACTGTTCTTCCCTCAATAGGCTTTTCCAAGGTCTCCTCTTGATTTATTCTTTATTATTTGTAATTCCCACTTTTATTTCAATTTTTTTCATCAACTTCTGGAAGCTATTTTGTGAGGAGTACATTCTCTAGAGCAAAGTATAAAGAAAGAACAGATATGAGAGGCCAAGTGGCCTAGGATGATATAAGTAAAGACACAAGAAACCTCTTGATAGCTTTCAGTCCAAGAAAACCTTCCCTAACGTTTAGTTAAAGCCAGTATCAGAGGCAGCATTATGCTTTTTCCCAGAGTTTAGAATAGTGCCTGGCAGGAATAGAAGACAGAGGTATCTGCAGGCTGGTAGGGGCTGATTGATTAGAAAGGAGACATTCTTTTCCTCCATGGATAGCCAAATTGAGACAAGAGACCTATTATGTACGGTTGCTCTCCATCTATATACCATGTATGGGTTGCTTAAGATACCAACCAATCCTAGTTGTGTTTCTTCTCCCATCCTTTTCTGCATAGTATCTGGGGCTCTGTAGTTTCCTAATGAAGCCCAAATGAGTTAATTTCATATGCCACATTGGGGTGGGCTATGATTTGTTTGATTTTGATTCAGCCAAGTCTGTGAATTCAGACATTATGGTCTGCAAACTAGGATTTTTGGCTCAGCTGTATAACCTGAATCAAACAACTTTCTAAATCGTTATGTGAATACTTCTGGTATACCATATTGTGCAAAGCCAGCTAACTATTATTTCTTCAACACACTGTAGCTAGCAATTCCAGAATTACATGGCAGTGTGTGAATGTAGGGAGTTTTATACCTACTTTACAAATATCGAACAGAGGCTCAAAGTTGTCTTATTAAAAGTACTAGCAAAATTCCAAATGAAATGGTTCATAGCGTTTGTACACATTTCATTTATTGGTGGGAAAACAACTCCTTTTCTGTATTTCATTTTCTCTTGGATTTCCCTTAACATCAGAAATATTAGTTGTATACAGGGCATTATCCATCAAAGCAAACAACTGCCTCCTCCTTTAGCAAGAGAATCAAACTCATTCCACTGATTCCAAAAAACAGAGAGATGAATTCTTCTTCTAGGAATCCCTTACCTAGCAAAGTCGTTTAAAAAAAGAAGTCCATATTTAGTCCTACCTACAGTATTTGGAGGAGAGAAGTAAATATTGACAAGCCAGAATAAACCATGACTTAGTATATTCCAGTCTTAGAAAGGTAAAAATGGAATAGTTTGGTCTTTAGAACCATTTTTGCTAACTGATCTCATCTTTATCATAGACAGGAGCCAAACGAGGAAATTCGGATCTATATCAAGACTCTGCCTTCATGCTTTTGTATATCTCCTGTGGGATCTGCGCAAGGAAATTCAAGAAAGGTTGAAGGGATTGAACTCCAGAACTTCTGCAAGATCATTTCAGAGTATTTTCCAATGCGGCCCGAAGAGTAGCAGTTGAATGTTAAAATCCTCAAAGGAAGCTTTCAATGTACAAGAAGCTAAAATCACAATAAGGAATGGCAGACAAATTAGGGTACGGACATGTAAATCTTCAGTTTTCAGCCATTGCATTTCCCAGCTCTTAAAATCCAGGACACATAAATCTTACACCGGGGAAGCTGCCAAGTAAACTGCTGTTACCATAGATTCCCATTTGCCACTAATGAATTGCCTCCAGACACCGTCTGAATCCAGCATGCAGCTTATAACTAGAGATAAATATATCAGCTGCCACTCCATACAACAATCAAACCAGTGAAAGTGAACATGTGCATCCTCTATGATCATAACAAGATGACAGTTTAGACCTTTCAGTATGCTTTGAATAATATAACATTAGACTATATATATAATCTTGCACTAAAGAATAACCTTGTTTCCCCCCCTCCACTTTCTGTATTCAAATGTTGTATCAAGAGACGTTTATAGCACCCTGCCCTGCTAAACTATGCACGTTGCATAACTCCTTTCACTGCATGATTTAATCTTAATAATTTTGCTATTGCACCTTAAGGCCATTAAGTAAATCTCCAAAGCTATGCACAGATACCCAGTGCAAGAACATATTAAAAGGTTTTGTTGTACACCCTTAAGTTATTGACTTGGACGAACTGATGCCTTGCATATGGGTGATGAGACTGCATTAGAGTTTTTAAGCACCCTATCCCTCTTTTATGGATGTATTCCAGACATCACTGTATGTTATGACAAGCTACAGAAGCTCCTGAATTTATCAAAAAGACGTGACACCTTTTGTAGCCAAGAAATTCAGAGTACGAGTTAGCTTAGTAAGAATAGGAGAAAGTGGGGCTGCAGAGCTGGCAAAATAGGGCAGAGTGGTAGAAAACATCAATGAGAGGATGGAGGAAATGCAATGGCTGGCAATGGACCTAGATAAGTTAACAGCTTATCTAGATCCATCTTAAGGTTGGGAGTCATTACATTTCCTCAATCCTCTCATAGATATGTCTTGTTTTACTCATGTGATTAGGCATTTTACCAGGGGTAAAATCCAGCAGGTTCTTACAGATTCTGGAGAACCGGTAGCGGAAATTTTGAGTAGCTCAGAGAACCAGCAAATACCACCACTGGCTGTCCCTAGAGTGGGGTAGGAATGGAGATTTTGCAGTATCCTTCCCCTGCCACGCCCACCACGCCACACGCACAGAACTGGTAGTAAAAAAAATTGAATTTTACCACTGAATTTTACTAATGAACAATGCTGCTGGTGATTCTGAGATGGCCTGAGCAATTTTGATCCATGTCAGGAATGACAGAAATTCCAGAGAAGCAAATTGAAGAGGACCAGCATGGCCCATATGAAGTATGACACCAGGGAAGTCAGAAGAGAGAGGAGACACCATGTACTGTCAGCCTAAGAGAGGTGTGCCAGCCAGTACTTTTAAATATTTTCTCAACTCAAAATAGAAAAAGTTAGAGTCTTGTACAACACAGCAGTATACACACAGATTAAACCAAAATTACAAATGCACACACTATGCCATTAGAGATCATTCAAGCTGCATAACATTAAGTGAGAAATAAAGGGCCCTTTACCATTCATTTTAAATTTCAAACTGTGGGGTGTTTTCCTCATTTCCTGCTGTTCGTCAGTAAAACAGTTATGAAAATAGTGGACAGGTAGACTTTTGGCTTCTCTAAATGTAAGTCACCTTGCTAAGGAATGTTACTGAAATGGAAAATAAATGTGGTTTGTCTTAACTAAACAGCAAAATATGTATTCAAGAAGTGTTTTGCCCTATGTCTTTCATCAAATCCTGAAAGCTCACCAAAAAAGCCCTGTCAACATGTTATTTGTCACAGAAGGTGAGACAAACTATTCTCCAAAGCACCTGAGGGGAAGGCTATATATAGCGGATGGAAATTTAACAGATGGAAATTAATTGAATCTTATGATTTGTGATGAATATATCTTTTCTTTTATGTACACTGAGAGCATACGCACCAAAGCCAAGTTCCTTGTGTGTCCAATCACACTTGGCCAATAAAGAATTCTATTCTATTCCATTATCAAAGAGAGATCCAACTAGAACTAAGGAGAAATTTTCTGACAGAACAATTAATCAATGGAACGACTTGCCTCCAGAAGTTGTGAATGCTCCATCAGTAGAAGTTTTTAAGAAGAAATTGGACAGCAATTTGTCTGAAACGGTATAGGCCGGAGGTCTCCTGCTTAGGCGCAGGGTTGGATTAGAAGACCTCTAAGGTCCCTTCCAAATCTGTTATCCTGTCTTCCTTATTATTATTTCATGGTTTACCTCCAATTCAGCTGAAATCAAGAAAGTAGCTGAGCAACTCATTACCACTAAAAATGTCCACTGCAGCTTCCCTAATCAAATGTAATTATCTATCTAATCTATTTTATTAAAATATATTTCAATAGTAACCAAGTACTAACGTTAATTGGTCTACAGAAAAGAATTAGGGATTTTTCCCAATTAGTTTCTCTAAGGCAATGTTGTTTTTTGCTAGAGAAAGCAGAAAACAAACCCCCTATATTAGCTTCTGATTTGACTGGTACAGAAGCGCAGGTTTTCTGCAGTGACCTGTTAAGAAAAAATCTAACTTTCTGCAGGGTCTCTTAAGCTAATATCCTACAGATACACCTTGGCTTACAACCATTCAAGTTGGTTGTCAAGTTCCAACCATACTCTAAAAAAATATTTATGAATAGTCCTCAGACTTACGAATATCACAGTTTTCCCCATGGTCAGATCATCAAAATTTGGTCACTTGGCAACTGGCATGTTCTACAACAGTTTCATTATCCCAAGGTCACATGGTCACCATGTGCAACCTTCCCAGCCAGTTTCAACAAGCAAAGTTGATGATGAGATTTACCTATTACCCACATGATTCATTTAACTATAGGGAAAAAAACGTTCATAACGTTGGATGTGACTCACTTAACCACCACCCTGATTAGCAACAGAAATTCTGGCCCCAATTGTGGTTATAACTCAAGGACTAGCTGTGCCTGTTTTTCATCAGTCAGCATCTGACTGACATGGGAAATGGCAATTATGCTCCTCCCTTTCCCAAGCAGATCTGTGCTTGGTCTTCTTTCTCCAAGCTTTTTTATCTCTAAGCAAATTTTAAACACAATATACTAAAATCAAATGCAAAGACATCAATTCTTAGATAAATATATTATGCACTTGCAAAGAAAATTAAACTTAAATTAAAAAGACAACCTACTTCAATCACTAGAAAAGAGGTAAACTAGAACATGAAATTGTGATTTAATCCACATACCCTGGATGTGTCACCTGGTACTGCTGCCAAAATAAAACCCTTCCCTGCTTATAGGCAGGCTTCTAATCACAAGATTTATTTCTTATATACACCAGCCTAATTTTTCTAGTAGTTGGGCATACAGATAAAACCTCTAATCATGTTTTCAACACAGGGCAAGTAAACTGAGGTGAACGCAATCCTCTGACTAATACAATTATTTTAAGGTTTTAAAAGGAGCATTATTAATACAAGCACAGCAGGTTCCAACCTGTGAAGTCTGCATAAGCATTTCACTTTAGGATTAAATTATGTACCTATTCAAATGTGTCATTGCCCCTACAGATATAATCATCCTAGGACTTTCAAAACAAGCCAACATGCAGGAAGACAGCTCAAGCCACGATCATGGCAAGATTCATGATGACCTGTCTCTAATGTAAGTTACAGAGTCAGATTCATAACTTTAGATGCTACTAATGCTGAAGCAAATGATACATGAAAAAGTAAATCGAAATATTTACACTAGCCTCAGGTTAAAAGCAAATAAAATTTGCATATAAAATGTACTGTGCATTTAAACAAGCTTGCAGAATGCAGATGAAACTATGTTGATCTAACAGAGACTCTTGGTTAACTTTGTAATTTACATTCTGATCTATTCCTTGACATCACAGCAGCTAAGCCAATCAGGAAGCGATTTGGCAGCC
Source organism: Natrix helvetica (assembly GCF_964273705.1). Taxonomy (NCBI): domain Eukaryota; kingdom Metazoa; phylum Chordata; class Lepidosauria; order Squamata; family Natricidae; genus Natrix; species Natrix helvetica. Next base: position 20,262,611 of record NC_138558.1, read on the forward strand.
TATCAATAATGTCTCACCAGATTGGGAACTATAAATAGCCATTTCCCCCCTTCTATTCAATCATGTCAATTCTTGAAAACTGCTGGGATATATCCCTGCAGTTTTTTGGGCACGGTTTTTCAGAAGTGGTTTGCCGTTACCACATTTGCAAGGCTAAGAAAGAGTGACTGGCCCAAAGTTACCCACTTGGCCTTGTGCCCAAGACAGACTAGAATGCATAGTCGCCTGGATGGGCACTCCATAGACTCCCAGTTTCTAGACTGATGCCTTAAACACTACACTGAACTGGCTCTCAGATGATACTTGATCATGTACGGCAGGGGTGTCCAACTCGATTTCACCGAGGGCCGCATCAGGCTTGTGCTTGACCTCGGGGGTGGTGGGGGATGGCCAGGGGAGGCATGGCCAGCTCAACATCACTTGTGTCGGGGGCACCTGTGGTGGCCCGAGCACTCTACCAGCAAAAACGGAGCTCAGGAGAGCTGTGCGCGGCCCTCCCGAGCTCCGTTTCACTGGCAGAGGCACCACGGGCTGTTCCTTCACTGTTTCCAGGTGGTCCCGCATGCCAGTTCTAAGCACCTCGCAGGCCTTGAGTTTGATACCCCTGATGTACCCCTGATGGCCTTGAGTTTGATACCCCTGATGTACGGCATTAGTGGAATACACGCGTAAGATTTTGAAGTACAGATGATCCTTGTTTAATGATCATTTATTCAGTAACTATTTCACCTTGCAACAATGCTGAATGAATGATACTCATGATCAACCTTCAAAGTTCAGGCCAGCGCAGAGCTTAGGTTAAAACTAGGTTAAGGACAGGATTATCATGGAGAAAAATCCATCTATGTGGCTGCTTTTGTGCTACTAAAAATTCAACAGTATTTTCTCAGAATTATCTCTAGGGCTTCTTCTAAATTCACCACTTTCTTCAGAATGGATTGCACAGATACATGCACTTACAAGGCTACCATCTTTAAAAATAATTTCAGGCTCAATCTAGGACATTTTTAAATACAGTCATAAGGTAAAGGTTCCCCTCAAATAGGTGTGCTAGCCGTTCCCAACTCTAGGGGGGGTGCTAATCTTCGTTTCAAAGCCAAAGAGCCAGCGCTATTCAAAGACGTTCTCCGTGGTCATGTGGCTGGCATGACTAAACGCCAAAGGCTCATTGAACGCTGTTACCTTCTCACCAAAGGTGGTTCCTATTTTTTCTACTTGCATTTTTTACGTGCTTTCGAACTGCTAGGTTGGCAGAAGCTGGGACAAGTAACAGGAGTTCACTCCGTTACATGGTGCTAGGGATTCAAACCCCCGAACTGCAGACCTTTCTGATCGTCTTAGCCACTGAGCCACCGCATCCCCTAAACAAATTTATCAGAATACAGATTTAATGCAGGGTTGCTAGCATAGCTAATACTGTCCTTCAAAGCTGATGTAAACAGCTTTGAAGACTTTTAGACTTGTGGAAATCATTTGGTAAATCCAGTACAGTTTTCACAAGACAAAGAGTCCTTGGCTTCTAGTAAAACCATGCATTTCTTTGCCTTTATACGAGCATTAGGCTTCCTAGAAAGGCCTTGTACAAACCTTACCCTGGCCTTTGTTTTCCAGGATGAGACCCACTAACAAGCAAGAATCTTACAATATCAAAACATTCACATTTACAAAAGCACAAAAGCTTTTCTGGGCAAGAGCTCAGATTGTTAGATGATTGAAGGCTTTTTCTCAATGGGCAAATTGAATAACAACATTAACACCTTTCTCTTGTCTTAGGCCACTGGCCACGTTTCCATTAACTTTTGACCGGAATGCCAAAACTAATCAAAACTTGGCACTTCTTTCATTTCAATATGTAATAACAGAGGGGAATGGCTTTTAATGAATTTCCCCATACAGCAATGGAAGACTTTGTCCAGATTGCTTTCACAATCACTCAGATGCAATTCTGTGCACCCTGGACTATTTATGATTACTTAATGCAAAATCTATGTCTTTTATGTAATGCACCAGCCACTAGCAGATTTCATGGAATAGGGCCTTCTACAAGCCAAGTACACTGAACAAAACAACATTATTTGCTACAATTAGGGCAGACATTCCCGACCCTCCAGATATGTTGGTGTACATTATTATCACACACCCAACCGCAAGATTCCAACCCACCCAAAATTTAAGCGCTAAAAAAATGGTCTGATATGTATACCATCCATCAACATCCAAGTTCTGATATTTTGCATAGTTCTCATAGCAACCCAATTTAGGGAACAATAATGGGCAAATATGTCTTTAATATTTGTAAATGTGAGGAGGTAGTCACAACTATCATCAATCAAGGGAGAAAGTAGGGAGAAAGGGTTGTGATATTTCAGCACACAGCACTAATTTATCATACAGCAGAGAAGCCAATTAAAGGAGGTCAGTTAGGAGGATAACAAGCTTGGCAGGCATCTGATTTTCCAACCTGACACTCTTCAGATATAATAACAATCATTTAAACTTGTGGCTGTCCAACTCTCAAATGACTTTGATCAGCTACAAATCTCAGATTCACAATTTCCAACCAACATAATTTCCAGTTGTTCAATAAGATTATCCATGTGGAGTCCTTAGTGGTCTCTGAGCCTGGTTCTTTGCTTGAAGACATTTCATTATCCAACAATGTAAGTACATCAATGGTAACATTATTTAGCACATATCTGGAGGGTGCCTGATTAATAGATACTCATTGCCCCCAAAAACGGTTTACTCTAAAAAAAATGCTACTTCAAATCTTGCTTTAAGGGACGCAGTGGCTCAGTGGCTAAGATGCTGAGCTTGTTGATCAGAAAGGTCCACAGTTCAGCAATTCGAATTCCCAGTGCCGCATAACAGAGTGAGCTCCCATTACTTGTCCCAGCTTCTGCCAACGTAGCAGTTCAAAAGCACATAAAAATGCAAGTAGAAAAATAGGGACCACCTTTGGTAGGAAGGTAACAGCATTCTGTGCCCCTTGGCCGTTTAGCCATGCTGGCCACATGACCACAGAGACAGCGCTGGCTCTTCGGCTTTGAAACGGAGATGAGCATCGCCCCCTAGAGTCGGGAACGACTAGCACATATATGCGAGGGGAACCTTTACTTTTACTTAATCTTGCTTTATTCTAAAATACACATAAATTATGCAGTAGCTTGGTAAATTATGTTCCCTTCTATGACAGTTCCATGGAACTCATCAAACCTCTTTTTAACCTCTCTATGCATTGCATAACCCTTTCTTTTTTAAAAAAAAGACCACAGTTTCTAGGGCATCTTGATAAGAGTAGAATCTTGCTTTCTTCCAGGTGTATTTTTTTTTAAATAAATCATAACTGGAAGCAACGAAGGCCTAAAATTGGGGGGGGAGAGAAGGTCCACCTCTTACCCTCAAGGTCTACCTGGCCAAAAGGATAAAAAAGCACCACCCAGGCATCGCTTTCAAAAAAAAAAGCCCTCAGGGAAGAGGGAACGAGGCAAAGCAAACCCACATTTTGGAAGGGAATAAAAGGCTCTGTCCGGATTTCCTAAAGCGAACCGACCCCCCCCCCCGTACCGATAGACAAAGACCCCCCCCCCCTTTCAAACGCCTTCAACCTGCCAGGGGCGATTCGCCTCGCTCTCCGCCACGCGCGTTCGCTCCCTCGCCCTCTCTCCGCGCGGCTCTACCCCTTCCACGCAGAAACCGCACCACCAGGCACGAGCGGCTTCCTCCGGCCAAAACCAAAATAAAATTTAAATAAAATAAAATAAAACGAACGCCTTTTACCCAGAAGATGACGTTGAAGCCGAAGATGAAATACTTGATGCAGCAGCTCACTTCGGGGCCTTTATAATGCTTCCCGGACATCCTCGGGGCTCATGAAGACAGTTTGCTCGCGAGCACCGTTGGCCGGGAGAGGCGGGGAGAAAGGCGAGGGCGCAGGAACCGGGCGCGGGCAGGCAGGCGTGCAGATTTAGAGGCAGCCGGCCGATTGCTGGCTTGCCGCTGGCCGCCCGGAGCGCGCAGGCAGCGAAGGAAACCCGCGTCGTCGTGGCCGCCGCCGCCGCCACCTCCTGCCTCCGCGCATCGAGGAGGCCGAGCAGCAGCGGGGAGAGCGCGGAGGTCCTCAGCCGCGGGAAGCGGCGGCCAGCGGTGCCCTCAGGGCGAAGACGTTGCGAGCGGGGAGGCTCGACCCCCCCCCCTCAGGAGCCGCCAAGCGCTCGCCGCCCCTCTGACACCCGCCGAGCCTCCTCCTCCTCCTCCTCCCACCGCCAGCGCCTCTCCTCCTCCTCGCCAGAAGCGCTCGCACGCCCAGCGGGGAAGGGGGGAGGCCGGCGACTGGCTGGGCCCGTTTTAATGGAGAGGCGTCCTCGCCAATCCGGCGCGGCACGGAGGTCCAGCTGGCGGCGGAGCAGCTGAATTGGGGTGGGGGGGTGGAGGGGTCTCTCCGCCCCGCGGTTGAAGGAGATGGCGGCGGGAGGGGTGAGGGGGGGGGGTGAAGCTGCTGGAATCCCGGCCCGGCGTAGCCTTGTTTGCGGATAGGTTTGTGGAAACGAGCCGAGCCGTCGCTTGCTTGCTTGAACGTGTTTGCGGTTTAAACCCGGATTAGCTCGGCTCATTGGCACGCTGAGGCACCAACCAGGGTTTCCCAATGACGAGCGAGGGTCCGCTCCATGCGGGGCGTCCAAAGAAGACGCGCACAAATAGCCCACCGGACGGCCGCGCTCTTCCTCTGCTAGCTTTAAGGCAACGTTGCGCATGGCGCACAAAGGGAGCGAGGAACGGAATAATGAAAAGGCGTGAAGTGAGAGCGCGTAGCCAAAGAAGAGCTGGGTGATTCTCTGCGTTATCTTCTCTATCGGGGAAGGTCCTTGGTTTCCAACGCGGCCATCTACGCCTCGTGTATCTCGGTCCTTTTTATTTCCTCAGGATCTCCTCAGTTCCGTCTATTCTAGTCGGGTTTCCGTAGAATTTTCTTTTTTCTTTTCTTCCTCCAGATCATTTAGATATATTTATTTATTTTATTTCTTTCGTCAAGCATGAATTAGAAGACAGATATAAGTATTTGTGATTTAATCACCATCCATCCCTCTCTGTAATCAAACCACTTCTGGTAACTCGGTTGGGTATTCGGTCCACATTTATGCAGCGCCCATTCATTCCGGACTCGGTTCTTTTTTCTTTTTGCGCGCAATTCTTGGAGAAACCCCTTCCTACAATGTTGGTGAGGCGTGTTTCTCCTGAAATCACTTCCCGTGTAACCAAGCGAGCAGAAGATGTGTCTTAAGCACACCCAATTCAGTTTATTTTAAGAAATGTTCCTTCTTCCTAACATAGTTTGAGGGAGATGGTCGGTTTTAAAATATAATAAAATGAAATAAATTGTCATGAACCTGAATACTTCCCCATTTTCTCATCTTTAATTAACATTCTAAAAAATAGTTTAGCATGAAATGCAAATCCAAATTGCCCTCACCTGGACATTGTAATGTGGACAAGGAGGCCAAATCAGCTTGGATAGTTGGGGAAACCTTGGGGGTAATAATAATTTGGGCTTTTAACTATGGGTTATTCTTCCTGCCTTTTCAAATATATTCTCAAAGCAGTTACTCTTATCAAAAGTAAAATAACATTCTGGATGCAAATTCCTTACCATTTGCTCAGAAGTAAACTCCCTTGAACTCAGTTGAACATTTCTCAGGAGAAGTGGATAAGGTTGTGCTATCAGAAAATAAGAAAACACATTATGGTCTGGAAGAAAAGAGCACCCCCAATTAAGATTACAATAGTGGTACTTGTATCTCAACTTGATTTAAGTTGCACTGACAAAGTGAGTAAATCATGGTTTTTAGGGTATGTTGACACAGAAACAATTCATCCTGGTTCAGGGAGATATCTAATTTGGTGTGCAAACCTTACTTTTCACTAAATTATGGAGCACATTTCTCAAATATCTAAAATACTTGTTTTGGCTCACTTAGTTTTATAACAACCTTGAAAGCTAGACAAGTATTTTTATTTCTTTAATTTATATATCTGCTCATCTCATGAGAAGTGACACTGGACTATGTACAATAGTCAATATTATAGTCCCTCTTGCAAATAAATTGCTGAAGTTTTAGTTAACTAGTAACCAAATTTTAAAGTATTTAAGTATTTGGTAGGGCTATCAGAGTTGGGCTGCAAAAAAGTCCAGCCAATCATTAAGTGGCATTAAAGAGATACAAAATGTATTTGTTTGTCTAAATATTTATAACTCTGATCTTACAGCCTTTTTTATGAAGTATCATAGTATTGTTATTGGTTTTGTTAATATATAATTTAACCAATAATCATCTTGAGTCAAAGCAATTACATGAGATGGTTATTTTAAATAAAGAGGTTGTAGGGATGTGTCTTTGCCTAAAGACCTGCCAGGGATTGAATTCCTACATCACATGAAGTGATTATGAAATTCATTAGTTTTTGATTTTAGCATGTTGTGTGAATTCAGTCACCCGGGGATATATTTTAATTGGGTTTAGGTATTTTAATTGGGGATGTTTTTTAGGGTTTCCATAGCATATTTATTTCTTGTACAGTCTCATCTCCTCCATCTAAATGTTTAGTATTTAATTGTTTTTATACTATTTATATTGTTATTCATGTATTTTATCTGCATTTTATCTGGCTGTACACCGCCCCGAGTCCCTTTTTGGGAGAGGGGGCGGTTTAGAAATCCAAAGAAATAATAATAATAATAATAATGTGGCTTGTAAACCATAATTCAGCTAAGACTAAGCCAGAATTCTTTTTTATTATGCCACAATTAAATTGTGTGCAGTGTGTGTACACATCAATGGCTACGTTTAAATAAAACACAACCTACTTTATATGTGATTTTTTGAATCAACCATAATGGTCTGGTCTGTACATAAAAGTACTGTAGGCCTTACCTCTTTGATGGCTGAGTGTGATACTATCAGTTGAAATATGAACTGGAATCTTCTCACGCCTGTTTCTTTTAACTGTCTCAACTATCACCAATGCAGCATTTGGTAATTGCACACTGAAGCACATATTGAAGCTATATTCACAAATTTAAGCCATGATTCAGTGAATAAATCCCAGCCATCTGGACTTCTACATGCTAAGTTATAGCCATGATTTAAATCTACAAGACTAGGTTCATGCAACATATGAAGCCAAGCTCAACAATCCATATCATACATTAGTGTGCCACATAAAAGCAGCCTGCAAGTCGTACTATAAAATGAGTCATTTAAATGCAGCTATTCAGCATTTGGATTTTTGTTCCTTTGCTGATACAAATAGCCTGGTTTCTATTGCCTTGTAATGATAAGGAATCCTATAATGACCATAAACACTGCTGAAAATGACTGGTTTCAAAATAATCCTCCAGTCCAATGTTTACTTGAAAATAATTCCAGTTAAATTCAACTGATTCAAACAGTAGAAGATGCAGTTCAGCTTATATGAACAATGCTAATGGACAGCTACTTAAAAGATGCCTTAGCTGCCTCTCACTGTGAATCCCAGATTTTTTACAAACAGCCTACCAGATTCCCACTTTGTTAGGCCCCCATTTATTGTTAGGCTCACGTGTTCAATCCAGTCATTTCTCTCTACTGGGGTTTTGATGGGCAGGGCATGATACAATTGTTCAATACAATGGACTAATGCAGCATTTCTCTACCTGGGCAACTTTAAAATGTGTGGACTTTTAACTCCCAGAATTCTGCTGTAATTCTGGGAGTTGCAATCCACACAATTTACAGTTGCTAAGGTTGAGAACGACTGCACTAATGGGTGGAGTTTTGACTGCTATTGCATCTTGACTTTTTAAAATGCTCCTATCCTCCACCTTCACTCATGAATCTGCTGCAAGGGACCGCATTGGGAATAAGTGCTGGACCTCTGGAAGTATTTTCAGGGGGTAAGACCCTTCTCCAGAGACTTAATGAGAAAACAATTAATATGTAAGAACCATATGCTCCAAATGCATGCATGTGTTGTTAAAGCATCAAGTATACAAATGCCATATGTTAACATTGGTGGATAACAATTTCATGGATAACCAAACCCATGTTGGGTGCTCCTTGAGATTTCTGGGCCCAAACAGTAGGGTGCAAGGTCACAGCAGCATAATATTGCTATAATACCATTATACTGCCGTTACTAGTACTAATAGTAATGTACTATACTACCAGTGGTGGGTTGCTCTTACCATCACTATTGGTACGCTGCTCATGGTCTGTTTGTGCATGCGCTGGACATGCACTATGCATGTGCCTGATGTGCGCTGCGCACACATGCGCACACTACTGCCCCTGAAACACCCAGCTTCTCGCCACAATTGGCCCAGTTGCTTCAAAAACAGGTATGGAATGTGGGCGGGCACGTGGGCCAAATGAGCCACTGTACCGGTACGGTGGCCGCTGCTCCCGACTACTACAGGTACGGCCCACCATTGTTGCTAAATGTAGCATAGTACAGCTGTCACTGAATTAGTTTTGTGCAGAATAACAGAGTCGGAAGGAACCTTGGAGGCTTTCTAACCCAAACCCCTGCTTGGGCAGGAGGGAGATCCTGTATCATTCTGGACAAATGGCTGCCCAATCTCTTCTTGAAAAGCTCCATTGATGGAGCACTCACAACTTCTGAGTTTATTGTTCTTACTGTCAGGAAATTTCCCCTTAGATTGCTTCTCTCCTTGATTACTTCTTCCACTGCTTCTTGCCCTGCCTTCAGGTGCTTTGGAGAATAGGTCTCTTCTTTGTGGCAGCCCCTTTGATATTTGGAGCACTGCTATCATGTCACCCCTTGTCCTTCTTTTCATTAAACTACAGGCCCTGTTCCTGCAGCTGTTCTTCATATGTTTTAGCCTCTAATCTAATATTCTTTTGTTCTTTTCTACATTCTTTCTAGAGTCTCAACATCTTTTATATATCATGCAGACCAAAACTAAATGCAGTATTCCAAGAGTGGTCTTACCAAGGCGTTATAAAGTGGTACTAATATTTCACGTGGTCTTGATTCTATCCATCTGTTAATGCAGCCTAGGACTGCATTGGCTTTTTTTGGCAGCTGCAGCACATTGCTGGCTCATATTTAAATGCTTGTCTACTACTCTTCTAGAACGCAAGATCCTTGCAGGTTCTCTTGAGAATAGTTTGCAGATTGCAGCCAATGCTGTATGAATATTAGAGTCCATTCCTGAAGACAGGTAAATGTTCAAATGTTCCACTTTGGTTGCCTGTTCACTAATAGGGCCGAGCAGTGCTTCAGATGGAAAAAGTGCACAGAAATATGAATGCAACAGCTATGTGTAATTCATTGAAGCTGCCATATTATTTTCCAGGAACACACCGCTCCTGCAGGAAATATGTTTTATGATAAGGCCCCAAACATTTCAGAAGAAATTGTTTAAATTATCTCTTAAATGCCTCCGTGCCCTTTACATTCAAAGGATGATGTTCAGCCAACTTAGCAATTTGTAAGCATACATTTTACTTTGTGACAATCCTAATAACTGAATAGACATATGCTTTTTATAGGCCAGTTGGATCTGTTAAGCCCAATCCAATTAGCACCACACATAACCATGACCTTCTTTGCAACATTCTGTAGAGGATATGTTTGTTTATTGTTTATTTATTTGTATAGCTAACCATTTTATCTAAGCAACTGGGCAGCTCACAACTGGTAAAAAAGACCAATCCAATAAAACAAGTTAAAAATTAGCATACAAAAATATGAAAGCCAATCGTAAACAATTTAAAACAGAAAATCACAACCACTGCAGAAATCATCCTACATCAATTCAACACAGCCATTGTAAGAGCCCCCCTTCATTGCTAGTTGTTCACAAGCTATATTTTACAGCTGTTTTGTAGCAGATGCCCACACTTGCTTATTTTTAATGCTTTCCTCCCCCACAATGGAAGGAGTCTTTAATCATGACAGAAACCTGTATCCTACCAGTCTCTTTCCATATATCCCTCTACTTCAGGTTCAGGCAGGTCAGTGGATCCCAGAGCAAATTAAAGCCATTCTGGAAGTAGATCACAATGGATCCTCCAAGAATCACTGTACTTCCCCATGAACCAAGAAGAGGCTGCCAACAGAGCAGGGCTGGTTCTATGAAACCTGGGTTGAGCAAACCATTGCAATGTTAATTTGTGTGCAAGCAGATTGTGCAAATTGTGATAGTTCTGCTGCTGGTCTATCTTGCTTCATCAATCCTGAGCGTGTCATTTAACTGTGCCTTATTTCAATGTGATTGCAGGTGATCCTTAACTTATGACCACAGTTGAGCCCAAAATTTATGTTCCTAAGTGAGAAATTTGTGAAGTGAGTTTTGACCCATTTTACGACTTTGCTTGCCACATTTGTTAAGTGAATCATTGTAGTTGTTAAATTAGTAACACGGTTGTAAAGTGAATTTGGCTTCCCCATTATCAGAAGGTTGCAAAAGGGGAACGCATCACCCAGGGACACTGCCACCATCACAAATGTGAGTCAGTAGCCAAGCATCTGAATTTTGATGACATGTCCATGGGGATGCTGCAACGGTCATGTGTGAAAAATGGTCGTAAGTCTCTTTTTTCAATGTCATTGTAACTTTGAACGGTCACTAAGCAAACTGTTGTAAGCCGAAGACTACCTGTATTAAGCCTCATAGTAGGAGGGAACTGCATCATTTCTGTGTGGATTGTGCTTACTTAAATTATACTATTAGTTCCAGCATTTGACCAAAGATAGCAATGTGGAGATTAATCGATAAAACAGCTTTGTTGTTGTTGTTAGTTGCAAAGTTATGTCCGACCCATCGCGACCCCATGGACAACGTTCTTTCAGACCTTCCTGTCCTTTACCATCCTCTGGAGTCCATTTAAGCTCACACCTACTGCTTTGGTGACTCCATCCAGCCACCACATTCTCTGTTGTCCCCTTCTTTTTTTGCCCTCAATCGTTCCCAGTATTAGGGTCTTCTCCAGTGAGTCCTTGCTTCTCATTAGGTGGCCAAAGTATTTGAGTTTCCTCTTCAGGATTTGGCCTTCAAAAGAGCAGTCAGGGTTGATCTCCTCTAGGACTGACCGGTTTGATCGCCTTGCAGTCCAAGGGACTCGCAGGAGTCTTCTCCAGCTCCATAATTCAAAGCCCTCCGTTCTTTGGCGCTCAGACTTTCTTATGGTCCAACTTTCACAGCCATACGTTGCAACTGGCAAACAGCTTGCAGTCATACAAAAACATTTATACAATCTTTATTATTCCTATCAATAGGAAAAGAATTATATTTTTTTCAGGTAAAAGTTGAAACAATCACTTTGTCCAAAGGCAGACCAGGCACGGATTGTTTAGTCTGTAACTGAACTGATTGCATAGAAGAATTTGTGCTGCTACGTGACAGATTGGAGTCAGTTACAGCCACAACTGGGATCATATCAATTGACTCATTCAAGGAAGTACACTGCAGTTTTATTAAATTCCATAAGCCATTCATTCTTGTATGGATGCCATGCTAAACAAAGATGTTTGGCCAACAAGTATGTGTGCTGCCCACTTCATCTTTCCTTTCATGACATTTTAACTCAAAACTGTGGCTTGTTTGAGGGTATGACAATAGCAACATCATGAGGAACAGAGCAGGAAAAAGAGAGCACCAGGATATGTTAATTCCCTGTTTAAGTTCAAGTGGAGATATGCCTTCAGACTTGCAAAACAATTAATTCTCTGGCCGCGTCTAAAGAACATGAACTATGGGTTCACATAACAAAACATATGATACTTCTGAACAGTTCATGCTCTTTTTTGTCACTATATCACAGTTTAAAAAAAATAGTTTTCTTCCGCTTTTCTTTGGTCATTCCTGTGTTACAAGAGTAGCAGCATCTGCAAAAAATCTTGGAAAGATTAATAAAGAAATTGTATAGTTATTTACTGGGTATAAAACTGGAAGAGGAACAAGTAAAAGAGGCAATGATAATGTAGGTGAAAAATGTTGGTCATGTGATAGAATTAGATAAATGGCAGAAACTGTGGGATAGAAATTATAAATTAAAATGTCAACTGCATATAAAGAGAATTTATATAAGATGTTTTATAGATGGCATTTTCCATCGGCGAGTTTGGCAAAGATGTTTAAAGACAAATCAGCTAAGTGTTGGAAATGTCACCAGTTACCTGGATCTTACTATCATATGTAGTGGATATGTGGACAAGCAAAGAAGTACTGGACTAAGATAAAGATGTGGTTGGAAAGGACTATAAAACGATGTATTGAGTTAAAACCAGAAATATTTTTGTTGGGGATATTCCCTAAAACCTATAATAAAGAGAATACATATTTAATTATTCATATATTAACTGCAGCTAGAATTGTATTTGCACCATATTGGAAATGTGAAGAGATTTTGTCTGAAGAAAAGGTGATTAGGAAAATATTAGAATGTGCAGAAATGAATAGACTAACATTGGCAATTAAGGAGAAAGAACAAACTGATAATTATATGATATGGAAGGTGTTTTATCAATGGTTAAGAGAATAAAAAAGGAAACTGGAAATAAAAGAAGATAAAAAAGAATAGAAAATGTATTAAGAGAGATAAGAATAAAATGATAATTGATAGCATGAGTATGATGAAAAAACTATAATCAATGTTTATATGTATGTATGTATGTATGTATGTATGTATGTATGTATGTATTTGTGTTACAACCCCTGGTATGCCTAAATATGGGAGGAAGGTCACTACTCCCTCTTTCTGTCCTTCGGCTCATCACAGAAGACCATGCAGGCAGAAAACCATATTTTTATTTTTAATGTTGCCTTTTTATATATTTGTGTTGTATTTGTACTGATCTATACTAGTCTCCCTTTATTTATTTATCAGTACAAATACAACACACACACACACACACACACATATTTGTATTTGTGTTATAATAGATCTATACTAGTCTCCCTTTATTTTTTTATCAGTACAAATACAACACAGACACACACACACACACATATATATATATGTGTGTGTGTGTGTGTGTGTGTGTATGTATGTATATATATATATATATATATATATATATATATATATATATATATATATATATATATATATATATATATATATATATATATATATATATATATATATATATATATATATATATATATATATATATATATATTAGAAGACACATTAGAAGGTATGTTAAGAAGGAAATGAAGAGACTTACAAGATTTAATTGTATAATACATTATAATTTATGGAAGAATGTTGCACAGATATTTGTGCCCAGAGAACACATTGTTTAAGGAAAGATGGAATGTATGTATTTTAAAATTGAAAGATAAAAAACTTTTACAAAAAAATAGAGAGTTTTTTTCAGCTTTTCTTTGGTCATTCCTGTGTTACAAGAGTAGCAGCATCTGTGAAACCCTTAGAAAAGGTATGTGTTATCATAGCTCTTGTAGATTGCATACTCTTAAAGGAAAGATGATTTGAAGCATCTTGTCACCAACAATATTGAGAAACATATTTTTTGTATGGCTGTCCAGTACCACACTGTAAACTTCACTATCAGTCTGACTAAGTAGCATCTGTATGGTTAAAATGTCCCAGTAACCCATTTTATCCAACCACTGTTAAAAGTTTTTAAGTTGCAGTGATTGAATTCAAGTCGCTTGCTAAGCGAAAGTTTAAACATCATCTGTTAAGTAAGTTGCAATGTGTTGCTGTATATTCAGTTTAATGCAGCATGTTTAGCTATTGGGGCTTATTTAATGAACCACAGTTAGCCTAATCTGATGCAGTCAATGAATTAAGCTGTTTTTTTTTAATGATTTTTAAATGATAGCTATGCCACTGGGACATGTTAGACTTTAATTAAGATTATTATCTGGTTTGAGAGGATAGACAATCGCTTTACTATTTTCAGTGCAATTATGTGCATTATAATTTTATGATGTGAGATTTTCAGTGCAGTTGTTTGCATGTTTATAAATCTAAAGTATACATTTACCTAGAATGTTTCTGACATTTATACACAAAAATCTTATTCTTCCTTACAGGAGAGAAATGAGGTTCTATTTTATGGCAAATAGCTACAATAAAATCAATAAAATATGAGCAAACATCTACACCAATTAAAATTACCTAGCCTACTCCGCTCAGTATTTAATCTGTTTTGCCAAACAACCACACACACACATTCATTCATATTCACATATATTTCCTACTTCCCAGAAGCCAGAGGTTAATTTTTAGATGTAATAAACATGTAGATTTTATTTGTCCCATTTGTTACTACGTCCAGCTCAAGAAAAAACACTAGCGCTGCTCTAAGTTCCTAAAATACCCTCCAGATTGAAAGCTGTAGGATAATTCAACCTGGTTCTTCAGCTCTTCCCAATGCACCATTGCCCACTGCCCCTGGAAATAGGTCCAGATGCTTTACTGCAGGGGTGTCCAAACTTGGGAACTTTAAGACTTGTGGACTTCAACTCCCAGAATTCCCCAGCCAGCCATGCTGGCTGGGGAATTCTGGGAGTTGAAGTCCACAAGTCTTAAAGTTCCCAAGTTTGGACACCCCTGCTTTACTGTGATTGTCATTGTCTTCTCCTTCTTGTAATGATGATTACAATGCATGTACTTTACAAAGCTACACTACAAGTGCTCATTGTTGCATTACACAGTCTTAATATAGGTAGCCCTTGATTTACAGCCACAACTGAGCCCAAAATTTGTGTGGCTCAGACATTTGTTAAGTGAGTTTTGCCCTATTTTAAGACCTTTCTTGCCAGAGTTGTTAAGTGACTCGCAGCAGGTGTGAAGTTGGTAACACAGTTGTTAGGTGAATCTGGTTTCCCCATTGACTTTGCTTCTCAGAAGATTGCAAAAGATGATCACATGTCCCCAGGACGGTGCAATTGTCATAAATCTGAGTTGGGTGGCCAGTGTCTTAATTTTGATCATGTGACCATGGGGATGCCGCAACAGTCGTGTGAAAAACGGTCATAAGTTATTTTTTTCAGTGCTGTTGTACTTTGAACGGTCACTAAATGATTTGTTGTAATGTTATTTGGTTGCATTTTCTCAGATGGTGCTGTAATTCTTCAAAAGTAATGGTTACAGCATGTATTAAACCTCATTAAGTCTCAAATTTTCTCCAGCAACCAGAATGAGAACTTAAATTACCAGCCTATTTTCTCTGATCAGTAGCTTGAATACTTTTTGCGGTTGGAACAGGACTTCAGTTCGTGCAACGCTTTGCAACGAAGGTGCCGGTTTCCTCTTTCTTCCGAGTACAGTAGAGGTTTCTGTGTGCATGAATACAAAAGCAATTAAAGAACTGGAAGGCCACCAAAGAATCATTTGTGGTTGGAGGAGCAAAAAAGAATCCAAGTTTACAAAGCTTTGTCAAAATACAAAGTGCCATATTCCAAGGAAATGGCTAAACTTGTAAGATCAGTATTTTTTTTTTAAAGGGAAGAAAAAATACTAGGAGAAAAGAGGCAATCTAAACTGTAGTTAGCCAAACGTAAGAGCCAAGAACTTTTATTATTTAGCCATAAGTAGAGTTTACTTGCCAGTACACTACAAACAGAAGGGAAGACACATGAGCCATCTAGTGGAGATGCTCACTGCAATGTGAAGTGCTCTTGTGATCTTTTCCTCTGTGCATGAAAAAGGACAAGGGAAAGGAAAAGTATGTTTTTCTTGAACCTTCATTTTGTTCAATAGTAGAAGAGCTGTAGGACACCTGAGTCTGATTTTGTCCCTAAGCAGAACAAAGGAAGAGAACCAAGAGTGGAATGAAAGAAAAATCCCCTGCACTAGTATTTGTAGTTATTAGTTTGTCAAACATGTACAAGATAGCAGGTAAAAATATAAACATGATATAAACAAAAGAAATGAATACAGATAGATGGGGACTGTAGGACGGGGATGTTAGCCACGCTGGTGCGCTACGGACCTCTAAGGAATGGGGTGAGGTCACGCTGGTGCGCCACGCTGGTGCGCTACAGACCTCTAAGGAATGGGGTGAGGTCCACCATAGACAGTTTTAAGGTTGAAGCTGTGAGTGTGAGGATGTAACAACGGAGTCAGGTAGAGCATTCCAGGTGTTGACCACTCTGTTGCTGAAGTCATATTTTCTGCAATTGAGTTTGGAGCGGTTTATCTTGAGTTTGTATTGATTGTTTGCCCATGTATTCTTGAGGTTGAAGCTGAAGAAGTCATTGACAGGTTGTAGCAGACAATTTTGTGTACTGTGCTTAGATCATACCGCAGGCAGCAGAGTTCCATATAGTCCAAGCCCAAAATTTCAAATCTAGTGGCATAGGGAATTTTATTGTGAGTAGGGGAGTGGAGTACTCTTCTCGACAGAATGGAACAAATAATTGAATAATGGTAAGTATGAGAAGCTGGTGCACTCCAAATCTTGCTGAATGGCACATCCCAGCTACTGTAATGAAGGGTGGACAATGATGGGAACTGTAGTTTAGCGGTAGTGAAGGCTAGGTTTCCATCCTTATGTCTATTCAGGGATGGGTTCCTGCCAGTTCTAACCTCTTCTATAGAAGAGGTTCCACAAATCTACAGTGTCCTTTAGAACCGGTTCCAGCTCCCTCTCCCCGCCCGTCCGCACATCATCAAGATGAAGAGTGAGAGGAGGAATTCTGTGAGTTGAAGTCCACAAGTCTTAAAGCTGTCAAGTTTGAACACCCCTGGGTTTTTTTTCTAAAGGGTTAGGGGTGCAAGGGTCTTGTAACTTGACAGCTTTAAGACTTGTACACTTCAATGCCAGAGTTTCTAAGCCAACATTTTGGTTGATAAGCAAGAGCGTTGTTAAGTGAGTTTCACCACATTTTATAAGTTGGCCACGCCCACCGTCACATAGCTGGCAAGTCACTCCCACCCGGTCACAAGGGTGGCAAGCCACTCCCACAAAGCAGGCCACACCTACAGAAGAGGTTCTAAAAAGATTTGAAACCCACCACTGTGTCTACTTGTACTTCTACTGTACTCAGGAGGGAAGAAGCCACTCTGGATGTTCAGGGAAGGCTTCACTGTCTTGAACCTGTCCATATACACAACCAGCAGAGGTATGATTCTGACATTGGTCTTTCTATGCCATTAGAATTTCTTCATCAGGGTGGAAGCCATAGTGTAAAGCAAGGTTCTTATTTCCCATGGAACAGAAGGAGGCAAATGTAGCAAATGCTCACATTTTATTAAAATTCAAGCCCAGCAAATACTGCACACAAACTAACTAGTTGTGGGTATTTAATATATTGCATGTTTTATGTGGTGTATATTATGTGGTCTATAGACTGCACCCTTTCTATCCCCTTAATAGTTTATTTTCACATGATCCAATTGCAGTACATGTCATCGCGTTGTTGAAAACCAGTTGGCAATGGAAGAGAAATATGATTCTGCCTTAATGGCATATCATTAACATGCTCAGTCAGAGACTTAATTATGACTCTTCGTGATAGTTTCCCACCAATGACATTAAATAATTATAAATTTCTGGCAAACTACAGTATGTAGCTTTTTCATGTAAAATAACTTTGTAAAAATAAATTACCGTCTAACGTGATAAGATTCTTCTTCTTGTCATACAATCTGAATTGTCATCCTTTCAATATACTGAACAAACCATTAATTAACCTGATCCGTTACAGAAAATGATCACATATTTACATAACTGAAGTGTATACCTTTAAGTGAAAAGCATTGCTAATCTACAGTATTCTCAATTCTAGATGATCAAGGTTGCATAAGTAAAATATTATGAGTATTGCAAAATCCCTTTTTTCCAATTTGCCAGAAAAAACATGAAAATAATTTAGGGATTCGGGTATATAGACCTTCGGCTGGTTTGCCCCCAACATTTTTATTTCTATCATAAATTCACTAATTTTAAATTAGTGCCTGTCTAGTTTAATTTTGCTAATTAATTAACAAGAAAGCCAGTAGGAAGCTACATTGTTCAATAATGGTCAGTCGTTTCTTGCTGAATAAACCATAATTATCTGGGTCACACAATGTGTTTATTTTATTTCATTAAATTTAGGCGCAGTTCAATTCCAAGCTACTCTTGGCAACTCCTAACATAAACATTTAAATACAGAATAAACAAACAAACTGAGCTGCTGCTCAGTATCATTCAGCCTCATTCAATGAGGGTCCCCCATCCACTCTAACCCAAGGTTTAGGAGACTGGCCATGTCCTCAAGATCTTCCGCAATGGCACTAAGATGGAACTCATGGATGGGATCTAATTCTAGAGCAGGGGTCTCCAACTTTGGCAACTTTAAGACTTGTGGACCAACTCCCAGAACTCGGGAGTTGCAGAAAATGCAGCAGAAAAATACACAATACACTGAAAATTCTATCAATGCATAGAGGGTAAATGGATATGTCCTAATATTTTTATTTAAAACGAAGGAAAAAAATAAATGACAAAATAAGAAAAAAGTGAGATAGGGCATAGTAGATGGAAAATAAAATACCAATTTTTAAAGAATTTACAATTTTCCTAAAATTTAAAAATCATTATTCGTTAACTAAATAATTAATTGCATATATAAAACTACACTCATCTTGAGAAATAATTACAAGTTATCACAAAATGCTAAATATTAATATTTACAGTGATATCTCCACTGTTTATAATTATCCAAAATAAATGTACATGATCTTATGAAAAACAATAAAAAATAGATGCTAAAACTATCAGTAAGAATAACATTAAGTTCTAGATTACCTCCCATTGTACTGACTTTTGTTTACTTCAAATTATTAATAAACATTACAAATGTTTCAGGTTACTATCTTTATATCAATCTTTTTTCTTTAAAAACCATACTCTCATTATCTGAGCTTGCCTTGTTTCGTAACATGTAATAAACAAGGAAATTCATTCTTCCTTACATTTAGTCAAACTTCTATTATTGATGCATATTGTTAATTTTGCCACATACTGGTATATTCCTCATGTATAGTCATTTTTTAAAAAATAAACCTTATTCAAAAGCAATAAAGCAAAAGCATTATTATTAGATTTTCTTAAAATCTAAGAATAAATCAAGATCTCATAACTTTTGTACATATTAGGATAACCAAAAAGGATAATTTATTGTTTATTGTACAATCAGCCAGTTTTTCAGACTGTATTTGTCATTTTTATCCATCTACTAGCCGATAACCTGGCGTTGCCCGGGTATTTATTTATAGATTGAAAATGTCCAAACTAAATGTAATTTCTAACATTGGATTTTCCCCCTTACCACAGGGAGCCCCCTTGTGGAGTACTGTGAAGCTGTTACCATGGCAACTCCATTGCGCTGTACAGTAGAAGCCATTTTAGGGCAGTATCGCACAACAGGCTGTATCTTAACAGAACACCCACCCCAAAGGGTGTTAAGGGTGTCTTACCCCCAAAGTATTTTTCTCCAGAGAGTAAGTCATCTGTGTACCAAGTTTGGTTGAAATTGCTTGAGGCGTTCCAGAGTTATGCTGGAACATACACACACACACACAGCCATTTTTATATATATCGATTGACCTGGGATAGGCAGATGTTGATGTTTGATGGTTTTAATAGTATCGTCACAAGGTGTAAGCTCTTCTGAGCAAAGCTGACTTTTTCAATTGACTGATGGTGATTTTTTCAATGCTGATGGCGTTCAAGTGGTGCTCCAGTTGTTTTTGGATTGCACCCAAAGTGCCTATTACTATTGGTACTACCTTTGCTCGCTTGTCGGTTGCTGTCTTCACAATTCTGGCTTTGTATGCATTTGTTCTTAGGCTTGTTCTTGTGTAACAAGAATTAGCCTATCTCTCTCTTTCTTCAACTTTCCTGTTCTTAGCCATTGCCAGATCTTGGGATCTGCTTTGCCTGCTATTTTGTTTATACAGTGGCTATATAATACTTTATGTTCCTCTGTCTCTTTTCTGTTCTTCATTTGTTCTTTCTTGTAGGTCAGTTTGGTCTCTCCAGGAGTCAGTAAGCCTTCCTGATGTACTAGCTTCAGACAGTGCATCTTCTTTACTATCCTTCAGATATTCTTCCAGTGCCCCCCTTTTCCCCCTTTAACCATCTGATGAACTTGAAATATTTCATGACCACCTATTTTCCTCCTAAGGAAAGTCTCCCCCTACCCCCACCAAACTGAATCAAATACAACTTTTTGGTTTAGCCCAACACCTCCAATTTTTTATAAGTCAATTTTTCCATTACAACAATTGTTCATATTTTTAAACACTAGAGAGCTAATGATGGAGGCCTCTGCATTTTCTACTATATTTTTTCTACTATGCCATCCTTGCAGCAACCACCATGAATTGAATGCCTATATTTTTGATTCTTTGAGTTGTCTCATTAAATTATCATGGGAAGATAACTAAATTTTTCAATGTCCATTCTGTTAATCTCTCTAATCATCTCAGTCCAGAATATGTGTACAACCTTTGTTTCATCACAGTTCCACAGCGTTACGAGTTTTTTTCCAGTAATTTTAATAACATTATGTGGAAATAATACTATTTATGAATCGTTTTCAAGAATTCTTCTCAGATTTTTTCTAATACAGATTGCAACGTGAAGTTCTTCCCAAGTGTATACAGCGCATTGTCTCTGACACAATTGAAACTGACTTTCATGGTTCTTTGAGAGATGTCAATCCCATTCCAGCAACTTGTAACAGGATATATTTTGGATATTGAACCTTTAGAAGACTCAGAAAGTTATTAACATAAGATTTCCAAAGACTGTTAATGGTTGCACTGCTATCCTCTTACTATAGACCAGGGGTGTCAAACTCGATTTCATTGAGGGTCACATCAGGGTTGTGTTTGGCCTCGGGGGATGGGATGGACATGGCCAGTTTGATGTTACTCGTGTTGGGGGGCATCTGTGGTGGCCTGAGCGCTCTACAAGCGAAAACCGGCTCCTGAGCTCTGTTTTCGGCCGTGACAGCCTCCTGCCGCTCTCTGCCAGCAAAAATGGAGCTCGGGGGAGTGGGGTGTCTGTGCATGTGGCCTTTCCTGATTCTGTTTTCGGCTGTGATGGCCTCCTGCCACCCTCTGCATGCCCCCCGAATTCTGTTTTTGCTAGCAGAGGGTGGCAGCGAAAAATGGGAACTGGGAGGGCTGTGGGTGCCCCCCTCCCCTGAGCTCCATTTTATCTGACAGAAGCACTGCGGGCCAGTCCTTTGATGTTTCCAGGGAGTCCCCGCGTGCCAGATCTAAGAACCCCACATGCTGGATCCGACCCGCAGGCCTTGAGTTTGACACCCCTGCAGGTAGACCTCAGCTTACCACCACAATTGAGCCCAAACGTCCAAAGCAAGACAGTTGTTGAGCGAATTCTGTCCCATTTTATGTTTCTTGCCACAGCTGTTAAGTGAATCACTGATTAATTATGCCGTCACTGAATGAATCTGGTTTCCCCCATTGAGTTTGCCTGCTGTCAGCCAACTGTATAACCACTCTCAAAAATCAATAACTTTAGGGCAGCTTTTTTGTCCAAAATAGATAAAATAATGACTGTCCCTAAGGTATTTTTTTATTGATTACACCAGCCGGTTATAGTTTAGCATTCCTAGTTTACTAAAGGTTTTTGGAATATTAATTCCTAAGTATCTCATTAACATTTGACAGATTTTGATGTCATATTGCTTGCAGTCTTTTGTTCGCAACTGTTGGGTATTAGAATGAGGTGGCCACATTCACACATCACACTTAATCATGCTCAAATAAAAATCTATCATTGAATTTACATAATCTGGTAAATATGAAGGCATTTTTTGTTTGGTCTTCAATTCTGTGTATTATGCAATCCTGCCAAAATTCAGTAAATGGGATAGTCCTGGCAAATGACCTCAGGCAATATGTAAGGAAAAAAAATGTTTTCGTTGAGATTAGCACAACAATTAGTCTTTAGTTAGTTTAGTCTTTAGTACTAGCATAAAGGTACGTTTTGCACTCTTTGTACAATTCTAATCACACCATGTGTACAGACGTTCTGGATCAGAATGAACCAAAAAATAAACTTTGTAATTCCAATCTTGTAATCCTGAAACGCTGGAGCTCAAATCGCTTGAGAAAAAAAGAGAGAAGATTCTGAGGTTCAAATATAAGGGTTGTTGAGGGATTGCTGGCTTTCAAAAGTGATGTTTATGCTACAAGCTTTTATTTTCCCAAGAAAAACAAATGTGGGAAAACATCATGTTTGGGAAACAGGAAGTTTTATTTTGCTATGAACAGAGGGACTAGGTGGCTTCTGACTTTCCTGGTTTCCTCAGAAGTCACATCCCAGAACAGCAGAAAATAATTAACACAAGAACTTGGACACACCCCATTTGATAGTAGAATAGTGTGTGCTGCATTTTAACATTATTAAGAAGTTGAAGACGTCACCTGGCTTCCAGCAAGTTTCTTTCCAAACTGCTGGGTAATTTGCTTTCTAATGCAGAGGCACAAAACCTGAAACTTCATGATTGTGCAAGGCCTCTGGAATAGTTGGGAGCAACTCTCACAATATTTCCTCTGTTTCGAAGCATACAGGAGGATATAACTAAAACAAGGATGGTGACTACAACTATGCGATCAAAGAAGTCTTGTCCTACTTTTTTACCTGCGTGGCAAACTTTTTTTTGGAGTTTTTGGACATTTTAACTTTTTTGACCTCTACTTGCACCATTTTGATAACTTTCATGTGACAGAAGAGGAAGAAGCGACATAGGTAAAGGTAAAGGTTCCCCTCGCATGTATGAGCTAGTTGTTCCTGACTCTAGGGGGCGGTGCTCATCTACATTTCAAAGCCAAAGAGCCAGCGCTGTCCGAAGACATCTCCGTGGTCATACGACTAAACGCCAAAGGTCCATGGAACACTTACCTTCCCACCAAAGTGGTTCCTATTTTTCCACTTGCATTTTTGCATGCTTTCAAACTGCTAGGTTGGCAGAAGCTGGGACAAGTAACAGGAGGTTACTCAATTATGCGGCATTAGGGATTCGAACTGCCCAACTTTTTGATCAACAAGCTCAGTGTCTTAGCCACTGAGCCACCGCATCCCTTAGAAGCTACATAGGCAACATTATATATAAATTACATGATGAATCTATGATTGTTAGTAACACAAAATCCACTATTTGGAGTCTTTTTCTTTTGTCCCACTTATTCTTCTTTAGAGCACTTCCATCCTCTGGCACAACTTCAAAATGCAACTCTTATGTTAGTTTTACCCTATTTTATTTATCATCTTTTTATTCCATCCTTCCAATTTTGGTGAAGGCATGCCCCATACCATAGTTTTGGCTTTACAATTATCACAAAAGGTAAGTTATTCAAATTTTCTTCAGCGAATCTGAAAGACATATAACAAGAGTTTCCCAAAATTTCTGGCTTTGCGGATGGGCAGTGTGTGTGGGGGCGGGGGAGGGGGAAGGAAGGGAATGGTTCCACACAAGTGGTTGGAGAGTGCGCACACTCACAGAGCTCCATTTGTGAGAGCGGTGGGCACGCGCGCCTGTCACTCATGCAAATGGAGCACGCACGTGCACACTCTTGCCCACTGTTCGCACAAGTGAGGCTGTGTGTGCACATGGTCGCCGGCCATTTCGCAGCCCGGTTGCAATTCCCTCACGGCCGACCGGTTGGGGACCCCTGTTATATGGGATCAAATAATCTAGATATGAAAGAAAGGAGTTTATTCTCCTCTGGTCTATATGTATACTGTATATGAGAATGTGGCAGGTATATCCTCAGAGGGATGAAGGTCAGCAATGTCACCACTTTTTATGAATGTGTGTGGATTTGTCCCTAGGCAAAGTAGATGTACTAAGCCTGTTATTTTTATATACCTATTTTAGTCTATTAGAAGAAACATGCGAAACAGCAGACCTCATAGTGAATATTAGTAGCATGATTCTGGATGTTTCTGGGCTTAACGGGTGTCTAGCTAGAAGACATATACCAAGCGTGTCAAACTCAATTTCATTGAGGGCTGCATCAGGGTTGTTTGATCTCGGGGGGGAGGGAGTAGTGTTCAGGGGGCGTGGCCAGGGTGGGTTTGGCCACCTCAACATCACTCGAAGCTTTGTTTTCTACCACAATGGCCTTCTGCAGCCCTCTGTCAATGAAAACGGAGCATGCAGCCTCCCCGGGCTTCTGTTTTCGCTGGCAGAGGGTTGAGGAAGCTGTCGTGGCAGAAAACAAAGTCCGGGTGGGCTTTGCGTGGCCTCCCTGACAGGGGTAAAATGCCACCGGTTCTGGTTGGTTCGCCCAAACCGGAAGTAAAAATTGCTACTGGTTCACAGAACTGGTAGTAAAAAATACTAATCCCAATGATCGCACGTCGCACAGCCAAAAAATGGGGGGGGGGTCAATTTTTGCTCCCAGCAGGCTTCCCTTAAGCCATGCCCACAAGCCACACCTACAGAACCAGTAGTAAAAGAACTAGGTATGTCTAGCTTAAGAGAAAGAAGGACTAGGGGAGACATGATAGCATTGTTCCAATATCTCAGGGGTTGCCACAAAGAAGAGGGAGTCAAACTATTCTCCAAGGCACCTGAGGGTAGAACAGGAAGCAATGGGTGGAAACTAATCAAGGAGAGAAGCAACTTAGAACTGAGGAGAAATTTCCTGACAGTTAGAACAATTAATCAGTGGAACAGCTTGCCTCCAGAAGTTGTGAATGCCCCAACACTGGAAGTCTTCAAGGAGATGTTGGATAGCCATTTGTCTGAAACGGTATAGGGTTTCCTGCCTATGCAGGGGGTTGGACTAGAAGACCTCCAAGGTCCCTTCCAACTCTGCTATTGTATTGTATTGTAAAAAAAAATTCCCTGAGCTCCATTTTCACTAGCCGAGTCACATCGGGCTGTTTCCTGGGTGGCCCCACGGGACAGATCTAAGCATCCTGTGGGCTGGATTCAGCCCCCGGGCATTGAGTTTAACACCCCTGCCATATACAGTATGTGAGTTACCTACTCTTTGCTTTGGATTTAGTCAAGACTAAGGCTTTCTCTGTAATGACTGATGGCTTTGTGACTAATATCAGCAAGAACATAATTTTGCTTTTAAATTATACAGCTAAAATTTCTGGGAACAGCATTGCCATCCAAAAAAAAAAAAAGCAGGTGAACATAATATATTATCTGAGTGATTAGTAAGAGAGGGAAGGAGTGGTTTGGGCAGCTCAGCTTCTGAACAGCCAGCATTTTCTATAACCTCCTGAGAAACTGGTATGCCAAGTCAAATGTCTCAAGAAGAAGAAGAAATGGCACACAGGCTACTAACCATAGATCACCACCTAATTATAGATGTTGATACCATCTTTCGGGCTAGCCAGGCGTCAAGGAAGGAAAAAAATAACTCGGGAACCCTCCATACATCACCCAGGGTATGAAAGGTGTAGGATTATCTAGGTTATATCAAGGGTGGCTCATGTTCCTGGCATTCAGTTCCAGGCTAAGAAGAAGGAAAACTGCTGGATAGTCTGTTTCAGTAGTTAACTAATGTCATAAGTCTGACAAATTTCTCATTCATGAATTGGATGTGGCACTGAAATTTTCACACGTTTGGCAGGGCCTTTGTTCGGTGCCCTTTCTATGATGATAGCATGATTTATGGGTGTATTTATTCACCGTGAACGAACGTCTGAATTTTTGAAGCTGGCCTAGTTCTCTGACTAAAGTTGCAGTCCTAAACACAGACTCACATTAGTCCTCATATACCACACCAGTTTATGTTTGCTGATTTCCCATGTATAGTCATGAAGGGATGAGCATCACAGAGGCATGAGATTTTCTGAAGCAGAAGAAAATGATAAACACTAGCTTAGATTACTTGGCCATCTGTGGGATATTTTATAAAATACTTGAATAATGTTATTCCTCCAATCTTCTCAAGTCTAAATATCTCAAATTCCTTCATTTCTAATTCTGGCTCATTCTTCAGAAGAATTCCAGTTTGCCTTATTTCTTTGAAATCCAGGACCCCAAACTGGACACAATACTTGAAGTGTGATCTGATCAGTGTAGAACAAAGAAGAACAATTATTTTTGATAATTTGGAAACGTTACTTACATTGATGCAGTCTCAAGTGGCATTTGTCTTTTTGCAGCCATATCAAACTGCAAAATCACAGAGGAAAAATACAGCAGAATAAGCCAACTCTTAAAAATATTTTTAAAAGCAAACCACCACCAGACAAACTTCCAGTTAAACAACCTCAGACAGTTAGCAGAACGGAATATAACAGAATAGTAGAGTTGGAAGGGACTTGGGAGGTCTTCTAGTCTAACCCCCTCCTCACATAGGAAACCCTATACCCGTGATGGCGAATCTATGGCACATGTGCCCAAAGAGGCACATGAAGTCGTATCGCCTGGCATGCGCAGACTTGCCTGTTTGTCTTCCAAGTTTTTGGTGCGCATGCACGCAACACTCTCAGCTGTCCTTCGCACGCATGGCAGTGCTGAAAACCGTCTTGCGCATGCGTGCCGGCCAGCTGGTCATCGGGCATGCATGCGTGATAGAACCCGGTAATTTGGCTTTTCTGGAGCGTGGCTCCGATGAGCATGTGCTTGTGCGCATGACATTTTCGTGTGAGGGTTCACCATGACTGCCCTATACCATTTCAGACAAATGGTTATTCAATCTCTTCTTTAAAACCTCCAGTGTTGGAGCAATCACAATTTCCTGAGGTTAATATCAGGTGCTCTTAAAATTAAATAGCTTTGGTTTCTAAAGATAGCAAAGATAGTACAGAGTAAATCCCAGTGGTAAAATTCCTACCAATGCACTCTCTCCTTAAAACTCAGGAGATGATTATCACTGAAACAGATAACAATGAAAGGAGAAACTTTTATAAATAATTTGGATTAAGAATATTTAGAGTGGAGTTCATTATTGTAAATAAGGTTGTAGATAGTGGCATTGAGAACAGGGAAAATCTTTGCTTTTTCCAGAAACTTTTTTTGTTACTTATCAGTTGGTGTTATCGCTAAAGTTACTAGGGACTTTTCTTAGATTGCCACATGAACCAATCTGAGCAAGATTTGCTATCAGAAATAGGGACAATTGAATAAAAGTAGGTGGAAATCAATTCTTAACACTTACTATAATATCAGGGTAGAATTCGTGTAAGTAGTAAGAAGCCGTTTTCTGATATTTTCCTTGCATCAAAAATATTCCATATGACTTAAATTTGGAGCATTTTCAGGATATTTCTAAATTGTTGAAATATGACTCAGAAACTGAATAAGTGAAAGATGGTGTGATCAACGGAACGGATATATGACAATAAAATTTTAACTCCAGATGAATAATAAATATTATACCTACAGAAAATCAGTGTAGGATATTTCATTTGCAGCATATTATTCCAGTATTGATTGCCAAAACAGTTGATTTTCGAAAAATTGTTGGGAACAAAATGATCAGCTTGGATTTTTTTTTCCCATATAAAGCTTTTGGAATAAACAGAATAAACGTATTTTAAAATTCCACATCTCTTCTGATTTGCTATTTTTATTATGTATTACTAAATATAATATTTCTATAAAGTATAATAAATGAACTTTGTTGTACACTTCCTATTGGAAAGTGCATTTGATTCCTTCGGAAAATAGCTAATTAAGCTATCTCAATATTTAAAATAACTTTGTGTTTTAAAAGCAAATCTGGCAAGAATTGAATTCAATCTGGAAATCAGTTATGGATTATAACTATATATGGGCTATACCAAATCCAAAATTTCAGTTTCTCTTAACATATTTTAATTAGTTAGAAATTACAATAATTCTTAAAGTCGTGCTGTAGTTTATACTTATGTTGATATTTAGACACTATTCGAATTTCAACAATGTTGTTGTTTTTAAAATCAGAAGAATCATAGGGCTGTAAGGGACCTTGGAGGTCTTCTAATTCAATCCCCTTCCCAAGGCAGGAGACCTTACACCATCCCAGACAAATTGTGTTATAAATTCCCTATCTACTTTGTTTTTCCTTTTTAACCTCATCCCCCCTTTTGTATTTTTTAAATTTTCACTTGTGCATGTGCGCCGACCCCCCATACTCCGTTTTGGGCCTAGCAGGCCTCCCTGCAACTTCGTGGGACCAAAGGTGGGGCACAGGGAGGGGCGCTGTACCCCAGGGGTGGGTTGCTGCTGGCATTATTGCTGGTTTGTGTGCGTGCAATTTTGTCCATGTGCATGCATTTGCCCATAAATAACGCAACCATTAAAAATGGAAAAATACCATGCTGTCGACCAGGGGACCCGGTTCAGATGCGTGGCAGGCCTGGGTTGCTACCGGTTCCGCTGACCCAGGCTAGCAAACCACTACTGGCAGGAACCCACGTCAGCTACATCCCCTGCATCCCGTTTTGGCCTAGCAGGCCTCCCTGAAGCCTTCTGGGACCAAAAACAGGGCGTGGGGGGCAGCACACCCCTGCGCATGCCCGTTCCCCCCCCCATGCATGTGCATGCATCTCCCGCAACCATGGCAGACCCGAAATCATTTGGCTGGTGAGAGGCTTATTCACATGCGCAGTGGAGTTAGCTGGGGTGATGGCTTGTGTGCGGGCAGAGAGGACTGTGCATGCCACCTGTGGCATGCATGCCATAGGTTTGCCATCAAGGGTCTAAGCCATGGATTCATTTTGTTTTGTAATAGAAATAGAGAAGTAAATAAATATAGAAGTAAATAAATGTGCATTTTGTTTTTGCTTGCAGAAGCCCAGTTCTACAACACCCACTCTTAAAACAGAAGAGCTGTTTTGCAAAGCAACCCCAGAACCTTGTGTCTGACGAACGCTGGAAAAAAGTAAGCATCCATAAAACAAAGTCCCTTCTAGCATCTCTCCATTGTTCGTACAAGAACAGGATAAATGTTATGACATTATGCATTAATAGCAGGGTTGCTTTTCCTAGCCTTTGGCCATCGGGTAGTCACAGCTGGCAAGAGCCGTTAAGCAGCAGAGGCCGTCAGGAGCTGCTGAGTCATAGTTTCGTATTCCTTTGGTGTCTTCTCCCACGCCTGTATTTTCAAGGGGGCGTACTCTTTTCCTGTCACTTTTCAAGTGCTAGGATTTATATATCCAGCAAGGTTTAGTATAATCCTATGGATGACACTAACCCTGTGAAGTCTTCCCAGAATAAAAGCAGAAATTTGCAATTGCACTTCAAGTGGCTTCAAACGCCATAGTTCCTTGTATCAGCATTGCCTTCTAAAAATTAAGCATTCAGGCGCTGCCTTGCTATGTACAGTATGTTTATTGGCAAGTCCTGCTTCATTGTGACACCTACTCGCAATTTACAATGCGATCTCTTGAAGCTCTTCCTACTCTATTTAATAATGTTCTCTCCTGCCCCCCCCTGCAGCCAAAATATTTTTATGATGGTTCCTTGCTCTGCTTATTTATTTAGAAGTGCAATTCACTGAATTCAGTAAAGCTGGTTTTCAAAAGCTGTCCTCATTCTGCAGTCTTTTAAAAGATCCTTGAAAGATGGTCCTCCCCCTCCCCCCCAGGCTCTAGGAAATATCCAGATGTGTTCACCCAAAGTGTATTGTGTATTTTGGTTATGGTTTATGTTAGTTCCGTTACATTTATCCTTTTCCGTCTGATTTTAGTTAAATGACTTTAAGTTGCACTCTGCACATAGTTAATGTGCAGCTGGGTGGCCTTATAAATTTAAAATACATTATAAATAAGTAAGACTGCAAAGAGAGACACCATTCATCCAACCAGCTTCAACATTTGCTGGCAGACATTTCATTACCCAATTAGGTAACATTATCAAGTGTTAATAAGTATGCAATTTGCTTTGAGTGAATATAGGGTTTCGTTGCCCAACTAGGATGTTACCTAGTGCAGGGGTCTCCAATCTTGGCAACTTTAAGCCTGGAGTACCTCAACTCCCAGAATTCCCCAGCCAACTTTGCTTCAACTCCCAATTCTAGGAGTTGAAATCCACCAATCTTAAAGTTACCAAGGTTGGACCTTTACCTTTACCTTACCTTTTATTTCGATTTTTATACCGCCCTCTCTCCCCAAAGGGACTCGGGGCGGTGTACAGTCAAGTGAAATAGATAAAATAGACTACAAACATAGAAACATAAAAACATAGAAGAGGAGGCAATACAACACTGTACAGGTAAAGCAGATAAAAACAGTATATGAACAATCCTAAAAAATACCCAATTAAAATTACCCAGTTAAAAATATATCTGCCAAGAGGTATAATGAGGTTATGAATGGTCCAGGCCGGCTAAACGGAACAGGTGAGTCTTCAGTTTTCGTCGAAAGGAGAGAAAGTCGGTGGTGGTTCTGATATCGGGGGGGAGGTCATTCCAGAGGGTTGGGCCCATCACAGAGAAGGCTCTACTCCTAGGTGTCGCCCGTTGGCACTGCCTAGTGGACGGCACCCGGAGGAGCCCCTCCCTGTGAGAGCGAATCGGTCGCAGGGAAGTGTGTGGTAGGATGCGATCCTGCAAGTACCCAGGTCCTGAGCCATGGAGCGCTTTAAAGATGGTGATTAACACCTTGAAACGCACCCGAAAGACCACAGGCAGCCAGTGCAGCTCGCGCAGGAGCGGTGTTACGTGGGAGTACCTAGTACTCCCAAAAATAGCCCGCGCGGCTGCGTTCTGGACTAGCTGCAGTCTTCGAGCGCGTCCCAAGGGAAGCCCCATGTAGAGGGCATTGCAGTAGTCCAGCCGAGACGTCACCAGTGCATGAGTGACCGTGCGTAGGGCATCCCGGTCCAGTAGGGGGCGCAATTGGTGCACCAGGCGAACCTGGTGGAACGCCCCCCTTGCCACGGCTGCCACATGGTCATCCATTGACAGCCGGGCATCTAGGACGCCCAAATTACGCGCCCGTTCCACAGGGGGCAATTGCTCGCCCCCTATGGTCAGCGATGGAATCAACTGACTGAACCGGGTTGCCGGTAGCCACAGCCACTCAGTCTTGGAGGGGTTGAGCTTGAGTCTGTTGTCCCCCATCCAGACCCCGACGGCTTCCAAACACCGGGTCATCACCTCGACAGCCTCGTTGGGGTGGTCTGGGGTGGAAATGTACAGCTGCGTATCGTCAGCGTACAGATGATACTCCACCCCAAAACCACGGATGATCTCCCCCAGCGGCTTCACATATGCGTTGAACAGAAGGGGCGAGAGGACCGACCCCTGAGGCACCCCACAAGTGAGTGGCCTCAGAGTCGACCTCTGCCCCCCTGCCAACACACATTGCGTCCGGTCGGAGAGGTAGGAGCCGAACCACCGCAAAACGGTGCCTCCAACTCCCATCCCCCCCAGCCGGCGCAATAGGATACCATGGTCGATGGTATCAAAAGCCGCCGAGAGATCTAATAGGACCAGGATAGAGGAACAACCCCTATCTCTGGCCCTCCAGAGATCATCGACCAACGCGACCAAGGCCGTCTCCGTGCTGTGTCCGGGCCGGAAGCCGGACTGGCGTGGGTCTAGATATTCGGATTCCTCAAGGTGTCGTGGAAACTGCTGTGCCACCATATTCTCTACAACCTTCGCTAAAAAGGGAAGGTTGGAGACTGGACAATAATTAGCTAGCTCCATCGGGTCAAGGGAAGGCCTCTTGAGTAAGGGCCTCACCACCGCCTCTTTCAAGGCGGCAGGAAAGGACCCCTCGCTCAAAGAGGCGTTCACCAGGCCCAGTAGCCAGCCTCGTGTCACTTCCCAGGATGCCAGTACCAACCAGGAGGGACACGGGTCCATTAAATATGTGGTCGGTCGCAGCCGTCCATGCAACCTATCCAAATCCTCGGGGGCAACAGACGCAAACTCCTCCCAGAGTGGTCTCACAAGACTCACTGTTGGCGGCTCTTCTGGTCCACTGAAGGGGGTCCATCCGCTCCGGATCTGAGCAATTTTGTTCTGCAGATATTCCCCAAACTCCTCTGCTCTGCCCTGTAGAGGGGCTTCCCGCGTCCTCTGTGATAAGAGAGAGCGGGTCACCCGAAACAGGGCGGCAGGGCGGTTATCGGCGGACGCAATAAGAGTGGCACGATGTCTGCGTTTGGCCACTCTTAATGCCACAAGGTAAGTCCGTAAATAGGCTCTTACTTGTGTTCGGTCAGATTCGGAGCGTGAAGACCTCCACCTGCCCCCTAGGCGTCTCCTATGGCGCTTCATCACCCTCAGGTCCTCGGTGAACCAAGGAGCCCGGGTGGGTCGTCGCTGCAGGAGAGGCCGCAAAGGCGCAACTCGGTCCAGGGCCCCAGCGGCTGCCCTATTCCAGGAGACTCCTGACCTAGTGAATATACCTAATGATTCCATGTGAAGAAGGAAAATCTACTGTATATGGCTATAGGAATATTTATTTGGTAAATTTTTAATACTGCCCAACTCACATTTGTAACATATGATAATAGCATGCCATAAACAGCCATAAAACTAACTCAACTGCAAGTCAGCATTTACAACTTCTAAATAAATGTTTGCTATTCCAAAGATTTTAGCAAGCAATAAGAATAAAGCTTCGATGGATTAAAATTTTCCATAGCATTTCATGTTGATTACATTGTAATTCATTTTAACCATGATTTAGGCTACAATTAGCTAACCTTATATCACAGGGAACCATAAGTTTGCTTAGCAATGCTGTGTGAATTCAAGTGAGGGAGTTAGTTTCGGCTACAATGTGGTGCAAAACCTCAGAAGCTCTTCAACCACAGCTGTTATCATGGTTAAATGTATCATACAAATTCAGCCACTAAATCACTTTCGCTTACAACTCATAATTGATTTACTCAGCCCCATAAAGCCAAATTCAAGCAAAACTCAGCATTTGATCATATTGTCAAAAACTGTTTTTTTTAATGACATTAACATCTAAGGCTTTTGACTGGAATTTGATCAAATAGTAGATTGTATATATATTTTTAGGTCCAAGAATCTATTTTCCAAACTATCTTAGTAAAATTGCAGGCATCTCTGTTGTCTTCCCCGCCCAAGTATCAACATGGCAGAATTACCAATAAACCTGCAACTTTGAAACTGATGTAGAGATTTGTGTCTTGGCATTCTGCAAAAGGAGTACAGCATCTGAATGAAAGCTTTTCCTTCCAAAGGAGAGGAAAAGAAGTAGCCCAGCAAAAGACAGCTAGTACATCGTAAAAAAACACTTAAAGAGTTTTACATGCTGGACATTAACAGAAAAAGAAATCTTGGGAGATTTTACTTAGGGCAGAGCAGGCTTAAGAAATTAAAAAAACATTGACACATTTTAATAAAAGTATAGAACATTCTACAAAGATAATAGAGTAATAGGCATTACTGATAGCAATTGAATAGTAATATAATCATAACTATGATAGTGATGGTAAAGAGAAAGAAAAAGAATATTAGGAGCACTCCCTTATCATTTATAAAATTAAACATCTCTTCAACCTTCAGGGGAAATATAAAGACACCATCTGTCCAGGTCAAGTGTTTTTGTGGCTTTCTTGAGTGTGGTTCCATCAAATTAGATACAGTTTTTAAAAAGACCCCATCAAAGTTGGCCAGTAAATGGTGAGGTATGGATTTTGAAAATAATTTGCACATAAAAAACTATCTGTAAAATCTAGTTCTACATTTTTGTGTGCATGAGAATATACAAACACTGTATATTCATCACAAGCACTGAAGGCTTGGCCAAATATTCATTTTTGGACTAGCACAAATATGCAATAAGCTAAACTTCCTGCTAAACTTCCATGAAGCAATGTTTCCTGGATTCACATGTTACAAGAAGTCCCCTGCTTCTCTTACAGAATAAATACTGGTAAAACCTTAAGTGCCACGTGCACTGACAGCATATCATTGCTGTTACCCAGGGGTGTCAAACTCATGGCCCACGGACCGGATGTATCATGTGGAGGCCATGCCCCCACCCCCGGTTTAGCAAAGGGGGGGAAAGTTGCGATACGTCGCGTGACGAAGCGAGTTTGACAACTCTGCTGTTACCAAATAGTAATCACTTTGGCCAGAAAAGAGAGGGAAATAAAACTAAAAACACGAAGTTTTTAACTGTTCACCCAGAGAAAACAAGTATTGACCGTTTTTTAAAAACTCTTATTACCGAGAGCTAAGCACATCAGATTTGGAGCCAAAATAGGACTATGAGAGATGCCTCACGCTGGAAGGTCAGGTCAACAAGCAGCCATGCTGGTGTGGGGAGAAGACCACTTCTCTCAGCCCAATTGGCTTTTGAGTCGCAGAAGGAAGTTTTTTCTCCTCCCATTGTGAGATATTTAGAACTAGAAAACGGGCATAGCAATTTAGCTGACCACCATCTGCTCCCACCAAATGTTCACTCCATTTGCACCCAAGTCACTTTTAACAATAACTTTAAATGTTAAAAAAACAACTACCACCATTTGTAAAAGTGGCACATTTTGGTGCAACATCTGAGAGTGACCCCATTTAGCAACGCTTCCAGCAGTGAAAATAAGTTTAAAGGGAACTCTCCCACTGTTAATTATTTAACGAGATCAAGTATCTCACGTTTTGAGTATCGTTTCCAGTGTTGTAAGCAGTTTATGGTTTCCTGTTTGAGGAGGTGAAAGGGAGGAGGGCTTTTTCACCAGACATAATCCTTGCATTGTTTTCCGTGTTGAGCTATTCTGACATCAGAATTCGCTCCCCCAAAGTTAAGAGGTGTCAAATTCATCTGAGAACTCCCTTGGCAGTACTTGGGACATGAAATGACACTCCTGGGGCAAAGTTATCCTTAATTGTGTAATTAAGAATCCTGGGATTTATGCTTCCCAGGTCAATTTACAACTTCCCTTCCGTGGTCTTTGTTTTTTGTTCTTGGATGGTAAGTGTTACACCATTTCAGAAAATATAAAGTTTAAACTTTTACATGTTTACAGTATTAAAAGTGGAGAATGTCTTCTACATAACTAGATAGAAAAAAAAACCCTAGTATATTTTAGTAATTTTATATCCATTATTCATTTGAATTTAATATATTATGACAGCCAATATCACTTTAACATTTAAGTACTATAGCAATTTTTGGCAATAGACAAATACTACTAGTAAATATAAACACCTATATACTTTTAGAATGTATATCTAAATTAAATTTAGATGATAACCTTCACTGCCAGGTATTCAAGTAGATTACTAAGGACAAACGGAATGCAATTCCACTTGCTAACCCAGAATTGGGAAGGACACAGCCCATAAGTCATGCTGGTAACTTGAGACTCAAATAGTGACAAACCAGCATTTTTAAGACTGCACCTTGCATTGCAATTTTTTGCAGTACCATTTTTGAATGCTTTCACAGCAAAAAATAAAGACGAAAATGTGAGCAGGAAGATTTTGGTAAGTAACATACTATTTTCATTAAAAAATTGTTTAGACATCTCAAAGTCACCCCATCAAAGTAGAGCTTGTTGCTTGGAGAATTTTTAAATGTGAAAGTGGCATTTTCTCCTAGGGGAATAAAAAAAAATCAGATGAAAAATGTGGTTGTATCACTTGGACCCTCCAGTTGTTCAGTGGAAAACTGCCCATCTCCAATATAGCAAAGGGTTAATTAGGATATACATGTAACACAGTATCCCTAATCACATCCATCCTGTGAATCAGAAGTATACTTGTATGTTTGCCAAACCTGGAGGAAAATGGAATTTGAAACCAAAGATTCTTACAATAAAAACTGGGTCTATAACAACTTATTTTGAATCAGCCAATAAAATTCACAAAGCTCTGCATTTTTGAATGCCTCAAGTATAGCAATACCGTAAGCAATTGAAGAAATAGGCTGCATTAATAAAAGCATACAATGTTAGAAACGCCCTTATTCAAGCATATGTAGTATTTTATCCAACTATTAACTTTAAAAAATGGTATAAGGCGCAGATTTCTTTTTCTGTTCAATTTCGTTAGAATCCCAGTCTTTTATAAGTGTTTTGTCACCGCCTCCTTCCTAGGTCCTAAGAGAAAGTGACTAAGCCAAGATAATCCAACAGGCTTTGAGACTAAGGTAGGAGTAGAACTCAAGTCTGTTTCTAGCCTGATGCCTTAACCACGACACCAAACTGGCTTTTATACCATACAGCAAATATTTTAATGTTGGAAAATACTAAAATATAACATAACATTTCAGTAAAAAGATGGTAGACATAATTATTCAGAATATTTGGGTAAAAACAGGGATGAAGGCGCTAATGACTAGATGTAATAAAATAGAAGACAGGTGAGGGCAAAATACAAGAATCAAAAACCCGCAGCCACTTTGCAACTGATTCTATAAGTTTTCACTACCTGGAGATTTACTCAGTCACCTTTCATGGTGCATTGCAATAAATAATGGAAAATGCAGAGGTCAGCTCCCAGCATCCCATCGTTACAGCCACCAAATACCAATTCAGTAAACTATGTTAGACAGAGCGTTAAAAGATGTTAAATGGATCGCTTTTAACTTAGCCCACACTTTCTGCCTCTTAAAATCCTTGCACTTGCTATTTTTACTGCTTAAGGCAAACATCCTCAAATGAGCAATTTAAATTAGGAAAGGATTGCTGAGGGATAAGAGCTGAGGGGAGAAATCAGCCTTTTCCAGATCGCATTCAACATCCTCTATTTATCCAGTTAGGGTTTATTTAATGCAAATATTTAAACCATTTATTCCGAAACTCATCAGATTATATTTTCAAGAGAGACTACAATATGCAGCCATGATAGTCAGAAAGTTTTATATGCAGCCCTCAAATTACCATGAACCAATCAATGTTTCTCATACCATGGATACTGCCCTGATAGATGTAACTGGGTTCTCACTGGTCAATCATTTCCTTTTCTCAAATAGAATTAGACATTAGTCCAAACCACATTTGCTTTAATACAAGAGCTGTTTTGTTTATTATAAGGGGAAGTATTAACTGCAAGGATACAGCATCAGTTTTTACACAAAATGCTATTTGAGTTAGTGCTAGATAAACTGCAAGAACCAAAAGGCAAAAATCAGGATAACTAGACAAAATTTCTAAGACATTTATAGCAAAGAAGGCAAATATCCTAAGGTAATATAGCTAAAGTCAGGGAGACAGCAAAACTGCCTTGATGGGTAATATTCAGACCAAAACATTTAGCTATAGGCCAGCTAAAAATCTTCAAGATTTCTCCCTCTCATATAGGAAATATGACATCATCCAACCATTACACTTTACACTGAAATTTACAATTTTGGAATATCGCCTTTAAATAAGTTTTAATCTGCCACTGTCTCAACAAACTGCATTAAGTGCCAGAATAACATTTTGCTACTTTTCTCAAAATAAATGTGTAATTGACAAATTTATTCCCCTCCCCCCAAACTTAGCAAGATGCAGAGGGTTTTGTTGCTGTTATTCATTTGCTGCTCCAGGCACACTTTCAGATATCCATTTGGTTTCTAGAGATGCTAGCCTGGCAGCTAAACAATACATGGAGCATATTAATTCTAATTATAACCACAGCAAAGAATTGCATATGGATATAATACTATAGAATTCAAATCCTGGATTTGAATTCACTGTAGTTTAAGACTTATCCTTTTCTAGAATATACACTACAACAGAAGCCACAACAGAGACTATCTTGTCAAAAGTAGTACAAAGCACTTCAGTATAATGAAATAAAAGGACAAATCTACTTGTCTAAAAGACAATTCACTGTACACATTTTATTTACAGTTTTGTACACTGTCTTAATATGAATGGGACTGCTTTTCTATTTGAGCCGTACTTAAACCAAAGCAAAATTTAACCTAAGGAATACAAAGTGTTAAAATACAGCATAAGATACAAAAAACAGGAATACTATTTCTAGTAAGGAATGTAATTCTGGTGTTAACATTTTTTTTAAAATCCACAATTATGTTCAGGAAATCACACAAACATATCACTGATTTGACTTGAAATGCATGAAATTTGTAGCAAAGCTTTGATATTACAAAATAATTACCATAGAATGCACAAAATTATGTTTATTAAACCTTTTGTCATATTCCCAGATCCTTCACCAATGTTACATGAGCAAGAACTGAAATCAGAATATCACTAATGTTATCAGAAAAGGGAAACAAATAAATTAAATCTAGCAGCCATCAGCATCAATTACAGCAATGATCATGCTGTATAAAGAAAGATTTGCTAGAAAAATGTATGCATCATACTTTTCTTTCAAACCAGCAAAACATGTTATTGCATACAGTGAAAAGATGAAAAAGTAGTAGTTTATTCCCCTGTAGAAATGGCACTGTTTTCAGGACATTTTTTTTAATATAATAGTTATTTTCTTAAGAAGCATCAGAGAATGGGTTAGGGAGACATATATGGATTTGAGGGACAAATGTTGCACTGAAATTCTTTGATTGGAAAAGGTTACCATCAGCCAAAAAATAGGGTGGGGAGGGGGTGAGGAAGAAAACAGAAGTACAAGACAAAGCAAATGAGAGTTTCACAAATTTAGCAACATTTAGATGGAAATCAGATTTAAATGCAGTCCACTCTGCTTTTATAGAGGCTTTGGTTCAGCTCCCAAATCTCGATTGCTTGACGCAGTCTCCTATGAAATACTCTGAAGGTGTCTTCTTAAACAACAAACCTATTTTTAGTGGTGGAACCACTTTTAGTAGCTGTGTCAGCATGGGACTGATAACCAATCACTATCTTTTGAGGAAGTCCTAACCTTTCCTTGTATACTCTCCTGGGAAATTAAAAACACAAAATATAAATTTAAGTAGCATTGTTCATAAGAAAACATGGCATTAATTTTCACTGTTTAAACTCTA
Source organism: Natrix helvetica (assembly GCF_964273705.1). Taxonomy (NCBI): domain Eukaryota; kingdom Metazoa; phylum Chordata; class Lepidosauria; order Squamata; family Natricidae; genus Natrix; species Natrix helvetica. Next base: position 20,301,443 of record NC_138558.1, read on the forward strand.
AATGCAATATACCAAATGTTTTTACACTATTTACCCAATATTTGACCTTATCATTTATCACAATCAGATAACAGCCATATTAGCATATAATGAATTTTATGTGGTAAATTTCCAGTAGCAGATGATCCCGTGCTAAACAACCCTTAAACCATGTTTCTCTAAAAGATGGCTTACATTTTCACGTAAACAAGCATTAGCACTATTTTGTTTAGTCACTGCTTATCTGATTTTCAAAGACAGACCTTTAATATTTACAAGAATGATCAAACTAGATTGATAACATTTCCCTGTTTTGAAAATTAATAAACCATATAGGAACTAGGATGGTTTTCTACATCTAAAGATCACTGCCTTCCTATAAGTTCCTGATTATATTTATCTTTAGGTCTGTCACCTAAGTCTCCTCAGCAGAAAGCAATCCAAAGTTGAAACTGATGAGGGACTTTCGCTTAAAGCTCAAATGACTAAACTTGTAACGTTAATTTAATGTTAATCACAGTTTGTCAGCTCCACATCAGTGTAAGAGCAAAGCAGCTGATTCAAGCCAAATGTCGCAAGTATGAATTACTAAAACTGTTTACTGACCAAATTAACCTTACAACTCTTTGTGTCCCCTTGCTTTATATTCATAACTGAAGTGTTCTGGACATCTGAATAACTTCTACCTTTCGCTACTTTGGGTATTTGCAAAAATGTGAATAGAAGCTGCTATCTTACTGAGTTATGTATAGGAGCATTTTGTTACTTGGAAAATCAGTTCAAAACTTATATTCCTGTGCTCAATTTAATTGTTCAGCTGGCACCTCCTTATGATAAAATAGCCATGCCATGAATGAAAGGGTTTTTTAAATTTAGTGCTAGTCATCTGGAATCAATTTATTTTAAAAGATGCTAAAATGCTTATTTTTAATGGACCTTTGTGAAACTAAATATTTTTAATGCAGAATTATTTTTGATATGTGTTAACAATTGATAAAGGCTACTCAGAACACTAAGGTTTGCTTAGCTGTGATCTTATATTAGATTGAAGTGAGTACATGCATTAATTTTTGATATTGCAATTAATTATTTTATACTGCACTTGTACTCACACATGAAATATAAAGTTACTATCACTGCAACAAAGTTTGTTCATTATGGCTGTGACTTAATTCTCTTATTTAGATGGACCTTATGGAATATCAATATGAAAAAAATATTTGGAAAAATTCTTTTGCTATAAAATTTAATACGCGTAATCCTCAATTTACAACCACAATTAAGCCTAAAGTTTCTGTTGCTAAGGAAGACAGTTAACTGAGTTTTGCCCCATTTATGACTTTTCCTACCACAGTTGCAATTGTTAAGTGAGTAACATAGTGATTAAGTAAATCTGGCTTCCCCATTGATTTTGATTGTCAGAAGGTCACAAAAGGTGATCACATGACCCCAGGAAACGGCAACAGTCATAAATATGAATCTAAGTATTTTGATCACATGACCTGGGGGATGTTGCAACAAGCTGTAAGTATGAAAAACAGTCATAAGTCACTTTTTTCAGTGCTGTTGTAACTTTGAACGGTCTCTAAATGAACTGTTGTAAGTTGAGGATTACTTCTACTATTATTTGATTTTTATGATATCCTTTTTATCAATTCAGTGTATTTATTTAATGCCCCCACCTCTTTTTTCCAGTCTGGGAGGTGGGTTGGGCTAAGAGTGTAAATGGTCCAAAGTCATCCAACTGGCTTTCATGACCAAAAGATGATCAGAATTCATAGGTCTCCCGATTTCTAGCACAGAAAGTTAGCTGCTCTACCAAACTGGCTTTATTTGCCATGTAACATTATTAAGACACATTTGCTACTTCCTGTATTACCTTGAGTCCTAAAAAAAAGTAGGTACAATAGTCTGCTGCAAATTATGAATTGGTTCAAATGTAAACAGCCATAATTTTGACAGCGGCCCTCCCAAAATGAGTATTAATTCTTTTGCATGACAAGGATACTGGAAGTCTTTTTCATTAAACACAGATGAGAATGATACCCCAAATCTTGATGTATTGAAATAAATGAGTTTCCTAAATTATAAAGTTGATCTGTTTCCTATGGACACAATTTATATCTGAATTAAACCATAACTAACAAAAAATAAAAGCAAAGCTCCTGAAACATCAGTATTTTCTAAAGCAGCAATTCTGGAATTTTACAACATCAACTTACCCTATATGTGTAACAGCATCTCTGTTTTCACATTCAGTAGTCCATATTGCTATTTTATCACCCTTGGTTCTAACATTAACAACAGCTCCACATACATCATCACTGTAGTCATCAAAGGATTCTCCAATAAGGCACAGCAGCTATGAAATTGAAGATAATAACAAACTAAAAAACAAAATACAACTTAATACTTACAAAAAAATACACAATATAATAATGTAAATTTCTACTGATTTTAGTGTACCACCAAGACAAATTACAATAGATTACCAGGGGAGGAAATTCCCAGTTGAAAGCTGCTACAGAAAAGATCCTATTATAGTAGAAGGTACTTTTATCTCCCCAGAGATTTGATTTAGAAGCCCATTTATACCAGAGAGCTTCTTTAATGGTTAACATGTATATTAAGACTGTTTCAAGAATAGTACAAGAGGCATAGCCATCAAAATCCTCTTTCTTCCATCAAGAAAGATAACTCTTATGGAAAAAAATAAGTAAACTGGATTATCGATAAACACTAATATTGATGGTAGAGCAAAGAATAAATCACAACTAGCCCCTGGATCTTAATCTAACACCAAGAGATTACCACTATCACTGAGTTAAAGGCTTGTGCCAGAGTTTAGTTTCTATTAGTTTCTGCTTTGAATTTCACCTACTTTTACCCTCAACTTATGTCCACAATTGGGACCTGAACTTGCATTGCTAAGTAATGTGGTTTATAAAAGAAACTTATAAAAGTTTCAATAGTCATAGTTGCAGTAGTTAGACCTCACACTTCTCCTACCCTGCCAAACTAAGCTTTGCTGCAATTCCCTCCTCTTGTCTATCTCCCCCACTTTGCCCTTTTGGTGCCTAGACTCTGCCACATATTCCTGCTGCCCTCCACCATTGCCCCTTTCTTCTTCCTGCTGGTCCTCTGGGCTACAGGTGCTAGGTGAAGGTGCTGCCCTAGGACATGTGCATCCCAGGGCAGCACCTCCCTTCTCATTGGCTTGAAGGGAGCTTGCCAGGCCCATTCAGAGAGGAGGCAGCGGAGTGGCGAACTGCAGCATTCTCCATTGCCAGGTGAGGAAGGAGAGTTGGAAATGTTTTTCAGAGCAAGATGCATGCTATGTGAGAGGTGCTGTTTGGGATGGCAGTAGAACTGGAGGAAGGAAGGTTGGCTTCTAGGAGGCACAATGCACACTCTGCAGTTACAAGCACTCTTCAGCAAGGAGTGGAGGAAAGCCCAGCATTGACAGGCCCTACCCACAGGCTCTGTTCACTCTTGATCTAGCTGTCCTCCTGCAAAGCTGACAAAATTCATGGGGTGAGGAGAAATACTCTACCTCGGGATGGACACAAGAATACTCCAGCCAATCAGGAAAGTGGCATGCAATGGCAGTTAATCAAGTAGAGATACATAAGAACTCTTCCCAACCCTGCTGTTTGTTTATCCACATCAGAGCGCACTCCTAGAGCGGCTGCTGCTGGAAGACTCGGCAGCCGAGTTTTGGAGTTTGGAAGCCGGAGAAGAAGTTATGCTCGGAGTGCGGTGGTGGCGGCAGTGCCCTGGTGCTGCAGGGGGAGCTGGGCCACCGCATGGTGAGGCTGGGAGGCATGCTTGCTGGGGGCGGAACAGGTACTCGCTCAACCCCCTTCTCCAGCTGGGCAGAGCTCCATGCACTGACCTAGGGTGTATCCCTAATGTGCCAAGCTGTGGGAGCTGTGGAGCGGGTAGAGCGCAACGTACCTTGGCACCTTAGGGATACCCCCTAGGTCAGTGAATGGCGATCTGCCCGGCTGGAGAGGGGGTTTGCCGAGCGGTTGCTCGTGAGCATGGTCACCTCATGGCTGCTTCGCCCCTAAGGCTGTGCCCGGCTCTCCGGGAGCCAGTTCGCAAGGGAGCAGCTGCCCAGCAACCCCAAAACAATAAGCCCTACTCCTATAATAAGCCCAAAGCCATATTTCGTGGGGCAAAAGAAAGTAAGACCCTGTCTTATTTTCGAGGAAACAGGTAATAAAAGCTCAATCTTGTCTCCAAAAATAGTCACTAGGAAGAGCACATGAGGGTTGAGCAGTGAAATCTTGGAAAGGATGAGTCACATGATGGAAGGGAGGGGCCAGTTAATTAGAAAAAAAACCCCTTAAGACATTTAAGATATTGAAGATATTGAAAATGTAATAGTCAACTTCTCCCGTCTATCATGCAGCTCACTTTCCCATTAGCAAGGATGGTCAAGGAATAGGTAAACTTGTAAAAACAAAGGAATCCCCCTATATGCACAGCTGAGTCTGCAGAAAAGGGTAGGGGTGGATGTGGGCTTTGAAGCCTTTCTTGAAGCAAGGGGCCACCTGCTGCCTTGGCTGGCCATACTTGAGCTCAGGGGCCCAGCTACCACTGCCAGGATCCTGAAGGGCCACTGGCCCCAGATATCATGGAAGAGGAGCCTCGCTAGTTAGGTATTCCAGTGCAGACAGCATGTATAGCAGTGCCTGGGCATCTTTGCGAATGGGAATCCCAACAGACCAGTTTTCCAAAAGCACTTGCAACATGAGTTGCAAAGTATGTGTTATACCTCTGGGAAGCCCATAATGTTCCCCTTCTTCCAGTTCTGCTGCCATCCAGAACACTACCTCCCATGTTGCCTCCACCTTTGCCCAGAAAACCACTACTGATTATCTTGCCGCACCTGGTAATGCAGCACTGCACCTTGCAGTCTCATTGCTTTCTCCCCAGCCAGGCCTAGAAAGTTCCTTTTGGCAGACAAAGCTCTGCCATACTCATTGGGCAGAACTTAGAGCTGCACCCTCATCCAGGACCTGGATCCCAGGCTACCAGGAGGAGGAATAAGGTGACAAAGGTGAGCTGCAGGCAATTGGGTGGTGGTGGTGGTGGGGTAATAGAGGTATGCGGTGGAGTAGAGGGCATCCAAGAAGCATGAATGGGAGAGGGAAACAAAGTAGCCTTCAATCATAAGCATGAACGGGACAGAACTTTGATATATAACTGCAGGGACACTGCCACAGCCTTAACTTTGAGGACCAGTCATTTCTTCAGCACAGTTGTAACTTCAAATGGTTGCTGAATGAATAGTCATAAATTGAGGAATTATCTGAAATTCACTTACTCCATCACAGCTTCTACATACCAATTTGGAAAATAGACAGCTTTGGAATGTCAGTTACTGACACAGAAAGCTGCATAATGTAAGTACGCTAATGACACCCTATGTCATAATTTCAAATGTGCATGTCTGGTATATGGAAAGCATTATATCAGCTTCCTTAAAGAACACTCTCAGCAAAAAAAATAGAAGTCTAGTACTCAAAGCATTAAAAGCAAACAATCTAAATGATACAATCCTATTTCATATCTAAAATGATAGAGAACTAAATAAAATCTGGTTTATTTTTAATCATCAAAGCTATAAAGCCAACTCAATCTCAAAGGAAATTTGGAAGTAAAGTTCAAGTGCATTGAAAATTATAATCCAGAAACATTTATATCAACAGTATTTATTTTGGAGGGCATACACAGCCTGCTTGCTATGCCAGACTATCCTTTAAAAAACTATTCATAGGTGACCTAACATTGACTGATTCACCTGATTTGAAGACAATTTTACCCAAAGTGATTGAATAATCACCAAAGGAGAAACATTTCCTTTAAAAAATGATGCATTTATTTTCCAAGTTCTATTCGCCTGCCAGAACTTCCTTGAACATAAATATGCAATGGCCTTCACAAATCTAAGCATGGTGTCAACATATTCAAGAAAAGCTATGTTAAACTAATCTGACCAATTGCAAGAAACAGGTGATTGATATCTATGGTCCAAAATGTAACAAACAAATCAGACTAATTTGAATGATTTAATGGGCTACACATCATTCACTGAAAATTTATCCCAGATATGACACTCCGATGCGACCCATACAAAGCTGTCACCAATTTGATATGATAACCTATAATATTTTCCAAAATAAAGCAATTTGTAAAAAGAAATAGAGATAGAGAGGAGCTGGGACTCTGTCTAGATAATAGAATATCTCCCCCAAAACTGAACCAAATGGGACCAAATTTGTTGGGGAAAGACAGAAAGAGCGAGGTTAGAAAATGGGCTGGGGCAACAGAAAAAGGATTTCCCTCCTACCTAAACACCCAATGTTTTCTTAAGGAAGATATAATTAGGCAACAATTCAGAAATAGTGGTCTTGCGTTTCCCAGCACGTACATTCTGACAAAAAGCCAGAATGCCTAGTTTACTAATACTGCATAAAATATAAAAACTGCCAATGGTTGCTATTGATAAAAGGATCAGAAATAATTGTAAATGTCCTGCTCACTTCAGGATGACTCTCTGAAAACGTATTAGAATAGGACTAAATTTGGCAATTGGAGTAGGGTGGGAAAGAAGCCAGCAAAACAAAGATCAAATCAAAAATTGGTAGATCAGACTGAGAGTTGTGGATAAAAAAAAGGAATCAAGAGAAATGTATCCTAAGGCAGGGGTCCCAGGGCCGCAGCTCGTTCGGAACTGGGCTGTGTAGTGGCAGGTGAGTATGCACGCATGCAGCTCCATTTGTGTGAGCTGCAGGTGCTTGAACTCGCAGCTCCGTTTGCATAAGCGGTGTGTGCGCCAGTCTCTTGAACAAATGGGAGTTACCGGTATGTGTGTTCACACCTGTGCCTACCACTAACAAAGAACCATCCCCTCCCCCCCCCGCCTGTCCACCAAATTGGAAAATTTGGGGAGCGCTGTCCTATGGGACTGATATAATGTTTCTTGCTGATTCATACTCAGGTTTCCACCTTCCTCACCATATGACCCAGAGCAGAGTTACTTTGTGTTTCTCCGAACTCATAGAGTAGAAACAGACTATATTAGTATATATAATGCAGACACCACCTATGGCTATGAGGAGTGAAGATATTGAAAAGAATTTCAACACTATGCTCTACATACTTGATATGGAAGAAAAGCAAACATAAGAAAAATGCGTTTAAAAGAATCAATAAATCAAAGCATCAAGAAAAGTTTCTCCAGTGCATTCCTACAAGAGAGAAGTAGCTGGGCCAGTGGCTCAGGATGTGGCCAATTCCTCCACTCTAAATTTCTTTTCTTGAAAGTGATCCAAGCAGCACTAATATTAAGCAATGACAAAGGATTCAAGAACTTATGCTCTCCACACTTTCCCTAGTGGTCACTGACAATTGACAGGCCTGTAACACATTTTACAAGCTTACAAATACATTGCATACCAGAGATATGAAACTTTCAGCTACCAAGTCTATAAAATTGGCTCAGCATTCTCCTTAGAATCAATATAACTGCAATGCCATTAGTTTTGTGATTGCCAGCGTTGCTATATATTTAGGATGACAATGATGTGTTAATCCAAGACAACATGAAAAATTTTTTTTGTAACACATCTCCTGAATCAAATTCCAGAATTTAGAAGGATTCACAAAGCTCCAAGACCAATGGTTTTCATAGGCCTCCACCCAAGAAGAAAATGTAATGCCAAGAAACGGTATAAGGTTTTCTGCCTGAACTGGGGGTTGGACTAGAAGACCTCCAAGATCCCTTCCAATTCTGTTATTCTGTATTCTCTCTGATGTAGCAATGGTCTAAAACTATGGTCAATTAATTATCTGAAGGGATTTGGTACACCCTGACTTTCCATTTAGAAATTGGGAAAAGAACTCTTCTCTTAAATGTAGCCAAAATGAGCAAACAATATAAAGATAACTTACTGTCTCTAGCCAGAAGCGATCAAGATCACTTCGTCTCTGCTGCTTGTTTAGTGTAATTAGCCATCTCCCTCCCCGTTTATTCTTCTCATCTTCCCACATGGGTTCAATACCATCCTAAAAAGTATAGTTTAACATAAAACACAATATTCACCTGTGTAATTCACACAATTCATTTGTACATATTTGAAATTTATATATCTTATATTACAAAGATTTTAAGTCATGCATGAAAAAGTATCAGTGTTTTTTTAAAAAGTAATATTATTCTTCTGACAGAGAAATTGAAATGACATACTAATTACATTAAATATTTTAATTTGCAACACTATGAAAACAGAGACAGTGACTGGTAAAATAGGAAAGACAAGATTAGCAACATTTAAACAAATTTTGGTTATGTATTTCATCCTCAGCTCTTGAAAATGTCAAAATATTAAGATGTACACTAACATAGAAATATCACATTATAACCATAGAAACTAGTCAATAAGTTTTGCTGTAGTAAGTTTTATTAATACATTTTTACAATACAATATTTTATTAAATTGTACAACCTTTAGTCTTTTACTTAGCAGATTACACCCAAAATAGCCTAACAAGATGAAATAAACTCAAAAGTTTATTCCACATACCTTAAAAAGTGAGTAATCACAACCAGGCATTAAATTACTAGAGATCTGAATATGGTTATACAACCTATTTTGGAAAAAAACATAAGTACAATCAATGAAATGAAATACCACAAATACTAATGATTATAGATGTGCAAATGTCAAAAAACATATATATTATCTTAACTTTTGGGGTTAAATTTTAATAATTCTTAATAGCAAATGTTATTAAAAGAAAAACAGTAATTAAAGTCATATAATCATTACTTTAAAAACTAATTCAATGCTGTCATCATCACAATACTTGAGAATACAATTCACAGAATTTCCAATACTTCACAGAGCCAATCGCTTGCAGTTTCTTAGATGCCCTCTTTTTATAATTGTAGCAGGTAACAATATTTAATTCCTTCAACTTTCCCAAACTTAAGTCTAAATTAGACAACCCATGATCCATTGGATCATCATTTTAGAGATATTTCCTTACCTAAACAGAGTAACAGATGATTGGGCAAAAAAGTAGTGGGAGAAGAAATTTTGCCAGCATGACCAGGAAGGGCTGACTGCCCTCCGGAAGCCAATGGTGGGATCAGTCTAGCCAGTCTTTGGAAGGCTAGGTCTGGACCAGTCTACCTGATCTCCAGCAGCCAAAGGAGGGGCTGGTCTGTTTAGCCTCCAGAAGGCTAGGGGAGGACCAGTTTACTGCGGCCCTGGGCAGTGGCACAGAAGCATTGAAGCAACCACAAATCTGCCAATTTCAATCACACGGGAGTCATGTGTCCCAGATTTTGGAAGCATTTTGTAAATTAGCCCATTTGGTATTTTGGTTCATAAATTGTTGCCCTATAATGAACTGTTTCACCCAATTTAAGGTTACAGAACAAGAGTTTTAAATGTACATTTCAAATTCGGTTCACTTTTGTCTTTGAATATTCCCTCTCATTCAACTTATCCCCCTATATTTTCTCATATATAATCCTCAATAACAAACAGATGAGATGAAAAAACACTCAGGTTTCAAATCTGATTTATAATTTTACTTACGCCCAAAAATCTTCAACAGTATCAAACTTTGAGATCAGACGAAGATTTGCTTGCCAAGTTTTACTTTTGTCATTTTTAAAGAACCAGAGTGCCCACCTGAAAAAAAAAAGACTTTATATTGGCATACAATTATCATTTTAAAAGGCAGAGACTGAAATCATAGCATACGAGGAAATTTTGGAAGGAAAATACAAAACAAGAATACACAAAAAAAATACAGGTTTAATGTTCATTTCCATTATTTTATTAAACAATGAACACCTAAGCATACAAGGGAGATTCTAAGTGTGAACACTACTATAGAATAAGTCTGAAGTCATACCTATGTTTATATAATGACTATAATCAAACTACCCCGCTTTTCCAAATTTTCATTTTCTGGAAACAGATCCTAAGGAAATCAGTTTGAATTATATAATTTGAAATAATTTTAAATAGGGTATAAGCGTCTGGTGGCACTTATAGCTGACAAATGAATCAATAAATTTCTGATTCTGAAACAAGGATTCCTTATACCAACTCCCCCGTTACAAGAAAAATATAGCATTCAATTGTTCTGAGAAAGAATCAGATTACACATATCCATTGTACCACCCTAAAGTCTGATAATCATAAAAAGGATTGTTGTCAAGTTTCTACTAATAGGTATGACTTGCGGAAAGTGGTTGATACTCTCATTATTGTTTCAGGCTTGGAAGGATTTGTATTTTAACTTTTGTAGTCATAATTTTATTGGTCTATATAAAAATTTAAAAATCACAATTTTGCAACTTATTCTATCAACTACCGTCTATCACCAATAGGTCTAACTATAGTAACCATGAATATATTCATCAAAAAAAGAGAGTAAGTGGGGAAAAACAAGTTATAATAAGAATTTGGACATTTAACAAGTAAAATGCCACATTTTAATATAATTCCTTTTAAAATGTAGATAATAGCCTACTGGAAAATAATTCTATTTTGCAAAAGATTAAAACAAACATTAAACAAAGCTAACATTCAAAAACACTCATTTTGAGATAATTCAAAAGCATGCATTTGAGATAATTCAAATTTTAAGCTAAGAGCATGTTATGTTCCTTAAATAAACTACTATAAAACTGTCTCTGCCAAGAATATTGACAATTTGTAAATTCATACCATATTTTCTCAAAAATAAGACAGGATCTTATTTTCTTTTGACCCCCGAAATAAGCATTTGGCCTTATTTTTGGGGAGGTCTTATTATATTTGAGCTGCAGGAGGCGTGCGCGTGCATGTGGTCACATCATGGTTGCTGCTGTGTTGCAGTATTTTTGGGAGGCCTTATTTTCAGGGGAGGGCTTATTTTAGCACATGAACTCAAAAGCCCGATTGGGCTTATTATCTGGGGAGGTCTTATTATCAGGGAAACGGGGTATATTGCTCACTGCCAATCTAATATATGTTTGAGAAACAAGTCATTGGGAAGAATTATTGCTTTCATTTCCTAATTTTGACCACCTCAGAAACATTTATGTAGTCGCTAATATTGAGAACAAACTTCAATTCTAGCTATTGGTTTACTCAGGCTTTAAAACATTTTCTTGCACAAAATATTGGAAACCTAAAATGAAAAATAGTAATTAAATATGACAATTCACAAACATGAATGTATGTTTGTTCAACAAAATGTGAAAATAAAATGGGAATTATAAACATATGCGCTATGCATAATATCTAAGGTATAGTGCTGCAATTAAGTATAGATTGAAGACATTTGTTTCTGAAAAGGTTTCCCCAAACAGGTCACTTCTAATTTCATGTATTCTTGAAAATATGTCTTTCTGAAGAGAAAATAATTTCAATTTCAAAGAAAAAAATATTCTGACAAAAAGAAAATATTCTAGCGATGAAGTGTTTTGTTTTGCATGTCCTACATTACTGTCTCTTAAATCAATGGCCCCCAAACTTTTGGGCACCAGGGACCGGTACCATGGAAAGAGGTTTTTCCATGGACAGTAAGGGGCGTGGTTTCGATGTTGCCTGCATCCTGCAGATGGGGCTTCACTTGTTTGCGCAGCCCAGTGCTGGTCCACAGACTGGAGGTTGAAGATCCCTGCCTTAAATTATCAGCAGCACGGGTTGGATTGACCTTATTACATTGAATCAGATTAAGTATTCCTTCCCATTTGAAAAAGTGAAAGTGTATATCTTTACAGACATATTTTGTATAGACATTATATCTGTAAATGCTACTGAAAATAAAATTGTCATGCAGAAAAGTCATAAAATGAATAAAAATGCAGTATATAAAGCAAGTAATACACAGAGACACAAAATACTTATTTTAAAAAATTGGTTTTCAACGCTGCAGGTTGAAGGATGCCATACAATTTTGGAAGGATTACTGCTGACAAATCGTTCTAGTTGGAAACTAAAAAAGAAATCATCCTAAAGAATTAAAAGCTATTATACATAATTTCATAGGCACATTTAATTAGTAGTACTATTTATTATAGTCATGGTTTATAAGATTTTTAAGATTATTTCCTTGAATCACCTTTGTAGTTTTATATCATTTCTGAAATTCTGAATGTATTTAGTGCCTTGCATGATAGCTCAAGAACCAAAAACAGGAGGTAGATATATTAACCAAATCAGGCATGTGCATTTTTTTTTCATATCAAGAGCTGTTTTAAGGCCTTGAGTTGTATGTGGAAAGTTGGGCTCCAAAAACTGAACAGAGAAAAGAAAAACAAAAATGTGTCTTCATTTTTATTAAAATCAAGATAAAATCAATTATTTCCCAGGGCTTAGCAGTTTTTCATCAGCTGAATTTTTTTTGAAAGAATTCTGAGACTAGCAGGCTCTGTTCTGTCAACTAAAACCTAAAAGTACTGAACCAGTCATCACCCACATTCTACCTTTATTAAGATGACCAAGGAAAGTTGGGGCAAAGATTTTAATTGCATTCAAAAGTAATATTTTGGGAAGAAACTGAATTTTTTTAAAGATTCTGAATAGGAAGAGTATACTATTTATAGTTCAAAGTATGATTTGGCTCAAACTACTGTAGATAGGACAATTAGCTGACTTTTAAACCAAGAACTTATTTACCTGTCAACACTGCACTTCAAATTGTTACTGTATGTTATACAAATCATAGTATGAAACATATGGTGAGTTAATATGTTATACTTTCCAGTTTAAAATTGCAACACAGACAATGATATGGAACCTTGTTATATAGTGTTTTTCAACTGAAATCTCTTGAAACATAAAGAACATACAATACTTCAGAGGTAGTCATAAAGGACCTGTAATTTAACATAAAAGACAAATGTTCCCCAACTTTTCTAAAAGAGGATGTTTGTGCACATGTATTCTGCATTTTAAAAAAAAGCATTCCAAAATATCTAATTAATTCTGTTTTGGAACATGCTATTACATAATTTAAAGGAAATATGCCCCACCTGTTTTGTAATGGATGCTTAACGTATGTTTCAGGACTCGCAATCTCCTGACTTGCTGGTGTCTCAGTTTTCTCAGTTTTCTCCTCTTCTGAAGGCTGAGGGTTAGAAATGGTTTCCTAGACAAACAAAATAAACAATTAACTTGCTTCTTTACAAAGAATAATATGTTATGCACAAAGCTTTATTTAAAAGATAACCACCATGTTCAAATAGTCTGCCATTAACATTTGCAAATCTTTTTTAATACTGATATGTCTATATTTTCCAAATCTAGAACAATTAGAATGAATGTAAAGTTTAAAAGTCACCTTAGACAACTGAAACTGAAACAATAAGATAGAATATATTTCTCCACAGAGGATTATATTATCAAATGTGTGCAAAAATATCAAACTTTTACTTTTCTTCATGCAGTAATTCTCATAGCATATACTATTAAGAGATTCATTTACCATAGGCCCCATGCACACTCCAAATGTATGATTCAGATAAAATAGAGCAGACAATGGTACCAATCAACATACGTTTTGAATTATTGCTAACTTTACTACATTGTAAACAGCTATGTTTTCATAGAGATTTCTTGCCCTTTCTATATATTTCATTAAGATCTGGAATATTAAAACATGATAAAATTTAAGGCATGCACAAATCACTGTCAACTGTAATACACTAATACATCTGATTAGAAAACATGTACACATGTTATTTATTGCAAAATTATTTTATGGACAGACACTGTATAAAAAAATACAAAAAAAGTACTGTAACAGAACAGTTGCAAATAAAGCTAGCTACATTAAACTCTCAAATTATTAGTGTGAAGCATTTGTTATGACTAACGTAGAGGATTTCAGTGGGGATATGTGTGTGTGTGTGTGTGTGTGTGTGTTACAACCCCTGGTATGCCCAAATATGTTTTCGTAGATTTTCATGGGTGTAGTTATGCTGGTTTTGTTGTATTCGGGTCTTTTCCCGTGTAAGATTGAGATTGTCTTTGCAACGTTTCGGCAAGATCTCACCTGCCTTATATTTATATTTAGATTTATTTATTACTTTTTCTGGAATCTTAACAATGGTAATTTCCTAATTCCAGCCCATCATTTACTGACAATGTCCAATCACTTAATGACCACATCATTACATTTCAGGATTAGAGTGTAGGGTTAGACACTTAGTGACAATTCCAGCAGTCCACATTAAACCAGATTTGTGGTTGGTAAGTGAGGATCTTCTCACAACTTCCTGCTGGCTTCCAACAACCAGACTGTGGGAAAAGTAGCAGGAAGTTGAAAGTCCCAGATGGCTTGCAAGCAAGCAGTAGGCTGTAAATGAATGATGCAGGGGAGGGAATGACCGTTGTCTTACCTGAATGGTCTTTCTCTAGGTGCTGCGGGAGTGTCCAAGCACGGGTTAACATCAGCTTGCTGCCCAAGGACTGAGTTCGAATTCTTGTAGCTCCGACTCTTGCTCCCCTCAGAGGCTCAGTTTTAAAAACGAAGGAGTGTCCAAAGGAACTGTCAATGCAATAGTCCAGTCCAATGAAGAAACTACCCCGCGACCCCTGATAGGGTGGGGTTGGACACTCCCGCAGCGCCTAGAGAAAGACCATTCAGGTAAGACAACGGTCATTCTCCTAGGCGCTGCTTGGAGTGTCCAAGCACGGGACATGCCAAAGCTATGATCCCCCAGGGAGGGAAGAACTGTTCACGGGCGCGGGGCTAGCCACAACCCTCTGCAGAATTCTTCTCCCGAAGGCTGCCTCAGCCGAGGCAAAGGTGTCCAGTTTATAGTGCTTGACAAACGGTGACGGGCCTGACCATGTAGCAGCCCGGCAGATGTCCTCAATGGATGCCTGGGTGGCCCATGCGGCAGCACTTCTTGTTGAGTGTGCAGTGATACGAGGAGGCGCCGGCCTGCCCTGATGTTCGTAGGCCAGCTGGATGCACGCCCTTATCCAGCGCCCTACTGTAGCGGAGGTGACCTTCTTGCCCATGGTGGCAGGTTGAAATGACACAAAGAGGGCCTCCGACTTGCGGAAAGGAGCTGTTCTTTTCATGTAGATCCGTAGGGCACGGCGGACGTCCAGCTTATGCCACTCACGTTCCTTGGAGTGCCTGGGATGCGGACAGAAGTCCGGGAGGATCACTTCCTGCGAGCGGTGGAAAACGCTGTTGATCTTTGGTACGAATGCCGGGTCCAGACGTAATATCACTCTGTCGGAGTGGATGACGCAAAGGTCCTCTCTGACTGACAAGGCCGCCAGTTCAGAGATCCGGCGTGCCGAAGTGATGGCAATGAGGAACGTCGTCTTGAGGGTCAGGTGGCGTAGTCCAACTGTCCGAAGGGGTTCAAATGGTGGCCCGGACAGAGAACGTAGCACCACGGACAAGTCCCAGGTAGGATACCTGTGGATGGTAGGAGGAGCCAGATTGGTGGCTCCTTTGAGGAAATTGCGCACCTGCGGGTGTTTGCTGAGGGACAGGTGCGACTCAGTAGACAGGATGGAGGCCAAGGCGGCAGTCTGGCGTTTGAGGGTGTTTGGTGCCAGACCCCTGTCAAGGCCGTCCTGCAAAAAGTCCAGCACTTGGGGAACGGTGGCAGAAGTGGCAGAGATCTGGTGATGAAGGCACCAGCGAGAGAAGGCCGACCAGGTGGCTTCATAGATTCTGATCGTTGATGGACGTTTGGATGCCTGGATGGTGTGGATCACCTTCTCCGAGTATGCGCTGAGCCTCAGGATCTCCCCTTCAAGTGCCACATGGCAAGTTTCAGCCACTGGGGTTCCGGGTGATGGATGGCCCCTTGGCTGAGGGAGATGCGGTCCTGAGGAATGCGCCAGGGACGAGACACTGAGAGACTGACCAGGTCGGCGAACCAGGATCTCCTCGGCCAGTGAGGAGCTACCAACAGTACCTCCGCTCCCTCTGTCAGGATCTTCCCGATGACCTGTGGGATTAGCGGCAGGGGCGGGAAGGCGTACAGCAGACCCGGAGGCCAGGGAGAACGAAGAGCGTCCGTGCCTTCCGCCCCTGGGCACTGGAACCTCGTGAAGTACCTGGGTAGCTGGGCGTTGGCCGGAGACGCGAAGAGGTCGACAACTGGAAGGCCGAATCGCAGAGACAACTGATGAAACTGATCTGGGTGAAGGCGCCACTCCGCGTTCTGGATGGTGGATCTGCTGAGCCAGTCTGCAGTCGCGTTGTCCTCTCCCGAGATGTGGTCTGCCCGCAGAGACCTGAGGTGTCGTTCCGCCCACCGACCCAGGGATTCCGCCTCCGTCATCAGAGCAAGGGATCGTGTGCCGCCCTGATGATTGATGTACGCTTTCGTGGCGATGTTGTCGGTCAGGATCAGCACATCCTTGTCCCTGATCAGCTGGAGGAAATGCTTCAGGGCCAGTCTGGCAGCCCGGAGCTCTAGCCAGTTTATGTTGTGGGCGAGCTCCGCTGGAGACCATCTGCCCTGGATCACCTGGTTCTGAAGGTGCGCCCCCCACCCGAAGAGGCTGGCATCTGTCGTGATGACCAGGCGCTCCGGCTCCTTGAAGTAGGAACCCTTTAGGAGAGCGTCCGACTGCCACCATCGGAGGGAACGGATTACCTTGGGAGGGAGACGTATCACCCTCTTGGAGTTGCTGGCCATGCGTCTCTGGAGGGGCAGCAGGAACCACTGGAGATCCCTCGCGTGGAGGTGTGCCCACGGGACCACCGAAATGCAGGACACCAGCTTCCCTAGCAGTTGAGAGAGGGAAACTACCGTTGCTGACCTGGTGGACCGGATCCTCCGCACGAGAGACCTGATGCTGTCCACTCTCTCTTGTGTGAGGAAGACCTTGCAGGACTCCGAGTCGATGATGGTGCCGAGATGCTGGATCCTGTGGGTCGGGTTGAGATGGCTCTTGGCCAGGTTGACCGAGAAGCCGTACTGTTGCAAGACCTGAATGGTGGTGTTGAGGTCTTGTTGCGCCTGATCCCTTGATGACGAGTGGATCAAGATGTCGTCCAGGTAGCACTCCAGCCTCACTGGAATTGAGCGTAGGTGAGCTGCGATGGCGGCCAGCAGCTTGGTGAAGGTGCGTGGGGCTGACGAGAGTCCGAAGGGAAGGGCTCTGTACTGGAAATGCTGGTTGGCAAACTGGAACCTCAGGAACCTGCGATGCGCCGGGTGAATCGGAACGTGCAGGTACGCCTCCTTCAGGTCTATCGAAGTCAAGAGGTCTCTCTGCCTGATGCAACCCAGGATGGTCTGCAGGGACTGCATCTTGAAACGCTTGTATTCTAGGTGCCTGTCGAGTCGCTTGAGGTCCAAGATTGCCCGCACCCCTCCCGATTGCTTGGGGACTAGGAACAGGATGGAATAGAAGCCTGTGCCCTCCTGACCCTCGGGTACCCTTTCTATGGCCGCTATCTCTAAAAGGTGGTCTATCTCCGCCCTCATTAGTTGGAGCTTGTGAGGTGACCTGGGAGTGGGGCAGCGAACCCGGGATCTTGGGGGGGGGGGGGAAAGGAAGTCCAGGGTCAGGCCGTGACGGATCGTGTTGAGGATCCACACGTCCGTCGTGGTCTCCTCCCACTGGGCGGCATAGAGTTGGAGACGGCCGCCTATGGGAGGGTCCCTGTGACTGTCACTTGGATTTCCTGAAGGGGCGGTTGGAGAACCCCCCTCGGGAAGGTTTACGGTAGCCCTGTTGTCTATTTCTATCCCTGTAGAAAGATCTGTCCTGGGGACGTTCCTGTGACTGGGGAAAGGGACGGCCTGAACCACCTGAGGAGGTGGAAGGCTCGGAGCCCCGAAAGGAACCCTTCCGAAAGGGCTGGCCCTTGCGTTCAGGTTTCTTGGTCATGGCTGGGAGTACCTTGCGTTTATCCTTGGATTCAATCAGAAAGGAATCCAAGGCCTCCCCAAAAAGTTTCCCACCCTTAAAGGGAGCGGAAGCCAGCTTCCACTTCGCCTTGACATCTGCCTGCCAGTGGCGGAGCCACAGTAGGCGACATGAGGTCACATTGGCGGCTAATGTCCTGGAGGAAAACTTAGTGGCGCTAAGTGAGGCATCAGCAGAGTATTCTATGGCTGCTATGATTTTATTTACGTTCTGCCTCATTTTAGTGTCCCCAGCCGGTAGGCCGGCCAATAGTTTGCGAAGCCAGAAGAGAGCTGCCCTCCCGAAGTAGGAAGAGGCAGAAGATGCTCTCATGGCCCAGGCAGTGGCCATATGCGTCTTGATAGAAGACGATTCAGCCCTTTTGTCCTCTGCCTTGAGCCCCTCCAGTAATTCAGCAGGTAGAGCTGAATTGGAGGTAAGGGACATAATGGGGTCATCGACCTGGGGAAGCTTTAGAAGCTCCTCCAGAGGCTCTTCCATGGTAAATAGCCTCTTGTCGTTCCCGCTGGGATTTGCCAAGGAACCAGGCTGGGTCCATTGGCGTTGGATAATGTCTAGGAACAGCTGAGGGGCTGGAACCAAGTCTAAGGGGGGGGGGAAACTTCGTTGAAAAGCCCTGCCCCTGGGTCCTGGGGACCGATGGTCACCATGGAAGCCTGATCCGAGGTAGGTTTGGGCTTGGGGGCTGGAAGGCCCATCTGGGGTCCTGCAGCCCGGGCCTTAGTCAGAATAGCCTTAAACATGGAAGAGTTAAAAAGACCCAGAGAGGGGGGAGGCTCTGGAGTGGAATTTTCATCCTCAGAGAGGTCTGGAGCATCACGCTCCACCTCCTCTGAGTCAGAAACCTCGCTGATGCCCGAGGGATCAGGTGAGGCTTCCCTAGCTGGGGGACCTTGTGCCCTAGCTGGTTTCCCCTTACTGGGATTAACAGATGCAAAGGGAAGCTTAGATGCCAGCTGCATCATCCCATCAGTGATACCCCTGGAAATGGCCTCTGCCACCACCTCCTGCATGCTTTTGGGCAAGGGGAGATCGTGGGCCTGAGGGGTATCTGGCCCAGTTATTGAATAGATGAAGGACCCCTCCTCTGCCAGGGAGTCTGCCTCATCAAGGTAATCTGCTGCCAGGGAATGGCCTGGGGAACCCATAGAGGCCCTGGATGGATTAGGGGAAAAATCAAATTCCTCACTTTCCCCTGGAAGGGAGGGAGGAATCCCCTGTCTGGAGGTAGATGGAACAGGAACCCCTTCCTCCCCAGGAGTAGGGGCTGGAGGAAGGGCCTGCTGGGCAGAAAAGGCCTTCTGGAACTGTTTCTCCAGGGCCCTCTGCCTCCTAGCATCTAGTCTCTCCTCAGCCTTAGAAGGCTGCTTGGCTTTAGGAGCCTTCCCCTTAGCTGGGCATCCCACCCCTTCACCTTTAGCAGCAGGGTTGGTCCTGCTGCGTTTAGCTGCTGGTGGGCCAGCCTGCTGATCCACTTGCTTCTCCATAGCGTTGGGAATCCTTCCCGATGGCTGAGGTGCTGGAGAATCTGAGGCTTGCATCTCTGGGATCCTCCTGCTGTAGGCAAGTGGTGGCTGGAAAATGGCTCCGGCTGAAATGAGGTCGGAAGCCAGCAGATCCGCGCTGAAGAAGGCAAGGGTGAATGGTCTAGATGACCAAAAGAACCCCTGCGGCCGCTTGTAGGTCTGGAGGGGAAGAGACCCAGTCAGGAGACCCTGCGATGGTCCTCTTCAACCCCTACTGCAGCGATCTGCAGAGAGCGCAGGCAACGCGATGAGGCTAAAAGCCCCGGCAGAAAAAGCGCGCCAAAATCTAAAAGAAAAATGGCCGCCGTTCATGTTTTCGCGCCTGGAGCGGCACCGGGGGAAAAGGCAACAGCCTAATGCTGTCCCTTGGGGTCCTAGCCTCCTACCTGCACCCCCGTTGTCCGCTGGCAGCCGCCAAACGAACCCCCCTGGTGCGACTGCTCTCGTCGCTGCGAGAAGCGAGTCGCGCTCCAGGCAGCCTGGCTCGCGCACCAAATTCAAACTGCAAAAAGCCGAAAATGCAAGAAAATCCAAGAAAAATACAGAAAAATAACAAACTTCTATCTAGGAGCTAACTAAACTTAACTATTTTACTCAAAAGGAGCTAACTACACTAACCAAAGGGTCCAGTCTGCTGTTCAAGGACTGGATCTCCCCAAATTGCGTCCTGTAGGGCGACTGAGTTTTTAAAACTGAGCCTCTGAGGGGAGCAAGAGGCGGAGCTACAAGAATTCGAACTCAGTCCTTGGGCAGCAAGCTGATGTTAACCCGTGCTTGGACACTCCAAGCAGTGCCTAGGAGAATAAACACATAATGTGAGTGTGGTGCAAGCAAGCAAGGCTTGGGTGCCAAATGGAAGAGAGATTTGGGTGCAGTTGCTGGGCATAGGAGACTTACCTGAGTGACTTGCCACCTTCTCTGCCAGCTCCCCATTGACTTTGCTTGAAGGAAGCCAGCAGAAAAGGTTGCAAAATGCAATGATTGGGTGCTGTGGTGGCCAGAACTTTGAGGACTGATCTTAGTACCACTCACTCACATTGTTGTAACTTGCTGAACATGTGGTCATTAACCATGAACTACCTGTAAAGAAGACACCTCTATTGTCATGTAAATGGTATACTCCTGCCACTTTTAAACTTACATCTATAAAATATGAGACCTTTTTCTGCCCGTTAACAAAGGCTAAAAATAATAATCCAGGTACAAAAGCATTATTTCTAAATGAAAGTGCTATGAGAAATAAAGATAACTATGAGGATTTATTTTTTACATTCTATAGGCTAGAGCAGGGGTGTCAAACTTGTGGCCCGCATACGTCATGTGCTGGCCCCGCCCAGTTTAGCAAAGGAGAAAAAGTCCTGATATGACATGTGATGACACAAGTTTGATGTCCCTGTGCTAGAATATCTGGAGATATAGTGATATTACCATCTAACAGATGGTACACAGAAACTATATTAGCTAAAACTAGCATATAAAAATAACCATTTGATATTAGTAGTCTACAGACTGATTAAATATGTAACTTTCAATTTTATTACCTGTTCTCTTAGTTGCAGTTACAAGATATATTATACCTTAGGTGAAGAAAATCTTTAAATAACCAACAACACAGACTTGTCGTCCCTTTAACTTGCAATCTAAACAGGAATGAAATTAATCCTTATGCATACTTGTGGATCATCTGAAAACTGAACCCATGATTTTATACTTAATCATGTTAAATTGTAAATTAGCTTGTGAAAACTACCTTTTTAATAAATTCTTTTCTTAAAAGAGAAGCATCAACTAAAATTGCTGCACACAATAAAACTTCTGAACTAAATATATCCACTTTGGCTTCATTGATTTTGCTGATAGTTGAATGTTTTTGAAGTTCATTCCCATAATATAACAAAACTATATGAACGCTCAATGTCTTTCCTTCATGTTAGATTTAATAAGCCTGTCTTTCAAGTAAGTAAACAAAGTACCGCAGATGGACATATTCAAAATTTCAACTTACATTTACTGAACTAAATAACCCAGAATGGCTTTCAATAACTATGATTCAAAGTTTTTAAACTGTCATTCATATAACTCTTCTGTATACATGCACTTTTTTCTCTACTTGCGTTGAAAATGGATAACGCTTATAAAAGTATAAAAATTAGGATTGTGTGAAGCCTATCAGAAAAGGAGTTTCCAAAAAGGCAAACACGCTTAAAGCTATAATCTAGTGGTAATTATGGATCATTCCATAGTTTTTTTCTTCTGAGCTTAAAAACCCTGGCAACATTTATGGGCTAGAAAAATAATATACTTGTAAATTGTGCCTACTCTAGAACATGACAGATAACATTTTTTATAACTAGATCCAGAGGCACATAGTACATGGATGCTTTGTAGTGAACTACTACTTCAGTGTTTAACTTGCTACTACCTACAGTGTCAGTGCCAACTGCAGTTCTCTTGGTTCAGTGCCAGTATTTCCCCCTGCTTAGTATTACTACTGTCATTTTCCATTGCATGTCAACTCCTACTTCTGTGGTTCAGCACTCAACTTACAATACAGTACATTGCAATGTGTGTGTGTGGGATATTCAACAAATTAGTATTTGAAAATATTTGGCCTTAAAAATTCTGCACAGCTAGGGGGGAAAGAGGAGCAAAGTCTATTTAAGTATTGGACAAGTGTATGAAGAAAGCCTAAATCAGAGACGACCTTCTTTAGGAAAAGTTGAAAACTGAAGTACAACTAATGATCTAGCCTGTACAGATCCGCCCCAAATTATGCTCCTGTTAAATAATTTTAGTTTTTTTTCTTTCCTAGCCGGTTCTATGGGGTTCAATTATAACTATACTTTTCTTGGGAAATTCAAAAGAAGAAAAAGGGAACAAGTTAAGCCAAGGATCTTTAAAGAAAGCAATTTTTGTCTCCTGGTTCGGAGACCGCAGGACGAGGAAACAAACGGGCGTTGTGACAGCATTGGAAGCAGCCACGAAGATCATGGATGGGAGCTGTGGAGGAAGGTCTTCTCCGCCAGTGTTTGGGCCTTTTTTGAGTCTGGCAGGCGCGGGGAAGACAAGGAGACATAGGCCGGCATAAGCGACACTCTCCGCTAGCTGGCACGGCGAATTACAGAGAAGTTACGTCCAGGATGGGGGCCCGGAGTCCGACCGAGCTCCGCCCTCCACTCTTCTCGTGGTGAATTCTCCTCGCCCTGCACCCGTCTTCTGCCTTCCTCTCGCCACCTCACCCGTCACACGACCCCTCCTTCCCCGTCGCCCCCTCAACGCCCCCGCCCAAACTGTGACGGCACAAATCTTGGCCGCTCGCCTCACGCGCTCCGAGTCCCCCCCCTTTCCCGGGCCTCCCAGGTCTTCCCATCCTCCTCCCGCCAAGGCGCTCCATCGCACACGCCGGCGCCTTTCGCTCGCCGTACACGCGCGCGCGCCACACACATACACACACACCACTTCCCAGGCCGCCCTCCCTCTTCAACCAACCATCTCTGCCCCCCCCCCCCAATTTGGGGCTTTCTGGCTGAGATTTTTGTGTCCCCGTCACCCTCCCTTCAGGGCCGAGCGGTCTTTTCACAATCTTCACGGAAGCCTACGTGACAGAACGAGGGCGGAGAAAAAGAGGAAGGCGGAGGGAAGGAAAAGGTGGGGGGGTAAACCGAAGGGAGGAAACGGGAATAAGGACACTCACCGGTTCCACCGTCGCCATCTTAGATCGCTCTGATCGCATAAGCGCTGAGGGGAGGAGAGAGGTAAAGGGAAGGCGGATAACAAATCAGGTTCGAAAACGATTGGCCGGTGGAGAGTCACGTGGAGGCGGCGGCCGTTTTGGCGGCTCGGCGCGTGCGCAAGTCCGGTGCGGGGAGGGGGTTGTTGCCCGCTGCCAGAAGGAGCAGAAGCAGCAGCGTCTTCTGGGAATTGTAGTCTCGGGTTAATTTTTTTTCCCTCTCCCCACCTTCCCTTTCCAGGAGAGAAATCACGTGGGAAAGGCAGACAGGGGCATGTCAGGCTGAGGCGAGGTTCCTCAGAGTGGGGAAAAGTGACTCCTCGAGTCCGAAATTGGCAATTGCCGGAGCAGCCTGCGGGTGTGACCTCTGCATCCCCCCGCCGATGCCCGGCCTGACGGCGCAGCTGGTCCTTTTCTGTCACAGGGTGTCAGCATGTGTGATGCAAGCCGCCCCGCTCCGGTCGCCACCATTCAGCTCCCTATCCAAAATCTGAATGCGAGCCGGGAAGACATGGGAGCGATAACAGTTCTTCTTCTTTCACCTTCGGGTTTTAATCGTACCCAAAGCAGAGGATATATCCTAGAGATAATTTGACGAGGGACCCACTTTCGGTATAGGAACATAGATTCCAGTGCAGCTGCCCAATTTCTTGCTTACTCTGTCTTTTCATTAAGAGTGTTGTCTTTGTGATCTTGAGATGTGGTAGATCTCGATCTCTTTGAAAGCCTATGGTGAGCAACTGTCACATTGTAGGTGGGCAGCCGTACTTTGGGAGGGGGCACAAAATCTGGAGGAGAGGAGTCCCTTTTCCAACTAACACATTTTATTATGCGCTGTTAGTCAAAAAAAGTGCTAGTAAACTTCTGATTTTTTACTATGCTGGTTGGGGGATGATGGAAGCTGAAATTGAATACATCCAGAAAATAACAGATCAAAGGAAGACTTATATAACAAACATTTTGAAGAAAATAGTGTATCCCTCAGACAAGGCATTTTGTACACAAATGAAGACAGGATCCAATCTGGGTTGGTCACAGGTACCAGAGGTTTTGTCCTCCAAGCTTTTGAACTGTAGCCAGACTGGCTACAGAAGTTCCCCAAAAATGGACTCCAATACAACTCCGAAAGCTCAGAAGACAAAACCTCTGGTCCCGGTGACCAACCCAGATTGGATCTTGCAGCATTATCCTGGGACACATATTTGTTTTCATTCAAAACTGAAGACAATTTGTTGCAAAATTCATTTAGTTATTCTTGTGAGAAAGGAAAAACAATCTGAATGCATCTAAACACTTGTACAATAAACAAAGTCACATCTTCAGCACCGTATCTTCATCCCACTTGGCATCTTATTCATTTTTTTTTGTATTGTAATTTCTTTGTTTGAAGGTTGTGAGGTGCCCAGAATCATTGAGAGTTAAGTGGCATAAAGTTTAATAAAGTATCTATCCTGGAAACAAGTCTTATGAGCTGCTGTATAGAAAAGTAACAATATATATTCTGTAATGTTATCTTATAAGTACTTCAATGGTCCAAAGATCTGTCCCGTCTTTGATTATTCTGTCTGTATTATAATATAGTTTATTCAGTCCCATATAGTGTGCTACACACTGAGATTGTATCAGCTATATTCCTGTTTCAAGGAATTTCTGCAGCAAATTACACCATTTCCCCTCAGATTACATAATGACTGCATTCTAGTTCAATGTTTTTGAGTATTACACATTTTTGTTTACTGCCTTGATTCTCTTTAAATTTGATTTTGACTGATAAATTTAACACTGTAAAAAGAGAGCCAGTTTGGTATAGTGAAGTATGTCGCATTAGAAAGCAAAACCAATATAACTCTTCATCCATTTAACCCCATTACCTAGGTATCTAAAGTCACTAAATACTGTAAAGAAAAGGCAGATGGCAACATGTGTCTCAGTAGGTAGCACCAAGAAATATCCAATTAAGAATGCAAAATGATACTGAAATAGGTGAAATGGCATTCCCCAAGGTATTAAATTTCATTGAAAGCATAGCCACAAGTAGAAAATAGTCAATGGGAGATGGCCAGATCCCTGTGCCTGATATTATTTACACTGTCAATGAGATATTGTAGACTATTCCTGTAGCAAGACTTGTGTCAGACAAATATAACTTTAAAACTGAAACAGCTGAAGATTATGTAAATTCCTGTTACAAGAGGGTATGTCTCCTAAAAACAGTTAGCAGAATGTCTTCATATTGGAAATACCGAGCAGTGAGGATAAACCTTGACAATGAAATCTGAATGTTTACTCAGAATTCCTATCAAATAAAAGATTGAATAAAATGTGTAGTAATTACAGATTCTCTTTATGGATATGCAGCAAAATGGGGTAAAGAGAAAAGGAAAATTCTTGAAAATCAAATGAGTGAGTCTGTCAAACACTATTGAATCAATGTATATACCAGTATATTCATTATTTATGAAGTGTGAAGGAATAGGAAATGTTGGATTAACACATATTCAATGTACAGCATAAAACATCTTTCAATGTCTTATTTTATTGTTACTGATCAGAAAGGAATGAATGTTTAATTATACACTATACTTAAATATTTTAATATGACTTCAAAATACATCCTTTATTTTATTCTTAATCTTTAATTGATGTGCTGTTTCTCTGATCTTCTTCTGACAATTTTCCACTTAGATTTTCTCTTCTGATTTCAGGAAAATAATACGGTTTATCATAAGAATTGAAATCAAAATGTAGCATTCTGATGGATAATGTGCAATATGGTAAAACTCCATATTGTGAAGGTTTTTTTTTTGTTTAGTATGGAATTCCCTTCAGACAGTAATATAACTGTGCTATGGTAACATGTACACTTAATAGTTCTCTTTTAAGCTATGTATAAACATTTTAATCCATCCCCCCAAAAACCTATCACAGAAGAAAATAAACCATCAAACCTATCCTTGTCATGGAGTTTTGAATCTTTGAGTTTATAGTATTCAAATAAAAGAATTTTAACATTGTTAATTACATTGTTAGGATGTTAATAAAAATCAAAATGACACTAATGATAAAGGCCTAACAATATGCATCTAGCAATACCTTTTTAAAAAAACAACCATTTGTAATAAATTCTTCCTTAACTCGGCCCTTATCTCCAGATAGTATAGTCATACACTGTAAACACATAATAATTTACGTAATCAAAATCTTATATACTCAGAAGCAGTAGCCAAATCTTTTTGTTTTATCCCCAAAAAGTATTGTCCTATTCCAATGAATTCAATTCAGTTAGATCCATATTTCAGATAATATTTCATTTAACTGAGAATACAGGAGGATTGATTGGATTCAAATACTCACCATAATGACAGAATTACTCACTATGACAGAATTCAGTTCTGAAACCAAACAGTTTAAAAATTGTTCATGCTGAATCATGTAATTTTGTTAATGTAGTATATATGATGGTCATTTAAAGCATTTTATACTTTAAAATGCACTCAAGGCTACTCATTGAAAAAAACAAAATATGCCGAACTTTCAAAGAAAGTTAGGACCAGTCATGAACAACTACCAGAAGCCAAACTTGTAAAATTGTTTCTTCTTCAACACCCAAGAATGTACCTTATCTCATTGTCTATTTTTTTTTTGTATTTTTGTGGATGAATATGGAAGGGGGTACTTCTAAATGAAACAAGAGCTTGTGGAAACTTATCATTGTTATTTTCAAATCATAACTATGGGGCCGAGAAATGCTCTAGGCAACAAAAGTATGCAGTATGTGGCAGGCATGTCATCTTCTAACTTATTAATTTATAATGACAATAATATTTAAAAAAATAAAAAGTCAATTGGAAAAGGGACGTCCCCTAGGCTCTGCTTCAAGTGTATACAAACACACTGGTGCGCCAGGACAGCCTATGGCCTACCAGTGAATCAGCTGGCATTAAAAAAAACTGTATGTAACAGATTCAGAAGGACTATGTGCAAATGTGATATTTTTTATTTCGGGATTTTTTTTCTGATGTTAAGCATTGATTTTCCTTTGATCTTTTTCCATACTATTTGAGCATTTTACCTCCAATTAAATAATTTGGATAAGAAGGATTGGAATGATGATCTAAATCAGCCCGCTTTACATTAGATAGAAGGCTTTTTCTCCTCCCCTTTCACCCTTAAAATCCTCTACCAAGTCTATCCCTCAAGTCCCAGCAAATTCAGGAATACCCTACACCAGGAGTCTCAAAACTTAGCAATTTTAAGACTTGTGGACTTCAACTCCCAGCTCTGCTGGCTAGAGAATTCTGGGAGTTGAAGTCCACAGTTCTTACAATACAATACAATAGCAGAGTTGGAAGGGACCTTGGAGGTCTTCTAGTCCAACCACCTCACCTGCCTAGGCAGGAAACCCTATACCAGGGGTGGCGAACAAGTTCGACAAAAAGAGCCAAAATTTTAAACTGTGAGAGTCAGAGAGCCACACCATGCAGTGACCTGCCAAAACAGACAAACACTCACACAAAAGCATATAATTTTAACAATAATATATTAAACACATAATATAACATGCTCAGTCAGGTGTTTTTTGTTATAAATTTTTATAAACCCATTAGAGCTGCTGTATAACTTTTAAATCTATAAATAAGTGGAATCTCTGTCCACCTAACAACCTACAAGATTACTTGATGACCACAACCAGGAATGCCACACTTGCAGTCATTAAACAAAGCAGTCACATATCTCGCTTAATGACTGCTTTGCTCAGTGACGAGATTGTGATTGTAAATCGAGTACAACCTATACATGGGTAAAGCCTGGTCCTAATATTATCTTCCTTTAACCTAATATATGTATTATAATATATATATGAGTTTGGATTATCTTTGATATCTATTACAATTACAGGCTGTGAGAAAAACACTCGTAGAATTTTGGGAAATATACTAACCATGGAAATTCAATTAAATGTTTTCTCCTATTTAAAACCCTGATGCTCCTGAACCCAGAGCTTCAATATGCAACCATTATTATTAATTTGAGCAATCATTAGAACCTCACCGGAATCCTGCAGCAACTGTGCTAGACTTTGAATCATTATTTTTTGGGGCGCAGCAGAGGGCGCTGTTGAGATAAACCCGGAAGTACTGGTGGAGAGCTGGTGGAGTGCAGGCAAGCGTCGTCGCGTCGACCGTACTTCCGGGTTTAGCGCGCGATCCGAGCCACAGTAAACTAAATAATGGTAAGAGGCAAAGAGCCTCATTTATTTTGGCCGCGAGCCGCATGCGGCTCGCGAGCCGCGTGTTCGCCACCCCTGCCCTATACCGTTTCAGACAAATCTTCTTAAACAACATCTTGTTAAAGACTTCCAGTGTTCGGGCATTCACAGCTTTTGGAGACAAGTTATTCCACTGATTAATTGTTCTGTCAGGAAATTTCTCCTTAGTTCTAAGTAGCTTCTCTCCTTGATTAGTTTCCACCCATCGCTTCTTGTTCTAACCTCAGGTCCCTTGGAGAATAGTTTGACTCCCTCTTCTTTGTGGCAACCCTTAAAGTTGCCAAGTTTGAAGACCTCTGCCCTACACCATCATACCCTACACCACCAGACTTAAAATTTTGGGCTTAGACAACCTAGAGCTACGCCACCTATGGTCAGACTTGAACGTAGTACACAAAATTATCCACACACAGCATCCTACCGGTCAATGACTACTTCAGCTTCAACCTTAATGGTACAAGAGCACACAACAGATACAAACTCAATGTAAACCGCTCCAAACTTGATTGCAGAAAATACGACTTCAGCAACAGAGGGGTCAACGCCTGGAATGCACTACCCGATTCTGTTGTTAACATCTTCAAATCCCCATAATTTTTAACCTTAAACTATCTACTGTTGACCTCACCCCATTCCTAAGAGGTCTGTAAAAGGGGGCGTGCATAAGCGTACCATCGTCCCTGTCCTACTGTCCCCATTTATTCATCCCCGTTTCATTCATACTCATATTTATTCTTATACCTATTATTTTGTAAACGATTGACAAATCAAATCAAAAAAACAAATAAGTAAATAAATAAGCCAATAAATAAAATCGGAGAGCCAGAAGCCATTCCAGCAGGATCCCGCGGATATCGCCAAACTAGCCAAGGCAGCGAATTCGCAAGCTCCTCGAGCCCGGAGGAACCCAACGATCCGTTATCCGAGTAGGTAAGTTGGTCGTGCGAAGCCTGACGTGTGCAACAAGTCCGGATGAGGGCACTTCGCGCGTGTCTCCAGCGCAAACTCGCGGAACAACCGCGGGCTTACATAGCGGTGAGGAAAGCCACTCTCGGCGACTAGAGAAACGTGCCGGAGACTGATATCCCGGGGAGGCGAGTCGGCTGCAGGCGGTGGGGCCTGCTCGTAGCGACGCCACCTCCCTCCGTTTCCACCCGCCCGTCCCTTCAAGAGGGCGGAGAGAGGCGGGGAGGGGAGGGGGCAAGCGGGTCCTGGAGCCCCTCCCTGTTTCAATCGGGAACCTCCAGGCCGAGAGTTCCGCCTTTCCCTCCGCCCTTTCCCGGTGGTGGCTGCTGCCGCTGCTGCTCCCGCCGTCCGCCTGGGTCGCTCCTGTGGCGGCGGTCGCAGCAGGCAGCATGGCGGCGGTGGAAGCCCGGGTGTGCGAAACGGCGGGCTGCAGCAGCGAGGCCAAGCTGCAGTGCCCCACCTGCATCAAGCTGGGCATCCAGGGCTCCTACTTCTGCTCGCAGGTAAAGCGCCGCTTGCTCGAGGGCGTCCTTTGCCCGCCAAAGGGCGGCTCGGCGGAAAGCTTCGGCCGCCAAGAGATTTCCTCCGGCGACGGGAGCTCGGATCGAGCCGGGGCCCCGGCCGCCTCGGCCCGCTTTTCTTTCGGTTTCAACACTGGGGGGCCTCGGGGACACGGGGCTTGCCTGCGCCTGGGGTGGGGTGGGGGAGACGGATATGTGGGGCGGCTGCTGCCCTGCCAAGGCAGGTGTGACTCAGGCTGGCTGGGCCCGGGCCTGTTGTCTGGCCGCCCGAGCACGTTTTGCTGGGAAGTGAGGGACTGAATTCAAAAAGGCTGCATGGCGTTGCCGAGATTTCTGCGTTTCTGCTAGTCTCTCTTCCTCTCTCTCTTTCAAGTTTGCCTTCTTCCATTGGTTGTTGCTAAGGGAGGAAAAGCCAAAGGAAGGCTCTATCATTCACCTGGGATTTGGTAGAGCAAAGGATTACAACGTCCATCCTTCCCAGCGATGTCACTTGTAGTCCAACACACCCAACTCTGGTACCAGTGAACTAAAGAAGCCCTAATTCTTTCTTACCGTCCCTCTCCTTACCTCCACCCCCACCCCCACCCCCTTTTTTTAAAAAAAAGGTTTTTCTATCCCGGGGTTCACATGTCAGAAGTCGGAAAAATCTAAAGCAAGGGGAGATGCGTTTTCTTACTCATTAATGTTAGGAATAGGCCCCATACATCCTGAAGGACAAAGCCTGACATCCCCACTTAAAAAACAAACAAAAACCAAACCCCGTTCTGCCCTCAAGATTCACAAGACAGATTTTGGAGAGGAAAAAAACAAGGGCTTGGTTCTTCCAGTCTGTCAACAAGTGATTGTTTGTTGCACTTTGGATATTTTAGTTGATTGCCGAGGGAATTTTTGCCAAAACTTTCCCTCTAAAAGCAGCCCAGAGGCTAAGTTTTTGATATTAACTGTAACAAGTTTCTCTGTCAGATTTGAAAAAAAAGCCCAGGCCTTGGCACCAGAACTATTCTAAATTTTCCAGGGTCTTAGGGATCCTGAAATGCAATCATAATTAAGAATGATTCTGAACATGGGTGCCCTGCCTTGTCTTCATTTAATCTCATGGCTTTGTTTCCATAGTTCAGCTTTTAAAATCAGGTGAGCCACCTTCTTTTTTTTTTAGAAGAAAAATCTTCCTCCCTTTTCCAAAGTGCTGACATTTCTGTCCTTCATGTGGAATATTCCTCTGAATCAGCTGCAGCTTTTGATGACTGTATAGACATATCCCTGTAGTTTTAACTGAAACTAGTAGAGAAATAATGTGCCATGATTTCCTTCCAAAATGGTATTTCACTATTTCAGCCTTGCTAAGAGTTCTTGGGTGTCTTATTGGTACACCACCCAGGTACCATGCTCATTTGAAATTAGCCAAAGTCATCTGGCTGTGTTACCTGAGCTGGCTACAGAAATTTGAGGAGCCGTTATAAGGAAGTGTCATTTTTTTTCCTACTGCAAATCCTATTTAAATACTCAGTAATGTAAGTCTGATTCATTTATCCAATTTAATGATCCTGATGTTGCTTGGAGTGGGACCCGAGTTCATATTTATACACACTAGTAAAAGCATAAACCATAGTTTTAGTGTATAGTGCATAGTATAAAACACATGCAATGTCCGTAATGATTGGCATGAATGTGGAAACTCAGGAAAATTTGTGTAATTTATGTAATAAATGCTTGCTTTAAATTTTACATGGTTTCTGTGGTATTCAGACAAATATATGTTTGCCAGGTTTTGAAAGAAGAAGCCTTTTGCAATCTTTTTTGATGGTGAATACTTTAATTGGCTTCACGTTAAACGTGCCGGAGGGCCACAAGATCAGACTCTGCTTCTGTCAGGTTTTTAAGGTTTATGATGTGTGAAATCCATTTGATTATTTTTCTTAAGAAATTAATACAAGAAAGCAAGATGGGGGAACAAAATTAAGTCAGCAACCACCTCTGTGTCATTAATAAATTAATGTTTGAAGATGATGAGAATTGGGAGTAAAGGAAATGGGAACATCTTTGTGTTGTATTTTTGCTCTTGTTGCAAAGAGCAACCGTTTTACAAATTATGAAGAAAGTCAGGCTTGCTTTTAATAGAACTGGGTCGAGGAACATATGTGTATAGGAAAGCAGGTTGAATCAAGCATTCAGAATGTATTTTTGAAGGATAAAAAAAAGATAGGTGTGGAAATGTTACACATATGAGGAATTCAGCTGTCTACCTTTTTAGTGGTGCTGTGGAGCTGCCTTTTGCAGTAACTACTCCAGGCTAAAGTAAACTCCTGAAAAACAGGATTGTAAGAAGAAACCATCTACATGTTGCCTTAGGGAATGAGGGATTTAGCAATGGTTGAATCTCCTCTCCATGATTTTGCTAAATTTTTGTTTTGAGCTGCATGAAAACTTTATTTTTTAATGGTAGGGTACAACCAGTAGGTAGATGTGATGGTGAGTTCTGTACTATCTAGCAGTACTGTGAATGTTATCATTTAGGCTCCAGGAAACTATTTTCCATTTGGAAATGCCAAAATTTGTTTACTGTGCTTTTTACAAACTTATGTCCCATCCAAATATGGTGGCTGTAAATGCTCAGATAGTCACAACAAATAATTGCCATAAAAGACTCAGAATTGCCTTGAACTGAGAGGTGGGTGGCAAATAAGTGTGATAATAAAAAAGATATGAAAGGGCTCCATGTTTCCAGTCCAAGACTAAACTAAGATATGTTTGTAAAGTGCTTTAAAACATATACTACAAATATATAAAAGCAATATTAAGCATATACATTTATATGTCAAGTGGCTTTTGAGCCTTATTAAAAATAAATCCAATAAGTGTCTGCTGTTTGAACTGAAGTGCAGCGAACTGTAAGGAAAACCTATTTTCCTTCATCTTTCTAGGGTCTGGTTTATAACCTATGGAACTGTGTAAGCCATATAAAGTTAATCTGTTTCAAAGTATTGCTAAATTTATATAATTTGCCTTTTTAGGAATGTTTTAAAGGAAGCTGGGCTACTCACAAATTGCTGCACAAGAAAGCAAGTAAGCAAGTACATCCTTATGATTTTATCATATTTCCTTTACAATCTATTTTGTTGATGGTGACATCAAATCATCCTAAAATCAATCTGTAATAACTGGTTGTTATTGATGTAATAAATGTGGGTTTGCTGTCTGAGGTACATCATACAAGGGTCTTTTGTATAACAGAAAAGGAAAAAACCAAGTCCATGTCTTGCACTGAATGATGTGTTGCTTAAGTATGGTTTATTGAATTTGTTCAATTGGCTGTACTAATGTAGACATAGTTGATAATTTAGAGCAGCTAGATTCATATAACACAATGGGAAATATTAATCAATCTAGATGACAGAGGAAAATGGTTTAAGTTATGATTTTCCTTGATTCCCTTTTTATTACTATATACATTTTCTTATTTTTTATGGAAGAACATTCATACACGTGGGAAGCCACAACTGTAGCTTGGAGTGGTACAGTCACGAAAGTGATCTGACACTTTAGTCTGTTTCTTAAAATATTTCTGATTGCTCTCTAAGTATTTTATGGACAATGCTTTTTATACATTGGTAGGTTTCTATGTCTGAATGGGACCTTGGACTTTAGTTTCTTAAACAGTTGTGATCTTTTACTGCTTCAGGAATGGTGCAAGACATGGCATACAGGTAGTCCTCGACTTATGACCATAGAGCCCAAAACTTCTGTTGTTAAGTGGAACATTTGTTAAGTGAGCTTTGCCCCATTCTATGATCTTTCTTGCCACAGTTGTTAAGTGAATCACTGCAGCTATTAAGTTAGTAACACTGTTATTAAGTGAATCTGGCTTTCCCATTGACTTTGCTTGTCAGAAGGTCACAGAAGGTCATCACATGATCTTGGGACTCAGCAATGGTCATAAGTATGAGTCCGTTGCCAAGTATCCGAATTTTGATCCCGTGACCATGGGGATGGTAGGTTGTAAATGTGAAAAACGGTCATAAGTCACTTTTTTCAGTGCCGTTGTAACTTTGAACGGTCACTAAATAAACTGTTGCAAGCCGAGGACTACCTGTATTTAAAAATGAGTTCAGGGAGGCAGAGGAACTGAAAAATAAAGACACAGCATGATTGGTACAGTAGAGTTTTGACAAACTCTACTGTTTGCTGGGCAAGGCAAGACTAGGCCAGTGCTTTAGTACTGACTTGGATTTATTTCTTTTTTTTATAGCTTTTTGGCAAAAAATGATCTTTATACAAATAGTATCCGAGTTACTGTATTTTTCGTATAAGACTCACCTTTCCCCCCCAAAAATGACGGTTAAAATCTGGGTACGACTTATACACTGAATACAGCATTTTTGGCCTCCCAAAACTCTGCTCCTTTGCAAAAATGGCCATGCATAGCCTTTAGGAGGCTTCCAGAGTGCTCCTGGGGGCTGGGGAGGGCAAAAACGAGCAAAATATGAGCCATATTTTTTGCTCGTTTTTGCCCCCCAGTTCCCAGGAGCACTCTACGCCTCCTAAAGGCTAGATATGCCCCTTTTTTCACAAAAAATGGGCCCGTTTTTGTAAAAAACAGGCTGTTTTTGCGAAGTCTGTAGGGTGCAAAACCTTTTTTAAAAAATTTGCCTCTTCAAAATCTTGGTGCATTTTATACTCCGGTGCGTCTTATACTTAGAAAAATACGGTAGATTGTACAGGAAAAGCAAGCATGGAGGGAGGAGGGGAATTTAGAGCTCTAAATAAGAGAAGGGAAAGAAGTTCCATCTATCCATCTAACTTTTCAATTTCTGATGTTCGATGAAGTTTCTTAATTAAAATCAGTGATGATTCTGCTTTTGTTTTATAGAAGATGAGAAAGCAAAACGAGAAGTTTCTGCCTGGACTGTAGATGGAGACATAAACACAGATCCCTGGGCTGGTTATCGATATACTGGGAAACTCAGGCCACATTATCCACTGGTAAATAGGGTGAAATAACTGAAATGTGTCACTTTGTTCAGTTTTTCCGCCAGTCAAACCACAGGAAGGTAATTTTTTCATGATAGTTCTCCCAGTTAGAGAACTTGATTGTCCAATTATTTTTTTAAAGATGTGTACACATTAAACAATTTTGATAGTTATTTACCATAATGTATATCAGACAATTTAAAATATCCTATTATCCATTAAAGAGAACATTTTATAACAAATTATATTATTTGTCTTTATGAATCAAGTCCACTTCCATGAAGGCTTAAACAGGTAGTCCTCAACTTACAACCACAATTGAGCCCAAAATTTATGTTGCTAAGTGAGAAATTTGTTAAATGAGTTTTGCCCCATTTTACGAGTTTTGTTGCCACATTTGTTACGTGAATCACTGCTGTTGTTAAATGAGTAGCACGGTTGTTAAGTGAATCTGGCTTCCCCATTGACTTTGCTTGTCATACGGTCACAAAAGGTGATCACATGACTCTGGGACACTGCAACCATCATAAATATGAACCAGTTACCAAGCATCCCTTCCAACTCTACTATTGTATTGTATCTGAATGTAAATCACATGACCATGGGGATGCTGCAATGGTCATAAGTCACTTTTTCAGTGGCTTTGTAACTTTGAACAGTCAGTAAGTGTAGTAAGTCAAGGAGTACCTACCGTATTTTTCGGAGTATAAGACGCACGTTTTTCCCTCAAAAAAAAAGGGTGCGTCTTTTATACTGAATACAGCATTTTTGGCCTCCTAAAACCCCGCCCCCTTTGCAAAAATGGTCGTGCATAGCCTTTAGGAGGCTTCCAGAGTGCTCCTGGGGGCTGGGGAGGGCAAAAATGAGTGAAAAACGGGAAGTTTTTTGCTTGTTTTTGCCCCCCCCCCGGCCTCCAGGAGCACTCTACAAGCCTCCTAAAGGCTATGCATGCCTCTCTTTTTTTTTGACAAAAAACGGGCCCGTTTTTGTGAAAAACACCATTTTTGGCGTTTTGATTAACGTGATCAAAATTCAGGCACGTGGCAACTGGCACATTTACAACAACTGCAGTGTCCCAGGGTCATGTGATCTCCATTTGCAATCTTCCCTGATGATTTCTGCCTGGCAAATTCAATAATTGCATCGTTTGCTTAAAAGCTGTTGTGATTCGCTTAACAACTCAGACAAAAAAGGTTGTAAAATTGGGTGCAACTCACTTAACAACTACCTTGCTTAGCAACAGACATTCCGATTCCAATTGTATGCTAAAGTCAAAGACCAGCTCTATATAGAACAAAGGAAACATTAGTCATATCTGTTTTAGTGGATAGTCCATAATAGAAGATTCGGGTTTTATTCTGCAAATATTTTCACAGCTTGGAAATGACTGTGCATATAAACAGGCAGCTCAATTTGATGAGAACAAATCAGGCATTTTAAAATATATATTTTAGAGGAGTTCTTCCAATTTCATATAGGCTCTGGAAAAAAATATTTTAAGGCCTTTCTAAATCTTGACAGGCGCAGATGGTATAGGGCAGGGGTTGGCAACCCGAGCTCTGGAGCCACATGTGGCTCTTTTATCCCTCTGCTATGGCTCCCTGTTGCCGGTTGGCTCCATAATTGATAGGGCTTTTGGTTAGGACAGGTAGAGGAAAAAGCTAGTAGGAGACTTTATGGTGGGGGAACCGGACTTCCAGTCGGCAGAGGAAAAAAGATGCTGCACTAGGAGGCGACTCTATGGTGGAGGAACTGGACTTTGGGTCGGCTCCAGAATTGAACGTCTGTGTGTGTGTGTGTGTTTCCGGTTAGGATCTTTGTGGCTCTTTTGAGTGTTTAAGGTTGCCGACCCCTGGTATAGGTAGTGACTAATAATGTATTAAACTCGGATCAGTTAAACATGGTTTTTGAATAAACCATAGTAATTTGTTTTGAATGTAGCATTAAGCTATAATAAGTGAATTCATAAACTAACCACGTAGAGCGGACTGACAAATAATTCAGTTCCTGCCCAAACATAAAGACTTTGGATAAAAGCTGCTAACAGAATGTTTAGGTTTTTTGCTAGGAGATGAACTCTTGTACAATAGTATCTCTGTCATTGAAGAAACACTAACTTGAAAAAATAATTTTCTGTTATCATGGGTGCAGTAGTTGATTATGGTGGTAATGCTTTTTACTGCTTATCAGAAAGTACTTATTTAAATGTCTCTGTTGTAATTAGGTAATGATTCATGTGAAGAAGCCAAAGAAAAACATATACCCAGTGCTGGACAATTTGGTTTAAGTTTCTTTATTACCTACTTCCATTTTCTCTCCGCTCAATCAGTCATGATTTAGTTACAGTTATATTTTTATGATGCTGGCACTCCTGAGTCACAGTTATAACTGATTTCTCAAATCATTGTTAATGTGATTTGCCAACCTATTTCAGAATGTGTTTTCTATGTCTTCTAAGGCTTTTATGACATCATACTCGGAACATAAGAAATTGCTTTACATAAATAATTGCTAATACTTTTCTAAACTAATCTTTTTTTCTCCTTCAATACATTTGGTTAAACAAGATTTTGAGAATCTTCCTCTCTGGTTATAAGCAGCTGCTAAATGTGTGACATAAAGTATGAAATTGTAAATTCTTCTGTACATTGCAGCATAAGTCACTGTCATTCATATAATAATGACTTTGCCAGTTTGCAACTTTTAATACAAATGAGAACTCCCAGTTTGTTGTCTTGCTGGGTGAGTCTATAGAAAATTTGGAATAAGCTGCAGTTCTTAGTGCAATGATTTGGGACATCCAGTTTAAACTAGAAAACTTATTGAAGCAACAGGCTTCCTACAGTGCTTCTGCAATCCTTAAAGGCAAGGGCATGTTATCTTGTTGGGGGGCTTGTTATTTCAACTCAAAAAGCAAGGAAACAAAAAGGCAAATCAAAATATAATTGAAGCAGTACACATTTAATATTTTCTCCTTCTGCCACCTAAATATTACAAGTTCAATGGAATGTATTTGGAAGGCTCACATTATGCCTTGGGAACAGTGGTGGGATTCAATTTTTTTTACTACCGGTTCTGTGGGCGTGGCTTGGTGGGCGTGGCAGGGGAAGGATATTGTTAAATCTCCATTCCCTCCCCACTCAAAGGAAGGTTACTGCAAAATTCCCATTCCCTCCCGATCAGCTGGGACTCGGGAGGCAGAGAATAGATGGAGGTGGGGCCAGTCAGAGGTGGTATTTTTCCAGTTCTCCAAACCTGCTCAAAATTTCCACTACCGCTTCTCCAGAACTGATCAGAACCTGCTGAATACCACTTCTGCTTGGGAGCTAATGTGGTATGACATTGTTATTCAGAGTTACTGAATTCTGTTTTGTCTCTAACTTCATGTTCTCAAACTGAAACTTCATAAATATACAATCACTTCAATAGCTATAAAAAGGAATGGTGGAATTACTGAAAACTTGGCTATTGTCCAAATGACTATTTTTTAAAATCGTTTTTATTTGGGCTTCATTCCTATAGCTCAGGATTTTTAAGCTATAGCCACTTCTGTCACGATGTTAAAAAGTTTGCTAGGCCTGAACTGCCTAAACTGACACTCAAGAGTTAAACTAAGAAAGCTTTATTGCGCAGGTCATAAAACAAAAAGTTCTTATCTGAAAGTGATTTATTGCGCATGCGTTTACACATTCCAAAATTCCCTTCTTCTTTGTTCGGCTGCCAGCTTGGCAGACGTAGCTTTCATTATCAAAATGTAACCATTAGTTATTTCTGTTTCATTTACTTTTATTATTTTCGTATTAAAGTTTGTTTGTTAATTAGAATATACTTGTCAAAGACTTTTATTTTATTTTTTAATATCTCAAAAGATATGCGGAAGGGAATCAGCCTCGGTCCATTGATCTCAGATTTCCCCAGGGCATTTTTTCCCCTGACAACTTCTAAGAAATCCTGATTAGAGGAAGAGAGGTAGGATTGGGGAACTTGAGTACTAACAGAGACCTATTTCCTAAAGTGTTAGACTGAACCAGAAGCAGAAACAGCATTTTCTTTGTCTTTTGTGCTTGTAATTTAAGCAGCTAAACAAGAAGAACTCTCTTGATTTTTGAGCCCAGGAGTTCAGTGTGATTGCTAGGTTTCAGAGCAACGTACCGAATGGTTTAAAGATAGACATCTTGGGAGGGTTACTCGGGAGATGAACACTTTTTCTCTAGGGTGCACCAGGCTTCATGGAGCTTAGGATCCCCAGAGGAATATGATTGGAGCTCAGTGTTGATACTTCTTCATCCACTTTTTCAGAGAAAGGCTGAGAATTACTAAGGACATTTGTGTGCACTTGCCTTTGTCTCCAGTTCCTGGCCCCAGTTCAGTTTCTTCTCTTAATGAAAAGAAGGACCAGGGGAGACATGATAGCAGTGTTCCAATATCTCAGGGGTTGCCACAAAGAAGAGGGAGTCAAGCTACTCTCCAAGGCACCTGAGGGTAGAACAAGAAGCAATGGAAGGAAACTAATCAAGGAGAGAAGCAACTTAGAACTGAGGAGAAACTTCCTGACAGAACAATTAATCAATGGAACAACTTGCCTCCAGAAGTTGTGAATGCCCCAAAACTGGAAGTCTTTTAGAAGATATTGGATAGCTATTTATCTGGAACGGTATAGGGTTTCCTGCCTTGGCAAGGGGTTGGACTAGAAGACCTCCAAGGTCCCTTCCAACTCTGCTATTGTATTCTTATATTCTTTGATTTCCTAACATCTGTCTACCTAGAGTATTGTCTTCTTCCTTTGGAACTCTGGTTTTATTTACAGTATTTTTTGGAGTATAAGACACACTCTCCCCCTCCTCCAAAAGTGGGTGGAAATGTCTGTGCGTCTTACAGAGCTAATGTTGCCAAAGCCCCACTCACCCACCAGCCCCCACCCTTCAGCTTCTGCCTCCCAGCAATTCGCTTCCTTGCCGCAAACAGCCTGGTCAGCACAGCTTGATT
The DNA here is from genome assembly GCF_964273705.1 of Natrix helvetica. Taxonomy (NCBI): domain Eukaryota; kingdom Metazoa; phylum Chordata; class Lepidosauria; order Squamata; family Natricidae; genus Natrix; species Natrix helvetica. The sequence continues at coordinate 20,341,330 of NC_138558.1, forward strand.
TAGCATGAGCAGCTTATTGGCAGTTGGATCTGCCTCCTGGAATACCGCCTATCAGCTGTTCCAGGCTGCGGGGATTGCTGCCGACCATCGCCGCTACCGCCTATCCCCTTCTCCTGGAAGGGGCCAAAAACGGGGTGTGGAGGCCGAAAATGGAGGTGCATGGAGCTGCCAGTGGCAATGGGCAGCAATGGCGCCACAGGGCAGCGGCGATCCCCACAGTCTGGAACAGCTGATCATCGGTATTCAGGGAGGCCAATCCAATTGTCAATCAGCTGCTTATGCTAAATCAGGCTGTGCTGAAGCTCACCAGGCTGTTTGCTGCAAGGAGGCAAATTGCTGGGAGGTAGAGGCAGATTTTCTTTTCTTGTTTTCCTTCCCAAAAGCTAGGTGCATTTTATAGTCCAAAAATTACGGTATATACTTTGGGCTCCCAGTTACTTTTGCTGATGTCTCCCATTGTTGTGTCTCTTGTTATCTGACACCGGCTCATCAAACAACATACTTGGCTTGCGTCTCTTGGATGAGAGATTTTAATATATGCTTTCATTTGATTTGAAAATATCCATTTTATAGTTTGTTTTCTAGCAACTGTTATCCACATTCAGAATGACTAAGCTAATAAATATGTTTAAACAGATCCTAATTGTGCTTTATTTAGATGCCAATGAGGCCTGTGCCGAGTTACATTCAAAGGCCAGATTATGCAGATCACACCTTAGGTAATTATAGGCATAGTACAATTTTCATTTGTTGAGCCTGTGATTAATTTAAACTGTGTTAATTATTTCTTTTTCAGAACGGGTATGTCTCAAAAATATTGGTTGTATTATGCTGCAGGTTTGGTGACCAGTTGCTTTAGAAAAATAACAAACGAACAAAAAAATTCAAGCAGAAGTGTGTTTTTCTTTAATTTGACAAACAAGCATTAGCCACCCTTCTGTTGGGTAACACACATTTGGTCACAATATTTCGTCAGATAACTCTGTCAAATGTTTGAGAAAAATTAGGGGAAGTAAGATGTGTCATATCCAAGGTTTCTTGTTTTGCTCCTGTTTTATATTTCACTTTTATTAATACCCTTTATCTTTTAAAAAAAGTTTCAAATATAATTGCAGACTTTATGTGCAAAACCTACCATTCTGGAATGGAACATTCTGGTACAGACATTTCAACATTAGAGCATTCCAATTTCTCATCTGGATCCAAGCTGATCCAGCCATATATAGGAGATCAGCTCTGCCCATCTAGATTGGACGCCTAGCCCATCTAGTTCAGTGATCTGTTCTCACCATGACCAACCAATTGCATAGGAAAGCTCTCTAGTCTTCCAGTAGATGGCCTTCAGAAGCACTTATACTGCCATCAAACTAATAGTCATTAATCCCAACTCTTTGGAATCCAACCAGTAGCCAGGATTACATTTTGCGGTAGTGAGTTCCAAAGTTGAATTGCTTATTGTGTAAAAAAAAATTCCTTTAGTCAGTCCCGATTCTTTTAAGATTCAATGGGTGACCTCTGGTTCTTTTGGGAAGGAGAGAATACCTTCTCCTTCTTTTTCTTTTTATCCACACTGTAGGTAATTTGTATACTTCAATCATGTTCTTTCTCTCTTGTCTCCTTTATAAACTAAAAAGCCCCAAATATTGCAACCTCTCTTTGCAGAGAAACTGCTCCAGCCCCTTTTTTATTTTCCTCTGAATCTTTACTTCCACTGTATCATTTTTAAGGTGTGGTGCCCAGAATTGCACACATTATTATTCCAGATGTGGTCACATCATTGATTTATATTAACCATTGATTTATATTAACCATTGATTTATTTGCGAATGCTGTGGTAGTTTACTGGATGTAAACCTTCCATAGCTTTTGAATGCAACCACCATGCATTTGTTTCTAAAATTTATTGTGAATAGATATCATTTCCCAGTATAATATAATAGCTGGAATTGGGGGCTGGAATAACCAGATTTAAATTCCCACTGAACCACAAGTTTCCTAGTGATTTTTGAGCAATCATCACTCAGCTCATTGGGTGTCATTGTTGGAATAAAATAAGAGGACAGCTTTATAAGTTTTCTAAGCTTGTGCTTTCTGGAAGAAACCTGGGAGACCAATTTATTAGTTATCATAATGGTAATAATCCTTTCTTTTAGGTATGTCTGAGTCAGAACAGACCCTTAAAGGAACTTCTCAGATAAAGATCCTTTCTTCAGAAGATATAGAAGGGATGCGAGTTGTGTGTAGGGTAAGTTTATACTGTACAACATTAGTTAAAATGAAGTAGAATCTAAAAAGAAATGTTTTTGCATGCTTTCTTTGAAAATGTAATCACACACATATATATGCATTTATATTGATTCCGTAAAAATTGTTTGTTATTATGAATAATTTCTGTTCCTTTATCTTTCAGCTTGCTAGAGAAGTCTTAGATGTTGCTGCCATGATGGTGAAAGCAGGTGTGACCACTGAAGAAATAGATCATGCTGTTCATTTAGTAAGGATCCTTTGATGAGGTTCTATTTTTGTTACCATATTCTAAAGCTTGATTCTGTCTTTAATTTTTTTTTAAACCCAGTTTACTAATCTCCTGCATAGTTAGGAGTGGCTATATAACATTAGTTCATAGATTCCCAACATTACATCTGTAGCACCAGCGCATTCTTGAGACTTTTCTGCAAACCTGCCAGACTCTCTACTATCTGACTTTCATTTTCCCCTAATACTTAAAATTAAAAAAATCAGGAAGCTAATATTATCAGGCATCATGTGTATTTTATGCTATTGGGTCTCAAATAGATCCTTGTTCCAGGGAGAGATTTAAATGTCTAATCCTATATAGTTGATTTTAGTTCATCTTTCAGAAATTATGCTTTCTTAAACTTGCTGCATTTATTAAAATTACACTTTGGAATATTTTTAAATCTTATTTAAAATTCTTTTCAGGCATGCATTGCCAGAAATTGTTACCCATCACCACTGAATTATTACAATTTTCCTAAGTCTTGCTGTACATCAGTAAACGAAGTCATCTGCCATGGCATTCCAGACAGACGACGCTTACAAGAAGGCGATATTGTTAATGGTAGGAAACTTCAAATAAATATTTTCATAGGAAATAGGATTTTGGAAGGATATCGCCATTGGAGAGAGAGTATATGTAAACATGTATCTAATGACGATATCCTTCCAAAATAATTAGTTTTGTTTTGCTTTGGGGATTACCAAACTTTAAAACATATGCTTTATTTTTGATATTTGTAAAAAAATTGCCGGGGAAGCTTACTGGTTATAGTTCATTCATCTCCTACTTGGCTAATTGTATACAGATGCAACCGATTAAGCTCTTTTTGTTTCTTTTCTTTTCAAACTTTTACATTTGTCCAGAATTAAAGCCATAAACTTATAGCAATTTCTTTCTAAAAAAAAGTCTCTGCATCTTCCAACTAACTGTCCCTTTTGGCTGTCAAGCTTTTTGAGAGGAGCCTGAACTGAAAATGGGAGTTTTGCAACTGGTTGTATACATAAGAGACCCGTGAGTGTTTATCAGTCTGAAAAATAATTCTTGCATTGCCATATCAGATTGTAAATTATATTTACGTGCTGATGTTATGGCTATTTCTTCAGATGCCTTTTGGTAATCACCATGAGAAACTTTTAATCTGAACTAACAGGACCTTTCTGTTTTTAATTCCTGATAATTCATCACTAAACAAGGAGGCTTTTGATTATCATGTTGTTGGTACAGCCATTGATATCGTCAACTAATTTTCCAATATTCATATGCAACGGACTCTGAAAATCTTCTGACCCAAGTGTGAGACATCAACAGTCAACTTGTTGCACTTTGGAATAGTTTTTGTTTTGTCTTCAAAAGCAGCCCAAATAAAACACAATATTTTGACTCGACTGTGAGGTGGTAAGGACAGAAATAATCACCCCTTGAGCATCCTTTTGCAGAAATGTTTGCATTTGGTTCTCAGCTGTAGCTGGGCAGAGGCTTCCCTGGGCCGAGTCTCTATCTGATGTTTTAGGAGGAGCTTTCAATCCAGGATTCCAGGTAAAATCTTCCAGAGGCGCTATAATCACCTCTAACACTAAATATGAAATTATTCTGGCTCTAGGTAATTTTTGGATAAACAGTCATTTTGTTTTGCTGGGATTCCATCTGAGTCTTAATATCATTTCCCCTCTGGAGCCTAGCACCCATCAGATAATATACAGCTGAATGTCATCAGTATGTTGGTGATTTCTAGCTTCAGACTGATGGTGTATCTTTCCTAGTGGTTTCATATGGATGTCAAATAAAATAGGACAAAAAGAGCTAAGTCCTGGGGCACACACACGTGCTTTCTGATTTTGTGATGTGTTTTTGATAGTTGATCTGTAGGCTTGTTATGATTGCAAAAACAGAATACGAAGAACAGAGTGTTCCTTTTGTTTCTTGTAGTGGACATTACTGTTTATCGTAATGGTTATCATGGGGATCTCAATGAGACATTTTATGTTGGAGAAGTTGATGAGGGTGCAAAACGATTAGTTCAGACGACATATGAATGCCTAATGCAAGCAATTGATGCAGGTAAGAGCGTTTTGAAACCTGCGCCTTTCTTTTTACACATTACAGACAGAAGATCAGTTACATTGAGTCGCGCCTCCCTTAAGGAGTCTGTCTCAATCAACATGCTGCACTGTTCCAAATTGCTATAATTTTATTCCTTTTGGTGGTGATGACTGGCTTATTCAAAATGATTAATTTTAATAGCGCAATAAATTGCTTAAATAAAGTTTCTGGAAATCGATCATTTCCAGAGCACTGGCTAAACTTTAATGGAATGTCAAGTTTAGAATTCTTTGCTGAATGTTGCAGTCTGTTTCTCTTGTAAATCTGCATGTTGGTGACAAATTAAAAATGTTTTGAGCCAGATAGTGAAAATGAATTAAGGTAACATAAGATGAAACTTAATCTCTAGGCATCTTAAGCATGTAAAACAGTTACTTACTGGAGGCACTTCAGGTTCTCCAGAATCCAGGCAATTAGCTTGCATAACAAAATAATAGATTAAACTGATTATCAAAATTCTTCCCCTGGAGCTTTAGCATTTGCAGGGGAAACTAATACTCAGACTTAAACAGGACACAGAGTTTTCTTTTTTATGTTCCCCAAGGAATGATTTACACTTCGCTGTATTTTTATTGAAAATCCATCGTGGACTAATATATAAATACCGCTTTTCTCAACAGTTAAACCTTGGAGAGAACCAGAGGAAATTTTGTTCTCTTAAAGCACAAATATGTTACTTGTGGTAATTAAAAGAGAAAGAGTTAAAAATATTAAGTGTCTTTAAGAAGCACACAAAAGAGAGTGTATACTTGCCACAATGTTGGCTTGCCTACCCTAAATATTATGACTCACAGTTTGAAGGCTTTGTAGCTCTTCCCTTTTCTTGCCTATGAGAACCACTGTGGTTTGCAAGACACTGTTAAAACAATGTTTAGTAAAACAAGCATATTAAAGTAGGAGCCTATCATGCTAAGCTATAAACAACAACTGGATTCACCCGTCATCCTAAGCCACACGCCAAACCTGGCCAGAGGTCCATGTTTTCAGCATCTTTTGTCATTTGAGGGCCATGCAGATGCCTTTAGGAGGTTCACAAACATAGAAGGGGAATGAGTTGCTCCCTAAGATTTGGCAAATGCTGCTGCTCATGATTTCAGAGGTAATATAACAGCCATCAAGTCCAATAGCAGTTTATAGCCTGAGCCTCCATGACTTTACCGTCTTTTAAAATTAAGCTGGCCTGCCACCCTATACAGCCATCCCACAAACAATGCAAACTGTGTTATGCCTTAGTTGTAGCTGTGGAACTAGTGTCTGAAAACTAGAAATGATACTTGTCTTTTTAGCCTGGGCAGCTGGTAAGCTTGTTCTCCCCGAGAATATTCTGTTGAAATGTTCTGTGAGTCCAAACTTGAAATCTTTACATTTGAAAGTATTTGATCAGAAGTCTTCCTTTTCTTCCTTTTTCCACCCTGTATCATAAATTCTGAGCTCTTGTGCAATTCTTTGAGGGAGAACGTGCACATGTGCAAAAGAAGAGAATATGTGTATGCATAGTGACCGTTGTTTTCATTGTGATTTCTAAACGTCTGCATTGCTTTGCAGTAAAGCCTGGTGTACGGTATAGAGAATTGGGAAATATTATACAGAAGCACGCTCAAGCCAATGGGTTTTCAGTAGTTCGGAGCTACTGTGGGCATGGGATTCATAAGCTGTTCCACACCGCTCCCAATGTGCCACATTATGCCAGTAAGTATAAGGAATACCGACTTTGGTGTTGTGTTGCTAGCAATCGGTAAACCTGATTGTTTCCTACATTTCTATAGCTGATGACCTTAAAAGACAGTGAAGTTGGCGTTGGAACTGATAGACACATATGTGTATCTTGGCCTTTAGGAACATCTTAAAATGGTTTGGGAAGCACAAAGGCTTATTTTATAATCAGAATACTGGCTGAAGCAGTTAATATTGTTGTGGATGTACGCTTGAAGGGCAGCTCCACAAACAATATACAGGTAGTCTTCAACTACAATTGAGCCCAACATTCCTGTGGTTAAGTGAGACATTTGTTCGGTGAGTTTTGCCCCATTTTACGACCTTTCTTGCCACAGTTGTTAAGCAAATCGTTGCAGTCGATATGTTAGTAAACCCAGTACTAACCCAGTGAATCTGGCTTCCCCATTGACTTTATTTGTCCGGAGATCAAAAAGGTGGATTACATGACCTTAGGACCAGTGGTGGGTTCGCCCCGGGTATACCGGAGGTGGTACGCCCCGGGTATACCGGAGCAACGGATAACGTTCTGGTACGGTGCTCTAGAGGACCCACCCGCCCGAGCTCCTTACCTGTGTTTTAAAGCTTCTGCGCTGCCGCACATACGCATGGTGCGTGCAGCGCCTGCGCGATGCTCTGCAGAGCAGCTGGAGCATTGCGGAGGCACTAAGCTGCATGCGCGTGCCGTGTGTGTGTGCGTGTGTACTGCGCGCATCCATGAGGATGCCGCCAGCCCCATTCCAACCGTACCAATTGGAACGGGGTTTGAAATCCACCACTGCTTAGGACATAGCAACGGTCATAAATATGAACCAGATGCCAAACATCTGAATTTTGATCGTGTGATCCTGGGGATGCTGCAAAGGTTGTAACTCTTGAAAAATTGTCATAAGTCACTAAACGAACGTAAGTCGAGGACTGCCTGTATTTTAGTAATGTGAACAATTCTTCCTGCTATCCCATTCTTTCCTAGTTAGCTTGCCTGTCTGCTCCCCTTCTCGCCTAGTCTAGTTAATAATTCAGATTGATTGGTGGAAGTGTTTCTCAGTAGAGGATGTGAAGATTGATGGATAGTAAAATGAGATTGCATGGTTATCCTATTGTAAATCTTACCACAAGCTCAGATGTCAGATGCCAGTGAAGGATTTTATACTCATTTCTTTGGTATCTGGGTTTATTATATCATGGGTTTATTATATCATGGGTTTTTCGGTGTTTTTAATTATTCTTGTAAGCTGCCCAGAGATGAGATGAACAAGTACATAAATCATATAACTAATTAAATAAAATACCTACAATACACATATAAGTGAATGTCTTCTATTTTTGTGCAACTGTAAATACATTATGAAGTTATATTGCTCTTATTGAAAATAATGAAATTTCCCCACATTTGCTACAGGTAGAATCATGGCTTTTTTAGGCAAACCATAGTTAGTTTTAAGACTGTTAACATAGGCCAGACTGAGAAGTGAGATATGGATACAGCTCGTACTTTGTCTATATTCTTTCCTTAAAGAAGGGGAACAACTCATGAAACAATGGTTAATTGCTTTAAAAAGGCCAGGCTAATGCTATATCTTGACATTTACAATACAATACAATAGTAGAGTTGGAAGGGACCTTGGAGGTCTTCTAGTCCAACCCCCTGCCTAGGCAGGAAACCCTATACCGTTTCAGACAAATAGCTATCCAACATCTTCTTAAAGACTTCCAGTGTTGGGGCATTCACAACTTCTGGAGGCAAGCTGTTCCACTGATTAATTGTTCTCACTGTCAGGAAATTTCTCCTCAGTTCTAAGTTGCTTCTCTCCTTGATTAGTTTCCACCCATTGCTTCTTGTTCTACCCTCAGGTGCTTTGGAGAATAGTTTGACTCCCTCTTCTTTGTGGCAACCTCTGAGATATTGGAATAATGCTATCATGTCTCCCCTAGTCCTTCTTTCTCTTAAGCTAAACATACCCAGTTCCTGCAACCGTTCTTCATATGTTTTAGTCTCCAGTCCCCTAATCATCTTTGTTGCTCTTCTCTGCACTCTTTCTAGAGTCTCCACATCTTTTTTACATCGTGGCGATTTCTGGAACTTGTTATATATTTGCCTTGGTTTGATGTAGATTCTTTTTCATTTCCTTACCTGCCCAAAGAAGGTGACTGTACTAACCCATGAAGGTCTTTTTCTCTGTCAAATCTTTATGAAATTGTTCCATGCAGATGGAAATCTCTTAATTATAGAAGTGGAATAGCTTTTATAGAAAGTTTTAAACACTAATTATTAAATTGTGAGGCTATTTATCTCGTTCCCTACCCTTTTTAAATATATACCTTTTAGCAAGTATATACATTCACTTATATGTCCACTCTAGGTGTTTTGTTTAATTACTTATATGATTTATATAGTCACTTGTCCCATACAAGTGATTCTGGGCAGCTTATAAGAATAAAAAAAAACAGAAAAACCCATGATATAATAACCTCACTTACCAAAGAAACGAGCACATTAACAAAAGCATGTATACATTTATTTGGGTGGGAAGGAAATCACTAGAATTGATTTTTGTTAGGATTGGCAGCTGCAGGTAGGAAAGTAAAAATTACAAAGGACTTTTGTAAATTCATTTTTTAAATCTACTTTTTGTTTTGGGTGAATTGTTTTATACTGGATCCAACTTTCAATACCTCTATCCAAAGTACTTTATAGTAAGTGAAAGAAAATAAAAGAAAGGCTTTAAAAAAAAACTGTGTACAACTACTGTACATTGTGGTACTTTAGCATTGTCTTGTATTTTATTCCTGTCTTGTCTGAGAAGTGATCATTTCCCGATAATATTTTATTGTCCTTCCCAGAAAATAAAGCTGTTGGAGTAATGAAGCCTGGGCATGCATTTACGATAGAACCAATGATCTGTGAAGGTAATATGCTTTTATGAATCTAAGGAATTCTGTTTCTAACTGGAAATTTCTTGAAATTAAATTGGGAGCTATATATGAACATTTCCTAGTCACTGGGGAGCTGCTATCTTGTAGGCAAAGTATATTCCAACCGTTGAACCGAAATCTTGCTGCATATTTTTGCATTGTTACATCTTTTCTTGAAGGTACAAGATATTGTATCCAAGATTGTTCTTAAGTTATGCCTAAACTATCTGACAGGCTCTCTAGTCAGTTCTAAAAAATCCATAATAGCATTTTGCTTTTTAAACATCTGCACAATCAAATTATTAAATATACTTTTGAGTGTCATGTATGTAAATAAAATTATAAGAGGGCATCATGATAAAAGAGTTCAGAGGACTCCTCCCCTTTTTTTAAAAAACAATATCTTCTACAAATTGGCATATATTGGATCCTTTTGCATATTTTTTCATAGAGATAATTTGTTAAAATATATAAAAACTGAGTAATAAGAATGCAAGGGAGCAGAGACAATAAGGATATGGAGCCTATCAATCAGAGGAGGGTTGCTGCCGGTTTGGCCCAGATCTGGCAAACCGGTAGTAACGGCAGCGGGAGGCTCCGCCCAGACTCTACTGCGCATGTGCAGAAGGGTTGCGCGTGTGAACGTGCGCAGGAATACACCCAAACCAGTAGTAAAAAATTTGGCAACCCACCATTGCTATAAATGGTCTATATTACTAGAGTAATACTCAGAGTAGAATATGTGAATAAATGTTGTCCAGATAGCAACAGAATATTAATGATCAGTGGACTGAAAAACAGGTTTTTCCTCATGCTTATTAAAATAAACCTTGGAAAAAACATGAGCATTAGCTAAATGATCAACCTGTGCTAAAAGATTGTCTTCTCTGGGGATTTGATTGAAAAGTAGCTTCTGAACAGCACCAATAAATTTTCTTATGTTGGAACCATTCTTAAAGGGTGGGGAACAATTGCTTCCGAAAATAGAGGAGGCGGGGGCTATGTATTCACTTTTATCCAAGATGATTGTAGGGGAGAAAACAGCAGGGTTATCGGCTTTAATACACTTCTTCCAGAGATGTTGCTTAATGAAAATTAGGCCAACATTCTATATATATATATATAAGCAGTATGCCTAAATAAAAAGCTGAAGTTTTTCTTTTTTAAAAAAATGAACCATTGAAGTTTTTCTTTTTGTAAAAAGAATGAACCATTGATGAGGCTCTCCCAAAGGTGCTTTTCCGAAAGATAATTGGACTTTGTTTTTTTTTTCTTTGAAAACATTTCGCTTCTCATTTAAGAAGCTGCTTCTTCAACTGAAGAAACTCCTTGGATGAGAAGCGAAATGTTTTCAAAGAAAAAAAACCTTTTGGAAAAAGCACCTTTGGGACAACCATGACTGGATGTTTTGAGACTCTCCATAGTCAATTGCAGAAGCTGTATCTGTTGTGTTACGTTCGTTATGTTGAATCTGTTTATGTTGTCTTCATTAGGTGGGTGGCAAGATGAAACCTGGCCCGATGGCTGGACTGCAGTTACCCGAGATGGCAAGCGGTCAGCTCAGTTTGAGCACACACTCCTAGTCACAGATACTGGGTGTGACATCTTAACCCGGCAGTTGGATAGCATTCGTCCTCACTTCATGACCCAGTGCTAGTATAAGCCACGCGAAGACCTTGAAATGAGCATTTGTACTATGCATTTTACTAATGTACAGGATGGAAGGGGGATTTTATCACCTGTTTTCTTGTCATTGCCTAATAGATAAGGGAAATGCAAATCTGCATTGTACAACCCGGAAGAATCTGACGCAGAGGACCCCAACACTGTTTGAACTTTTAAAAAGAGTTTCCCAAGTAGCACCCCTTTGTTTTCCTTTCCGCCCACCAAAAGAAAACAACAGCAAAAACAAAAAGCTGGGATTCAGATGATTTTTGTCACTGCCACAGTTGTCAGCTGGTGTACCTAAGACAACGTTTTCATGGTGAATGTGAGAGCTTACTTTACTTTTTGAACTTTTCTTGTTCCAAAGGCAATCCCTGCTCAGCTTGTGCTGCAAAGGCAGTTTTAAACAGGCTAGGCTTTCGCCTGTTTACAACTCAGAGGTGGCATTATATACTACAAAAATGAAACTAGTACTGTGTACTAGTCCCTCTAGAACTTTGCTGCCTTTCCTTCTACCATTTTGGTTGCCTCTGTTTTAATTGTACATAGAAGTACAATAACCGCTAGTTAATGAAGAGAGTTTGCCTTTGCCTAGGGGTTCTCTGTGAAAAGCCGTGAAGTGTGAGGCAGGGAGGCCAAAATTACTGAGATATCCCGCCTGGTTTGAGCTTTTACCAAATTACAGCTTTAAAATGGGTAGCACTTGACAGCCAATAAGGTTCTAAAATTTTACTAGTAAAAAGCTGTTATTCCAACTGAAATAGAAAAAAAAATACAAAGAATTCCTGTCTACCATGCATAGTAACATTTGTGACTTTATATGACTTCATTGCCATGATCAAATGTTTGTCCACTGTAGGGCTCACTTGATACCCTAAAGTACCCCAAATGATACTTTGGGATTGTGACATGCAGCTGTCAGGAACGGGATCAGAAATGGTTAATTTTGAGCCCATAACAACTGAAATCAGCTTCACTGCAGATTGAAGAGGAAAACTTTGCCAGTAGTAATGAGAACTGAGCCACAGACAGGAAAGTAAGATATAATGCTGCATGTTTCCCACGGCCCATTTTATCACATAATTATTTTCCTGAAATGTTCTTAGGCATTTGACAAACCAGGTGTAGGTGCTATTGCAACTGGCCAATGTGATGCTTCATGAAAAGGAAGCTGTTGCAGCAAAGATAATGCCTTTGAAATGTGCAAGATTTGGACAACCCTGGAAATAATTCTTCTTTCCCCAAAGATCCTTAGACCAGTAACAAAGGTGATAGTATGATAATGTCCCCTCATACTTTATGTGAATTGGTTATACAGATTTACCATGGTTGATGTCAGGGAAGGCTTAATTTTGTTGGCCAGTGGCTGTTTCCATCTGTATTCTGTAATGAGAATGATTTTTCAACCATTGTTTATTCTGGTACCTACTTCATCCATACAGCGTTGAAGTACAGCAACAGAAATGAAGACAAATAAAAGTCATGAAATCATGGGCATAATATGCTCATTTCTGCTCTGTGTTAGTTATAAAATCATTGTAAGCTATTTAAATGATCTCAGCTTCCATCAGCAGCATCTGACTTTATTGTTCTTTGGAGGTTTAGAGCAGGTATGACAAAAGGGGTAACTTATTCATTGAAAGGAGATTAGAAGTCTGGGTGGTTGGCCCTAGAGCAGTGATGGCGAACCTGTGGCACGTGGAGCCATTTCTCAGGGCACGCGAGGTGCTGCCCTGTCAGCTGGGCAGTGTGCATGCGCGCGCTGGCCAGCTAAGTTCACCCTTTTTTAAAGCCATTTTTCGCACTCCCCAGGCTCCAGAGGCTTTAAGGAGCCTGGGGAGGGCGAAAAGAGCCTCCCCCCCCCGGAGGCCCTCCGGAGGCTTCATGAGCTTCCCTGAAGCCTCCGGAACACAAAAAACCAGCCCTACGGGCAAACCGGAAGTTCAGGAACGGACTTCTGGTTTGCTCGGTGGTTCGTTTTGACTGCTCCGGAGGCTTTAGGGAAGTGTCCTGAAGTTCCCTGAAGCCTTTGGAGCGCTCAAAACAACCTTCCAAGCAAACCAGAAGTGACTTCCGGTTTGCTTGGAGGTTCGTTTTGACTGCTCTGGAGGCTTCAGGGAAGCCTCCTGAATGTCCCTGAAGCCTCCGGAGGGCTTCCGGTGGGGCGGGGGAGGCTGTTTTCTCCCTCCCCAGGCTCCTATAAAGCCTCTGGAGCCTGGGGAGAGCGAAAAAAGCATGCAAAAAATGGGGGGGGGGGTCATGCCTGTAGTGTGCGCATGTGCACTGGGGGGGGTCGCGCATTGCATTATGGGTGCGGCACGCCCGCACACAACCCCCCTGCGCTCCCCCCACTTATGGCACCCGTGCCAAAAAAGGTTTGCCATTGCTGCCCTAGAGTTTGTTCTTTCCTTTTTTGCGTGTGTTGAAAGAAGTACAGTTGTGACAGGGCAGCTAAATGAAAGTGCTATTGTTGCCCTGAGAGTCACACTTTGCTTAGTCTTTGGGTGCCTGAAAAAGACATTTGTGGGGGACGGAGCCTTTAAGAAGGCTGGTTCTAGAAGAGTTAGTCTAGCAAAGGGTGTATAGGTAGATATGGCGCATTGGTTAATGAAGATTTGGCAAAGAGGAGCTCAGACAGAAGACTGCTGAAATATCCCGACTGCTGGAATTTCATGACTTTTAAAGGAAAGCTGAAGATCAGTGTACCTAATTGAGCATTGCAAAGTTCCAACAGGACAAAGTTTCCAGAAAGTGGACCTGAATTTTAAAGCCAAAATGATATGGCAGAATATTGAGGTGCCTGGATCAGAAGGAGGGAAACCAGCAACAAAGGGGCTAGCCCAAGGAAGTCAAATGATGTCTTTGACCAGGGGATAGAACAGAAAAGCCACCAAGTTCAGATAGGGACCAAAAGCAGCAGCGAAAATGTGCCAGGTGAGGAAATACGTCATTCATGCACCACTTGCACTTTTGTTTCTAGAACCAAATTTTAGATGTACTTCAATGCCGACTTCTGATTTTGGCTTTATTATTAGATTCATATATTTGAGTTGAATGAACCTCAGCTGGGTGAGATAATAAGATATAAACCATGATTATTTACCACCCTTTGGGTTGGTTTCATACAACCCCCTTAAAGTTAAAAAAAAAATCAAACTACATTATTGCCTAATGTGATAGTTGGAACTCCATGTTGCCTTACCAAAAGAGCTTCTAATTAGAACCATATACTGTATGACAGTTGAGTCTTATACTTCTTCCACCACACGAATTAACGTGGTTTCCCACAATGATAGTTCAAAGTGTGTTCACCAAGTTTATTCCCTTTCATTTCTCGGATTTTTTTGCAGCTGGAATAACATGACATTTTTAGAAAACAAGTGATAGCTGCTCATAGACTATAGTAACTGCTGCCTCGGATGCAAAAATTAGCCTCACTGGGTCAGAATATTGACTCTGATGCTCCCTGACATTTTGGTTATGGTAAATCAGCTATCTCCAATGACCTAAAATAGTAGGTGGCACTTTGAAGTACATTTCTGGTCACTGCACAATGGGTCCAACAGTCCCACCTTTTGAAGAGGAGGAGACTGAGAAAGTTCATTTGGTCTAAAGGTTGAAATGCAGGTTAATTTTACTGCACCAGTTTGTTACATGTAGTTTTGCTATTCACACCCATCTTTACCAGTTACTAGTTATGCTAACTGAGATGAACCTTTTCTCTAGGACAGTGTTTCTCAAACTTGGCGACTTTAAGTCCTGTGGACTTCAACTCCCAGAATTCCCCAGCCAGCTATGCTGGCTGGGGGATTCTGGGAATTGAAGTCCACAGGACTTAAAGTCGCCAAGTTTGAGAAACACTGCTCTAGGAGATAAAAAAGCTGTAGGTTCCAACTGCTACTTAAAACATGGAGTTAGCCCTTTCCTCCCAAATCTCCTTTTTGGTAACCAGAAAGGTGGTTTGTGGTAAAACCAACCACCACTATCTCAGCTCTTTTGTGAGAATGGCCCATAACATTTTCAAGCCTCCAAACATGTTTAACATTCCAGAAAAATAAGGGGCCTTTGAATTGTACCCTACATGTCAAAAAAACAAAACAAAAAACCCACATCTGAAATTACTGTGCCAGCAGTGGGTTTAACAAGAAAGGTGAAACCCAGTTCTAATGAGCAAAAACAACCCAACCCAACAGTTTTCTTATGGAAACAGCTTTTAAAATTATCTCGGTGTTGTTTCAGGGCCCTGGAACTGTCTTATCATGTCATAGGGAAATCTAGAAATTATGTGACTTGTGCTCTTGCATTGGCAATTGGGAAGGGTGGAATGCAACATATATTTCTGAGCAAATATCAGTGAAATATATGAGTATGGGTAATCTAGATCAATTGATGGGGCTTTCTGCTTATTGTTACTCCCCCCCCCCCCCCATTGAATAAAAGCTATAATAGGTCTAACTTGGAGCTGTGTTATTTATTCATAGGGTTATATTGTTCTGGGAAACCACAGCCTATTCACACAATCCATGGTTATAATAAGACCTTTTTTTTTTTTGCTTATCTTTCATTACCACTATTGAAACAAACCAGAACTACAACAGAATCCCTGAATAATTGTGGGTAAACCTGAAAGGGGAAAAAAAAACTTCATAAATATATCTTTATAAGGTAATGACAAGTTTTAATCATTATTCTTTTTCCAAGGGCAGAAATACCCTAAACTGATTATTAGTAGAAGTATTAAAAATAGTTTGTGATTCTAAGTAAACATACAGTTTACAGTTTGATATTTCATGTCCACTAAGATGGAAAAAGTTAGATTGTACACAGTATTTTTTTTTAAAAAAACCAGCTGGTGTGTGCTATTTTAAGGCATGATCCATACTTTTAATTGCAGAAGAGGGTTCCAATTTGATCATTACAATCATTTCAAAAAGTGTGTTGAAAGGTTTTAAACATTATTTCTTCAGACCTTTTAAAGTTTCAGAACAGTTCGGATGCTGTAAAGTGGAAAGAAAAACAATTTCAAACTGTGTAGTTACACTATACCACAAAAGTAATATTTCTTATTGTATATTTACTAGTAAGAAAGCTGTATTTTTCCTCAAATTATGCAAGACTTATAGTCACCAAAAAGATGACGTTATTTTTTCCGGTAAATAAGACATTTAAGAAAATTAAATTATTGAATTAAATAGACAAGTATTTTGTACTCTAAACTTAAGGTACCTTAAAGAGAAAGGAAGCTAACAAATAATTAATTGTACAATAAAAACGAAAATGCTCTTGTCTTATGAGCCTTCTCCAGCCTATGTACTTTTCAGAGGTGAGGACTACAATTCCCAGAATGCTCAGCACTGCAGTCTATTTGCATATCTAAGCAGTTTAAACAGTCCTCCCCCCCCCTTCCTTCCTAGCTACATTTTTCTCTTATCCCATTTCCAGTTTTTTATTTCATCATTTCCAGTGAAAGGAAAGGAAGATAAAGGTTGACATGGCACCAACTGGAGGATTTTTGAGCACCATATTTTATCAATATGTTTTAGAAGATATCTTAAATTAGTCATATTTTCAGATAAATAACAGTATCTTGTAGCCCTCCATGCATTCAGCAACTCTTCCAATCAAGTACAACTGAACAGTCAAATTAATTGGTTTCTTTATGTAATTCACCCTTTGCTCCCCCTTTATCTGTTTGAGTTCCCCTCTTTCTAACTTCTTCCCAGTGTAAGATTGCAAGGAAAAGACAGAACGTTTACATTTAAAATAAGGATTCTGGTCACTTGCCCTTCTCCGAAGCATCAGGCTTATGGCCCTGAAAAAAACCTGTAGCACAAGCTGTATTTTCTCTAGCTAAATATCTTACCAAAACAGCTGCGTTCCCACATCAGAAGAAAACACCAAGAAGTTTTAAATGGATCGACTCAAAATCTTGGAAAATACTCCAGCACCCAAACTGGCATACTGATATCACTTCCCATTCAAAGGAAGGCAGCTGATCCAAGCAACATGAGATGGTTAAAAAAAAAGTATAAAAAGCCAAGCCGCTATCAAAAAGAGGAAAAACAAAAACAAAAAAGGATGCCAGTTGTACAGGTTAAATACTAAACGGTAATTTTTGACCTACCTAACTAAAAATAAGGCCCATTCTTCAGTAGGGATTATCTCTTTAAAAATCCTATATAAAATTGTGTTATAAACTTCATATGCAGCAAAACCCTTACCTCTTTCCAGCATGCATAAGTTCAAAAGCTTCATTAATTTGCTCAAAAGGTAGTGTATGGGTCACAAATTCATCCACTTTTATTTTTTTGGACATGTATTCAGCTACCAACTTGGGTATGCTGTCCACGCTCTTCCAACCTGACATGAAATAAAATTATTACTTAATGCAGAATCAGCACAAGATAAAATACTCCTAATTAAGCATCTTTACAGCAATATCAGACAATAATACAAAAGTAACAACGAATCTCAAATTCCACAATGGAGATCTTCCATCACTGTTGGCGTATAATACAACTGCAATGGTAATCGTCTCTAATATCTTCATTGTAAGTGCAGGAAAGGACATTTAATTTTCTTTATAAGCAAGAGTTCTGCTCCACATAATTTGTGTGTTGTTTTAAAAATGATGTATCTTACGTAGAAGATTAAGAAGGATTATAAATTCTAGAAGTTGTAGAAACTTTTTTTTTAGAACATGGGAATATAACCAGTAACAACTATCACTACTTAAAGTGCTGCCAATTTTGAGTTTCAACATAATGGATTTAAACTGGAAAAGAAGGGAAAAAGTATGGAGGAGATGCAATTTTGCTGGGCAGAATGTAAGAAAAAATATTTTTACTTTGGGTATTGTCAAGCCGGCCTCCCTCAGTAACCAAGAAAGAAACCACTTAACTCCATTTTGCAGAATTAAGAGTACTTTTACTGGTTATGAAAAGATAGTAGCTAAGCAAAGCAAGATCTGAGGCTAAAGCCGCAAAATCATACATATCAATACGTGATCAACCCCCTCCCCCTGGCAACCCTCATCCCACTGTCCAATCTGCAAATGCCTTAGGTGTCATGCGAGTTCCATCTTCAAGGAGCATCTTCAGGAAGGTATGCGGACCGTTGGCCTTGACCGACACCAACTGCTAATCTTCAGCATGTGCAGTATACGGTTTGACCAAAACTCACAATCTCTCCTGTACAAAAGCTTCCCCTCCCAAATACCAGGCCCCCCTCCCCGTTTCAATGGCAGCCGAAAGCAAATAGCGAAACAGAGGCTGACAGGTATGTTACTTTAATCAAACTCATTTTCTCCACTATCTACATACAGTTCCCAACACATTCTAAAAGACTTATATGTAGTCTTTAACATCACACAAAGCTGGGCACCAAGAATACATTAGTGAGAAGATATCCTATCTATCATCTATCTATCTATCTATCTATCTATCTATCTATCTATCTATCTATCTATCTATCTATCTATCTATCTATCTATCTATCTATCTATCTATCTATCATCTATATCTATCTAAAAACGTGTGAGTGTGTGTGTTCCAGCATAACTGGAACGCCTTGAGCAATTTCAACCAAATATGGTACACAGATGACTTACCCTCTGGAGAAAAATACTATGGGGGTAAGACAACCCTAATACCCCTCGGGGTGTGTATTCTGTTAAGATACAGCCTGTTGTGCCATACTGGCTTCTCCTGTACAGCACAGTCGAGTTGCCATGGTAATGGCTTCTCAGTACTCCACAAGGGGAATCCCTCTGGCAAGGGGTAAAATCCAACATTAGAAATTATCGAATTTGGTCCAGATATTTCCCCCCTATAAATAAATACCCAGGCAATGCCGGGTCATCGGCTAGTTTTCAATAAAGAGAGGGTGGGACTGAAATGCTATAGTCCTTGCTAGGGGAGCTCTCCAGATGCTTGAGTTCCAACTTCCAAGTACTAGCTAGACTGGCAATGGAAAAGGTCCCAGCTCAGCAATATCAATGGTTGTATCCCAGCACAGCTGTACCTCCAAAAGCAGTCCCTTTCCATGTTCGTCCAGTAACCAGCTGGAATGGACGGGTAGCAATTTCTTGACCAGCGCCAGCAACTCCGACTATCACACTCACTCCCCAACCTTTATGACATGCTTCCAAGGCAGCTCTCTGTTGAACGTAGAAGGGAAAAGAGGCAATATATTGAGGTGACACAAGAAACAGGAAAGGCCATAGCTCAATGAGAGGGCACAGTTAGAATTCTGAAAAGATATTTTCCATGCTCTTGTAAAATAGCTAACATAGGATTGTGGCCAATCACAAAACAAATATTTAGCAGATTCTCAGTTAACCACTGAGTTAATAACAGTTAATAAGAGTCAGGGTGGTGCGGTGGTTGTAATGCAGTATTACAGGCTAATTCTACTGACTACCAGCATTTTGAATCTCACCAGCTCAAGGTTGACTCAGCTTTCCATCCTTCCAAGGTTGGTAGAATGAGAACCCAGATTATTGGGGGCAATATACTGACTCTGTAAACCTCCTAGAGAGGGCTGTAAAGCACTCTAAAGTGGTATATACGTCTATTGCTATAATAATCCCATAGCCAAAGGATTAGCAATACAAAGCTTACCATTGGCTATTTTCTTGGGAGGTGGAAAAATTACAAGCAAGGCATGAGTACAGATACTGCACAATCACAATATTGTAAAAATATCATTGTAAATAAGATGACACTAGAGACCCATACTTTGTAACATACCGTCTTCCCGTTTCACTTTTTAAATGTAGAAGCCACTTTAATAAAAATAAAATTGGTGGGTCCACAGAAGAGGCCTCAGATTGTGCTTACCATCACACCGACATTCCCGATGCACTCAAAGGAGTAATCCACTCCACCATCTGTTAGTTCAACCAGGGCTTCCTGAATAGGCTTCTTGAAATCCTTGGGGTTGATGCATTCCGTAGCCCCAAATTCCATGGCTTTGGTAAATTTGTCCTTGTTGAGATCAACCCCAATGATCCTGGATGCACCGGCTGCCTTACAGCCCATGATAGCTGCTAGCCCAACTCCACCCAAGCCAAAGACTGCACAGGTAGAACCAGGTTCAACCTGAAAGAAAATGTGACAATTGAACGAATGGTGTGGTAAAGAAAGCTACAGAAAACAATTCTTACACAGGGAAAGTTCAAGGCTTGTCCAAAAACTAAGCCAAGCTGTAGTCTGCTTTTAAAACTGACAAACGTTAACTTGTGCTTTAAAGTTAATTTGGGTAGGCTCATTTATCACATGAAGCTATATTCTGGTTAGGTTTCCTCTAACTCTGGGACATGAGGAAAATATGCAGAAAGTATGCTCAACCCATAGCCATGATCTGTTCTTAATTTAGTTATCCTGCCGTGGCTTTATATGTCACCTTAACCTGGATTAATAACTGGCTTGCTGTCATGCATTACTAATCTACCTGCTTAAAATAAAAGAGGCAGGAGAAAGAATGAAGAATTAAAACAAACAATTACTAAGGAAAATTCAGCCTTCTACTTCTACAGAGCCAGTGCCACCTCCTCCAAGTCCACACATCTTAAGAGTGCTAAGATTGAGAAATACTGCCCTTAACTCCATGGTACATTTCTAATTATTGTTTTGACTGTGCGTGTATTGATTTGTTTCCAATTCTGTGCGAAAGCAATCCTAGCTGCAGTGAGTATGTGTAGTATTGAGATTTTTTTGTCCATTTTTGGGTCTAATATTTCTAATAAGAACGGTTCCAGTTTCAGTTCTATCTTTTGCTCCATAATTTCTTCCAACCATTTCTGAATTTTACACCAGTATTTCCTTGTGATGGGGCACATCCACCACATATGGTAGAATGTTCCAGACATGTGGCTGCATCTCCAACATTTGGGGGATAGATTTGGATACATTTTGGCCAATCTCGCTGGGGGCAAATGTCATCTATAAAACATTTTATAGAGGTTTTCTTTGTAGGCTACTGCAAAGTCGTCTTTACAGAGTTAAAAGAAAGAGAAGAATTGGATTATTATAAAATATGGAATAGAATGTATAAGTGACTAGAAAAC
Organism: Natrix helvetica; assembly: GCF_964273705.1. NCBI lineage: Eukaryota > Metazoa > Chordata > Lepidosauria > Squamata > Natricidae > Natrix > Natrix helvetica. The sequence goes on from NC_138558.1 coordinate 20,362,314, forward strand.
AGAAGCCAAAACAGGAAATAGAAGTCTCTTTTTTTTTGCTTTTTCTAAACTAGTATGGAATAAAAATTAACCAAAGTTACTAATTACTATCAAACTTAAAGTATTGACCATAATATAAATATAATGGTGATATAAACAAATTATTATTGTTACAACTGTGAGTACAACTGTTACTACACTATTATAGATGCTAAAACCAATAGGAAGGCAATGTAGAATAGAGAATTATAAAAGCTAAATATGTAAGCCGATACAGAGGGCTGTAAAACTACTTTATATTGTTATGTGTGCCTTGTTTTTTTCTGTATGTGTTGTTGTTGTTTTTCTTTCTGTTTTTAAAGGTTAAAAAGTTTAATAAAAACTATTAATAAAAAAGAAACACTGCCCTACTCGCTGCGTTATATTATAATCACCGCCCAGATTTGCTCTATGAGGGGCAGTGTCAAAATAGGATATATAAATATCATTTTTTTAAAAATAGGATTAAAATGATCTTGTAAGAAAAATAATGGAGAGGAAGCAGGTGTCCTACCTTTGCAGTGTTCAAGGCTGCCCCATAACCAGTAGAAATTCCACAGCCCAACAGGCAGACTTTGTCCAATGGGGCTGAAGGGTCTATTTTTGCCAGGGATATGTCAGCCACAACCGTGTATTCTGAGAAGGTGCTCGTTCCCATGAAATGGAGAACTTGCTTTCCTTTGCAGGAGAATCGGCTGGTACCATCAGGCATCACACCTTTTCCTTGAGTGACTCTGCGGTGGGAAAATTACATCATTCACGTATCACAATATGTTAAGTTATTGCCAGGCTGCGGTACAGACCTAAAACCCTGATTTGGTGCACTGTGTTTTTGGGTAGCATAAATCTGGGTTAGGCATACCATACCGAGATGAAACTTAGTTATACGCTTTGCAGCCTATATGAAGCAAAATCCATGTGTAAACCATGGATTAAGATTTAGCATGCGGTGTGAACCCAGGCAATGGTAGCCGATTCAACAAGCCACAGGGCAGGCAATCCACAGTAGGCATGAACCCCTCAGCCACATTTTTGTGTCTTCCGGAGCAATCCCAAATTATATCTATAAACACTAATGGATAGGCAGACGTCTGTAAAAATAAGCTATAAAACCAAGTAAGAAGGTGTTACTTGCATATCTTATGCAAGGAATTCGTCTCCCCCAATAAATTCATAATGCTACCAGAAATGTGACTTTTAGAGGCAAGGCTTGCTTCCTAGGTAAATCAAAACACCACTCAGCCTTTTTTGCCAACCAAACCTACGGCTCAAACATACTTCCTTGCTTGGCCAAGGTCTTTGTTTGGAAGCTAAAAACTAATTTGTGATCTCTCTTTATAGAAATCTCTTGGGCCTAGGGCTTAAGGTTGCTCTAATCTCACTGATAATATGCAATCTTTATCAGCATTAAGGCAGCCATGGTTTAATTTAACTGTAATTAACATAACTGTTGTGGGAAGTATCCTACAGGTTTTAGGTTGCCTTACATATATTATTTCATTGATGATCAAGGCATTGATACTACCTGCAATGAAATGTCTGCAAAAACAAGCTCAGAGATACTAAGGCTCAATTCAATATCAATCTACCTACCTACCTATCATCTATCTACCTGCCTATTATCTTATCTATATCTCTATCATCCATCGATCCACCTACCTACCTACCTACTATCTTATCTACCTACCTATATCTTATCTATCATCTATCTATCTATCTATCTATCTATCTATCTATCTATCTATCTATCTATCTATCATCTATCTATCTATCTATCTATCTATCATCTATCTATCTATCTATCTATCTATCTATCTATCATCCATCCACCTACCTATTATCTACCCACCTATCTACCTATATCTTATCTTTTTTTCTTTGTAAAGTTTTTTATTTTTTTCATTTTCATAACATATAATCACATGTATACTATTACATAGCCAACATCGTATTGTATTATTAAATGTTTACATCAATTCATCTTACCATCAACTCCCAAAAAACAATTATTTGCTCTTCTGTTCGCCATACACCATATTTGTACCTTATCCATCACTTTCTTCTCCCTCTCTCCTCCCTACCTCCTTTCTTCCCTCTGTCATCCTTCCCTTCTTTTACTTCCCCTTCCTCTCTCCTTCTCCTCTCTCCCCTTTCCACTCCTCATTTCTATTCTCCTCCCCCCCCCTCCTTGCCCTCTCTCCTATCCCTCTCTTCTTCCCTTACCTCTCTCCTTTTCTTCCCACTCTTTCACCTCATTTATTTGGTGTATTTCAGCTTCTGAGCAAGCTCCATTTTGTGTGGATGGTATTTATAGTTCCTTTTCAATATACATATTCAATTTTAACAGCTGAGGAGTGGCCCACTTTCACAGAAACAGAGAACCGGTTCGCTGTTGTCTTGAAGTCAGAGCTACCGTTTTGGGCGAACCAGTAGAATACCACCTCTGTACCCATCTATCTACCTACCATCCCACCTACCTACCTACCTACCTACCTACCTACCTACCTACCTACCTTCACCTGTCCACCCCTCCACCCCTCCACCCCTCCACTCACCCACCCACCCACCCATCCATCCATCTATCATCTATCTATCTATCATCTATCTATCTATCTATCTATCTATCTATCTATCTATCTATCTATCATCTATCTATCTATCTATCTATCTATCTATCTATCTATCTATCTATCTATTTATCTATCATCTATCTATCTATCATCTATCTATCATCTATCTATCTATCTATCTATCTATCTATCTATCTATCTATCTATCTATCTATCTATCATCTATCTATCATCTATCTATCATCTATCTATCTATCTATCTATCTATCTATCTATCTATCTATCTATCTATCTATCTATCTATCTATCTATCTATCTATCTATCCTATTGATATATTATTTCTGATTGCCAACAAGCTGATTTCTCATCCAAGGTCTACATCCTGTTCACACACAGGAGCTTTGAAGGGAATTCTGAAGCTTTAAAATTCTCTCCTAACTGGAGATGAAATGGGAAACAAGAGTCTTCCAGTTTTCTCATCTACTGCATATACCACATCATTTAGGAAAGGAACACCATTAACAATGAGCCTCCATTTGAGTTAGCTGGATTATAAATCCCCATGCATGGACACAACAGGGCAAAGAACCATTTGGGGCAATGAAACTGAACGCTGCCAGGAAGACATTTGGGTTCTATGGAACAGGCTGTCTGTATAAACTTGGCACTGAGAAAATACATCAAACCCCTCCTTGTTCCACTTGATAAGCCAAATGTGCACACATAACACTGTTCTACCAAAAAGCAAATAAAGCACATTTGATTACTGTAACACACAAACCAGGAAAGAAAATGAAAAGCACCAACCTTATTTTCTGGCAGAGATTCGTTTTAGGGTTTAAGCAGAATTTGCATTCGCCACATTGAGGAATATATAGAGGGATAACCGTGTCTCCTGAAAAACAGATAATAATTTCAGCTGATCAGAAGTACAGTGTATTACTTCTACAGTGTAGAACTCCTCTATTCACACATTTCTCTATTTTGAGTGGCTAAGGACTGCAGGGTATGTCAAGGGACACAATAAAAGGGAGGTGGGGTAGATTAGGTTATGCCTGTTCCTCACATTTTTGTGAGGTTATGTGAGTCTTTGCCTTTGCCTACGTGAATTTTTATTTTTATAAATAAAACTTCAAGCACAAGGTGGGCAATTTGTCGTCTCCCAGAGTCCGCTAGATAAAAATGCATACTTTTCCTATTTCTTTGGTTAGAAGAATATGCAAAATCAATGCACTGAGTTTAACACATTTTATTTTTTAAGGCAAAAATCAGAACCTCTCAAATAGGGAATGGAGAGAACTGAATGTTCTAACCTGAAGCAGAGATGCACAAGCAGCAGAAACAATATCATAATCACGCCATCTAATATGCTTGACTGGAGAAAACCAAGACTCTTCAGACATTATATAAGATTATCCCTCTTATTATGCCATTATTTCTCTCGATGGAACATCAAGAGACCCAGCTTCTTACCTGGTTTAAATTTAGTCACTCCTTCTCCAACACTCTCCACAATCCCTGCTCCTTCATGACCCAGAATAACAGGAAAGCTTCCCTCAGGATCAGCGCCACTCAGAGTAAAAGCATCAGTGTGACACACCGCAGTAGCAATAATCTAGGAAGTTAACAATGAATAATTGTATAGAGCAGGGGTGTCAAACTCGATTTTATTGGGGGCTGCATCAGGGTTGTATTTGACCTCGGGGTGTGCCCGGGGGGGGGGGGGGGCATGTCCAGCTTGATGTCACTCGTGTCAGGGGCACCTGTGGTGGCCTGTGCTCTGCCTGTGAAAATGGGCTCCCAATCTCCGTTTTCAGCTGGGATGGCCTCCTGCAACTCTCTGTCAGTGAAGGTTGGTCCTCCCGAGTTTTGTTTTCGCTGACAGAGGATTGCAGCAGGCCGTCCCAGCTGAAAACGGAGATTGGGGCCCCGTTGTCACTGGCAGAGGCACTGTGGGCCAGGCCTTTGCTGTTTCCAGGGTGGCTTCACAGGCCAGATCTAAGCACCCTGTGGGCTGTATCTGGTCTGCGGGCCTTGAGTTTGACACCCCTGGTATAGACAGAACACTTCCAGGATTCAGCTTATGTTTTTAGACATTAAAGCAATCCCCAAGGCAAACTGCTTTTCTGCAGGCAACCTTAAGGTTCGCTATCACTGGACTAATGCATAGTCTTAATACTTGCAATTGTTATTAATAATTCTATTTCTGGATTCTATCATTCATCATGGAAAGCAAGAATTGTAAAGTATAAAATTAGTCACCCAAACTATTGGTCTTGCATTGGCAATTAAGAGTAGCTGCAATGAATACTATGCCCGCATGTGCAGACCTATTAAAACTCAACCCTTGATTCGTTACCTTGATACGAACTTCATGGGCTTTTGGAGGAGCGACTTCCACCTCCTCAATGGAGAGTGGTTTGCCTGCCTCCCAGGCAACAGCTGCCTTACATTTGATAACCTAAAGAAGAGAAGAAAGTTTCCATGTAATGAATTCAGTGGAGACAATCACATTTGAATCTTGATCAATTCCAGCATTTCCATTCAACACTCAAGTTTGCTCATTACTGGAACTTTGGAGATCATCTTAGAATTGGAAATGGATCTTCACTTCTAACAAAATCAGCTAACACTCTAGATCAGGGGTCTCCAACTTGGCAGCTTTAAGACTTGTGGACTTCAACTCCCAGAATTCCTCAGCCAGCAAAAATTGTGGACTTCAACTCCCAGAATTCCTCAGCCAGCAAAGGTTTGCTGGCTGAGGAATTCTGGGAATTGAAGTCCACAGGTCTTAAAGTTGCCAAAGTTGGAGACCCCTACTCTAAATGTTTAGATGGAGGGGGGGGTGTAGAATTCTTAATTTGCCAATGTCATTTGGAATTGGAAAAGTGGAAAAAATTCCACAGCACTATCACTTGTCCTTTTTAATCTGGATTTAAGCTTTGTTTTGAACGTTTTGTTCAATTCTTACTGCAATGCACAAAGTTGCAAAATCTATCATAAGACGGAAACCAATTCATTTTTTTATGGAGCAAGGTTCAAAAACGTGATGCCAAGTAAAATATTTGCAGTCTTCCCAGCGTTCTTATCTTTACGAACTATGCATTCATTAGAAAAAGGTATAAGTATAAATGATCAAAGTATTTAGGCATAAATCCATTTTATATTACAGTGAGATATGTTTGATAAGAATTATGTAGAATTTCTGATTTGAGAACAAAGCACTAGTTTTGTAATTTACACGGGCTAACAGATCAATTTCAAGCAATTTTTCCTTAACTTTTCCTTAAAAAAGTAAACATTGAAAGTATTTTCTAAGATGCATGGTTAGCAATTAGAAATTGCAAAAGGCTAGAGAAATAAATGTGATGCATTAAGCAATAATCAGGTTTTTTAAGCAACTGCAGAAGAATAATTTTTATTTTTGTATTTTTATAGAGTCTGTACAGTTTTGGGTAACTAGTTAAAACACCATATTACTCAGAGGAAATAAAAGATGTCCAAGCCATGTTAAGTTGGTAATTGGAATCCTGAAGCTCTGAAGATTTGCCTTAGCAATGGCAAAGCAACACTTGAAAGTGAATTCTGTAATGAAATACAGGGCATTATATTCTGTAAGTAATTTTCATTATTCTGCAACTGCTATATTGTTTTCAACTCTATAGGATCTTGAACATGTAAATTGTTTGGCTATGCAATAATCTCAGTAAAGATGACCAACTTTACCCATATTATTGCACCAACAAAGCAGCAGGAAAATTCTGGAAATTATAGTCCTAACAAAGTAAGAAAGTAGCAAGTTACAGGACCACATAAACACATTAGTTTTCCGAAGGAGTTCACTTATTGAAAAACTGTATAGGCACCAAGCTAGAAAGCAGGAAACCATGAGTTCTTATCCTGCCTTAGCCATGAAAGCCGGCTGGATAATTTTGGGCCAATCACTCTCACTCAGTCCAACTCACCTCACAGGGATGTTGTTTTGGGGGAATAACAGGAGGAGGAAGATATGATTGGAAAATGTCACTGCCTTGAGTTACATGTAAAAATAATAAAAGTGTGATATAAATACATAAAATAAATAAATGCTACTATACTCTCAAATTCCTCACTGTGTGAGTATATTCTGGAAATTGGGAGCACAAAACGTATTTGAAAGTAATATTATTTTTTCACTTATATGGACTCCTCTCCAGCTGAAAAGACTAAGAGGGAAACTGAGAAAACGTGCCAAGTTAAAAAATATATCCAAATACTAGTGTGTGTGAATGCAAATTTTATGTTAGAAAACCGAGAAACTTAAAACATGGCTTGTTGAATAGCTACTATCAAGTACTTTTATACTATGTTTAGAATGCATTACACATTATGTTTAGAATATAATATTCCAACCAGAATGTATTCAAGTCTAAAGCATGCTTTACAAATCACTTCTAAAGGGATTTGTAAAACAACCCAGAATGTATTGCCTTACAAATCACACTACCTAGGATGTAACATCCCAATCTAGAAATAAGAAAAAAAAACACCTCATATTTTGATTTAGCATTGCTGTGAACCCAGTGGATAGAGGGATAGTGTGAGAAAACCAAATCTGAATGCCTGAAGCATTTATAAAGTTTGTTCTGGTAATCAAAGCAGAAATCAGGACAAATCAACCAGAGGAATCATTGATTTCAAGCCAAGTGGGGGGAAAATAGCACACAAAGACCACAATCAAGTACAACTCGGTGATTTTTTTTTGTCTGAGCGGAGAAACACAAGGCTGTGTTCCTGGGATTCGGCTGCTAAAATGCCTGAATATCTGAATGTCCCTATTCGCACAGACACGCGTGTCTTCTGAAACCCCCAAATCTCATCGCTGGAGGCTTTCAAGAAGAGACTGGACGGCTACTTGTCAGAAGTGGTGCAAGGTCTCCTGCTTGAGCAGAGGGTTGGACTAGATGACCTCCAAGGCCCCTTCCAACTCTGTTAATCTATCTAGACTACACCGTGGCAGGCAAGCGATACAGAAAACACCTCTCCCACCTGTTGTAGTCCGAGATACCACAAGTTGTACTCAGGGGGTCTCGCCAGCCCAATACGGGCTCTTTAAAAAAACACAAGGAGACCCTTTGCCCACTGGAAGGAAGCCCTACTAAACTCCATGAAGTTTTTTGGCAAAGGTCTGGATACGGTGGGAAGCAAGCCGCAAGCTCCCGTCGCTGGTACCCAGGGCCACCCTTGCCTCTCACCCTCCCTTTGGCGAGGACAAAGTTCGCCTGGAGGCAGCTTGAGCCGTAGGCGGCCGCTTTGCTCTCGGTGGGAAAGTTCCGGGGCTCCGAAGCGCCAACGCAAAAGCCTCTCCTTACCCCGCTCGCCATGGGACACGTGAACCAGCCAGCCCAAAGCACCAACTTCAGAGGGATCTCTTCTAAGAAGGCCGAGGCATGCGCACTCGTCTAGGGATCTGCCTACCACAGGAGGAGGGTGGAAGAGAGGCGCTGACGTGTGAATACACGCCTCCCTCCGGTTTAGAAGGGCTGACCTGCTTTAAATGCGCCTTCCCAAGCCAGTGCGGTACTGTCAGGTGCTGTTTGCTCGAAGAAGAAAGAAAGGGAAGGGAGAAGGTTGAAGGAGAAGAAGGGAGGAGGGAAGGAGAGTTAAGGGAGAAGGTTGAAGGGAGAAGGAGACAAAGGGAGGAAGGAGGAAGGGAGGAGGAGAAGGAGGAGGAGGAGGACAAGAAGAAGGTTGAAAGGAGAAGGTTGAAGAGAGAAGGGAGGAGAAGAAGGGAGGAGGGAGGGAGGGGGAAGGAAGGGAGAAAAGAAGAAGAAGGGAGGGCGGAAGGGAGGAGGAGGGAGGGAGAGGGAGGAGAGAGGAGAGGGGAAGGGAAAAGAAGAAGAAGAACGGAATTCTTTATTGGCCAAGTGTGATTACACACACAAGGAATTTGTTTCCAGTGCATACGCTCTCAGGGTACGTACAACAATAGTGATAGATCATGATCATAGTCACTGTAAAAATGCATTCATCATAAAACATTAGATACCACACTTAGTAATAGTCATGGATACTACATATGCAATCAACATAAATCATACTAGGATACTAATTAAACAATTTAAGTTGTAAGATGCAAATAACAAAGTTATAGTTATAAGAAGATAAGGAGGTAGGTAATAGGGAAGATGAGAATAATGATGGTAACACTGCTTTTCTAGATAGTTTGACGGTGTTGTGGGAATTAGTTGTTTAGCAGAGGGACGGCATGTGGGGTGGGGAACTGTCCTTGTGTCTAGTTGTTCTGACATGCAGTGCCCCATAGCATCGTTTTGAGGATGAAAGTCGGAAGTCTCTCCTAGTTGCAAAAACCCAGCCCCACATTAAAAGATACAGAAGAACAGAATTCTTGGCCAAATAGGGTAGCGTCTTCATTCTAGTTCCGTGATGGCGAACCTATGGCACACGTGCCACAAGTGGCACGCGGAGCCATTTGTCAGGGCACGCGAGGAGCTGCCCTGTCAGCTGGCAAGCACGCATGTGCGCACTGGCCAGCTGAGTTCACCTTTTTAAAAGCCATTTTTCACCCTCCCCAGGCTCCAGAGGCTTTATAGGAGCCTGGGGAGGGTGAAAAGAGTCTCCCGCCCCCTGGAGGCCCTCCGGAGGCTTCAGGGACCATCCGGAGGCTTCCCTGAAGCCTTCAGAGCGCTTAAAACGACCCTCCGAGCAAACCGGAAGTCACTTCCGGATTGCTCAGAGGGTGGTTTTAAGCGTTCCGAAGGCTTCAGGGAAGCCTCCGGATGGTCCCTGGAGCCTCCGGAGGGTCTCCGGGGGGCGGGGGAGGCTCTTTTCGCCCTCCCCAGGCTCTTATAAAGCCTCTGGACCCTCGGGAGGGCGAAAAAAACATGTAAAAATGGGGGGGTCGTGTGTTGTGCATGCATGCGCACTGGGGGGGTCGTGGGTTGCATTATGGGTGCGGCACGCCTGCACACGACCCCCGTGTGCTCCCCCCACTTGTGGCACGCGAGCCAAAAAAGGTTCTCCATCGCTGTTCTAGTTCAACCACGGACATGGTAGTAATCGCCTTTTTCCTTGGGATTTTTCTCACCCACCTCTGCTAAGTGAGATGCTTTATTCTTGTCTGTCATACCTCCGCATCACAGGCCTAAAGTCCAGGTAACTCTCTACTTGCAACAGTTCATTTAGGGGCCGTTCAAAGTTACCACGGCACTGAAAAAAGTGGCTTATATCCTCATGGTCGCATGATCAAAATTCAGACATTTGGCAACTAGCTCATATTTATGACGGTTGCAGTGTCCTAAGGTCACGTGATGGCATTTTTCGACCTTCTGACAAGTAAAGTCAGGGGCAAACCAGATTCACTTAACAATTGGGTTACTAACTTGTTAACTGATTCGCTTAATAGAGTGGTGAGATTCAAATTTTTTTATTACCAGTTCTGTGGGCGTGGCTTGGTGGGCGTGGCTTAGTAGGCATGGCAGGGGAAGATTACTGCAAAATCCCCATTTCCTCCCAATCAGGTAGGACTCGGAAGGCAGAGAATAGATGGGGGTGGATCCAGTCAGAGGTGATATTTATTTACCGGTTCTCGAACTACTCAAACTTTCCGCTACCGGTTCTCCAGAACTGGTCAGAACCTGCTGAATACCACCTCTGGCTTAACAACTATGGCAAAAAAGGTTGTAAAACGGGGCAAAACTTACTTAACAAATGTCTCACTTAACTACAGGAATGTTGAGCTATGGTAAGGTTTATATATTGTGCCACCAGAATTGAAGGAGACCATGTTAAAGGAGACTAGTATCATGGGCAAACTATTCTTTGTATAATTTTTGTTTTTAATTAAATAATGTGTATCTAACCCCAATATGTATAGTTGGAAAAGCTATAAAAAATATAAAATGTAGAACTGAACAAGCACACAAGCTTAAGAATGTGAATATAAAAAATCTTGGACAACAAAAACTTGAAAGGTGAATGAATCACTGTGTTTTTACAAGATAAATGTGTGCATTCATTTATTATTTCCAAATAAGCCCTTAAAGATCAAAGTACTTAATTTTATTTATTTATGTGGAATGCAAATATATATTTACTGGATCAGTAAATTTAAAATTTTAAAAACCAATTTGATGTAGTGGTTAAGGCATCAGGTTAGAAACCTGGAGATCTTGAGTTTTAGTCCTACCTTGGGCACGAAGCCAGCTGGATGATCTTGGGTGAATCTCAGCCCTAGGAATGAGGAAATTGCAAATGCCATGAAAACTGCAGTGACTTCTGTGAACATTAGGTGTCAGTAGAGTAATTTAGATAAGGTGTAATTCCCATCATGCTGTAGTTTTCACAGGTTCTGCAGAGGAATATATGAAATAAGGACTGTGGCTTTCTTGCAGATTGATTGGCTGGAAAGAATAACAACTGTAACCCTTTTATGGTATTCTTTCCTAATGCTTCTTTCATTTTTTGTTCTCAGGGATATGTTAAACAGAAAGGGCATAGCACAAAGAAAGGGACTAAGAAACAATCACACATAAAGGCGAATATACACGTCCCAGGATAAATATAAGGCAAATATACAGGTCTCCCACCTCCTTCTGTTTAACATATCCCTGAGAATCCGGTAAAGGAGGTGGGAGAAACTTCTAATGTGAATTTACCGGATTCCCTGCAAGGGGTTGCCCTTGTGACTATATAGGGCAGATGGGGAGGAAGCTAACCACCAGACTACAAGAACATAGACACGGTGATCAGAATTCATTGGTAGCCTCGCATTGCAACGAAGGACACACATTCAATTTCGCAGCTACTAAGATTGTTGGCGGAGCAAGGACAAAAATACCCAGGGAAATGATTGCAGCCTAGGAAATAGGCCCCTTGTCAATCAACAGGACTGCTGATTTACCCCCACCTTACCCGATAGTTAGGAACTGAGGACATAGCAGCACAAGGAAACAACAACCAACAACTTGCTGGCTCTCAACACACCAATTAACACTAAAAGCCACACACAACCAGGCCAGGGGTGGGTTCCTGCCGGCATTACTGCCGATTCAGCACAGTGACTTCTATGAACAGTAGGTGTCAGTAGAGCAATTTAGATAAGCTGTAATTCCCATTCCCAGCTTCGCTTGTGCGCATTTGCACCTAAAAAGGTCTGCGCATGCGCACAATGTTAGAAAAGGAAAAGGAAATTAAATTTTTGCAATGAAGATTGTTCTGTGCATGCACAAAACTGAAAATCAAGATGGTGGCGCCGATGATGGAACTGGTTCAGCAGCGTGGCAGGATGAGTTACTATCTTTTTGGTCGAACCAGGCCGAACCAGTAGGAACCCACCTCTGAACCAGGCACTACCTAAATACAATGCCCACAGAAGAGCCCAGTGCACACATAAAGAGAGAAGTTCCCTGAGGATGGACTCCAAAAGTATGAGTCTGAAAGCATGGAAGGCTAAATCTTTGATACCAGTGACTGATTCAGATTGGATCCTGAAACAATTTCTCCCCCATGAATACCACTCGGAACTAGCCACAAAGGAAGATAGCCACTAAAATAATATCCTCAATTTCCAAACTTGATTACTGGTACAAAAAGGATACTGCGATTGATAACATCAAAAGCCACCGAGAGATCAAGGAGCAATATTCCCACCCCAGTTCTACTTAAGTCATCAACAAGCAACACCAAGGCTGTCTCCATGTTGAATCCTAGCTGAAACCTGACTTAAACCTGTCTAGATTAAAGTTTCTCAATCTTAGCTAGTTTAAGATGGGCGGACTTCAACTAGACCAGCATTTTTCAACCTTGGACATTTAAGAAGGGTGGACTTCAACTCCCTGGAATTCCCTAGCCAGCTCTGCTGATGTCCAAGGTTGAGAAATGTTGGTCTAATTAATAGGTTCCCTCCAGCACTCAGGCAGTCCTACCAGCTTTTCACATATAGGTTTAAATGAAGTTCCCAAGGTCTTGGTTACAGGTTTGCATTATCTGTGAAAGGGTCATTTACTAGTATTTTTTTGGGAGGGGTGGAGGGATAAAGGCAAAGTGATATCTATTAGGGCATTTGCACATGCACCATTTTTCTGGTCTATTCCCAGGAAGCATTTGCAGAAGGCAGGATGGGAAATGGAGTATAAGCAGTCCTCAACTTAAAAACATTTGTTAAGCAATCGTTCAAACATACAATGGCACTGGAAAAAGTGACTTATGACTGGTCCTTGAACTTACAACCATCACAACATCTCCATATGATCAAAATTAGGATGCCTGGCAACGGGCATGTAATGGTTGCAGCATCCCGAGGTCATGTGATAACCATTTGAGACCGCCTAAGCTGCCTTCCAACAAGTAAAGTCAATGGGGCAAACTGGTTTCACTTAATGTCCAGGTGATTGACTTAACAACTGCAGTGAAAACAGTGGCAGTAGCTTGTAAAATTGGGTGCGACTCACTTAACAACACCTTGCTTAGCAACAGAAATTCTGGTCAAGAACTGCTTATATCCATAAGCCTTGAAAAGCAATTTTCAGATCAGAACTTTGAGCAGCAGCCAATATGAAAAAGAATTGGCTATGAAAATCTGGCCCAAGACCAGGAGTACTGCTGGAAAGAAACAATGGGAAAAATAGAAGAGGAAAGTGGAAAATGATGATTTCTTCCTCCCCACTCTAAAATTCTACATATTATTTCAAAATAAACCATTCACCTGGAAGCTTCCAATATCCTGTATCCACCCAAGCAAAAGGCTAGGTTTTTTTTTTTGTCTAAAGAGTTTAGCTTGTTTTAAATGTAAGGATTGTATTAGATTTACTACCATGTTTTCCTGAAAATAAGACAGGATCTTATTTTCTTTTGACCCCTGAAATAAGCACTTGGCCTTATTTTCGGGAGGTATTATTATTTTTGAGGTGCAGGAGGCGGCGAGTGTGGTCACCTCATGGCTGCTGCTATATTGCAATATTTTCATGGAGGTCTTATTTTTGGGGGAGGGCTTATTTTAGTGCACGGACTCAAAAGCCCGATTGGGCTTATTATCTGGGGAGGTCTTATTTTTGGGGAAACAGGGTAGAAATATGATCCTGACAGGATTTGAGTAGGTGGGTGTCTGATTTGTCTTTGTATGAGGAGGAGGGATAATCTGAATTCAGTTCATTTTTCTCCAAATCCCAGCAATTGGAATTCTATTCTGCCAATGACACTGGAGAAATGCTGTACCTTAATTAAATCTTCCTCTGTCAGTAAGATCTTATGGAAAATAGCTTTCAGTTTCTAAATATGATTGACAGTACCAGAATGTCTGGACAACACAAGGATACAACACATTTTAATTATGACATGTTTCTATCTCCTATGTTTTGCAATATTTTAATAATGTGGTAATGCCACACTTGGAATACTGCACCCAATTTTGGTTGCCACAATAGGATATCAACAAAGATGATTAGGGGACTGAAGGCTAAAACATATGAAGAACGGTTGCAGGAACTGGGTATGTCTAGTTTAATGAAAAGAAGGAATAGAGGAGACATGATAGCAGTCTTCCAATATCTCAGGGGTTGCCACAAAGAAGAGGGAGTCAAGCTATTCTCCAAAGGACCTGAGGGCAGGACAAGAAGCAATGGGTGGAAACTAATCAAGGAGAGAAGCAACTTAGAACTGAGGAGAAATTTACTGACAGAACAATTAATCAGTGGAACAACTTGCCTCCAGAAATTGTGAATGCTCCAACACTGGAAGTTTTAAAGAAGAGATTGGACAACCATTCTATTCTAAATTATATATTAATTTCCCTTCTCTCCTTGACAAACCAGCCCTTTGCATTATCATGCTTATTTGTCAGCAAGAAGCATTATTATATGTATTTGTTGCTTTGCTTAAATACCGTATTTTTGGAGTATTAGACACACCTTTTTCCCTCAAAAAAGAGGCTGAAAATCTGAGTGCATCTTATACACTGAATACAATATTTTTGCCTCCCAAAACCCCGCCCCCTTCACCAAAATGGCCACACATAGCCTTTAGGAGGCTTCCAGAGTGCTCCTGGGGGGTGGGGAGGGAAGAAATGAGTGAAAAACGGACCATTTTTTGCTCAATTTTGTCCCCCCCCCAGCCCCCACGAGCACTCTATAAGCCTCCTAAAGGCTATTCATGCCCTTTTTTTGGAAAAAACAAACCCCGAGCCCGTTTTTGTGAAAAATGGGCCGTTTTGGGGAGGTCTGCAGAGTGCAAAAACTTTTTTTTTTTAATTTGCCTTTTCAAAATCTTGGTGTGTCTTATACTCTGAGAAATATGGTATATACAGTATACTATCCTGCCTTCTAACCACACTTTTTTCCCTAGCTATTAGTACATTGTGGCCTTTGATCTTATCCTTAGTCCATGAACAGGAGGATAGTGAATACCGAACTTTGGTGGGAAATTTTCTTTAGGAGAACAGGTTCAACTCTCCATTGATTAGAATTTCTAAAAGCAAGGATTTTTTATCTGAGAAAATTTTCAGGTAGCCTGTTTAAATGTTAGTAACCATCTCCCTCAAATAAGTGTTTTAATGAGCGACATAAGGATATGCTTAAGCAAGCTATTTAGATTATTGAGATTTCAAAGTAAAATATCAGACTACTGTGAATCAAACCACTATGGATCAAAATACAATCATTGGTTTATTTTTGGCAGATAATGTTCTGATGTTTGAGAAGTGTGATTTTAGAGATGTTTGATTTATTTTTATTGCCTATTATTTTGAGCCTTCATTGGGGGTTTACGTATTTTTTAAAAACAATTTAAAACATGAAATGTTTAAATTTTCTGGGCGGCCAACAAAGAGTTAAAAACCAAATCATTCTAATCCCTTTCAATCACAATGTCAGTCATGTGAAAGTTCATATCCATATTGGGATTGTAGACTCGTATGTTTGGACTAAATCCAGTTTTCAGCACTTGCCAAAATTAGTTTTGCTGGCTTACTTTCCCAGTATTACTTTGGACACATCCCAGAAACCAGCTGGCTCTAGTTTCTGCTCAGTGTGAACTGCCAGAACCATGTCAAACCCTTCTTAATTGTTTTGTAAATATACAAGCAGATGGTATCCAGATGCAAGTAAGATATAACCATTTGATAGACTGTTTGCCAAAAAAACGCTATTATACACACACCATGTACAGTACATGCAAAGTTATTTTTTTGCATGAACTCTCTGCATTACAAGGGATGTGTTCCATGGTTGCGTGTCCCTACGGTGCTGTGAGATAGCCAACTTTCTTGAAAAATTAGGTTGATTAATGCTGCATGCTCCAGAGAAAGGGGTAAGTGTGATAATTTTGCAATGCTTTCTGCTGAGCTACAAAGGACAGGATAACTTCCTATTGGTGTGAACTTCTGCCTGCCTCCAGAAACTAAGATGCCCAGTGTCCTAGCTTCTTTCTTCTTGCCGTTTTTTCTGCCAAAATGTAGGGAAGGTCTTGCTGCTTTTGTTATGAAAAATGAAGATTAGGGCTGTGAACAAGGACTGACGGATTTCTTTTCTTGGAATTGCTCTTCCATTGGCTCGCTAGAGGAATTGCGAGCCACCCGAGGGAGTGCTGGAGTGTGCGGAGGCAAAGGGGAGGATAATTGCTGGACACAAAAGATGGCGTGTGTGTGTGTGTGTGTGTGTGTATGAGAGAGAGAGAGAGAGCGAGCGCCAGTAGATATGTGGAAGTGCGTAAGTATTAACTCAGATTAATGCTGGTTTATTCCACTTTCTCTTTTAAAACCAAGCAGGATAGATAGGATCAGGAACAAGGGTGGGTTCCTGCCACCATTACTACTGGTTCGCCTCCGGAAAAATTGTGCGCGCACGCTCATTACGCTCGTGCACAAACACACACTCCGCGTGCATGCACATTTGCACTTAAAACAGTCTGTGCATGCGCACATTAAAAAATGAATAAAAATTACATTTTTTTCATGAAGATTGTTCTGTGCATGTGCAGAACAGAAAATCAAGATCCCGCCGCCGAGGATAGAACCAGTACGGTCATATGTCTGCCAGAGTTACTATCTATTCAGCTGAACCGTACTGTACCGGTAGGAACCCACCTCTGGTCAGGAATGATTGTTCTCTAACACTTATCAAGAATTGCTGACACTCAAGTTTAAAAACTGAAGCAAACCCTGTAATTGACTGTACTCATACTTTCTGCACACTATATACAGTGTAGGCAGAAGGCTGAGGCACAAAATGGTTTGGAGCAGCCCTGAACATTATTCTTTGAAAGCTCTCACTGTGGCAACTTTTGTTTGCGAGTGTGTCATAGTTGATGCTGTGAGTGAGATGACTACATGGTGTGAGATGCTACTTCAAAATGGGCAGAGTGATCCTGAGTCTAGTCCACTCCGGAGTTTTCAGGATTTTCCCACTGTTATTTTTGGAGGAATATTGGGGAAATGGTATCTTCTCAAAACTATATTTCCATTTAAGATTAGCGTGACGTTTACTTCAAAATGTCTCAAAATGGTCATAAATTGGACTTTGGAATTTCAATTCATGATCGGCATTTAAGAGACACCCCACAAATATAATATAATAGACCTCAACTTGCAACCTTTTGTTTAGTGACTATTCAAACTTACAACAGCACTCATGAATTATGACCGGTTTTCACCCTTAGGACTGTTGCAGCATCCCCATTGTTACATGATCAAAATTTGAACGTTTGGAAACTGGCATGTATTTATGACAGTTGCATTGTCCTGGAGTCATGGGACCACCATTTGTGACCTTCCTAGCAAGCTTCTGAGAAGCAAAGTCAATGGGGAAAGCCGGATTCACTTAATGACTGGGTTACTAATTTAATAACTTCAGTGACTCACTTAACTGTGGCACAAAGATTGTAAAATCTCACTTAACAACAGTTTTGCTTAGCAACTCACTTAATAATAGCTTTGCTTAGCAACAGAAATGTTGGGCTCAATTTTGGTCGTAAGTCAAGGACTATCTGTATGGGCCAAAGAACATCAGTTCACAGGGCCAATTAGGTTTGCAATATTGAGGGGGACAGAGTTGTGATAGATTCAGGGTTTGTAGTTGTTGAAATATCATAAACATTTTTCTTAAATTATTTGAACACCTTTGAAAATAATGGACATGAATGAATCCTCTTTATGAGGGTGAATAGGCAATATGGATAGTTAACACTGCTTATAACTTTGCCCTGTGGTGCTGTTTATGTTTTTTTTTTGTGATGGTTTCAGAGCTTTCATGGTCAACCTTACAATTTAAATCCTTGTTTCAAATATCTGCAGGGTTTGCCAAGGGATTTGTTGGTTTTTTAAAAACTCATTCTATCATTTGCGAAGCACTTTGTCCAATACATACATAATTATGATGGCATGAGAAATGGGCTGGATAAGTACAAAGAAAACAATGGTTTCCTGCTGTAGCGAATGCCATTCAATATTTGTTGTAAACATTATTGTAACATATCATTTGTCAAAACGTCCCTTTGTTCCAGAAGGAGGTTCCTGTTGTTTTTTTGCAGCATTTAAATTTGTAACAAGAATTGGCAGCATATTTGCGATATTATATTATTTATAATATAAATAATAATATTTATTATTATATTATAACATTATATTATAATGTTATGGGACACGGTGGCTCAGTGGCTAAGATGGTGAGTTTGTCAATCAGAAAGTTTGGCAGTTTGGCGGTTTGAAACCCTAGCGGTGCGTCCCCGTGTGAGCTCCCGTTACTTGTCCCAGCTTCTGCCAATCTAGCAGTTCGAAAGCATACAAAAATGTAAGTAGAATAATAGGGACCACCTTTGGTGAGAAGGCAACAGTGCTCCGTGCACGTTCAGCATTTATTCATGCTGGCCACGTGACCACGGAGACGTCTTCAGACAATGCTAGCTCTTCAGCTTTGAAACAGAGATGAGCACCGCCCCCTAGAGTCGGGAACGACTAGCACATATGTGCAAGGGGAACCTTTACCTAATATTTATATTCCGTATAAATATTTTGTAAACAATAAGTGTTCAAAGCCTGTAAAATTATTAGAGTGATATTACAGTATTTCCATTATTATTCAGCTATTCTATGGGTTAATTCTTTGGTAAAAGATTGATTGCAGAGTAACATCATGTTGAGGTAGTTGGGCCTTAATGCAATAAATAATCTTATCTCTCCATTCATGCCTCTTTTGTTTTGCTCTGTCAATACTAATTTATTTTCATTAGAACCACTGAAGTGCATTATTCAGTGCGTTCTGTGCTGTGTACTATTACTGATAAGCTGCTCATTCTCATCTTATCGCCTATTCAGATTTGTCCTTTTTTCCCCCCTCTTGTTCATTATGGTTGTTGATTAAGTTTTGTTTGCGACCACGGAGTCAGAACTATTATGAGGGATATAATGATCGTCTTGAACAAATTTTGCTAGCACAAAGGTAGGCAAATATTTGGGACCATGGGCTGATGTTGAAAGATTATTGTGGGCAGTGACGAAATGGGTCATTCGTGACAGCGGCTTATTATTACTCACAAAGTATCTGCCATGGTGAGCCCAGATAGTCATAGAGCAAGGAAATAAGATGATGTGGCCTCCCATCATTCCTTACCAGCATAGATTACTTTTACACGTTTTTCTGACATGGCTGAGCAGGTTTCCAAATGAAGAATAGGGAGCAGTACAGAGTCTATAGATGATTCTCTACTGCAGGGATGTCAAACTCAAGGCCCAAAGCTTGGATCCGGCCAGAAGGGTGCTTAGATCGAGCTCATGGGACCAGCCTGGAAACAGTAAAGTACACCAAAGTGCCTCCGCTAGTAAAATTGGAGCTGGAGGGCTACGCGTGGTTACCCTATGCCACGACAGCCTCCTCCAGTCCCCTGCCAGCGAAAATAGAGTTCCATTTTCATTGGCAGACGGCTACAGGAGGCCATCCAAGCCGAAAATTGGGCACGGGGGTTCACAGCCCCCCCCCCCCGGGTTCCATTTTTGCTGGTAGAGGGCTATCAAAATAAACTAAAAATAAAACAGAAGGAGGAATGTGTCCCCTTTTGCATTTGAGCATGCAAGAAGGAGAAGGGGAAAGAGGAAAAGCAAAGAAAAAGTTGGGAAGATAGCAAGGAAGGGAAAATAAGGAAAGAGGGGAAGGAAGAAGAAAGGAGAATGAAGAGGGAAGGAAAAAGAAGAAAGGGAAGGAAGGAAGGAGATTATAATGAGAGTGAGGGATGGTCTCAGGGAAGTCTTAGCATTTGGCCACTACATGTGCCCCCGACATGAGTCCCATGTCACATCCATCTTGGACATGAGTCATGCTCTCCATGTCCATGCCCACCATGGCTGCACCCTATGCCCCATCCCTCCCTCCAAGTCAAACACAACCCTGATGTGGCCCTCAATGAAGAATTTGACACCACTGTTCTACTGTGTATCTGTTATTGTTTAATTAGCAGAATGTATAGTATTAAAACCATGGGGCAGGAAGGTGGACAGAAGGCAATGGAAATGTATAAAGCCAGCACTGTATCTTCTGCACCATGTTACCTATCCCTATTTCAGGATGTTGCATTGATTTCTTATTCCATATTTGTAGATTGCCTGCAAGTGGACGGTTGGTCAAAAATAGCAAATGCACACTTGCTTTGGAGACTGATGATGGTTCATCTCATTTAGTTCTTTGGTTTTGTGCCTATCTTCTCTATATTTATCATCAACTGTAAAACATGAACCAGTAATTGTCTGCGTTTCCATTTTACTACACAGGTTTTTTCTGCAGTGAGTGAACATTTCATTTTAAGAGGACTTTTAGTCCATCAACAAGTTCCAGGAAACTGAAAGCAGGGTGAGTGACAGAATCATGCTTTTGGTCATTTATGAAGCATCTTAAATGGTTTCTTCATAATTTCTCCCAGGCATTTATCCTCTTAATGACAGTGTATAAATAATTTAATTAGCACTTTGAGAGAAGAATGTGTATTCATGGTAAACATATATAGCAATTAGAAGGATTATAAAGGTAGCACTCTCCTAGTAGCAAATATGTTGCGTAACTTGCTAACTGCTTTGCGTGTTGCCAGGTATCAACCAGTGTTTGTGACAATCTCATAATAGATCTTTTTACTCTTTACAACCAAAATTTAGTCTTCAATTAAAGACTCTTCACACAAAATAGGATATTGTAGATCTAAGAAACTAACAAATAAACACATTCAGTCAATAGAGAAAAGAAGGACTAGGGGGTGACATGATAGCAGTATTCCACTATTTGAGGAGCTGCTACAATGAAGAGGAGGTCAAATTATTTTCCAGAGCACCAGAGGGGAGGACATGAAACAATGGATGGAAACTAATCAAGGAGAAAAGCAACCTGGAATTAAGGAGAAACTTCCTAACAGTGAGGACAATTAACCAACAGAACAGCTGGCCTTCATCACTGGAGGTTTTTAAGAAAAGGCTGGGCAGTCTGAAATGATATAGGGCAGGGGTGTCCAAACTTGGGAACTTTAAGACTTGTGGATTTCAACTCCCAGAATTCCCCAGCCGGCTGGCTGGGGAATTCTGGGAGTTGAAGTCCACAAGTCTTAAAGTTCCCAAGTTTGGACACCCCTGGTATAGGGTCTCCTGCTTGAGCAGGGGATTGGACTAGAAGACCTCCAAAGTCCCTTCCAGCTCTATTCTGATTGAAATTTTGATTAGCTGTCCATTATAATGGAGAAGTTTATACTGTAGATAGCATGAACTGTCTGCAGGAAGAACTTTCAAAGAGGGGCAAATTTTTTTTTGGTGTGTGTGCATTTGGCAAATGGCTTTGAAACATGGCTCTTACAAGAAAGTGATTTATATATTCTGAATTAGATTTCAGTGACCAAGTTTTGTTTATTTTGAACGTAGGATAGTGTGTAAATCCAAGTGTTGCGGTTTCTAAGTTGTGGTTTATGTTTTAGTACTTGTATGAACTTAGCCACTTTTGATTTTAAAAAATGACTTAATACAATGTATAAGCCAGCTGAAAACTCAGTTTCAATTTGTCAATGCTGATATGGATCTTTCAGCACGCCTTATAATACGGGATAGACTTCATTTCAATAGTATTTACAATATAGTGTGTAGCTCATGTATTAACAGATCAGTTATTATGGAACCTTCTATTACTCATTGCATTCTTTTAAAATGTCACACCAATTGTTTAACTTTGTTTTGTTAACAGTTTCAAAGAATAAAAGGGCTTTCAAATGCATCATATGTAACATATTTTTCCTCTTTGATGGAAACAACACTCTATCAAGATATTTCACTAAATATTTAGACTATGAGTTCCTTGTTGGCTGAGCCAAATATTTTACATTAGAAACTTTGTATAAAGTTTCATAGTTCAATTAACAAGAGGTTGTGATTGTAAAAAGACTGTCCTGCCATAAGAAGCAGCTAAATAAACTCTTGAGAGCCAAGTTAAAATAAGCTACAAATGGTAGGTTTTGTATGAAATGTTTTAAGCAGTGGTGAAATTAATCTGGTTCCAACCGGTTCAGGCCAACCAGTAGCGCTGGTGGTGGGAGGCTCCGCCCACCCGCCTGGACGTCATGTCCTTTTTTTGACACACTGCGCATGCGAACCGGTAGTGAAGGTAAGTTTATTTCACCCCTGGCTTTAATGCAAATATCCATTTATGATAATGTACCACACTAAATACAGAATATACCTGTTTTCAATGCCTGGAATTAAAATCTAAAAGTTTCTTGACAGCCGCCTGAACAAGTCTCTGCGGTTTTTGTAGCAAGGTTTATCAGAAGTAGTTTGCCATTGCCTCCTTCCGAGGGCTGAGAGAAAGTAACCGGCCAAAGCTCAGTCTAGAACTCACAGTCTCCTGCCTTCCAGCCTGAAGCCTTAACCACTATATCAAATGGACTCTCAATTATTGTATCATCATTTTAGCCATTGTCTATCCACTGCAGGATGAAGGCCTCTTCTGCATGCTTCCAACCAATACAATCCTGAGCTTTCTTTTGCTAATTGGGCCTGCCATACTTGCTGATGTCGTGGATCCATCTTGTTTTAGGTCTCTTTCGTGGACGCTTTTTATCAAGTTGGATTCATTCTATGACTACCTTGGTCCACCTGCCATCAGTTCTTCTTGCTATGTGAGACCAGGTTTGGTCTCAATTCTTTTACTCTCTTGATGATATTGTGTACTTTTGTTTGTTCTCTAATCCATATGCAGGCTTTTCTATCTTGTCTTGTAATGCCCAGCATGTATCTTTGCACCACTCTTAGCTTTTGTATCTATTGTGAGGTTAGTATCCATGTTTCACCGGCATATGTTAGAGCAGGTAGCACACATTTAGTTTAGAGCCGTGGTGGCGCAGTGGTTAGAATGCAGTACTGCAGGCTACTTCTGCTGACTGCTGGCAGCCAGATGTTTGGCAGTTCAAATCTCACTGACTCAAGGTTGAGTCAGCTTTCCATCCTTCCAGGATTGGTAAAATGTGGACCCAGATTGTTGGGGACATTATGCTGACTCTGTAAACCACTTAGAGAGGGTTGTAAAGCATTGTGAAGTGGTATATAAGTCTAGGTGCTATTGCTTTTTAACACACTATTCAATTTCCTTTATTGTATCATCTTCCATTGAGAGCCATTGGCCAAGGTATATGAAGTGGTCTGCCATGTGTAGTTCTTCTCCAGATATATACCTACTAGTAAATGAATACCACTAAGAAGATATCATGGCATTTGGTCATGTAAGCTAAGAAGTGGCAATTTAAAATCCCCATGCATGGCGTGTTTGTGTTTGTGTCTGCTTACACATCTGAATTTTATACAGTTTTGAGTTCTAAGAAAAATGTGTGTGTGTGTGTGTGTGTGTGTATTTTGGGTAGATATAATGTAGAATAAAATTAGAATAGAATTCTTTATTGGTCAAGTGTGATTGGACACACAAGGAATTGGTCTTCGGTGCAGAAGTTCTCATTGTACATAAAAGCTACAAGTGATAAATCATAACCATAATCATCATAAAAATACACTCATCATAAATAATAAGATGCAATAATGATAGAATCAATGTAAATTGTACTAGGAAACTAAATAAAACAATATCAATCGTAAAGATACAGGTAACAAAGTTATAGTCATAAGTAGAAAAGGGGATAGGTAATAGGAAAAGAGGAGAATAATATTAATACAGTCTTACTAAATAGTTTCACAATTTTGAGAGAATTAGTTGTTTAGCATTAGTTGTTTGGGGGGGGGGGAGAGTTGTCCTTGTGTCTAGTTGTTCTGGTGTGTAGTGCCCTATCATTTTGAGGATAGAAATTGAAACTATTTATATCCAGGATGTGAGGGGTCTATAGATACTCTCACAGCCCTCTTTTTGACTCGTGCAGTATACAGGTCCTCAATGGCAGCTTAATATGGCAGTTTAAACTCAGATCCTCCCTTATCTCTGCTCAGGGTTATACTAGGCAAGTCGTTTCATTTTATGCATCCTGCAACTGGTAATAACCTGAATCAGGCCCAACCCATGTGAAATGGAGGAAGTCTAAGCTTCCAAGACAGCGAAAACACCAACTGTCTCATGCATGAGAGTTTTGTTTGTGTCTATTGAAGGAGAACGAATTGTTTTCAGACAAAGGAGGGGGGAGGAAAAAAAGGAACTTCCTCATATATCCAATTCCATATACTTGCAAGGATTAAATAAACTCCAGATCTGGAACAGAATAAAATACTTTAGTCCTGTTGGTGGATTGAATTACTTATTTCCAAGCCCCGCCAGTTGTATCCTGCTAACTGAAAGCTGAAACCCAAAACTGGGTTGAAATGAACATGTAGTGCTTTGCAATTAAGAATCTACCTCTATCGTCTTAGATTGTTGAGCAAATTCCTTTCAGGTAATCTCTCCTCTCACCCCAGGTATATTCATTAAAAAAAATCACTCTGGCATCCTTTCATGATCGACCTAGTTATCTGCGGGATCGTATCCTGCCCCATACATCCCTTCGGCCGATTCGCTCTCACAGAGAGGGACTCCTCCGGGTGCCGTCCACTAGGCAATGCCAGCGGGCGACGCCCAGGAGTAGGGCCTTCTCTGTGATGGGCCCGACCCTTTGGAATGACCTCCCCCCAGATATCAGGACTACCACCGACCTCCGCTCCTTCCGTAAAAAACTAAAGACCCACCTGTTCAATTTAGCCGGCCTGGCCTAATTCCTAATTCCCAATTTTAGTTCCTCACGCCTGCATTTTTTAAATTTTCTAGGGGTATGCTTTTAGTTGTTTTTAATTTAATTTTTAATTTTTACTTTCTGTACAGTTGTATGAGGTTTAATTCGTTTTTAAGGGTATAGGATATTCGTCTTTTGTTTTCTTTTTAATGACACACCTGTACACCGCCCCGAGTCCCTTCGGGGAGAGGGGGCGGTCTATAAATACTGAAAAATAAATAAATAAATAAATCTGACATAATTGCCACTTTGGCAACAACTTGTTAAGATGTGTGAATTGAGACCTTTCCTCCAGTTGGGTGTAGCTATTAGCATTTAAAAAAAAAAAGTCAAATTAGAGAATGTTAAGATTTAAAGGCCACCTTAGAAACTCCCTGCAGGAGAAGGTTGAAAAAGGAAATGTGAAAAGAAATTGTGGACCAAAGAGCTTTCTACTTGCTGTTCTGCAAAAATATATTTAGGTGGTTTTGTAGGTGTAAAAAGTTAGCACTCACCTCTCTTAGAAGAATGAAATATTTTAGGAACTATTAAAAAGGCAGAATATTATATTTTTCCTAAAGGAGAAACGTGTTTCTAAAGACAGAAATTCAGCCCTAGCTCCCTGCCCTGGGCAGATATTCGGTGCACATTGAGAAGGACTGGACCAGCCTATCTACAAAACAAAAGACCTTCAGCTCTAGGGTGATGGAATTAAGATCCCTCAGGACATAATAGGATTAACCCATCTAGCAGCAGGGCTCACTGCATTGCAAAACCTCCTAAGGACATTACATCAGGCCAGGCTCCAACCAAACTTGATTCAGACAAACATGACCCCCACAGGAGTCTGAAAGTCACCAATAGAATAGATGCCCTTGCCACAGGAACAGGAAGCTCAAGGGAAAGGCCCAAGAGAGGGTACAAATAACCCTCCACTCAGTGTGGTCGGCTACACCAGGACCATGTGTTAAATGATTCTGCTCCATTAAACCAGCTTTCCAATCAGTCTCCATGTTTCCAGTGTCTTCCAATATCCAGAGGGATATTTCTTCCAACAGTAGGAATAGAAAAGGAGTGCCAGATCTGGATACAAGTAGAGAGAAAAGCAGCAAAAAGCCAAGTGGCAAGTGGAGAATTTTGGAGAGCTGTGAGGGGAAGCGAAGTAAGTGGCTGGCATGCAGAGGAGAAAAGGGAAGAGAAGGTGAGAGAAGAAGATGAAGGCAGAGCAGTTCCAAAGATAGAAGAGGAAGAAAGCAGAAAGGATGGGTAGAAAGGTGGTGTAGACTATAGCTGGTTTTAGCCACAGAAATTCAATTTTGTTGAAAAACCTTCATGTTGCTTTTAGGCATCTCATTCTTGGCTCAGATCCTTGCCCTAAAACTCCTAGAAGGTCACACAATAGCCTTATCAAAGAACACGTTTCATTCTGAACGAGGACATGGGAAAAGGGCTGCCTCCCTCTTCATGTTCTAAACAGATTACTTAGAATGTGCTACCTCCTCTCTTCCTATTGCAGATACATTAGCTAGAAAGTTTTGCATACTTGATTATCAGCCTTATCTATTAGGGACAGAAGGGCGAGGGCTGTAATATTTTAGCAAAGAACTGATCTTCTGGCAGGGCCATCCTCTACCAGGGGTGAGAACATTTTATTGCTTATTGCTGATTTCTTGCTAATGATCATGCAGGTTGGTTTTCCAAAAGAGAATAGAAACTATACTACTCCATGTATTGGCGGGGTTCTAGAATTATGATTTAATCCAGAGACAAAAAAAACCCCAATTATGTTAGTCCACAAAATAAATAAATGGAAAAATCTATAATCTATCAATGCCTTTATTATGACCAATGAAAGCGACCAGTGGTGAAATTCAATTTTTTTTACTACCGGTTCTGGGGGCGTGGCTTGGTGGGTATGGTGTGGCTTGGTGGGTGTGGCAGGGGAAGGATACCGCAAAATCTCCATTCTCATCTCATTCCAGGGAAATGATACTGCAAAATCTCCATTCCCACCCCACTCTGGGGCCAGCCAAAGGTGGCATTTGCCGGTTCTCCGAACTTCTCAAAATTTCCGCTACCGGTTCGCCAGAACCTGTCAGAACCTGCTGGATTTCACCCCCAAAAGCGACGCAGAAATGTGTGCAAACATATTGCTTTTATTCTTTCATTCCTACATTCACTCAATTTAGAAGATGCTTAATCACAAAACAATTCAAGGTGGCATACAGGTTTTCTTTTAAATTCAAACCATTTATCATCCTAAAAGAGAAGAACCAGTTATAAAAATGGAAGGATAGTGCAGCACCTCAAGGAAATTATCTAAACTTTAAATATCTCATTTGAGGACAATGTCAACTTGCATCATGGCCCATTGGAAAAATCCTTTTTTAAAAGCTCTCCTGAAAGACATCATGGTGGGGACTGTGCAAACTTTGAAGAAATGTGGTTCTGAAGGGTAGTGGTGGCAGTAGTGTTGACCTAACAAAGAGTATTGTCCCAAGAATGGATTTGACAAAGAAAGTTCAGACAAGTTTGAGCTATGTCATCAAATCTGTTCCAGATTTGGAACAGCAATTTTGGTGGCATGCTAGCTACAAACATAGCAAAAAGCAATCTCATTTGTTTAATAATGGTTAGCTAAAATGCAATAGGTACAAGTCTACTATTCAAAAAGGATTATAATTGATTCCATTTATTATTGCAACATAACACAATTAACATTTCCATTTGTTTGACACAATAGGACATTTCCATCTAAGATTCAAGATTCCATGTTTGCTTTTTCATTGAATCTGGCCAAATGGCAAACATAGCTTGCATGCTGTGGAAAGATGGATGGGTCTCTGCAATGGTGATGGGGAGGATCAGCTCCCCTTAATAGTTTATCAATAGCATTTTTCCACAGCAACTTATAAAATAAATAGCTTTCCATATTTGTTTACCAATGTAATTGGTTATAAATGTTTTCAGCACAGATTAAATGGTTGTACAATATTAATTGAGATGCTATTAAAACTGCACAAGACTGCAAAAGAGACTGTGAGCTAGGTTACATTTGTAGTTTTAAAACAGCAAAACGGAGCGAATGCTGAAAGAAAAAAAAGGAAGAGGATTAATACATTTGCAGTCTCTGTAACAATAGCTAATGTACACTAAGATGATAGTGCAATAATCTTGTCTTCATTTCCATTAATCAATCAATCAATCAATCAATCAATCACATGTATATAGCTGCCCATCTCACAAAAAGCAATTCGACTATTATGTAACAATAGTTTATACAATCATAAACAGATATAAAAATATAAAAATCCACACTAAGAGATAAATATAAAAAAGAATATTTATTAATCAAATTCGTATAGCCACCCAGCTTCCAAAAGTGACTCTGAGCAGCGTGCAAGAATCAAATGTAACAATAAATATAAAAAAACAGTTGTAAAAATCCACATTAAAAGATAAATATTATAAAAATGGTATTTATTTATTTGTGGTATTTATTTATTTAATCAAATTTGTATAAAAACACAAAAAGTTACACTAGGCAGTGTACAACAGTTTGTACAATAACAAGAACAATTTCCATTGATTGCATATTTTATTTGTATAATTTGGCCAAAGCCAATCTTGACATTTCCAAAGTACATGGAAATTCATGTTCTTTGGGCTGGAAAGTGATGTTGATCTCTTGATCAAAAACGTGTGTTCCAGAGGTGGTATTCAGCCGGTTTGGAACTGGTTCTCGCAAACTGGTAGCAGAAATCTTGAGCAGTTCAGAGAACCGGCAAATACCACCCCTGGTTGTCCCCACCCTCCCGCCCCCGTCGTTACCTATCCTACTTTCCCTTCTTTTTTTGCTCAGCTGATTTGTGCGGCACAGCGAATTGCTGCGCCTCAGCTGAGCTAAACAACAGCTCAGCTCACCAGCGCTGACACCAAAGGCGGTCTTTGAGTGCTGCGCACCCGCGAAGCATGCTCTCATAGAACCGGTAGGAAAAGATTTGGAATTGCAACGCTGGTGTGTTCAAATTCCTACAGAACCTCCTTCTGAAGTTCACCGTGAACTTGGTGTTTTCTGAGCTTGGTGGTTTTTTTTTGCAGATGTTACATTACCAAGCTAGATAAAATAATCAGAGCTAGTACTGATGATGGTACCTAGTTTGGTAATAAAACGTCTGCAAGAAAATTTTCAAACTCAGAGAGCACCAAGGCCCCTACTGTTTAACCTGTTCTATAAATATTCTCTTCCATAGGTATGACAGGTTATCCTTGTGACATCACTACTTCTTAGCCTCACGTACTTTAGAGATCAGTTATAATGATGAAACTGTATCAGCATGAAATCTTTAGAAGAAAGATATGAAAAAATGAGAGAAATAAAATGTGACAGCCTATAAAGGGCCAACACAATCATACCTTTTTCCAGAAAGTAAAAGCTCAAATCCTTCACTGATCTTCTCAAAAGGCAATACATGAGATATTAATGCATCTGTATTAAATTTATGTTTCATATAATCCAAAACAAGTTTAGGGAGAGCATCTTTTAATTTCCAACCTGGGTTTTAAAAGAAAACAAACAGGTATACTAATTGAGCTATTCATTTCTTGGCATAAAAGAACTGAACATTTAAATTTTTTTTTTTGCAGGATCACCAACTCTGATGTACCTATAATAAATTTGTCCTTCAAAATATTGAAATGATGCAATTGGAGAACATTAGGCTGGTGAAAGGTGAACTGTAAGCATATTCTCCAATTATATCACAATACTTACAATGGTAAATGCTGTTATACTAGAAAGGGGTTAGTATTTATTATTTATTTGTCATTATAATGTCATTTCTTAAGAAAAATGTAGCTAATCTCAAGGTTTGTCACAAAGAGAGAGAGTCAAGCTATTCTGCAAAGCACCCGAGGGCAGTATAAGGAGCAACGAAAGGAAACTAATCACGGAGAGAAGCAACCTAGAACTAAGAAGAAATTTCCTGAAACTTAGAACAATTAACCAGTGGAACAACTTACCTCCAGAAGTTGTGAATGCTCCAACACTGGAAGTTTTTAAGAAGAGATTGGACAACCATTTGTCTGAAATGGTACAGGGTTTCCTTCCTGAACAGAGTGTTGGACTAGAAGACCTCCAAGGTGCCTTCCAACATTCCATTCCATTCTCCTTCATTCTATTCTATTCTATTCTATTCTATTCTATTCTATTCCATTCTATTCTATTCAAAATATTGAGAATCTTGACCAAAACAGCATTCTTAACCAAAGCTTCCTACTCTCTGCTTAAATTCAGCAATGGAAAATGGAGACAATTCAGAGGCTGAAACGAAGCAGATAGTAGATAGAATTTTTTACAAGACAACTTTATATAATTTTATAACAAGCTGGACCAATCTGAAACTATATCCAGCAGAGGTGAGTTCCTACCGGTTTGACCCGGTTCGGCCGAGTAGATAGTAACTTGGCCTGCCATGCCCGTGAACTGGTTCTATCATCGGCACTGCCATCTTGATATTCTGTGCATGCGCAGAACAATCTTCATTGTAAAAATTTAATTCCCCCCCCCCCTTTTAACATTGTACGCACATGCAGACCTTTTTAGGTGCAAATGCGCACCTAACAAGCAGTACTGCCAGTAGTAACCCACCCCTGATATACAGTACCTTCTTTTGAAAAATGAATCACATACACATACTGGTTAGATGTATCTTATGACCCACATTAGCCAATGCGTACCTCCAATCAGGCAGCCTACTAGTTTCCTTCCTGTGAGCAGGAGAGCAGGGTCAAAAGAGAGCTGTGATTTTGCAGGAGGTGCCCCCACCAGCACACAAATCCCATGGCCCAGGTGGGAAGATGCAAGGGCGCTGACCTATTTCAGACACAAAGAAAAAACAAGCTAAAGAATTCGAGTGAACAGACAGTTGTCTAGGTTTTCCATGGATAGCTTGTACATAATCCTAGAGGTGTTGGCTTATATAAAAAAGAGAATATAACTATATCCAAGAGTGAGCAGGAGATCCTTAGTGCATTTGACTCAGCATTCGGAAACAAGAATTAAAGATGGACAATAGATTCATTCAGATAATGGGGTTTGGTTGTTTGGATGGGTTAGCTGTCTTCCTTGCTAGAACAAGGTACCTCTTTCTCCTCATTTTTGTTCTGATCTAGGCTTCCCCAAAATGCACAAGGCAGAGTCCTGGTCCCGACAAAACCCTTTTTATTAAACGAATGTGAATTCCTCTCATTCGGCATTCAGCAAGGCCTGGCAAACAAGTCTTTCAAAGGTGTGATTATGACTACAGACCTTATCTATCTTGGAAAGCTGCCATGTAAATATTTTCCAAATGAGGTACTGTGCAAGGAAAGACTGGGCACAAAGTCTCTGAGATTCATGGACAGATCTTCACACTCCTGAAACGAATCTAATGACTGAACAACCAAATAGTTTCCTATAAAAGCCCACTCCCCTTTCGCTCCTCTTTTATAATCTATGGAGGAGCCAATAACTTCCACCTGTGACTTTACTCTCACCTCAACCCTGATTTCTGAGTTGTTCTTTTCTTCTGGCAGCTCTGCACATGCGCATACTGGGAACAGGCTCTAGCTGTTCCTCTGCCTCATTGCTGTCTAGCTCAGTAAGCACCTGATCACTGCCAGACGGCCTTGGCCCCATCTCTGCCTCCGATGCAGAATCGTTGTCCGAGCCTTCCCCAGCCTCCAGGACTGGCCGATGCTCCTCCCCAACCTTCTCATTGTCTGACTCTGCGGCCAGCTCTGCTGGCTGCTGGCAGGCCACAGCAACTTCTTTCTTTTACCTAATGTCAAAATATGGGCAGTACAGGTAGTCCTTGACTTACAACAGTTCAACAGCACTGAAAAAAGTGACTCATGACCATTTTTTTACACTTATGACTGTTGCAGCATCCCCTTGGTCACATGGTCAAAAGTCAGATGCTTGGCAACTGACTCACGTTTATGACAGTTGCAATGTCCCGGACTCACGTAATCCACTTTTGCGACCTTCTGACAAGCAAAGTCAATGGGGAATCCAGATTCACTTAGCAACCATGTTACTAACTTAACAAATGCAACGATTCATTTAACAACTGTGGCAAGAAAAGTCGTAAAATGGAGCAAACTCATTTAACAAATGCTTCACTTAGCACCATGAACTTTGGGCTCATTTGTGGTCATAACTCAAGGACTACTTCTATATACTTGTAGTTGGAAGGACCAACCAATACATCAGTTTGCTCATTTGTCCTCTGGGTAACAGAAGAAGAGGAGGAGGAGGAGGAGAATGTGGTTACTTATAATCATAATCCCAGATGTGACTCACAGACACTACTACAAAGATACCAAAGTGTGCGTGTGTTGGACATATATTTAATGTTCACATTTTTTCCTAAAAAATGGAAAAAGATTCCCCCCAAATATAGAATATGTGATCACAAAACACTATAATATTTTCTGCTTGAATGTTAATCCTAATATCTGAAGGTGTTTTCTGATACAAAATGGAAATTGGAACCTAAGAGATTATTGCCAACACAAATTACATACTTCTGTGTCAATGCGTCCAATCACTTCAAATGTATAGTCCACTCCAAGACCAGTCTTCTGTACAAGCACCTCGTGAATCGGCTTCTCAAAATCTCGGGGGCAGAGGCATTCAGTGGCTCCTAATTCTTTGGCCTTCATAAATTTATCCTTGTTGATGTCAATCCCAATAATCCGGGATGCTCCAGCTGCTTTACAACCCATGATCACAGACAAACCAACACCTCCTAAGCCAAAGACGGCACAGGAAGAACCAGGCTCAACCTGAAAGATAATCACACAAAGAAGAATCCTGTGTTGGAAGACACCCAAACAAAACCAGGAGCTGGATGGATGAAGATGGCATGAGAACTAAGAAAACCTAGATTCTAGGCTTTAGAACAAAAAGGCAAACATGGACACAAAACTCAAGAGTCACCTCAAACCACAAGATGGGTAGCATCTAAATTTAATAAATAAAATAACTAAAACTGAGCAGAATGCAATAAAAGTAGTTTTAGTTTCAAGAAAAAAAGAGCAATGGCACAAAATCAACCAATGGACTATAACAAGAAGGTTGGAATACATATGTAAAAAAAGATATAACAGGACTGGAAAGAGTACAGAAAATATAATTTATTGCATGATGTGTAATAAATTGACAAAAATGTTTGACATTACTTCTCTGTGTCCAAACTAGCAGCATGATATCCTTGCAACACTTGTGTGTTTAGAGCCATGATTGAGTTTCCATGTTACAATAAGCCATTGTTTGCCACTCTGTTGTACTAAGCCACGAACCATGATTTACAAATCTTAATAATTGGATTCACAAGATATATCAAGCCAAAATCACACAAGCCAGAGACTGACATCAAGTTAACCCATGGTTTACAGGTTAACACCATATTTGCAATGTAAATCAATCACAATAGATCAGGATTACTCAAATCATAGTAGTTGTATTTATACCACAAGCTACAACAAAAGCCAAACAAATCAAGGTTCATTTCTAGAAGATATGGAACAAACTCATCTCCCAACCTATGCAGGAAGCATGAAGTTCTTCTTACCTTGGCACAATTGATGGCAGCCCCATAGCCAGTTGAGAAGCCACAGCCAAAAAGACAAACTTTATCCAGAGGCGCATCATCGTCAATTCTTACAATAGATGCCTCAGGCATCACCGTATACTCGGAGAAGGTACTTATCCACAGGAAGTGATGAATCTGTTTACCCCGGCAGGTAAACCTGCTGGTTCCATCTGGCATCACACTTTGAAAAGCTTTATAAATGCTGTTTGAGGAGATTCAAGTCAGTGTTTTGTCAATAAACTAGATTGGTCAGAAATGGTCACTGTAACTCAGGGGTGTCAAACTCGATTTCATTGAGGGCTGAATCAGGGTTGTGTTTGACCTCAGGGGTGGGTGTGGCCAGCTTGACGTCACTCGTGTCAGGGGCAACTGTGGCGGCCTGAGCATCCTGCCAGCGAAAAAGGGGTTCCTGAGCTCCATTTTCAGCCATGACGGCTTCCTGCAACCCTCTGCCAGCAAAAACAGAGCTTGGGTGGGCCACGCATGCCCCCCCAGCCACGTATTTGCTGGCAGAGACGCTGCGGGCTGGTCCTTCGCTGTTTCCAGGGTGGCTCCACGGGCCAGATCTAAGCACCGGGCCTTGAGTTTGACACCCCTGCTCTAACTGGAAAACCCAAATAAGTAATATGTACAACAATAACCAATTTTGTTGTATTTAAGTACAATGACAATAAAGATTATACTCTAATCTCAAACTTACTGGGATTTGAGACAGCAGTTTGCTTTTGGGCTCAAGCAGCAGTCACATTGTCCGCACTGAGGAACACAGAGAGGAATGACTTTGTCACCTTGCGGGGAATAAAAATCAATCTTAATGTGAACTTTAAAAATCTCACAGCATATTAATAATAATTCAAGGAACCAATATTTAAGCTATACACACAGAGAATAATTCCTAGGATGTATTTCAGATCTTAGGTCATCACCTCTTTGCTATTCTTTAAAACAGCTTATATATATTTTTTTCCAGGCTTTTGCATGAGCCAGGAGGAAAGATGCTGCTGTTTTAAGAAGTCAACAGAGGTGGATGCCTACCAGCTCGGGGGCCTGCCACGCCCCCGAACCAGTTCTATTGGCGGCACCATAGGCAGCGCCAGCTTGTTTTTTGTTTCTGTGCATGTGCAGAAGCTTTTCTTTACTACTGCGCATGCGCACAAAGTGCCCCCCTTCAAAGTGCATTCCTGAGCAGAAGGAGAAGCTGGAACCCACCCCTGGAAGTCAACTGTTAACAAAGTTTTTAAGTAGCTGCACCTTCCCCCCACTGGGGGAAGTTTTTACAGCCTACCCATTAGAAGAGTTTGGATGAAATCAGAGGTGGTATTCAGCCAGTTCTGACAGGTTCTGGAGAACCGGTAGCAGAAATTTTGAGTAGTTCGGAGAACGGGTAAATTGGCTGGCCCTGCCCCCACTGCCTCCCAGCTGATCTTTTGTTGCCCTGAACAGGAGAATGGAGCCTGAAAGCAGGTTAATGGGGTGAAGAAGGAATGGGGATTTTGCAGTATCTTTCCCCTGCCACGCCCACCAAGCCATGCCAACCAAGCCACGCCAGGCCACACCCACCAAGCCACGCTCACAGAATCGGTAGTAAACATGTTTGAATCCCACCACTGGATGAGATACAACAAAATAAAAATATAAAATAGTTCAGAACAATATTGGAACTCTTAAAAAAAGCTTGGTAATGCATGGGCATTCTGGATCCTCCAGGAGTAGAAATTTCTATTGTGTATGAGCTGCAGCAGAAAAGGCATCCGTGGTTCATGACTCTAACCACTAAGGCAGGGGTCTTCCATCAATACGCATCAAGTTCTTCCGAACAACCAACAATGTTGGAATACATACAGTGTAGTATACGTGTGCATTCAGTGTGTGTGGCCTTTTGTAATTATTATCAAAAGAGAGTAAGGAACCTGATGCCTTTTGAATATTTCAAAATATAGATGCATATTCAAAATTGCCTGAAATTTTTAGTACTGTGCTATTCCAATGTGAATAATTTATCTATCTTATTCTTACCTGGTTTTACACAAGTGACCTCTGGCCCAATACTTTCAACGATACCTGCTCCTTCATGGCCCCCAATAACAGGGAAGTCTATATTTGGAAAAAACCCTTTCCATACATGATCATCGGTCCGGCAGATCCCAGTGGCTACCATCTGTATGAATAAGAGTATGTCATCTCAATGCTTAGGTCCCATTCATATTTTTACCTAAAAGGTTTCACCAGAACCAAAGCCCATCTAATCCAGCATTCTCTTTGCACAGTGAATCCAGCAGATGCTTGGTGGAAGCCTTCAAAGACAACATTCCTCCCAATCATACCACATAACAGTTATGCAGTTAAAGGAAAGGAGACTAAGGGTTTTTACTTTGCCTGGAGATCCCAAGAAAGAACACCAAATGTATTGGTCTCTGTGTTGCACTTTTCAAAATGAGTTGTTTTGGGTGTTATCAAAATTTGAAATGTGGTCTCATTAAAAACTAGATCGATCAAGTAGATACTAGTTGTCGTCTTTATTCTGGATGCAGAATATTCATTGATGCATAATCTGTTGTTGACAGGTAAGATGTTGTAGCAGACAATTTTGTGTACTGTGCTTAGATGATACTGCAGGGGACGTAATTCCAGATTGTCCAAGCTCAAAATTTCAAGTCTGGTGGCATAGGGAATTTTATTGTGAGTAGAGGAGTGGAGTACTCTTCTCGCGAAGTACCTCTGGATCCACTCAATCGTATTAATGTCCAATGCACAGTGTGGATTCCAGGCAGATGAGCTGTATTCGAGAATTGGCCTGGCAAAGGTTTTGTATGCCCTAGTTAGCAATACAATGTTACCGTAAGCGCCGAAGAGCTCAAATACAGGTAAGGATGGCGGGCGGTTGGGCGGGCTCTCTGGAGCACCGGAACGGAATGGTACCCAGAGCTCTTGGCAAGCACCGGTACGCCTGTACCAGGGCGTACTGCCTGCAACCCACCACTGATATGTATGTATGTCTATGGACCACCAATAATGTGATATAGTCAAGAACCTATTTCACAAACAGGTACCCGAGCACAAAAGGGGGGTCAAGAAGCTGTGCAGCAATACAAAACATTTATTCCAAAATGATTCTGAAGGGAAATCCTTTTGGGAAAAAAAATCTAACAAGAAGTGGATGATTGATAGAGCAACCATCAACAGGAACATTTCGGATAGCAGCATCTTGGTTCACATCTTGTTTGTTATTTATGTTTTTCTAAGCATTAGCCTTTCCAGCAAGTCTCAATAGTTTTAGGTATTAAGATAACTGCCAATTTTTATTACAATAATAATTGATTCACTGCATTACCTTCACTCGAATTTCATGACTCTTTGGTGGTGCTACTTCTATCTCTTCAATCGAAAATGGTTTGCCTGGCTCCCAGCTGACTGCAGCTTTACATTTAATCACCTGTGTATACAAGGACCATCAAAAGAAGTCAGAGGAATGAGCAAACATATCCTCAAAATACATCTTGTAAGCCAGAGGAGTGACAAGAACTGTTAACCCGGGAAATGAAGGCGGTTAAACCTGGCAGAGGGTTGCAGGAGGCTGTTGCAGCTGAAAATGGCGCTCGGAAGCCTGTTTTCTCTGGCAGAGCATTTAGGCCACCACAGGCGCCCCCGACACAAGTGACGTCTAGCTAACCACGCCAACCCTGGCCACGGCCACCCCAGCCCCCCAAGATCAAACACAATCCTGATGCAGCCCTCAATGAAATTGAGTGTGACACCCCTGAGTCATATTGGAGCAGATGGTTTGCTGGTGACCCTGAGAAGTCAGAAAATTGAAGGCAGCTTTTCTGGCATGGGACATGAGGATGTTATTGTTGATCTGCAAGCCAAAAGGAAGACAACTCAAATTGCAATCAAGACTACCAATTCTATGCTTGTTTAGTTTTCTGCAGGGTTATAGATGGGCGAACACTTTAAATAGTGGGAGGAGGGATGTCTCCTACTCATATTTATGCAGAATATTAACTGGGCTTTACTTTCAGCTAACTGTGTATACAATTGCAGCTTAAAATATTTGTAATCTTCAATGGGTTCACCAAAGGAAAAAAAGTATTTATCACAGAAGGTCTTGCCTTATGTTAGGAGATATGCTTGCAAATACAATATACAGAATTGCAGCTAAACTTCCATGGAAAGATGTTCATAGAAAGATGTTCACATACTAATTAACTGAACTTGCAAAAATCAGAAACTAAGAAAATGTTTTTTAGAAAAAGAAAACTGTACTCTTTGTACTATCTGGAAATACTACAGAACTTCCACCTGTTGCCAAAAAGTAGTTTGTAAATTTTAACTATGTAATTAATTATAGACCAGATCTGAGGTGGGTTGCTGCCGGTTTGGCGGAACCGATAGCAGCCTGGAGCAGCTGAGAGCGAACCGGTACGGTGGCTTGTTTGGCCCAAACGCCCAGGCTCTATACCTGTTTTTTGGCAAAAGGCAAATTGCGCATGTGTACATAACGTGTGGCACCTGTGCGAGCCCCAACAATCAGCTGGTTGTCACAAGGGTGGTGGATTGCACACGCACGCGCAGCGTGTCAGGCATGTGCACAAACGGAATGTGCTTCCGCATGATCAGCAAACCGGTAGTGAAAGTAAGTGCAACCCACCACTGGACCAGATAGATAGACAGACAGAAGTAGGTTGGTCAGTACATAGGTAAGTAGGTAAGTAATAACAGAAGTTAATTTACTTATGAACCAGTTTGTGTAGTGGTTAAGGTTCCAGGCTAGTTACCAGGAGTCAAAAACAGATTTAAAGGCACACAACTGACACAAATAATAAAAGAATACATAGCATAAAGAGTAAAGGAATGTCTAACATGTACAGTTATGTTATGCATAACAACTATTCCCAGCTTTCATTTCTGGTCTGGTTGTAATTGTACAACCTCTGTTCACATGTAAGAAATGGGTTTCCCTCGCCCCAAGCACACATACATTCACTTTGTCTCAAAATAGTTCTCTTTTAAGTTTTACCAGAGTTTGCAAGTCATAATATTTTACATGTTTTATAATTTATTACTAGGTTAAAAAAAAGCTACTGGAGAGTCTCGTATACCATAAATGCAAAACAAACGAAAGAGGGAAAGTTGTCCCCATATTTAGATGAGCTTGTAAAGCCACAAAAAGAGATTCAAAGAGGGAGAAGTATTAGCTAAATACTAAATCCAATGACTTCTGAAAACCCTGCTCTGAACATTACTCTGGAAACAACACACACAGGCACATACACACACACTATTTTTCTTTACTCTTGGCACATTTCTCTTAAACGGCAGTGAGATTCAATTAGTTTTCTGCACGGAAGAAGAAAAATAAGATTTTATTATTGTTATAAATAACTCAAAGCTCAAGGTAGCAAGCATACTTAAGTCTCTTCTCCCGCCTATTTTCCATACAACAACAGCCCTGTGAGGCGAGGTGAGAGTGACTGGCCCAAAGCAGAGGTGGGTTCCTACCGGTTCGGATTGGTTCGGCTTAGCAGGTAATAACTTGGCGGCCTGAATTGCTGGAAGTGGCAGCGCCCCAGGCCTGCCACGCCCCTGAACCGGTTCTCTCAGTTCATCTTGTTTTTGGCTTCTGCGCATGCGCAGAAGCATTTTTTTAGTACTGCGCATGCACAGCGTGCATCAAGCGCGTCTGCGCATGAAGTGTCCCTGAGCGAACTGGTAGTAGCAGCTGCCGCAACCCACCCCTGGCCCAAAGTCACTCAGTTGGCTTTCAAGCCTAAAGTGGGATTAAAGCTCAGAGTCTCCTGATTTTTAGACCGGTGTCTTCCCCAATAGACCAAACTGGCCCTCAATAATGTTGGTCTTCTGCATGGTGAAGAACAAAGGCTTGTCTACATTCCCATCACCAAACCCTTTGAATGAAAATACTATCCATTTAAATCCAAACATGGTACAATATTTAAAGCCCCCGAAGGTGAAACTGCCTAATAACATATTTGGGAACTAATACTTGTCCACATGGCTGATTAGATGCTCCTGCTCCTGCTCTCATCCTGGAAATTCCTCAACAGAACAAAATAACAGGAAACACAACAACATAGTTTTCTACCCTGTGCCGATACTATAAATTAGATTGTGATTCCATGATCACTAACCAACATCTCCAATGCAATCTTGAAATGACTCGAGAAAATCCAATACATAGGAAGAAGATATTGTGAGTGTTTTAAACACTCCATAGACAGTACTAAGTCTTAGTACTGTAAGCACAAGACCGATTGGGTCAGCATTTTCCTGCCTAGAGTTCAGGTGAAGGATAAGAGTACTATACTCTAATAAACCAACCAAATGACTATACGCTTCCCCCCCCCCCCCCCGGCAGAATTTTAACAGTCATTTTAACAATGCTCCAGAATGCTTAATTTTTTTACTTGTCAGGCAGCTTTGCTTTTTGAATTCACAAGTGTTGAATGGTCCTTCAAGGCTGACCTTTGCAGAATATATAGAGCAAATCAGTACTGGTGAAATTCACACAATGCTCCATACGTTTTTATGGAGCACTTAATGCTTCCATTTTAGAAGTGGTCTAATAACCCTGTACATTAAGCTGCCCAGGCAGGTTTTGATTAAGAGTCTTCCTTACCTTCCCAGCAGTCGCCATGTATGCCAAGATCCCTGCTTAGAATCTGTCCAAGCTCTTCTATAAATGACTTCTCTCCTTGATTACTTTGGCTCTGAGAGATACATGAGCAACTTTTCTCCACCCTGTGCAACACATAAAATGTTTAATCTATGATAGGTCGGCTCAGGAAGGGGAGGGTTCGTTTGCAACTGTACTAAGAAGTTCAATGTTTTTCCAAGAGTTTTGCTTAAAACAATCCCAGAAGAAGCCATCCAAAGATAACTACCATCTAGACCCAGAAGATAGATTCTAAAAGCGTACAGACCTCAGGGCTTAGTTCCAAAGAAGTTTCTGATTAAGAACTAGTCTGTACCAGCAAATAAAAATAAAAATAAACCAGAACAAAACACAAACATCTTTGATTGATGTTCTCTTGCTTAAATTACTTACATAAAGGATAAGTACAGAGTACATGATGCATTTGGGCAACCGTATTAATCCCACAGGTTTGGTCTCTCCCTAGGATCATAATTGAGAAATATTAGTCCTTGTGGAATAGCTGTTAGACTTGCATTGTACATATAACACATTTGCCAAGGCGAAGATTTGTTAAAATAAGTGACAGTTCGTATGACCAAATAATATCAATGGAAAAGCAGCGCTTCTTTTTTATGGACCTTTAGCAAAATTAGCCCCAAAAGTACAGCTGTAAATTTCTCACATTGCCTTGGAAATGTGAAACATCAAACATTAAATGACTCCTCACAGAAAACAGCCACACAAAAGCTGAAATTGCATGCTGTGCTTAACCATAATTGATTTATTTTATTCATTAATCCATGGCTTCTTAAGATTGATTCAATTATCCCATTTTTATTATAGCTTATTATAGCTTAAAATAATTGTCAAATTCTACTCGTGTGTTCCTGGAATGCAAGGCTACAATGTATTCTCTATTGACCCAATACACTGAACTATGAACTAACTCTTCCGGTTATGTTTGCATAATAATCTAGACTAGATGTATCAAACTTGATTTCATTGAGGGCGGCATCAGGGTTGTGTTTGACCTTGAGGGGAGGGGCCGGGGGGGCATGGCCAGGTTGGGTGTGGCCAGTTTGACATCATTCGTGTCGGGGGCGCCTGTGGTGACCCAAGGGCTTTGCCAGAGAAAACGGGCTCCCGAGCTCCGTTTTCAGCTGTGACGGCCTTCTGCAACCCTCTGCCAGCACAAACGGAGCTCGGGAGGGCTGTGTGGAGGCCGGTCCTTCACTGTTTCCAGGCTGGCCCTGTGGGCCAGATCTAAGCACCCCGCGAGCCAACTCCGGTCCCTGGGCCTTAAGTTTGACATCCCTGTTCTACGCTGAAATATATTTGACTATTTTGTGTGTCAGTATATCACACAAGCACAGCTAGTGCACTATGTTCTAGGCAAAATTGAGCCAAATAAAACAGCCTAAAAATAAATGCCGCTGCAATCAGTGAATAGAATTGAAGCATAAACAACAACTGTAGCAATCACACTTGAATATGAAATTACTTCAGCGGTTTCCTGGTAGAAACGTACTTGGCTGGCACAATACAGAAGAGAAATTTTCAAAAACAAAACACAGAAAGGGGGAGAGGGGGAATCTTCATTAAAAAAACTAAAATGGTTTAAATAAAGAAAAACTTAAATCATGGATCATGTTATAATAAAATATATTTTTTAACCAGGAGGGAGGGAGATGGATGGATGGATGGATGGGTGGATAGATGGATGGGATGATAGGCAGGCAGGCAGACTTAAACATAGCACAATCTCTAGGACACTCAGCTCCTGTTGGTAAACCAGTTGGAAGTTATGCTCAGCTTCAGTTGGTGCACCAATTGTGTGCCCATTTCTGGAACAGGGGATGTTGTAACCTTCATCATGCCCTCATCACTTTAAATTTGGACCATTAATTCACTGTCCACAAGTCTGCCTTTCAACACCATCAAGAAACGGCAGTTAGCCAAAACGTCCACAATCCGGTACTGCTTTGTAACACCAATGATACAGGAGTTGAATCAGTAGTCCCTATTCAGGATGCTGGTTATATTCTTTAAAGCCTTATGTGGCTTAAGAACTGATTATTTGTTATTGAGGTGTACTGTGAAGGAAGCATTTTCTCTTGTAGGTTCCTCCCGTGAAATGTTTTACCAACAAGAACTGTATTATCACTCCTGATATTTAGAAAGTATCTTTTTCAAATAATATTTAGGTTGTAAAAACTAGGAATTATTATTTTGAATTTGTTATATGATTTAACGTATATGGTTATAGGGTGTTTTTGTGTGTGACTACTATACATTGATGTTACTGTATTTTTGCTTGCGATTAGTTTAGAGGTAAAATGATTTAAATTGCAAAAAATCATTTGTGATAAATAAAACAAATGGTTTATTGCTAAGCATAGCATATACTGCAAATTACCTAATTGGGACTTGTTCAGCAGCCCAATAAACATGATCTAATATCATGCATAAATTGAATTCTTGTCTGATCTGAATAAATCACTGGGTCATGAATCAAAGATTGTACAATGACAAGGAACAGTACTTTACAAAAAAAAACCAACAACACCCTGCTATCAAATACTGTCTTTTTTTCTCTTTCAGCCACAATTTAAACAGAATGCTTTATAGCCGTGATGACAAACCTATAGCACGCATGCCGGAAGTGACACGCAGAGCCGCCTCTCTGGGCACGCGAGCTGTTGCCCATTGCTCTTCCAGGTTCCAGCGCACTGCCCAGTTGGTCTTCAAGTACATGGTAGTTCCGGAAACCAGAAGAGTAGCTGCCTGGTGTGCATGCGCACACCGAGAAGACGATCTTCCAGTTTGCAGTGCGTGCATGTGCACTGGCCAGCTGGTCTTCCGGTTTCTGGCACACGCACATGCTCCCGTTTTGGAACATTGTGCCGAAAAGGTTTGCACCAACACTGCTCTATAGCAAGTTTTATTAAGAT
Organism: Natrix helvetica; assembly: GCF_964273705.1. Taxonomy (NCBI): domain Eukaryota; kingdom Metazoa; phylum Chordata; class Lepidosauria; order Squamata; family Natricidae; genus Natrix; species Natrix helvetica. The sequence continues at coordinate 20,405,330 of NC_138558.1, forward strand.
GAAAGGGGCATACAAGATTTTCAGCAAGTATTTTCACGTCAACACCAAGCTAGATTTGTGCACACGAAGATCAAAATTCCAATTCTCTTTCTCACAGGAAGGAGGCAGGATTCCTTCTTGATTATGGGAAACATAAGAGTTTAGTTGTTTAAATAATGGTCTCCTAAATCTTAATCAAGAAGATAAAATATTTTCGGAGAACTGTCTCCTATACTGTCTCTCAAAAGCTTTTTTAAAAGCCATTTTGTTTCGCTTACGGCAGTGTTTCTCAATTTTGGCAAACTGAAAATGTGTGGACTTCAGCTCCCAGAATCCCCCAGCCTGCAGTTTCATCCATAAGTAGACATTCAAATTTGCAAAACAGTGTGCAGCTCTATATCATGTAATGATTTTTTGTCAACTTCTATTTACTTAAGAGATTTAGGAAAACAAAGTATTGCATGCAGCGCAAGGGTGAAATACTACTGGTTCTGACTGGTTCGCCTGAACCCATAGTAAAAAAAAATGCTACTGGTTCGGACAAACCTGTAGCTCTGATGATCAGCTGTGCGACAATCAGCTGTGCTGCATGATTTATATTAGCTAGAAAGCAGGAAATCCTGCTTCCTAGCGAATCTAAATCGCACAGCACAGCTGCCCCCCCCCCGCTGTTCTACTTACCTTTGCAGACTCAGAAAAGGCTTCTTAATCCTTTTGCGGTGTTGCGCGGTAGCGCCTGCTGTGCGCCTGCACCCGCGCAGCAAACCAGTAGCAAAGCGAACCGATAGCAGCCTTCCCAGCATTTCACCCCTGGTGCAACTACAGGTAGTCCTCCACTTACAACCATAGTTTACATGTTTCTGGGCTCAAGGGGAGGGCGTTTAAGTGATTTGTGCCTCATTTTACCCATCTTTCTTGCCACAACCAGGTCATGGCAGTTGTTAAGTGAATCATGTCGTTAAGAGAATCCAGCTTCCCCCGTTGACTTTGCTTGTCAGAAGCTGGGTGGGAAGGTTACAAATGGTGATCACATGACCCCAGGACAGTGCAATTATCATAAATACGTGTCTGTTTACCAAGTGACCAAATTTTGATCACATGACCACAGGGATGCTGGAACTTGTGTGTGAAAACTGGCCCTGCCATTTTTTCCCCGATGCTGTTATGTCTTTCAATGGTTACTAAACATATGGATGTAAGTTGAGGACTACCTGAATATTTTAAAAAAGAGTTCTCTAAGGCTGCCTTTCATGAGGATTTCTAAAACAACTTCTCTCATATCAGCATTTTTTTTACTAGCAGTGCATAATGTAAAAAAAAAAATAGCATCCGACTCTATTTAAATGAAAGCGTTTTTAAAACTGCCTTTGATATTCAATCTTCTTCGAGTCCCGAGATATACTCTGACGGCTAACCTTTTTGTCATAGCGTGCGGAAAGCATGTGCCTGCGCACGAGACATACCCTGCAATGTGCGCATGACACCCCATGTGCGCCCTGCCTGTGTGTGCAACCCCCTGCACTCCCCTCGTACATGCACATGTGACCCCCCCAGCCCCCCCACCTCCCTGTGCCACATTTTGGCCTAGTTGGCCTCCCTGCAGCCTCCTGAGAGCAAAAACAGACCGCAGGGGGGACACGCCGTACCCCCCAAACCCCGTTTTGGGCCTAGTAGGCCTCCCTGCAGCCTCCTGACAGCGAAAATGGGGTGTGGGGGACACACTGCACCCCCCGGTACCACATTTTGGGCCTCCCTGCAGCCTCCTGAGACCAAAAACAGGCCATGGGGGGGGGGCGCCACAACCCCGTGCTTCCCCTACCTACGCATGCGATCCCCCCATGCATCTGCCCACGTCTCCCGCATGCGCCCTTCCTCCCGTGCATGCGTGACAGAGACCCAAAAATCAGCCGGCCATTGGAAGGCGTGCGCACATGCACGGTGCAATTGAGCTGGGGTGATGGCTTTCATGCCTTCAGAGAGGATCATAGGTTCCCCATCATGGCTCTAACTTGTTCAAGGCTTCCAATATCTGACTGGGTAACACAAAAGGTAACATAAAGCATTCCTATTTTCGTCCTGTCAGCACAAAAGACCACACAACACAAATGATTTCACTTCATATAAATCCAAACAAAATGGCTGGTATCAATTGAAAAAGATTCCCCCCCCCCATCTTTTCTCTTTTCAAAATAAGATCAAATCTTTTGATCTCTTTTCTACTCCAAAGCATAACCCGAATTGAGCTTTCAGTAATTTTCAATTCAATAGTCTCCGAACTTTTAGCCAGCAATTTATTATCAATATCATATCCCGTCTTAATTTTGAAGCCCAGAAAGGTATTTTATTCATTCATTTATGATAGAAATCACCCATGTCCTTCTCAGAGGGACCCTGGATGATGTACAAATAAAATATTAACATGTAAAATGTTGAAACAGGATAAACAAATGTGAACATTTAGAACAGGCTTATAGTTAAAATATAACTTTAAAAGTTAATTATCAAGGGATACCATTGGCAAACAGTTCTTAATGTCCAGTTTCATCAAGCTTTTCCAAGATAGGTGTTCTGTAATTGTTGGACCTCAATTTGTATAATCCCCAACTGGGTAGTCTGGAATTTGAAGTCCACACATTTGACAGGCACTCAATACAGGAAGTATATCAAAGAGGCTGACAGTTGATTTATGCTACGGACACTGTAACAGCATGGTTTACTCCAGCGGTGGGATTCACATACCTTCCCCACTGGTTTGCAAATGGGAGCATATGTACTGCATCTGTGCATATGCATTGTCTTCTGCACATGAGCAGTGCTCACGCATTATGTTGGGGCAGTTGGGCGGAGCCTCCCATAGCCGCCGCTACTGGTCTGCCCGAACCAGAGAGAACTGGCTGAATACTACCTCTGGTTTAGTCTTGTCCTCATGATTGCTGGCTCTAGGTATCAGTATGACTTTGAGATCAATGGCTTTGCGTTACAGAGGCAGATCTTCAGTATTTAAAATCTACTTGGTAAATTTGGGAAGGGTGGGGAAATATCAACAGTACTTAAACATTTATAGCTCCGTAGTACTTTACAGCACTCTCTGAGCAGTGTACAATGCCAGCATATTGGCCCCAATAATCCAGATCCTCATTTTATTGACCTTGGAAGAATGGAAGTCACCCTCGAGCCATGTCAGGATCGAACCCCTGACTGTGGGTAGAGTAAGCCTACAATACTGCATTCTAATCATTCCACCACCAGGGAAATGGATGTTGGCTAAAAGAACTGTAAAATACTGCAATGGAAAATGTGGACATGATTTATGACTAAAGATTTTTTTACAGCTATGTGTTGCCAAATTTAAATTAACCCCTTTCAACCAAAAGACAAGGAAGAAAACTTTAAAGCCATGTAATCAAAAAGTTGTATTTATTTAATTTATATCCCACCTTTACTGTTTTTATAAACAACTCAAAGTGCCGAACATAATTAATACTCCTTTCTCTGCGGGCACGCTCCTTCTGTCACGCTAACGGCCACCGCAAAAAGAGGGGCAGCTCCAGCTATGCGCAACATAGCAACAGCCATGAGGTGACCACGCTCGTCGCTTCCTACACCTCAAAGCTAATAAGAGCTCCCCGAAAATAATAAGCCCTTATTTCGGGGCTCAAAAGAAAATAAGACCCTGTCTTATTTTCAGGGAAACATGGGGCACATTTTATATACCGTATTTTTCAGAGTATAAGATGCACCAGAGTATAAGACACACCAAGATTTCAAAGAGGCAAATTAAAAAAAAAGTGTTTGCACTCTGCAGACCTCCCAAAAACGGCCTGTTTTTTGCGAAAACAGGCCTGTTTTTTTTAAAAGGGGCATGAATAGCCTTTAGGAGGTTTGTAGAGTGCTCCTGGGAGATGTGGGCGGGGGGGGGGGAGCAAAAATGAGCAAAAATCAGCCCGTTTTTGGCTCATTTCTGCCCTCCCCAGCCCCCAAGAGCACTCTGAAAACTTCCTAGAGGCTATGCACGACCATTTTGGTGAAGGGGGAGGGGTTTCAGGCCAAAAATGCTATATTCAGTGTAGAAGACGCACCCAGATTTTCAGCCTCTTTTTTGAGGGGAAAAGGTGCATCTTATACTCCAAAAAATACGGTAGATACAATTGATTCCCCTTCCCCCCACTTTAGAGCCTTAAAATTGGATTATGCTCTTTCTGTGATAATTAAAACTAAGATCATGATTTGGATTATTATTTTTTGCATCTGGGGCCAAGTAAAATCAACTTTCCATCGTGTAAATCGTGTTGTTTATGCTATGGCCCAAACATAAACACGCCGAGAAACAAAATAGGAATGTCTTTTTCCAGTATTTTCAGAACAAACGTAGGGCCAAGGAAAAGGGTAATCTTCGTGGTTCCCATGCTAAAGACTTCCAGACCGATTCAGCAAGCTGAGCCACTTAAAACATCAAGACCGTACGAATGCTGAAAAATAAAACACAGGCTTCACTTTCCACATCCTCTCGTAAAGGAACATGATCAAAACACAAGTATTTTTAAATTCAGGGCCTGTGACTGATTTCCTATTTTCAAAGCTTGCTGACAGATATTATTGTTAATCTCGGAATATGGGAAAGGCAGGCTGTGCAGTTGGGAAATGGGACGGTTGCACTTGCTTGTGGCAATGTCAGGACACCAGCACTTGCCATTCGTAAGAAATCAGTGCTGTGGAAAGCTCATCTAGTCAAGTAGCTATGGGCCACAGAGAATGGCACGCAATGTGTGTATAGTGTAGATCAGCGGTCACTAACTGCTCATCTGTGGACCACTGGTGGTCTGCGAGAAAATTTTGGTGGTCCGTAGAAAAATAAATTGCATTTTTTTATATTAATCAGGGGTCCTCAAACTACGTCCCCTAGGATGGATACATGCAATGAATATTCGTGTTAGTGCAGAGAGTCTCCCCTTTCGGGGTCTTTTTGTGCTGGTCAGAGGGGGGGGCAGAAATTCCGACTTGGGGTCTGCTTCAGCCTCCTGGTGCGGGGCTTTGGGTGAAGGCTGGAGGGAAGTGCCGCTGGTGGAAAAAGCTGGAGAACCTTGTTTCAGTGAGACTGCATGATGGCCTGGAACTGGCTGGCCATCTCAGCCCTCTTAGCCTCCAGGTGCCGGTACCTGGCCTTGCACTCCCACATATCTTCCATCTGCTTGGAATGCCTATACTCGTAGTCCTCAGAGAGGTGCTTCTACTGAGCCTCCTTCTCCAGTCAGATCCAATTTGAACTAATTTGAACTAATCAAGGAGAGAAGCAACTTAGAACTGAGGAGAAATTTCCTGACAGTTAGAACAATTAATCAGTGGAACAGCTTGCCTCCAGAAGTTGTGAATGCCCCAACACTGGAAGTCTTTAAGAAGATGTTGGATAGCTATTTGTCTGAAACGGTATAGGGTTTCCTGCCTAGGCAGGGGGTTGGACTAGAAGACCTCCAAGGTCCCTTCCAACTCTACTATTGTATTGTATTGTATTGTATTGTATTGAACTGAGCTGTTTTGCCAACTCTTTCTCGTGGTGGCTGCTTAGCTCCAACAACTATTTCCTGTTGGGGCCCTAAGCAGCCCAGGCGGGGAGGCAAGGAGTGGCTGGGAGGCAAGGGGGGAGTAGAGCTGGCGAGGTGCCTCTCGATGTGAGTGACATTGAGTTGGCCATGCCCACCCATTCACATGACCACCTAGCGACATCCACCCAGCCAGTCATTAGGCAGATCACATTAGTGGTCCGCGGGATTTAAAATTATGAATTGAGTGGTCCCTGAGGTCCGAAAGGTTGGTGACCCCTGGTGTAGATTCACTCCTGAGGCAACTCACCACACAATGGAGGAATCTGGGAAATCAGCACCAAAAGCTGCATGCAGATCTGAGCAATCTCCTGAACTTTATTGCCGCATAGAACTTTGCTCCAACCACTTATCAATTGCTTCAACAGCCTTGCTTCAATATGAGAAGAAAGCCAGAAACGGAGCCCCGCACAAGGCAAAAAAAAATGCAAAGTAATTTTAGAGTGTTATCTCACTTGGTAGCCCCTTGTTAAAAACGCTGTCAGTACGTATAGAAGTGAAACTGCCTTGGTAAGCTTCATGGATGATGAACAGAAACAAAGGGAATATGAATTCTGACTTTCTCGGTTCTCCTAACAGCTCCTCATCTCAATGGCCTTGGTATCTTTCTTGACAACTTTGCAACCTTGGAAATTTATTTTTATTTTATTATTAAATTTACTTGCCACCCATCTTGTGCCAAATGACTCTGGGCAGCTTGCAACATAAAAGCATGAAAACTATCAGATATAAAACGACACAGCAGTTAAAATAAAATCACTTAACCTAAGATGGAGAAGGAGAAGTACATACATGGGGGGGGGGGGGAGATGGATGAGGTGGGATTGCCCCAAACAAGTGCAGCGGTCAGATTTCCCAGCTGCACAGGCTGCCTCTCCCATATTCCAAGCTTAACAATAATATATGTCAGTAGATATTAGTCAAGCATCTCCAGTTTGAAGTACCCCCCCCCCCACGCACAAATGGGTCCCCAAGTCATCTGGCAGAACCAGATCTTAAAACTCTTATGAACAGTCAAGAGGTTGGGAAGCAAACACACCTTAGGTGGCAGAAGCGGGGCCTTGCTTTGAGTGGCTCCCTCCCTATCTGGCAGGATAGTCCCAGATGGTACTGCTTGGGGCCTACTGTCCCATAAACGAGGAACTGGGATGTGAAATCCGTCAAGGCTGCTTTTGATCTACAGTGCTTTTCAAATGAACCCATCAATTGTTGGGACGGGACCAGTGGTGAGTTCTGGATCCTGGTGCAACCGGTACGGTGCAATGGGGCCCGGCGGCTCCTACATGCATGTGAGCAGCACGTGCGTGCACATGCGTCTTTACCTCTGGGATGCCTCCGGGAAACTCGAGTTGCTCGGCTGAGCATCGTACAGCTGCCGTACGCTCTGTACGCAGAAGTGCCGAAGGGCTCAAATACAGGTAAGGAGCTCGGGCAGGCGGGTAGTCTCTCCGGAGCACTGTACCAGAATGGTACCCGGTGTTCCCGGCAGCCACCGGTACGGCTGTACCAGGGCGTATCGCCTGCAACCCACCACTGGACGGGACCTTGAAATCCAATTAACTAGATAACACTATCAGGCAATGGTGTAGCTCCCTTGAAGGTTTGCCTAAGGATAGTGACGGGCTGAATGAAGGAAAACAAATTGAAACCGAATCCACGTAAGACAAAAATATTCATTGTGAAAGGTCATCCCTCTAGGTTTTGCATGGAGCTATTCTTGATGAAATCACTCTCTCCCAAAAAGAGTGAGCATACAGCTTAGGAGTGACTCTGGATTAGATCAGCATCTAGTTATAACTTCCAGGCTTATCTTATGCATTATATAAGGTTGTTCATGTGTGCAACTTCAAAGCTTTAACTGGGACAAACTGCTACAGCCAGGTCAACGTTTCATTTATCCCCTAGAGCCCACATCATGCTAATGTTAAGTCAGGTGCCAATTTGCATTCAGGTGCAATACAAGTTATATAGCTTATTGTTGAAAGTGGCTTAGACCTGGGATACCTAAAACCGTGTCATCTCCTCCTCCGAGACTCCTAGTGAGATCGGCTGAGTATAGCTGGTTGATCTGGCTGCCAGCTGGGGCTACTTTTTTTCGGGGGAGGGGGAGAGGAGGACTTTGTGTATATAGAGACCATGAGAACAATGACTTAGTTAGTAGAATTAAACCTTTACAAGGCTTTAATATGCACTCTTTCAATTAACATTTCACTTTATCTAGAGAACTCTTAGACTCAGCATAGCTGCTCTGCGAAATAAACATCTAAGAAAAGTGCAGCAAATACTTCAGTTTCCTGGCAAGCCCTTTTGGTCTTTACGGAGCTTCAAAATTAATATTTGCTCTATGTGTAGATAAAACTGAATTTATTTGTTATTTATATCCTGTATTTATTAAGTTGATAAATAACTCAAGGCAGGAACTATACCTAATACTCCTCCTTCCTCCTATTTACCCCACATCAACTTCCTTGTGTGGTAGGGTTGGCTGAGAGAGAGTGATTGGCTCAAGGTCACCCAACTGGCTTTCATGTATAAGGTGGGAGTAGAACTCAGAGTCTCCTGGTTTCTAGCCTTGAACCTTAACCACTAAACCAGGGGTCAGCAACCTGCGGCTCTGGAGCCGCATGTGGCTCTGGAGCCGCATGTGGCTCTGGAGCCGCATGTGGCTCTTTTATCCCTTTACTACGGCTCCCCGTCGCCAGTCGGCTCCACAATTGATAGGGCTTTCGGTTAGGACAGGTAGAGGAAAAAGGACGCCGCATTAGGAGGAGACTCTATGGTGGTGGAACCGGATTTCTGGTTGGCTCCAGAAATGAACCGGGGGCTTCTGGTTAGGACCTTTGTGGCTCTTTTGAGTGTTTAAGGTTGCCGACCCCTGCACTACGCCAATCTGGCTTTTGGAATCCAAACTGAAGTCTGAGCTGAAACTACTTCTGTTAGAAATAGGTAACGATGGGGAAGAAATCTCACCTCTTTCCAGCACGAAGCAAGTCAAATCCTTCCCCAATATCACTGAATGGTAAAATGTGAGTGATCAGAACATCTGGTTTAAATTTTCCTTCCATGTAACTGGAGACCAGTTGAGGAATTGAATCTTTCATCTTCCAGCCTAGAAGAAAAGAACAAAAATGTAACTTACTAGATGTTTGGCTCTTCTTCCCATGAACATTTTTGCAATTTGTCAAACTTTTTTTTTTTTTGGCAAATTGCAAAAGCGCTCATAACAAAACTTGTAACATTACTTTTTTGTCATTTGTAAAATCAAATGTAGAATAATAAAATAAAACTGGGAGCACATGAATTGCTAAATGTTTACTCTTCACTGCTGCTTCATTTTCTGGAGGAAAGATGGCAGCTTTTTCCTGACCTGGTATCCAGATGAAGTCTCTGTCTCTGTCTCCCTCCCTCTCCCTCTGCCTCTCTCACAATTATCTGACCACCCATCTCACAAAACCTGATGCACCGGCCACCTGATTTCCTTGTTTTCCTGCATGCATGTGTTCCCGTTTCGGCACTCAGGGCCGAAAAGGTTCGCCAACACAGTCCTAGGACAAACTCTGGTTTATAGGTATGTTCACAAACCATCATTTCCACCGTCATTCCATACTAAAAAAAGGCAAATAAAATATCTGCTTATGGGTGCATTCCCCTATCTTTCATCTTTCAACATACCTCCAATGAAACTCCCTTTTATGGTGCGCCCTGTAAGAAGCAGCATAGGATCCAATGGGAATTTGGCACCTAGGGGGGGCATCCCAATCACCACACAGATCCCACAGCCCATGTGGCAAGAGGCCAAAGCAGCTGCCTGGTTGGAAAAAGGGAAGAAATTAAGAAAGTTTTTGCTGCGCAAAGGAAAAAGGGACAATGGATGAACATTAAACATACTGGTATTTGACCCTGGAAATAGTAAAGATAAATAACAGCTGGTTTCGTATAAAGCAGGAGTGTCAAACTGGATTTCTTCAAAGGCCGGATCAGCATTGTAGTTCTCTTCCGCGGGCTGGCTGTGGAGGGTGGGGGGAGATAGGACGGACGCCTCCTGCAGCAACTTGCCAGGCAAAACAGGTGCAGAGACCTTGCCCCATTTTCAACCTGGATGGCCTCCTGCAGCACATTGCCGGCCAAAATGGGGCGCGGGGACGATGATGTGTGCAGTCCTCCCGTGCTCCATTTTGGCTGCCAGAGGCACCGTGGGCCGGTCCTTTGCTATTTCCAGGCCAGCCTCATGGGCCAAATTTAAGCACCCCTTGGACTGGATGCAGCCCATGGGCCTTGAGTTTGACACCCCTGGTATAAAGCAAATTGAATGTTCTGCAATCGTCATACAGCCACTACTGATGCTCATGCCTCTCAATAATTATTGAGCTACCTACTTCCCAAAATGAATTTTTTTACCACCAACAATTCTCTGAAGTTACATCTGAATCTGCTGATAGCATTCCAAAGGTTCTCTGATCTTTCTGGAAAGTTGATCAGTGACTTTTTTCAGGACTGACAGTTTGAGAATCCTTAAATAGCACCCGTCCATTTGCTCCTTAAGAAGCTCAATACAATTACAATTCTTGTAATTATAGGGTTTCCTGCCTAGGCAGTGGGTTGGACTAGAAGACCTCCAAGGTCCCTTCCAACTCTACTATTGTATTGTATTGTATTGTATTGTATTGTATTGTATTGTTTATATATTTGCTGTGTTTTATTTGGTTGTTGAACGCTGTCCGGGGTGCCTGTTGTGAGATGAGCAACTGCATGAATTATTTTTAGGATAGATAAATAAGTAAAAATAGATTTGATCTTCCGACTATTTTAACTGAACAATGTATAGGCTCTAGCTACTAACAATGAAGAGTTTAATCTCAAACAAGAGGACTTCCTTGGCAGTCTGCCTGAAGGGCAGGATATTTGAAATAAAAAGGGATCAATTTTTAAACAGTGTACCAGGGGTGGGTTGCTGTCAGTTTTACTACCGGTTTGCAACCACAATGCGCATTAAACGCGCATTACATGTGTGTGCGCTGTTCAATGCAATTTGTTCTGCGCACAGGCACAGAACAATTTACAGTGAACTGCGCACATGCAGTCAATAAAATCCAACATGGCAGCGACATCAGCGGTGGCAAGGTACCGGTTCAGGGGAGTGTCGGGCCCGGGTTGCTGCCAGTTCCGGGACCCAGGCCTGAATTCCACTACTAGTTGGGCCGAACTGGACTGAATGGCCGCAATCCACCTCTGCAGTGTACTATGAACTCATTGTCTTGAGAAATGGTGATGGCTACTGAATGAGGTTGTTCAAAAGAGGAAACTACTGTGGAGTTTTTGTGGTTGACAATGGACTTGAACTTCTCTCTTCCCAACCCTGATTGAAGATCTTTAACCACTACACCCCAACAACTGATCCACAGAGGGATGAACTATCGTTTGTTGTCTTGATGACCATTTACTGTCTCTGAATGCTTTGAACCCCAGCTGTCAAGAAGCAGGAAGGGAAGAGGACTCATATCCCTATTCTATTTCAGACACTGTAGGGGTGTCAAACTCAAAGTGCTTAGATCTGGACCGCTGGACTGCCCTGAAAACAGTGGCAGACCAGCCCGCAGTGCTCCGTTTTTGCTGGCAGCGGGGTTGCAGGAGGCCATTGCAGCCAAAAACGGACCTCGCAAGGGCCTCGTGTGGCCCACCTGAGCTCTGCTTTTGATGGCAGAGGGTCGCAGGAAGCCGTCACAGCTGAAAACAGAGCTCGGGAGCCCGTTTTCACTGGCAGAGCACTCGGGCCACCACAGCGTCCCCGTCATGAGTGACGTTGAGCTGGCCACGCCCACCCTGGTCCCCCAAGGCCAAACACCACCCTGATGCGGCCCTCAATGTAATCGAGTTTGACACCCCTGCTATAGAAAGACAGCCATGTTAGTCAAAGGAAGCCAAAAATCAGAAAGATTTTAAGATTAACCAATATTTATTTTGAGCTTTCATAAGTTTCAGACTGCTTTCTAAAATGCAGAAGGGCTTGATTGATGTGAGATTATAAATATAAGGATTGATGTGAGGTTAGATAAACCTTGATAAATGATTAAGTGCTTAAAACGCTTTCCTGGACAACTTTCATCTATATTACTATTCTGCCATCTCCTTCTCTTTTCCCCCCTTGTGCCTTATAGCTGTATATTTCAAACTCACTCAAGTCACTGATCAAGTGACTCGCAGCTCATAAAAGTTTAAAATAAACACTGGTTAAACTTACAAGATGCTACCAGGCTCATCCCATTTGACAGTTTCCCAAATGAACCTATTAGGTTACTGGGAGACAGAGAACACTGAATCGGAGGATCCTTTGGGCTGGTTTTTATGAAATAACCATTTTACTGCAGCGACAAATATTTCACAAAAATATCAATACAGCAAACCTGGAGAAAACATACATACAGTAGCATCCAGACTTAATGGTTTTTCAAACTTTGGATACAGTGGACAAAATCTGTGTTCCAGTATCTCTCCAAAATATCAGACTAAGTCCATTATATCCAAAGTAATTCAGGCAATTTGTTTAAATTTGGATTAATGATTTAAATTGTATTATCACTTGCATATTGATGCGATTTATAGCACTTGCATAAGAATGGATTTATGCAAATAAAGTAAAACGTAGACTGTTTACACAAATGAGGTATATTCAAATAGCTGGTAGTAGTAGATGTCTTATCCTGAATGTTCTTTTAAATCAAAATTTCATCATAGTGCTTTGATTGAATCTAGCATCAAATGGCAAAAGAGCCAATATATTTTGATTAAATACATACCAGTGTTTCCAAACTTCCAGCAACCTCAAAGGCATAATCTACACCATGTCCAGTCATTTCCAGCACTACTTCTTGAATGGGTTTCTTGTAATCTTGAGGGTTGATACATTCTGTGGCTCCCAGTTCTTTTGCCTTTCCAAATTTGTCGCTGTTAATGTCAATCCCAATGATACGAGATGCTCCAGCTGTTTTGCATCCCATGATCACAGAGAGACCAACTCCTCCCAAACCAAAAACTGCACAGATGGATCCAGGTGTAACCTATGGAGTCATGGAGAAAGAGAGCTGAGATACATTCAAGCTATCCCCAGCAGTGTAACGAATTGATGGAGAAGGTCTTAAATAAAATTTGAGAGCCGATCAGAACTTATAAACAGTCCCAAAGGTGCTTTGTTTTAGAGGCAACTGGACTTTCTGGTTTTTCTTTGAAGATGTTTCGTTTCTCATCCAAGAAGCTTCTTCAGCTCTGACTGGATGGTGGGAAATGGAAGGATTTATACTCCTTGTAGACAGCTGGACATTTGCATTCTTTTAGTGGGCCGTTAAGGTCACCTGGGACGCGGTGGCTCAGTGGCTAAGATGCTGAGCTTGTTGATCAGAAAGGTCGGCAGTTCAATGGTTCAAATCCCTAGCGCCACATAATGGAGTGAGCTCCCATTACTTGTCCCAGCTTCTGCCAACCTAGCAGTTCAAAAGCACGTAAAAAATGCAAGTAGAAAAATAGGGACCACTTTGGTGGGTGGGAAGGTAACAGCACTCCGTGCGCAGGGCTGGATTTTCCTATAGGCTATCTAGGCTTCAGCCTAGGGCCTCAAGATCAAGAGGGGCCTTTTATTTTTATTTATTATCCGTCCCACATTTTTTATAAAGGTTAGTACCAATTACAACATGTTTCATTTAATATATTGATATATATCACAGTAATGATGTATTTTATTATCTCTCATGTAATTTACAAACTTAAAAATGGGAGGTGAAAGGACCCCATAAGTGGAATAGCCTAGGGCCTCTTTTCATCTAAATCCGGCCCTGTCCGTGCGCCTTCAATGTTTAGTCATGCCGGCCACATGACCACAGAGATGGCAGATAGACAGCGCTGGCTCTTCAGCTTAGAAATGGAGGAGAGCACAGCCTCCTAGATCCAGAAACAACTAGCATGCATGTGCCAGGGAACCTTTACATTTTGGTCACCTGGAGGCGTATCTGTGTCCTCAGGGTCACCTGAGTGGTGCAAATGGGTGCGGAGCCTTCTTGGAACTGTTGAAAGGACTGTGTTGTAGATTGGAGAGAGAGAATGTCGTATCCCTCCTCCTCTGTTCAGTTTTGACATAGATGGCCTCTTTGACCCCCCTTTCAAACCAGCCATCCTCTCTGTCCAAAATATGGACTTTGTTGTCTTCAAGAGTGACCTGTGTCTTTTAAATGCAGATGGACTGCTGAATCTAGTCCTGAAGCTTTTTGGATGAGAAGCAAAACATCTTCAAATAAAAACCACAAAGTCCAGTTTGCCTCTTGGGGAAAAAAAGCACCTTTGGGACCACCATGACCTGGATGATGGAGACTCTCCGTAGACAACTTATAAATAGGTTTTCTCACCTGGGCTGTATTGAGGGCGGCCCCATAACCAGTAGAGAACCCGCAGCCAAAAAGACAGACTTTATCCAGAGGTGCACCAGCATCAATTTTAACAACGGTAGAGTCAGGCATGACTGTATATTCAGAGAAAGTGCTAATCCAAAGGAAGTGATGAATTTGCTTCCCTTTGCAGCTGAATCTACTGGTTTTGTCAGGCATCAGATTTTGTGGTTCAGAGATGCTGTTTCAGAGATAAACGGACTTGTCAGGAGGAAAAGAAACTTTATGTGCAACGCCCTGAATCCAAAAATATGCAAAAAAAATAAGTTTTTAAAGGAACTCACTGGGTTTTCAGGCAACAGTTGGTGTTTGATTTTAAACATGAGTTGCATTCTCCACACTGGGGCACACAAAGAGGAATAACTTTGTCTCCTTCAAATACAAAGGAAAAAACATGAAACCTCTGGATCAAAAGATCATGTTTATTACCCGCATTGTTATAAATCAAGATTTATAAAGCAGACTTTTCCTGATATATTTACCATAGTTGAAACAGCCTTCTGAATGCACTCATTAAAATTCAGATTGTAATTCATTGTGAATTGGGGAGGGGAAGCAATACTAAATCAGATGTCCTAGAAGCAGTTCATTTCACTTAACCATATTTAAACATTCTTCACTCACACTGCACCACGGCTTAGCATATTGGTTGAATTTAGCATCTGTGGTTTTAAAGTAGAAACTTAAAGTCTACAGCTTTGCAATCTATGGTTCATGGCAAGTCCATGTACCATCATTGCATAAGTTTGCATAGACCAAAGGTTATTTCATCAGGTGTGCAAAGTACAGGTCCGAGCGAGAGAAAATTTCTTTATTATACATACAGCTTCTTTGGGAAGAGGAAGATTGAAGGGGTGAAGGGGCACTAAGAGTCACAATTGCTCTAGATGTGTCTAAATCGAGTCAAAAAGAGGGCCGTGAAAATATTTACAGACCCCTCACATCCTGGACGTAAATTGTTTCAACTCCTACCCTCAAAACGACATCATAGAGCACTGCATACCAAGACAACTAGACACAAGAACAGTTTTTTCCTGAACGTCATCACTCTGCTAAACAAATAATTCCCTCATCACTGTCAAACCATTCACTAAGGCTGCATTACTATTAGTCTTCTCATCGTTCCTATCATCCATCTCCTCCCACTTATGACTGCATGACTGTAACTTGTTGCTTGTATCCTTACGATTGATATTGATATTGATTGTTTCCTGATTGCTTATTTGTACCCTATGGCTATCATTAAGTGTTGCACCTTATGATTCTTGACGAATGTATCTTGTGTTTTTATGTACATTTGAGTGCATATACACCAAAGACTTGTGTATCCAATCACTCTTGGCCAATAAAAAATTCTATTCTATTCTATTCTATTCTATTCTATTCTAAATATGAAGTCATATGACAGAGAAATCTGTGCAATAAATAGCAAATTCAGTTATGTAGTGTGACAAGATCTCCCTGACCTCTGGTGTAGTCTAGGAAAAATAGTGTTATAAACACAGTCTATATAGGTAGTTCTCAACTTATGATCACAATTAGGACCAGGATTTCTCTTGCTAAACAAAGCTGTTAAGTGAGTCACACCCAATCCTATGAGCTTTTCCTCCCACAGTTAAGCGGATCACTGCAATTGTTATGTGAATGATGGGATCATTAGGGGAATCCAGATTTTCCCATTGACTTCGCTTGTCAGAAGGTGGCTGGGAAAATTGCCAAGAGTGGTCACATGACCCCAAGATGTTGCAACCAACGTAAATACATATCAGTTGTCAAGCACCCAGATTTTGATCAGGTTATTGTGGGGATGCTGAGAAGGTCATTAGTGTGAGGACTGATTGTAAGTCTTTTTTTCAGGGCCCGGAGAAGGGTGGTCTCTAAGCAAGTGGTTTTAAGTCGAGGACTACCTCCAGTTAAAGAAATAATGGTCTGTAGTATCTGAACTCAGTTCTGTACAATGCAGACTCTATGCAACAGTGTATGGCAAATACAGTATGCTGGATACCCATTGCATTTTGACTATATTAAAATGCACATGAAAAAGCCAGAGAAGCTCTTTTCTGTACCTGGTTTTACACATGTCACTCCTGGCCCAACACTCTCTACTATTCCGGCTCCTTCATGGCCAGGAATGACCGGATACTCTACTTTGGGGAAAGAACCTTCCAGAACATGGTCATCTGTCCCACATATTCCAGTGGCTATTATCTGTAGTAGAGAACAAAGAGAAATAGAGAACAAAGAGTTATGTCCAACCATAGTGGGCATTTACTAGGGGCTTCCAATGACCTATGCATAATAATCTCGTATGAATATGGACAAGCCAATGGATTCTCAACAGTGGAGGAAAACACAATGTAAAAATGCTATTACTCTGATGCCACAAACCATGGGGCAGAATGGTGTTTATTTTTTACCAGTGGAATGCATGCTATTCACTCCACTCATCCATCTTGACCATTCTCCTAAAGACAGAAAAAAGATGAATAATATTTTGGCAGTGGTTTGCTCTCCAAGCTTGTTTCAATTTAGTTTCTGAACGTTTTGTTACCAGACTGGGTAACATCATCAGCAGGATTGTCTAGTCCTATTCTCCCTAGTTTATAAATGTCTTGTGTGCCAGTGTGGTCATTTGGTTGGTTGTTCATTTGGAGCCATATTTAAGTTCTGAGCTCCAAATGAACAACCAACCAAATGACCACACTGGCACACAAGACACTTATAAGCTAAGGAGAATAGGACAAGATCATTCTACTGATGATGTTACCTAGTCTGGTAACAAAACATTCAGAAACTAAATTGAAACAAGCTTGGAGACCAAACCACTGCCAAAATCTAAAACCCGAGCTACAAGTATTTTCTATTATTTCAAAATGAATAATATTTATTGTACGTCTTGGCTTCTAAGCATAATTCTTCGTAAGTGTGCAATGATTTTGTAAACAGGGCAAAATATTTTTCAGCAGTGTCTTAAGTAAGTCATATTGCATGTAAGCTGTGAAACACTTGTTTGTCTATTGCAATTTCTGTGCAAGATAGAAACTGTCAATTCAATTTGTCTCTCCCTGATATCAAAGCAGCGCTCATCAATGTCATTAGCGACTTGATAGCTCTTCTCGTGCCATTTTGGATTTCTGATTCAAACATTGCAAGAGGTACACAGGCAAAATTTTCTTATGTTTGTTAAAAGCCTCCTTCTTAAATGGATCAAAGTGTTCCGATTCATATTTCTTCACACTATCCTCCACAATTTATCTTTTGTGAGTGCCTTAATTTATCATTCCTTCTAACTGCACTGGAAAATGCTGCTCTAATTTATCAGCAGTCTTCTTTATACCGCAGTTATGTAAAATAGTATGGAATTTCATATGGAGTACGAAAAATAAATATTCCATAATTTTTATGGCAAATGAAGCACTGAAGTAAGATCATTGCAAAATGATGCCACATAGTTTCTTGGATTAGGAAGCATTCATGCCTCAATCGCTTCATCTTTCGGGAAAATGGGATGGGAGGTTATGCCAAAACTAATAGCAGCAAACTCAAACTCAGAAGGAGTCTTCACATCCCTGTCCACCCCACTATTTTCATTCAGATCTATGGAGCAGACCTGAGCACTGCGTTGGATTGGAAGGTGAAAGGTGCTTTGAAAACACGGGAGCCCATATATCGAATCTATTTACAACACTTTAAATTAGCTGTGTCATTTCTTGGGATCAGAAAAGACTCACAATTTTTAAAACATCAGGGATCAATTTTGCACCTTTAAGCCTGTTCTTATCTAGTATGATATAGTGATTTATTTGATGGACTAGGAATTGGGAGATCATAGTTTTATTTTATCCTAAGACTAGTGGTGAAATTCAAATTTCTTTACTACCGATTCTGTGGCCGTGGCTTGGTAGGCGTGGAAGGGGAAGGATACTGCAAGGATACTGCAAAATCTCCATTCCCTCCCCACTCTGGGGCCAGCCAGAAGTGGTATTTGCCGGTTCTCTGAACTACTCAAAATTTCCGCTACCGGTTCTCCAGAACCTGTCAGAACCTGCTGAATTTCACCCCTGCCTCAGACCCAGAAGCTCATTGGGTAACTGAGCCAGTCACAGTTTCTCTCTCTCTTTGCTCAAACTACTTCATAGGATTGTTGTTTTGGGAACAAGTAGGAAGAAGTACTGGGTGCACTGTTGTGACTCCCAAATAAAAGTTGGAATATAAATCTAATACATATACTGAAAAATGAGTGTAAGAGGTCACAAATGGGGTGCCAGAAGAATTGCACGTAAACTAGAGATTACAAATGACAATTCAATGAAAGCAAAACTGCATTTAGTAGGACACATTTAGTAAACCCTATACAGAGCACACCGTGATCTGCGAATGAAACATAATTCCCACTTACTTTTCTCTTAGCCTTTCAAGGGTTGCCAATGTACAAGCATTTATTTAGCAAACTGCTTTGCAAATGCTTGAAAAACAGATTAATGAAAGTGACAAGTTGAAGCTTTCCTTCAAGAACAAAACAGTGCTTTCCAAAATAGAGGGCTGTAGAAAATTACTCATAAAAATGGAACTACCTTAACACGAACTTCATGAGACCTTGGTGGAGCCACTTCTACCTCTTCAATAGAAAGTGGTTTACCGACTTCCCAAGCCACAGCTGCTCTACATTTGATAACCTAGGAGAGTCAAACCAAAAGCAAATATGTTTAGCATCATCCTATGCAAAGCACAAAGCAGATGAAACCAAGAAGCAGAATTTCCCCCCTTATTGTAGCATCACGAGTTGGTCTACGCCTAAAACCCTTCTCAATGTAGCATCTCATAGTGAGGGTCATAGAGAAAACCTCTTATGCTGTTCCAGTAGGAGTAATCAGCTCTTTTGAGATATAGCACCAGAGGCCTCCACAGGAGGCTCAAATGAGAAACTTAATGTCCCATAGTTGCACCACAAGCTCTACTCCCTTTGGACATGCATCAAGAGGATGTGCATGTGTATAAAAGGAGCAGAACTTGCATTGAAAGGGTGTAATGCTGCTCTAGTCATTTCAATGAAAGCCTCCATCCTGTAGACAATTCCGTATAACACATTTTTTTGCAATAAAGGAGCACAACAGGGCGCACTTGAAGGCAGTGATCTTTTTGCAATTTGGGAAAAATGGAAATTAATCCATCATGTTATCTATTGTACATCTGAGAGTGATCTTTCTCATCCCTTTCTCATCCTCATCTCAACCCCTCTGACTAGAGGGGCTGAAAACTGTCGGTGCTTTTCTACTTTTTGGGACAACTGTAAGTGCAAGCTGGAGACAAACTGGGCATACATGTTAAGTGTGTCTGTGTGTGTGTGCGTGCGCGCCCCCCCCTCCTGACAGACTCCCTCTCCCATCAGAAATTCGGTAGTGTCTGTGGCATAACATGAATTCACTTTCTCAAAATGTTAATTCTGGCTTCCAGCCACCTAAAAAAAATGTCCATTTTTAATTTACTTTGAAACTTGGACTTGGACAAAGTAGTAAATGAAATCTACAACAGCTCTACAACTGAACTATGACCCCAAGTCTAGTGGTGCAACAGGGTGCCCTTTCCTCTTTGGGAAATTATATATTAACAGTATTATTTTAACAAATCACTTGGTTTTTAACCTGAGGTTTTTAATCCCCCCTCAGTGCAATCAGTGACTTATAATATAGTCTAATACATTTTCCAGAAATCATATACACACTAGATAATGTATTACACAGTGCTGTATTGAATTATTATATGTTCTAAGTAAGGGATGAATGCAGCCATGTATGCACTTAGGACTTCCTGTAACTTAAATCCCTAGTTATATGTGCTTCAAATGTCAATCTAGCTGCAATAGCATGAAAATTAGATTGCAATTGTAACCATTTTGGGTGGTAGAATGCCTTCAAGGCAATCTTGATTCCTGGTGACTGCCTAGACAAC
Organism: Natrix helvetica; assembly: GCF_964273705.1. Taxonomy (NCBI): domain Eukaryota; kingdom Metazoa; phylum Chordata; class Lepidosauria; order Squamata; family Natricidae; genus Natrix; species Natrix helvetica. The sequence goes on from NC_138558.1 coordinate 20,425,284, forward strand.
TCCCTGAGGTTTTCTTGGCAAGATTTCCAAAATGGTTTGACATTGCCTGCTTTCAAGGGCTAGGAGAGAGTGACTGGCTCAAGGTCATCCAGTTGGCTTTGTGTTATAGGAAGTTAGCGCTCATCCCTCTCCTAGAAAAATGAAATATCCTAGAAAATCTTGAAAAGGCAGCATATTATATTTCCCTGGATAAGAAATGGAGAAACATGTTTTTAGGCAGGAAACAGACTCACTCTTAATAGCCCCCACTTTCCTTAATGGTCCATTAAAATGCCCAAGCCAGTCTATTCTACATAATAAAGAGTTCTCCCCTTCAGCGCCAGGGTGATGGGATTAAGGCATGATAGTATTAGCCTTCCACAGAAACTCACCCCATGGCATCTGGAAACTCAAAGTTGGCCCCATGGGAGTCTGACAACCAATCATAATACATTTCTTATATAGGAAAAGGAAACAGAGAGGTGGGGCCGAACAGAGAGTATAAAGCCAGGAACTTTCAGCATCTCTCTCTCTTCTCTTCACCCAACATTGAAACATGTGATCAACTTTTCTGTTCAGGATTCAAGGCATGTGGTCCTGTCCACCATTAAACCATCTTTCCAAGCAGCCTCCATGTCTCCAGTATCTTTTCCCACACTTGAAGATGAACCCAGAAGGACATTTCTCCCAACAGTGTCTAAATCAGGATTACAACTCACAATTTCCCAGTTTCTTGCCTGACGCCTTAACTCTTACCTTAATCTGATCTCTCAACTGTAAACATATTTAAATAGGAATCGATCCCACTGAACATTCTGTTTGGATTCATAGTGAACAACAAAGAAGTTAACCGCATTATAGTCTAGCATATTTCGAGAGCGCCGCCCATCTGAGTTGCGTTAGGCTTACTAAATGAAGCATAGTGCAATAACTACAGCTACAGTCTTGCAAGCAAAGCCATTAAGATCTATTTACTTAGGATGTCTCAGTTTAAGGGCAAACCGTGATCCAACAAGCAAGACAAATATTTGCTCATTGTCTATGCATTGGGCCAACTGGGGGTGATTGTAGTCCAGTGTAGTCAATACAATACAATAGTAGAGTTGGAAGGCACCTTGGAGGTCTTCTAGTCCAACCCCCTGCCTAGGCAGGAAACCCTATACCGTTTCAGACAAATAGCTATCCAACATCTTCTTAAAGACTTCCAGTGTTGGGGCATTCCCAACTTCTGGAGGCAAGCTGTTCCACTGATTAATTGTTCTAACTGTCAGGAAGTTTCTCCTCAGTTCTAAGTTGCTTCTCTCCTTGATTAGTTTCCACCCATTGCTTCTTGTTGTACCCTCAGGTGCCTTGGAGAATAGCTTGACTCCCTCTTCTTTGTGGCAACCCCTGAGATATTGGAACACTGCTATCATGTCTCCCCTAGTCCTTCTTTCTATTAAACTAGACATATCTAGTTCCTGCAACCGTTCTTCATATGTTTTAGTCTCCAGTCCCCTAATCATCTTTGTTGCTCTTCTCTGCACTCTTTCTAGAGTCTCCACATCTTTTTTACATCGTGGCGACCAGAACTGAATGCAGTATTCCAAGTGTGGCCTTACCATTATATAATTGAATACAATTAAGCAAAAATTGGATTTCTAGCTATATAATTCTTGCACATTGCTTCATTCATTCTTACCGTTGCCATTTATTCACAGAAAAGCATGCAAGATGGTATGCCGTCTGAAACTTTGCATTAAGCCCTAGTTTTGCTTAACTGTGGTTTACTCTATGTAAACTATACGTTCTTCTATTCGTTTTACACAGAAGAGGGAAGCCCCGGCCATCATTTACATATCCTAACAGGGGGCTCGCACCAAACATTAACCACAAATTAGCAGACGCATTCCCCGTTTAAATGAGTTCACAATTTAGATTAGATTACTTCTTCCCTAAGAAGAATAAGCCGTTTCTTACTTTCCCAGAAGTGTCCATGTCTGCAAACTACCTACTGCAACGAAGATCTTTCCACTCCGCTTTCGGAGAACCCTGGTCTACCGCTTTGGAAAATTGGGGGGGCAGAAAATAGAAGCGACTTCAGTAAACCAATATCGCCAACGATATTGACTTCCAGCATCGAGATTCCTTTTAGGGTCAAAGAGCGGTCCAAAGGCAATCTTTCTTTCAGTTGAACTCTTCGCTTGCCGTAGGCGCGCCGCGGAGGACTCTGGGGAATGCAGTCAAATCTGCCTACAATATTGCCTATGGAAGCGCTAGCTAGCCTATTCTCTCAAGGCATCCGCATGTGATAATATGCTGTAACCGTCACAAGAATACTCCTTACCTGGCAGTTTGAATCCAAGGATTGTGTAAATTCGTTTTCCATATATACACGGACTTTTTCGTATGCAAAGGACATTATTTGATTTACCAGACGAAGGGGAAGAAGATTACAACTCTGAAATACCGTGCATGCAATAGGACAGTGTTTCTCAACTGTGGCAACTTGAAGATGTCTGAACTTCAACTCTGGCTGGGGAATTCTGGCTGGGGAATTCTGGGCGTTGAAGTCCAGGCATCTTCAAGTTGCCACGGTTGAGAAACACTGCAATAGGACAATGAACCTTTTTCTTTCTTTTTTTTTTTTTTGTTATAGGTGATTTGGAGAGAAGCAGAAACACTTTCGTCCTTAAAAGACTTTGAAAATAGCTTTTCATGTTGGACTGGGACCAGAGAAACCAGCAACCAAAGTTGTCTGGGAGATTTGGGTCTCTTTCTCAACCCAATCTGTACTTGCTGTGGGGGGAAATGGAAGGAGGGACTTATGTGTGTGCTACTGTACTTGGTGCTGCTGGAGAAAAAGCAGTGTATTAAACAACTAGGAGGTAATAACAGGATGATACTTTCCCCTGAAAAATGGGGGACTATCTTCAATTCTTCAGTAATGTCTAATCCATCTGGCAGCTGGTTACTACCACTTATATTATTGAATTTATATCCTGCATTCCTATTTAAAGGAACACTTGAGTTGGGTTAAAGGTATAACCAACTAGGCTAACCTCTGCAGGGGTTTTGTTTTTGCAAAGAAAGGATTTGCTATTGTTTCCTTCCTAAGGGTGAATGACTGTCCCTCACTGAATGTAAATGCAAGGTAAAATCAGTGTAAATGCTGATTTTAAGACTAGAGAGAGACTAAAATTCATGTGCCCTAGCCGCTGTACCAAACTGCCTTTCTTGATATAACGGTTACAAAGCCAAAATAAAACAATGACATTGGGTGTGAGCTAAGTCTTGTACAATGAGGCTCAGTATAATGGCACATTGCCTGGTTACACTGAATTCACATTGCATTTTGAAGATATTAAAATGCATGTCATAAAAGTCAGGGAGGGATCTTCCCTGACCGGGTTTTACACATGTGTCCCCTGCTCTCTTATCATTCTGGCTTGGAATTATTGGATATTTTATTTTGGAAAATAACATGCCAGAATGTAGTGATCCATCCAACATATTCCTGTGGTTTATGTGGGTACTTATTAGGAGCTTCCAGTGACTTCTTTTTTGTATCATAAACTAGCTGATAATAGGGTGTAGCCCGGGTATATATTTATCCCAATGCTGTATTAGAGGGAGCCCCCTTGTGGAGTACTGCGAAGCTGTTACCATGGCAACTCCACTGTGCTGTACAGTAGAATCCATTTTAAGGCACAACAGGCTGTATCTTAACAGAACTTGAATCCAAAATGCACACTATCACTTTCAAAAGTACTGTGACTTGACACTATAGATATAATTCAGTCCTTTTCATTTCAGTGGTCCAGGCATTCTGGAGATATGCTGGAACACACACACACACACACACACACACACACACACACACACACACACACGTACACGTATATGTATATACAGTAGTTAGTGTTAAGTAATTGAGAAGTTTTGCATGAAAGAAACATCTCTTTTTCAAATTTCTATATGGTCTGATTTGGTTACTCAAAAGAAAACTGTTCATATTCTGAAAAGAAATCTTTGAATTATAACATCTGTACTATGAGTCAGTATTATAATTTTCTAGTTAACAAGGGTGGCTGCAGCTAAATACTCAAAATAAATAAACAAGTATGACAGTTCATAAGAAACATCATTTTTTTTATAAAAAGCAAATCTATTCCAAATCATTCCATACTCAGTTTAGTCATTGATTAAAAATGCAACAGTATAAATATTCCTGGTAAATCAAACTAGGTTTTTTTAAATGCTTGCTGCCAGAAGCTGGGTTATGTTTTTTTTTAAAAAGATAGAATGAATTTCCAATGGTATGTTTACCCATTACTGGAAAGGGACATAGTGCATGCATATACACAGAATGTGGTAGCTAGAATTGTATTTGCACAATATTGGAAATGTGAAGAGATTCCAACTGAAGAGAAGGTGATTAGGAAAATATTAGAATGTGCAGAAATGCATAGACTAACATTGGCAATTAAGGAGAAAGAACAAACTGAATAAGAACTTCCATTATTATATGATAATGGAAGTGTTTTACCAATGGTTAGAGAATAAAAAAGGAAACTGGAAATAAAAGAAGGCAAAAAGAAGAATACAAATATATCAAGATAGAGATAAAAATAAAATGGCAATTGTTAGTATTAGTATGATGAGAACAACTATGTTTAATATTATTGTACTTTTACTAGAAGATACGTTAAGGAGGAAATGAAGAGCTTTACAATGTTTAAATGTTCAATGTATTATAATCTATGGAAGGATGTTTGCACAGAAATATTTGTACCCAGGCGACACACTGCTTAAGGAAAGATGAAATATTTATATTTTTTAAATTGAAAAATAGATAAAACACTATGTATGTGTATATATATGTATATGTATACATGTATGTGTGTATACATATACATATACATACATACACACAAACACATACACATATACGTATATATATATGTTTACGTGTATGTGTAAAAAAAAAGAAAGACAATATGGTAAAGGAAAAAAACACCCCGAAATGATTTTTGTTGCTACTATTTCATCCACGAATTTCTTTCCTCCAACACACAGAAACCACACAATTGAGATCATGATCCATGAGGTAAAATTCTAATTTGCATCTGACGTTCTCTACTTTCTGTATTGCTCATAATTCCTGGATCCCAGATCATTATGGATCCTAGATCATTATGGATTAGTTAGGGTGTCTTTTCTGACATGGGTTTCAGCCAGTTCCAGAGAAAGAAATGTGATATGAACAAAGACAAAGAAATGAAAATGGCACCAGATCCTTTGACTTCTGCTCTTGTACTTGTTTGGTTCCTCGGAATTTGATTTTCAGAGTTTTCTGAGATCTTTGCCAATATACCTTGATAGATAGATCTACATTTCTCTTTGATTCTTTCAGTGCCTGAACTTTCTGAGATGGGATTTTTCTTTGAACAGCTATGGTAGTGAAAATAAATGTTTTGAAGCGTGATATTATGTCGGTAGATAATGCCTTCATTCCTTTGTTTGTGGGTTTTCTGAAGGCACCCATATAAGCATTGAGGAAGAAAATAAACAAGTCATCTGATCCAAGAGGTTTATTATTTTACAATAACATCATATGGGAATGCTCAAAATTACTTACCCAATAGTATCTCAAATCCCTTGGGGATAGCGAATCCCTAGCCAATGTTCTATCAAGTTGTCTCATTTATAAGTGAAGTCTCTTCCAAAATATTTTGGCTCTTACTCCTTGGCACTCTTAAGTGATCAAAAGTGCCAAACAATTATAAAAGAATTATAAGGGATAAAGTTAATCTCTTCACCTTTCATCCATTCTTCTATGTTAAAGGAGAAGGACAAAGCTATGAACCCATTATTGATGCTTGTGATTTTTTTTTAAGTGGAAGTGAATAGTCAATCTAACTGTAAATGAATAACCAACAGTTTTTTTTCTTCTAATCTTGTCTTTCCATCTTGGCATGTATTGGGTTACAGATTGGCACTATGTGAGAGGCAATTCAATAATGCCAATTTATTTTTTCATCCTACCTTTATGATTTTATAAAGAACTCAAGCCAATGAATGTACTTAATATATCTTTCGCTTGCTATTTTGCCCAGTATATTTGCTATTTTATCCACAGTACCAATCCTGTTATGTGAGCGGGGCTAAGAGAGACCCAAAGCCACCCACCTGACTTTTCATGCCTAAAGTGGGACTAGTGTTCACCGTATCCTGCTTTCTAGCTTGGTGCCTTAACTTTTAGATCAAACTGGCTCTCTTTATTTTATTTACTTATACTTGAAAAAAATATTCTAACCCCAGAAGAACTTCGACAAGCTGTTAATATTTATACCAAGTAAAAAGCCGTGTACCATTTTCCATCTTGAATTTGTAAAAATATAAATTCCATCCTGCCACTCCAAAAAGTGGGAGAATAAATAAAAGCACAGAAATTGTGATAAAATAAATCTATGTTTCTAGAACTGGCAGTAGTTAGGCTTCTTGTAAATCATTACTGCTACTGAATTATCTAGTTTTTGGTTATATTTAATTGTTTGTTTACTTGTTGCATTTAACCAAGATGATGAGTATTTCCCCAAGCACATTTGTCTGTAAATGGCAGGAATAGGAGGGAAATGTGAGGTCAATGAGTTATCAGATAGACAATATAACTAGAAGCCTTGAGTATATTTAAATGGGACCTATTAATGAGACAATGAAGTGTAAATATGCAGGATTTTCCTTGGACATGAAGCCCAACGGAAACATCTTTCTGAACTTATTTCATCCTTGCAAACTGACTGAAAAATAAAGCGTAATACTATGATAATCTCTTTCCTAGTTTTTACCCCAGTTTAGGGAGAATAGGATGAGTTACAACTTCAACAAAGCACCAGACTACATCTATTTCTCTACCCATAAGAGCCACTGAATCTTATGCATTGGCCTTGCATTTATCTATTTCTCTATGTTGTGAAAATAATTTGTGAGAAAAAAGGTTGTGAGCACACATGCACACAATTTTTTAAATCCCCTGTCTTTAAGGGGCACATAATTAACCAATCACGAGAGAGAGAGAGAGTGGGGTGGGAAGGTGGGAGATAATGAAATAGGAAAAGTATACAAAACACAGGAATGTTAAGCATGTTTATAACTATATTTTGCCTAATCTTTGTTTTCCTGTGGGAGCGCCTTAATTTCAGGGTTGTCTTCCTTGAGGGTAAATTTAGCAGTAATAATAACACATGAACCAGACTGGGAAGATAGAAAGAAAAGAAATAATTCTGTTTCTGTTGGCTGGTTTATTGAAGTCTACATTCTGCATAATGCATTTCTGGTGGATTTCAGAGACAAGACAAAAATGATGGTTTTCTATTTTTCTTCCAAACCAGGGGCTTTAAAACGTCAGGACGCAGCGGATGCTGAAACATCAGAAAAAAGTTAAATGTGGTTATTTTTGTTCTTAGCAAATTCAAGAAATTTTATTTATATTTCAAATAATCCCAGTGATAATAAATATTCATGACTATTTTTATCAATAGATTAATATTGTAAGAACTTCCAAGGCAGATTAAAGGGAGGGTAAAAATAAACAGAGGAAAATGGACTAATTCTGCCAAAATTAAACCTTTCTAACATTCCATTATTTCTGTGGAAGAATTAATAACACACATAAACCTGTATTCTCTTTTGCAAACGAGGCACTCCCCTACTGTATGTTTTTGTACAGCATAAAAGACAGCTCCAATAACAACGGTAGCCTTCTGATAGAAAGTATGAGGAAGAAATAATTTGGTGGCGCATATCTTCACACAAATATGGGGAAGCACCAGTCTTTCCTGTGACATTTCTTAATCTTTTAGATAATTATCAGCATTCATTTCAGTTGATTATCACCTTATTGGTGCCTTTATTCATTAATAATGAACTGAAATACATAGTATTCATTGATTTGTCACCTTTAGCCAAAATTGTCAGACTAGCTAATATAATTAAAATGGCAACAAAATCAATTTCTCAGTATAAAATGGCAAGTATTTGAAAACTTTAGTTTTAATCTAGTTTCTATAAGAAATGGGGGGTTTCTGGAATGGAATTAAAAATTCAAGATACAGCCACAACAATGTGATCACCTCTGTTATATCATCCCAACTGTACAATTAAGCAAAGTAAGTAATATTTTCTCCAAATTCTCTTAGTACAATTTGCTTCTTTCTAGAATTTAGGCATCTTGCCTGAAACTCAAGGCATGTAGCTATTTTGCAAAGCTTTTGTTGGCAAAACAAACAATTCCTCAATATGAATTTTGACTTTTAATTATGTGAGTACTTAATGCAATTCATTATCTTTTGGACCATATTTATTCATTTTAAGATGGGTGGGGGAAACCTTTTTTTTTTAAAGGAAGTCTTACCATTTTCCTGAGTGAAGCAAATCAAAACCTTCGTTGATTTTATCAAACGGTAAAGTGTGAGTAATTAATGGATCTAGGCTAAACCTTTTGTTCATGAAATCCGAAACCAACTTAGGAACTGTATCTTTACTTTTCCAGTCTGAAGGTAAAAAAGGGTATAAAGATATTGCATTAATTTTACAAGGTCATTTCAAATGCACTTCTACAGCTTTTCTTGAGCCAGTAACTCTTAATAAGATTGGACTAGGTGTCATCAGGGGTGGGATTCTACTGGTTTGGTCAACCAGTACCTCCGACTACCAGCTGGGAGCGAACCGGTTTGCTCCGACTTTTGAAGTGGGCCTGCCCATCCGCCCCTGTGCTATACTCGCCTATATTTCCTTTTCCGAAGCCCAGCCGATCAGCGCAGCAGAATGGATTGCTGCGCCTAGAGCTGTTTTCCTCGCCAGCAGTAATGCGGAAGGTAAGTTTTCTATAAACTGCATGCGCGCACAGCGCATGTCAGGCGCATGTGCAATTGAAGCGTGCACTCAGCGAACCAGTTGTTAAACCAGTAGGATCCCACCCCTGGGTATCATGTGTTATCAGATGATCTGCTGATCCCAGAGCTGAGGAGTTTACTATCAATTGAGGAATTTATGGTATAACTGTATTGGATAACCTATGGACTCTGTTCAAATTCCCATGATCCCATCTATTCCTCATTCTTAAAATCCTGGTTCTCAAGGAGTAGGAATCAACCCATTCTAAAATTCTTGCTTCAATATTTGTTTCTATGCATTAGGAAAGTATTAGGGAAACAATATTATCATGTCTGTCCTTTGTAAAGATTACTGGACCGTCATTGTAAAGCAACCTTCCTTGACCTTGTGTTTTCCATAAGTATTGGCCTTTAAAGATTACATTGTCTGAGAAATGCTGGTATTCAAGTCTAGCATTTCTGGAGAATATTAAATTGGGGAAGCTCGATACCAATAACTAAATAGCAGTACCACTAGAACAACCATATGGCTTCATAAGGACTTTGAGAATTCTAATTCTATTTCTTATGGATTTTTCTCTGCCTCTCAGTACAATTTGCATTTATATAATGCAGGAGATGAATCATTGGTGCGCTGACTTTTTTAATAAAATAATTAGAGCTATGAAAGGGGAAATTGGGATATTCCCCAGACTCAGTTCTCACTTCCTCTGCAACTAATATTACTTTCTTTTTGGAAAAAAACAGATTGATGTTTTTTGCCTGCAACAATAATATCCTGAAAGAGAGCAATTTTCAGAAAATCAAAACAAAAAATATATATTGCAAAATGTTTAAACTCTTTTTCCAGCAACTCTGCTACTTGACTTCTTCTCCCTGCTACTTCTGCTTTTAAGTTTTTAAAAACATCCCTCGAAGGAGTCAGATATTCCAATTTATATCAAGACATATTGAAATTCTGGTAAAGTTTGTGGATCCTGTTTTACTTAAACATCGTCATTTACGAAATTTACTGTTGTGTTTGAAAGAACTTTGCTGGTCCTTTTAGTAACTTGTTGCAGGAGAAGTAGCATCTGCTGGTTGTTGGATGTCCTCCAGCTGTTCATCCAACTATGTAAGAGAAATGATGAGAGTTCTCCTCTAACTTGAAGGGCAATTGGGCTTGTGAGTAATAGCAGAACTACATCTGATTTTATGCTTTGGTGACAAGATCAAGTAAAGTGTGGGACAACCTTTGGTGGCAGGAGGCTACTGTTGTGGCCCACCAGCTGCCAGCAGAGCTGGCAGTAGACTCAGACGATGAGGAGTTTGGGGAGGAACTTGAGCTAGTCCTGGAATCTGGGGAAGGCTCTGATGGAGGTTCTGCATCCTGTCCGACATTCTTTAGCTGCCTTCAGAGTCAGATAAGTGGGGAAGAGGAACAGCTGGGGCCTGTTCCAGATGCGCATGCACAGAACTGTCAGGAGAGGCAAACAACTGAATACCAGGAGCCAACTCGTGAGGAAAGGCACATGTGGACGCTGAATGGCCCCTCTCTAGGGGATAAATAGAAGCAAAAGGGGAGTGGTGTCATAGGAGACAACTGTTTGGATTTATTTTAGAAGATTTGTTCCTTGTGATAGGGGTCTCACAGACTGTGTGGGAGAGTTTAATTTACAGCTTTGGGGCTAGCAGCTCCCAGCCTGGCAATTATTCAAGGAGCTAATAAGGTCTGTACTTCAATTAACCCTTGGAAGGATTATTGCCTGGACTTTTCTGTGTGTGAATGCTATGAATTCACAGTAGCTAAATAAAGAGAGGGAGTTTTTGGGACAAGGAGTCTGTTTCTTGGTTCTGCTAAGGCTGGGTCAGAACAGCTACATATAGGGTATGGGGTGATGATTGCTGTGATGGGTCAATCCATGCATAATGGATGGAAGGATGGGATGTTTAATACAGGTTGATAAACACAGTTTTCATTTATTTCTGGGTGGAGTTCAATAACTATTTCTTAAAGTATGTGAAATCTATTAACATTAGCAGTTTTTGTGTCTCTCTTGCCTCAAAGTAATAGGAAACCATATCATTATCTTTAAACAAGAGTGGTCTGTCAAGATTTCAGTGACTGCAAACAAAATGTTAAGAACAAATCAGAGTATCTTGTTCCAATATGCTGATAACAGAACATTAGATGCAATGAGCATCTTCCTCATCTGGTGCTTTCCAACTATGTTGCAATACAGCTACCGTTGCTGCAAATGAAACCATAGGGAATACCACTTGGGGATGATAGAAACAGAAGACTAAGTGATTGGGACGGTACACAGGATTTCAGCTGTTTAGGCGTTGAGATGACTGACAGTTTGTAAGCTAAGTTGGTCTTGATCCTCATCACCTATCTATTATATAATGAGCCATGGTGGTGCAGTACTGCAGGCTACTTCTACTGCCTGCCAGCTGCCTGCAATTTGGCACTTTAAATCTCATCAGGCTCAAGGTTGACTCAGCCTTCCATCCTTCCGAGGTGGGTAAAATGGGGATCCAGATTGTTGGGGGCAATATGCTGACTCTGTAAACCACTTAAAGAGGGCTGCAAAGCACTATAAAGCGGTATATGTGCTATTGCTATATTATGCTGGTAATATTGAGCTTCCCATAGTATAGGGTACAAAAGAGAGAGAGAATGTATTAATAGCCAAATAGGGGCCCTACCTACCTCCAAATAGAGTTCCTTTCCAAGTGCGGCCTGTGAAGAGAAGTCCTGGAGAAAAGGTAATCATAGAACCCGTAGGCGGTACTCCCACAATGAGGCACTTTCCATAATTTATTTGGCAGGAATTCAAGGCAGCCAGCTAAAGTCAACCCAAAGACATATACGTGAATCAAACAAAAGCCAATGTTTACCACTCCAACCACAATTCTTCCATTCACCTTTCACATAGGATTTTATTGTTCCAAATGTATCAATAATAACATCTCCTCAAATGGCCTGTTGTGGCAATGCCTTCCTATGATAAAGTAATTTGCAGAAAGAAAGTTTTCTATTTCTCTATTTCATGGTCTCCTGTATCTACTATGGTGCCTTGATCACTATATCAAACTGGCCAGGGGTGGGATTCAAATAATTTAACAACCGGTTCTCTGCCCTAATGACCAGTTGGGTGGGCATGGCCAAATTGATTAGTCTCACTCTTAGGAAATTTCTCCTTAGTTCAACTCACAATAAATAGCACAATAAAATAGCACTGTTCCAATATTTAGAATGGAAATAGAATAACAGAGTTGGAAGGAACCTTGGAGGTGTTCTAGTCCAACCTCCTGCTTAGGAAGGAAACCCTACTCCACTTCAGACAAATGGTTATCCAATCTCCTCTTTAAAACTTCTAGTGTTGGAGCATTTACAACTTCTAGAGATAAGTTGTTCCACTGTTCTGTTAGGAAATTTGGGGGGCTCCTACAAAAATGAGGCAGTCAAACTATTTTCCATAGCACCAAAAAGCATGACAAGAAACAATGGATGGAAACTAACCAAAGAGAGAAGCAACCTAGATTAAGAAGAAATTTCCTAAGGGTGAGACCAATCAATGGAATAGCTTGCCTTCAGAAGTTGTGGGTGCTCCATCACAGTTAACAAGATAATTTGAAATCTTTATAGTCTAATACTGCAAGCTAACTCTTAAATGCTGAAAATGCAGGATCAAAATACATAAACATAGAAACAGCATTGCAACCCTGTACCAAATTAATAAATCAATTCTGCTAATTAAAATGTGTATTTAAAAAGACACAAGAACTCTCACAAGAAACTCCTGCTCTGTATTAACATTTTAAAACCTCCTTCCCTGGCCTTATCCTGTCCAGAACAAGGAAAGATTCAACCTAGAAATAAGGAGCAATTTCCTGACAGTGAGAATAATCAACCAAGGGAACAGAAGTTGCCTTCCGAAGTTGTGAGAGTGTCATCACCAGAGGCTTTCACGAAGTGATTGGACTGCCATTTATCAGAAATGGTGGTAGGGTCTCGTGCTTGGGCAGGGGGGGTTGACTAGATGACTGACAAGGTCCTTTCCAACTCTGTTAATCTATATGATGTGTAAATTTCTATTGTTTCTATGCTGACTACCTTTCTGAAGTTTTGTTATCGCAACTAAGTATTCGCCTGTTAAATGGTTCTTGACTGTCTTCCCTGGGCTGGAGCTATTAATTGAAGGGAGAGAGAAATGGGGGGGGGGGGGGGAAGGGAGGGAATCTCTTGTACTTTAAGCCTGAGTTCTAAAGGGGCTGGATTTTTTCTGCTGAGGAAATGGCTATGTGATTATTTCTTCTTTTTCTTTTCCCTTCCTTTGGTAATTTACAAATTTGCAGGAACGTCTGAGGTGTGTGAGAGCTACTGGAATCATTAAGCTAGCAGGGAGGCACACCTTAACTGTTGAGCTTCTTTTGCAGAACTCCACAAAGAGTTAACAAACGGTTCTCCTGAACCGGTGTGAACAGGTTGAATCACACCACTGAAACTGGTGCTCTCCTAATCACATGACTCCTTTACCAAATTGAAAGGTGCAATACCTGCTGTGACTATATGGAATGGGATGCAGAAGAAATACAGTAAGCAGTTTCTTTGCCTGCAGCCATCCCTGTTGAAGTAAAAATAGAGTAACCATGCCCTATTTCTGGTTTCCCCAGATAAAATCCCTGCTGCATTTAGGTTCCCCTGCACATCCATGCTAGTCGTTCCCGACTCTAGGGGGCGTTGCTCATTTCCATTTCAAAGCTGAAGAGCCAGCGCTGTCCGAAGACGTCTCCATGGTCATGTGGCCGCCATGACTAAACGCCGAAGGCGCATGGAATGCTGTTACCTTCCCACCAAAGTGGTTCCTATTTTTCTACTTGCATTTTTACATGCTTTCGAACTGCTAGGTTGGCAGAAGCTGGGACAAGTAACAGGAGCTTACTCCATTATGCCACACTAGGGATTTGAACCTCTGAACTGCTGACCTTCTGATCGACAAGCTCAGCATCTTAGCCACTGACCCACTGCATCCCTTTGTTACTTAGCACTCTACAATTACTGCAAAGATTATTTCAATAAAGCCCACAGAAATGTTGGCTTTTAGTCAAAGATCTCTCTCATGTCCCTTTTAGTTCTTCCGTTCTGGTACTTCCTTAATGCACATACCATGGTTTCAGGTTTTCCAATGGCTTCAAAGGAATATTCTACACCGTCACCCCCAGTCAAGTCAAAGATCACTTCATTGATGGGTTTCTGGTAATCCTTGGGATTGACACAGTCTGTGACACCAATTTCTTTAGCCTTAGGGAATTTGTCCTTGTTGATATCAATTCCAATGATTCGGGAAGCTCCAGCTTCCTTGCAGCCCATGACTGCTGAGAGACCAACTCCTCCGAGTCCAAAAACGGCACAGGTAGAACCAGGCCGCACCTTTGTTAGCATAAAAAAATGGGGCATTATGGTTATGTACTAACAGGGTTAATGAATCTCTTTTAGTCCAAAGGTATGAACCAATATGGAATTTTGAGAGCATCTTATGTGTATGATCACAAAATAGACACCACGGAAAGAATTGCACATTCATTGAATGGCTGCTATAAAATGTGACCAGTCACAAATATCTACTTTCTACAAGGCTAACTAGACAAATAGCTTTCCATCAATATCTCTAATCTCCCCAAAATGATCTCTTCTACCTTTCAACTTTGTCTGGCAGGGAGTACACTTTTAAAGTGTACACTGGCCTGCAGCCAACCAACATTTTTAATTATAGAAATGTCTAATTCCATCATGGAATTAAAATGAAGTCAAACCATTATGAGCAGGTATATGGCACTATAGTGTTCTGATCTAGGCTTCCCAAGAGCATGAAGCAAACTCTTTCTCCCGACAAAAAACCCTTTTATTAATTTACTGTGAATTCTGCTCATTCATATCCAGCAAAGCCTTTCAAGGGAGCATTTACAGTCACAGGAGAGCTGACAGGTCGATATCTGCAAAACCTGGCAAAGAGTCTCAAAGAGTCACAAACCAATTAAGCGAACTGATTGTCTCCTGCAAACTCCACTCCCCTTTTGCTCCTCTTTTATTTCCTCTGGGAGGGGCCTTTCATCACCCACCTGTAGCCTTACTCCCAAGTCAACCCCTGTTCATTAGCTGTTCCCTTTGTCTGGCAATTCTGCACATGCTGAAAGAGACTCCAACTGTTCGTCTGCCTCATTGATGTCTGACTGTGAAGGCAGCTGATTACTGGCATACAACTCTGCCCCCTCCCCGCTCTGCCTCCAACACAGAGCCCTCATCAGAGCCTTCCCCATACTCCAGGACTAGTCCATGTTACTCCCAACCTCCTCACTGTCCAAATATGCTGCCAGCTTCACTGACCCCTGGCGGGCCACAACACATAACTGATGTGACATACCCTAGAACAGTTGTTCTCCACCTGTGGTCCACAGATCTCTGGGGGCGTGCAATGCCATCATAGGGCATCTGTGAAGGCTTGAAGAAATGTTATGACTTAAATCTTGAGTTGGGTTTTGGAGGTCTGTGGCCCTGGTCTGTGACCACAAAAGGTATTTAAAGTGGGTCCATGGTGAAGAAAAGGTTCAGAACCACTATCCTGACCTTGAACATGGAGCTAACAAGAGCTTACCTTTGCAGCATTTATGGCAGCACCATAGCCAGTAGAAAACCCACAGCTAATAAGACACACTTTTTCAGGAGGCGCTGCAGCATCGATTTTGACAACTGAATCCTCGTGTACTACAGTATATTCGGTAAAAGTGCTGGTACCAACAAAATTGTGCAGTGGTATTCCTTTGTGAGTGAATCTACTGGTGCCATCCTCCATTAATCCGGACGCTCTGTGAAAAACATGGCAGGGGAAATCAGAATAATCGATCATGGGGCTATTAGGCAGAACAAGGAAGTACAGTACTACTCACTGATCCTTCTTGCAGAGGTTGCCTGTAGGATGCATACAAGTACTGCATTTGCCACATTGGGGGAGAAAAATCGGAATGACTTGGTCTCCTGAGAATGAGAAAAAGATCATTATCAATGGGCTTGAAACTTCCAGACAGCTTAGTGGCAGTATTTTACCAGCACAATAGTTGGCAGGATTTTAACAGCAAAACAGTCAATTCCACTCTATTCAGTATTGCTATAATAGGATTTTATTTTGTTTGATTATCATTTCCAGACAATTTTGCATTTTCTCCCAATATTCTCTTGCTTTATTACACATCTACTACATGTGGTAAAAGGTACCTGGGATCTTAATTTTATACAGATTTTAAAATTCTGTTACTTAAACCAGAGGTCCCTAATCCCTGGTCTGTGGATTGGCACTGCCACGACCCATCAGGAACCAGTCTGCACAAGCAAGCAATGACCCATCTGCCCATGTGCAGGCAGCGTGTGGAACTATGGCCCCTGCTCCCTGATGCCCAAAAGATTGGGGGCCGCTGATTTAAACAATGCAGATGATGAACATGTGGCAGACATGTTAAAGTTTAGCTGCTTCTTGTTGAAACGGAATTAATAGCAAAAGGATATTTATTATTATTATTATTAAACTAATCTTGTTCGTTCTGGAGAGAACAATAATGCTTGTGGTTTATTGTAGGATATAGTTGAGGAGATGCTACTAACCCACTGCTAGTATTTTCATTCAGAATTCCAGTAGCACTGCTAACTTTCTGAACTCAAAAGACCAACAAGTAGTCCTTAACTTATGACCACAATGGAGCCCAAAATGTATGTTTGCTAAGTGAGACATTTGTTAAGTGAGTTTTGCCTCGTTTTATGACCTTTCTTGCCACAGTTGTTAAGTCAATCACTGCAGTTGTTAAGTTAGTAACCCGGTTAAGTGAACCTGGCTTCCCCATTGACACTTTGCTTGTCAGAAGATCACAAAAGGTGATGTTCCATGATCCCGGAACATTGCAACTGTCATGAATACATGCCAGTTGCCAAACATCATGTGGTCATGGGGATGCTGCAACAGTCGTAAGTGTGAAAAACAGTCATTTGTTGGGTCGCTGAACCAATAGTTGTAAGTCGAGGCCTTCCTGTATGTAATTTTTAATTTCCTTATTGATTACCTTATTGATTTTATTCTTACTGGGAAGGGTTTTGCACTCAATTTCCATACCTGGTTTCATGCTGGTAATACCTTCCCCCACACTCTCAACCACGCCAACTGCTTCATGTCCAAGAATAATAGGTAACTTGGTCTTTACTGCACCCCTTACAATATGGGAATCTGAGCCACAGATTCCAGTAGCCAAAATCTAGAACAAAGGCAGAAGATAACTCATTGGAGTACATTATTTTAGGCTTAACTTACAATAATGTGATTTCTCTGTTAAATCCTTCAACCTCAACTTTCAGGAAGAGCTATAAGTACAATGATTACAATTGGTAACTTCCCGTAGAAAAGTGCAGTTAATTTTTTTTAAAGTATTGGAATTATTTAAAGATTACAAGACTCACTTCTAAAACCTCATTCATTTCAAAAAGCGAGATAACAAAAATAGAGAGAGAGATTGGTCTAGTGGTTAAAACTCCTCTGCTCACAGTAGAATCCCTTACGCCACCAGGCTCGAAATTTTGGGTTTGGACAACCTGGAACTATGCCGCCTAAAGTCTGACCTAAGCACAGTACGCAAAATTGTCTGCTACAATGTCCTACCTGTCAACAACTTCTTCAGCTTCAACCTCAATAATACATGGGCAAACAATAGATACAAACTCAAGGTTAACAGCTCCAAACTCGATTGCAGAAAGTACGACTTCAGCAACAGAGTGGTCAATGACTGGAATG
Source organism: Natrix helvetica (assembly GCF_964273705.1). Lineage (NCBI taxonomy): Eukaryota > Metazoa > Chordata > Lepidosauria > Squamata > Natricidae > Natrix > Natrix helvetica. The sequence goes on from NC_138558.1 coordinate 20,442,955, forward strand.
TTCCACCTGACCCTGTTGTTACATCCTCAAACCCACACAGCTTCAAACTGTCTACTGTGGACCTCATCCCATTCCTAAGAGGTCCGTAAAAGGGGCGTGCATAAGCGTATCAGTGTGCCTTCCATCCCTGTCCTACTGTCCCCATTTATTTCTACTCATTTTCCTTTTTCATGTCCATGTTTATACTTATACCTGTTATCTTGTACATGTTTGAATAAACAAGCAAACAAATAAATAAATAAAGCAAGCAAGCTCCAGGCCAGAGACGAGAAGACTGTAAGTAATATTCCCGCCTCAGGCATGACAGCTGGCTGTGTGCTTTTGGGCCACTTATGTCAGATTATAATATAAGGTTTAGTTGATGAGCTGGTCAGTCAATTCCTGTTGAAACTAACAGATCAATATTTGATTGATCTAAAAAAAAATGGGCAGCCTGCACTTGTGAACAAATTCTAGGAAAGAAAAAGACATTAAAAAAAAAAGAAAATAGTCTTACACGGCATCTTTGCCTAGCACGGAAAAATAATGATTAATCTTTGTGGACTTTCTTGATGACAAATTTCCAAGGGTGTGATACCATGTATGTTCTGTCACATAAATATCAACTCCTACAACAGAAACACATGGAAGAAGGCATCAGCAGGTGTCAATAGTATAGGCCCAAGCACGTGTTGGAGAAGTCAGTATTTATGAAGTGACTGACATCCAGGAGATTTAAGATATTGCAAATATCCTGGCACCTCAAACTGCATTAAGCAGCAAGTTGAGCCTTTGAATAAGAAGACAACATTTTCTCAATAACTGGCATCTGTTCATATTCCAGGTGCTGCCTTATCTACTAAATGTTCTGCTTTCAAGAAAGCCCACTGGTAAGCTAGTTGAGATACTTGGTGACATGATGTTAAATACCTAGCTGGCTCAAAAATCATACCTAAAGAGTATTCCTAATCAAAATGGATCAGTGCAGATAGTCAAGGAATTAGAAGCTAAATCCTATGAGGCAGTGGTGGGTTGCAGGCAGTACGCCCGGTACGGGCGTACCGGTGCCTGCCCGGAACACTGGGTACCGTTCCGGTACGGTGGTCTGGATGGCACACCCACCCACCCGTGTTCCTTACCTGTCTTTAAAGTCTTCGGCGCTTCCGCACACGCGCACAGTGCGTACAGCACCTGCGCTATGCTACGCCGAGCAGCTGGAGCGTCGTGGAGACTTGCGGAGACGTCGCAGGATGGTAAGATGCATGCGTGGGGTGTGCACATGTGCGCACACCACACGCATTCATGTAGAGGGGCCCGTTGCAACCATACCAGTTGCAATGGGATCTGGAACCCACCACTGCTATGAGGAGAAGTTACAACAACTAAAAATATTTAACTTTGAGAAGAAAAATGATAGAAGCACATTTATTTCCTTTACCTTGATGCGAACTTCATATGCTTTTGGTGGAGCCACTTCTATTTCCACAATACTAAATGGTTCTTTAGGTTTCCAGAGTAATGCTGCCTTGCATTTGATTACCTGAGAAAATGGAAGCAAGAGATGGTTTACTCTAAGAGAAGACACCCATTAATTCATTGATTAATCAGGCATTTATAGGAAAGCCTACTCTTTTGGCATCTGAAATTCCTTCCTTCCTAGCTGTCAGTTGAGATTAATTTTGACCAACCAAGTTCTGTCTCTGACAACCCCTTTTCCTACAATCAGACATGCTACAGAGTAATCCACGTTAACATTTTGTCGTTCCTCAACTTCTTTCCTGTTCCATGTATTGGCAAGCCATTGAAATGTTTCTTGCTTAATTAATTTGAATGGATTGATTTACTTTAAAAAGAAAAACCAGGAGCCAAAGGACTCAGCTTAAGTCCACCAAATGTAAATGGGCACGTGAGATTTGTATTTGTTGAACAGACTCTCACCTCCAACGCCACCTCTGTACTGTGGACGGAATGAACTTTTGGAATTACAGATTTACAGATTAACAGAGTTGGAAGGGGCCTTGTAGGTGATCTAGTCCAACCTCCCCCCAAGCAAGAGACCCTACACCAGTTCTGACAAATGGCAGTCCAATCTCTTCTTGAAAGCCTCCAGTGATGAAGCTCCTGCAACTTTCAAAGGCAAGACGTTCCATTGGTTGATTGTTCTCACTGTCAGAAAGTTCCTCCTTATTTGTAGGTCGAATCTCTCCTTGTTCAGTTTCCATCCATTATTCCTTGTCTGGCCTTCAGGTGCTTTGGAAAATAGCGTGATCTCCTCCTCTCTGTTGCAGCCCCTCAAATATTGGGACGCTGCTATCACGTCTTCCCTGGTCCTTCTCTTCACTAGACTAGCCATGCCCAGTTCCTGCAACCGTCCTTCATATGTTTTAGCCTCCAGTCTCCTACTCATCCTGGTTGCTCTTCTCTGCACTTTTTCTAGAATCTCAACATCTTTTTAATAGTGTGGTGACTAAATGTGTGTGAAGCGAAATGTCTTCAAAGGAAAACCAGAAAGTCCACTTGCCTCTTGAACTCTAGAAAAAAGCGCAGAGAAGAGCAACCAGGATGATGAATGGTTTTAAATGCAGTAAGAGTTTTTCAGAGCGCTACCCTGTCAAAAAAAAAAGTGCCAAGGGTGAGGGGGGAATTCAGGAAAACTTTGGATCAGTTTCTGGCAATTTGCCAACCACAGTGGAAACAATTCTATACCGTAGCATACCTCAGAAATGAATAATCACCATTAAAAGAAATAATAGTTTACTTACTTTCCCTGCAGTGCCCATGGTGCTTGACTTTGTAATACACTTCAACTCTTCTAGGTATTCTACTTGGTGCAAAGCAGTTTGCCTTCAAAATATGGCTTGCAAAAAGCTTACTTCTCTTTTAGCTAACTATTGTACTTTCCGAGCCCCAGCCAACAAGCTTAACCACTCCTTTACTTTCATCAGGGTGTTTTGTAACATCAAACAATTAGGCAATTAGGTTCATAGATTGCCAGGAATGTTTAGCTTCAATGTAGATATTATTAACCAGAGAAGTAATGCCTCAAGAGTTGTGTTACGTAGGCCCAAGAAACAGCAATTCGCCTGGGCACTTGTGAAAAATGCAAATACATTGGCAAGCTCAAGAAAAAGCATAGAAAACAAACTACCAGTCTAGTACGATTACAGATGAAATAATGTACTTTTTGGTTCTTGACTTTTTAAAAGAAGCATTGTCGAATTGTAAAAGATGGTGAATGGAGAGCTGTAGCAACTTTGCTTTGAGAATATGACAATGATATTTTCAGATTAGAAGAAATGGTGATTATTGATCATTATGCATGGTGTGGAGCAGGGGCGTCAAACTCGATTTCATTGAAGGCCGCATCAGGGTTGTGTTTGACCTCGGGGCCAGGGTGGGTGGGGCCGAGTGAGCGGGGCCAGCTCGACATCACTTGTGTCAGGGGTACCCCTCCCAGGTTCCGTTTTTGGCTGTGACGGCCTCTTGCAGTGCTCTGCCTGCAAAAATGGAGCTCTGTTTTCACTGGCAGAGCACTGCAGGAGGCCGTCACAGCCAAAAACAGAGCTCAGGAGGGCCATGCACCACCCTCCCAAACTCCATTGCTGCTGGCAGAGGTACTGTGGGCCAGTTCTTCGCTGTTTCCAGGGTGGCCCCATGGGTCAGATCTAAGCACCCTGCAGGCACCCTGCAGGCCAGATCTGGCCCTGGAGCCTTGAGTTTGACACTCCAGGTGTGGAGTGACAGTGATGAGAGGATACTGTTGCAGAAAATAACAAGACTTAGATGTCTCGGGATTCGAGGAGAGGTTTATTGGCAGCCAGGTTCAGAAAACTAGTCAAAGGCTAGAATGCAAGTTCTGAACAACCCTTATCATCGAAACACGCATTCTTATACATTCTCAAAAGCAGCGCAACATGGAAACACTTAACTCATTTCTTATTGGTTATCTTGAGGAAAGAAGCCTTATAAGTCGATTTTGTCTTACTTCTCCTTTTGTCTTGGGCCATAGGTACTGACTACGTGTCTCTGTACGAAGTTTAGCTGAACTCTGTGGTTTTGGGCTTTTGACATAAGACCTTTTACTGGAACCTTTACCTGACTTCTGTGGTTTAGGGCTTTTGACATTTTCCTGTTTTTGTACATGTCTTACAAGCAGGTTTTTATCTCTCCCTTCTGCCACGTCTTACTTTTATATTTTAATTCACATTTTATCCTGCTTTAATACAAAGCAAAGGAAAAAAAATCCCTCTTTTATAATAATAGAACTCAGAATCATTTAATGAAATTAAATCCTGGGATGACTCCAAAAATAGTGAAGACCTGAAAGCAATGTTTATGGTTCATGGACCTACAAAGAGAACTTAGACTTTGCATTGCTGCTTTATAGAGCCGAACACTATTCTCCGTACTTTTTTTTAAATGGCAGTTGCTGATAGACAGGAGACTGCTGGGTACAATTGCCCTTGTTGAGTTTCAGATTATACCATTGAACCTTTGCTCTTAAATAAGAGGATAAAAGGTAGAAATTGTAAATAGGTGCTTAAAAGCAACATTTATATCCAATATACAACACATATTGAAATGGCTTATATGGTTGCAAGGCAAAGGTGGGTTTGCTCCTGATTTGGCCCAGATCGGGCGAATTGGTGATAGTTGTGAAGAGAGGCTCCGCCCACCTGCCTGGACACTTCTGCGCGTGCGAACTAGGAGTAAAAAAATTGGCAACCCACCACTGTTGCAGGGTAAGTGAAATCTGTGAAGAGGCCATAAAATGCAATGTTCCTCCTTTGATAAAGGAAAGGAGAGGGACATCACAACGGCACCATCTTCCAGTTGTGTTGTTTTATTTTATCTTTTACAGATGCACTTATATTTCAAATGTTTCCAGCCTCAGAAGGATCTTGACAAACTTGAACATTGGGCACTATCTAATAAAATGAAATTCAATGGTGAAAAGAGTAAGGTTCTACATTTAGGCAACAAAAACAGAATGCACAGGTACAGTATAGGTGGTGCCTTGCTCAACGGTAGTAACTGTGAAAGGGATCTTGGAGTTCTAGTGGACAACGATTTAAATATGAGCCAGCAGTGTGCAGCAGCTGCCAAAAAAGCCAACACAGTTCTAGGCTGCATCAACAGAGGGATAGAATCAAGATCACGTGAAGTGTTAATACCACTTTATAATGCTTTGGTAAGGCCACACTTGGAATACTGCATTCAGCTTTGGTTGCCACGATGTAAAAAAGATGTTGAGGCTCTAGAAAAAGTGCAGAGAAGAGCAACAAAGATGATTAGGGGACTGGAGACTAAAACATATGAAGAACCATTGCAGGAACTGGGTATGTCTAGCTTAATAGAAAGAAGGACTAGGGGAGACATGACAGCAGTGTTCCAATATGTCAGGGGTTGCCCCAAAGAAGAGGGCGTCCAACTATTCTCCAAGGCACCTGAGGGTAGAACAAGAAGCAATGGGTGGAAACTAATCAAGGAGAGAAGCAACTTAGAACTGAGGAGAAATTTCCTGACAGAACAATTAATCAGTGGAACAGCTTGCCTCCAGAAGTTGTGAATGCCCCAACGCTCGAAGTCTTTAAGAAGATGTTGGATAGCCATTTGTCTGGTATAGGGTTTCCTGCCTAGGCAGGTTGGACTAGAAGATCTCCAAGGTCCCTTCCAACTCTGCTATTGTATTGTATTGTATAAATATATAATATCAGCTCCTGCCCCCCTGCTTTTAAGCCTCAATCTATTTGCTATTAGAAAATCATCTCTAACTCCCATTATTTTATTTTTATTTTAAGCTGATGGGGAATGGCCTTTTTGCATGTTGACTCGTCTTGTGAAAGTGGTCGAAATGTTTTAATTTTAATTAGCTTTTTTGTTCTTTGATATTCTATAGACAGCAAACGATTTGCTGGATGACTGAGACAACAGAAGGAAGAACCTTTAATGCATTGTTCATATTACTACAGTGTTTCCTTTGTTTTCACTCTGGTTTAAACAAAAGAAAGAAAGTAGGCTATTTTTGAGCCTCCACAGAGAAATAATGACTAAGAAGCAAGTTGTGTCATCCTGATAATATTTCAACGTTTCTGGAAATTAGACAAACATTATTAACTGAAGACCTTTGGCTACCTTGCATAACTTATTGACTTTAGAGTAAAATTGATGATTAAGCCAGGCCAGCTGACATTACTAGTAGGTTACTTATGAATGGTCTATCCAGATTCCATGTGCAGTTGGTATATAATTATACATTTCTCTTCATTGTTGATCAAGTAAGGAGAATCTATTCAAAAGACTTTGATAGTAATATGCTATTTGGAAATGATCCACTGTCAATGTACCACTTTTTTCATCTTGTGTGAGTTCTTAGGGATGTCACTTCTTTAAAACAAAGATGGAGGCCCCTAAAGTCTTGTCTCACAAGTAATATGGAATAGGTGTGGGAAGGAATATCTGCAACAGTTTGAAACTGAATGCTCATCTAAGTTTTTTTTTTAACAGGCAACCAAGAGGCATTTGTGACTTATGAGAATCTTTAATTATTTCTTGGTGGTAGAATGGAATAGAATAGAATAGAATTCTTTATTGGCCAAGTGTGATTGGACACACAAGGAATTTGTCGTTGGTGCATACACTCTCAGTGTACATAAAAAGATACATTCGTCAAGAATCGTAAGATACAAAACTTAATGATAGTCATAGGATACAAATAAGCAATCAGGAAACAATCAATTCAATATAAATCGTAAGGATACAAGCAACAAAGTTACTGTCCTGCAGTCATAAGTCAGAGGAGATGGGTGATAGGAACGATGAGAAGACTAATATTAATAGTAATGCAGCCTTAGTGAATGGTTTGACAGTGGTGAGGGAATTATTTGTTTAGCAGAGTGATGGCGTTCGGGAAAAAACTGTTCTTGTCTCTAGTTGTCTTGGTGTGCAGTGCCCTATAGCGTCATTTTGAGGGTAGGAATTGAAACAATTTATAACCAGGATGTGAAGGGTCTGTAGATATTTTCACGGCCCTCTTTTTGACTCGTGCAGTGTACAGGGCCTCGATGGAAGGCAGGTTGGTAGCAATTGCTTTTTTCTACAGTTCTAATTATCCGTTGAAGTCTGTGTCTGTCTTGTTGGGTTGCAGAACCAAACCAGACAGTTATAGAGGTGCAGATGACAGACTCAATGGTGAACCCCATATATAGTGTTACTAAAAGGGGAAGACTTCAGAAAGGAAATAGGATGTGTGGGGAGAAGAAGCATGAAGGAGTTCCTAAGAACATACTCGTGTGAGCACAGCTAGAACTGAATGAAAGTCATAAGTCCAACCTGATGGTCAACAGCTATTAGGAATCCTCATCATGGTCATTTCAACAACTACTGGGAATGCATCTCCCTAGATTCCCACACAGCCCGTCTGTGTTGAAAAAGCTGCACTAGTTGAAAGCCTGGCTATACATTTCCTTTTAAGAAAATAATAACGGATACACCTTCTACACAGTGGTGGGATTAAAATTTTTTTACTACTGGTTCTGTGGGTGTTAGATCTGGGCAACGAGAGACAGACTGCGGACACGAAGTGACTTAACAGCTCTTTATTAGTAATAGTAGTGATCCAGCTTGCTCTGTGGTCGGAGGGTTCCCCTTTTATAGGGATCGGGTACGCCCCTCGACCAATCAGAACGATACCTGTTTCCCGCTGTAGCAGCGGACCAGAGGGGAGACTTACTACGATATATGCTAATATCTAACACCCCTCCCCTCCTAGATGGAACGTTGCGGTAGGTAACATAGTCTTTTAGGTATGTGGGTGTTTGTCTTGCTCGGGAGGAGCGTCGTAGTTCGGGTTGGTTAGACGTGGTTGCAGGATCGGGTGCTTTTCCTGTTTCACGTTCGGGAGTTTTTGTGCCTTCGTTGTTAGGGCGTGCTGGAGTCTGCTCGGTTGCGTTGTCTGGGGTTTTCTCTGCTTCGTGCGTGTTTTCTTGTTCCAAGCTTGGTTCGCAGGTGTCGTAGTTTTCTATGATGGGGCTCTCGCGTGGCTGAATTTCTGTAGGCAGGACAATCTCGTCTTCGTTTCGAAGGTCTGAGTGTGCTAGGCGACCCCGAAGTTGATCGATGTGCCTTTTCCAGTTCTGTCCATCTTCTAGTTCCAGCAGATACGATCGTGGACCCGTGATGCCAATGACCTTTGCTGGCATCCACAATGTTCCCCCTGCATAGTTGTGGGCGTATACTGAATCCCCTATGCTGAAAGACCGAATTTTGCTTGTGGAGTCTGGGGGAGCTGTGGCAGAGTAATTTGGGTGAAGACGGTCCAGGTGAGACCGTAGACGGCGGCCCATGAGTAGTTCAGCGGGACTCCTACCCGTCGTTGCGCTTGGGGTAATATGCTGAATTAGGAGGTAATGGTCAATGCGTGTTTGCCAATCACCTGGACCCATCCTAGCGAGGTCCTCTTTTGCAAATCGCACCATTCTCTCCGCCTGTCCGTTTGATGCCGGATGGAATGGCGCGACGAGGGCATGCCGAATTCCCTGACCTGCTAAAAATGTTTCGAAATGCATGGCCGTGAATTGGGGCCCGTTATCAGAGACCAGGAGGTCGGGCAGGCCATGAGTGGCGAAAAGTCGCCGTAGAACCTTAATGACTGCCTCTGCCGTGGTTGAAGTCATTAGGACTACATCTAGCCATTTTGAGTATGCATCCACAACTATAAGGAAAGTCTGACCTTGGAATGGCCCTGCGAAGTCGATGTGTATTCGCGACCAGGGTGCTTTAGGTTTCTCCCATTCTGTGGCGGGCGCTTCCGGGGGTGCTGGTCTCGATTCCTGGCATGGGTCGCAAGTGGCCACCCACTCCTCTATTTCTTTGTCCATGTTTGGCCACCAAACGTAACTTCTTGCTAACGCCTTCATTCTAACAATCCCCGGATGACCCACATGTAAAGCATCTAATACATTCCTACGTAAAACATACGGAATAACAACTCGATCCCCCCACAATAAACAACCTTGTAACACTGAGAGTTCGTCCCGTTTTGACCAAAACATTTTGAATTCCGGGCCCACGTTTCCCTTCGGCCACCCCCTCCAAACCCAAGTTTGAACTTGCTTTATTACATTGTCTTTAGATGAGAACCTTGCAACGTCGTATGAAGAAACCGGTCCAGAGTCCAAACAGTCAATGAGCAATACCGGTACTTCTGGAGTGGGGTCTGGCAGAATGTCAGGTAATGGGCAACGGCTGAGTGCGTCTGCGTGTCCGAGAGTGGAGCCCGGTCGATGAATCAATTTGTATGAGTACGCAGCCAGGAAAACAGTCCACCTGGTCATGCGTGGAGAAAGGGAGACCGGAGTGGGGCGGTTCCCCGCCAAAAGTCCCAACAACGGTTTGTGATCTGTAATTAGTTCAAAATCGCGGCCGTAGAGGTATTCGTGGAAACGCTTTACTCCAGCTACAACAGCCAGCGCTTCCCTGTCCATTTGGCTGTAATTCCTTTCGGCCGATGAAAGAGTTCTGGAGTAGAAGGCGATGGGTGCTTCTTTTCCGTCGGGCATCCTGTGGCTGAGGACTGCTCCAACTCCGAAGGGTGATGCGTCGCAGGTCAATACCAGCGGTAGGGTCTGGCTGTATTGGACAAGCAGTGAGTCAGTGGTGAGCAGGCGCTTTACCCCGGCGAAAGCTGCAGCTTCGGATCGTCCCCATTTCCATGGTGCGTTCCTCTGGAGTAGACGGTGTATTGGCTCAGCAACGGTCGCTTTCTGCCTCAGAAAAACGCTGTAGAAGTTAAGTAGTCCGAGGAAAGCCTGCAACTCGGTCTGATTTCGTGGTGTGGGGGCGTCCTGGATCGCCTTAATTTTCTTTGAAGTGGGGTGTATTCCCTGACCATCGATTCTATAACCCAGGAATTCTACGCTAGGCACGTTAATTTGGCATTTTTCCTTTTTTAGGCGGAGACCCTTTTCTCTGATTCTGGCCAAAACAGTTCTGACTCTTTTATTTAGTTGCTCCTCGTTTGCAGCGGACACCAAGATGTCGTCAAAATAGGGGACGACTCCCGGTATCCCTTGCAAAAGTTGTTCCATGACGCTCTGGAACAATCCTGGGGCAATACTCACACCGAATTGTAGCCGGTTGCATTTGAATGCTCCTCTATGCGTCACTATAGTTTGGGCCTCCGCTGTGGCGCTATCAACTGGCAGTTGCTGGTAAGCTTGTGCCATGTCTAACTTAGCAAATACCTTTCCTGGCCCCAACGAGTGCAATAAATGCTGTACTACAGGCACAGGGTATGCGCTCTGTTGTAGCGCGACATTAATTGTGCATTTATAGTCCGCGCAGATGCGGACTGATCCGTCTGGTTTGACTGGGGTCACGATGGGTGTTTCCCAGCGCGCGTGATCTACCGGCTCAAGGATTCCTTGCTCCACTAACTTATCTATTTCCTTATCTATTTTTGGGCGGAGTGCAAAAGGCACTCGTCTCGGTTTAAGTCGGATTGGCGCCACTTTTTGGTCTAAATTGAATGATATTGGTTTACCCACATACTTACCAAGACCGGGGCTGAACACATCCTCGAACTCCTTAAAAATCTGTTCAGCGCTGCTGTTTCTCACGGCGTTGATTCCGGTGACTTCTAACCCCAGGGCTTCAAACCAATCAAGCCCCAGAAGGTTCTGTAATGGCGCGCTGGCGATGGTCACGGGCAGCTGGGCTTCGATGTCCTTGAAACGGATGTGGAATGTGCCTTGGCCCACGATGGGGACTTGGTTCCCCTGGTAGTCTCGTAGCAGGATGTCTGGAGCGCGTAGTTGGCTCTTTCTGAGGCTAGGGATAGCCTGTTTCATGGATGCCCATGAAATAATCGTCAGGGTCGATCCTGTGTCAACTTCTAGCTCGCAGGGTGAGCCCTCCAAGAGGACTGTGACTCTCAGCCTTTTTGGCCGCTTAGGGCGGACCTGATGTATTGTGGTGAGATACGTTCGCAACTCCTCTCTCTGGGTCAACTCTATCTCATCGTCTACATCCTGAAAATACTCTCGTTGAGCGTCTTGATAGAACGCTCTTCCAGCTCTTTGTGTGTATTCTCTCTGGGGATACGCTCGCTCAGCTCCTTGTGAGTAATCTCTCTGGGGATACGCTCGTTCAGCTCTTTGGAAATTTTCTCTCTGGGTAAACACTTGTGGATTTCTCTCTGGGCGCCCTTTTTGATTTCGCCAAGCCCCTGGGTTGGGCTTCTGTTGGCGGTACATGGGTGGCTGCCGTGAGGCAGGGACTCTGCTCCGGCACACTCGTGCGATGTGCCCAAGTTTGTTGCAGTGCGAACAAACAACGTTCCTGAACCTACAAGTAGCCCTGGGGTGATTCCCTCCGCAGCTTGCGCAGGGCGGCAAACGGAATCCGGGTCTCCCCCCAGGCCTCAAGTGACTGCTCTGCATCAGGTGACTGTCCTCGAACTCGGGATTCTCGTAGTCGGGGCTTGTGTCCTCGTAGTGTACTCTGGTTTGTCTTGGTGCTGGCTGGTTTACGTTGGCCCCTCGTTGTATGGTCACCGATGATTTCTCCGCTGACTCTGACGCTCTTGCTTTGTTTAGCGCTATCTGTAGGGTTAAATTCGGGTTTGCCAGCAGCTTCTTTTGTAGCGAAATGTCTCTTAACCCACAGATGAGCTGCGCTAAGATGTGCTCGTCCAGATCCCTGAACTCGCAGTGAGTTGCTGCTTTTCGTAGGGCTGCAACATATTGATTTATGGATTCTCCCGCCTTCTGGTTCCTCGTGTTGAATTCCTTGCGGCAGACATGGCGGGAAGGTTTTGGCGCGTAATGAGTTTGCAGAGCCTGTTGCAACGCCGTCCACGATACTGCCTGTATTGGAGTAGGTGCGGTGAGGTCTCTGGTCGTATTGAAGACTTCCTTTCCGCAGTAGCCGAGGAAGATGTTTTTCTTCCTCGCGTCGGTGATCCCCGTGTATTCGTTCGCTTCGAGGAAACACTTGAAACGAATCATGAAGGCTTCCCATTCGTCGTTTGCTGGGTCGAAAGGAGCAGGGGGAGCATGCATCGCCATCTTCTCTGTTTGAATTTGCCGCGCTGCGGTGATCTGAGATGGCTGCCGGAATTTCTGCCGAATTCCTGGGCTGGAGCAAATCCGGAGATTCTGGAGGTAGCGTTCTTCGTCCTATCTGCCTCTCGATCCCATCCTCGTCGCCAATGTTAGATCTGGGCAACGAGAGACAGACTGCGGACACGAAGTGACTTAACAGCTCTTTATTAGTAATAGTAGTGATCCAGCTTGCTCTGTGGTCGGAGGGTTCCCCTTTTATAGGGATCGGGTACGCCCCTCGACCAATCAGAACGATACCTGTTTCCCGCTGTAGCAGCGGACCAGAGGGGAGACTTACTACGATATATGCTAATATCTAACAGTGGGTGTGACTTGGTGGGCATGGCCTATTTTCCAGGGTTTGTTCTCTACCTGCAGGTAACGTGCAATGATCAGGCTTGTATTCTTGTTGCCAAAACAAATGTAGCAAGATAATGTCAAGGATGGGCAAGTTGTGGTCTAGAACACATTTCACTCTCTGCTATTACAGTAGTCAGCTGAAAGAAGTCCTGGTTGGTTCCTGGGGAATTCTGAGCACTGCTTTTTTTTTTTTGGTACATAATTTTTATTTTAAAAATAATTAAACCAGAAGTTGAAAACTAACCCCAAACCAGAGATGGTATTCAGCCAGTTCTGATGGGTTCTGGCGAACCAGTAGTGGAACTTTTGAGTAGTTCAGAGAACTGGCAAATATCACCTCTGACTGGCCCCGCCCCCATCTATTTGCTGCCTCCTGAGTCCCAGCTAATTGGATGGGTCTTCTTCTGTTGTCCTGCATGTGAGAATGGAGCTGGAAAGCAGGTTAGTGGGGTGGGGAGGAACTGAGGATTTTGCAGTATCTTTGCCCTACCTTGCCCACCAAGCCCCGCCCACCAAGCCCCGTCCTGCCCACAGAACCAGTAGTAAAAAAAAAATTGAACCCCACCACTGCTCCAAACTAATATAAAGGAAGGAAGAAAAAAAAATAAAAAAGAGCAAAAAGTACATGAAAAGAAAAAAGTTAAGAAAAACAAAAGGAAACAAAATGAATATAAAGAAATGGCTTATGCTATTCCAGTGTTAAGTACAAATATATTTTATTTCTCTCTAAAGTTAGATCACTGCTCTTTCGATAATATATCCTGTCTAACCATCAAAACAATAAATCACAAGTTCATTTTGTTTTTCATTTTTATGCAAAAATTCCATAAGAGACTTCCAGTCACCAATAAATGTAGCAATATCTTTTCTCTAATCAAACAAGGCAATTCATTCATTTGAGTAACCACTGTCAACTTGACTTTGCATTGGAAACGCTGAGCATTGTAAGAATGTTAAGTGGTCAAAAAATGGCTTTTGAAGGGAAGAAACCTGTAACCGAGTAAAAGTCTATTTCTAAGGAATAAAAGCAACATTGAAAACACTTCTTTTTAAAAGAAACTTTTTAAGTCCTATTATGTCATAGATTTATAGAAGAACATCTTGCACAATGCTTTAGAAGGCTGTATTACATAAGACATACATTTGCTTCTTTACTGAAGTGTTGTACAAATCCAGATTATGTTGAAATATTCCTGAGATCTTGCCAGCCCTTCAGTTAATGTCTATATAGATTCTCAGCAGTGACGTGCAGTCAGGGGAGGCAGGGGAGACAGAGCCTCACCGCTCTCATCATGAAAAGAAAAAAATTTCTCCCCTTTTCTCTTTCATCTCTTTCTTGAGCGTGCACGCAAAATACCCCAGGAGCAGGGTGGCAGGGACAGCAACTCCTTCCCCTGCCCTGCGGAGAAGAGCCACAGGAAGGAGGGGAATGGGACCACGTGTGCAGGAGGCTCCTCAGTGCCAGCCTCAGATCAGCGCGAGCCGTGGTCCCCTTCATGTTGGCTCAGGAAGGAGGGGAATGGGACCATGTGTGCAGAGGAAGGGGACCGTGGCTCGCGCTGATCTGAGGCTGGCGCTGAGGAGCCTCCTGCACACGTGGTCTCATTCCCCTCCTTCCTCTGGCTCTTCTCCGCAGCACAGCGGAAGGAGTTGCTGTCCCCGCTACCGTGATCCTGGGGTATTTTGCTTGCACGCTTGCAAAGATCAAAGTTGTCACAGTCCTCCCTTCATGATAATCATTTGATGACGTCACCAGCCTCACCAGCCATAAACCTCACCGCACATCACTGATTCTCAGTCATCTATGACATTGTTGTCCCAAAATGCTTTTTTCAAGAGACAACTGGACTTTCTGGTTTTTGTTTGAAGATGTTTCACCTCTCATCCAAGAACAGATTAACAGAGTTGGAAGGGACCTTATAGGTCATCTAGTCCAACCCCCTGCTCAAGCAGGAGACCCTAAACCATTTCTGACAAGTGGCCATCCAATCTCACCTGAGATTTGTATTTGTTGAACAGACTCTCACCTCCAACGCCACCTCTGTACTGTGGACGGAATGAACTTTTGGAATTACAGATTTACAGATTAACAGAGTTGGAAGGGGCCTTGTAGGTGATCTAGTCCAACCTCCCCCCAAGCAAGAGACCCTACACCAGTTCTGACAAATGGCAGTCCAATCTCTTCTTGAAAGCCTCCAGTGATGAAGCCCCCACAACTTCCAAAGGCAAGCTTTTCCATTGGTTGATTGTTTCACTGTCAGAAAGTTCCTCCTTATTTGTAGGTTGAATCTCTTCTTAGTCAGTTTCCATCCATTATTCCTTGTCCGGCCTTCAGGTGCTTTGGAAAATAACTTGACCCCCCTCCTCTCCGTGGTAGACCCTCAAATATTGGAACACTGCTGTCATGTCTCCCCTGGTCCTTCTCTTCACTAGACTAGCCATGCCCAGTTCCTGCAACCATCCTTCATATGTTTTACCCTCCAGTCTCCTACTCATCCTAGTTGCTCTTCTCTGCACTTTTTCTAGAGTCTCAACATCTTTTTTAGGGTTAGGTTAGACTAAATGTGTGCGAAGCGAAAGTCCAGTTGCCTCTTGAAAAAAAGCACCTCTGGGACAGCCCTTCAGTACTTGGCAGATGGAGATGAACTTATCTTGATTCTTTGTCTATCTGGTGCATGTATTCTTTTCTATTCCCATTCAACACTATTCACAAATCTGGACCTGAGAGGCCTTCCTCTTTGCTTGCCAAGTGCTGCCCAGAAGTTTGATCTCCTTTGCTTTGCACTGATTTATTTGAAACATGAGACAAGTGGTTTTTTTGAAGCTCTGTGGCTCTGCAGACTTTGTGGGCAGTCTGTTTCCCATTGATGGGAACTCTTAGCTCACCCTACTTCTCAGTGCAGGAAAACCTAACAACAATTATTCATGGAGGTTGTTATTACTTGCTTGAGCTGTTGCAATATACTTTCCGAATGCAGGAAAATCTAGCAACGATTACTCATGCTGTTGTTATTACTTGGTTGGGCTATTGCAATATACTCTACAACGGGGATGACTTTGAAGATCACAGAGAAGTTCCCAGTCCAGAAGGCAGTGTGGTCTGTGTGCTAAATGGTGCCTAGTTTTGAAAGCAACAGCTGTGCTTTAAGCTCTGCATTTGCTTTCTAAAGTCTTCTGGCTGGAATCTAAAGTACTAGTTCTTACTTATAATGCCTTTCATGGCTTGACATTTTGCCAGGACCTGGATTGCACATTTTAACAGAAATCAGACCAACCAGAGGGCCATGTGAGAAGCTAATAGTCCATCACTTCCAGGAAGTAAAAGGGGTCAAACTAGGAGATACTATCTTTCAGGAACAACATTAGCTTTCTAGACAGTCTTCCAAATGAAATTAGATTTCATTTAGGAAAATTTTAAAAACTGATCTCCTTAGTAGAGAATTTATCGTTTAGAATAGGCCAGTGATGGTTAACCTTTTTGTTGTCGCAAGTTAAAAGCATGCACGAGCGCATGAAAGCGTGTGCGTGCCCACACCCATAATGCAGGGCACGTGTAACACTCCCCTGCATGCCCTGCTCCCCTGCGCATATGTACGTGACCCCCGTGACCCCCCATGCTCTCCCGCCCCTGTGCATGCATGTGTGAACCCCCGCAGCTCATTTTTGGTCTAGCAGGCCTCCCTGCACCCTCCTGGGATCAAAAATGGGATGCGGGGGTGGGCATGTCATACCTCCCCAACCCGTTTTGGGCCTGGCACGTGCATCTCCCGCATGCACCCTGCCCCCATGCATGCGTGGCAGAGACCCGAAAATCAGCTGGCGGGCAGGAGGCACGCACGCATGCATAGTGGAGCTGGGTTGGGACAATGGCTCGTGTGCCCGTAGAGAGGGCTCCATGTGCCTCCTATGGCACACGTTCCATAGGTTCGCCATTATAGGAATAGGTCATCAATAAATATCTGATTCGTTTTGTGCCTTTATGGGTTTTATAAATTTGTTTCAGTTTTATCAGGAAGATTCATCTATCCACCTACCCCTCCATCCATTCATCATCATCATCTCTTATGAACTGAGAACATACACTAGTTAACACAATTAAGCCTAAAATTTCCATGGCTAAGCAGGGCAGTTGTTAAGTGAGTTTTGCTCCATTTTATGACCTGTGTTGCCATAGTTGTTAAATGAATATTACAATTGTTAATTGATTCATATGATCATTAAGCAACTCTGGCTTCCCCCATTGACTTTGTTTGTCCGAAACCAGTTGGGAAGGTTACAAATGATGCTCCCATGATTCGGGGACAATGCAACTGTCATAAATACATGCTACTTGCCAAGTGCCGGAATTTAGATCATGTGACTGTGGGGATCCTGCAATGGCTGTAAGTGTGAAAACTGGTCATGTCCCCCCTTTTTTTAGTGCTATTGCAACTTTGAACAGGCACTAAACCAGAGATGGGTTCCTGTAGGTACGGACTGGTACGGGCAAATAGGTAGTAGAAATCGGCTGTACCTTAGCGTACCATTGCCATGGCGGCCTGGCCATGCCCCCATACCAGTACGGTCACCTGGCCTGGGTCTGCTCACTCCCCCTGCCAGCTCGGTCACTGCTCTCTTGCCCTGCCCGTCCGTGCCATGCTTGCCCTGCCCACCCACTTCCTTTGTCCGCCCAGCTGGCAGGAGCAGCAGCAGCACCGCAGAGATCGTGGTGGCTGGAAAGGAGTCATTTGGCTGTCAGGGCTGCCGCTCAGCTCGGCTCCCAGGAGGACTTAGGCGGTGGCGGCTCCTCACATTGCTGGGGAGTGAAGTCATCATGGCAGAGTCTGAGAGACCTCAGACTAAACAAATGGTAGAAAGTTGAGGACTACCTGTATAGCAGTTAATTCTATTTGTCCCTAACCTAATTTATGATGATAGCTATACCAGGGATGTGCGGTCAGGGGAGGCAGGGGAGGCAGAGCCTCACCTCTCTTCATGAAATAATAGTATATAATATTATATACTATATATATATATATAATATTATAATATTATATACATCCGTCCGGCCGTGCCCGGGAGCTGCGGAGGCAGAAATGTTGTCGGCGCTCCCGGATGACGAAGGCACGAAAGCGACTGGGGAACAACGAGAACCTTCCTGCCTCTGCTGGATTTCACGCGCTCCTCGCGACTGCAATATGCAGTCGCGAGGAGCACACAAAGTCCAGCAGAGGCAGGAAGGTTCTCGTCATTCCCCAGTCGCTTTCGAGGACTGCAAAGCGCGAGCCGGCGGAGCACGCTCAGGAAGGCGGGGAATGGGATCACGTGTGCTGGAGGCTGAGGCAGCCTGAGCCTCCAGCACACGTGGTCCCATTCCCCGCCTTCCTGATGACGTCACCAGCCTCACCAGCCATAAACCTCACCGCACGTCACTGAGCTATACAGAAGACTTATAACCAATACCAATGGAAATTTCAAATTTAATAGCCTACTAGTGGAGTTGGTTTTGGGCTTCTTCTTCTTTTTGTAATTTATTACATACTGATGGTTAGAAATATATTTCAGAGAACTTATCTAACTAATAATTCTAATGTGTCTTCCATTCCTCTATGAACATTTAAAGTGGCTTCAGAGCATCTTATAAATCTACTATAAAATTGTTTTATCTTAACTCAGTTACACTGAATGTTTGGAAAACATACCTAAATCTTATAAATGAAGCCTTCATGTAGTTCTAGATATAGCTCAATTAGTTTATGCAAGCTCTGAACTGATTAAAGTTACTAAAAGAACTTGAATACAACAGTTGTTCTAATTAAATTCTCACAAAGCTAACTACTATAGCTAGCTGCTGCTGATCTTATTTATATATTTGCACATCTATCCATGTGTATGCATGCACAGTTTATCTACAGACAATTACAGGGAACAGAGTTGGAAGGGACCTTGTAGGTCATCTAGTCCAACCCCCTGCCCAAACAGGACTGCCATTTCTGACAAATGGCAGTCCAGCCTCTTCTTGAAAGCTTCCAGTGTTGAAGCTCCCACAATTTCTGAAGGCAACTTCTGTTCCATTGGTTGTCTGTTCCCACTGTCAGAAAATTTCTCCTTATTTCTAGGCTGAATCTGTCCTCAATCAGTTTTCATCCATTATTCTTTGTCTGGTGATCAGGTGCTTTGAAAGATAGCTGGAACCTCCTCCTCTCTGTGGCAGCCACTCAAATATTGGAAGACTGCCTGGTCCTTCTCTTCACAAGACTAGCCATGTCAAATACTTGCAACTGTTCTTCATATGTTTTAGCCTCCAATCCCCTATCCATTGGTTGCACTTTTCTGCACTCTTTCTAGAGTCTCAACATCTTATTTATAGTATCGTGATCAAAACTGAATTCAGTATTCTAGGTGTAGTTTTACTAAGGCTTTATAGAGTAGTATTACTATCTCACCTGATCTCGACTGTAACCCTTTGTTAATGCAATTTAGGATTGCATTGGCTTTTTTGACTGCTGCCGCACACTGTTATTTCATATTTAATTGATTGTCCACTAAGATCCCTCTCAGAGTTACTGCTATGAAGCCTGATTTCACCTAGTATAAGTGTAACACTTTACTTTTCTCTACATTGAATTTCATTTTCTTAGATAACAGATACTCTTAAGCATCTCAGGGCACTTTATTTGCAATTTAGGGGATCAAAATAATTAATTGAAATACAAGATGAACAGTGGATAAATAAATCTATACCCAATATATAATTCAAAATTTCTTTATTTGACAAAAGCCCCTACGTAACAAAGAAAAATTTAAAGATCTAAAACCAGCACTGATTTATTTAGAGGACAGAGAGATCCATGATTAGAAAATAAGACAGCAATATTTCTACACCTGGGGACAGTAATCTAGTTAGCCAAATAGGAATATATGTTTTAAATTTTGTACTCATAACACCTTTCCCCCCTAAAATGAGTTTCTTCCACATCCATTTGGTCCACGAAGATAAAGATGAAGGACAAAATAACAGCATATGTTGTTATTATAAAAACTGCATATAGGGTAAATCAGCAATTTAAGAAAATATTCTGTAATTGGTTTTCTTCCCCTCAGCAACTTAAAATGTTAAGACAGTCCGGATGCTGAAACAGAGAAATAAGATAAATATGAGTTTTGTTCTTAACATTAAAGAGTACCTACCACTAGTGTTTCATGATCTCCTGTGGTGATCCAACCTGTTCTAGACATGGTTTCATTTGTGTACTTAACCATACAGTCATTCTGGGAATGAGATGGGCAGATTCCTTAGGTTCCATGGAAATTTCTCCAGATATCTCCAAGTATTTTCTGTTTTTAGTAATTATCTTTTACCAGATTACACAATTTATTCACCTACGCTTTGTTCATCCTTCCTTGACAGATATTATTCATGGGGTTGGTGTTATCATTTCCTTCCCGAACATTTTTTTTAATGTCAAGATTAAATCTAAGATTCTATGTGCAAATCTCACTCCTGCATTTAAGGTGTGCCTAATTACCTAATTGTTTCCTTTTAACCACTTTCCACATAACTTCCTTTCTTGCAAAGGGAGAGATTGCTTAAACAAACTGTCAGCGCTGTGACCTTAATTAGTTAATTAGCATCTTCCAGCAAATGTCTATGGAGATTCTCAGTCATGCAGATCATGGTTGTCTCAAAAATGGTTTTTCCCCAAAAAGGCAACTGGATTAATGTCTTTTCTTTGAAGAAGAATACGTTTTCCTTCTCATCCAAGAAGCTCCACTTTTCTGATTGGATGGTGGTGGAGATGGAAGGATTAGTTCTGTCCTTCAAAACTACCCTATTTCTTGGACTATAAGACGCACCGGTGTATAAGACACACCAATATTTCGAAGAGGTAAATAAGAAAAAAAAGTGTTTGTCCTCCATGGCCTTCAGAAGCACTTTGCAGACTTCAGCAGGGCTGGGGGAAGGCAAAAATGCCCCAATTTTTGTGAAAAATGGGTGGAAAACAGGCCATTTTTTGCAAACAACAGAGGGGTTTTTGCCTTCCCCCAGCGCTACTGAAGCCTGCAGAGTGCTGCTAGTGACTGGGGGAAGACAAAAACACCCTTGTGTTTGCAAAAAACAGCCCGTTTTTCACCCTTTTTCCCCGCAAAAATGGAATGCGGGGGTTGGGCTTTGGGAGGCCAAAAATGGCTGCATTCGGTGTATAAGATGCACCAACATTTCCACACTCTTTTAGGGGGGAAGGTGCATCTTATGCTCTGAAATATACGTAATCCTTTCATCCCCCTCTCCCACCATCCAGTCAGAATTGATGAAGCTTCTTGGATGAGAAGTGAAACGTCTTCTTCTTCCACAAGGGAAAAACATAGTCCAGTTGCCTTTTGAAAGAGTACCTTTGAGACATCTTCCAGTAACATGCCCTGGTGTCAGAAACTGGCAAGACCCTAATTAATTTCACCCTAAAGTCTTTCTTTTGCCAAGGCATTCCTTTCAACATGTGAAGATTAGAGGGCAATTGAGACTAGACTTTCCCTTACTAAGCAATGTGATCTTAAAGTGCAACGTCACTTGACCACATCACTTAGTGATATCAAGCTCTGCAGTCGCCACTGCTGTCATTAAGCAAGATTTTCAGGTCATGAAGTGAGAGCCTCCTTGCAATTTCCTGCCAGCATCCAATAACAAAAGTCAGTGGGGAAGCTGGCAAGAAATTATAAGTGATCCCAGGTGGCTTTCAAACAGGTGGGCAGGCTGGTCAGTGTCTTTTGCAGGGTGTGGGAGGATACACAAGGTGCATGAGCAGTGAAATGTGAGCAGTGTTGGACAGCAGTGGCTGCTGGCAAGTGCAGGAGACTTACCAAAGCAACTTGCTCTCACTGCCAAAAGTGGGAGCTAGTTGTCCCCACCACCAATAGCAATTGCACTTAAGACTTATATACCACTTTACAGTGCATTACAG
Source organism: Natrix helvetica (assembly GCF_964273705.1). Taxonomy (NCBI): domain Eukaryota; kingdom Metazoa; phylum Chordata; class Lepidosauria; order Squamata; family Natricidae; genus Natrix; species Natrix helvetica. The sequence goes on from NC_138558.1 coordinate 20,464,337, forward strand.
CCAGTGGTGGGTTGCAAGCGGTACGCCCCGATACTGGCGTACTGGAGCCAGCCTGGAACACCAGATACCATTCTGGTACAGTGCTCCACCCTCTCGCCTGAGCTCCTTACCTGTGTTTTAAGGCTTCTGCGCTTCCGTGCACGCGTATGGTGCATACAGCGCCTGTGCGACTCTCCGCAGAGCAGCTGGAGCATCGCAGAGGCACTAAGATGCATGCACGTGCTGCGTGCATCCATGAGGACAATGCCGGGCCCGTTCCAACCGTACCGGTTGGAACGGGATTTGAAACCCACCATTGATTACACCCCTCTCTAAGAGGTTTACAGAGCCAGCCTATTGCCCCCAACAATCTGGGTCCTCATTTTACCCACCTTGGAAGGATGGAAGGCTAAGTCAACCTTGAGCCTGGTGAGACTTGAACTGCCAAACTGCAGGCAGCTAGCAGTCAGCAGAAGTAGCCTGCAGTGCTGCACTCTAACCATTGTGCCACCGTGGCTCAAACCACAAGTTGGTTTGCTTAGGAGGTCTTGAAGGGCTTTAATTAGCTTGTGTGCTAAGCTGATTCTATGTGTTTGTAATTGCCTGTTGGTGGTTTCTAATTTCCTAATTTCCTTTCAAACCCTTTGCTATTTCCTCAAATGTCTCCCTAGTTATGCTCAAACCAAGGTGAGAAATCCAAAGGTTGGGGAAGTGGGGAAAGGAGGCTTTTATCCCTTTTGCTCAGCTTCTGGAATCCTCCCCTGCCATTGGCTGTTTGGGGTTGTGTCCTTCTGATGCTGCCTGTTCAGGGACAATTTCTTAATCAATCTTTTTCAAGATCTATTTACAATCAATACAATACAATAGCAGAGTTGGAAGGGACCTTGGAGGTCTTCTAATCCAACCCCCTGCCTAGGCAGGAAACCCTGTACTGTTTCAGACAAATGGCTATCCAACATCTTCTTAAAGACTTCTAGTGTTGGGGCATTCACAACCTCTGGAGGGAAGCTGTTCCACTGATTAATTGTTCTAACTGTCAGGAAATTTCTCCTCAGTTCTAAGTTGCTTATCTCCTTGATCAGTTTCCACCCATTGCTTCTTGTTCTACCCTCAGGTGCCTTGGAGAATAGTTTGACTCCCTCTTCTTTGCGGCAACCCCTGAGATATTGGAACACTGCTATCATGTCGCCCCTTGTCCTTCTTTTCATTAAACTAGACATGCCCAGTTCCTGCAAACGTTCTTCATATGTTTTAGTCTCCAGTCTCATAATCATCTTTGTTGCTCTTCTCTGCACTCTTTCTAGGCAACTGACAAGCCTGGGAAACAGGGTCTCTTGTCAGTTAATAGGAGTGCTGATTTACCACCATCTTATCATGTATTTAGGAGCCAAGGGTGCAGCACCACAAGGAAACAACAATTAATGACTTAACAGCAGACCATCAACACCCCAATGAACAACTAAACATCACACACAGCCAGGCACCATATAAATACAATATTTAGAACATCCCAGTGTATACATTTTAGAGAGAGAAGTTCCTCGAGAATGGGCCCCAGCACAAGCCTGAAATCTTGGAAGAATAAAACTCTGGTCCCAGTCACCAACTCAAATTGAATCATTCAGTCCTGGCTAGGGGTGACATGATAGCAGTGTTTCAATATACCCAAAGGATTTCCACAAAGAACAGGTGGTCAACCTATTCTCCAAAGCACCTGAAAGCAGGAAAAGAAGCAATGGATGGAAGCTAATCAAGGAGAGGAGCAACCTAGAACTAAGGAGAAATTTCCTGATAGTTAGAACAATTAATCAGTGGAATGACTTGTCTCCAGAAGTTGTGGGTGGTGTAACACTGGAGGTTTTTGAAAAGGGATTGGACAACCATTTGTCTGAAATAGTATAGGATCTCCTGCTCGAGCAGGAGTTGGACTAGAAGACCTCCAAGGCAGAGGTGGGTTCAAATCCTGGCGTTACGGTTTGCTTGTGCTCACACACACGCAGAAGCTTTTGCACTTGCACAGAAGCATCCGGGTGGCTGAGTGGAGCCTCCCGCCACCGCTATTACCGGTTCACTCGAACCGGGGACAACCCCACCTCTGCTCCAAGGTCCCTTCCAACTCTGTTATTCTCTCCTTGTTGTTTAGTATCCATCCTGCAGAAAGTATGAGTAATTGTAGATGACAGAGATAATGACCTGGAGGAAGAGCTGTTGGTAAGGAAACTGTCAGATAAAAGAAACTAGAGTCCAAGCCAGGAATGTAACACAGATAAATGTTTTAGGCAAGTGAATTCCTGGTTCACATGAAAATAAAAGGAAGGAAGCACGTTCGGACTTGCAAGATTCTGTCAGTATTCTCCTTCATACGTTGATGTTCTAATCTGGTCTAGCTTGAAGGGCTGATGGCAATAAATAGCAAATGCAGGATACAAAAAGAGAGAAAGAAACAGAAGAGCATTATTACCTTTTTCCTGACCGGAGCAGATCCAGCCCTTCATTGATTTTCTCGAAAGGCAATGTATGAGTGATCAATGGATCCAAAACGAATTTCTTCTGCATGAAATCTGAAACCAACTTGGGGACAGAATCTTTGCTTTTCCACCCTGGAAAAAAGATTGATCAGAATGCATTATTGAAAGAAGTCCAGTAAAAATCCTGAAAAGATGGATGAGAGTTTAATCTCTCTGCAGATTTATAAACTGATGCAAAACAAAATCCATCCCAAGTCACTTCTTCATAGGTTGTAGTTTTTGTTGTCATGGAAAGAGGCTTTTACTTTGGAAGGGAAGATACCGGTAGTAACCGGAGGGAGAAAATTAGAATAAAACTTTGCTTTACATTTCAGTAATGTGATTGGGCTTAGACAGAGGTGTTCAAACTTGGGAACTTTAAGACTTGTGGACTTCAACTCCCAAAATTCCCCAGCCAACATGGCTGGCTGGGTAATTCTGGGAGTTGAAGTCCACAAATCTTAAAGTTCCCAAGTTTGGACACTCCTGGGCTTAAGACATCACATCAAGTGAGAGACTGGCAACCCTTTACCGCCAGAAGCTGCACTGTGGCTAGAGTGATGATTCAAAGTAGGTGGAATACCTCATAAACTTAATTGGGGTCTAGGATTTTCTCCCCCACTGCTCTCCACCTTGGTAAGCCTTTCCTTAGTTTATTGTAATTACGTTAAGCCCTCTCAGAATTTATTCAATAGCTGTTTTAACTCCCTGTCTTATTGTATAACTTTTTTTTATGTGTTTCTAGTTTCTAAATGGCAGAAAACCTTTACTATTTATTATTTTTGTGGGCTTGAGGGGCTGAGACCATCATTTTTGGGGTCTGCTTGTAAATTGGCAAATGCCAATTAGTTTAAGCCATACCTTGCTTATTCAGCTCATATGCTAAACTATTTAAAAAAAACTTGAATCAGTAATGAGATGGATTATTTTAATAGCTTTGATATCTGACAATCTTTTGTTAGTTTTTGTATTGAGTGAACCAGTTCCATTTTGTTTCTGCTTTAATTTACTTTTTTTCCCCATCAAGTTTTTTATTTTACACTATTTATACATATCAATGCATGAATGGTGGGATATCTGGGTATCATACATTTCAATACAAATAGGCATAATATTATTACTCATAGTTATTACATTTGATTTTCATTATTTCATATTGTTTACACATAGCTTTTACTACCGCCCTTCAGTTTCTAAACCTCCCTCTTGTTCTTTCTCTCTCTGTGTTAACTCCCCCCAACCCATATCACTGTGATACTCAAAGACGTTTCTTTTCTATTTCACCTGTTTTATAATTCATATTTCCCTTACTTTGTGTTATCTTTTATGTGTCAGTCTGCTCACGATTGGAATTCAGTAACACCATAGTCCAAATAAATAAATATCTATAGTTCCCTGAATTTGAGTTTTTTTGTCTTCTTATTGTCTGGAAATATATCCACAGAAATCATTCATATTCCCGAATGCACAATGAAAATAACTAAGTCTTGAATTATCATGGGGGAATGTCCTCATATGATAAATTGTGCAATGGGAGATTTTTTTTTTTTACACTTGTCCTTCACACTTTTTACCGTACCTCCAAAGACACATCCTTTCCAGGTGCGGCCAGTGAAAAGCATCAGTGGATTAAAAGTGATCATAGATGCATTTGGGGGCACCCCCACAACGACGCTGGTCCCCAAATTCTGATGGCAGGAAGCGAAGGCAGACATCTGAGAGCAAACAAACAAACCAAAGACACACATTTTTATCTATTCATTCATATTTTTACATTTACATATTGTTCTTCAACATCCTCCACTTTTTATACAGGTTACAACTAAATGAAGGATAGAGAAATTACTTGTAGGCAATTACACTCTCGTTTACTTCCTTTTCATTTGTGGTACTTTACATGTGACAGCCAATTTGGTGTAGTGGACAAGGCTTTAGAAACCAGGAGAGTGTGAGTTCTAGTCCTGCCTTCAGCACAGAACCAGCTGGGTGACCTTGGGCCAGTCACTCTCTCTCACCCCTAGGAAGCAGGCAATGGCAAACCACTTCTGAAAAACTTGTCATGAAAACTGCAGGGAAGAGGCCAGGCAATCTCCAAGGATCAGATCAGTGGTGGATTGCAGGCGGTACGCCCCGGTACGGGCATACCGGAGCCTGCCCGGAGCACTGGATACCGTTCTGCTATGGTGCTCCGGAGGGCCCGCTCACCTGAGCGCCTTACTGTGTTTTAAAGCTTTTGGTGCTTTCGTGCATGCGCATGGCGCGTACAGTGCCTGTGTGATGCTCCGCCGAACAGCTGGAGCATCGTGGAGGCTTGCGGAAGCATCCTTTGCATCTACAATGCATGCGTGTGCCACGCATCCATGTGGGTGACGCCAGGCCTGTTCCAACCATACCAGTTGGAACGAGATTCAGAACCCACCACTGGATCAGACACAATTGATTCGAAGAAAAAGAATCTAAGCATAAGGACAGCCTTTTATAGCGCACCTAAAAGATGCCATGGTTGATGCTTCCCAGAAGAGAGGCACTTTTACGGAGAAGGTGCTGACTGAATGAGCCTTCTAAGAACACCTGAGATGCTATTGGAGTTATTGGTGTGAACAATCCTTTCCCCTCAAACTACTTCTGCTGTATTGGGGAAGTAATTGTTCTAGAGTAGAGGTGTCAAACTCAAGGCACGGGGCCAGATCCGGCCTGCAGGGTTCTTAGATCTGGCCCACAGGGCTGCCCTGGAAACAGCCCACGGTGCCTCTGCCAGTGAAAACAGAGCTTGGGAAACAGGCTTCCAAGCTCTATTTTTGCTAGCAGAAGGTTGTAGGAGGCCATCACACCCGAAAACGGAGCTCGGGAGCCTGTTTTTGCTGGCACAGTGCTTGAGCCACAACAAGCACCTCCAACATGTGTGACGTTGAGCTGGCCATGTCTACTCCAGCTCCCAAGGCCAAACACAACCCTGTTGCAGCCCTCAATAAAATTGAGTTTGACACCCCTGATTTAGAGCCATACTGGTTGCTTTGGCCAGGTTCTGGCTGGAACACATACACAATGTTAGTTGTAGGATGGCAGAACTAACAATGGTTTGTCGCTATATGTGGTTGGAATATATAGCAGCGATATACCTTATTGAATTTTGACAGTGTGTTCCTTCAGATAATTCAAGGTAATACATATGATTGTCCCCCATAACCTTCAATCTAACATGAACTTTACAATATCCTTTGATAATTTATTGGGATTGGCCAAGTTCATTCACTTGATCTTGTAATCACCATGCAACATTAGGAAAGAATGGTCTACCACAATTTACAAAAAGCATTACACATATGAGGCTTTACATTGCTACACCCAAACTCTGTCATAAGATGTTTCACACCCAACATGACTACATAATGGGCTATTTTACTTCTATGTTATTGGAATTATTTGTTTTTACAATTTTCACCTACCATGGTTTCAATACGTCCAATCACTTCAAAAGAATAGTCTACTCCTTCACCCCCAGTCAAGTCGAAGAGCACTTCATTGACGGGCTTCTTGAAATCCAGGGGGTTGATACATTCAGTGGCTCCCATTTCTTTAGCCTTAGCAAATTTATCCTTGTTGATGTCAACTCCAATGATTCGGGAAGCTCCAGCAGCTTTACAGCCCATGACCACCGAGAGACCAACTCCACCCAAGCCAAAAACCGCACAGACAGTGCCAGGCTCTACCTAGAAAATCATACGGTCAATACACATTGAACAGTTTTTTAAAACAATGATCTTAACCGGACTTACAAAAGTAGAAAAAAATACGAATGCAAAATACAAAAAAGGAAAATAAATACAATAGAAATATAATAGAAAACTTCAGCTTGGTTTGGGTTTCAAAAGTTATCTATGCAGGACAAATTACCCTGACGTGGGAAAAGATCTTAAGCACTTTATTGTATTCAACTAACAATAGGGATGTGTTGGATCAGTGGCTAAGACGCTGAGCTTGTCGATCAGAAAGGTTGGCGGTTTGGCGGTTCGAATCCCTAGCACCACGTAACGGAGTGAGCTCCTGTTACTTGTCCCAGCTTCTGCCAACCTAGCAGCTTGAAAACATGTAAAAATGCAAGTAGAAAAATAGGGACCACCTTTGGGGGGAAGGTAACAGCGTTCTGTGAGTCTTCGGCATTAAGTCATGCCAGCCACATGACCACGGAGATGTCTTCGGACAGCGCTGGCTCTTCGGCTTTGAAATGGACATGAGCACCGCCCCCTAGAGTCAGGAACGACTAGCACATGTGTACGAGGGGAACCTTTACCTTTACCTAACAACTGAAAACAGGATTTGTCTGAGGTTTATTTTTAAATTACTTGGTTCATTCTCTTAGATGAAAGTTGCCCAGATAACATCATCTACAGAGCTGTAGCTTATCTAATATGGGCCTTCTATTATAAAAGATTCAATATTTTTGAAATTTTAAGTCAGGAGTTTGGGCATTCCACATCTGTTCCATCTGCCATTTGTTTCCAAAGCGCTTTAAATCCAATCTGCAATTGTCTTACTTTCTCCTCTCTATCCATGAAATCCACATTAATCTAGGATAGTGTTCATCTTGCATGGCTTCTGGTCTCAGTACATCCTAATACATAATACAAAATACCCCAATATTTTAGGCATCTGTTAAAGATAGCTTTTAAGGCTAAGGCTTTCACTGCTGAGCTAAGTTCCATTAATATGTCTTTTATTTTTTAGCCTATGTGTAGTTAAACTAATTTACTTATTTATTTATTACATTTTTATATTGGCCATCTTCCGTCTAAAGCAAGGTTGTCAAACTCAAGCACCTGTAGGCTGGATCCAGCCCACGGGGTGCTTAGATCTGGCCCACGGGGCCACTTTGGAAACAGCAGAGGACCAACCTGCGGTGCCTCCGCCAGTGGGAACGGAGGTCAGGAGGGCTGTGTGCGGCCCTTGCCAGCTTTGTTTTTGCTGGCAGAGGATTGCAAGAGGCCATTGCAGCCAGAATGGAGCTTGGAAGGGCCATGCCCAATCCTTGTGAGCTCTATTTTCGTTGACAGAGGGTTACAGGAAGCTGTCACAGCCGGAAACAGAGCTTGAGAGCCCGTTTTGGCTGGCAGAGCAGTTGGACCACCATAGGCGCCCCGACACGAGTGGCGTTGAGCTAGCCACACCCGCCCTGGCCTGCCGAGGTCAAACACAGACCTGATTTAGCCCTCAATGAAATTGAGTTCGTCACCCCTGCTCTAAAATGACCCTTGGCGGCTTACAGCCAGGTTATAATAATGTTTTACAGATAATTGCTTTAAATGCATTGGCAATCACATAATGAAAAGCTGTCTAAAATATGTTAAGGCTAGCTAAAGTGGCAGCATTCAAACCTGACTGCCCAGGAGGTATGTTTTGTTATCTTTGCTATAGGTGCAGTTTTTGGATTCCACTGATGAGTGTGTTAGCATAAACAGGTTTCTTCTATATGACTCCCCCCCCTTTCCCCCCCCCCTGCTTTTAACAGGTTTTTCAACAGGTTTTTCCAATGGCAGCAAAAATCAACTAGCCTCAAGCCCTTGGAAGCTTCCGTGTTTGATATTTGAGACACAGAACCTCTCTATAGATAAAATGGTTTTCCTTTGGACAAAATTCCTCTCAATCCTAGCTTTATGAGTTCTTGGTACAAGTGGACCTCAAAGAGAATTTCAAAGGGGAGCACAACATGTGTGCTGAGAGGCCAAAATCCTAGCTAACCAGGCTAAATGCTGTTGACCTTGGACTACCTGGAAGCGTTATAGCAAATATCATTGATTCTTGGTAATTTAACACAGAACAAAGAATGCTGGGTGACGAGCAGGACAAAGGCACCCTGAATCTAATCCCCAAAATAAGTGGCAGGCAGATATGGTGTCCACTGAAACACACATAATTGTAGCTGGATTTAAATAAAGTATACTGTATGTTCTTGAAAGCAATGCTGTAGGACAGGGGTATGAAACTCAAGGCCCGGGGGCTGGATCCAGCCCACGGGGTGCTTAGATCTGGTCTGCAGGGCTGCCCTGGAAACAGCGAAGACTGGCCTGCAGTGCTTCTGCCAGTGAAAACGGAGTTTTCGGCCCTCTTTTGCATGCGGCCCTCCCGAGCTCTGTTTCACTGGCCGAGTGCTCGGGTCACCACAGGTACCCCCAACATGAATGACGTGCTGGCCACACACACCCCTGGCTCCCCCCAAGGTAAAACACAACCCTGATGCGGCCCTCAATGAAATCGAGTTTGACATCCCTGCTCTAGGACGTACCTTAGCTGTCTGTATGGCTGCCCCATAACCAGTCGAAAACCCACAGCCAATCAAGCAAACTTTTTCCACAGGGGCCGAAGGATCAATTTTGACCACTGAATTCTCATGCACCACAGTGTATTCAGTGAAGGTGCTGGTGCTAATGAAATGATGGAGACTCTTTCCTTTGCACGTGAATCGGCTGGTGCCATCTGGCATTAAGCCACTGCCTGAATTAAGGCTGTAAAAAAACACAGACACACACACACATACACAGAGAAAAGGTTATAGTTGACAAAGAGGGACTTTGCTAAGATTGAAGGTCAAAGTCTGCCAGCAATTAAATGTTCTTTGCATTTCGCATTTGGGGGTTTCTAAGTGCACGTTGATGAGGGAGGGAGAGCATGAGTGGCTCTGCAGCATGCTAGGCTAAAACCAGATTAAATAATTTGTGGTCTAGTGCAGGGGTCTCCAAACTTTAAGACTTGTGGACTTCAGCTCCCAGAATTCTTCAACCAATTGGCTGAGGAATTCTGGGAGTTGAAGTTCACACGTCTTAAAGTTGCCAAGGCTGGAGACCCCTGGTCTAGTATAATGTGAGAAAGGAACCAAACTGCAGCCATAGTATGTGGTGTAATTTAGGCCTTGGGGCTGAGCCACAAGTTGCACATTACAGAATATACATTTTGATAATCTGGGTCTAAGGTAAAACTCATCCAGATCATCAGCAGGGAGAAAATTAAACCCCTTTCTCCTTTGCTGAATCTGCCAGTAAACTGTCCTTTTTTATTGGAAAAATAATATTTGGATACAGCATAACGAGGACAATGTTTTTCTAATTCAAATGTAAACTTCAGGGAAAGTTTTCTAATTGCCTCTGTCAGGGGTGAGTTGCTCCTAGTTCGGCCTGGATCGGGCGAACCAGTAGTACCGGCAGCGGGAGCCTCTGCCCACCTGCCCGGATGCTTCTGCACATGTGCAGAAGCATCGTGGCAAATGTGCGTGCGCGCACACACAAGCAAACCGGTAGTAAAAAAAATGGTAACCTACCACTGGCCTCTGCCCAGACTTCACAACCATATTTTCACATGCACACCCGTCGAAATAGAGTTCTAGTTGGATCAAAGGTGCTTTTTAAAAAGGCAACTGGACTATATTGTTATTTTATTTCTCTTTTCCCTTCAGATGTTTCACTTCTCATCCAAGAAGCTTCATCAGTTCATCTGGGCAATTGGCTGTGGGGGGAGGTACTCCCTAAGTACTCTCTCAGAGAGAGTGATAACAACCAGGGGACTGCAAGAAATATAATCCTTTCAGTACCACTCCCCCCAACATCCTGTCAAAATTAATCCTTTCATATCCCTCCCATCCAGCCAGAACTGATGAAGTTTCTTGGATGAGAAGCAAAACGTCTTCCTCAAACGTTTTCCATTACTTGTACACTATTACAATTGCTCATGTGGTTCCCAAACAGTAAAAGGGATTGATTTCCAAAAAATCGTTGAAACATTTTAATCCGTTTTCCAGAAAACGACTAAAGTACAGTCCATCTGGATTTCAGAGTCAGGGCAGCAAATGAGAAACTTCTATGTCATCTTTGTCTCCCAGTGTGTGGGATACACAGGGTATCCTCCTGTGAGAAGTCTAAGTAGAATCAGCTTGGAGGAAACATTTCTGAAGATACTCTAAGCACATTGGTATTTACAGGTTAAATCCATGTACTTGGATATCTATTGGAAACCACTGCAGTGCCCGCAATATAAGTGCCATTCTTCTTAACTGGCTCAAACTACGGACTCTGTACCAGCTGTAGTTTCTAGGTTTCTCTTCAAATATGGCCTCAATGCACTGTCATAATCCAATCTGGATTTAATGAAGGTCTGAGTAACTGGGTTATAATGCATCTTGCCTCATCCCACCTGGATCCTTATAGCTTCTAGAAATTAGAGGCTTCACAGACTCTTCGGTTTTGTTCCAAGTATAAGCTAGATATAAGCTAGATAAGTGGCACAGTGGTTAGAATATAGTACTGCAGGCTACTTCTGCTGACTGCCTGCTGACTGCGATTTGGCAGCTTGAATCTCACCAGGCTCAAGGTTGACTCAGCCTTCCATCCTTCTGAGGTGGGTATAATGAGGAGCCAGATTGTTGGGGGAAATATGCTGACTCTGTAAACCGCTTAGAGAGGGCTGTAAAGCACTGTGAAGCAATATATAACTCTAAGTGCTATTGCTATACACTGCTTGTTGATGATGTTTTATATTGAACCAAAGGATGAGCGGCTTCATATAGACCCATGAGGGCGAACCTATGGCATGCATGACACGGGTGGCACACATCTGCCAGCACATGAGGCGTCAGCTCTAGTGCGCATGCATGTGCTGGCTAGCTGATTTTCAGCCTTCCGAAGCGCCAGGGAAGGCCGGATTGTTTCCGAACTTCCAGCAGGCCCGTTGGGCCCATTTTTCACCCTCCCCAGGCTCCGCAGGCTTTCCTGGAGCCTGGGGAGGGCGAAAATGGCCTGGGGGTGGGGGTGGGAGTATGCGCATGTGGGGGGGGGGGCTTTGCATTATGGGTGCCGGCACGCGTGTGTGCTGTTGCACGCATGCACTCGCATTTTTGGCACCCAACAACAAAAAGGTTAGCCATCACTGATATAGACTTTATACAGCATGGGACAGAATACCAATTTAGGTAATACGTCTAATAAAAGAGGTAGGAAGCTTACCTGTTCATCCCACTTCTTTACTGAATTCTATTCAGAAAGAAATGAAAACAGTACAAATACAATATTCCCAATTCCCAATCCTTAGAGACACCCCAGTAGGCATGGACTACTCTAATCTTTGCTAGCGGTTTGGAACTGGGACTGAACTGGGAAGGATGGAAGGCTGAGTCAACCTTGAGCCTGGTGAGATTTGAACTGCCAAATTACAGGCAGCCGGCAGTCAGCAGAAGTAACCTGCAGTACTGCACTCTAACCACTGCACCACCGTGGCTCTTAGTTTACCTCTAAGTAAAATTTCTGAAGCTGCCGGTTAATCATGGCATATGATTAGAACTCCACCTTAATATTAAGATTAATACAGCACTGAAACCCTGGAGGGCAGATATCAGAGAAGGGGACACTCCCATTTTTGTCCAGCTAAGTTTCATGATACAGTAGATACCAGATTTTGTATACTAAATGCGGAGAGATGCTATTCAATGTTGAGAGTGGCTGGGCCTACAGAATGGTAGGGGGAAGAATGCTGCTTTTTAGTGGGGAAGCCAAGTTCAGAGCTCAAAAATTTTAGCCAGCTGGTATTCTTCAGCCTCTCCTCGGGAGATTAATTCTCCAGGACTCTAAGCGAATTTAGAGGAAAGTTATGCAACAGATCAGAGTTATGAAAGTTAGCAAACGAGTTCTTGCTTGTGGAGACTTTGCAACACTCTTTAATCTGTTGCCTGTTGTACATCATGCTGTTGTTGAAAAGCTTAATTTATATGTACAGTATGTTCATTGCTTCTATTTCCTTTTGTATATTCAGAGTATGGGTTGGAAAAGAGACAAAAGAAAGACAATTTGGGTAACATTCTAGAACAATTTGAGGATTGCCCTGGACTTATTCAGAAGCCACAGTTGATTTGTTGTCGTTGAAAGTCACAAGTCCTCCCTTAAATCTGTCATGTAGTATTAAAAGCAATTGAACTATCATATTAATCTTGTTCAAAGTTCAATCAGAGGTATATGAAAAATGTATCCATGTAACAACAATTAAATCCAGACTTAGATTAGACCAGTAATGGTTTCCTCTTACCTTTGCTACCGGTTCGGAAATGGGAATTCACACACAGCGCTTCTGCGCATGCACAGAACCTTCTGTGCATGCATAGAGCATCTGTGATAGTGTCTGGGTGGGTGGACGAAGCCTCCCGCCACCGCAATCAGTTCGCCTGAATGACACCTCTGGATTAGACCCACCACTGATGCCTGATGTAAATGAGTAATTAATAACTAAAGCTCCACTGATTATGATGCATCTTTCCAATACATTTCCTCGGGAGTCAAGCCAAAGTCAAAATATTGATTCCATTTAAAGTTATTCTGAACTGTCATTTCAATCCAGGGGTGGGTTCCTGCCAGTTCTAACCTCTTCTACAGAAGAGGTTCCACAAATCTACAGTGCCGTTTAGAACCGGTTCCAGCTCCCTCCCCCCGCCCGTTCGCACATCATCAAGATGAAGAGCGAGAGGAGGAATTCTGGGAGTTGAAGTCCACAAGTCTTAAAGCTGTCAAGTTTGAACACCCCTGGGGTTTTTTTTCTAAAGGGTTAGGGGTGCAAGGGTCTTGTAATTTGACAGCTTTAAGCCTTGCGTGCTTCAAATGCCAGAGTTTCTGAGCCAACATTTTGGTTGGTAAGCAAGAGCGTTGTTAAGTGAGTTTCACCACATTTTACAAGTTGGCCACTCCCACCCGATCACATGACTGCCAAGCCACTCCCACTCAGTCACATGGCTGGCAAGCCACTCCCACCCGGTCACATGGCTGGCAAGCCAATCCCACAAAGCAGGCCACACCTACAGAAGAGGTTCTAAAAAAATTTGAAACCCACCACTGTTTCAGTCATAATAAAAAAGAATATATTAAAATATTGGTTTTGATAGAGAAAGAAAAAGAGAAGAAATTGAAGCTCACTCATTTGAAGCACACAAGTTGCCTTTGGAACTCTCACAAGCTCTGCATTTTCCACACTGTGGAACAAAAAGTGGAATGACTTTATCTCCTAGAAACAAAAGCAAATAGTTAGAGTTATTATGATTCAAGCCCATTGCAAACAAGCTCAGAGCTATGTAAATGAAACAAAATACTCCTGAATGGTAGCCGTGTTTTCAGTTGATTTGGGATCCATGTACAAAATACTTTGAAAATAAAATATTTGATTTTGATTGTCTATATTCTGTGGTTACACTTTTATGCATTTTTAAGTACAGATATATACAGTATGTCCTCTAGTTAGAGATGAATATCAAGCATCAGGAGACAAATTAAATCCTCATTTATTTTACAAGCAGGATTAGCACAATAAAAACTTTAAGATCCCATATCTTATATTCAGATCCACTGATTTTTAAATTCAAATGAAGTTTCTATCATTCCTGGAACTAAGAGGCCTGATTCAGATTTAAATTAGAAAATGTCTTATATTTAGGACCTTCCATATGTTGATCCCAAGGATATACTTGTTTTGAATCAAGCTCACTTGCGAATGACTTCATAAAACATTCGTGTAATTTTTCTTGACAATAGCACAGAATAGTTTGTCATTGTCTTGGTCCAGTATATTTCCCCCCAAGTTTAGCCTAGAGCTGTGGCATTCCTTAAAAAGGTAAAGATTCCACTCGCACATATGTGCCAGTCCTTCCTGACTCTAGGGGGCGGAGCTCATCTCTGATTCAAAGCCGAAGAGACAGCACTGTCCAAGGATGTCTCCATGGTTATGTGGCGGGCATAACTAAATGCCGAAGGCAGACAGAACGCTGTTACCTTCCCACCAAAGGTGATCCGTATTTTTCTACTTGCATTTTTACATGCGTTCGAACTGCTAGCTTGGCAGAAGATAGGACAAGTAACGGGAGCTCACTCCATTACGCAGCACTAAGGATTCAAACCGCTGAACTGCCAACCTTCTGATCGACAAGCTCAGCATCCTAGCCACTGAGCCGCCACATTCCTTACGGCATTATAAACCAGATTACTTTCTAAATTTATTACAGACACAGTCCTTTCATGTTGTGTTAGTCCTTGCATTGCTTCAGGCTCCGTAAGTACAGGTAGTCCTTGACTTAAAACCATTCATTTAATGACCGTTTGAAATTACGATGACACTGAAAAAATGGGATTTATGGCCATTTTTCATACTTAATGACCATTGCAGCATCTCGGTGGTCACATACGGTAATCAATATTTGGACACTTGACAACTGGTTCATATTTTATGAGGGTTGCAGTATCCTGGGGTCATTCGATCCCCTTTTGTGAGCTTCTGACAAGCAAAATCTAATAAAATGAAGCACTATCTAATAAAATGAAATTCAATGGTGAAAAGAGTAAGGTTCTACATTTAGGCAACAAAAACGGAATGCACAAGTACAGTATAGGTGGTATCTCGCTCAGTAGTAGTAACTGTGAAAGGGATCTTGGAGTCCAAGTGGACAACCATTTAAATATGAGCCAGCAGTGTGCAGCAGCTACCAAAAAACCCAACACAATCCTAGGCTGCATCAACAGAGGGATAGAATCAAGATCACGTGAAGTGTTAATACCACTTTATAATGCCTTGGTAAGGCCACACTTGGAATACTGCATTCAGTTCTGGTCACCACGATGTAGAAAAGATGTGGAGACTCTAGAAAGAGTGCAGAGAAGAGCAACAAAGATGATTATGAGACTGGAGACTAAAACATATGAAGAACGGTTGCAGGAACTGGGTATGTTTAGCTTAAGAGAAAGAAGGACTAGGGGAGACATGATAGCAGTGTTCCAATATCTCAGGGGTTGCCACAAAGAAGATGGAGTCAAACTATTCTCCAAGGCACCTGAGGGTAGAACAAGAAGCAATGGGTGGAAACTAATCAAGGAGAGAAGCAACTTAGAACTGAGGAGAAATTTCCTGACAGTTAGAACAATTAATCAGTGGAACAGCTTGCCTCCAGAAGTTGTGAATGCCCCAACACTGGAAGTCTTTAAGAAGATGTTGGATAGCTATTTGTCTGAAACGGTAAAGGGTTTCCTGCCTAGGCAGGGGGTTGGACTAGAAGACCTCCAAGGTCCCTTCCAACTCTACTATTGTATTGTATTGTATTGTAAAATCAATAAGGAAGTCAGATTTACTTAACTTCACAACTGCAGTAACTCACCTGACAACTGTGGCAAGAAAGGTCATAAAATGAAGCAAAATTCACTTGACAATTGTCACATTTAGCATCACAAATTTTGGACTCAATGGGGGCCATAAGTTAAGAACCACCTGTGCAGCATGCTGCAAATCCTGTCGATCAAGGAATTATGGCTGACCAGGTTCAGGAAAAGATCTTTCTCTGCCATGGCTTCACTGTTTGGAAGGTCTTGCGCCCCCCTCCCCCCATGTGAAATCTGCTCCCCCCACCCCTGACCTTTTATAAAAGCCTTAAGACCTGACTCTGCCAGTTGGCCTGGGGCCACAATGGAGAAGTATCACGCTTGTGGTGGTTTATGGACCAGTAGCAGATCCCCCCTCCCCCTCCATATCTGTTCCCTCCCCTCCATCTTTTAATCATAATTTGTATTTTTATTGTATGTGTGTATGTGTGGGCATAGTTTTACAGTTTTTATTGTTATAAGCTGTCCAGAATCACCTCATGGCGAGATGGGTGGTAAATAAATGGAAGAAATAAATAAGAATAAACATAGACTGGAGTTAAAAACTAGATTGCAAGGCAATAACTACCACCAAATAGAAATCAAACGAAAGGAATGCCCAGTCAATGCAAATGCAGCTTATTTGATATATAGACTGTAAGGAAAGCTCATCATATTTCCACTTTAGGGCAAAACATTTATGAAGTTGTTTTCTCATAAAAGAGATTTATATAATAATTCTGGCTACTATATTAATTTTTCAGAACATGGAACTAGCAGAACAGGGTGTTCTACTAAGAAGACAGTGAGAACATGCCAGGTGTGAGGTCTGGGCCAGATTTTAGTGTCCTTGTGTAACTCTTCCCTTCTTGGGCCCCAATTTTTCTCATACCCGGTTTCACACAAGTTACTCCTTCTCCAACACTCTCCACAACCCCAGCGGCTTCATGGCCCAGCACCATTGGCAAAGGCATCGCAAAAGCGCCACTGATCACGTGATCATCGGAACGGCAGATCCCTGTGGCCAAAATCTACAAAACAAAACACAAAACAAAAAGCCATGAATTCAAGTTTCTAGATCAGGGATGTCAAACTAGATTTCTCCGAGGGCCGGCTCAGCATTGTAGATCTCCTCCAGGGGCCGGGGCACGTGAGGCCTCCAGTGCCCTGTTTTTGGTCTGGACGGCCTCCTGTAGCACCCTGTCAGCCAAAACAGCATGTGGGGGGGTCAATGTTCCCTCTAATTTTTTTTCAATGTGAGCAGAAAAGTATAGTGTTTGAGCGGCACATTTTCATGCCTGAGTACCTGAATTTTTTTCACAAATGTCACCTAAGACAACAACGAAATCAGTATTATTTGAAACTCAAAATTATGTTTCTTCAAGGTACCCGCTTAATTAAAAGTGTTATATAATATCAGTATCACTTAACAACGCTCCTGCTTAGCAACCAAAATGTTGGCTCAGAAACTCTGGCATTTGAAGCACCCAAGTCTTAAAGCTGTCAAGTTACAAGATCCTTGCACCCCTAACCCTTTAGAAAAAAAACCCAGGGGTCTTCAAACCTGACAGCTTTAAGACTTGTGGACTTCAACTCCCAGAATTCCTCCTCCAGTCATGTTGCAGCGATGTCATCTGCATGGATCTGCTCCATCTTTAGTTTCTTCATCGTGGGCAGGGCTACCGCTGAAGATGCCGACGAGCCCCCGCCGCCACCAGAATAACTGCTGCCACCTCCTCCTCTTCCAACAGCACCACCACATTTGCTGCCCGGCGCTGCGGCTGTGGTGAAGCCATGTCTAGTATGTGACGATACCTCCCGCCTACCAGACATCTGGAAACCAGCCCTCATCAACAAACGAACCCCACCCACCACCCAGATCGTTACAACACAAAAGAACAACGGACACACAGCCAGCACCTCGCCCACACAGGATGATATGAAACAGCCGACCAATCTACAAACATCAACTCCATCTACCAATCAGGATGCAACTACACACCCAATCAACCCACTTACAGCAACAAAGACAGCACTCCACACCCAGAAAACCCATGGTTTTCTGTAATGAGCTGAAGGACAGAAAGGGGAAGTAGTGAGCTCCCTCCCATATTTGGGTATACCAGGGGTTGTAACACAAATACACACACACACATATGTATGTATGTATGTATGTATGTATGTATGTATATGTATATGTATATGCATATATATGTGTGTATATATACATATGCATGTATGTGTGTATGTGTATGTGTATGTTTATATGTATGTGTGTATGTGTGTATGTGTGTGTGTGTGTGTGTGTGTGTGTGTGTATATCACCGTGAAAGACTGAAATTGGTGAATGTCGACATTCACCGGTGAATGTTGGTGAATGTCGACATTCAACGGTGAATGTCGACACATACCAATTTCGGTCTTTCACGGTGACATATATAACGAGTCAGCGTAACGCTTTACTTTTGCTTTTCAATTCGCGGTCCTGGAAACTACTCGTTCTAACCGCGCAGGATCACAGGTTTTATTTTTTAAAAAGCCCGCGAATAGAAGACGCTTAAAAGGAAGCGAGGAGCTGAGGTATTAGGGTAAGGGTATTAGGGTAAGGGTGTCGAGAGGATAAGGACATACACCAAGCGTCTATGTGAATGTCGACATTCACCGGTGAATGTCGACATTCACCACATTTCGGACTTTCATTCACCGGTGAATGTCGACATTCACCGGTGAATGTCGACATTCACCAGATTTCGGACTTTCACAGTAACACACACACACACACACACACACACACACACACACACACACACATATATATATATATATATATATATATATATATATATATGTTGTATTTGTGCTGATAAAATAAAGGGAGACTAGTATAGATCCATTTCGAGCTATATAGCTCTCATCAGCTAGCCATACCCTTACTGGGATTCGAACCTGGGCTGTATTATGCACTAGGCAAAAGTCTTAGCCACTATGCCACAGGCTTCTCCTCCTTTATCAGCTGAGCCAGGGAAATAAGTATGTGTTTGTGTTACAAACCCCTGGTATGACCTAATATGGGAGGGAGCTCACTCCTCCCTCTTTCTGTCCTTTCGGCTCATCACAGAAAACCATCCAGGCAGAAACCCATATTTTTATTTTTAATGTTGCCTTTTTATATTTGTGTTGTATTTGTGCTGATAAAATAAAGGGAGACTAGTATAGATCCATTTCGAGCTATATAGCTCTCATCAGCTAGCCATACCCTTACTGGGATTCGAACCTGGGCTGTATTATGCACTAGGCAAGAGTCTTAGCCACTATGCCACAGGCTTCTCCTCCTTTATCAGCTGAGCCAGGGAAATAAGTATGTGTTTGTGTTACAACCCCTGGTATGACCTAATATGGGAGGGAGCTCACTCCTCCCTCTTTCTGTCCTTTCGGCTCATCACAGAAAACCATCCAGGCAGAAACCCATATTTTTATTTTTAATGTTGCCTTTTTATATTTGTGTTGTATTTGTGCTGATAAAATAAAGGGAGACTAGTATAGATCCATTTCGAGCTATATAGCTCTCATCAGCTAGCCATACCCTTACTGGGATTCGAACCTGGGCTGTATTATGCACTAGGCAAGAGTCTTAGCCACTATGCCACAGGCTTCTCCTCCTTTATCAGCTGAGCCAGGGAAATAAGTATGTGTTTGTGTTACAACCCCTGGTATGACCTAATATGGGAGGGAGCTCACTCCTCCCTCTTTCTGTCCTTTCGGCTCATCCCAGAAAACCATCCAGGCAGAAACCCATATTTTTATTTTTAATGTTGCCTTTTTATATTTGTGTTGTATTTGTGCTGATAAAATAAAGGGAGACTAGTATAGATCCATTTCGAGCTATATAGCTCTCATCAGCTAGCCATACCCTTACTGGGATTCGAACCTGGGCTGTATTATGCACTAGGCAAGAGTCTTAGCCACTATGCCACAGGCTTCTCCTCCTTTATCAGCTGAGCCAGGGAAATAAGTATGTGTTTGTGTTACAACCCCTGGTATGACCTAATATGGGAGGGAGCTCACTCCTCCCTCTTTCTGTCCTTTCGGCTCATCACAGAAAACCATCCAGGCAGAAACCCATATTTTTATTTTTAATGTTGCCTTTTTATATTTGTGTTGTATTTGTGCTGATAAAATAAAGGGAGACTAGTATAGATCCATTTCGAGCTATATAGCTCTCATCAGCTAGCCATACCCTTACTGGGATTTGAACCTGGGCTGTATTATGCACTAGGCAAGAGTCTTAGCCACTATGCCACAGGCTTCTCCTCCTTTATCAGCTGAGCCAGGGAAATAAGTATGTGTTTGTGTTACAACCCCTGGTATGACCTAATATGGGAGGGAGCTCACTCCTCCCTCTTTCTGTCCTTTCGGCTCATCACAGAAAACCATCCAGGCAGAAAACCATATTTTTATTTTTAATGTTGCCTTTTTATATTTGTGTTGTATTTGTGCTGATAAAATAAAGGGAGACTAGTATAGATCCATTTCGAGCTATATAGCTCTCATCAGCTAGCCATACCCTTACTGGGATTTGAACCTGGGCTGTATTATGCACTAGGCAAGAGTCTTAGCCACTATGCCACAGGCTTCTCCTCCTTTATCAGCTGAGCCAGGGAAATAAGTATGTGTTTGTGTTACAACCCCTGGTATGACCTAATATGGGAGGGAGCTCACTCCTCCCTCTTTCTGTCCTTTCGGCTCATCACAGAAAACCATCCAGGCAGAAACCCATATTTTTATTTTTAATGTTGCCTTTTTATATTTGTGTTGTATTTGTGCTGATAAAATAAAGGGAGACTAGTATAGATCCATTTCGAGCTATTTAGCTCTCATCAGCTAGCCATACCCTTACTGGGATTTGAACCTGGGCTGTATTATGCACTAGGCAAGAGTCTTAGCCACTATGCCGAATGGTGGATGGTTTTCTGTGATGAGCCGAAAGGACAGAAAGAGGGAGGAGTGAGCTCCCTCCCATATTAGGTCATACCAGGGGTTGTAACACAACACACACACACACACACACACACACACACACACACACACATATATATATATATATATATAATGTTGTATTTGTGCTGATAAATAATTGTGAGGCTAGCATCCATACAGTAGTGCTATTCTTTTGGTTTACCTTAATGCGGACTTCATGTGCTTTTGGAGGTGCTACTTCAATCTCCTCAATGCTCAGAGGTTTCTTCAGCTCCCAAGCAATAGCTGCTTTGCACTTTATTACCTGTAAAAAATATACCAAGAGGCATGAAAGGAATGGCACTGTATCATTTGACCAAGCTTTTGGATTTCCATCATTGCATTAATCACTGATATCAGAATTACAACTGCCTACCCCTTATAATTTCTAGCCAAAATGGCCATTAAGATAAATTAATATGCAAGCTTTGCCAGTTGTCATCCTATTTGTTAGACTAGAAGCCCACTTCTAAATTTAACTTGTATTTATCCATTCTTGATATACAGTCTTTTTTTGCTTGGTATTTATACTTTTATACTATATAGTTCAATTAAAATTACTATAGATTTCATTTTCATTTGAGCATTTGTAATTGTTTAAACATGCTGCTTTAAAAGGTGTGTGTGTGTGTGTGTGTGTGTGTGTGTGTGTGTGTCTTCAATTCCTTGATTCGTGGTGAATACATGGTCAAGTCCCTGCAGTTTTCTTGGCAAAGTTTTTCAGAAATGGTTTGCCATTGCCTTCTTCCTAGGGCTGAGAGTGACTGTCTGGCCCACAATCACCTAGATGGTTTTGTGCCTAAGGTAGGACAAGACTTCATGTTCTCCTGATTTCTAGCCTGATGCCTTAAGTACTACACATAAATGGCTCTCAAAAGGCCCTATGAGATTATTTTAATAAATCGCTTCTCAGTTTATGCATTTAGCAAGTCTCAGCATACAATCATTTCTCCCTATGCACTGATGGAAAAACACTGCAAAAATATTTTGCAGCTGTATATAACCAGTAGCTCTACAATAATTAGACTTTTAAAACACGAATTACAGGAAACAAAAGTTAGCATTCCGAGGTGGATTCTTTTCAGCACAAATCCATTAGGTAAAGTTTACCACTGCAATAAAATCATTGCAAATGTTAGCTGGATCACTGCCTATTATTTTTGAACTTTCACCATGAAAAGGTTTGGCTTTATTAGAACAAAACCCAAATGCTAAATGTTAAATTCTTCTTGCAAACAAACTTTTTATTGCAGTACTGCATTGAATTTAAATTTCACAATTCAGCAAGCTTTTTCTATCTCTTGCAATATGCAAAACACATACGTATTTCTTTTCCAATGATCACATTTTACATTCAGTTAGCTCTTTTTCAGAATTCCATTTCAATCTATCATTTTGATTTTGATACAAAAGTTACAATTAGGTGTCCGCGGATACATTATGTGTTTATTTTCACGTATTTTATAAACCACATATATAATTGCAGTTGAAGAGACCACCACAGCTAACAGAATACAGTACAATAAATAAAATGGTGTCTTTCACCCTAATGAAAAACTGTGAAGGAATCAACACAAACTTCTTACTTACTTTGCCAGCGGTACTCATGATTCTTTTTCTCAAATTTTGTAGTTGCAGCTGTTCTCTGCCTTCTGGCTGTAAAAGATCAAGAATGAGCACCGGGAGGGTTGGAGAACTTGCTTTTCATTTATATTGTAAGCTTCAGCTGCATAGAGGGTGTAGCTTTTCAATCAAGCTCACTAGTTCCCAAGGTCCACCCCTGAGCTAAAAAAGGAGTTACTCTTCAACGCTCCTTCTTGTGGTCTCTGTTCCAACTCAGAAGCTGAGTTGCCTGAAAATATTTGACAGCCTTGTCCATACCCACATTTACGAATACTGAAATTGCTACTACTAAGTCACCTCTTGATTTTGTTAGATAGTATAAGTAAGTGCCTCTTGGAGAGTTGGTCTAAAAGACAAATAAGAAACCTTCCAAAAACAATTAGGGGGTGAGGTGGGGAGGCTTGATTAACTTCATTCTACCTTACGTAGTCTAGTCTCAAAATCCTCATGAAAGGTTTGTGGTTTAGCCAAGAATCCCTAAGTCTGGAGCAGACAATCAGGTGTGAAAATAGTGTGGACTTTGATTTGTCAGCCTTCCCTAGTAGACCAGACAGAAAACAAGATCAGATGGGCTAATAATTCTTATTATAATGCTACCTGAACATAATCTTGCAAGTCTGAAAGTAGACATCTTTTGCTGTCTTCTTTGCCTGAAAAATTATAAAGAGGACTGTATCCTCTCCTGCTTGATTATTCCCTAGGCAGCATCTCTTTGCTCTGTTTTTTCGAGATCTTTCTCACATACCATTACAATCTGAATCTTTTTAGTTCAATCCTTTAATTACTAATAGTGACACCACACAGATTAAGCATCATTTTCACCATCATCATGAGCAAGTTTGGTGGAGATGGGTAGATTTTTTATATACATTTCATGTTTTACATTACTGTGGAGGTTGTAAATGAGAGTTTCTTATCTTTTATGGATAGCATAGATTCCTTGTAAGTTACAGGAATGTATTCCTCTTCTCTCTGTTTGTGATAGTTATGCAATAGATAGCTAGATGATAGCTAGTTGGCTAGATAAATAGACAGACAGTCATACAGATACGCAAATGAGAGAGAGAATGTATGTATGTATGTATGTATGTATGTATGTATGTATGTATGTATGTATAAATGAATGAATGAATGAATGAATGAGGGAAGGAGGGAATGAATGAATGAATGAGTGCCAAAAAAGAAACATGAAATAATGCAACTTTTGCTGACCTAACCATTTCAGTGAGATAGAATAGAATAGAATAACAGATTTGGAAAGTGCCTTAGAGGTCTTCTAGTCCAACTCCCTACTTAGGCAGGAAACCCTATGCCTTTCAGACAAATGGTTATCCAACATCTTCTTAAAAACTTCCAGAGTTGGAGCATTCACAACTTCTGGAGGCAGGTTGTTCCACATATTAATTGTTCTAACTGTCAGGAAATTTCTTCTTGGTTCTAAATTGCTTCTCTCCTTGATCAGTTTCCACCCATTGCTTCTTGTTCTACCCTCAGGTGCCTTGGAGAATAGTTTGATTCCCTCTTTTTTGCGGCAACCCCTGAGATATTGGAACACTGATATCATGTCACCCCTAGTCCTTCTTTTCATTAAGCTGGACATACCCAATTCCAGCAACCGTTCTTCATATGTCTTAGCTGAGACTGTAAATCCCAGAAATCCCAATTGACACAGCTGAACAACTTTATAAAACATAACAATCATTTGCCTCAGTTGTGGGAAGGAGATAAAATTTAAGATGTCTCATACACTCCACCTGTAAACCCTGAGGACTCTCTGGCTGGCTACTTCTTACATATTTTTCTCCACACTAATGGAATAAGAAGGAAAGGAGGAGGTAGGTGAGGAAGGTGGAAATGAGGTGAATGTTTAACCTGTAGCTAGAAATAAACTTCAGAAGCCATAAAAACTACTTTCTGTGAGTTCAGTCTACAAAAGAGACCAGAGGAGGAAAGAAGGTGAAAAGTTATAATATTGTTCAGAAAGGGCATCAACATTGCAAACTGTAATGAAATCCAGGTGTATTAGAGGCATGTATTTGAATTTTGCAGAGGCATCTTTTCATGGCGATAGGAGCAGCCATGAAAAATATACTGTATTCTGCCTTTCCTAAGAAGAAGGAGGGTTCTTACAGATGTTTCCTATAAAGGAAAGATGCCTATGACTTGTTAACCTGCACATAGAGAGCATTTTGATAATTGCTATCATTTGAAAAGAAGCAATTTACATTTTCATCACAATGGGCAAGTCTATGATCAAATGTCCTGAAAAGACAGCAGCTTTTTAACCTTCAGACCAGGTGATCAGATGATGCTTTCAGACAGGTGACTAGTCTCTTGTGAGGAAGGATACATCAAAAGGTGCCTAATGATCTGTCTCTTTCAACTTTTTCTTCTTTCATTGCCAAACTCATATGGATCTAGCAAGGGTAAGGTGAGAGTTTTTAAAAATCGTTTCTCTTGGACATCATGCCATCTATTGTTTGACAAGCATCTGAAATTAGAACTTCAACTTAATATAGAGGCGGTAGTAACAGCTCTTCCTGAAAAGGATGAGATCTCAAGTCTGAGCTTTAGCATATTCTTCATACTTCTTAATACTTATTGCTTCTAGCCTCCAAGACCTGAAATCTCACCATGAAGCAGACAGGCAGAAGAATTTTAGAGACACATATTTTTCTAATCTTAGGATGATGTTCATCCATTGTGTTCGAAAAGGACCTTGACATCTAACAGGTTGTGGGCTGGCCACAATGTGTCCGCAGGTGGCTGGTAAGGCCTATATGGGCACAAAATGTTCTGCCACATGTTGGGCAGACATGTGTGGGCACCATTGTTGCAGCATTTGCCGCTCTGGCTTTGCAGAGTGCTCGCTTCTCTTGTGCTATGGTTGTTCTTCTGTCCTCAGATGTCTGGCAGCCTTGGCGGATCAGCGCATGTTGATCAATCTTGTGCCAGAGTTTTCCAGGAAGTGGTGCCAATATCCAGGAAGGAGGATCCGGTAGCAGGACAAGGTGCCAGACACAGAAGTCCTCCCCAGAGCAGGACTGCTATCAATTCACACCCTGCTGATGAAAGCCCAGACACGGTGGGCAAGCCATGTTGCAAGGATGCCAGACCATCGCATTCCCAAACAGCTCCTCGATAGTGAGTTGTCTCAAGGAAAGTGATCGCATGGGGGACAAAGGAAGCGATACAAAGACACGTTAAAAGCCTCCTTTTCTAATCGTAGTTTTTGTCTGAATATCGCTCCATGAAAGTATTAAGTACCTATGCTTAGATATACTGTAAATTTTATTGAGTTGAAGGTTTTCCCTAGAAGACTATGCTGGGGTGAAGTCCTAGTCCTGATACACAATCAAGATAATGAATCTTTCCACAGCTCTATTTTTTTGTCACCTGTTTGATTGTGCTTTCCCTATGTGGTTCAATTGAATGTTAAAGCAAAGAAACCTTTATTGAAGGCAAATTCCAGTGGTTAAAAACAGAAACCCATTTTATGCCACCTCTCTTCCATAGTCACCATCCCACATATTATGTGACTTCTTGAGTCGTTGATCAAATGAGGTTGAGGGGCAGGCATTACATGGTCTTCTGAGAAGATCTGGACGATGGGATAGTGCTGTTGGAGTGAATCTGACTAAACACATGCAAGACCCTATATTGGGATGGGTAGGAATAGTTAAGTCAACTCTTGAAATGAACTGAAATATGTCACTAATTTTCTAGTAGAGTATTTACATGGTTAGGAAATATCAGACAGATTACAGTTAAATAAGCTAATGTTAACATGACATTGAGAATAACACTGATGGTGTATCCACTTGTTCAGCAAATGCCTCTTTACTAAATGGTATCAAAGTATAACCAAATAAATGATTAAACCTGAAATATTTCCCTCCGTCCGTAATGGGATTTTGGCAGCCATACTCCCAATATCACTATCTAGATATTGCAGTAGACTTTTGCAAAGATCGTTCACTTTTTCCTTATTTGGACTGACATTGACTGCTGGCCTAATTTGTGTCTTAAAATGTATTTAGTTCTCTTTTTTTTATATGATTCTTGTTGAAACTTTTTTAAAAAAAGTTCTTCCTTTAAAAGTTTCCTTTAAAAATAGGAAAAAAGGAAAGAAAAAGCAAGAAACGCAAGAAAAAAAAGTACAATAGAAGAGAAAGGAGAAAGAAAAAATATAGAAAGGCTTCCAATATTCTTCACATAATTATAAATACAATTATATTTTAATCTCTCTCTGCAAAATTGCATCATAAGCCTCTTCTTTCTACAATCTTCTATCTAATTATTAAAGCCATAAATCACAAGTCCTTTTTTCTTTAATAGAAAAAAGCCCATAAGAGAATTCTGGTCACTAATAAATGTAAATAGTGCTTACTTTACTCAAAGAATTTCCTGGTATTTTAATTTATCCATCTCAGCAAGATCTGTCCATTTCACCAACCATTCTTTAATAGTGAGTAACAGGGAATCTTTCCATCTGTGTGCATAAAATGTCTTGAATTATTCATTCTATTCTACAATAGCTTATTTAATATGGTGCTTTTAAGGTTAGAGTTGTGCAATCCTAGAAAAAGACAGCTTCTTTAAAGATGAACCTTACCCATGCTGCAAAATACTTTTGGGGAATCAAATCCAAAGCAGAATCCTATTCCTTAAATGTTGGGATTTCAGTTCTTGGAAATTGCAGCCCTCTGCTTGGAATAATCTGGCATTTGCCTAGATTCTCCTAACTACATCTGGAGACCATTTTATTTAATTCATTTTGAATGTGAATACTAGAACCAATACAGACACATTTTTTTGAACTAATAGCCAAACAAAAAGCACTCATTTTAAAAAGAACAAGGAGAGTCTGTAAAAAAAAAAATACACACATTCAGAAAAAATGCAGGACCGTATTCTCCTACCAGTTTTGATCAGCTCAGTCCATGTTTGTCTGAAACTCTGCTTCTAGTTCTCCACTTTTTTGTAGTGATGGGGTTGTAAGACTAAGTGTTGGGAGACCTGCCCTAGTAGACTTTCCAGGTCTAACAACACCCCTGCTTTGGGCTTTAAGTGGTCAGACATTGAGCTATTTCAGCAAAACGTTTGGATGAGAATTAATGCTATTGGTTATTGCCTGAATTTATGGGTAGATTATTTAGATCTTTTTATTTGTTGATTTTTATGGGTATGCCGTGGGCATTTATATTCTTTTATGGATACACTGTAAACTGCTGAACATCTTTTCAAATTTTAAATCCAAAAAAGAAAGGAGGGAGGGAGGGAGGAAAAAATCTGCAAAAATACCACTATAAGGGTATTAGAAGGGGTATCTGTATGCACACACCAGAGATGGGTTACTAATCTTTTTACTACTGGTTCAGGCGCATTCCTGCACGCACTCCTGCACGCATACCACACTTCTGCACATGTAGAGAAGCATGTGGGTGGGCAGAGCCTCCTGCCGCCGCTATTGCTGCTTCGGCCAATCTGGGCCAAACCAGCAACAACCCACCTCTGGCACACACCCAGACACACACACACACATACACACACACATAGGATGATTCTACCAACTTCCCTTTTTATGACCCTGAGTCAGCAAAGGAAAACAGAAAGCTTTTGATTTCTTATCCTTCATCCTAATACATCTAAAAGACTTCTATTTGGGGAGCATCTTCTTAGCATTCCTTTTTTCTTTTCTTCTTTCTTTCTTTCTTTCTTTCTTTCTTTCTTTCTTTCTTTCTTTCTTTCTTCTTTCTTTCTTTCTTTATTTCTTTTGCAAATATGAAATGCTGGCCTCTGTATATCACTTTAAAAAATGGTAGGTACTGCTTAAGCAATAACTTCTGCAGTAAAACAACTTGCAAATAAAATGTCTCTTCTCCTTTGCACTATAGTTTATAGAACTATAGGCAAATGTTACTTCTATTACTTAAGCTACAGTCCCCAGCACTTAGTAATAGCATTTTTTCTCCTGATCTGCTCATGCAATTATTTCTATTTGTTTTTTGCCTTGTGTAAATGCTTTCGTAACTTGAAGCAGCCTGCAATATTGACACAGTCCTTGTTGCTTGCATAATGCTTACTCAATGAAAATATCTATATCTCTATAATGAAATGTCAATGGAAGCAGAAAGAAAAACCATAAAAGAAAGATTCTTGTTCTGACCAGTTGCAACATGCTTTATTAGATCAGTTGCAGCTACAGGGGATTGAAGAAATAACAGGCAATTAAAGGGCAATCGACAGTCAGCTATTCAGTCTAATCTAAGAAGTTAGATTTAGCGCAAGGTAAATCCATTGTTGTATTGGATTAAACCGAATCAATTCAGTGCTCATTGCACGTCAACACTCAACTAATGTGATCCAGTACCGCAGAAAAATATGGTGGTTTAAGGACATTCTAACCACTCTTTCACGCCCTGCTCTTCCTTGATAGTAAAGCAGAAAGGAGGCCGAGGTGGGAGGGAAGGTGGGTGGGAGGGAGAGAAGTAGGTGGGGAATCTTCCAATAGTTGCATCAAAAGATTCACTAGTCTCTTGCTGTCAGTTTTCCGGTCCCACAGAGTGGTCACTTTATGGCCTTGGAAAACTGGGGCGAAAGAAATCCGTCTCTCCCATTTCTTCCTCCATGGAAGCAAAATACTTGATCCGTTTTCCCCCCTCCTCTAAGGAGTAGTGTTGTTCATTCCTCTGTCTGCAGAGAGTGCCAGCTGAGGCACCTCTTTCTTTGCTTCCCTTCGTCTAACAGAAGGAAGGTAGAAAATAATCTTCGACCACTAGTCCCACTCAGCAAAATGATGGCCTTCCCACCCCACCCCCCAATGTTTTAATATCTTTAGCACCTGGTAGGGGATGAGTGGTTCATTATGCCCTGGAAAGTGTGCCCACTTAGCTTGCTGATCATGTTCTGCTGTGCTTGGCATTCTAGGACCACATGGAGGGCAGAGATATTGGGGGTAGCAGCTACAGATCATCTCTTCCCCTGAGAACACCCCAAAGCCAAAGTATCTCTCTGTCAGGCCTGGAAGCCATCTTTTGCATTGGGCCTTCAGCCCTGCCACATTCACTGCTGTGGGAAAATGGGGAGGGGAGATTATTATGGTGTATGGGAAAGATATAGTCAAAATAACATTCCTTTCTCAGAGAGTCAAGGACGTCTTGCCCTGCACCTGGAGGGCTGTGACTGGGAAGCATCTCCAGTTGGGGCAGTACCTGATTGGACTATGTGACGGACATGTGGGTGCTGAGCAGGGACTTGAATTTTGGTTTGGGTGGGGAAAACCTGGAAGCTTTCAGATTCGTTTTCCCAGATGTGCCAATAGGACAACTCTAATAAAATGGAACTTTAAACTTTGAGGAATTTCAAGCCTCAGAGTCTTCTTTTGTTGGGGATGTTACTTGGAACCCTGACACTCTCTCTGTGGCGTAGGCAAACTGATGATTAAAGAGTCTCTTCTCCTTGTGATACAGATACTTCTCTTATCATTCTTCCAAGCCCTGCCTGCCTACCTGTCCAGGAATCGTATGCCAGGATTTGGGAGGTTTGGCAAGAAATGAAAGAGACGACTGCTCGCCTGGATTCTTCCTGCCCAAAGGTGGAAGCCCTGAAAATCAATGACCAGTGATATTTTTTAAATATAATAGTGGCACAATGGTGGGTTGCAGGCGGTATGCCCTGGTACGGGCGTACCGGAGCCTGCCCGGAGCACCAGATACTGTTCCGTTCCGGTGCTCTGAAGGGCCCACCCGCCTGCCCAGCTCCTTACCTGTCTTTTAAGGCTTCCGCGCTTCCACGCACACGCATAGCACATGGCGTACACAGCACCTGTGCAACACTCCACGGAGCAGCTGGAGCATCGCAGAGGCTCGCGGAGGCGCTAAGACGCACTGCACACGTGTGCGCGCATCCATGTAGACGCCGCCGGGCCTGTTCCAACTGATCCGGAACCCATCACTGCAGTGGCATAACTAAAAATTAGAAAGCGGATAAACAATGGAAGATTATAATTTAATATAAATCTATGTATTACTATTAGCACTATATAAGTCTGTTAAACACAACTCATATGATTACTAATATTTTACTCGTAGTAAAAGGAGCAACATTTAGAATATGGAAATTGGCATAAAAATATCATACTGAAATGTTGAATAATCCAAAGAATGAAAGATTATAATTCAACAAAATATGTGCATTATTACTAAAACTCGATAAGGTTGTCAACTGTATTAAATATAAATAATATTGTTTTATTTATACTAAAATGTAAGACACTCCAGTACTACACTGTTCACACAATGATATGTTTGTAAAAAAAATATCTTGTTGGGGCGGGGAGGGGGAGACCAGTGATGAGGAGAAGGCATGACTGCAGCATCCAAGAGCAGAGTAGCTCCCCATTCCTAAACTTTCCTAGGTACAAGGGGTTATAGTCAAACCGCATGGCAAATAAGTAAAGCAAGAATGTAAGCTTAAAGATTGCCTCCTTGGGAAAAGATTGGCCAAAGGAAACATTATCCATTCATCCCCTCTAAGTCCATTTGCTGAAGCATCACTGATCCGCATTTAACGGTTGCCTAGAAGAGTGTTTAGGTAGCCACAACATATCGTGGAATATCCAAACCCAGTCATTGTCTGATTTTTGTCCTCCAAAATAAGATTCAATGCTGGGCAGGCAGGCATTGAAAAAGCAATTTAGGCATGAAAGAACTCATTGATACAGTTAGGTAGCATTGATTTATGACAGCAGCAAAACCAGCTACTGGTATATTGGTACCATATGGTAAAAGGCTAATGAGCTGAGAATGCTGCATTCAAAAGTCAGGGAAACAAAATATATTTTGCTAAGTAACTATCTCACACTTTTCATTTGAAAGAAGCTTTTCAAAAGCTTCTGCCAACCAAAACCTAGGCAGCATTGTTAATAGATGAAGCACTCAACACACCTTTATCTTGAAATATATCCAGTGTTGCCAGGGTGTTTGCTTGAATAACCTGATCTGGGCATGGTTCATGTTTAATACATGGATATCGGTCCAATTAGAAGCTAGCATATCCATGGCAATACATTGGGATATTTTTTGCAGGATATAGAATATTGCGACACTCTGAGCTTGTAATAATAAGGTCTTTGAGTGTTGAATATGTGGAGTGTGTGTGTTCATTTATTTGGCACACGGTATTAGCTGAAAAACAAACTTGCTGGGTAGATAAAAGGAAATCCATGGGCAAGTTAAATCAATTTTGCGAATGAGGATTTTGGTCTGAGATTAAGATTCTACGGGAAAATATTACAGTATCTATGATAATATATACAGAGGAATTATTGAGTCTGTCATCTGCACATCTATAACTGTCTGGTTTGGCTCTGCAATCAAACAAGACAGACACAGACTTCAATGGATAATTAGAACTGTAGAAAAAAAAAACAATTGCTACCATCCTGCCTTCCATCGAGGACCTGTATACTGCACGAGTCAAAAGTAGGGCCGTGAAAATAAATATAAACCCCTCACATCCTGGACATAAATTGTTTCAACTTCTACCCTCAAAACAACGCTATAGTATTGCAGAAAATCAGGAGATTTGAAATGCGAGATCAAGAAATATCTTTATTTGGCCAAATGGTTCAGATAGAGGTAACAATTTCTAACATCTGAACAGCGTTCTAATCCAAACACACATTTTTATATTGTCAAAAAAACAGAAATATTTTAAAGCATTCTTATCGGCTAAATTCCTTAATTCTAAGCAGGAAAGTATACGGGAAACACTAGTTTCATTCTGACATATGTGGTTAAGCTTTGACTCGCAAGCGAGACCTCCAACTGACCTGATCTACTTACAAGCAGGTGCTATGGTTTGACATTTACATTTCCTGAGTTCAAGTTTCCTGTGTTCAACCTTCCTGTCTCAAAGATTTTTTTTGTACCTTACAAAGCGCAAAGATAAAAATGACTAAAGATCATCTAGTCTGACCCCGAACCATCTCACTTTATGTCCAAATCTCACTTTACATCATGCCTTAATAGGGCACTGCACACTAGAACAACTAGACACAAGGACAGTTTTTCCCCGACTGCCATCATTCTGCTAAACAACTAATTTCCACAACACTGTCATATTACCTACTAAGACTGTATCACTATTCTTCTTCTCTTCCTTCGTAGTAACTTCCTCTTCCCACTTATGACTCTAACCATGTTGCTTGTATCTTTTAATTTTATATTCTTTTATTTGTTTCCTAGCATAATCTGGTTGCTTATTAGTAACCTATGACTATTACTAAGTGTTATATCTTATGATTCTTGATGAATGTATTCTATTTTATTCTCCTTATGTACACTGAGAGCATATGCACCAAAGACAAATTCCTTGTATGTCCAACTACACTTGGCCAATAAAGAATTCTATTCGGTTCTATTCTGTTCTATTCTATTCTATTCTATTCTATTCTATTCTATTCCATTCCATTCCATTCCATTCCATTCTATTCTATTCTCTATATCATTAATGTATCCTCTTTCATCAGCTGGGACCTAGTAGATTTTTGACAGGGAAAATTGTGGAGAATTAGCAGAGAATTGATTGCAGTGTTCAGTGGAAAATGCACTGTCACTGAGTCATAAAAATGATGACCAGATCATCTCTGGAATATTTGCAAAATATGAAATTGCACCATCTAGTGGCAGACTAGTTTACAGCATTGCCATGGGTTTCTACACCATGCAATAGAATTTTCTTTACCCCTGCAAAGAGATACTAAATGAACGTTTCTTTGAATTTTAGATGAAAAGATTTGTGACATCTTCTGGGAATTCTTAAATAAGGAAGAACACATAAAGATCAAAGATGGATTTCTGCCTGCCTTCCAGCCCTGGACCACATGCTGTTTATCTACAAACAGTATTGAATTATCGGAAAAGATACCTAGAACAAGTTACACTGAATTATAATCTTAAAGAGATTGGTTTAAATGATGTACATGACATCATTGGTACATGAGACCAGATAAATTGTCAAAATTGTGAAAAGAAGTATTTATTGGAAATATAATGAAACGGAGGGAATATTTTTTCATCTTTGGTGAATATGCAATAAAGCCAGAAAATATTGGGATCATGTATGTATTTTGATGCAGAAGATTTTTAATGATAAATGTATAGCTGAAACTAGTGGCTGTACAAGAGCAGGTGAAATATTGTGATCTGGTAGGATTTTGTCCAGGATACTGGGTGGTAAACAATGACGTGCGGTGAGGTTTATAGCTGGTGAGGCACTGATGTCATCACAATCAGTTTTACAAACATTAAACTCCAAATTAAACTACAAATTATTTTATCCAATATTTAATTGGCAGCAGTTAATGGGTTATGTTTAAAGTCTCATATCAGCATTCTTTCCACATACTGTAGCACACAAAAAGCACATTTAATTGAAAAAAATTGAACTTATTATGGGTCTTACCTTTACTTATAAATGAAGTCCATCCGCCGCTCCTTCTGAACAAAAGCATCTATAACTTCTTGGTATAATTTTTCATTGTCTTCTTTTAGTTTTAAAAGTCTCTCTGTCTCGATGGCGATCACGGCCAGGGAAGAAAGTCGTCATTGATGTTGTCATGCTCTGTGGCTGTCACTTACTCTGCTGCCGCTGAGTCACAGGAAGAATGAGCGCCCTCTACTATGAGGCAGGAGAACTGCGTGCCTTGCCTAGTCTGACTTTTTAGGCATTTTATGATCGCTCAGCACAAGAAACACATTCCACACATAGTTGTTGACAAAAAACACTCCATTTTATATTATATACATCAGCTAAACTATTAAAAGCGACATACAGAGAGACAGTAATATGGTCTCATTACAGATCATGTAAAACAGTTAAGCAGAGTCATCCACGGTGAGGCAGCAGCTAGTTCAGCCTCACCGCAAGCTCTTGCCTGACTAGATGAACGATAACTGTGAAAATTCTGCAATTTTAATACCAAATAATGTAAAACTGGTGAAGTTAAATGGAAAATAACTATGGCACAGATCAGTAGATAAATACAAGCATTTAATTTATTTTTTCTTTTTACATTTTTTTTCTTTTCATGATGAGAGATGAGGCTGTGCCTCACTTGCCTCACCCGACTCCACATCACTGGTGGTAAAAGATTGTCTGTCATATTGAAGAGTTCCAGTATATGTTCAGTATTCTATGTGAATCCCCCCCAAGAAATGGGGTAGGCTATGTACAATTTGAAAAATGACTAAAAAGAAGTGCCTTGGGACTTGCACAAGATTTCCAAAAGATCACCAAAGATGCTGCTTCTTTAAAAGTCACATTAACTTTAAGGAGTGGTTTCCTTAAAGCAGCAGCATCTGTCTTCCAGGTTCACAGAGAAGGGGGGCTGAAAAGTATGGAACTACTTTAATGAATGAGAGACAATATCTTTTTTCTGAATCAGTCTGCCAACGTGCTCAGCTCCCCATATGGCTTAATTCACTAACCCTACTACAGGGTCTTGCCTGGAACTACTAGCCCCATATGTAATTTCGATGTTATAATTCTGCAGCACATTTGCTAATTTATAGTTTAGCACAGTGTATCAAAACAGGAGATTTATTCAAAAATATTTAGTCTATTATCCGCATAA
Organism: Natrix helvetica; assembly: GCF_964273705.1. Classification (NCBI taxonomy): domain Eukaryota; kingdom Metazoa; phylum Chordata; class Lepidosauria; order Squamata; family Natricidae; genus Natrix; species Natrix helvetica. The sequence continues at coordinate 20,499,241 of NC_138558.1, forward strand.
GCAAAAATAATGTATTGTTCTGAAATACTACAGGGATGAAATGTTTGGCCGGTTCGCCTGAACCATTAGTAAAAATGCTTTTAAAAAGTTTTTTTAAAAAAGGTTCTAACAATTGAGAAGCACAGCTGATCATTGGAACCTGTTTCACTTTTTTAAAAGCATTTTTTAAACTACAAATAGATAGTAAAAAAAATGTTAAAAAAAGTTTAAAAAAAGATTCCGATGATCAGCTGTGACAATCGGTTGTGCCACATGATTGTTGGGACAACAGTAGTAAAAAAATGCTTTTAAAAAGTAAAAAAAAGGTTCCAACGATCTGATTGTCACAGCTGATCGTGTGTGAGATTGTGTGTGAGTCAGTTGTGTAGCTTTTGTGTTATTTTTGTGTAAAGTGTGATAGTTTGTTTTTGAACTCTCTGTGATTTTGTGAGGTTCCTGCTTGTTGCACCAAGCCACCCCAACCCAGTCACATGACCACCAAGCCACACCTACCAAGCATTGCCCACAGAACCCGTAGAGAACATTTTTGAATTTCACCACTGCCCCAAGGTGATTCATGAATTTATATGAGCTCGAACCCCAGGTGTATCAGACCTAAGAAAAGTGACAGGGTTACGTTTGGAAAAGCAGAATGTGGAACAAAGCCCAGAGTAAATTTTGAGGGCCTTCCAGTTTTTTCTCTGCTAATCTGGACAAGGTTAAAAGAAAATTGTGATCCCTATCTAAGTTATTGAACCCCAAGCTCTATACGAGATCCATGGCAGTGAGTTTGAATGATTCTTAGTACTGGGCCATATAGAATTATGAATACTCATAATTTAGCAAGTCAGGATTTCACTTGATGATCATCCTATCACCAACTTCACTCCTTATTTGGAAAAGGGATCCGGCAGCTTTATTTCTGGCATCTATTTTTATTGTTAAGTGAAGCTGATTAACTGAATAAATAATTTATGCTTCCAGGAGGAAGCCCTGCATTTTACCACATTTTCTGCTTACAGTACCGTGTCCAAGAAACCATGGGGGTTACTCATGTCTGTATATGGCAGCAAGATGTCATAAAAGAAGTGATGTGCACAGAATGCTGGGGTTAAAACAATTCTTGGGTTCCAATCCAAAGCTGCTGGGTCTCTACTGTTGTTCAGGGAAGTCAAGAACAAAGAAAGCAAAAGATAGGTTGAAAAGCTTGTCCAATTGCTTGAGACAAGGGCTTCAATGTATTGCAAAAGTTGCTTCACCTCTTCGGGGAAGAGTCGTTCAGAATCAGAAAAGGAAACCATTTGACTCAGCTGAAGAAGTGCAAGCAGCAGTAGAAGAACTACTGAGACTTCATAAGCCCCTCATTCCGCTAGATATATGAGAGGTATTTTGCTTATATTATATCATTTGGTAAGGACTTCTAATTTCCAATATTGCTTCAGCTCGGCGTTTAAGTACAGTGAAGATGGCTACCATAATACTATGATATCTTGATGCATATGAATCAGCGGTGGGTTCTGGATCCTGTCGCAACTGGTACGCTGCGATGGGGCCATGCATCCACCACATGCACACACGCTGTGTACGCATGCGCACCACTGCCCTGCGATGCTCCAGCTGCTCAGCGGAGCATCTCGCAGGTGCGGTACGCTGTGTGTGCATGCGCAAATGATCCAGTCATCTCAAATACAGGTAAGGAAAGTGGGCGGGCAGGCCCTCCGCAGCACTGTACCAGAACGGTGCCTGCGGCTCCCAGCAGGCACCGGTACACACGTACCGGGGCGTACCGGCCAGAACCCACCACTGATATGAATGTTTATTAGCTTGATGTACCATATATGACACTTTATTCCTGTCTATGTCCAGCATTAAAGATCTCTCCAGAAGATGCCGCAGTGACTCCGTGTCCCATGAATTACTGCATGGAGAAAAGCAGAGCCTTAAGATGAATATCAATTTCCGACAACAGCCTGAGCTTCAACTGAGCTACAAAGGAACCGCCAGGCAAAATTCAAATGAGCCCTTGCAAAGAGGAGGAACTTATTTTGTTTGTAGACACTCCCCACACCCTAAAAATGTATGTCACATTAAAGGTAAGGCTCCTTTGTGCCCCATGTTTCATGTGGCTAATTGTATCCTAACTCCATTCTCATTTATGTTTTCTTGAATGGAGACATTGTCTGAGTTTATTCATCCATTTGATGTGTTAATTTTATATGGAGATATATATATATATATATATATATATATATATATATATATATATATATATATATATATATATATATATATATATATATATATATATATATATATATATAATAAACTGACTGTGTGGCATATAACAATGTGGTAAAAATTGACTATGCAAAAGACAATTATTTTTTTAAAAAAATAAAAACTCACAATCTAAAAACTCATGAGGCACAATGGTGCAGTGGTTAGAGTGCAGCACTGCAGGCTACTTCTGCTGCCTGCAATTTGGCAGTTCGAATCTCACCAGGCTCAAGGTTGACTCCGCCTCCCATCCTTCCGAGGTGGGTAAAATGAGGACGCAAATTGTAAGAAAATAAAAATAGATAATAATTCTTTTACCTTCTTTTTCTGTAGCTTTTTTGGTAGCTTTTTTTTTTGTTTTTTTGGTTTTTCTTATTTTCTCCAGGAAAATTGTAGTCAAGTTAGAATAGTAAAATGATCTTGGCAGAGGCGGGAAGGGATGGCAGGGGACAATCTCACTAGTTTGCATTCTAATAATTTAAGATTTGCATTGTGAATATTAAGCATCCATGAAGGGTTTGGGACAACGTTCCACGGGCAACTCAGCGAGGTCAACTCGCCGTGGCCAATTCGCCATGGAACAACTCACTGCAGGATAACATTTATACCAATAAGAAGAAATGGTGGAATAGAATCATTAAAGAAAGGATGCAAAAAGAGGGATAAAGTGAAATGTGAATGACAAAAATTTAAAAAAATTGAAATTATATTAAATAATTAAACAGAGTTGTTGAATTGTCCCATGGCGAGATGGTTGTGGGGAGTTGGTCCATCCTCTCAGAGGTGGATTGCAAATCCTGGAGCTACCGGTTTGCTTGTGCTTGCGTGAGCGCATGCACAGAAGTGTCCGGGAGGGTGGGCAGAGCCTCCCGCTGCCGCTGCTACCAGTTTGCCCAATCTGGGGTGAACCGGGAGCAACCCACCTCTGCATCCTCTCCATGCAACTATGACAGCAGCCACAGCATATTCTTAAAATTCCTAATATGCTCAGTGGCCCCAAAAGATTGTCTGTCCTTTGTGCCAAACTTAATTAGGAGCCTGAGAAAATATTAAAGGCTCATTTTCTTACCCAGGATTAAATGATGCACCTGTCTGCTTTGTACGAGACCGAGGGTACAATGAAGGGCATTTCGTCATGCCAGGCGCAGCATGCAGCCAGCCTTATAGGCATCTTGGAAACACAGCAGATAAGATTTTTCCTAATAATACTTTGCCAGCATTGGTAACAGAGGGAGTTGGAGTAACTCTTCCACGTAAGTAATGTGTATGACTGCAAAGTCGTTGAGGTTTGAATCCTTTCGTACAAGATTGAAATCTGAGTTTTTCCTATTTCATCTCACATTTTGACATTGGTATTAATTTTTTCCACGCTTTCAGTAGAAATGGTTGGAGAGTATCTAGATAAGATCTAGTTGGAATGAGGTCTCTGCTACTCGTTGGTGGATTATAACTGGAGATCCTAAGGATATAAGAGACAGAGAAGCAACCAGAAGGCCAGCTTAAAAACAGCTCAGTGGCTAAGACGCTGAGCTTGTCAGTCAGAAAGGTCGACAGTTTGGCAGTTTGACTCCCTAGCGCTATGTAACGGAGTGAGCTCCCGTTACTTGTCCCAGCTTCTGCCAACCTACCAGTTTGAAAGCACATAAAAATGCAAGTAGAAAAATAGGGGCCACCTTTGGTGGGAAGGTAACAGCGTTCCCTGTGCCTTCGGCGTTTAGTCATGCCAGCCACATGGCCACGGTGACGTCTTCAGACTGTGCCGGCTCTTCGGCTTTGAAACAGAGTTGAGCACCGCCCCCTAGAATCGGGAACGACTAGCCCATATGTGCGAGGGGAACCTTTAACTTTACTTTACCACCTTTTATTTTGTGTTTCAACTAGTTTGTGCTGTGGTAAATTACAGCAGAGGTCTATTAATGATTTGCAAAAAGGGTGTATTCACTAGGATATATGTGTTACTGTCAATACAATATTGCACATTTGAACTCGGGCATCTATTTCCCTATCCCCGAATTAATAAAAATACAACATATTGTTGAATTTTTCAATAGAAGTATAGTTAACTGTTCATTCTTTTGAACTCCAAGTTCAGTGTTTTAGGAACTTTCATTATATTCCAGATCTTACTAAAGATGAATGTCCAGAGCTGAGAAATCAAGGAAGAAACACTCCTCAGTTAAGGAAAAAGGTGAAGAGTCCTTTGCCTCCGTTATAATGGCTCCTCGGGAAACTGTTTACCAGTAAATTGGTTTAATTATAATTAAACTAATCAGGACTTCTTATCTTGGGTTGCATACAATTATTAGTGCCTGATGATCAGGTCACCCAAATAGCCTAATTTCAGTAATGCTTTTATGCTACAGAAACGATTTTGGGGGAAACAGATGATTTTTTTAAAATTTACATTGAAAATTTACTGTGGGAGATCCAGTTTGGTGTAATGTTTAAGGGATCAGGCTAGAACAGGGGTCTCAAACCCGATTTCATTGAGGGCTGCATTAGGGTTGTGTTTGACCCAGAGGTGGTATTCAGCCAGTTCAGATGGGTTCTGGAGAACTGGTAGCAGAAATTTTGAGTAGTTCGGAGAACCGGCAAATAGGCTGGCCCCTCACCCGCTGCTTCCCAGCCTATTTTGCAGGGATTTTGCAGTATCCTTCCCCTGCCACACCCACAAAGCCACGCCCATATAACCTGCAGTAAAAAAACTCAAATCCCACCACTGGTTTTACCTTGGGTATGGCCAGCTTGGCATCACTCATGTCAGGGGCCCTTGTGGTGGCCCAAGCTTTGTTTTCACTGGCAGAGTGCTGCAGGAGGCATATGAGCTCCGTTTTTGCTGCATCGCAAGCCCGTCCTTTGCTGTTTCCAGGGCAGCCCCATGGGCAAGATGTAAGCACTCCACAGGTCAGATCTGCCCGCGGGCCTTGAGTTTGATACCCCTGGGCTAGAAACTCAGACACCATGAGTTCTAATCCCACTTTATGGATGAAACCAGCTGGGTGACTCTCTCAGCTGTAGAACGTAAACAATGGTAAACTACTTCTGAAATCTTTCTAAGAAAACTGAAGGGACTTGTCCAAGAAGAGTCTATGACTTGTCTGTGGAGATCATATAATTGCAGAAAAGAGAGTGTACTTATAGACGTCTCTAGTAATTGGTGTGTTTAGTAGAATTAATTTCACCAAGATCATGGAGGGAATTACTTGGTCTCCCAGACAAACCTGTCAAGTAGCTGTGAAGTTGCAGCCACATCTTCCCAGGATGGAAGAAGGGAACAAGTGGGTCAGTGGTGGGATTCAATTTTTTTTACTACTGGTTCTGTGGGCTTGGCGTGACGTTGCTTGGTGGGTGTTGCTTGCTTGGCGTGGCAGGGGAGGGATACTGCAAAATCCCCATTCCCTTCCCATCCCACTCCAGGGCAAGGATACTGTAAAATCTCATTTTCCACCCCACTCCAGGGGAAGGATACTGCAAAATCTCCATTTCCACCCCACACCAGGGGAAGGATACTGTAAAATCTCCATTCCCTCCTCGCCCCACTAACCTGCTTTCCAGCTCCGTTCTCCTGGGCAGGACAACAGGACAACCCAGTTGATCAGCTGGGACTCGGGAGGCAGTGAATAGATGGGGTGGAGCAGTGGTGGGTTCCGGATCCCGTTGCAACTGGTACGGTTGAAACAGGCCCTGGCGTCCCCCACATGAATGCACGCAGTGCGCGCGTACACATGTGCAGCTCACGCATGCGTCTTTACGTCCAGCGATGCCTCAATGAGCCTCTGTGATGCTCCAGCTATTCGACAGAGTGTCGCGCAGGCACTGTACACACGTGCGCATGTGTGGAAGCGCCAAAGAGCTTAAAGACAGGTAAGGAGCGCGGGCGGGTGGGCCCTCCGGAGCACCATACTGGAATGGTACCCGGTGCTCCGGGCAGGCTCCGGTATGCCCGTAACGGGGCGTATCACCTGCAACCCACCACTGGGGCAGAGCCAGCCAGAGGTGGTATTTGCCAGTTCTCCGAACTACTCAAAATTTCCGCTACCAGTTCACCAGAACCAGTCAGAAGTGGGTCAAATTCTCCAGCTTGACTGGTTCTGAAGTGGGTCAAATTCTCCAGCTTGACTGGTAAGCTTGAACTCTGGCAAGATCTCCCCTCAGGTGTTTCTCTTTTCCCATAAAATACCACACCAGAACAGAAGCATACCAAATTCTCAGGTGCCTTTCTTTTTGCGTTCATCTATATTTGCTGTCTCTCTTTGTATAATCAGGATGAGCCTCTGACGAAATACTTAGAAGACCATCCACAAAGTAGGATTCGTCAGGACTTCCACCTTTCGCCTCTTCATAGAACGCACTATAAAGAAAACTTCAGGGAAAATATGAATTATGCCCCAAGCTATCTGGATCAAGAAATAAAAGTAAGATACGATCAGTAAGTGGTTCGTCTATATATTACAAGTTAAGATGAGTTAAAATATGTTTTGGCAGAAAGGAATGGTGTTTAAAAGATAAGATTGAAGGAATATTCCTGTGAAACAGTGGATTATACAGTAATCAGTCATCCAGGTCATGGTTGTCCCAAAGGTGCTTTTTCAAGAGGCAACTGGATTTCCTGATTTTTCTTTGAAGACGTTTCGCTTCTCATTCAAGAAGCTTCTTCAGCTCTGTGAGATCTAATCTTTCCTTAGGTACAAAACCAGTCACTCTCTCTCAGCTTTAGGAAGCAGGCAGTGGCAAAATACTTCTGAAATTTTGTGAAGAAACTACAGGGTCTTGTCCGGGTAGTTTCCATGGGGTAAAAAAAAAGACTCAAGGGTGCGTGCGTGCACACAGACACTTATTAAAAATGGTTGGCTAGATATTTTCAGGCGGAGTGTCCCTATTCTTTCCATCAGACTCCAGATGCAATTTTAAAAATTCAGAATCCACTAGAAACTGCCTTTTGCAGTTTTGCCTGGATGCATGAAAATATTGTATTGCCTTTGTCAAACTCAAATGCATTGCATTCCCTATTCTCAGTGACAACATTAAAGCTTGTTTAAGTTCTGTGTAAAAAAAATAAATTGTGTTTGTGTTTGTACTGTTATGTCTTTCTCCAAAACACCAGTTTTTTCTACCGTCTTAGTTATCTAAAATCTTAGAAAATTGAAGCATTGCAAGCGTGGTGTTATGTGTTACACGTTTTGAAGGTTAAATCACCTTATGTTTTACATACAGCATTTGTAAATAATTTGAATTCATGTCTGGCTCAGTAGATACCCAGTCAGGGATGAAATCAATAGAGTTCTAAAAAGAAAAATATTGATATATATTTTGCCAATACTGTAACACTGAACTGGAACATTAAAAAGATAAACAGAGTTGTACATAAGACAATCGAAACTATTACCTAATATGACCATCTTGATTCTAGGTCCTGGAAAAACTCTGTGACATTTTACAGACAGACACCATTGGAGGGATTCAAAAGTGGCTATCCAAGGCAAGTGTGAGAGGTAAGAGAATACACCTTATAGTCAATGGTAGGATTCTAATTTTTTTGCTACTGGTTCTGTGGACGTGTCATGGCTTGGTGGGCATGGCTTGATGGGTGTGGCAGGGGAAGGATATTGTAAAATCTTCATTCCCTCCCCACTCCAGGGAAAGGTTACTGCAAAATCCCCACTCCCTCCCGATCAACTGGGACTCGGAAGGCAGAGAATAGATGGGGGTGGGGCCAGTCAGAAGTGGTATTTACCGGTTCTCCAAACTACTCAAAATTTCCGTTACCAGTTCACCAGAACTGGTCAGAACCTGTTGAATACCACCTCTGGTTATAGTTGCAAACAATACTTTGTTTTGCTTATTTTATCAATTATCAAGCTTGTTTTAAGTGTATAATACACTTTGAAAAGTATTTGGAAAAAGTGCTTTTGAAGGCTTTGCTGTTCCTTAAATCCACACACCAGTTTTCAGGCTTTTACATGAACCTAAATATGCTGCTACTGCTAACTGCTGCTTTAAGGAGCAGGCTCATTCAAGTCAATGTGACTATTAAAGCAGCTGTTTCTTTTATTTTCAGTCTACTAAATGAGAAGAATCAGCATATCTTGTTTCATTTAGAGCGAAGGATGATTATCACTCTTACATCCTTTTAAGTCATATCAACTAGATATAGAAACAGATCTGATGTAATAGACCAGGAGTGTCAAACTTGATTTCATTGAGGGCCGCATCAGGATTGTGTTTGACCTTGGGGGACCAGGGTGGGCATGACCAGCTCAACTTCACTTGTGTTGGGGTGCCTGTGGTGGCCTGAGCAGTCTGCCAGTGAAAATGGGCTCCTGAGCTCCGTTTTTGGCTGCAATGGCCTCCTGCAACCCTCTGCCAGTGAAAATGGAGCACTCTATGCGCCACATCCGGCCCCCGGGCCTTGAGTTTGACACCTCTGTAATAGACAAACTACCGTATTTTTCAGAGTATAAGACTCACCTTTTTTCCTCAAAAAAGAGGCTGAAAACCTGGATGCGTCTTATACATTGAATACAGCATTTTTTGCCTCCCGAAGCCTTGCCCCCTTCAGAAAAATGACCGTGCAGAGTCTTATGGAGGCTTTCAGAGAGCTCGTGGGAGTGGGAAGGGCAGAAATGAGCAACAAATGGGCCAGTTCCCCAGCCCCCAGCAGCACTCTATAAGCCTCCATAAGGCCATGCATGTAATTTTTTTTGACAAAAAACAGGCCTGTTTTCATGAAAAATGGGCCACTTTTTGCTTGGTCCCCCCCCCCCAGAGTACTCTGCAAGCCCCCCCAAGGCTATTCATGCCTTTTTAATGAAAAATGGGCCGTTTTGGGAGGTTTACAGAGTGCAAAAACTTTTTTCTTTTCGAAAGCTCTTTAGTTAAAGTGATTGATGAGAATTAGATTAATCAAGTGCTGTGCCAGCAGAAACAAAGTCTTAGGTGCTGCAAATTGCGAGCAATTTCCTTCTCCAGCACATGGATAAATACACCTGGAAACATCTACCTACCTACCTACTCTCTCTCTCTCTCTCTCCCTACCTACCGTATTTCTCTCTTTCTCTCTCTCCCCCTCTATCTACCTATGTTCGTACCTACATACTCTCTCTCTCCCTATCTATTGTATTTCTCTCTCTTTCTCTCTCGTTCTCTCCATCTACCTACCTACTCTCTCCCTCCCTACCTTCTGTATTTCTCTCTCTCTTTTCCCCTCTATCTACATACGTACCTACCTACTCTCTGTCTCTCCCTACCTACCTACTGTATTTCTCTCTTTTTTCTCTCTCTCTCTTTCCCCCTCTCCCTACCTACATACTCTCTCTCCCCCCCTACTTACCTACTGTATTTCTCTCTCTCTCTCCCTCTCTCCCTCCCTCTCCCTACCTATCTACTTTTTATAAAAAATTGCCTCTTTAAAACCTTGGTGCATCTTATACTCTGGTGCATCTTATACTCCGAAAAATACAGTACATATTGAAGCACAATGATGTGCAGGTAGAGGAAGAGCCTGAAACATTGTTTCTAGGAAAGTTATCTAGATTACGTATGTCTGGAATACTCTCTAATTTTGAAAGAGAATGAAAGAAGTGCCCTTCAGCTACAAAGAGAGAGAAACAGAGTTTGCCCCACTGGTTGTGGGTCTTAATCAATCCCTTTCATGTACCCACCACACTCTCAGTCACAAAGCATACATGAGCGAAATTTAAACATGAGCAAATTGCTCACTGTTGAGCAGCGGTGAAATTCAATTTTTTTAACTACCGGTTCTGTGGGTGTGGCTTGGTGGGCATGGCTTGGTGGGTGTGGCAGGGAAGGATACTGCAAAATCTCCATTCCCACCCCACTCTGGGGCCAGCCAGAGGTGACATTTGCTGGTTCTCCGAGCTACTCAACATTTCCGCTACCGCTTCTCCAAACTACTCAACATTTCCGCCACCGGTTCTCCAGAACCTGTCAGAAACTGCTGGATTTCACCCCTGCTGCTGAGCCAAAAAAGTCAGTGGCAAAGCTTACTTTTTAAAGTGCCCCGATATCTTTTGCATTTCAGAGAAAGAGTTTGTCTCCAATTTCATACGCTCTGATATGACCACCCACGATCTTTTGTATTATAAGCCAACGGTCCAGACTGAAAGTGAACTTCCAAACATTCAGGCTTTGCTGAGAGGGCAAAAAGGAACACCTAATGAAGGTAGCCGTGTCAGGTAAACTCGAAAAAAGTGCACAAAGAGTGGAGCTTGCACCAAGGAAGCATCTACTGTAGCCTGTTTATCTGAATGTCTATGGAGAAGCTCAGTCATCCAGGTCACGGCTGTCCCAAAGGTGCTTTTTCAAGAGGCAAATGGACTTTCTGGTTTTTTCTTTGTATACATTCGGAGCTGAAGAAGCTTCTTGGATGGGAAGCAAAATGTCTTCAAAGTAAACCCAAAAAGCCCAGTTGTCTCTTGAAAAAGCACCTTTGGGACTGTTTATCTGAAGCTTCTCAGGACTCCTGCAAATAAAATTTAATGGCTGACCATCTTAATAGCTTCTAGATTTTAAGAGAAAGGCCATAGCCAATGGAATGGGAAGACCTAAGTCCCAATCTTCCCTTAGGCTGGACCTGTCTGGGTGACTTTGGGCCAGTGATTCCCTCTGAAGAATGAGTTTCAAGTCTTTTCCCTAGACTGGAAAGTCAAAAACCATCTATCTCTATTATCATGATTGGATGAGTATGCTAGATTATAGTCCTTAACCTTCAATGAAAAGGCCTTCATCCTACAAATGGATTGATTTGGGTTGATAACATTTCAAGGCAAGTAATTTCGACACCATCAGTGGTTTTACTGCAATCTTACAGTAATTACCTACTATGGGTAAACTCATGATTCATTTTCCAAGAAGTGTGCACAAACAAAAAGAAAACATATTGTGACTTTTCCGAATGTGTATGATGCCACTTTGCTGCACTCCATGTTCTGCCCCCTTTGATAATCCATCACCGTGATGGCGAGCCTAGGGCACGCATGCAACATCTGGCACCCAAAGCTCTCTCTGCAGACATGCCAGCCATCACCCCAGCCCAACTCCACTGCGCATGTGTGTTCACCTCCTACCGGCCAGTGGGTCTTTGGGTCTCTGACGAGCATTCACAGGGGGCAGGGCACATGTGGGGGATGCATGCATGCATGGGGTGGGGCGGATGCATGGGGGATGCTCGCATTGCTTTGTGTGCCCACCCCACATCCCGGTTGATGCAGGAGACTTTCCAGGCCCAAAACGGGGCGCGGGGGGGGGGGAATCCTTGATCTATCATGATGTCACATGCATGTCCCAAAGGGGCAATGTGATCTTGTTTTTGTCATGTTTGTATTCAAAAGGCAGCTGGAATTGGATTGTCCATGAAAATGTAAATAATATTTTGTTAGCAGTGTAGTAGTGTTCTTATTTAGTATGTGCTTAATCAAGTTTAATACAACTGCTTTTCAGGATGAGAGTTATATAATTTACAGTGCGTGGGTCAACTCATCATGTAGATATTATCAGCTCTACATACCTACAACTGCTTTCAAGCGACTATGGCTTCTCTATATATTTTAAATACAGCATTGCAATACTGTATTATCAGTTTGGTGATGTGGTTTAATGTGAGGGGACACCTTATTTATATTAATAAGAAATACTATTTGGGAATTTTCTGTAGGCAGAGTGAGATGGCACCAAATCCAGTTTGCTGGTGAAACCAGTTTCTGAAATCAAATAGCAAATGGGTAAATTAACAAGAGGACAATCTCTCATCAGTAAATATCTAAGAGAAGACTACTTTACACGTTAAAAGAATACAGATCTTTCTGCTCAACTCACATCTGTTTATTTATTTATATTAATTTCCCCCCCCCAGAATCGTTTTTTATTAAAGTCACACTAAATTTTATGTTAGATTTGTACAGAATGGTTAAACAATCTTACTTCCACTTAGGACTTCAAGCCAAGCATCGCTAGTCAGTAGAGGATCAAGACCAGGTAGGTATATATTTTGGTCCTAAAAAGTTAACTCATACATATTTAAAATTTTGAATACTGAAGAAAACAAAGGCAGACTGCTATTTAGAGTCTGCATAACAACCAGTGGTGGGATTCAGCCAGTTTGTACCTATTCAGGAGAACTGGTTATTAACTTTCTAAGCAGTTCAGAGAACCGGTTGTTGGAAGAAATCTCTTTTTGTTTTTTTCCACTTTATAGGGCTAATCCTGTAAGGAAGGCAGGAAGGAAACATTCTGGTGTTGTTTCTAGCCTAAACTTTACTGCCCTGCTTACAGAAACTGCCTCTCTGGTTAACCCTTATTACATTGTAACAGCTAAGGCAAAGCGCCCATCGACATGAGTGATGTTGAGTTGGCCACGCCCACCCACATGATCACCGAGCCCCACCTACCCTGCTGGTCATTAGAGCGGAGAACCTGTTGTTAAATTATTTGAATCTCACCACTGATAACGACATATGTATAACTGCTTACGCAAGATGCGCAGACAAGAAAATCCCAGTTTTTAAACTAGCATTTTCTGAAAATTTCTTTCAGAGACAGAAAGAAGTCATTTATTTGCAAAGAGAGATAAAATAGATGAAAATGAGGAGGATCTTCCCAGCAGCTCTGCAAATCACTCAAGAGGCTCTCAGTCTGCTTTCCCCATCCAAAATGACACCCATTTGTTATACCACAAGACTCGCCTTAAAAAAACTTAATTCAGGAGGAATTCTTCACACCTGTTCCTGTCCTGAGAATCTCTGAAAATGGCCACGGTATTTTCTTGGAAGGTAGCGTGCAATGACTCTCTGACAGTGACCTCCTGATCTAAGGTCAAATCTTGAACATTAATACAGTGAACTAAATAATGAAAATGCCAAATACATTTTATTTGTCTTTGTAAGAGCTCACAACTGATGTTTGAAGTTTGTAGAAGACATAACTGACATTTCCATTATGTCAGGATACAAATAATGAAGTAATTCATTTACTTATAACTTTCAGAATTTTAAGTACACTTTTCATTGAGGATTAACTCCAACTAAGATACTAGTCTGGATTTAACAATTTAAACTATCTTCTGTTTTGACCATTTAAAATTGGTAATTTGGTTTCTACTAATCCAAGAAATATTTTACTTCATCTAATGTTGTTTTAACTTTTAGATTTTATATTTTCAACAAAAGTAAGTCAACAGTTGCATGCTTATTCATTTCTCCTTTCCAGAATTCTATGGAAGGATATTAGTGCTGCCTTAAAGCTATCTTAATAAATGATAGGTTTCCATAGGCCCATAATAGCATATCATCAACCCCAAAATGGAATATACAGATGTGACCTGAACATCTCTACCTTTTTTCTGGAGAGGCTAGGTGGAGGGGCTAGGTGGATCTCAAGAATTGTATGCTGTGCACATCTTTCGGAGATGAAAGGTAGCTTAGGAGAGAGAATGAGAACAGTCGTACTATCTTTGGACAGAAAGAATTTTAAGAGTCTTCTTACTAAAATCAGATTGTATATATATATGTTTGTGGAGAAATCTGAATCAACACTGCAGAAGCAGTGGTGGGTTCTGGCGGTACGGCCCGGTACGGGCGTACCGGTGACAGCTGGGAGCAGTGGTCACCATACCGGAAATGGGCCAATTGCACATGTGTGCACAGCGTACGGTGCCTATGTGAACATGCCGAGCAGCTGGGACATTGCAGGGTGGTGGTGTGCACATGCGCAAGCAGCACGCATGCCCGAGGTAGACGCCTAGCCCCGTCGCAATGGGATCAGAACCCACCCCTGTGCAGAAGGTTCATACTTCAAGGGATTATGGCTTCTGAAAAAGCTTACCATGGGATAGGGAGAATAATTGTTACTTTCAAATTTTAGCTAAGTTCCTTGTATCCCAAAGCATCATTCTGAATCCTTATTTGTGTAAGAGGAGTATCAGTGCAATACTGGAATATAAAATGAGCTTTAGGCAGTCAATAATAAAATCTTCAAACTTGATTTTGACATTGTCTTCAGGGACTCACCCATGTAGTTTGCTTGGCAGCGATGGAGAATGTGCGCATGTGCATATATAGTCATGCATAATTTTATATTTATTCAGCCATGTTTATGTAGTGTATATTAGAGGTTGAGACCCTTTGAGAGCTGAATACAACAAAATTTAATTTTAATGTATGCCGATTAGTGTACATCTAAAGGGACAATAAAGCTATTCTAAGTCTAGTCTAAAGTGGGAAACCACAAGTTCTAATCCTGCCTTAGCCATGGAAGCCATGGCTGGCTGACCTTGGAGCCAATCACTCACTCTCAGCCCCACACATCTCACAGGGTGGTTGTTGTGGAGAAAATAGGAGGAAGATGATGTGTTGCAGAGGTGGGTTTCTACCGATTTGCACCGGTTCGGGAAAAATGGTAGTGGTCATTTGGCCTGGATTGCAGAACCAGCAGTGATCCAGGCTGACCATGCCCCCAAACCAGTTCCTCGGTCTCTTCTGCCATGGTCGGCATGTTTCTGCGCATGCACAGAACAATTGACAGTCAACTGTGCATGCACGTGTGGCTGACATGCACGCAAGTAAAGCGCGCGTAAAACAAACGTACCAACAGGAACACACCCCGATGTGTTGGATATGTTCGCTATGTTATTTGTAAAAATAACAAAGGCAGGATAGAAATAAATAAATGGTTTGAGGTTGCTTTGCTGCATAAGGGCCCGGCAGCCCACTATTACAAAATGCCCTATGAATTCTTTATTGTACCAGAGAGTACTTGAAGATAGTATGAGGCCATGTGAAAAGACTGAAGCTCAATTAACAGTGGAGCTTACAACATGACATTGACCCTATCTCAATCTTGAAGCTGGCCTGGCCGAAGCCATCTTGGAGCTTCAGCTTCAGAATCCTGGCACCCTAAATGTTCCAGTATCTTCACAAGAAATAGCTAAGGGGAGAAAAGTAATTCTGGAATGGACAAGTCAAAGCATCACACAATTAGGACAAAAAATCTGCAGAGGGAAGAGTTGAGAATATTTATAAAATGACAATGAAATTTGAGGATGGAGTTCAAAAAAGTGAAGAAAAATATGAACAAAGTGATAAGAAAATTGTTGATATTGTTAGCAAATCGAGTGTGGTTGGAAACCAGAGGAGTAGAATGTTGAAAGGAGAGATTAACGAACTGGAACCCTATCTCAAACCTCAAAACATGGAAGAAGTAAAGAGAGAAAATTTGGCAGAAACAATGAAATTCTGTCAGAAGCACTGGTGATAACTAAAGGCAAGCGGATGGAAGGAACAGATGGTGGGTTTCGAGTCCTTACAAGATATGCAAGGAGCAACAAGGTGCCAAGAGAAGTCCACATACGATTTATCAAGAAAACAATTAGAATACAAATGGCAAGAGATGTAGGACTACACTACTACTGGAAGGATACAGGATGATGAAATGAAATGTTAGAATAAAAATTAAGTTAAACTTAGTTAAATTTAGAGTATTATGTATAAAATAAAGTAATAATAGTTATAGTTAAATAAATGATCAATAATGATAATAATGCATATATATACACTAGATTGATAATATGAAATTTTATATAAATTGTAAGTGAGGACTATGGAGAGGATGTTGAAAAGCTTTGTTATAAAAGATAAATAATTCAATATAGAATAGAAAATAAAGATGTAATACTATTGGATGATTTCAAGATGATGTAATGAAATGCCATAATATAAATTTATTTTAAATTTAGAATATTATATAAAAAGGATGTAATAATAGCTATAGTCAAATGAATGTTTAATAACCACAATTGCATACATATATATTAGAATGATATGAGTTTTTTATGTAAATTGCAAATGAAGAGTATTGTGAGAAAGCACAAAAGCTTTGTAATCAATCGACACACTGTAAGTAATTGGAGAAAGGTTTTTATTTTGTGTGTGTTTATGTCTGTCTGTCTTATGTTTGTCTAAAAAATAAAAACTTTTTTATAATTAAACAAAAGAAAAAAATCTGCATGGAGGAATGGAAAAATTTACTCCCAGTTGATATCAAAGACCCCTGTCCCAAGTAATGCAGAGTGATTTATTAATTCTAGCCTAACGCTGGATGAAGAAAATTAAGGCCCATGTCCTCCAGTTCCCCTTCCACCCCAAGATACATGGACACCTGTTCCTTTGCTTACTTTAGTTCGCCACCAAAAGTAGCAGAACCAAAACAAGCTGCGGGATAGAAATGAGAGCTATACCCAAGTCTATTCTAGTGGGGTGGTTATGTTTCACTGTACTAAAATAAAGTGTTACGGTTCTCCTCCAAACTTTTCCCAGACATTAACAGCTGAGTCTGCAGTCTTCAGGATCCTGTATGTCTCGGTCTACTGAAAAAGAGTCAAACAGGCTACTTTAAACAGTCATATATCCATGTCAAACACTTCATAAAAGTCTTCAGACAGCTACCAAATATTCCCAGGCAGGTATTTATACGATTTATTCTAGGGGACTACTAAAAATGTCACTGGAGATTAGTTGGTGCGAAAGATATCAAACTTTCACAGTATTATGAGAGATAATACTGTGAAAAAAATTGTTTCCGAAAAAGACAAATTATTCACAAAATAGAAGTGTAGTATTTTAATCTAATGACAACAATTAATGGATACCCCTAATCAAGGTAAATTTAGAACAGAAAACCACACAACACGTGGCATCTGAAAAAGGGACAAAATTGGAAAATGGCTGATTTTGCCAATTCTTTGGAGCGCCAAAATAAATTTATTGGTAATAAACTTTCAGCACCTTTCCCCCCCCCCTTTTTTTTTAGAAAGGAAGATGTTCATTCTTGTTCTTCCAGAAAACGTCTAGCTTGTCCAAAATGTCTGATTTTATCTATTTCCCACTTTATTAGTTTGATATATAACTCAAGACAGGGAGCATACCTAATATGAACATCCTCCTATTTTTCCACAACAACCCTGCAACATGGTTTAGGATGAGAAAGAGTGACTGGTCCAAAGTCACCCAGCTGCCTTTCATGCCTAAGACTGGACTATAACTCATGGTCTTCCAGTTTCTAGTTTTTTGAGATTGGAACCCTTCCTGTGTGACAGGAAAAATAGTGGTGACCTTTTGATACTTAATTTAAATTTGAAGTTTTTTCAAGGTTTAGCGCATCCAAGCACAGATTTTGCATACCTTATTTCCATTCCACTCACTTTCCTTCTTATTGCTTCTAGAGCAGGGGTGACAAAGTCAAGGCCCGTGGGCCGGATTCGGCCAGCTATGTGGTACCATCCTCAAAAATATAAGGGGCCAGCCCCTCATTGCTTCAACCAGGTCTACCTGCATCGCTTCAGCCCGGCCTAGCCAATGCGAAAAGGAAGCATGCCAGCAGTTTGGGGAGTGGCATCAAGCTGGCCACACCCACCCAGTTGGCTACACCCATTGAGTGGCGTCAAACTGGCCAGGTCCACTCAGTCGGCCAGCCCCCCCCCCCCCCCGAGGTCAACCACAGCCCTGATGCGGTCCTCAATGAAAGAGTTTGACACCTCTGTTCTACAGGAAAGCCATTCATTTTTAGAATTTAGATTTGTTTATATATACCAAGGTGCATTTGAGTTAAATGAACACTAAATAAAAATACTAAAGGAATCCACTATAATATATAACATTTTTCTGCTAAAGTCTATTATTCAAGCAGGCACATTTAGTTTTATAAACCACCAGTCATTTCACTTCAGTAAAATAAAAACTTAATTAACAACTTTGAACACTTGTTTTATTTACTGGTTGTGTGTGTGTGTGTGTGTGTGTGTGTGTAGAGAGAAAGTACATTTGTTATTATTTTAAATTTCACATAATGTTGACTAAGATGAGCAAAAAGGAATCCAAGTTTAAAAGCATATTACACCATTCACACAATTTATTTGGTCAGCTTTTTGAAATGAGCCCCCCAGAATAAAACTTAATTCTAATTAGATCTAATTTTGATATTTGCTTAACTTCTTCAACCATATGAACATTCTTTACTTTGTCTAAAACACTTCAAGCTTTTGTAATATAACTGAATTTCATAGTGATTTTGAACTTCTGAAACTAACTTTGAAGCAGACGACTTATTTTTTCATCATGCCATGTAATATTATAGCACATAGGAAACATGCCTTTCTGGACATTCAATAATTTTAATGTTGTCAATAAAGTATAATATTGTCAATGTAACTATTAAAAACAAAAATATTTCAGTGAACCTGGGGCGGAGCCTATTCTTGTATTCAATTCGTAGCACAGAAGTTGTGAAAGCCTAGCTTTTTCATACCTGAAACTTGGGGGAGAAAGATTTACAATGGTAACTCCTTACATTTAGACAATGTCAGCAGTGTAATGAAAAGCTGCTGTATAGGTTTATGTTTACCTTCATTTTCATTCTTACTGCAGAAATTACTAACTAGGCCCACGACGTAAACTGTAGTTGGGTTGCATCAGTAAAGCTGAAATGTAAAATAGATTTCTCTCCTGTTTCTACAAGCACAGGAATCAAGAGGATTTAGATTAAAACCGTGATGGCAAACCTATGGCACGCGTGCCACAGGTGGCAAATGGAGCCATATCAGTGGGCATGCAAGCCGTTGCCCTAGCTCAGCTCCAGTGTACATGCATGTGCTGGCCAGCTGTTTTTCAGCTAGCCCGCCCACGCTACCCTCCCCAGGAGTCTCCATGCAATGCCAGGTAAGTACAGGGCCCCCACAGATACTATGGGAGGGTATTTTCAGTCTCTGGAGGGCCTCTGGGGGGCGGGGGAGGCCATTTTCACCCTCCCCAGGCTCTATAAAAGCCATGTGTGTATGTGCGGGGCAGCGGGGAATGTCACACATGCATGCATAGGGGGCACGGCACAGGGGGGTGATTAAATTATTGGTGTGGGCATGCATGCGTGCGCGATAACGCATATGCATGTGCTTTTGGCACCCAAGGCAAAAAAGGTTCACCATCACTGGATCAAAACAAAAAGTCTTAATGAAACGCAAAATTACTCTTCCTAATCTACAATTCTAGTTGCAGTTAGATCTTGTCATGGCTTGCCTTTACTAAGATCTCAAATATTACAAACATGAAGCAAAGCAAATGATAAACAAGGAAACATACTTAACATAAGTTTCAATACATATTTCAGCCAAGTGAATGTTTACTGTATTATGATTAGAATTCTGTTGTGAGGTTCAGAATAAAAAACAAATACTTTCCAGTAAACATTAAATAAAAGATTAAGAAGGAAAATAAATATTGGCATCCTTGGAAAGTTAAAGCTCCTTCAACATTTTTTTGCATATTTAAATGCTATTAAATATTATATGAGTAAATATGCAGCTTAACCTTGGTAACAAAAATCTAGTGCTTGAAACCAAGAAAGGAGGTATAGCATATCTCATAAATCCAAGGTAGGAAGCTTTCTGTCTTATGTCATGAGTAGCATTTTCACTGACATTTAGCTCCTTTCGGAGATTTCATCTTGAGTAATTCCTGACTCTTGCTGCTTGCATGGGGAGGCAACGGTCACCTGGGTTGCCTCATGCAGCAGTTTGGCCCCTTTTCGTTGTGGCAAGATAGTAAAAAAAGCTTCTTCCCAGTTCTTCTTTTCCAGATAGGCCAAGATGATTTCAAATACTATGAGAAAAAGAAAAACACTTTTTTTTTTTAAAAAAAAGGAAATATTTGATGATGTAAGAAAATTAGATAATAAAGTTAATGAAACAAATTATTAGAAGCTTCTGCAGTAACCACAAAATTATCTTATTTTGAACATATTTGACATATATTGTTATTAATAATGATTATAGAAAAGAAGTCAGCATGCAATTGTCCTTAAGCGGAGAAGTAGCTATTTTTTAATGTTTTTCTCCCTAGGTTCTATAATATGGCAAATATTTTAATTCAAACATCTGTAAAGAGGATTGATATTTGAAAGCAGAAAACCTATTTCTAAAAAGGATATACTGCAATTAATCTAGGCTGCAAATAAGAAATATAGACTCATCAAAATCAATTGCATTTTTAACATCTAACTGAACTTGTAGCCTATATGTTATGGGGAATTGAGAAAACAGGTTACTCTGGAGGTCTGTTTGCGATATGATCACTATAGCTCTGTGATGGCAAACCTATGGCACGTGGGGTGGAAGTGGCACACCGAGCCATCTTTCCAGGCACGCCAACCATCGCCCCTTGCTCTTCTGGGTTCCAGAGCACATGGACTTCTCGCGCGGAGAGCCGGAAACCGAAGAGCAGCTCCCTAGAGCACGTGTGCACGCTGGGAAGTTGAACTTGTGCACGCCAGCCAGTTGCCCTTCGCACGTGCATGCAGCATGTGTGCCAGAAACTGGAAGACCAGGTGACTGGCGCACATGCGTACACCAAAAAACCAGAAGCTCAGCTTCCTGGGCGTGCCCATGTGCACCGGGAAACTACTCTTCTCGTTTCCAGCACTCCCCGACATGTGCTTCCTTTTTGGCACTTGGTGCCAAAAAGGTTCATCAACACTGCTACAGCTGAGGGCAGGGTGGAAACCCACTGCATTATTTCTGGGGGTATGTAAATAAAAATAAGATCGTAACCACTTCATTCTGTAAATACCCAAGCATTTTCCTGATTTCTACTGTCAGCAAAATATCTGTAGCATCAAAACTTTCTTCTGGTACGTTGTACTGCATTTTTTCCTGGTTGGGGAGTACTTCTGTAGCTTCTCTGCCCCAGTTATCTTTACTGTCATTTGAATTGTTTACTGACACTAAACAATGTGAAGGAGCAACTAAGAAACTATGTTAAATAGGTGTGTATTGTGAATAACACAGTGGCTATTTAATCTATTACACTGATAATACACAAATACTACTGGTAGATAACTGTTCTCCAGGATTTTGAGAACTAGGCAACTGTGTGCAGAAATTAAGTGCTTGTCAAAATATTTTACAGAAATCACAACTAGAAATAGTAATTGCTTCTGACATTATAAAACATAAAAAGTTCATTTACAAAACGTAGAATCAATAATAAAGGAGAAAAAAATTCTTACCGTGATTGACTGCCAGAACTTTCCTGCTGTTCATTTTCACAAAGTTTCCTAGGGGGAGCTGTGCATGGCTTATACCTTGTTCTTTTGCTCTTTTGTATGTAATTCCCTGTAAGCAAAATAAAGAAAATGACTATTTATTATTAATTTACATTGCCTGAGATTATCAGGTAATTTATTTGTAGTAAATTCACCTTATTTTTGCATAATAAAATGTATGCATCACACAGCTTTACAGCATGATTTACAGAGGTTTCATATTATACAGCATTGATTTATAAAAGATACCAATTATTAAGCTATTATATATAACCTAAAATGCTGAGAAACGACTTCCCTTTTATTTTCATGGCTTGCATGCAAAGTTAACTAATTAACTATGTATTTACCAAAATAAAGAGTTTTTTTATGAACTGAACAAGAGCTGATTTGGAGAGAAACACCTCAAAAGATTACTGGCTTTTTTTCTTAAATTGTGCACGAATTTGTTGTGTTTGTCAAATCCATTCTATGCTATAACCTCATTTCCCCAAATATTGGACTCACATTTTCAATAATGTCCCAAAACTACCCATATTAACCAATAACAGCTGGTGAAGCTAAAAAAAATATCCCTAGACTATGACTTGAAGGCAGATCATCAGAAACCCATAAAAATCATACAAGCTTTTTAAAGAAACAGTAAGAGGATGACAAATGATAATGGACATACCAACCGTTCAACAGCTTGCCGTATTTACATGTTCTTCAGATGTTCCTGTAAACATATGCCTATGTATGCTATAAACAGTTTTATTAGACACTTTTATTGGACACTAAATTCCTTTGGCATTTATTTTTAATGCTAGCAATACAATAAACATGATTAAAGTAACAGAATGTGTATTGGATGAAATACTAACCGCACAAATGCACCGCTGATATGCTTTTATTTGTGTTGCGGAGCATAGATGTGTTGTGATAATATGCTGTCCTGCGATCATAATAAAGATCTGTAGTGTGACAGTATCTACAGAAATTTCATTTACTTATGGAATGGTATGGATCCTCTTACTTGAATGAATAGTTCCTGCTGGTGAACTTGGGAGAGATCAGCACTTGAGCCCCTGAGAAGTCAGTGCAGGTGCCTCAGGGCTCAGTGGTCTCCTCCATATTACCGTATTTTTCGGAGTATAAGACGCACCCAAGTATAACGCGCACCAAGATTTTGAAGAGGCAAATTTTTAAAAAAAGTTTTTGCACTCTGCAGACCTGCCAAAAACGGCCTGTTTTTCACAAAAACGGGCCCATTTTTGTCAAAAAAAGGTTATGCATAGCCTTTAGGAGGCTTGTAGAGTGCTCCTGGGGGCTGGGGGAAGGGGGAAAAAAGCAAAAAATTACCCATTTATCGTCAAAAGAAATTGCACGCATAGCCTTTAGGAGGCTTGTAGAGTGCTCCTGGGGACTGGGGGGGAAAATGAGCAAAAAACGCCCTGTTTTTCACTCATTTTTGCCCTCCCCGGACCCCAGGAGCACTCTGGAAGCCTCCCAAACCCTCTGCATGGCCATTTTTGCAAAGTGGGTGTGGTTTTGGGAGGCCAAAAATGCTGTATTCAGTGTATAAGATGCACCCAGATTTTCACCCTCTTTTTTGGGGGGGGGGGAAGGTGCATCTTATACTCTGCAAAATATGTTATTTAAAGGTGTATGAAAACCCCTAGGGGAAATCGTTCAGAAGTTTGGGCTGAGATATCACTTTATATGCTCCTGACATTCCCACTCCAGCTTTTACTAGAGATGCCAGATAACTCCTAGTGCCTGGCAAATGTGAGAACCTGGATGGGGAAAAACGATCTCAGTTTAAATCCCAACAAGCTGGAACTGCTGGTTTGTCAATAGTTCTGGTAGGCACAGTGGATGGGACTATATTCCCTGAAGGAGTTTGCTGTGACTTCAGGATTTACGGCATCTCCAGGACAAAAAGGTGGAAACCATGGTGAGAAAGCCTTCACCCAGCTCCATCTGATGTGCCAGACTGCCAGTGTAATTCTACTTGAACCAAAATGCCTCTTGATGATAGGAACTGATGCTCTGATTTGGTCGGCCTATTGCAATGCGCCCCATATGAGGTCGTCTTTGAAAATGATCCAAGAAACTACAGCTAGTACATAATGTAGTGGCTCCTAACAGGTTTGGATAGCATCCAGTTTGAACTCATACTGGTTATTTGTAGGTTTTCAGGCCCAATGCAAAATACTTTTAAATCTCTTTATAATTAGTAATGCAGCTCCAGGATATATCGGGCATGTGAAAGAACTGACCCCATCTATTTTGCCTGTAAATAAAAGAGTGTCTACCACTTCTTAGGTGCATGGGACATGTTCTAAATAGGCCTCCTCAATGGTAACCCCAGGTTTACTCTTCCCCAGAAGCACTAATGGCCCCCAATTCTGCTGGCATATTGTGAATAAGTTAAAGTTGTTTAATTCTAATGAATGGTCAGCCCTTAGATCAGTTTCAAAAACATCTATGAGATTTATTGACAGCTATCCAACATATAATATATAAAAGTCCAACTTATCCAATTATGTTTTTGATTTTTTACATTTGACTTTGTTATACCCTAAACTATGGTGCAGGATATAAATATAGAAAAATACTGTACATCCCAATGACTCTCACCATGATCAGTACTGAGGGATGTTGTAGTTTAATAACATGTAGACAGTCACAAATTCTCCAATCTGAATTACATTCATATAAATCCCATTTAATTTTGCATTAATTTTTACCATGTTTCCCTGAAAATAAGACCCTGTTTCCCCCCCCCCCCCTTCCAAAAGACGCATTTGGGCTTATTTTTGGGAAAACATGATATCAGGGTGATCATCCCAGCTGCCCCCCCCCCCCCCCAGCACACATAGTCTAGAGCTGTGCAGCCCATGCAAGTTGATTACCTGTCCAAGCAGCAGAGGAAGGCAGATATGTAGGGGGAAAGCAGGCAATTTGGATGCGCTGTGCAGGCCACGGAAACCTGAGTCGGTGGGCTGGAGCGTGCAGTTGGCCGTGGGAGGCTCATCTTTGTGAGTGCCACCAGCACGGGGGGCAGGGGAGGGAGGGAAGACTAGCAATCCTGACACGATTCATGGGCCAGAGGCAAGCCAAGAGATGCGAAGATGAGCCTCATGGAGCTACCTGTCTACTTTGTCCCACTATCTCTCGGCTTGCCTGTGGGGCACACCAGGATCGCCTGCCTCCCCCTCTGCCTCTTCCTCTGGGCAGGTAATCAACTTACCTGTGCTGTGTAGGCTGCGGCTAGTGCTGGACACCATCAGCCCGTTGTCCCCCACATATTAGGACCATGCTAGAAATTAGGCTAGGTCTTATTTTCTGCTTAGGTCTTATTTTGGGGAAAACATGGTAGACATCAATAATATTTTTTTCAAGCATGCGTGCACATTATAATTAATCATCTACCTTATGATGATTGTGATCAACCAAGCCTCCAATAACATAGGCTTTTGATTCATCTAATTCACTCAAGACATCTGGAGAATCTGAGGTGAGGTAAACAAGATCTTCCTTTTTCACCAACTCACTATAATGAGCTGATTTAATTTGAATATCCTTCAAGACATAAACACAAAGACAAATATAAATTATTTTAAAACTACAGATTTTTCACTACTTTGAGTATATATATATTCTATGCCTGCACTAAGAAAACTATGTAACTAACAGGAAAGGGTTAGCAATCCAATGAAACAGTATTATCATTTATCTGGAAAGATTATTATCTATACCAGTGAGGGCTAACCTTTTTGTTGTTGGGTGCCAAAAATGCAAGTGTGCTGGCACCCATAATGCAAAGCCTCCCCCCCCCCCCCCCCCCGAAGGCCCTCTGAAAGCAGGAATGGATCGTTTTTGAACTTTTGGTAGGCCCGTTGGGTCCACTTTTCACCCTTCTCAGGCTCCGGAGGCTTTTCTGAAACTTGGAGAGGGTGAAAATCAGCCGGCTGGCATGCGCGCTGGTGCTGACGGCTCATGTGCTGGCAGATATGTCTCTGTGTGCCACCTGCAGCATGTGTGCCATAGGTTCGCCATCACAGATCTATACTATATATAGAATATTGGAAAGATTATAGCTAAAATGAAGAAGGCACTTATTTGTAAGTCACTCAGTCATCATAAAATATAGGCAATCTTTGACTTATGACCATAATTGAGCCCAACATTTCTGTGGCTAAGCAAGACAGTGAAGTACATTTTGCCCCATTTTATGACCTTTCGTACCACCGCTGTTGTGAATCACAGCAGTTATTAAGTTAGTAACATGATTGTTAAAGGAATCTGATTTCTCCACTGACTCTGTCCGTCAGGTCTCAAAGGTTAATAACATGACCTTGGGGGACTTTGCAACCTCACCAATACATGTCAGTTGTTAAGCATTTGAATTTTGATCGTATCATCGTAGGGAAGCTGGAAATGGTCATGAAGGTGATGAAAAGTCATAAGTTACTATTTTCAGTGCCATTGTAACTTCAAATGTTCAGTAAATGAACTGTTGTAACTAAAATGAAATCAGTAGTTTCATTTTACTGAAGGCAAAATTCATAGTCCAGCAATCTGACAATTGATAATGTTGAGACAGTTCCTGTCAAATTCATGTATTTCTAAGAAATTGATCCATTTTTTAAAAATTGTAATAGTTAATTAAAATTATATACTTAAATTGCTAGCACCTTCCAATTTATCCATCCCTTGTCTGTTTCATTCATGTTGTCCTTCAGCTGGCCTCCGTGACTAGTCAAGTAAAACTAGGGAATAAAAATGCATGCAACATTTATTGATAATTTTTAGGAGCATACAACCAAATACTCTTTTCCACCATTTCATATTTTACACATTTTAGTTTCACCTCAAACAGGACAATAACTTAAGAGCTGGAAGTCCAAAGGGGTGTTTTTTGTACACACTTTAGGTGATTCTGTGATGTTACATAAAGACCCAAATAATGTGTGGCAAAAGTTAGATAGACTATAGATGAAATAAAAAGTATGGAACCATATAACCCTACCAAGAATTAGTTTATAAAGTTTTTATAACAATCATGGCATTCACTAATGTCATGTGCAATACAAGTTGTCAAGTACAACTTGGTAGAAAAAGCCCCCCAAGCTGCTCAGTGGAATGCCTTTTCCATGAAATCTGCAGTGTATCTGTATGAGGTGTCACATCATTTATGTGCCTAGATATGGCCTGTGCCTTGCTGCGCAGTTGCTATATTAAAGTTCATACAGTGGTTAGGTATGGTTTGGTGTATACATGAAGATGTTTTGTCACAAAGAGGGAATGAATGAAGATGGAATCTCAAAACACATATATGAAGAAAGAATGAATTAGCTTGAAAGGAGAAGACTCAGAAAGTTGTGGCTGGATGCAGCTGACAAGGACCTGAGAGAGATCTTTAAAGAACAAAAGGCAATGTCTGAGTTGGTCTAAGGATGTGGTGGAGGTTTGCAAGGATCACTTGCAAGCAGTAGAAAGATATGGAGAGATCTATTGAATGGATTACTATAAACTACCTTTAGCCACATTTTATATTTTTCTTTTTATCTCAATGGATTAACGTCTTTTCCTTACCACTTCTTGCTCCTTTTCTCTGTATGTGTGCATTGTTACCTAAGACATTTTGTAGCATGAAAAAAAACCCATGGCAAGCAGTACTTTAAATTATCCACAGCATGTGTAAACTCATGATAGGTATGACAACTATATTTTGACAGGTGGACATTTGTACTGTCACATATCTAGAAATCTTTAAATTATTTTTAAGTATGCTAAAAATGCAAATATAATAATAACCATCTTATGTTAAAAATACCTTTCACATGTATTGCATAACACTAAGAAAGTCATCAAAGAAGGATATTTGGAGGTTACTTGGACTGACATACCTGAACAGGATGAAGTGCTTTACGATTTTCTGCGTAACACCTCTGAATTTGCTTGTGAAGTTTCTTGACATCCTGTATATAATACAATTTGTTTTTATACTGTTCTTCAGAGAAAGCACCACAAAATGCTTTAACCAAGAGATTCAGAGAGACGCTAAAGAGAAAGAAAGGAAGCTTTTAACCAACAGAAATTACTTCTAAAACATGTACCTGGAGAAAGCATACTAGAAGTATAGAGGTTTTCTAAGCTCGCTCTCGTTCTTTTCACTAGCTCATCACTCTAAAAATCATCTAGATAATGCCAACAATCTGATTAAAGATATCTGGGCAGCAATGCTGTATACATGGCCAAGTATGTTATGGCTTCGAAATGATGCCTAAGTGATGCATAATTCTTTCTGGGACTTGTCTAATTTTAAATTCAATTTATTAGTAAAATATTAGTAAAATGTAATAAAATTATGAAATTAAAAATGACAATATTTCTAAAATTAAACTATACAAGCAATTTATAATTTACACCAATTTTTCTAAACCTATTGAGAATATTGGTAGTTTTTGTCATGTAACACTAACATAAATATGACAGCCAGTCTGGTGACATGGTTAAGGAACCAGGCTAGAAAACAGAAAATCATGGGTTCTAGTTGGGCAAGACATTTCCAAAAATCTTGTTAAAGTAAACTGCAGGGATTAGTCCAGGCAGTTGTGAAGAGTTAATGCTGAGTCAAAGACATACACACAAAAATACATTTTGTACTAGGTTAAACCTTCGGTCCTGTTCCTTCATTAATTCTACATTAATTCCTCAAGTTTTTTAACATTTTCCAAAAATTCTTTTGAATGAATTTAGTTCAAATATTAATTTTCATTGCTAAACAATGTGGTCAACAAAGTGCAATGTCACATGACTGCATCTCTTAGCGATAGCAATCCTAGCAGGCCTTATTACCATCGTTAAGTGAGGGTCATGGGTCATTTAAATGAGAACATCTCATTCACATTCTCATGACTGCAAGAAGCCTCCCACAAAGTCAGTGTAGAAGCCAGCAGGAAGTCTCAAGTCCCCAGGGGCTTGCAGGAAGGAGGGCGAGTATAACAGAGTGAGGCAAGATGGAAGGATACTGCAATAAGTGCTTTTGGGATGGGGATGAGATGCTGCTGTGAAGTGCAAGCCAGCTGCGGATGGGATGCTGCTGTGAGGCATGTGTGTACATGAGCTTGGAATAGGCTGCTGTAGCAAGCTGTGAGTGCATGTTGAGTGGGGAGGAGAGCTGCTGTGATTGTGTGCAGGTTGGGAAGAGAGTACTGTTGCAAGGTGCGAATGTGTGGGAGCTGAAGATAGATTGCTGATGAAAAGCATAAATGTGTGTAAACTGGAGAAAGGAGGGGATGCTGGTGCAAGGTCCAAGTGCCTGAGGGTGGGGAAAGAGTGCTGCTGCAAGGCGCAAGTGTGTTTGGATGGGGGAAGGGTTGAGGCCTGACCTCATACTAACAGAGCATGAGCTCTGTGGCAGAGTTCCTCAGGGGAAAAAAGTGGTGGGAACAATTTGCAAGCTTCCCTGCCATCTTAAAACGTCCCTGTAATTTCAAACAGTCACAGTCTGCTGTCATTAACTCCAGATTACCTATATTTTGGGAATTTTGGAAAATAACTACAAAATCTAAATGATTGCAATGAGTTGACAATGACTTGATATAATATTTTAATCCATCCATCAGTTAAGACACTTGGAAATAGTTCTTAAATATCATTTCCATTTACCTTTAATTCCATTAAATTGTCAAAACTGCAATCTATTATAAGCCGAAGTGCACTTGGAACAATATCCCTACGCATACGTTTCCTGACACTTCCTTCACTGTTTGAGTCCAGCTGAGATTGGCGCTCCATTTTTCTCTTCAAGCGTTTTTCTTTACGTTTTTGCCTGAAATGGAAACAAAATGTTATTATATTACTCACTGGTGTAACATAGGCTATTATCGGCTAATTATTATATTCTTCCACATTGTTGTTTTAAATGATAGAGATAATTATTGATTATCTGCTAAAACATGTGCTTTTAAATGTTGAATGCTGGCATATGATTCTCAAGCAGAATACAAGCTTCAAGGATAATGAATCATGAGTCTATAATAATGAGTCATGAAGACAAAAAGCATGTTTGAAATGTGGAAAGGAAGGCCAGAAGAAAACAAAAAGATTTGTAGGTATTTATATATAACCTATTATTTCATTTGTCCAGTAAGACAACCACTTATACAGTGTGAAATCAGATAGGTCATAAGAGTTCCCTAGAAGTCTTTCATCACCCAGGATGAGAGAGAGTACACATTTGTTCACTCCTCTCCAATGTAAAGGAAGCAGAGAAAAGGACAGGATGACCTCATATAATCCTCAGGCTTAGTTCTGAATTTTTTCATGGAAGAAACTGGGAAGCAATAAAATAAATCAGCCCAGAAGTGCCTAATAATAAAATCCATCCTTTTTATAAGAAACAAACCATACTTGCGCAAGACTCTTTGTTCTTCCCATTGTTTCTGCTTTATTAGCTTCTTTCTTTGTCTTTTTGACATAGTTTCAATATTCTCCATCTTTTCCAGTGGCAATTCTTTAATTTCTACCTCATCAACGTTACACTTCACCTTTTCCTCTGTATCAGTAATGCTGGTTGTTTTAAAGTTTTCTGGTGGCATTCTTGAAGACATGAGCTTTAAAGGAAACAACAACAACAATTTGATTATTAGAAAGCTGAAGCCAAACAGAATATATAATATTATTTAAAAATTGTGCCTAAAATATATATTTAAAACTTGTCTAAAGCAGTTGAATATAAGGATTCTCTGCCTAACATACAAATTGTGAAGGGGGAAAAAATCATTATTTCATAATTTGTATTAAAATGCATACACACATAAAATGCCAGTAAACAAGAAATAGTAAAAATTCAAGACATTTGTGATTGAAATAAACAAATAGATGGCCCAAAGCTGATACATAATTTTATGGATTGTAATAAAACAGGAACATTCACAGATATTAGTTACCCTGATATATCATACATTCTATTTTGCAACCATGTAATAGCCATTATATTATTTTCAGTTTAAATAATATCTGGATTACGTCTCCATTTTATTACATTTACTAGAGAAATCACAAACCATTTGATGAAATATCAGTAAAGAAAATAATAGTGAAGAGTTTATATGGTTTTAAAATATAGACTTGACACCTGACACAATGAAATGGAAAAATCCCCAAATCCTAAAAAACAAAACAGAATTGTACAATGCCTTAGAAAAGGGAACTTACCGTAGCAACACTGAAAAATTGAAAAGAATTACCCCTCGTGGATGGCTACACAAGCATGCAGACAATCAGGGGCAGCTTTCAAAGATTGTGGGCAAACCTGTGCTGCATTCTGCAAAGAACCCCTTTCAAATGCTTTGTGTCAAACTGACAATAATAGGATATAAAATATCCATATTTTATTCCATTGCTTTAAGAGAACATATTTTTCTGAAACAATTTAAATTGCAAGAAATGATGACTTTCAATTTTCTCCAGCAGTGTCTCGGAGTCAATCTTGTAGGTCTAACAGAAGCATCAAGCCCCACCCTTCTACATGCGGCCGGGGGGGGGGGGGGCAGGGAAAGGGAGGAAGGATGGTAAAACGTTATAAAATACTAGTTATGTCATTTCAACAAAAGCAACAGCAGCCCAAGGATGCTCACAATTTTATCCTTTTTTTAAATTAGGAAGCCTGGACCTTCTAATTCTAACATATATTGAAGAGATGAAGTTTGGAAGGGCAGATGTTTCACACCCTTTTGTTTCCATTTCAAATTATGAATTTTACCCAAAGAACTCTGAAAGTTTCAAAAGTTTTTAATGGTTAAAGGCAGGATGTTTTATGCCTCGAAAGATCAATTGAAATTAATTTGAATTGTGAATGCCAATATATATATCCAGGCTCCACTCCTATGAGTTATTATTAAGTTAGAGTATGAAGAGAAGAATGGAACCCTCAAAAGACTAAAATAATCAGAGAGACAGAAATGAAGTAAGATGTCCTGATTCTATTATTTTAAATATTGGTTTCAAAATATGCTTTCATGTACTGTTATTAAGTAAAGGTAAAGATTCCCCTTGCACATATGGGCTAGTCATTCCCGACTCTAGGGGGAGGTGCTCATCTCCATTTCAAAGCCAAAGAGCCAGCTCTGTCCAAAAACGTCTCTGGGTCATGTGGCTGGAATGACTAAATGCCGAAGGTGCACGGAAGGCTGTTACCTTCCCACCAAAGGTGGTCCCTATTTTTCTACTTGCATTTTGTATGTGCTTTCGGACTGCTAGGTTGGCAGAAGCTGGGACAAACAACGGGAGCTCACTCCGTTAGGCGGCGCTAGGAATTCGAACCGACAAACTGCCAACCTTTCTGATCGACAAGCTCAGCATCTTAGCCACTGAGCCACCCTCGGTTATTACTGTTATTATTATTGTTATGTCACTGTAATTACACCCTGAAAATTATCCTGAAAAACAAACCACAGTAATAATTCATAAAGTGGTGTAAAGTGACAGAGAGGAAAGGGAGAATTGCAAGGATAAGGAGAACAGAATAATTTAGAGATGCCTTTGTTGGAGTAAAAGTCCCAGAATTCTGTCAGAAATGAATCTTGGAAAAGAGGATTTATCAGCTACGTTCTTTCTTTTGCGAGCTTTTTTTAAAAATTCCCACCCTGGGCTGATCTCAATGCTCTTAATTCAGATTTTCCAGGCCCCGCTGTTTGCTGGGAGATTATAGGCCAGGGGTCCCCGAACTTGGCAACTTTAAGACTTGTGGACTTCAATTTCCAGAATTCACCAATTCTGGGAGTTGAAGTCCACAAGTCTTAAAGTTGCCAAGTTTGAGGACCTCTGGTGTAAGGCTCCTTTCAGCTCAAGCTTTCTGGCATCTGAGCGCGCACATTTTGGCGTAAGAGTCTAGTCACGTTACAGAAGGGACCATGTTTGAGGTGCCAGATGGCGCCTCTTTTGCCCCTCAGAGCGGCGTTTTCTTTCTTTTAGGCCCTTTGTAACAGAGGATCAAAGGGCAGATGGGCCTGGAGTCGCCTCGGGGAGGATAAGGAACCGAGAGATTTAGCCAGGCCCTGCACGGAGTCTTTGGCAGCAGGGCGGGACTACAACTCCCGTCGTGCCCCAGCCAACATGGCTGCCAGGCAGCGCTAAGCTGGACAAAATCGGGCTCGACTGCTGAAACCGTTGAGGAGGAAGGCTGAGGAGAAACGTGACTTTGCCACCGACCGGGCTAGGAAGGATTTGTCTTTCTCTCTTACCTCGCAGCCCAGCGCACGAATCAGGAGCAACGGCCACCGCCGAAGGACCAGGAAGCCGGGCTAGCCTTTCCCTCCGGACGCGCCGCTGACGCCCAAGACCGCAGTGGCGCCGTTCGACGCGGACTAATGACGCACTATCTCAGTCTCGTGATGTAGTAGGCGGGGTTGTGATGGAAAAACTCCCCCCCCCCCGGCTCCCCGATTTTGCGTTTTTTTAATACTGCCGTTTGTTGTTTGGGAGGATGTTAAATCAATTTTATTTTTATTTTACATTTAAAAAGAAGACCCTAGTGCCTTTTTAAATGTATTGACCTACAAACGCTTGTCTGAAGAAGTATTTCACATCTGGTTCAATAATCCAGATGTGATTTAGTGCACTTGCACTTTGCTGTGCATAATTGATACTTAATTGACACTTAAGATAATTCAGCGGGTTTCAAAAAATGCCCTTGGCTTTTGAATCTGCAGCATTAATGTCTGATTAGAAAGCCTACCTTACACAAGATATCTTTCCCATTCAAATATTTTCAACCGAGGATTTAGCGAAGAGGATTTAACTGTGAGAGGGATCTTGGAGTCCTAGTGGACAACCATTTAAATATGAGCCAGCAGTGTGCAACAGCTCCCAAAAACACAACAGTTCTAGGATGCATAAACAGGGATAGAATCAAGATTAGGTGAAGAGTTAATTCCACTTTATAATGCCTTAGTAAGGCCACACTTGGAATACTGCATTCAGTTTTGGTCCCCACGATGTAAAAAAGATGTGGAGACTCTGGAGAGAGTGCCGAGAAATGCAACAAAGATGATTAGGGGACTAAAACCTATGAAGAACGGTTGCAGGAACTGGGTATGTCTAGTTTAATGAAAAGGACTAGGATAGACGGATAGCAGTGTTCCAATATCTCAGGGATTGCCACAAAGAAGAGGGAGTCAAACTATTTCCCAAAGCACTTGAGGGTAGAACAAGCAATGGGTGGAAACTAATAAGAGAGAAGCAACTTAGAACTGAGGAGAAATTTCTTGACAGAACAATTAATCAGTGGAACAACTTGTTTCCAGAAGTTGTGAATGCTTCACCATTTGTCGTCTGAAATGATATAGGGTTTCCTGCCTAGGCAGGAGGTTGGACTAGAAGACCTCCAAGGTCCCTTCCAACTCTGTTATTCTATTCTACCTTATATCATAGGTTGTAGAAGCAGATCTAAAACAAAAATTAATCTATAAAATATACCTTCACAGAAAATATTGCTACATAGTGAGCTAATACTATGGATAGGTTTCTTATAGAACTCAGTATGGCACATCACATTTTAATCATTGGATCTTTGGGGACTGCTGGATATATAATTGTAAAAAAATACATTGCAATCACCAGATTACCACAAATGGTCATGACAGCTTACTGATCGTTGCAATCAAAAGGATGCATCTTAAATTGGATTAATCAATGGCTTCTGGCCATGCAGAGGCTTCAGTCACAAACATGTGCTCTCTGGAGCTCTGACTTTTAGTGGGTGACTGATGAGAATGCTAATGCTATTTATAGCAGGAAATTAAACAAGGTGGTTTCTGCCAATGGACAGCAATGATTGGCATAGGGTCACTGGGACAGAAGCAAAAGGGCAAAGGAGAGAAATGTGTGAGAGTATGTTTAAAAAGGTCCATGCCTGTTTGCATGTCCATAATGATATGTTCCTGACAAAAATATTACCCACACTCTTATTACTGTAATGCATAGCGATTTTCTTTTCGCCACTAGGGTTTTCTTGCTTGGCCGGAAGCTAATTGCCAACCTGTTTGTATTGATGGTAATATATACAGAACAAATTTATAAATGACATTTCCCCCACTAAGCATTCAAATGAGGCCTGTGAGAAGAGCAGAATAAGACTGTTGGGTTTTCTTTTCTTTTTAAAAAAATCAGTTTGGTCAAAGAAACAGTAATTATCTTCATTACATGATAATGGAAGGAGTTTTATGGCTTGGACTCTGGAAATTTATGACGGCGATAGGACTTTAACCCTGGAACGCTGGCCAGCAAGACTAAAATGAAATGTATAGAAAGGAAATGCTTGTTTAGGTCAAAGAGAACAGTACCATTTATATGAATAGCAATCCTGAAAATAGGAATCTGTTCTCAAAAGGCACTTTGATGTTCCTTGGAATAATTTACCTTTGAATTAATAGAAGCTACAATATCTTCCAACTCATAATTAAATTTAGAAGTGTCCTGGAAAATCTAAAAATGGCATTTGTTGTGCCTCTGGATATGAGTTGTTGGAAACAATTGGACGGGGAAAACCAGTCCCTCAATCGTACCTTCCCACCATATCATATTTTGAATTTTCTTTTAGCTATTGATGAATGTGGAAAGCCTGATTGTGGACTAGAAAGGGGTTTAGCTTGAGTAATGCTAGATCAAACCAGAGGATTGTCTATTTCAGTAGACAGCTTTACTTGAAAGAATTCTGTGACAATATCTCTAACACCATAATACATCAACATGTGCCTATTCCAGGTCCTTGGGAAGGACTCGATAGATGGATAAAAATGTCAGATCCAGTCTGCACATCCGGCTGACTGTGCAATGAACCATAATGCAGATAGTCCTCGACTTGCAACCATTTGTTTAGTGATCAAAATAACAACGAAGTTACAAAAGTGACTGATGAGTGGTTTTCATACTTACGACCATTGCAGCATCCCTATGATCGTGTGATTAAACTTAGGATGATTGGCAACTTGTTCATATTTATGATGGTTGCAGTGCCCTGGGATCATGTGATCACTGTTTGCAACCTTCTGACAAGCAAAGTCACTGGGGAGACCAGATTCGCTTTACATCTGCAGTACTAACTTAACAACTGCAGTGACTCACTTAATTGTGGCAAGAAAGGTTGCAAAATGGGGCAAA
Source organism: Natrix helvetica (assembly GCF_964273705.1). Taxonomy (NCBI): domain Eukaryota; kingdom Metazoa; phylum Chordata; class Lepidosauria; order Squamata; family Natricidae; genus Natrix; species Natrix helvetica. Next base: position 20,534,755 of record NC_138558.1, read on the forward strand.
ACTCGCTTAACTATCTTGCTTAGCAATAAAAATGTAGGGTTTAATTGTGATTTTAAATCAAGGACTACCTATAATCCTAAATTCTTGGGAAGAACACAGTACCAACACCAGTTAAAAATCTGGCAGCTGTGACTTCACATTCTTGTGAACAAATAATAATGCAGTTTACTTGGAGCAGCATTACATCTTGCTGCAATACATTTAATACCACCAAACAACAATGTCTGCCTATCCCAGGTCCTTGGGAGAGACTTAACAGGTGGATAAAAATGCCAAATCCAGTCTAAACATCTGGCTGATGAAGTGACCAACCATAATGATAAAATGTTTATGCTTCCTAACTCATAGCAACTTTGTGCAGTTGTTAGGATTAAACAGAGAGTGTACTCTGGCTATAATTTCGTTCCAGGAATGCTGCAAACAAGTGAAAATAGTTTTTCAAAACACCTTCGCCACAACAAGGCAGTAATCGTGAAGGGGTTTCAAAGTGTCTGTTTTTTGTTATAAATTAGGAATAAGACAGTGGCATGATAAAAGCATCTAGGGCAAAGACATAGGAAGGACAAAGTATGTTTTAAAATTCTTAAAGACATAATGCCACACAGTGCGAAGATTTAAAAGAGTATTTTTTCATGAGGTTTATCAATCATACGTCTTTTGCAATAATTCCCATTGCATTTACGAAGTATAAAGGAAGTTGAGCCAATGTACATATAATACACTGGCTAACATTTGTACATCTTTTAGCATGTTGTAATGAAAGCTGAAGAAAAGAATAAAATATTTAAACGCAAATTACCTTAGTTTTCAATAATTAACTAGAAAGCCCTTTAATGAACTTAGTACCCAAGTGTGGAATTTGGAATCTGACTCTTACTACATCTAGATAAACACCATTGTGGCAGATAGAAGACTTCTTTGTAGATTTCATTTCAATCAAAGCAGTTAACTTCACAATTTCCTTACACTAGTTCCAATATGATAATTTGTACCCTATGTAAGCCAGCCATGGTTCTTCTTACGGTGCTTTTCCCATGCATCATTTCCACATATTCAGCATCAGTCAAAGGTAAGTTGCTTTAATCTTTTGACTTGCATTAATAGATGTGTATCTATCTTTTAATGAGAGAAGTGAAGGTACATTGTAGATTTTACTTATGTGAATCTCTTCTACCTAGATCATTTTGAATTAATTGGGAGGTGGGGGTTGAGGTGGGGCAGATTACATTAAACGGATTGCTTTGTGAGACATCAATAGTTTGGAGCAAGTTAGGTCTTTATTCTTTTGGAATCTGGATTTCTGCTTTAACACTGAAACTATTCACAGGAATCTACTTTAAAAGGTTTAAGAAAATAGTTTTTCTAATCAGGGCCAGATTTTTAAACCAATGGGAATTATTTCTGAACAGTTTTCACTGCCAGCTATTAACATCTTATGTAGTCATTCCCAATAGTTGACATGTATTTGCTTTTCAGGGCACGGAATATTTGTTGGTTTTGCAAAAATTGGTTGAGGGTGTCATTATCTGAATAAAGAAGAGAACTTTATTCCCACTAATATAGGTTTTGTGTGAATTAACTATATATACATTTGCACATGCACATATTTAAACAATAATGTAAATATAATATATCTCATCAAAGACTTTACCTGCTATCCAGCAATTTTTTTCAATCTGTCTTTTTATATTTTTTCATATTGGTCTGAAGTAATTCAGAATTAGAATATAATACCAACGCAGCTTTTCAATAGAGATCTGTTTGATCTAATGTATGACAACTATTTACAGCAACGTTGTTTAACATACAGTGCAGTGCACCATCTTCTTTAACTCTCCATGTTCTTAAGTATCTTGGAATGTCCTGTTAAAACAATGACACATAATCTGCCTGTAAAATGTTAATGGTAAACCATAAACTGTTTAGATACTGGGTCTATCAATGAGAAAGAAAGGGAGGTAGCTAGCTATATTTGGAAGGAAGGGGTAGTTAAGCCTATCAGTCTACAGGAGTATAAGATAAACAGCTGCATAATGCAAAGGATCAAGATAGAATTTCTAGGTTTCAAGATGTATGTCTTTATAAACAGAACTAAGTTCCTTTGACTTTGGAAGTAGGATATTTAGCAAGCATTAACTATAACTACAACAAGAGATTTAAAAACATATGCTAGTATGGAGAGCCAATTTACAGGACTGCCTCTGTTCAGTCATCAAAATGAAAATGAACTTAGCTGATAATTTAAATAGTAGAGTAGAAGAAATGATTCAATGTTTCATTCCAACTACTTTATTACAATCTGTGTGACAAGAGGTGATGGTTATATTCCATTGAGAAGCAAATACAGAAGAAACCACAAGCAAGAATGATAGAATGACCGAATAACAGAGTTGGAAGGGACCTTGGAGGTCTTCTAGTCCAAACCCCTGCTTAGGCAGAAAACCCTACACCACTTCAAACAAATGATTATCCAACATCTTCTTAAAAACCTCTAGTGTTGGAGCATTCACAACTTCTGGAGGCAATTTCTGTTCCACTGATTAATTATTCTAACTGTCAGGAAATTTCTCCTCAGTTCTAAGTTGCTTCTCTCCTTGATTTCTACCCATTGCTTCTTGTCCTACCCTCAGGTGCTTTGGAGAATAGCTTGACTCTCTCTTCTTTGTGGTAATCCCTGAGATATTGGAACACTGCTATCATGTTTCCCCTAATCTTTCTTTTCATTAAACTAGACATTCCTGCAACCATTCTTCATATGTTTTAGCCTCCAGTCTCCTAATCATCTTTGTTGCTCTTCTCTGCACTCTTTCTAGAGTCTCAACATATTATCAAATTATCTAGCTTGCTCTGTGCAGAGATTGTAGCAAGGAACTACATACTCACAGTTTCATTTGGCAGAGTTTTTCCATGTTTTTTCCCCAAAGTTGCTTAACAAAAATATAGTGGAATATCTAGCACCACATCAGGCTACATTTGCAAGAGGTTTTAAGGACAAGGCTTTTCATAATTACTGGGTATCGTAATGAAAGTAGATTAGTCAATTTTAAAAATCCAGAGCACTCTATATTTTTTATTTTTATATTTTATTTAATCACATTGTCATGTAACTGATTAAATTTTAGGACTAAAGGTGGATGTGAATAAGATGGTATGTCATTAATCACAATGGCTCCTTTCTTACTACACCCAGCAAGAAATAATAGGTGGAGTCTTGTGGATGGTATAGTCCTCATTGACAAAGATTTCGTTCCAGTTCATTAAAAGAGGTGATAAGGAAGGGATATTGAACTATGTTCTGAGCAAGAAGATGAGGTAACTTGGCTGCTAACCAAGTGTGGGTACTCTCAGGTGAAATTCATTTTTTAGATCATTTTTGAATGGACTTTGGAACCTGATGCAAGAAAACTTGAGAGAGTACTTTGATCGTCATTGTCTTTTAAGCAACCTTTAGGTCCAATTGAAGATGCTGGCATATAGTATGATTTCAGGAGACAAATGGAAACAATGGGCAATATATTTGGGAAGTTGAGTGCCCCACCTTTAAATTACAATATGCTTAAGCTTATTTGCTTCAAGATATGATCAGCAAACCCTGCTGTGTGGGGTGTCCATCCTTTTCACTCAACTGAGTGACAACTGAGCTTTCTGCTTAAGTCTTAAAGTTCAGTCCTTTCAAAACCTTTCATAGTGTGAGGATTTACGGAAGAATTGCTTCTGGATACATGCGCCTACCCAAATGCTGGCATAATCTTCCATTGACCTTTTCTGAGTGTCCCTGCTGAGTGACAGCAACGTGAGGGACTCCTCGCTGTGGATGTCCTCTTTAAAAACACCCTAATCATTTTTTTAAAAAAATCCTAAAGCCAATTTATCTTGGACCTTGCTTCAACGGTGTGCCTAGTTGTCTCTGTTTTTAAATGTAGTTGCTTCTCTCTTATATGTCTTCTGTAATGTTTATTTTAACATACAGTTAATTTTTTTTGACGTGGTTGCATTTTAATGTCGTTTCATTGAAACATGGGTTGTTTTTTTTAATTCTACCCTACATATTTCTGGGCGAACGCATTTCAGTGGGTACCATAGTTAGAAATCATCTGAATAATTTAAAAAATTAAGAGGGAGATGCAATTTATATAATTTCGGTGAGGAATGGATGGTGGCTCTTGGGGTGGGGGGGAAGAAGTGTGACAAGTAAAAAAAATGTGTCCATGGCTGAAACGCTGAGCTTTTTTTTGCACATTAAAAAGGTTGGGGATTCATTCGTGCCCCCATAACTGCCATATGCCCCTGGAAATGAATTCTGTTCAGCCTGTACTAATATATTAAATTCCTATTGAAGGCAGATTTGAAAATGTGTCACATTTCATTTATGCTAGTAAAAAATAAAGAATTATGAATAATACACTGAAAATACTCTCACATATATATTTTTTAGTTTCTGTTGGAGCCATTCGTTGCTTACAGAGGGAGGAAAAACATAAGCTATCATATTTGAAGCAATGTCTTCCTTAATTTCCTGCCCCAGATGAGAAGTGTAGGGTGGCCTTTTGCTTTTTCGAGATGTACCTCTATGTCCGTGTGTTTTTCTTCAGTTGGAGGCAGCCCAATTTAAACTTAAACAAATACAGGATAAGCAGTGATGCTAAAATAGAAGCCAGTGTCTGGAGATCAGATCATCTAGTCACAGAGTACCTCATAGTGATGAAATTCTATTATTGTGCTATAGATCTAGGATGGACAACTTTGGAGAAAATACTGTGTTCACTGTGTAGAACTAGTTGTGATATGTGGTTTTCAATGCTTTCCCCCCCTCTGCTTTTAAGTAAAATAAAGTGCTTTCTGTTCCATTGAAATAACAGCCTAATGGAGTTGGAAGGGACCTTGTAGGTCATCTAGTCCAACCCCTCACCTAAACATGAGACCCTACACAATTTCTTATTTTTAATATTTTATTACATCTACTTACTTTAGTTTTTGACCAAAAGTGGACCGAAAAAATATGTGAGATATACACACACATGTATTTCTGACATACTTTTCTGTACGTGTCCATACTGCCCTGTGTGTGTGCATGTGTGTCACAGAAATTACTAATATCCTATCCTTGCTATTTAGGGTAATTTGTACATTAGCCAAGGGGAAGTGCAGAAAAGCTAAAGGGCAAATAGCAGGTGGGAAAGTGGATTTTGAGTGGCAAACTGATGTGGGCTCTGATCCAAATCTGGATTACAGTAACAGATTGGGGTTCTAAACAGCCGCTTTTCTTTTTAAAGAGCAGTGTTAAGCATTTTCAAAAATGCCATAGGTATAATGTTTAATTCAGCAATATGCAATTATATGGAAGCATGAAGAAGTCTCCATTTTTTTTCTATTAATCTGCCTTGAATGGTATTCCCTTAATTATATTTATATTATCTCTGCAATTATAACATCAGTTGTACAATTGTGACCTTTGGACTAGAGCAGGACTTAAAGTATGCCTTCATGGAAGATTTTTTTAAAGACTCTGTGATCTGATAACGATAAATGTAGAACATTAAATTAGCCTGAATATATAGATACCTAATGTTGCCTTCCCTCCATCTTAGTAATTTATTATAAAAGAATATGTCTGTGCATTAGAATGATCGGATAATTGGGCAAAAGTGAAACAAATTTATCATGACCACTTGGAGTTATAAGATGGAGTGCTTTCTGTGACAATATTGGCGTTGTGTTAAATTTATTTTGATAGTATTGATATTTTGTTGCAACTGCCTAGAATCACAACTGAAACAACAAAGATCCTTTTGTAATAAATAGACTTTAATTAGGGGACGTGGTGGCTCAGTGGCTAAGACACTGAGCTTATCAATCAGAAGGTTGGCAGTTCAACATTTCGAATCCCTAGTGCCACGTAAAGGGGTGAGCTCCATTTTTAAATATTTTTAAATTACTACCTGAAATATCTACCCTATTTCTTACGTCTAATATCTTTGTTTATTGTCTACTATGTCTATTAGGGATGTGGTGGCTCAGTGGCTAAGATGCCGAGCTTGTTGATCAGAAAGGTTGGCAGTTCGGTGGTTCAGATCCCTAGTGCCACATAATGGAATGAGCTCCTGTTACTTGTCCCAGCTTCTGCCAACCTAGTAGTTCGAAAGCATGTACAAAATGCAAGTAGAAAAATAGGAACCATTTTGGTGGGAAGGTAACAGCGTTCTGTGTGCCTTCAGCATTTAGTCATGCTGGCCACGTGACCATGGAGACGTTTTTGTACACCGCTGGCTCTTCAGCTTTGAAACGGAGATAAGCACCCCTCCCTACAGTCGGGAACGAGTAGCACATAGTGTATGTGTGAGGGGAATCTTTACCTTTAGACTTTAATTATCATATTTTGATTGCTTATGTATGTAAAATATTTATATATTCAAAGTATATTTCTACTACTACTTTTCAGAGGGATTTAGTGAAATTACAGCAGAAAATACATCTGTAATGCTATAGCTTAATATTTTCTCCAAACTGCTTGCTGTTTTTTTTTTAGTATAAATAGTGAACTAATGCTATAAGACACAGCAAGTGTAAACTTAGAGCCAGCTAATGGTTAAAACCGCATGTGTTGTCTATGCCAAGAGTACTAATAAAAGGTACAGTCCCTGACAGCTGTCTCAGCTCGGGCAGCATAACTTTCTCTATTATACAGCACCATGAGTTAATTATAGAAAGTTGTAATGACAGACACTAAAATAGTTATTCAAGTTGCATGTACTCATTTCTCTCTGCAACATGTTTAGATAACAGGCACTCTCTGCCTTACGTGAGAATCTCAACACACTGCATTAAAATGTATATCTAGTACTATTTAGGGAAATCTACATTTACATGAATAAACTCTGCAAATGTAACAGAAGGAGAATAATATTAATGTAGATTAATGTAAAGTTGTGCAGATGAAAATAGATACATATTAATTAAACCGGTGGTTTTAATTGTGAATTAGCATTAAAATGAATATTTGTCAGAGTTTTATAATCAAGTAAAATATATCAAATTATTGTAAGCTACTCTAAACCAGTAGCTCAGATACAGCAAACACAAAATTCTAAAAAAGATAAATCAAATTTAAAAATACATTAACAGGCTAAAGATATTAGAATTTTTCTAACCCAAGCTGTGTTGTTCCCAAAGATGTATTAAGATCCCCTCCCGCCCCCAGTCTGTGTTTTATTTATTCTTTCTGTGATCTTTCTGTGGTCTATTTCTATGGTCTATATTTTGGCCTCTGCCCAAATATCCAAGGTAGTTTCAAATTTAGAGTACTATCATATTATTTAATACATGAATAAGAAAATAAAAAGCATTGGAAGCAGAGAGGAAAATAAGCACATTTAGATATATACATATATTTCTAACAAATGACATACATAGCTGGGAAGCAATTATGAGGAGGCATCTTAATGCAATGTTTCTAGTAAATGAATGAAAAGATGAAGGTCAAATTGAATGATACACCCAGTGTGGGAGTGCAGTTCTGTACTTTGCTGCTATACCATTCAACCCAATAGCTACAACCTCAGCCAACAGCCTTACTACGTCTAATAGTAGAGATGGCCTTGAAATGGATGGATATGATACAGGGGCATATTATTTTCCTTATAAACCCTGCCACTGCCAGTCATTTGTTGAAAGTTTTGTTGAAATAATAGTATTGAAATGTTATTTACAGTGTAGCAGGTTATTTTAGAATGCTACCAGTAGGAAAGATTCTTTTAGCAATGGATAAAACTAGGCCCAAAGCTGCTAGACAATCCATGACCCATGGGTCATTATTGCAAAGATATTTCCTTTCCTAAACAGACAAAGAGAATGACCACAACCAATGGGAGCAGGAGCCACTTCTCAGCTTCCCCATTGAGTTTCCTTGTAGGAAGGTGACAGCGGTTGTCAGAAATCTTCCTTCCTTCCTTCCTTCCTTCCTTCCTTCCTTCCTTCCTTCCTTCCTTCCTTCTTCCCCCCTCCCTCCCTCCCTCCTTTATATATATACGTATGTATGTATGTATGTATGTATGTATGTATGTATGTATGTTTGTGTATATATATATATATGTATATGTATATATAACATTTATTTTTATTTATATATTTTTCTATATTTGTGTAGGGCTTTCCTATATAAGACTGTTCCCATTTTTAATCCTGGAATGATGGTTTGGGTATGCTACTCCGTTACTCTTTCAATAAAAGTGACTAGTTTTAAGTAGAGTTTTAATGCAAATATGATTCACGAAAGTTTGTTAAAAAGCATCTAGAAAGACTCTTAAGGTTCAATATGAGGAACCTTGGTGGTGAATTTGATCAGAGGTAAGTTTAAGAGTTGTCTTAAATCTCTCATATTTAAGCCATGCTTTGGAGATAGGAATCTAATATGGAGGCCTCTTTGTACTTTAGCTTATCACTGATGCAACACTTTCCACAATTTTCTTTTCTTCATATAGGCCACAATACTGGTCCTCGAATAAACAATGACAAATTATACAAATTTGCCTATTCCACCCAAGTTCTTCTTGACAGAGTGAGAGGTTTACCCCACGAAAGTGTGGGCTATCGAATTTCCTCTGGAGTGGATGTCAACTTAGTTTGGAGAAATCCCAATAATGACGATGACCAGTTGATCAAAATTGCGGTAGGCAATTATTGTAACATGATGTTATAAAAGCACTTCCTGATAATTTGGGTAATGCAAGTTTAGTTAATGTAAGTCAAGATGTAAAATGTGGTTACATTCTACTTATAGAAAATATAGGATGCGTTTTGAAATTGAAGGAATTTAATATTGCACTGTTTACTTAGAAGTATAGTTCACGATGTTCCATGGTACATGCTGGGATACAGGTTTCAACATAAGGAGCTATCAGGCTCTAAGTTAGCAACTTAGTGAATTGAAGCCAAATGAGAAATATAGAGATTCTACTTAGAATTTTCCAATATTTAAGGCTCATTGGGGAAGACCTGTCAATTATACTGTATCGGGTTTAATCATTTCAGGGTGCTTATGTAAACTCTCATTTAACAGAACAAAGGCCAGATTTGTAAAATCACATTATAGTAAATCAAAAACAAATAAATCACATTATGAGTTAGTGTGCTGTGTGAAATCATTAATGTCTTTGGCCAATCTGTATAAGACTGATTGGTTTGCAATAATGACAATAGAAATCGCAGGTTACACATTGGTTTTGAAAAGCCACTTTGAAGTATACAATCAGTATACAGATAAAATACAAAATACATTTTGAAGAAAAGGGAAGTTAAGTCTGAGGAAATACACTCCCACTGCAAATTAGTTGATTTTGTCCTATTTTATTTTATTGGGTTTTTTTGCCTTTCCAGATTACAGATGTATCACTTGAAAATGTGAATGAGCGTCCTGTAGGAAAAGACATTTTTCAGCAGAAAGACACCAATAAACTATATGAAGAAGAGCATCTTGCTGCTTTAAAAAGGCCTGTATTTCTGCATTGGGTTCGTGGAAAGGTAAGAGAATAAGTAGAAAGGTTCGTTTTAAAGATTTTACTCATTCTCTCTCTCTCTCTCCCTCCCTCCCTCTCCCTCTCTCTCCCTCTCCTCTCCCTCTGTGTGTGTGTGTGGGTGTGTGTGTATCAGAGGTGGGTTCCTGCTGATTTGGCCTGGTTCGGATGAATCGGTAGTAACAGTGACAGTGGCAGGAGGCTCTTACTACCCGCCTGGATGCTTCTGCACATGCACAAAAGCATTGTGTGAGCGTAAGCGTGCACGTGAGCATAAGCAAATCGGTAGTAAACTGGTTAGCAACCACTGGTGTGTATATGAATTAGGGTCATGATATTTGTAAAAGGCTAAATGATATGTAACCCAGTCATCATGTATGATAGCAGGAGACGATTTAGTAAATCTCTGATAGCTAATATCGCTGGGCAAAGATCCACATTCAAAGCATACACTGCGATTAAGAACTTTCAATGGCATTGAGTGTCAGGGGGAGGGCAAAGAGCACAACAGTTTGCACAATCAAAAGTTCAGGTCTTTCTTTCTGCATGCCACGACACATGTAGAAAGGGGTGGGGCCTCAGTTGGGCATTAATGCCACCCTCATTTTGGAGCCCCTCCCCCACCAGTGGTTGCCCTTGAAGGTACACATGTAGCAACTGTGGGGAACTCTATACAACCAACGTATCTTTTCCAGGATTGTGTGTCAGCTGCAGCTGCTTTAAGGTGAGCCCAACAAGCATTATATGCACACCCACATGTTCGTTGAATCACTTGAAATCCAGATCTCGGCCCAGCTGTGATAGAATCTACATGGTCAATGTACTAAATCCCAGCATTTAAAATAAAAACCTACATCATCATGACTGCTTTGAGCATATTGTGTTAGCTGTGGAGTGGACAGATTGGCTTTTTGCCTTCACTCTCTGCCAGAGCGATCAAAATAAAATGTCAGGGTGGACAGTGTTTTTGGATGGAGAAGCTGCATTAGATGACATGAAAGGAGTTTCATGAGTCGAACTAGCTTGTGGGTAATCCATCCCCACACATCCATTCATGTCTTGGATTCTCCTTTCCAGTCTAATGCCAGGGAGAGTCAGAATGCATCATAGAAAAGCAATTTGAATTGTGTGGGCTACACTAAACCTCCTGGGCCTTTTTTCATATTTAACAAAGAGCACAGGATCAAAGGCTGGTGAGCCCACTCTACATCAGATCCCGTGCTATGATCCCACTGGTGAAAGCTTTATGATCTGAAGATGGAAAAATGGAATTTCGAGGGTGAATGAGAAGGACTTCAAATAAGATTCACCTACGTGGCTTGAAAACATGTGTCCCCTCATGGAAATAGAATGCTGCTCTCAAAGGGATGCCAAAATGTATCAATGGAGTGCCATTAAGAGATAATGTATTTATTGTAGCCCTTATAAAGTGCAGAATGGGCAGGAGCTCAGCAAGTTATAACTGCTCGAGTGCTAGCTGAAAGGACAAAGTCTTGTGGGTTAAATTCAGAGGCAGCAGCCAGTGCAAAGATCACTCTGTATCTGACACGTCCCTGTGTTATTAATTTCACTATGGTTCATTTTTGACTGATTGCATAGCTTAGATTAAGGGCCAAGATATATGTTATCTCAAAATTTCTGCTGGGGCAGCAAAAAAGGGGTTACTATGAAAGGTGGGCATATTAAGTCAATTTCAAGCCATATCTTGATGACTAATCAGTGTACCTGACTGTTGTCAAATAGAACTAACATTAGTAATGTCAACCTGCCATCCTGTAGGGACATGGTGGCTCAATGGCTAAGACGCTGGAGCTTGTTGATCAGAAAGTTCAGCAGTTTGGTGGTTTGAATCTCTAGCACCGCATAACGGAGTGAGCTCCTGTTATTTGTCCCAACTTCTGCCAACCTAGCAGTTCTAAAGCATGTACAAAATGCAAGTAGAAAAATAGGGATCACCTTTGGTGAGAAGGTAACAGCGTTCCGTGTGCCTTTGGCGTGTAGTCATGCCGGCCACATGACCACGGAGATGTCTTTGGACAGCGTTGGCTCTTTGGCTTTGAAACGGAGATGAGCACCGCCCCCTAGAGTTGGGAACGACTAGCACATATGTGCAAGGGAAACCTTTACCTTTACCTTCCACCCCAGAGAGAGAGAGACTCATTTATTTTCACTTAATTAGGGGAGGCCATCATTTTGGGACACTTTTTCTTGGTTTCTGAGAATAGATGGTGGTATTAGGATTGGTTCCAGTCCATGACACCAACATCACCAGCATTATTGAGGAAGCATCTTGGCAAAAATTGTATTAAGAGAAATTGTGTTAAGAGCTGAAGAAGCTTCTTGGATGAGAAGTGAAATGTCTTCAAAGAAAAACCAGAAAGTCCAGGTGACTCTTGAAAATCCACCTTTGGGACAACTGTGACATGGATAACTGAGAATCTCCATAGAGTAAACGTTAAGAGAAATAGTAAATACTATTTTAAGACAGTTATGGGCTGAGGATGATAAAGAAAACATCATGAGATCATCATCATCATCATCATCATCATCATCATCATCATCATCATCATCATCATCATCATTTTAGCCATTGTCTATGCACTGCAGGATGAAGGCTTAAAAATAGTTATTCTATGCTTTGAGGAACATGAAAAAAAATCTATAGATTGTTTAGATTATGAGTTCCCAGAAAAACCACATCATGCACCCCCTGAAAGCATTCACACCATCTAGAAGATTTCTGATGTGGCTCAAAATTTAATATCTTCTCTGTCTCTTCCAAAGGTGCTTTTCCAAAGAGCTTCTTCAATTCTTGGGTGAGAAGCAAAATGTTTTCAAGGGAAAAAGCATGAAAGTGTCAGTTGCCTTTTGGAAAAATTACTTTTGGAATAACCATGATCTGGATGATTGAGAATCTCCATAGACACCTCTCCATCTCCCAATATTTTAGTGTGCTGTTGCCCAATATCAACAAGGGATCTTGTATTTTTTAAAAATAGGATATATAATGTAACTTTTAGCCAACAGTGATCTAGTCTGGTAGTGGTTCTCCAGAACTTTGAGTAGCTAGGGTTTTGCCTTCTGATCTTTTTTAAAATTGAAAAAGTCCAGAACTCACTTTAGGATATGAAGATATGAGGAATTCTGAAAATTAATTTACAATAATCTGGAGGTTGCCAGATTGTGAAAAGCTGGATAAAACCTTCTGCATTTAAAGTTAGTGTTTTACATCAGAGCTGGATTGTGATTAAAGACCCTGAGCTTGTCAGCTGGAAAGCTGACATCCTGGGTTCGAGACCCAAATGCCGCATGATGGGGTGAGCTCCTGTTACTTGTTCAAGCTCCTGCCAACCTAGCAGTTTGAAAGCATGCAAATGCAAGTAGATAAATAGGTACCCCTTTGGTGGGAAGATAACGACATTCTGTTTGCATCAGTGTACAGTCTTGTTGGCCACATGCCCATGGAAGAAGCATCTTCGGATAACACTGGCTCCCTTGGCTAAGAAATGGAGATGAGCACCTCCCCCTAGAGTTGGATACCACTGGAAAAGCAGAATCTTTACCAAAGTTGGATACTCCCCCCAAGAAAATAAAATCCATCCATCACTTTTTGTACTAAGCATTCTAAGTCATTTGGTTGTTGTTTCCTGCACTTAGCATTTTAAGTAACCATTAGATGGTAATACTATTTATTCAGGCAGCTGGAGGAAGATTTATAGCATCTGATTCTGGGTCAAATATTTTGACATCGGACTTAAGTTTGCACAACACTGCTGATTTTGCATGAATTTAAAGTGTTTTGATTTTTCTATTATTGAAATAAAGTGTTGCATAATAAGATCATCCCATACTTGTAAATAAGTGATAATAGATTGTGTTTTGTCCTGCAGATTTGACAGAGTTTTCTGTTACTATACTTCTGCCTTTCATTTCATGGACCTGCTTTAGGACATATCTGTGTAGAATAGAATACTGATTCATCTTCTCATATTAATAATCGAAATAAATTAATGATAAATAATGACTGGAATTTTGGAGGATAGTTTTAAAATTAATTTTTTTTCTTATTACAAATTCTCTCTCTCTCCCTTCACCACACTTTCTAGGTTAAAAATTTCTACTGCTATGAAGATGAACCTTCTATTATCAAGAACGTTAAGAAAGGCCTGGCTAGCTTATTTCAAATACAGCTAAATTCTGGAGCTGCAAGCGAGGTACTCTATTCTGTCATGCATGCTAAATGTATTTGTTTGTCTTGATTTTAATAGGAGAATACTTAACATATTAAATTTATTTAATTGAGGCACCACGCAATTCCAAATTGACTCTGGGTGGAGTACATCCTAACCAAGCAGCATAGAAAAATGCAATAAAATTATAAAAACAAAGGAATAAAGAGAATAAAGAACAGGAACAGATAGGATATTACTCTAGGTCCTATCTGGGAAGCCTCCCGACGGTCCCTCCGGATGGGAGGGCAAAAAGAGCCTCCCCCCTCCCCCCGGAGGCCATCCGGAGGCTTCAGGGACCATCCGGACAGTCCCTGAAGCCTTCGGAGCGCTTAAAACCACCCTCCGAAGGCTTCAGGGAAGCCTCCAGATGGTGCCTGAAGCCTCCGGACGGCCTCCGGGGGATGGGGGAGGCTCTTTTCGCCCTCCCCAGGCTCCTATAAAGCTTCTGGAGTCTGGGGAGGGCAAAAAAAGCATGTAAAAATGGGGCGGGATCACGCGTTGTGCGCGCATGTGCACTGGGGGGGGGGGTCGCGTGTTGCATTATGGGTGCAGCATGCCCGCACACGACCCCCTTGCGCTCCCCCACTTGTGGCACGCGAGCCAAAAAAGGTTCGCCATCGCTGCTCTAGGAGATGAGATACATCATTTAAAAATAAGAAAAAAGGGGGATAGATTTTTGTAAAAATTATAGAAGCCCTTTCTAGGTATACGTTCACATTTGTGCAGAAATTAATGCAGTGAATGCCACGCTCTTACAGTGTTGAGGACAAAGTTTTAAAGAGCAAAACATAAATGCGTAGGTCTTATGCGTGTTATATAAGAAGCTTGTGATTTAATTAACACACCACCAGTAGTGGAGATTGATAACCAGTTCATTGTTGCCCTCAAAGTAAGGGCTAAGAGCAAGAGCAAATGAAGTCACAACCATGGGATGCTATGTTAACAGTATAAATATATTATATTACATTCTATTACATTACATCTATATAAATATAAGTATAAATATAAGAGCCTAAAGACCTAGCTCTGCCAGTTGGCTTAGGAACCAAATGGTGGGCTTCCATGCTGGAGGTAGCAGCAAGATTGATAGCAGACTCCATCTCCCTGCTCCCCATCCCGCCTTGTGCTCTGCTCTCCACCCATTCATCTTTCTGGTTATAGTGATGTATTGTCATTGTGTTCTTTTTCATTGTTTATTCTATTGTTCTATTATTTTATTTCTATTTACACTGCTTTCATTCCCCCCCCCCTTTTTTTTATTATCGTAAGCTATCTAGAGTAGCCCTACAGCAAGATGGCAGAAAATAAATTTAACAAACAAATAAAAAAATGATTGTTAGAAAAAATTAATGCATTTGCTGCACATGTATCCTATGTTGAAAACCATTCAGTCAATTTGTGAAATGTTCATTCCCTTTTGCTAAGCCCTTTGTTTCAACATGTTTGCCACCATTTCTCATCTCAGCCTGTTGTAAATTCACCTGAAGAAAACCGGGAAATCCAAGATAGGAATATAATTTTGTTTGGTTCTACTTAACTATAATTTATTTGTTGAACTCATAGTTGACAAACCATGACTCATTGGGATACAAGTAGAGCTAATATTTGGTGCTTGGTTTGTAGAGTTTCTACACAAATGTCAGTTCTAAATTAAACAGAACTATCTGATTTACTTTAGTGTTTAAATAAGGCCTCTTGATGGCCAAGTACCTCTAAGATCCCAATGTCAACACATATGTCCTGATGTCATTGTGTCCAATGCCATTATAGTACATATGACATCATTTGCCCTGCCTCTCCTCCTTGCGCAGACATCCTTGCTACAA
Organism: Natrix helvetica; assembly: GCF_964273705.1. Lineage (NCBI taxonomy): Eukaryota > Metazoa > Chordata > Lepidosauria > Squamata > Natricidae > Natrix > Natrix helvetica. Next base: position 20,550,322 of record NC_138558.1, read on the forward strand.
TTCATTTGGAAATCCAGAGTAAAGGTTAGATTAAGACAGTATGACAATAAAAGGCTTATAGAGAAAATTTGGACCTCTTCCTGTCTCCTCTTTGATGTCAGAAAGAAACATGAATAGTCAAATCCTTAGAAAATATTTACAGTTGTAATGTTAGCATTGAAGAATGTTGACACAAATAAGTCAGTTTTGTTTCTTGTGAACAAGTTGTGTGGATCCACTCTGTGTGGTTTCTGAGCTATTGCTTCATGGCATCGTGTACTTTATGAACACACATCCAATTGTGGCTTAATGAACAGAACGTAGTTAAGCAAATAATGCCTTAATGCAGGGGTGTCCAAACTTGGGAACTTTAAGACTTGTGGACTTCAACTCCCAGAATTCCCCAGCCAGCCATGCTGGCTGGGGAATTCTGGGAATTGAAGTCCACAAGTCTTAAAGTTCTCAAGTTTGGACACCCCTGCCTTAATGTAATACATTAACTAGGGTTTAATTAATATTAAGCACTTCTTTGAAATTATCCTACAGGTTTTTAAAAATGCAAACAGTATCACTCTAGTGGGAGTTAGAACTATTGAGGTTGCAGATCTTTCCTTCATCAGCTATAGTCTTAAATAAAATTCCTTCACTGAGGTGAAATTTGCCTTAGGTAGAAACCGAGTTGCTTTATTGCTGCAGTTGCATGATTTTATTAGCTTGCTATTACTTTGGGGATATTTATAATGCAAAAGAGAGACTATGTTTTGTATATATATAAAAAAAGTTGGTCAGCAAGTCTTTGATACACCAACGTGTTTATTTCATCTGTTCTCTAGATTGATATCTGTGGAAAATGCAATGTGACTTACCAAGCTCGGCAGAATCAGATCACTAAAGTGAAAGCCCTGAACTCTTGCCAGTTAGAACAGCCAAGTGTAACTAACCACAATCAGGTACAGTAGGGTACACAACTTTTCTACAATGTGGTTGATTCTTGGGTTTTAATTTTGTGGTCCCAGTCCTGCAGAAAAATGCAAGTCAGTTAGATACCTTCAGAACTATGACAATTAAAATTACATTTTTTGTCTGTTAGGCAAAGAAATCCCCAAAGGTTTGAATAATACTGAATAAAGAAAACATGGGTTTGGGGACAATGAAAGCTAATATGGTTCAATAAATACTTTTTCAAATTTCTTAATCATTTATTGATTTTAAAAAATCAGATACACCAGAGGTTATCCTAAGTTGTGGCCATTGATTCTACTTGATTTGCGTTCTTTGTTTACCATAAAACTACTGTTAACTGATTTGATTCCATGTTATAATTTAGAACAAGATACATTCAAATAATTTTATATCCCTCAAATAGCATTAGAAAAAGAGACTGATGTAATTTGGAAAATTAGCTTCTAATTTTATCTATTTATGTATTTGTATTTATATAAAATCATTTTTCAGCTCTTCGAGGTAAAGAAAAAATCCACTTCCGCTGTAATTTATATACTGGAGGACACCTTCATTAAATCTGTGCGGGCTGAAGAAAACCATATTTTTAATTTGAAATCTCTGCAACTTATTGATGCCAAAGTTATTTCAAAGTAAGGTGGTTTCTTTGTCTATTTTTCAGAAAATTTCCAATGGTCAACTCCAATTATGAATGCTTTTAACTTTTACCTTTATTGATATCCCAAGTACTATAATTTAAAAGCAATGGGAAAACATTTTGAAACCAATATTTTTGTATATAATTCAAGAAGCTTAATGTTATTATTATCGCAATCATTGTTTTGCATTAATTGGGCTTGGAAGAAACGCTTTGCAAACATATAAGCAAAGCATATATCCTCAACACATTAAAACAGATGCATCTTTAAAAATCTTGAGTGGCTACCTAGAAATTTCTCCCTAATTGGGGTGAATGCATATAGAGATATACTTTAGCCCCAACCACTCATGTAGACAGCCAAGGATGAGTTTCAAAGCAGCCAAACAAATTCTGCAATTCTGATACAGCTGTTTTAATAATCCAAGGAGAGGTACATTATCATTCTCAGTTGCAAGGCTCTTCATCTGAATTCTTCACAGACCCTGACTTTCTCCTGTTGTTCTCAGGAATATAAAAATCCCTAGACAACCTATCAAATCTAAACAAATATTTTGTTCTGTTCTGTTCTGTTTTTTAAAAATGCTGCAGCTCTACATAATATCTGATTCCTCATTTGCATGAATTTTGCCACAAATAGATATACCCTTGCTTATAACCATTACTCAACTTTATATCTCTTGTGGCCCTTGCCAACACATACCATCATTTTAAGCTGTTTGTGTTAAAGGAGGCATACTTGTTGAACTGCTTGCTTATATGTGTATATACAGGCAGAAACTGGAACTGAAGTCAACTGAAGCTGGTCCAAGAATGAAAGCTGGGAAGCAAGTTGCCAGCATTATAAAGGCTCTGGATTCAAATTATGTGGCAATTTCTTTGATGGCAGACCCCGTCTCTTATGAATGCAAACATTGTCCATCAGTAAGTCATAAAGAAATACATGAAAAGAAATATAACAGTTATGTACTATTGAAATGGTCATAGTTGTAAAAAGGTACCTGAAGAAATTAGAGAACTTGAGATTACTTTATCTGGGAAATATATTCACTGCTACTGTAGTTATGCTTCTGAGCCTAATTCCAAGATTTTGAACTATATGTGAATAGTTTTGAAGGCCTTGCCCCATGGTGTCCTATTCTCCAGTAATTGAACAACTGAGAATTCTATCATGCAACATTGCTTGGCCCATCTCAGGGAAACCTCACCAAAGAAAGTTCATTTATAATTCATCTATCCTTCCTCAGTATAATTGTAGAGACTAAATTTCCATAATTCACGAGGAGGCAACTTCTGGGGTTAAGGTCACATTTGGCTTTTAAATGGCATATTGGGGACAGACTCCAAAAATTGAGGGTTTAACACAAACATTTTAATTTAAATTTTAAAATAAAAATATATTTAATAATTAACATAATCATATCTCATATATTTACAATATTTTTCCTTGCTAAGTATTTCATTCAACACAACTTTCAGAGGATCTATAAGTGTCACACACAAGATTTTGAAAATGCGGGTCACATACAATCCCAAGGCCTTGGGTCATACATTCTTGGCTATAAAGCAATATTTAGCATAGGATATATAGGGATGCTCAGCTAAAGTTTATAATCTCCAGCTGTGTCCTGAGCTATTAGTACTCCCTTGCCATTCATTAAGGCTCCAGAAATAGCTTCTATCTCAGTCATCATTGCTTCTGTATGTTTAATTACAATTCAGGTAAGGTGAACTTGTACTGCTGAAATTATACTAGCGCTATTTGGAATTAGCATCTGCTACTATTGCTTAATAACCCTGGTCCAATAAGAGAGAGGGTATTTCAGCAAAGGCCGAGCTGAGCTCCTAATTTCCTAGTTAGGAGAGCTGCAATAAACATTGCTGGAAGGAACAGCTGAGCTTTCTCTAAAGAATGCTGGAGGTAATACTGGATAACAGAAATGGCTGTATATGGTAGCACTGGTCAAAATATTCACTCAGTTCTATACTGGAAGTTGTTCGAACATTCAAACATTTTTTTTCACTTGACAGACAAAACTTCACAGGATGTTTCAAAGATAAAAGTCAGACTTTTGAAATTAAACATCTGAAGATTTAAAATAATACCAGCACCAATATTGTGGGTTTATGTATATCTATTCAAAAGAAGATTTTATGGAATGTTATGGGATTTATTCTTAGTGAAGTGTATAGCATTTATTTATTTTTATCCAGAAGAGTGTGAATATGTAATGTGCTTGACAATCAAATGGTGTCAAGTGGAAAGATAGTTCCTCAAATCAAGAGTTATTTTACAGTTCCATTCTCTCTCCAATGTAGATATATGAATTCAGTACCCATATGAAATAGATGGAGCAGTTCATCACAGCTACCAGAATACTTATATGTGAAGGTCTTGCTCTCCTTAAGTCAATATTGGGTTCAATGAGTAAAGAAACTCTACTGTAAATTAAAGCTGAATCCAAATGAGGCAGGTTTGCTTATGGAGTGAGGAGAAGAGTGCCATACTTGAAAGTTTAGGAGTGATTCTGGATCTTCCGTGATTGATTACCCTAAGGCAGTGATAGCTAACTTTTTTGTCCTCACGTGTCGAAATTGTGTGCATACGGATGACAGTGCATCTGTGGTCACACCTACAATGCAATGCACCCTGTCCTCCTGCTCATGTGTGCATGACCCCCTGTGTTCCCCCGTCCCCTGTGCATATGCATGACCCCCCCATGTGCATGCGCACGACACCCCCCATGCCCTGTTTTGGGCCTCCCTGAAGCCTTCTGGGACCAGAAACAGGCCGCAGGGAGGTGCCGCTCCCTCCGTGTTCCCCCCATGCATGCGCGCGCGACCCCACGCATCTCCCACATGCACAACAGAGGCTTGAAAATCAGCTGGCTGGTGGGAGACACGCACACATTTGTGGTGGACCTGAGCTGAGCGACAGCTCGCATGCCCGCAGAGAGGGCTCTGCGTGCCACTTGTGGCATGCATGCCATAGGTTTGCCATCACGGCCCTAAGATAACAGCCAGGTCTTTTATTAGCTTTAGCTAATATGCAACCTAGAACTCACAATCCACAAAACCCCCTAGAAGATCAATGACGGCTCTGATACTAACATTATTGCCAGCCCTTGAGGAAAACCAATTCAGATTTCATATGAAATATTGAAACTCTGCTTTGTTAATAACTCAGTCTTCGAAGACTGACAGTATTTCCCTTTCATTTGCTCCTATACCAAAGAAAGTCAAGGCAAGTCAACGGTAAGCTTCTTTCTCATACTACCTGGTCTTCCTGAGCTTAATTGGCTGTTAATTTGGTTAACAACCTTGGTATTTGCAGAGCCAACTCTGTGGTTTGGCACTGGGTCTCATATGACATATCAAGTATTACTTATTACCTTTAAAATTCTGTAAAGGTATGAACCAGGTTAGCTATTTTATAAAATCCGTTGATCAACATATTTCCTTTTCCTCACAAACGTTTTTCTGATCACCTCAGGTTTACGTTCTCATTCCCTCTTTCTGATTTCTCTGGGGGGGGGGGGGAATGAAAAAGCCTGATGGCATCAAAAGGCCCTCGTTAGAAAACCAGGCTAAAGCTGGAGAAGCTTTGGCCTTTCAGCATTTATCAGAAGAGAGTAGGTAATATACCAGGCCAGTTTCAAGCAACACACAGAGGACAAACTTTTTAAGGGGCAAAGGTTCAAATTGTGTTTCTTTCTGGCAGCTGTTTCAGCAGTGGATGGTCATCCGAAAACAGCTTGAACCAGATAATCTTTCAAAAGCCAATGCCGCAAAAGGATTTTTGGCATTTATCGAGAGCCTGAAGAAAGCAACAAAAGAAGAAATCTTACAGCTACTGAGAAATGAAAATAATACAGAAATACTGTGAGTTACTGGCAATGGGTTTTACGCTTTCTGCAGTAACATCTCCATTTTAAATTCCAGTAAGCTTTGGAAAAAGATTTATTCTATTTTGTAAAGTTATATAAGATTAGACTTATACGTCTTATATAAGATTATTATGGTCAACATGAATAAAATAGCAAAGCACTGTTGTGGTTCTTGCTTGTTAGCACAATGTGCACTGTTCGCAAGCCACTAGGAACTAGATCAGAGGTCCCTGTGTTTTTTTCTGGCTAAGCCATAAACAAATCACTAGCAAGCCAACTAATATTATTATCATTATCACCAAACAATTTCCTTGTTACTCAGGCCTTATTATCCTGATCTAACTTTAGGCTCAAGTAGATTTGAATTGCAAAAAATGTGCAAAATCAGTAGATGGCAGGAAAGAGATATAGAACAACGCTAACATTGTGCTGCCAGCTAACGTCTGGAATTTTTTTAATGCACAAACCTGTTGTGTAGCTGCTCGAACTGAACAGTTAGCAACATGAAACATTCTCCAGGTAGTCCTGGCATAAAAATAGCAATTGGGACTGACAGCTCTATCAGTCAGCCATGTGGATTTCACACAATCACTTTTTGCAACTCCTGCCAGCTTTGCTTGACCGAAGCCGGCGGGAAGGTTGCAAATGACAATTGTGACAGTGGTGCACAGCAACCATTGTAATTACCAGATAGTTGCCAAGCATCTGAATTGGGATCCCATAATGGTGGGCGGGGAGGGGGGGAGGGGGAGGAAGGCTACGACAAGCACAACCACAAGGACCAATCTCCTTATTTAATGCTGTTGTCAGTAAGCAAGGACTACCTGTAATCCAATGCATGTATTAAAAACGCAGGAAGTCCCAGCAACAGCAATGTGTTTTAAAATAAATAATTATCGACTTTTTATTTCTCTGCTTGGCCTCCATACAGTCCCCAACTAGTTGATGCAGTGGCCTCCACACATACTTCAGTCTCTCTGGAAGCAATGTTGGATTTTCTGGATTTCAAGAACAAGAGTGGATCTCTCCTTCAGGAACGCTTCCTCTATGCTTCTGGTTTCACTTCTCATCCCAATGAGTTATTACTCAGATCTTTAATTGTAAGTTACCTGTGGCAGTCAAGGAAACATGACTATAGCATGTTTTTAAGAACATGGTTCTCCCCCCCTACCCCCTGAGAAACCCCCTTTTCTGGAGAACTGAACGTGAGCTTTTGAAAATCACCTGGAAGTGAGGTTCTTTGAATCAAATGAGACTAGCTTTTGACACAGGCTTTGGTTTCGGTTGCAACATGGTAAAAATAATAAAGTACAAATAAAGGCCTGATGAATAAAGCTAAATAAGTGCATTTGAATTTTTTTTAAAAAAATCAGTACTATTAGGGAAAATGCCCTAACATTCCTCTTCTAAAATTCCTCTTCTTCCTGGCATGCAATTATCACTAATAAAAATACTTCAGGGATGCTACTTAATGGGATTTTTCTCCCCTATAATGCTAATTTTAATGTGGGGAGAAAGAGATGCTTAATCGAAGTTATGAATGGGAAGGGCAAGTTTAATTTTCCCCGCCTTTCATACATCAGCATACATCTCTCCTGATTTTTAATTAAAAACGCTCATTTTAAAACTAACAGCCAAAAGCTGCTCTATGGAGCAGCAGACCTGGTGGTTTCCTCGTTTATGAGATGGATACCAATCCATCATTGATCCTTTCCCATTCAGCAGAACTGCTCCAATTCTTCATGAGAATATTTTGTTCCCCAATCACTGGCTATTTTATATTTTATAAAAGACTGTCTGTTGCACAGCACGTTGGTAGGTAGGCTGATCCTTCTTGAATAAGAAGCATTATTCCCTCCAGTCATAAAACAGGACTTGGAGCAGTCCCTTGAGAGAATTGGTATCATTTATTTATTTATTTATTTATTTATTTATTTATTTATTTATTTATTTATTTATTTATTTATTATTTACTTACTTACTTACTTACTTACTTACTTACTTACTTACTTATTTAATTCAATTTATATGAACACCCATCCCAGATATGTCTCTTGGTGGCTTCTAAGAAATCAAAACAAAATCAAAAGATAACAAATAAGAAATGATATAACAACTTAGATAAAACCAGGCAAATAGCGTAATCAACCATGATATGGGCTCAACCACGTACTTAGGTCCCAAGTTTGGCAGATTTGGCAGAACCAAATCTTTAAAGCCTTAGAAAAAACCAGTAGGGTTAGGAGGTCGTGCTAGCTTTGTGTAAGCCAAATTTCAGAAAAACATTTGTGCCAAATCCCACAAAGGGATCATAGATATTTTTAATTCTTAGATTTAAGGGGCCAATGCTGACATTGTTGACTTTTTTTTTTGTAATACAACAGAATAAATACAGGAGTCCAATTGGTAACAATGAAATCAGAGAAATGGTTATTATTATTGCCGGCGCACTCATCAAAAAACTGTGCAACGTGGGAGGCTGCAAGCTGCCTGTAAGTGTTTTCTAGTTTCCTACAAGAGTTTAGGCATCCTGCTCCAATCACAACTATTTTACAACGGTTTTGCTAAAAAACAGCATTTACCTCCAGTTTTTGGCAAAAATATGTCCATAGTAAAGCATTGGTTTGTTTAAAGACTGCCACAAAAAAAGATAATAAAATTTTATGACTGTCGTGACTTACAACCTAAAGGAGCAGATTCCATTATGGGTATAAATTGATGGCTTATGCTACCTGTATGCACTTAATGCAAATATGAGACTTCATTTAAGTTCCTCTGACTATTACTGACTCCAATTACTAAGTTTCTGTTGGCTTGGAAAAAAGACCTTGCCTTCTCTGTCCTCTGACAATTTCCCTTTCCTTTATTCAGTGTATGCCCCTTGAGAACTATCTTCCAAATAATTCCTAAGTTGTTTTCCCGACTCCTTTATTATCTCTCATCCTTATTTCCTTCTACTTGTGTCAGCCTCTTTCTGCTTTGTGTTTTCTTTGCTTGACTACTGCTGTAATATTATCCATCCGGGAAAGGATAGCATGGTCACTGGGTGAGGGAGCGTGTCACTTCCATATACTGCAGAGTACAATGGTATGCTATCTGGGCTATATATAAAAGGCCCATGGTAGCAGCCACAATAGTATTTTGCTCTTAAAATAGCTCACAGATGCTTGCTTCACCTCCCCTACTCCCTTCCCAAATTAGATGTAGACAATCTGCAGGCCACATGTGGCTCTTGGACTAATTTCCAAAGCCCACTGCACAAAATCACTTCGACCTCTGCAAAGAGATTTTTGCCCTTTTTCCATTGGTTGCTACTTGGGAAAGAGAAAGGGTTGTTAGAAAGAGAATAAAAGGAAGATATGAAGCTCTTTCCCTGTCTCCTAATGGCATTTCCACATACTATTATACCTCCCCATTCATTATGTAGGCCCTTACCAAAGACTCTTGAGGAAATACAGTCCTTAACAGAAAAAGATTTGTCCATCAAGCCCTGAAGAATAGGGCTGAAGAATATGATGCTTTCCAGCGAACTCCTGCCCAAAGATTAAATCATAATGAATTTCATATACATAATATTCTGATTGAATACATTATTACAGGCAGGGACGTGCGGTCAGGGGAGGCAGGGGAGGCAGAGCCTCACCTCTCATCATGAAATATACAATAATAATATCCACGAGGGAGTTTCATATATATAAGAGGAAGAGGAGGGAGGAGGAGGAGCGCACGCGGGGCAGTGCCAGCTGGGCAACCGGCGGAGGCAGGAGGGTTCTCGGAAGTGCCAATAACCTTCCTGCCTCCGCTGTACTTTGCGCGCTCCTCGCGACTGCAATAGACGTCCAGAAGTGGCAGGGGCTTGATGACGTCACCGCAGCTGCCATGCGCGGATGGACGGAGGTAGCCAGAGTGGCGCCGAGGCAGTCCGGCGGACGAGCGACCGAGGATCAGGCTGCCTGATCCTCCATCGCTCGCTCACTCGCTCGCTCTTTCGTCCACCCGGACCCCTTGGCGCCACTCTGGTTACCTCCATCCGGCCTTGCCCAGCAGCGATGTCGGCGACGTCATCAAGACGAAGTGGCTTGGAGGCGAAGTGCTTTTCAGTGCTTTTCTGTGCGTCTGCCGTTTAGGTAGATAGCCGGATGTCCTAAACGCTAGACGCACAGAAAAGCACTGAAAAGCAGCTGCTGTTGGGGATCGCGGAGCGCGCTCAGGAAGGCGGGGAATGGGATCGCGTGTGCTGGAGGATGAGGCAGCTTCAGCCTCCAGCACACGTGGTCCCATTCCCCGCCTTCCTGATGACGTCACCAGCCTCACCAGCCATAAACCTCACCGCACGTCACTGATTACAGGAGTGTCAAACTGAAGGCCTGCAGGCCAAATCCGGCTTAGATCTGGCCCATGGGGTCACCCTAGAAACAGCGAAGGACTGGCCCGTGGTGCCTCTGCCAGCAAAAACAGAACCCAGGGAGGCCATACATAGCCTGCCCAGGTTCCATTTTCGGCCTTGATGGCCTTCTGCAGCCCTCTGCCAGCAAAAACAGAGCGTGGGGAGGCCACATGTGCCCCCGGGCTCCATTTTCACTGGCAGAGGACTGCAGGAGGCTGTTGCGACTGAAAATGGAGCCTCGACAAGTGACGTCAAGCTGGACACACCCACCCTGGACACGCTCATCCCAGCCACCACCCCCACCCTAGTCCCCTGATGTCAAGCACAACCCTGATGTGGCCCTCAATGAAATTGAGTTTGACAGCCCTGATTTATTAGATCCATCAAATCCAAGAAGAAAGCCCAATGGAGGACTTGTAATAAAGTGTAATATAGGTAGTCCTTGACTTACAACCATTCCTTTAGTGACCATTCAAAATGAAAGTGACACAACTGAAAAGAGTGACACAACTGTTTTTCACATTGTAATCCTCTTTTGTGACCTTCTGACAAGCAAGGTCAATGGGGAATCCCGATTCACTTAACAATTGTGGCAAGAAAAGTTGTAAAATGGGGAACAACTCGCTTAACAGCTGCCTTGCTTAGCAACAAATTTTGGGTTCAATTGTGTTCATACTTCGAGGACTACTTATACGTATATTGTTTTTGAATCATAGTTTTCTTTAAAAATTTCTCTTCATTTTACTACAGTAGGTTCCTCTAAGTTCTCTTTGGTGCACTATTAATATAGTGGGGTGGATTCTTTCCAGGCTGTTGTGGAAGCCAAGAAACTGATATTCCAAGGCTTGAATAGAGCAGATAAAGCTGATGATGTGAAGATGTTCCTTTTGGCACTGAAAAATGCCCTTTTGCCAGAAGCTGTTCCTGTGCTGCTAAAATTCGCTGAGTCAGGAGAAGGACCTATCAGCAACATTGCTGTTACTGCGCTACAGAGATATGATCATTCATCCATCACTACTGAGGTAAATAAAAAGCACACAAGGTTTTTTAGGAGTATTGGATAATGTTGGTCCTTCATTTAGAGAAAGAAGTTGTAAATACATATATGTATTTTACCGAAGAACCCACAAAGATTATGGAGTTCTCGTACAAAATTCAAGAGACTGATAAGTATACCTTTATGGGTTTTTAAAAATATCAGCAACCATTTTAAGCACCAGCTGTCATTCTGCCCCTCCAGAAAATTACCCCAAGTTTGGCTAGATCATCAAATCTTAAAAATGTTGAAATCTTGAGCAATGAAACCTTATGGAATTTTGGTGATTCTCATGTGAGAGTTAAAAGTTCTTACAATTAAAAAGGTAATTTTAATGGAACTTGAGCAATTTACATACGCTGTCTGGATTACTGCAAGTCCCATTTTGCCAAATCTTGTTTTAAAATTTTCTATATCTAAATTTGGAAAAGCTGCAGGCAAGGTAATCCTTGGACAGCCTCCTTACTTTCAGATTTTCCTTCTTGTAATCTTGATGGAGACTAAAAATGAAAAATCTCTGATAATTCTATTAGAAGGAAGGTAAACATTTATTAAACAGAAGGTAAAAAGAAGCATTTATCAGAAGAAGAAAAATAGAATTCCAGTGATGATTATGAAAAATCTATATATAGATTTTAAATCTCTATATAGGCAAATTTAAATTATTCAATTCTTGTCCATTTCCACATTTTCTGTGAAAAGGTATGGATGCCTTCCTCTTTTGTGACAAAAGAGTAGTTTCTATATATTCACTGTTTTTATAACTGAAACCACTTTTATCAGGGTGGGAACAGTGGTGGGTGCCGGCAGTTGCTACTGCCTGCTCACTCAGGGACGTGCCTCATGCACGCTTGCACAGTACAACAGAAATTGCTTGCGCATGCATAGAAGCCAAAAACAAGATGGCGGCACCTATGGCGGCGCCGGAAGAACTGGTTTGGGGGCATGGCAGGCCTGGGTCACTGCCAGTTACAGCAACCCACACCGCCAAGCTACTATCGGTTCGGCCAAACCAGTCCGAACTGGTAGGAACCCACCACTGGGTGGGAAGTAACTCTCATATACATTCTAGATGTGTTGAGCTATAAATTCCATTAGCTTGAACATAGTGGGAGTTATTATCCAATAAATCTTTAAGGTTAGAAAAGGGTGTCTCATTGATTGCTCTGGATATGGGCAGAAATATATTTAACATTTTGGGAGAAGAACCATGATTTGGTCTTTCCGTGTATCTGTCACAAGAACTATGAACATGTTGTATGATCCAAGGTGAAGTTCAGTACGCAGAAAGGTGAAAAAGAAATGAGATCCAGGACTCATATTACTAGGTTGTCTAACAATTAACCTCATAGCTTTCAAGTTTCATGCTTGATCAATATTTTGATATTTCAATATATTTCAATATAGCAATATTTTGATATTTTCTACCACCATCTAATAAGGTACATGTCAACCGAAATTCACTAATTTGTTTTGTCCAATTTGAGAGAACTGGGGGTAATAGGTTAAATTCCTTGATAGTTATTGATCCTGACACAATTATTTGAATTTTGATGCCATCCCAGTACACAGAAGCTATAGCATCTGAAGTTTTTAAAAACATCTATCTGGTCTCATTTATGAGTAAATACATAGACTTTCTTTCTTTTCTTCTCTTCTTCTATCAGCTATTCAGTGGAATTGACCAGATTATATTTCCACCAGGTGAAAAAAACCATGAACAGGATTTACCACCAGAATTATAAAGTTCATGAGAAGACCGTACGAACCACAGCTGCTGCTATTATCTTCAACAGCAATCCGTCCTTCATGGAAGTTAAAAACCTCCTCCTCTCTATTGGAGAGCTGCCACTAGAGCTGAATAAGTATATGCTTTCACTAGTCCAGGACATACTACATTTTGAAATGCCTGCCAGGTATATCAAGTATCATTGTTATTTGTGTAACCATGCTGCGATAGAACTGCTCCATAAATATTACTCTTGTACAATGGGATTCACACCACCTCCGCCACATTCATACTGGGATAAAAAGTATAGTTTTTTTAAAAGATCACAGTGAGAGCTTAAAACTGCACTTGCTAGCAGTTATATGTATTTCCTGTTTCTTTCTTAACAGAATAACAGAGTTGGAAGGGATCTTGGAGGTCTTCTAGTCCAATCCCCTGCTCAAGCAGGATATATTCATCTTATCTTGGAATGATTTAACACTTTAAAAATTGTTTTGTTGTTGTAGTAGTAGTAGTAGGGGTGGGAGGTATATGACTATTCAAAAGTTAAGATAGCTTTACTCATCAGAATTTTTTTTAAAAATCAGGACATCCACATTAAGGCTTGCAAAATGCTAACTCAGTTCTCTGTTTGATGGAATGATTGTGTTAGCACAGTATGCTTACTATGCTGGGTTAAAATAAAAAACCACTTTTGGGGGGTTACATGATAGTAACAAAATAGGATACATTTGACAATATATTAGTCTAAATGTGGTTGGCAAGTTTCATAGTGGCTATATGCATTTGTATAACAGAGAAAACAGATTTACACTACAGAAGAATTACTCAATGTAAATACAATTCTCATATAGGCTGAACTATAGAATTTGAACCAGCAATTGGTAACACAATGGTGTATGTAGAAAAGCAGGAGTTGGTAAGAATGAGATTATTGTAACTTTCAGCAAATAACCATACCCCTATAATCAGATTTTCTTAAATAAATTAGTATCTCTATCTCAAAGGAAGGTTCTTAGTATGGATTTCAGGTGAGATCATAATGTACGAAATGCTATTACTAAAATGCATCTTTTTAGTATTTAATTGTAGTGGGAAAATGTTTTCTTCTCCAATAGAAATAAAATGTTTGTTTTTCAGCAAAATGATCCGTAAAGTCCTGAAGGACATATTGATTCATAATTATGACCGATTTTCCAAAATGGGTTCTTCTTCGGCCTTCTCTGGTTATCTAACACGTACGTGATGGTCAAAATTAATATGAAATTATATTTGCATTTCTTGATTGTTTTTGTCAAAATTGTAACTACAACACGTAACTCTGTTTAATTAAGGTGGCCAAATTCTATCATCTACATATAGCCTTGATATACTGTACTCTGGTTCCGGTATCTTAAGAAGAAGCAACATGAATATCTTTCTTTTCAATAAATTTGCTCAACTTCATGCCAGCCAGGTATGTCTCATGAACTATTAGAATAAAAACATCAGAAGAGAGCCTACCGTGCAGCTTGAGTCATTACAACTTGATCATGGAATCAAGTTAAATCAGATCAAACTATTGTTTAGGACCATGCTTTTTTGTGCATATGGTTCAGAATTGCTTTAAACATTATGCACGCACAAGTGTAATACCTCTCTTCTAATCACGAAAGTGGTTTGGAAGATGAACTTACTATTGTCCTCTTAATTCATTACATGGTAATAGGTCCTGATCATCATCCAGATGTTTGAGTGGTGATGTTTCAGATTGAACCTGAATTTGTGTACTCTAAGCTTCCTTTGATGGCATGGCTTAGAGTTTGTTGTAACAGCAACTCCATCATTTTCTATTCCCTACTTTTTAAATTTAAAATGCTGTTCATTGGCCAGATGAAAAAACAGTGTTTCCACATCTTTCATAATTATGAGAAGTTGAGTAGCTGCAGTTTTTATTACCTTGAATGCCCAACTATGTCAAACTTCGACAGGCTCATAGAATGAGAAAGGATCTGGAGCAGTGGTGGGATTCAATTTTTTTTTACTACTGGTTCTGTGGGTGTGGCTTGGTGGGCGTGGCATGGCTTGGATGGTGTGGCTTGGTGGGCGTGGCAGGGGAAAGATACTGTAAAATCTTCATTCCCACCCCACTCCAGGGGAAGGATACTGCAAAATCCCCATTCCCTCCCAATCAGCTGGGACTCAAAAGACAGAGAATAGATGGGGATGGAGCCAGTCAGAGGTGGTATTTACCGGTTCTCCGAACTACTCAAAATTTCTGCTACCATTTCTCCAGAACTGGTCAGAACCTGCTGAATACCACCTCTGATCTGGAGATCATTTACTTCCAACCCTTTTCATTAAAGAAATTCATCTACATTGATCAAAATCTGCCCTTCTGTAGCTTTCACCTATCCTCCCCTCAGTTCTGCCCTTTGATGGTAGTTGCCATATCTCCTTTCCTTTTCAATGTAGCCGTTATCTTAGAAGAGCCTTGTGCTGCTTCTCAGTTGTAAGAAGGTGTGGATAAGAGTTGAATAATATAACAATCTTGTTGAATTTAGAACAAAATATCCTTGCATGCACATGTTCATTTTCCCGTGTGCTATATATGTTGCTTTCTTTTAGGTGGTAATCGAAGCTCAAGGTCTGGAATCTATTATAGCTGCATCTGCAGATGAAGGAGAAGAAAATCTTGACTCCTTTGCTGGTTTGTCAGCAATCATGCTTGATGTTCAACTCCGGCCAGTTACTTTTTTCCAAGGATATAGTGATTTAATGTCTAAAATGTTCTCAGCCACTGGAGACCCCATGAATGTAGTGAAAGGGCTCATCCTTCTGTTGGATTTCTCACAGGTATGTACTGTGAAATGTATGTACTGGAAACCTAATATTCTACTGCATTTTTCGGAGTATAAGACGCACCGGAGTATAAGACACACCAAGATTTCGAAGAGGCAAATTTAAAAAAAAAGTTTTTGCACTCTGCAGACCTCCCAAAAACAGCCCGTTTTTCATGAAAACGGGCTCGTTTTTTGTCAAAAAAAAAAAAAGAGGCATGCATAGCCTTTAGGAGGCTTGTAGAGTGCTCCTGGGGGCTGGGGAAGGCAAAAATGAGCAAAAATGGCACATTTTCCGTTCATTTTTGTCCTCCCCAGCTTTCAGGAGCACGCTGGAGACCTTCTAAAAGCTATGCACAGCCATTTTTGCAAATGGGGCGGGGTTTCGGGAGGCCAAAAATGCTGTATTCAGTGTATAAAACGCACCCAGATTTTCACCCTCTTTTTTGAGGGAAAAGAGTGCGTCTTATACTCGGAAAAATACGGTAGTATTTTGACATTTTTACCCCAAATTTATGCTCTTAGTACTAATATTTTTGAAGCATGGAAGCTGATAATACCAGTTTGTATAGCCTTGTTGTAAGAAGAACCTATAGTTCAGTAATAAGTAGATGATTAGTTAGATGGTTGCACAGTATTTATACACACACACACACACACACACACAGAGTATATTACACATGGAACTCATAAATTATACAAATAAATGACAGCATTACCCTTAGCAATGTTCAAAAATAAAATTAACACATTGACTGGATGAAGTGTTTTATGGATTTTTAATTTTTTTAAAATTCTCTCCCCCCCCCCTTTGAAAACTCAATTTTTATTTTTATTGTGTCCATTTTCACTTTTGTTCTTCAGTCTGAGTCTTTGAATTAAATAGAATAGAATAGAAAAGATTTTTTTATTGGCCAAGTGTGATTGGACATACAAGGAATTTATCTTTGGTGCATATGCTCTCAGTGTACATAAGGAGAATAAAATACATTCATCAAGAATAAAAAGATACAACACTTAGTGATAGTCAAGGTTACTAATAAGCTGTCAAATCGTACTAGTAAAGAAATAATATAAATTGAAAGATACAAGCAACATGGTTATAGTCATAAGTGGGAAGAGATAGATACTAGGAAGGAAGAGGCGAATAATAATAATATAGTAAAGTATATAAAATAGTAAATTATTTGACAGTTTGAGAATTAGTTGTTAAGCAGAGTGATGGCATTCGGGGAAAAAACTGTTCCTGTGTCTAGTTGTTCTGGTGTGCAGTGCCCTATAGTGTCATTTTGAGGGCAGAAGTTGAAACAATTGATGTCCAGGATGTGAAGGGTCTGTAGATATTTTCACAGCCCCCTTTTTGACTCCTGCAGTATACAGGTCCTCAATGGAAGGCAGGTTGGTAGCAATTGTTTTTTCTGCAGTTCTAATTATCCGTTGAAGTCTGTGTTTGTCTTGTTTGGTTGCAGAGCCAAACCAGACGGTTATGGAGGTGAAGATGACAAACTCATAATAATAAATAATCTATTACAAGTTTTTTTAAAAAAAAATGGCACCTACCAAGTGTAAGCGACAAGACAGGAATAGGCTTGTTTAATGATTATCCCAGCCCAGCTCATTATTAAGATAAATTCTTACTCTCTTCCAAGTACATTTGACTGTTGACCAATTTGGTGGGGTATCATACATCATGTTTGTTTCTAGCAATAAAAGGCATGGTCATAGATAATCATCACAATTTTCAGAAGAGGACTGAAATTTTGTGAAACAATACTGTTGTTTGGTTCTTCAGAGTTCTTGATCTCAGTAGTGACTAGCTGTCTTGACAGAGTAATAGGAAGCAAAGCTCAGTTATAATGACATTTAGTGCCTATGGATATTTCTTTCAAAAAAAGAACATTGCAGGTTGCTGTTTCCAATTTCCCTATTTTTTCAATGTTTTTCTTGGGTATAGTCAGAAAAAAAACACCAATGGGCTTACTTACATTGCTTAAGTGGATTGAAAACAGAGGGGATTATTAATAACCATGCACCAGCTGAATCCCTCCACACAATTTCTGGAGAGTTAACTATTTTGAGCTCAGCAGGATGGACTTCTGAATAAATATGCACCTATCAGAAGCTGCATCATACTTTGTTTTATGCACTGTAGGAAGACTATAAACATATTTAATATGGTTTCCAAGCCATGTGAACCTTAAAATGTTGGCTGTCGGTCAGCATGCAACTGAAATGACTTGCTGTGACCCCGAATTGCTTTCTGTTTTGACTGTTTCCAAATGGTCTCTGTGCAATGGATTCCCAATCCAGCTGTAAGTTTTTGACAGCTGAGAGGGGCAGCCTTGGCAGGAAGCTTCTTTATCCATAAAGCTATGTCTCTCGCTGAATTATATGGAAAACCATTTGTCCCTTTATTCAACAGCTTTATTATACTATTGCTTTTGTAGCAGTGTAAGGCTTTTACAGTTTAGTAGTTTGGAGATCACATATGAAACTAGTTTAGTGATCCTAATTTTAAATATTATGTAGGCTTTTTTCATAGGCATTGTCTAGACCAGAACGTCTCAAACATTTTGATCATAGGACCTTTTTACAATCTTAAAAATGATCAAGAACCCTAAAGATCTTTGGTTTATGTGGATGATATCTATTGATATTTACTACGTTACAAATTAAATCTGTGACATTTTAAAATATTTATTATTTAAATATTGATTTGATTTAGTGGACCTGTTGAAGATGCTTTGTGAACCATTGGTCTAGACCAAAAATATCAAAGAGGAACGTGCTTGAATAGTGCTGAGGAGATAGATGTTTCGTTTCTGTGCAACATGAAACAACTGTCTCAAGAACAGTTTTTGTTATTAAAAAATGTACTTTGAAGTGTCTCGCTGTGTAGCTGCCCTACACTGTAAGCTTCATTTATGGATCTTCTGTTCTCAGCTGATTGAGTAGCCCAGTTGCATGGAGTGGAGAGATTTTTCTTTACAACAAAGAGAAAACTCAAAAAGGGAGACAGGGAAGTAGAGACAGAAAGTAACATTACTATAGGGACACGGTGGCTCAGTGGCTAAGATGCTGAGCTTGTTGATCAGAAATGTCAGCAGTTCAGTGATTTGAATCCCTAGCACCATGTAATGGAGTGAGCTCCCATTTCTAGTCACAGCTTCTGCCAACCTAGCAGTTCAAAAGCATGTAAAAATGCAAGTAGAAAAATAAGTATCACCTTTGGTGGGAAGGTAACAGCGTTTTGAGCGCCTTCAGCGTTTAGTCATGCCAGCCACATGACCATGGAGACGTCTTTGGACAGCGCTGGCTCTTCGGCTTTGAAACATAGATGAGCACTGCCCCCTAGAATCAGGAACGACTAACACACATGTGCGAGGGGAACCTTTACCTTAAAACATTACTAATCTGAACATATACTAGATAAGCAAGAAATATTATGTGTTCTTTTTTTGTACTTAGGCTATCCAGCTGCAATCTGGGCTGATTTGCAATGCTGAATTCAAAGGAGGTATGACAATTGATGTATCAGGAGGAATGGAGTTCAGCCTTTGGTACAGAGAATCCAAAACAAAAGTTAAAAATCGGTGAGACATCTAAGTTAGTTCTTGATGGAGATATTAGATTTCATCATCAACATGAGGGATTTTAAATTTAGTTAGTGTGTACAATTTTTAAACATTTTAAGAACTTAGATCCTTAGTTGAAAGAATAGTTGTATGAAAACATGTGGAGAATAGAAAAAATGTAACTTTACTATTTCTGCAGAAGATTCTTTTTCTACCTGATTCTGAAAACTATAGTCGAAACATCTGGTACAAACTGATAGTGGAAACATGGTCTATTGCAACAACACGATACATACCCTGTATTGTATACTTGCATCCCAACATCAGTTGCAAGCTGATAGTCATGTGAAGGTGAAGTGAAAATTTCCTCCATATGATGGTCAACTCGCAACTGATGTTTATATGGTTTGTATGGCAATATTTCATCATTTGCTTTCCATGGATCAGTTGAACCACAAAATAGTAAAAACTGTTACTTATACCTTTGGTAGCTGAAAGCTTGTGTATTGTCTTTATCAGGTTGTTCTGACCTAGGCTTCCCAAGAGCATTCAGCAAACTCCTTGTCCTGACAAAAAATCATTTTATTAATTTACTGTGAATTATGCTCATTCACATCCAACAACGTCTTCCCAGAGGGGATTGGAGAGCTAACAGCCCGATATCTGCAAAATTTGGCAAGGAGTCTCAGAGAGTCACAAACCAATTAAGCGAATGAATTATCTCCTGCAAACTCCATTCCCCTTTCGCTCCTCTTTTATTTCCTCAGGAAGGGACCATTCATTGTCCACCTTACTCCCATGTCGACCCCTGTTCTTTAGCTGTTCCTTCATCTTGAACTGTGCATACACACAGTGGGAACAAGTTCCAACTGTTCATCTGCCTCACTGATGCCTGACTCTGAAGGCAGCTGATAACTGGCATACAGCTCTGGCCCGCTCTCTGCCTCTGACACAGAGCCCTCATCAGAGCCTTCCCCAGACTCTAGGACTGGCCCATGTTCTCCCCAACCTCTTCACTGTTGAATCTACTGCCAGCTCCTCTGGCGGACCACAACACAGGTGTTGGGTAAAGCTTGTGTATTGCCTTTATCACGTGTTGAATAAAACTTGTGTATTGCCCTTATCAGCTTTGAGTAAAATAATTAGTGGAACAATACATGAGAACTTTTGGAGTGAGCCCATATTGTTTCAGTCAGATTACTATGTTCAGTGATCACAACCAGAAAGCTAGATTGGGAAATGTTGCAATTTGTCATTCAGTGAAATGTAGGGAATCAGATTTATCATTCCTGTCCTGACCAAGGTTTGAATTCCTGAAATTAATGTTTGAACTGCATAGCCACTTTTCTTTTTCTCTTCCTATCCTTATCAACATCTATGTTTGACTGCCAGGAAGAGTCAGTAATGTATGGGCGCTGACAGGAAAACCAATGTGAAATGAGATTTTTATACAGAACAGTTTGTCTACAAGTTATCAGTTGGGGGAGATATTATTCCAATATAATATTCAATTTTTGACCACTTGTTTTTCCCCCCCACTTCTGTTTTGTTCAGGGGAGCTGGGGCCATGGTTGGTAACTTTGTTGTGGATGCTATGTTTGTGAAGGCTGGCCTGGAAACTACTTCTGAAATTGAAGCAACGTTGGATTTTGTCACCACAGTGAAATTTTCACAATACCCGTTTTTGGTCTGCATGCAGATGGATAAAACCGAAAGTCCATTTAGGTAGGAAGCAACTAGAAATGTTTATTGATCTGCCTAGCATTTTAATGCAGCTTTCTGGTTTCTGATTCTGGAGAAGACCATTATGTGTTAAGTAAATAAGAAATTAGAGTGCAATTTGCATGGGAGATTGGATGGCCCTTAAATTAGTCCTTAATCAATAGTTGTTGATTGTCCTAATTTCATTACCAGTCCAACTTTCTCACCATTCTGTCAGGTACACTTATCACTGTATTCTAACAGTGTATGATCAGGGATAGCTACTCTGTACCACAGTGCCAATTTTTACAACCCCTTCAGCATTGCAAAGGAGGTTGCGATTTTTTTCTCTCCAAGTCAAAGTGAGGGAAAAAGCAAACATGGTATGATCACGATTGGCGCCATGATAGGCAGGTTTAGAGAAAGATCTCAATCTTCCACCAATCTTCACCACCACCCTTGGTGTGACTTCTGAGAATTCTTAGAGGTATAGTCTAGAGCAGGGGTGTCAAAATCAAGGCCCAGGGGCTGGATCTGGCCCATGGGGTACTTAGATCTGGCCCGCGTGGCCGCCCTAGAAACAGCAAAGGACCAGCCTGCAGTGCTTCTGCCAATGAAAACAGACACCTCAAATGTGTCTATCTATACATCAGTCCAGGGCCCAGATTAGTGAGTCTCAAAGCCATAAGAAGTGTGTTGTATTTGTTTTTATTCAACTTTGCTCTGGAAAATTATGGATAAGGAAAAGTTAAAACACAATCCCTTTCAATTGTCTATGTCATTAAGAATAATTCCTAGGATTATAACATGCTGTCGCTCAAGTAGTACAGTATAATCATATCACTACTATTTTTTTTTTGCAGGCAACACCTAACAAAATATGAAAGTCTTCCTTCTGGAAAGCCGTACATCTCTCGGAAAAGAAAAGTGAGCTCGGTGGCAGGTTCTGAATATCCCCTTCACCAAGAAAATTCCCACATGTGCAGGAAAGTCTTCAGTGACCAAGACGATTTTTCTGAAGCTTGGTTTTGAAATAGGCACCTGATTTTGAATTTTACCAAAAAAAAAAAAAAACCTAGCTGATTCCGGCTTCACATTCTGCTACTTTAGTTTAGGGCCTAAACCTGTAATTTACAAGTC
This sequence comes from Natrix helvetica, assembly GCF_964273705.1. Classification (NCBI taxonomy): domain Eukaryota; kingdom Metazoa; phylum Chordata; class Lepidosauria; order Squamata; family Natricidae; genus Natrix; species Natrix helvetica. Next base: position 20,572,175 of record NC_138558.1, read on the forward strand.
TGTGAGAACTTTGTTGTATCGAACTTTAAAAGGCCCAGGGTTGAGTCTTGTGCACTGTGTTTACATATTTAAAAGATTTATTTTGGGTTTTGTTTGTAACATGTTAGGAATACAACTTATTTCAAATCCAGATGTTCATTGAAGACCGTTAGAGGTGATAGGACATAATTCTGCTTGGATCTCTTAAGAACGTTTTCTGTTGTTTAAGAGGAAAAATAACCTGGGGGTCAGATACTTGATGGAACTGAAGTTTTAATCAATTCCTCACTGTCTTCTGTAGTTTAAAATCACTCCCTACACCCCATTCAAAATTGTTAGCCTTGGACAGAAAAAACAACAACAAATAACACTGTATGTGTTGTTTTACCTCTCTGTACCTTACAGCAATTTCAACAGCCATTTCAGTGACTTAACAGCAGTAATTTTAGAGCTGCTAGTATATTATATATGTATATGTATACTGTATGTTGTATACTGTATATATATATATATATATGCATAGTATATATCCATACACACACACACACAAACACACACGGTGGCTCAGTGGCTAAGACACTGAGCTTGTCAATCAGAAAGATTGGTAGTTCAGCGGTTCAAATCCCTAGTGCCACGTAACAGAGTGAGCTCCTGTTACTTGTCCCAGCTTCTGCCAACCTAGCAGTTCGAAAGCATGTAAAAATGCAAGTAGAAAAACCTTTGGTGGGAAGGAAACAACGTTCCATGCACGTTTGGCATTTAATCATACCGGCCACATAACCATGGAGACATCTTTGGACAACTCTGACTCTTCGGCTTTGAAACAGAGATAAGCACCACCCCCTAGAGTCGGGAACAACTAGCACATATGTGCTAGGAAAACCTTTACCTTTAGTATATTTTCTCTTAGGGTCATAGGGTTCACTGCGGAGCTTATATAATTCTTGACTGCAAACCTTTCTAATTTTCCACGCTAGGGAAATTCCTTCAGAAAGCTATGCATTTTAGGCAAGATGACAAAGAAATATGTCCAGGGAAATTTGCACTACATTTCATTGTAAATACGTACACATTAAAATGCAAATTTTAGTGTAAAATTTTAAAAATCACTTTATCAACTTTGATAACAGAAACTGAAAAAAAATGCTAACAGACTTTTACAATGAGAAAGAAACTGAAATTTGAAACATTTAAACAACAAAAGAAAAAAAAACAATAAATCCAGTCAGAACTGTTTCCTTTTCTCATATTTATTTTCTTTAAGGATTAATATCATTTGATGTTACAAGTCAAAACACAGAAAATATGTATTGTTTTTTAAACCATACAAAATCCATATTCATTGTGAGAGTTCTTGAAAATTACTCAATAAAACAAACACTATTTAAACATATATTTAGGTTGCCATTCTCAGCTATTTTACACTCAGTGTTGAGAAATCGTAACTTTAATAGAACCATTAAAAAGTGGCTGCTGATACAAAATATATATAAAAATCATCTTTGCTAAAATTGCTCGAAGAATTATTAGCACAATCCAACCAAGATGTGTTCATTTTGCAAGTCTTAATACAGTGTGTAGATACCGTGTTTCCCAAAAATACGACCTGTCCTGAAACTAAAGCCTTGCCACATTTTTCGCGTGTGCAAAAATATAAGCCCACCCCTGAAAATAAACCCCCTGGACAACCCCCCCTCCACCCAGGCAGACATCGCTCACCGACATATCCTGAAGGCACCAAGCCGCAGGAGTCGGGGGGGGGGGGGAGAAAGGCACTCACATTGCTTGCTGCCTTCCGGATACCACTAGGTTGGGGAGTGGCGTTCTGCCTGGCCGGAGGAGGGAGTTGCCAGGCAGCTGCTCCCTTGCGATCTGGCTCCTGAAGAGCCAGGCACGGCCTCAGGGGCAAAGCAGCCATGAGGTGACCACGTTCACGAGCAACCATCCGGCAAACCCCCTCTCCAGGCAGGCAGAGCACCATTCACTGACCTAGGGGGTATCCCTAAGGTGCCAAGCCATGTGGCACTCTGCCCACTCCCCAGCTCACTGACCTAGGGGGTATCCCTAATGTGCCAAGCTGCCGGAGCTGGGGAGCGGGCAGAGCATCATGTGGCTTGGCGCCTTGGGAATACTCCCTAGGTCAGTGAATGGTGCTCTGCCCGGCTGGAGAGGGAGTTTGCCGGGTGGTTGCTCATGAGCTTGGTCACCTCATGGCTGCTTCGCCCCTGAGGCTGTGCCTGGCCCTTCGTTAGCCAGTTCGCAAGGGAGCAGCCGCCCGGCAACCCCAAAACAATAAGTCCTCCCCTATAATAAGCCCAAGGCCATATTTTGTAAGTAAAAAGAAAATAAGACCCTGTTGTATTTTTTGGGAAACACAGAATGTTTCTAGAAGTCTCATTCATCTTAATGGTTTCAGCAGATGGTTTGTTAACTGGAATATGTTCTAGATACTATTTACCTTGTAAAGAATAATTATCATGTATAATTTTTCAGAAGTATTCTGCTAATGTTGCTCATTAGTAAATGCATTTTAAGATTGCAGCTACGATTTATGTTAACAACTCATGTGTTCATTATTTATCTTTATTTTAACTTTTATATGCTTATGTTAGTTCTATTTGAAAAGAGGGTGGAAAGACTGTAGAGTTGAGAACATTAATTTTCCTCCCTGTAAGTCAAAACCTGACTCCAGTGTAAACAAACATAGTCCAAGATGGTGCTTTGTCAATATCTTATATGCTCCAAATAACAACGTGATGGTCATTAATCACAAAACTGGAACAAAAACCAGGAGAAAAGCAGAAATCAAGAACAGTTGATTTATTATGTTTATTATGTCTTTATAGTAATATTTTCCATATGCTAGTTTGGAAATTGATGCCTATACCACTGTATGATGTAAGGACTTGTAATTTTTTGACTTGACTGGAAAATGTTCCCTCCCTCATTTGAAAAGTACAAAATATAATTAGCTTTAAATTAATCCATCTATGTAATAGAAAAATTGTTGTGGCTTCCTTCCTCCACCCATTTGCTAATAAAAGTACCTTATATGGAATTGCCCTCAAATACTCATTTCAAAACTGATAGTGTAATGAGTAAAAAAAATAGAGAGTCTCTGAATTGAGGAATGCTTAGACATCCAGGCAGTATATAAAGATGACTAGACCCTACTAACAATGCAGTTTCCTCTCATCTGAGACCGTACAGTGTATATCTTATCTTAGTACAGAATTTCTGTTTTACTATTTTGGTTTGCTTGTATTCAAAAAAAGTGATCCAGTACTGTTACTGTTTTTCTGCCAAAGTCTTGAATGGTTTTGAAACTTTTTAACTGAGTTTATACAACAAGCTATGTTTTAAATGTGCTGTACATTAACAAAAGAATGGTTTATATAATGCCTCTGCAAATTAAATCATATTATGGCTTAATATGCTGGTCCAGCTCATACAACATGTTAAGTCACTGATGAGTTTCTTATAACATGCAGAGGTGGGTTCCTACCGGTTTGGACCGGTACCGCCGAACCGGTAGTAACTTGGCGGCCTGGGTTGGTGGAACCGGCAGCGACCCAGACCTGCCATGCCCCTGAACTGGTTCTCTCTGCGCCACCATAGGTGCTGCCATCTTGTTTTTGCCTTCTGCGCATGTGCATAGCATATATTTTTTTGCACTGCGCATGCGTGCACAGCATGCCTCAAGCACTCATACGCACGTGCACGTCCCTGAGCAAACCAGCAGTATCGGGAGCCAGAACCCACCCCTGATGCAGACCTACAAACTATCACACCTTTTTAGTCTAAATAAGCATGCTGAGCAAATCCAGCCTATAAAGACTAAGCTGCCCATTTTAACAGGTGAAGTCAAACTTTCATAGGTAGCAAAGGAGGGATTTTGATAGATAGGACTACAATGAGCACAGAACATCATGTAAATCATTAGTATTAGATTTTTAAGAGGGGAGAAGGTAGAATTTTTTAATATAGTAGACTTTACGACATAATGAAAGTCTGTAAGCAGTCATTTTAGTCTGTTTCCTACCTATACAAAGAATTATGCCAGTTGCAAACTGCCAAATTTTCATCTCAAAGTTCAGGTGCTCAGAAAGGAAGGGTTTAGGGCTATGGACAGGTTGTAGACCATACATTGCTTCCTCCTACTGTATTTTAAATCCCTGTTCTGCTATGAAGGTCAGTTTAAGTCGATGCGGAGGGCATGGGAAATGGCCTTCCATATATGTCGCGGCATAGCCAGTAAGACATAGTCATAACCACTATTAAGCATTTCAGTTCAGTGTTTTTGCTTGCTGGTAGTTGACATACCTTACCAGAGTATTTGGCCATTTCTTCCTACTAGGTCTGTTCCATTTTAGCCATTAAAACCATATGATCAGTGTTGTAGTTATTGGAAAGATTCTAGAGAAAACATTCTTAAGCATACTGTATATATAGCCTCTGCAGGTGCTGTGTTTATTTGGTAAACGGTAAGTAAAGAATATTGAAATAATAGAAGCAGATCTACACTCTGTTTACATATGCATTTGGTAGATTTAGTTAAAGTTGTAGGATTGCATTTTATGTCTTGCCTTCTTGAAAACAAATTTCTCGCATACTAGGTATTAGGAAAGCTTAGCATTTGTTCTTAGCAAACTTAGATATTTTCTTCCCACGTAATTATCAAACACTCCACTGGTCAATTTATTCAGAAGTGACTAAATGTTTTTATTGGTACTGTTTAATAATAATAATAAATCTATATCTGATCCACCCAAAATACTGACGCTTTTATTAAGTGTGATTTAATTTATGTTATTTATATTTGATATATACATTGGCCACAAGATTTCAGATTATTTAAGAATAAGAGCACTGGACTTTGATCAGTGAGATGGGTTTGATCTCCACATAGTGACAAAGTTCACTAAGTAATATAGAATAATATTACAGAGTTCTTATGAGGAGGAGGACCACAGAAATTAAGAGCAATAATATTATGTATAAACTTTTTATTAGTTACATGAGCAACACATTATCTCTTGATTGATCATCTAAATATTACTCTGATTTTAGAGGCATCAAACTGATGTTGGTCTTCATTCATGTTGTGCTTTACTGCATTTCCTTGAATATAAAGCAGTGAAATAAATGAATGAAACCATTCTCAATATATGGCTTAATGCTACAGGTAACACTGGCCTGCATGGCGGTTAAATTTGAGCATTGGCATTAATTATACCTAAAGGCCAGTTGAACATGTTGATGATTTTATGCTTTTTGATAGCTGTTTCAAGGTATTCTATTCATTTGGAACCTATGAAATAAATAGGAAAAATGTTACCCCTTTGTTTCTCATTATTTTGTGCAGTTTTGTTTTATGTTGTGTTTGTTTTTCAGTAAGTATACTAGGAAAGGATAATCTGGAAATCAGAGACAAGAGCTGTCCTTACTACCGTTTCCCCGAAAATAAGACCTCCCTGGATAATAAGCCCAATTGGCTTTTGAGCATATGTGCTAAAATAAACCCTCCCCTGAAAATAAGTCCTCCCAGAAAATATTGCCACACAGCAGCAACCATGAGGTGACCACACTCGCCACTTCCTGCACCTCAAAAATAAGACCTTCCCGAAAATAAGGCCAAGTGCTTATTTTGGGGTCAAAGGAAAATGAGACTCTGTCTTATTATCGGGGAAACACGTATCTACCACTTAAAAAGAAAGAAAAGTTTGTGGCTAATTCATTACTAGTGATACAGAAAATGAATTTGACAACTCCAATTTTGAGTGTAAAATGCCTGTTTAACATGAAAAATACTTCTTGTAAATGCAAAATAGCTGTTGGGCATTTTAAAGAATAGAATATAGAATAACAGAGTTGGAAGGGACCTTGCAGGTCTTCTAGTCCAACCCCCTGCTTAGGCAGGAAACCTTATACCATTTCAGACAAATGGTTATTCAACAAAGTGTTTGGAAGAGTTACATTTGATCATCTTTTTTGAACTCAAAGTATTTCCAAGATGCTCAAAAGGAGCCTGCTCTAAATTTGAGGCAAGTGTTCAATCCTTGCAGCTAGTTTTATGCTCAACAGAGAGCCTTTGCAAATCTTTTGTTTATCCATAAGCCATTTCACCTTCTGCATTATTGCAACATATATCTTTCAATGACCTGTAAAAGATCTTAAGACCTTTGGAGGTTCAAGAGAACCACACTAGGCTAATGCAACTGCCCTTTGGAAAGATAGCACAAGCAACAACTATGTGTTCTTTTCAGAAAACAGAATAAATTACAATTCATAATTACACAATTCATTCCTTGGCACTTATTTCTCACTTTTATAGTTTATCTATTCTGCCTTCATTAAGGGCATGGCAGTATAAAACTTAGAGGATGGCATTGTGTTAACAAATAGTCAATATTTTAATAAATGGAGAATAATATTTTTAGTTCCCTTTGGCGAAGAGATAGTGAATCTTAATTGATTTGTATATGAGTCTATTCTTTATTTTACATAACAATATTTGCTATTTTTCTCTGCATTACAAATTAATAGGTTTCTAAGTCAATATTTTTAAATAATCCAGGCAGAATACTGAGAGGTTGTTTATAATATTGTTTACTGAAAAATACATTTTATTCATTATAACATTCAAAAAATATACAAATCCTTGCTTATTTGCTTAAAAAGGTTGCTTCTTAAAGGACAGTTTATTATATATTCTTGCAATCCTCGTACAATTATATCTTTGCTATGTGCAATACATATGCAGTGCAATTCCCAGATTGTCTTAGTTAGGTTTGCTGTCTTTCAATTCCAGCAGTCTGTAAGAGGATCACTTCAGATTTCAGTCAAGAACTTGCTATAGGGTCATCTGTGTTGAAAGCAGCACAGTCATTTTCTTCCAGATAGTTTTCCTTAGACATTGCACAAGTAGCACTATTTTATTAAAACAATCTTCAAATGCATTCTGCCCTTCCCGTTTTATTCAATTGCATTCATTTCAGACATTCAACCAACCATCTCTTCCGTCACCATTGTTCTTTCTTTATCTTACCATTCTTAAATTCCTTTACGCTGATCCTCTTTTTATCCAGAAATAGGAGGAAAACCACACCACCATCCTCACTCAGTTTGAAAAAGCATTTTAGAGTTACTAAGTTCTAATAAGCTAATTTACCTCTTGGACAGCCAAAATGTTGGTGCCATTGCAATGGAAAAAAGGAGTAATACCTTGGCAAACCAATTCATAGAGCAAAGGCATTTTTCGGTCTAAACCAAAGCACATCTCTCCGAAGTAACTATCAAAGGAGAATTTAATATTGAAGAAGTAATGCTGTAAAAGTCAATCTCGGATAGAAATATTCAACAAAACATTTCAGGTCTGAAACTACAATAAAGGTAGTCTTCAACTTACAACTATATGTTTACTCACTGTTCAAAGTTACGGTGGTACTAAAAAAATAATTTATGACCATTTTTCACTTGACCGTTTCAGCATTTGCACAGTCACATGATAAACATTTGGACGCTTGGCAACGGACATGAATTTATGATGGTTGCAGTGTCCTGAGGTCATGTGATCACATTTTGCGACCTTCTGTCAAGCAAAGTCAATGGGGAAGCCAGATTCACTTGACAACTGTGTTACTAATTTAACAATTCCAGTGATTCATTTAACAACTGTGGCAAGGAAGGTCATAAAATGGGACAAAACTCACCTAACTATCTTGCATAGCAACAGAAATTTTCACCTCAGTTCTGGTCGTAAGTCGGGAACTACCTGACTATACAGAAGCCAGTGAAATTGATAGAACTTCTTTTTAGACTGCATTGTGAAAAAGATCCTAACACTTAATTGATGCCTGAATATTACGATTGAGATTTTGTGTTTCTGTAATAACAAATAATGTGAAATACTTGTTATACAAAAAAGTCAGTTTCTTAATCCTACAAACAGTTAAAGACAGAACTGTACCCTAATTTGACTTATTTATAAGCTCAAATCCAAAACGGACTATTTATGAAAATATTGCTTTATGTGATGTTGATGCCAAGACATTGTTTTAAGAAAAATAAGATTTTTAAATTTGGTTGTATTTATGACTTAGGTTAAACAAGAGAATACCTACAAATTGCTACAAAGCCTATATATAATAGCACCAAGCAAATATAAATATTTGCAGAATTGCTTTTGTGACTAGTTACTTTCTCACAGTTCTTTTCATCCAATTTACAGGTTGGATACAAAATATATTTAATACATCTGAATTATTAATTTATCCTATAGTATATGAAATTACATTCTGTACCTTAATAATATCTTATTTACAAACAGGTCAATCCGAAGTCAATCTTTTCCCAGATTTTTAAAGCTGCATACAAATAAATAATGGGAGAATGAAGTTTCCTTCAGGTAAAAAGTTGGAACTATCCTTCACTGAAAAGGCTGGGAAGTTGTGAATGAAAAATCTGACACTAAAAATATGTTTCTTCTCAGATGAATGCCATCTCAATGGGCTTATGGTTTTAACATAAGATAAGGCCACACTCCAGGGAAGAAATGGTGCACTACAGATGTTTCCGCAAAAAGAGGAGCTGATGTCTGCAGTGGAATGAAGACCAAGTCTCTGAAACCTCTTTGGCTGAGGAAAGGCTTGAAATTGCCCCCAAGTATTCCAGACAGCTGCTCCAGGGGTGGGTTGCTACCGGTTTGCACCAGTTCAGGCGAACCGGTAGTGGAAATAGCGACTGGGTCACCGAACGGCAGGGACGGCAGGCTCACCACGACCCTGAACCAGTTCCCCGGTCGCCATGCCATTTTTTTTTTGACATTTTAGACCTATTTAAAGGCAACTGCGAATGGAGCATGCACAAATTGCACGTGGAAATTGTGCGTGCAAATCACATGCGCACCGAACCGGCAGTAACGCCGGCTGAAACCCACCCCTGAGCTACACATCACAAGGAGTCCATAAGATAGTGATCTTCTATGGGTTTAGAGCTTTGGGAGACAAGGGAATAGCCATCTTACTCAAACCATGGTGGTGCCTTTGAAACATTATTGGAAATTGCTTCTTAATCTTAACTGCTATTCAGCTATTAGAAACCTTTAGATTGACAGGTTTTATTGCAACAGATGAGTTTCTGTAAATTCTTAGTGAAAGAAGTTTTAATTACAAGTTTAAGAACTTAAATGAATTTTTAAAAATAACCATCAAAAGGATGATTAAAACCATGGTTTTAGAAAGTTACAACTGTGCTAAATTTGAAATAAGACTATGTTGAAAAGATATTATATAAGAGGAACAAGTTCTAGTTAATAAGGTGAAGACTGAGATGAAAGTGGACTTTAAAATGGTAGGCTACAAGAATGACATGGAAAAGATGCTACATTGGGCATACAAAAGAAACCAGCTGATGTCCTAATAACTAAGAGACATACAAGCAACAAACCAAGAGAATGACCTGGATAATTTTCTGTATCAAAACAAACTTGCTAAAACTTTGAATAATTTTGTGAAAAGGGACAAAGAAAAATAATAAAAAGAAGTCAACTTCCAGTACATTATTTGAAGAGACTCTAGGTTAAGATTATTAGAAGTAAAGGGAATATAAAGTTGGTTTATTTGATCAATCTTGGTCAAATTAAAACAGATGTGTTATTATCTCTGATAACCCTTAATAGACTTTTGCTGACATCAAGACTGTAATGATAAGGCTTTAACAATTTGTCTATAGAAAATTAATGGGACTGGGAAGAATAAATAATTTGTGGTATTCTAAAAGAAAGTTATAAATTATTAAATTATTTATACGTTGTTATCAGGGTGATAAGCAACTTCCTCATATATTTCTTTTTCTTTCCTATACTCATTTCTTCCTATTTCTTCCTTTTTCTTTCTTTTTAGCACCTTTTACTCTTTCTTTTTTCTTTTCTATTTTTCAGTTTATGTTAGTTTTTACTATTGCAATTATCAGCTTTAATAAAATTGTTAAATTAGCAAAAGTTTATAGAATTAATTCTCTCTGAAATCATGAAAATACTTGTTTTTAATAACTAAGTGATGCAAATAACTACTGATTTTACAATTGATGAATAAGTGACTCATTTGCATATTAGGTAACATAAGCTGAAATGTACTTGAAATGCTGGAGCATTTTTTCTTTGGCACTGTTCTGAAGAGTTTTGCCCTGAGAAAAGATTTTTATAGATATTTCTTCAAAATTTAAAAATAGTGCATACCTTTTCATCGTTTTTAGTAGACATAAATACATGTTATAAAAAGCACTTATTTGATTATTGAGTCCTGTTATCATACTGATTCCACAATGCTGCCAGCTAAACAGTGATAGATGAGAAAAAATGCACCATGTGAAACATGAGGTAACTGTGAATGACAAATCATGGAGAAAGAAAAGGTTGACTGACACATTGCTCTTTTGGTGATGGCCCTCTTTTCAAATAAAATGTAATTTCACTCTGATTTTCAAGTACACTGGATAAAAATATAACCCCGAGCATCTGTCAATACAATCGGAGCTCTAACCATTCACTGTACTAAAATGTTTGTGTTAAGATATACATGCGGATGAAAAGTTACATCTTGTAAACTACAAATTGAAACTTCATTGAGAGCACCAAGATGAAAAAAATTATGCGATTATTACTTGTGTTTCTATGTGGATATAACTGAGATAATTTTGCGCACATTCTGTCTGGCAGTCTGAAAATAGTACATGAAGTTGCTTACACAAATCTTTTATGCATACCTTTCAGGAGAAACAAAAGCAGAGCAGTTGGGCAGTACTATGAAAACAATATTGTATATTCATTTTTCCTTAAAAAGCAATTAATTTCAAAACAAAATACAAACCAGAAAAATAAACATGTGAATCTCAAAACAATTGTCTTATTTTCGCATCACAGTATTTCATTTTTCAGATGATTTTTTTTTCGTATAAAGCTACTACAAATTGAAATCACCCATGTTAAATCACCTCTAAGGAGATCTGAATAAGCATCATATTTAATAACCCTGTAGATACTTAGATCTTTTTCATACATTCTACCAAAAGTGCCGTATATGCATTAAAACAACAATAACTATAAGGAACTTCCTGTGCATGAATTCAATTTTTAAGCTGTATTGCATGTTTAATTTTTATGCAGTAGAAACATACTGTAACTGGTCTTTCATTTACCATGACTTCTGTAAGCAAACTGAGCTTAAATCAGCGTGGAGAAGATTTAAGTCATAATATGGATGAAGGAATTACAAATGAATCAGAACTATGGGAATGACTTAAGTGGTTTTTGTGTGTGTAAATAGAAATGTGTTTTAAAAAATAGGATGGTCCATCTAGCCTTCCGTTTTCAAAATGTTCAGCTCATTGCTTTAAAACAGGGCTAGAATCAAGACTATTACTATATGTGATTAAGCCCCACTGTACTGAATTCTGGCCCAAAACCACAAAGAACTTTCACTAAAATAATATTGGCGAAAAAAAATAAGACTTGTTCTTAGGATACCATGGCTTATTTATTCTGGCTCTAGAGTTTAGCTATTGACTATCCGTATTTTTCGGAATATAAGACGCACCGTTTTACCTCAGAAAAGAGGCTGGAAATCTGGGTGCATCTTATACACTGAATACAGTAGTTTTTGCCTACTGAAACCCCGCCCCCTTAACCAAAATGGCTGTGCAGAGCCTTTAGGAGCCTTGCAGAGTGCTCCTGGGCTGGGGTGGGCAAAAATGAGTGAAAAATGGGCTATATTTTGCTCAATTTTGCCCCCCCTAGCCCCGAGGAGCACTCTATAAGCCTCCTAAAGGCTACGCATGCCTTTTTTTTGACAAAAAATGAGCCCGTTTTTGCAAAAAACAGGCAGCTTTTTGCTCGTTTTGGGGGGGGCCACCGCCCAAGAGCACTCTACAAGCCTCCTAAAGGCTATTCATGCCTTTAAAAAAAAACAGGCCCATTTTTGTGAAAAACTGGCTGTTATTGGGAGGTCTGCAGAGTGCAAAAACTTTTTTTTTTAATTTGCCCCTTCAAAATCTTGGTGTGTTTTATACTCCTGTGCATCTTATCCTCCGAAAAATACGGTATTTAGTCTGATCTACTAATCTATGGCACTATACTGATGAACTGCCAGCCACAGGAAACTGTAAGCTAACTGGAATCTGTATACTATGTGGATCATGTGCCACATAACATCCACTGGTATCATTGTGGGAAGCAGCAGGGTTTGTGACATACCTAGCCAGAAACAGAATACTGAAAAGGAATCATCACTGGTTGGCCAAGGATCTCTTAAAAGTGATGCAACTAATACATTTTCCATTTGTTTTGTAAAATTAAAAATTCCTGCTTCATTGATGGCATCTAAAAATACTTTACAACTGTAATCAGATGTAGAACTTAAGATACAATACTGTGTTTTCAGGGCCTTCTGGGGACACACCCAAGATTTAGGGACAATATGTGACTCTGTTGCTTTGAGTTGTACACCCCATGTTTCATTTTGTAACAGATGTATTTTGGTAGTTGTACCTTTTGCATTTAAACATCATTCTGAGTTTGTTCAGGATTTTTTAATTGTAATTAAGATTGTCATACCTGCACTAAATAAATCTCCTATGAGAATTCTCCTTTTAAAAAGCTCATTAAAGTGTTCATTCTTTTCCCTTCAACGTTTCAAGGTGTATATTTTAAATTATAACATGCTGCCAAATATTCATTAGTGGATTAGAATACTAACTGGAAATAGCTACATTACAATCTCAAAGTACTTTCTAAAATAACTTTTTGAAATTCACATATTTGTAAAAAACAAAACAAACCTTCCCTCCCTAAAACTAATTCCTCATATAAAGAAGAAGAAAAAATTGTTGTCTTCTTTGAAAAAATAACAAAACCCAAGACACATACATAAAAGTGTTAACACTTTTGGGTGGAACTGCATGACAATCACACAAGCACAATTTATTCTATATGGAGGTGAAGTAATAAAAAATAGCTTCGCCAGTTGAATGACTGCTTGCTCCACAATTATTGAAGGCACCAAGAAAGTGTAGTAACTTGTATCATTTTTCTAGATTCCTGATATTTAAACAAAAAAGTGCAGCTAAAGGACTCCTTTGAATATAATTTAAAGCAGCATTTAAACAGAATAAAGAACTATCTTTTCAGTTATTTTCACAATCAGTTTTAAGGGGAAGCCATTAAATAAAAGATATACTTTGTTAACTCTATTTCAATGAACTCTATAAATAATAGGAACTGAATCATATGCATGCATTTGGCAGTTAGCCCCCATAAAACACTAGGATTTAAATCCAAGTAAACATCCACAGAATTAGGCTCCATATTCAAAGGAACTTAAATAAAATAACTTAATTTTCAATGGATCTTCAATACATTTAACTCAGGATTCACCAATCTTTTTTTGTTCCTAAAAAATCCTCATCACAGTTTTGAGCGGTGGGATTGCCCCCCACCCAATTTGCCCGAAATCTTGCAAGATCTGAAGATTTCTAACATTTAGCACACTCTTTTTTGCCAGAAAAATCTTGCAGTCCCTCATATGATACTGCTGAAGTTTCATGGAATTCTGCAGAACTTGCAGGATTTGGGCATTTTTCAAAACTTTTTTGAGGACTAAAATACACTGTTGTAGGGCTGATGTTTGCTTGATGGTTATGGATGCTGTACAGCTGACTGGATTTAATCAATCTTGGGCTTAGCTAGTTTGAACTAAACTCAAACTAGTTGACTCCATATCTATTATGTAATGAGATCCTAATTCAGCTGCTATTGAAGATTAACCCCATATTAAAACTAACTTCAATGGGAGCTATTTAAGCCTAACGTAATTGGATATTATTGGCAAATTCTGAATATATTTGAATATTTTAGCAAAACTAAGAAAAAAGAAATTTTTGCTTCTTTTACTTTTAGTTATGTTTTCTCCAAAATAATGGAGAGATATCAAAAATGTATTAAAATTTAAGAATAAACTGCACATACATATAGTTATGTATAAAAACAACCCTATAGCCACTTTTTAAAAAACAACAACAGAGAAACAGATTGGAGTAATAATTCAACCTTTTTTTAAAAATCCTGCAAATAGGTAAGTGCAAAGCTATACCAGCATCTTATTTCTTCACTCAAACTTTTTTGTTCGAAAGCAATAAGGGCTTCTGCTTCTATATATGCATTTGTAGGTAACTTGTAGTTAGCTGTACATTGCACAGTACACTAATTACTAGTTTCTACATTTTAAAATCTACAGAAAATATCACAATTCAATCATTTATATTTGAATAATTAAATTTCTACATAGTTTAAAATGAGGAAACAGCTTATCATGAAAACAATGTAACATATGTTTTGCACAAAGCAATGCATGAGAAATACATCAGAGGAGAGCGATTTAAACAACAATTTAGAATTGCCAAGTACATTTCAAATTAAGGGAGACAAATTCTTGTTCTTTGTGCCTGTAGGGTAAAGCATAAACACAGACATTAAACGTTTGATTTAACAAAATCATTATATCAGTATGAGATGTTACATGACTTTTCTTGAACTTTGAATTCATTCTATCTTCATGATCCTTAGAATGGTTCATATTATTCTCATTGCCAAAACAAGATGTCACCTGATTGGCTCTCTAAACACTCATGGTCATTGGCTACAATCAGATGAAGGAAAGCTACCTGATATCAACCTAAGCAAGTTTTCATAGAATACAGATAATTGAACAAACTTTGTTGTATTACATTATCTCTCCATTGATATATAATTTTATGGTACTATTCCAAAAAACAGTGGCAATTAGCCATCAAACCTCAAAAATACACTTTTTCCAAAAGGTTTCCGCAATTTTGGCCACTACTGTAGGTTATTAAGCAAACTCAGCTTCCTCCATTGACTTTGCTTGTTGGAAGCTGACTGGGAAGGCGGCAAACGATGATCTTATAACCCTGGGACCTTGCAACCATCGTAAAATACATTGGTTGCCAAGCACCTGAATTTTAATTATGTGACAGTGGAGATGTTGTGAGATGGTCATAAATGCAAGGTTGTGAGTCACTTTTTTCAGTTCTGTCGTAACCTCAAACAGTTACTAAATGAATGGTTGTAAGGCAACAGCTACCAGTACTGTGTGCCTCTTATTTAAAAGAAAACTTTATTCCATAAAAGAACTTTTTCTAAGAAAGGCTGAGGGTTTTGTACTGATTTACAAGTGTATCTCAGAAAAGAAAAGCACAATACAGTTCAAGGAAGTCCCTTGCCAGGGATTTAATATATTGCTACTCCATGTCTAATCTATTCCCTTCAAGTGAAGGCCAGAGTTGACATTATTTCAATAGCATGTTTTAATACAATATTTGGCAGGCACATCTGATTGCACTCCAGATCATGATCCTGTTCTAAAGGAGGAAAAATTAACTCTTTCCTCTGCTGAAAATCCTCTCTAGGTTATTGCAGAACAAGATAACCTAGTCAGCAATTAAAAGCATTTAAAAATGACTTGATGCGAAAATAGCTTGACATAACTATGTACTAATGTTATTTAAACTAAAACTGATTTTTTGTAGGTAGGATTCTTATATTTTATAATAGAGATATTATACTTTATACTATTATGTTCTATTCAGTGTAATACACATTATATTCTAACAAAGAAACCCACAAGTTGAGCTCAGCTTCTTATCTGCAGTACATAATGGGCAAAACTTTTACCTATGGAGTTTCTGTTAAGTGTCTGTTAAAGCCGTACTAGAAAAAAAGCTTGGAATTCCAATATTAAAATGAATGGTTTCATGTATCAGTGTTGAAACAGGCTCATTGGCTGGCAGCATTTCTTTGAAGTGTATAGTTTGAAGATCTGCAGTATCACTATTTCTGTGATATGTCAAAGCATTCCCATCCTCTCTCTTTCTCATATGCACCTTGTGTCTCCTGTAAATTGCTCTCAGAAAAAACCCATTGATCAGGTTCATCTCATTTTCCAAAAATTCTTCTGATGCATAGTGACTTCCTCTTATCGGAAACCTGAAAATATTGTTCACTTTCTCTCTCTTTCCATTCTCTTGGTGAAAACAAGGTCAGAACGATTGCAAAGTACTAAGAAATAAAACCTATTGATTATTCTGAAAGCAAAGGTTGCTTTTGAACAATCATAGATGGTTTGGCTTTAATTTTTGCAGTGAGCACAGCCTGCTCCAAATTTCACTTCCCAGCTGTATTTATGAATATATTCTGAAAAGAAAATATATAACTTGTATGAACGCCATCATGTATGTGTGCATGAATATGTTACTTCTTCCCATTGCTCCTGTTTTTGCCCTGCTTTTGTTTTTGCCCTGAATACAAGCCTATTGATGAACATTAGTGCTGATGTTAAGATTAATGCCTTTTATTCTATTATTGGCATATCATACTGTATGCAACAGAAATATTGTGTCCATAAACACGGATGCTGCCAACAAGGTTTATAAGACACTGGACTAGAAACTGGGAGACTATCACTTCTAGTTCTGCCTTAGGCACAAAGCCAGCTGAGTGACCTTGGGCCAGTGATCTCCTTAGCCCTAGGAAGAAGACAGTGGCAGAAAACTTGCTAAGACAACTACAGGGACTTGGCCAGGCAGTTTCTAGGAGTCAAAACTGATGGATGGACAGAAGGAAGGAAATATCTTTGTCTTTCATTTGTAATTTAGCCAATTTTTATCATTTCTTGCTATGTTTCAACAATCAAAATGACCAATATGTCTTGATTACTACCGTAAGCAAGCTGCAAGTATTTGCGACCTAAAGTTACATTTATTTCCTTTGCCCCATTCACAAAATCCAAGGATAATGTGGGTGTATGCAAGGATTGAACAGTTCTCATTTCTTCTGTTCCTCTTCATAAGGTCAAAAGGAGAGAAAGAGAAAAAAATAACTACATAAATGCCTTTAGAAGCTGCTCCTCTGGAAGCATTTCTTATCTGCCAGACAGTATTCCAGAGGAGGCAAGGAAGAATTTACTTTCCCTTCTAAGTTACTCTCCATTTCCCATTGTTCTTCAATAGTATTTCCCCTCAAGAAACAGTGAACCTTTCTCTTCACAGAATAGATTAAGGGATGCCTCTATTGCTGGTGGCCTAGACATCATCATCTTTCACCTACAACCCTTCTACTACTATTCCAGCTTTTTTTTTTACCATAAAAATCCTTTTAGTAAGAAGAATGTAGATATTGCACTGTATTTTTTTTTCTTTGCTATTGCTAGGAATGGTTGCGCTACCAATCGAAATAACCTGTAAATGGCAAAAGATCCCTCTCTGGTCATAGCTGGCTCCTTGCAAACCTTAGTGTGTTCTTCTGCGAGGCTTCCCCACCACCCTCTCCCTCACCCCGATGCCCTCTCCTGAGGCGACCTTTCGCGGAAACGCCGCCTTTCTTGTGACAATTAATCGTAACGGCAAGGCAACTCACCCGTCGTACTAGCAGCAGCATCTCTCCTGGCCGGCGCCCCATCACCGGTGCTCCACGACGAAGCGCATGGTGGTGCCGTCGAAGGACGGAGGCGCGATGATCCGGGGGCCCAGCGGCTGCGAGGTGATGCTGATAAGCGGCGCTTTCCCGTCGCCAGGAGCCGCTTGCGGGCACAGTTGCTGCTGCGGGGTGCCCGTGGGCATGTAATACGGGCTTTCTGCGGCTGAGCTGGCGGCGCTCCTGGACGAGGCGGCCGCAGACCCCAGCTCACCGCCGGGCTGCTGGGCGAGCTGGCCCTGCAGTGCGCTGGCGGACAGGACCGCCGGCAGGAAGCCCGGGTAGAACATGTAGGCTGCGGCCGGGGCGCTGTAGGTTCCCGCGGCCGCTCCCAGCGCCAGGGACGACATGGGGATGGTCATGGGGGCCAGGGCCGGCGGTTGTGGCGGCGGCGCCGGGACGGGCAAAGGTATTTCCACGTACTGCCCTGTTTCGGGATCAAAGAGGCGTCGCTTCTGGGGCTGCGGCTGGGGCTGCAGCGGGGCGTCCACTAAGTAGCACTGGCCCGTGCTGAGGTCCAGCAACACCTTGCGCTGCGGCGGGAAGGCGGCGGGCTCGGCGGGCGGCGAGAAGCAAAGCAAAGGCGTCGCCGTCTGAGTCGCGCCTGTCAGAGCGGCCGCCGCCGCCGCGAGAGACAGACCCTGGGGGAAGATGTGCGCCGGAGACATTTCTAGCGGTGGAGGAGCAGCAGCCGCCTGGAGTTGATGCTGCGGCGGCGGCGGCAAGGGCGGCAGCAGCTGTGGCTGAGGCTGAGCGGTGGCGGTGGCTGCGGTGGGGCCAGCGTGCTCCTCCGCGGGCTGCCGCTGGGCCCCCTGGGTGGGCTTGGAGCCTGCCGCGGACTGGTTGAGAGGCTGGGCGGCAGCGGGTGAAGCAGTGGCGACGAGGCCTGGGCGGTTGGTGCTCGCTGCTGTTCCTCCTCCTGTGCCTAAAGCCACCGGTCCCGCTTGTTCCGCGGACGGCTCCTTGAGCGAAATGGCCAAGTAGTTCCCGCAGTCGGGAAAGACGGGCTTGCGGCTCTTGTCGGGCTCCACCAGGCTCCCCTGCCGGTTGCCAAACAACTTGATGGCGCGAGGCCTCGCCTGGCCTTTGAGGCCTCGAGGCGGGGAAGGAGACGAGAGCACCGGTGGCTGATGCTTGGCCTTCTGGGCCTGAGCGTTAAAAGTTAAAGTGGTCCTGGGGACCACAGGGACTCTTTCCTTCTCAGCAGGTCCCTGGTTTCTTGGGGCAGATTCTCCGTAGAGGCCTGATCCGCGTGCCCCACGCTCTCGGGTCAGGCTCTCAAAGGCCGCTGTCTTGGCCGAGACCTTCTCTGCGTTCTTGGTTGGGTTGGCGAATCTGCCACGGGGATGGCGTTCTGGCGCGGATCTGCTGGGAGAAGTTGTTAATCCCACCGTCTGAGTTCCCTCCTGGTCCTCCGTCTTGGCAACCATCATCGACTCTTCCTTGGCTGGGTTTATGGCTCCCGTGGTTTGCTCTTCGCTGGCGATGAGGGAGAGGACATGGCTGTCGGTTATGGGTAATGGGTTACTCTTTCGTTTCCACTCATTTTTACTGAAACTGTACAACTCTTCCATGCTCCGGACTGCTGCTGTGAGTTTTTGCAGAGCCTTATGGTTTGCTGAGACAGGTGCCTTGGTCACCTCTTCTTCTTTGGGAAGTACTTCTTCATCCACCACCAGTGGTCCCACTTTATTGCTTTTCTCAGTTGTCACTGGCTGCTGTGGTGGTGGTGGTGGATGTGATTGCTGCCTCCAGGGCACAGATGTTTTGGAGACTATCTTCAATACAGCAGGCTGGTGAGGGTCACTCTTGTTGGGAGCAATGGTGGCTACTGGAAGCCTTCCTGAGGTCCTGTGTACCAGTATAGTTCCTTCTTGGTTGGAAGGTAGCATCTTGCCTCCATTACTTACTCTGGGCCCTATATCGTGAGATTTGTTCGGCTTCTTGTCCTCTTTACTATTAGTTACAGTCTGACAAGTTATCACCATGGGAGACAGAGACCTGGGAATGCCTATTGACATCAGCTGTTTGGATTTCTGGTCAAAGGTTCCCTGGTCAGAGTTAACACTACCTCTGTCACTGTGGTTATCCCCTGACTCATGACCATAACTACTCTTGATTAATTTCCTGACATCTCTCACCTGATGTATAGGCCCTTGGACTTTAGACTTATTTTCTCTTACATCACGTACCTGAAATTGAGGCAGTTTGTCCATAATCTCCCCTTTTATTTGCTTTTGCAGTTGACATCTGGTATCAACAGCTGTCTTGAAAAAATTGGGGGCATTTCCAGCTATCTTGGGGCTGAGAAGCTTAGTAATGTTGAAATGATTATCTTTGTTCTGCTCCACACTTCCCAAGCTTATCTTGATCTCTGGAGGTTTGGGCTTTATCACTGTGGTGGCAATAGCAGTCTGAGCTGCTGCAGTTGTCGCTATGGAGTATTTTGTCACATGCAAGTTATTATTATCTTTGACTGTTTGTTGAATATTTGGAACAAAAAGGCGAGACATTTTAGTTGCTTTATTAGCTGTGATTTCTCCCATATCAGCCTTCCAATCATCTTTAAATCCTATTTTCAGTTTTCCCACAGGAACTTTTTCCTCTATTTTCTCTGCTTCTTTTTCTTTCCATGTTCTAAATGCACTGTTCTGGCTACGGAGGAAAGTGGCCTTGAGTGTTTCAGAGGCACTTTGTTTTATTTTACATGCCTCTTCTAAAAATG
Source organism: Natrix helvetica (assembly GCF_964273705.1). Lineage (NCBI taxonomy): Eukaryota > Metazoa > Chordata > Lepidosauria > Squamata > Natricidae > Natrix > Natrix helvetica. The sequence continues at coordinate 20,592,421 of NC_138558.1, forward strand.
TTTCTGAAAGGCTTCGATTTAGGCTAACAGTGGCTTCCCGCGGAGTAGAGGGCTTGGAGGTTGGTGACTTGCTGTCAAAAAATTCCCCCAAATCATCTGCTGTTACAATAGTGCAATCTGAGCTGGCTTCTGAATATCTTGAATTTTGTCTCTGCAATCCCCCGTTCTTTAACTTCTCCTTGGCAGTGCTATCTCCCTCTTTAGAAGATGAGGAATTTGACATACCGGAGTATGTGGTGTCTGTGATCTCTCCCCTTTCCATTTTGAACTCATGTTCCTGTTGCATCTTCTTTGAAATAACATTTTTGAGGAGGCTAGATGCAAATTTTGACTTCTGTGTTCCTTCCATGGTTTCTGCAACGACTCCAGTTTGTTTGCAGATTTCATTGCTCTGCTCCTTTGGCAGTGTTTCTGTAACTTCATCTGTGCAACTTGACCCAACAGCAGCATTTTCAGAAGGTTTAGCAGGTTTGGGGACACCCGCATTAATATTGCTGCTGAAATTCAAAGTCTCCAGCAAAGTAACAACTCGGGAGCCTGCCTGGACCTGTTTTTCAAAGCAACGTGGTGTTTCAACATGCGTTATTTCCCCATCAAGTTTACTAACAACAAATTCCAATGCTTTAGTCTGTGATTTATTGGAGTGAATGTAGAAATGGTCACTAGCTGTCTTAGTCCCAGAGTTTCTTTTCCATCCAGCAGATGCAGCGCTGCTTTTGAAAAGATTCTGCTCTGCTTTCTGTCCAAGACTGCTGCACTTTAAATCCAAGTAAGTTGACCATCGGTTGATTCCTAGATTGTGATCTGAAAGAGATGTGGAAGACTCACTGGAACTCAAGTTCAGGGTATCAAAGTAGGGATAAGCTAAGCTCCGAAATGACCTTGCTGTCAGGCTTCTTACTTCTTTATCTGCATCATCCAACTCACTTACCACGCTGGAGGCACCACTTGAATATCCACCCAATTCTCTTGCTTTTATAGCTGCACACCTTGTTTGCAAATGTGCAGGAACTGCAATAAACCTTTTTGCATAGTCATGAAACACATCTTGTTTGAAACTTGAATTTCGTTCATGAGCTGTGGAGACACAGAGGCTCATGTCGCCTTCATGCTTGGCAGCATAAATAATGTTTTGCTTTTCATGCTGGTTGCTAGGCTCATTTATAGCCCTGGAAGTTGGTTTGATTGATAGGAGTATCTGGCCTGCAGAATTCTCACTCATGTTGCAGAGGTTCTTGGACTGGCTTTCTTCCGAGCTGGCGCATTTGTCTGTGCTTGGAGTATCATTTTCAGAATTAATGCTGACTATCTCTGTACTGCTGGTATTATCAATACTGTCTGTCTGATTATTAGGATCACTGGTGGTTGTGCTGAGATAACAGCTATTATCCTCTTCTGTTTGTGTGTCTGCAAGCGTTTCTTCGCTCCCAAAGGAAGCATAATCCACAAAGGAATAAATAACATTGTTATCCTCAAAGTCCCATCGAGAAGCTAATCCATAGTCAAAATCCATGTCATGATCTACCTCACTAAGCTGTATTTCATGGGTGGTAATATAATGTGCTTCATCATTATTACTATTGTTGCTTTCACTGGCATAGCTGGGTTGTGGTTGCAATAGCTGTGAAGCATGCCTGCCTCTTCCTCTCTCATTGCTCAAACAGATTTCTTTGCAGTCTGCTTCATCATCTTCATCGCTGTCATACCCAAACGAGGAGGAGGTTTTCCCCCCTCTTTCTAAGTCATCCATTTTTGGAAAATTCCTTGTGTTTTGTATTGGTGAAGGACAAGATGATGAAGATGATTCTGGGCAGCCATGTGTGTAAAGCTGAATGTTGGAGATACTAGGGGACAGAGTGTTCTCAGACTCTTCTGAACTGATGCCAGAGATCCTTTCCCCAACCTCATCAGCTTTCATCCCCATGGGGGAATGAGTGCCTTCCATTTTAGATGTATAATCCAGAGATTCTTGATTCGCATATTTGTCTGCCAAGATTTGGTTAGCCAATTTGTTAATCTCACTGATCTCACAAGGTCCATTTTTAGTTCTGATAAAGGGCACTTTCCTTCCATTCCGTTCTAGATTCAGCTTTAGAGTCTGGGGATTCTCTCCTGCCCCTCCAGGGTAATTGTAAATCTCCACGTATTTTGATTCCTCAGCTGAGGAAATTGATGGCTCTTGAGGATGACACGTGATCATTTGGCTGCTGCTTTTTCCAGCATTCTCTTTTTGAATAACTATCTCTTCAGCAGGCAGTTCTGTAAACACTTCCATGGTGAACGCTTTCAAGCTGATTGAAGGGAGCAACAAGATTTGGACCCAGGACCAAAGTCAAGCGAGAGAGAGAGACACACACACATATACACACGCGTTCTCCAGTGGTTCCTAATTTTGTTCCTTGTAGTTTAGCTGTAGATCTTGAAGAGTTGCTTGATAGTGCCGGGGGTAGTAGGTTGGGTGGCTGCTGTTGTCTCTGTGAAGATGGGGGGGGGGGGGGGCTGGTAACGGCCGCTGCTGCCAGTGTCTTATTCCTGAGCTATGAAGTACAGTTGTTAGTTTGGCATGAAGGGCTGTCAGTCTGAATGCCATTGGTAACAGAAGTAGCAGCATTAACAGCATCTGCCACTCAACTTTCCCAGACATCCCAAAATGAAGAGAAAGCATATGGAAATTCTTATACTTCTTTCTAGTTAAGGAATATGTAAGTGTATGAGAGGGATTAATCCATATAATAGTTGTAAAATATTGGTTTTTGGGTGATCAAAATGAAGGAGAGCTATATGGAAAACACTTTTTATTGCTAGAACAGTATTTTTAAGAATATTAGCTAGGTAATATTTCAATGGGCAAAAAAAAAAGACTGAGTTTAATCTTAATAAGTCATTAGAAATTTCAAATGACTTATATTTTTACTGGTAATTTTTAAAAAGCATTTCCCCCCAATTTATGAAACATTATTTGTATTGTATACAAAAGCATTTAAATAGGGTTCCCCATCCTTTCAATTTAAAAAAAGAGTGGGGTGCCATATGAATATTCTTTTTCCAACAAAAATACTTCCAACATACAGAATTAGAACAATTCTTAATATGTCATGAAATAGAGAAATAAAACTAATTTTAACTTGCTTCTATCTTTTTTTACTAAGTTGTTTTAGAACTGTACTCAGTTAATTATAATTATATTATAATTAATTATATCAGCCACAATAAAAGTTCCACTTGATACTATTAAAATTATACAGTCTCAAGCTTCCTTAGTGTTAAGTTGAATAGACTTTTATCTGTCACAGTGAGGTCTAAGACTTTCAGTACAGAAGAAACAAGCAAACTGAAAAAGACATTTACCTTTTCTTTGATTTTTTTGTAGTGTTAGTCCAAGGGATATTAATCAGCACCTTAGATCTTGAAAATTTGTGTTCTCATCTTCAGAGGTTTTTAAAAGGATGTGAAGGAGATAAAGAACAAGCAATGGGAAAATACCAAACTGGTTTGATTTTGATAATGACTTGTTCAGAGTAAGAAAACTCTGAAGCATTTTTGTCAGATCAGTATAGCTTGCTGGGTCAAAACCATTATCTATACATAGACTGTGTGTCATTTCAACCGGGTGAATAAAGTACTATTTTAAACTACCACATTTGTACATAGTAAAAATAAATGTGTTTGACTGTCATTCATTGCAGGAATCTCCAATCTTCACTAATATATTTTTAAATATATAAAAATGCATATAATTGTTATGATATTGTTGAAGTAGAATTAAGTGTGTGCAATAAAATAGTGTAAAGGAAGTCTCGTTAAAAAAAATTAAAGTATTGTTTTTTAAAAAAACATAGTGTTTCCCTTTTTTTGTGTCTTAATATAGGTATTACCAGTATGAATATTACTGAATCAGTTTTAAAATTCTATGTCATTTTAATTTTAATCCTATTTATATATGTATCATATCCAAAGAGATATAAAAATGTTTAAATCAACATTAAAATAATATATAAAACAGCTTTAAAATACTAAAAGCTTCTTAAAGCACCAGGGCAAATAAAAAGAAAACTCATGTGTGAAATAAAAGTAAGTTCATATTAGTACGTATCTCTAATGCATAGTGATCTGGTTTGCACACCATTGTACTGAAAAACAAATATAAACAAGATTACAGTTTAGCATTTGAGAATCAGGCCACAGGCTGCCTAAAAGCAGAGGAAAAAACAAATTTCTCTTTTTATTAAGTAGTAGTAATAGTAGTAGTAGTAGTAGTAGTAGTAGTAATAATAATAATAATAATTATTATTATTATTATAATTATTATTATTATTTATTTGTCAGTGCACAACATATGTACAATGAGATTGGTTGAGCTCCAGTGGTGGGTTCTTACTGGTTCAGACCAGTTTGGTCAAAACGGTAGTGGTTTGGCGGCCTGCCACATCCCTAACCAGTTCCAAGGGCACCGCCATAGGCGTGGCCATCTTGTTTTTCAGTTCTGCGCATGCACAGAACAATTTTAATTGCACTGCGCATGCGCACGCACACAAGCAAACCGGCCATAGTGCCTGCTGGTACCCACCCCTGTTAAGCTCCTTCAATATATATAATTATATATATTTAGGGAGTATATAGTAAGTATATAATTCCAGAACTGTTACTAATAAAGATGTGCCTCTTATACCCAGCTACTTTAGGCTACATATCTGAATACCTGGAATGCTGGAATGACAACCTCTGAAATCACAAATGAAGGTTTCTGATGCCAATCTTAGTTTTAACTATAGACAAAGGTTGTTATGCAATAGATTTGTCTTGGATGGGATTCCTTGAAAGAACATTCATGATTGGAAAGGAGTAAATCAATAGCAAAGGTGAGAAGGGAGGCAGATGTAGGAGAGGCATTTTTCTTTTGTGCTTTCAATTGCAAGTATGTCAATGGTTTTTCCCTCCTTTAAGATGCTGTTATGGAAAATAGCTAGGATGAAAAAGAATTAAAATCTTGAAGGGGTGATTATGAAATTTGAAATTAACTATACTGAGTTACATGAAAGTTGATCAATATATGTCTGACAGTTAAAAAAAACACAATTGAAATACATTATATGCAAAGAAAAACAACTAAACTGACAGTTTCTAACTTTCTTCTGTAGTGGATATGAGTGATTTGAAGATAAGATTTAAAAAGTCTAGAGTTTATGTTAAATTATATTTGTACAGAGTTTAAAGAGTTTGATATTTAAGAAGGATTCCACAACTAAATAAAATATAGTTCTGATTAGAATGAACACAGCTTTTCCAAGAAATCACATGCTGTGATTATATTGCAGCCTGGATATTCAATCAGAATAAGGCATCGAGCCAATTACACAACTTTCATAACGCATCAGTCAGCCATACAGGATACCCAAATTTGGGAATCAGTTTGAATCATGAATCACTTCTCAGGACATCTGCATCTAAGATCAGGTGGGAGGGATTTCAGCCTCAGAGGACGAGAAAGGAAAAGCATCACAATTTCACACTTCAGGATCTGATTATAAAAGCTATTTCAAGTGTGAAGGAAAGTTCATTAGGAGGAAAGCATTTCTCAGGGAGAAAATCGATTTTGAAGGGCACCGTTTAAAATATTTCTGCAAAAATCTTCACTTGTAGAAATATTCCCCATTTATATCCCAGGTAAAAGACAACAATGTTTAATGAATGACAGTTTGGAATGTAACTTTATTTTTTGAAATGTCCATTTTATTTATGGCCTGTGCTAATTACAGATAGCACTAGGAATGGTTAACCTGTGTAAAACAGCCCTCTAGTGTTGAAATAGTATATTGTTTTGGTTTTTTAAAAAAAATATTACTGGTAATGTAGATTATCAGCAGTTAAAATGGGGAAAGATAAACTCATTAAACTAAAAAAAGATAGCAAAGTAGCAAAAGATAGTGAGATAGCAAAAAGTTCAGTGCAGGGTTCTATGCTTTTCAACATTTTTATTTATGACCCGGATGAAGAAGTTTGAAAAGTCTGAAAATAAAAGATTGCTTTTCAAATCTGGAAATGATACAGTTGGGTAGGGCAGCACAAATACAGAATACAGAAATAGAATTAAACATGACCTGAGTATGTTAGAAAAATGAGCTATATTGAAATTTACTAAGAGAAAGTAAAGTTCTTTCTTTATCCAAGTTCTTCACATAAAAAACAAAACCAGATCTCAGATATGGACTACTGGATACCTGGCTTGATAATGGTTGTCGTGGAAAAACCATACTGGAATGGTAGTTGATTACAAACCAAGTATGAGTGAGCAGAATAATATGGCAGCTGAAAGGCAAGTGCAGTATTCAGATTGCAAAGAGTAATAATTGCATTGGTTTGTGCTTTAATACTCCATTTTAGACAGATTGATAGACCATCCAATTCTGGATAACAAGATCGAACATGGATTCAGACAAAGAGCCTGAGAAAAGGGCCCGAAGGACTATATCTGAGCATGTTGGCCTAAAGAAGCAAATACTGAAGAATAATATAATAGTACTTTTCAGAAACCTAAAAGGATGTCCTACAGAAAAAGTCGACCTGTTTATCATTCCAGAATGAAAGATATAGATTAATGATTACATGAAAGCAACATTTCAATTGAATATTGGGGCGGGGGAAAATCCTCTATGTTCCACAGTGAAGCCAATTCTCCAGAGAGACCATGGATTCCCTTTTGCTTGATGTATTCAAACAGAGGATATAAGAATTGTTTAATCTGGATTGCTATGTTGACCAGTATAGGAAAGCTGGGAAGGCATCACTAAATGATATGGTTACACCAGAGGTAGTATTCAGCAGATTCTGACCAGTTCTGAAGAACTGGTAGTGGAAATTTTGAGTAGTTCGGAGAACTGGTAAATACCACCTCTGACTGGCCCCACCCCCATCTATTTTCTGCCTCCCGAGTCCCAGCTGATCGGGAAGAAATGGGGATTTTGTAGTAACCTTCCCCTGGAGTGGGGTGGGAATGGAGATTTTACAGTATCCTTCCCCTCCCATGTCCACCAAGCCACGCCCACCAAGCTATGCCACTTCCACCAAGCCATGCCGACAGAACCGGTAGTAAAAAAATTTGAATCCCACCACTGGGTTTCACAATATCTCGCTTTATGATCACATTGTTTATTGATGGAAATTCTGGTCCCAGTTGTGGTTGTAAGTCAAGAGCTACTATACTTCTATTACAGGGAAAATTCAATCATGGTACATTGTTTAAAGTGCACAAACAACTACTTACTGCAGACTTCCATTCCATGAATAATAGCAAGCAATGATAAATCTTTACCTGGATTATAAATAATCACAATTACATTAATATGGTGGTACTTCACTGTCTCATTTGTCTCATTCTCAATCTGATATATAGTTCAGAAATTAGTGATAAATAACTTTATTTGGATTATTCTCTCTGTTTAAGAAATCCTAAACATTACACATCACAGTCAATACATTTATGAGCCTAAGAGCCCTGCCTGGAAGAAAAAGTATCCTGTAGCTATCTAGGTGACATCTTGATCAACATATGTCATTTTATTCTTATTAAGTATCAACCTTCTAAAGTTTGTCTTTCGCTGCAAGCAAGACCCTATTCCAAGAAGTGGAACTATAAACCTGGACAACTTTCAAGACCTTAACCTGAGTGAGATTAAAAGGATTTAAAGGATTTAAATGGCCCCTTAGAATGGGAGACTGCGTTTCCTCTCCAGGATGAGTACGGATCAAGTTCTGGCAAACTATTATACTGTGCAACGTATTTTCATGTAACTGAACCCTGTTAGCATCAGGAGCAAAAGTACTTGTGAAATAACACATTTAAAAAGTGCTGTCTTTCTCCTTAATCAAGTCACACCATCCTGCCAGGTGCCCTTAGGAAATACGCTGACTGAGGGAAGATGAAGTTATGAAATGGTTAACCTTTTACATGTTCACTTTTACGACTGTCTTTAGTTCAAGAAGAAAAGCCATATAAAGACAGCAGAACCACTTCCCCTTTTTACCAGATTAAAAAATAAGCACCTGCCACTCTGATATTCAAACTATCTGTGCAATGCCCATTGAGAATTTACACTGCCATCGGTTTAAGTAAGGATATTATTTCTATCATTAGAAATAATGGTGGCTTTACTGAAATTCAAGGAGAAAACCTTTCATGCATATGCAAGATACGAAAAGTGGTTTTGAACACAAGTAAATTCTCTGTTTGGATACAGGCATAAATTCTAGAATTTAAAGTCTTTTAATACAATACAATACAATACAATAATAGAGTTGGAAGGGACCTTAGAGGTCTTCTAGTCCAACCCCCTGCCTAGGCAGGAAACCCTATACCGTTTCAGACAAATAGCTATCTAACATCTTCTTAAAGACTTCCAGTGTTGGGGCATTCACAACTTCTGGAGGCAAGCTGTTCCACTGATTAATTGTTCTTTTATCGTCAAAGCAGAAGAGCTGTCATAAAAATATTATTTCAATGAAGTGGAACTCTAGTGGAAGACTGAACATTTGAGACTCGATGACGGCAAACTGTTTGAATTCATAAAGTGACCTTTTATTGGTCGGGACATCATACTAAATCATAATCAATGGGTATAAATCACAGCAACTAAATTCAACATATTCAGTCAGAACCAAATAAACCACATTATGGATAGTGCATGTGTTGAGTGGGATCTTATAAACTGAATCACTAAGTTAAATATCTCAGTGTTATTCTTACTGGAGACTTTTTGAAAAGTACTGTTGGTTTCAATAACAACTAATAAAAGAATCATTTTAATGTTTCTTCTTTAGCACTGAGATAATAAATAAAATAGTCACATGATCTCAATTGGCCTAGACCAAAGCATTGAGGAAGATCCAACTGCTAATATTAAGGTAGATTACCATAGAATGTGGTCCTTTTGCCAAGGCTTTATTAAATCTATCCAATTTGGAATGATTGTTAAGTATCCAGATGTAAATTGAGGACTACCTATATGGTTTATAGTCCCTTTGCTTTATTAAATTGGTTAGATGTAATAAAGCCTTAGCAAAGGGTCCATAGACCATATAGGTAATCCTCAACTTACATCTGGATACTTAATAACCATTCCAAATTGGATAGATTTAATAAAGCTTTGGCAAAAGGACCGTATTCCAATCTTGTGGCCTGATTCTGACTGTCTTAAAACTTTTATGCTGATGAAAATGCCATCTTTATCACAATCGAGTAGTAAATGTAATCCAGCCAGATATGTCTGAATTCAGTGCAATGCTAATGTATTTAGCTTTAAAAATTGAGATTATTTTTCTTAAAAGCTTATGAATATTGTATGCACCAGAATTATTGTTATCCATTTAAGAGGGTAGTGCTGCTAGTTTGATTTAAAGTTTCAAAATGGTTAATATGTAGTGTTAAATCAGTCATCCTGCGATCGTTGTAGCTCTCAACTGTTTTTTTTCCTGTTCCCAGGTATTATTCAAACATGATACTAATTAATGAACTATCAGAGGCTTTTCTAGCAGTTATAAAGCGTTTTTATAGAGCCTCAGGGTCATTCTTCCTTTTCTTGGAACCAAAGCCATCATAACTGGGTAAAAAGAGGATGATAATTTTGACAGAAGAAGTAGGATTGAGAACTCAATAGGCAGCAGCACCAAGTTGATCTTGGTTGATCTTACAATGCTAAGGAAGATCATAACTGGTTAAATGGAAAACTAACAGAAATAAGTTTAAACTGGGAAATAAATAAATTTAATCCTGGAAAAATGTAACGGTAAACAATAGCCTTATTTTGCAAACAAAACAAACCTTCAAGGAATTGAGATAAGCTTGAGGCGTTTTTTTAAATAGAAAAATGAGGTTAGGCATAGCGATATCTGGCAACTGGCCATTGACCATTTCTATCACATTTGGCACTTGGGTGAGTTACCCATTCATTTCAGTTGCAGAAATTTGGCCCACTTCTTTGTTATTTGGTTGTTGAAATGATACTTATTTACTACTCTGGTTCATATCCTTAGTCACATCTTGCAAGGAACCAGCCCATGTTGTAGGAAGCTTGTAGTATATTTAAATTGTTGGCTGATTTTGCTAATTTTGCTTTCAGTCAGCTTATAGGATGCTTGTTTTACCTTCTTCAGAATATTTTAGCTGTATTCTACTTAATCTATTGATTTAAATGCAGGAAATAAATCACTAGGCAATCCTTAAACCCACAATATCCAACCTCCACATTTAATCCCTGATTGATGAGGTTAGAATATGTCTATAGAGACTGGAACCAGTCCAAACTTTCTGCCTTATAAGTGCCATATCCTATTATCTCTCACATTGCTGGAAAAATACAATCAATACAACAACCCAAAAAAGTTGGTAGGAGACTAATATTTGACCAATAAGCATCTTTCCATATCACCAAAGATACATATTAGATGAATGGCCAAAGAGACAAGATGAGGAACAAAGGAAATGGAATCTAATACAGCTGGTAGGATCAACTTCTGCCAATTTTTACTATCCCTGCCTTCCAAAAGGAAATATAAAGCTCATGAGCAATGTAGAAAGATCAGACAGACAGTGGTAGGCATAGGTTAGGCTGGAAGAGTTAAAATGATGGGCAGAGTCAAGGCAGTAAATAGGGCTGAAGTGTACATGAAGACACAAATGGAAAATAATTGAGATATATTTGCCCTGCTTCAAAAAATTAATAGAACCTGAAGGCATAGATTCTTGTATGAAAGATAATACATATTTGATGCATATGTAGTGTTGTAGTACCACTGCAGCATGTATCTGAGGAAATGGGTGGTTAAAATTATGAAAAATGAATAAATAAATAATAATGAATAATAATGAATAAATAAATAATAGCTTACTTATTGTTCATATTAAACAGAATGAAGTCATTCTAGTATAATTCAGAGGCATAGTTTTTCTTGCTGTAATGCTAAGAAGGAGCTATATAATCTATGAAGAATTGATATTAAGACTCAGGGATCATAAAGTTGTTTGTTCTTCTGCATAAACATCTTTGACTTCAGCGCAAAGCATAACTTTTTGGAAGAGAGGATTAAAGGTGGAGACCCATCAACTAATTTGCCACCATAAAACATTTCACATTCAGCAAAGTTTGAATTTACATAACCAAGTTAAAAGCTACTCAACTATTTTTGGATTTAGTTTGGTTATAAAACCTAAAGTTCATGTGCTACAAATCTATCTTATATTTCTTCCTTGACTTGTGGGGAAAATAGTGCTCTCCATCATACAGTGCTGAAAGGATAAATTTTAGAAAGCCCCAGAGCAAAGCCTCATGAAACTGGATTTGCTATATATAGATCAGTGTAATGAATATCATTGTGAACTGTTTGCAATCTGTTGCGAGAGAGATACATAATCATACGCACACATGCCCACACACACATGTACCCCATACATATTGAGTTATAATTAGATTTCTTCCATAAACATTTATAAATTGGCGGTCTCTCTTTCTCTCACACACTATCTAGTTATCTATTTAGTTAACTCTCTTAGAAAGTCTAATACTATTGCTATTGAAAATTACTCGTCATAATATTCATTGGTTTATGAAATGTTTAACAGCAGTGTGTGTGTGAGAGTGTGTGTGTGTGTGTAAGTAATAGTATGGTGTAATGATTCTGATGCGATGGACTGGCACAAAGAGTGAACCCTCAATATGGGAAGTGCTGGGATGACTTCAGAGGTTTTTGATGGGAAAAATAGGAAGAGAGAATGATATATATATTATCTTGAGTTTCAAAAGGCAAGACTGAATATATATATCTAATAAAGAAATACATACAGACTACGTAATTTCCATTCATTGTGTATATCATGTGTAGTATTATTTAATGTAGAATGTTCAGATTAATTGCGAAATCTCCATCTACTATTAAATATCTTTGTATTCCATATTGTGATAGATAGATAGATAGATAGATGATAGAGAGATAGAGGGATAGACAGACAGAAAGATAAATAAATAGATAAGAAAGCTCTAGAAAATAGTAACAAGTAGAAGACTTTGATGTAAGGCAAAGGTACAGAATCAGAAGCATTTTGGCTAAAAAATTAAGATAAATAAAGCAGCAGTCATAAATGGAGATTTAAAATTTAGTTGAAATCTGCACTCATGTAACTTAAAATCCATGAGCTGCAATCTAGAACTCAGATTCAAGGTAGAAAATGCTATTGCAATGCTTTTTCAATCTTTTTTCAGTTATTAATGTGTATTTTTACATGGGTTGGAAGGAAAAAGGATTCCATGAGGTTTTTATAGAATATTTTCATTACGGTTCAATGATGCATAGTACCCTGGGCTCTTACAAAGAGCAAAGAAAAAAATGAAATGAAAAATAATTAGAAAAAGTTGTAGGGGGACATGAATTGGAGGGGGGAATTAATGCTTTTGCATCCTGCATGTATTCACTGGGAATAGAATGCTGGCCTAAATATTAGGGTTCAAGTTAGCATGTTTTTTCCTATTATATTTTAAATGTATTTTCAACCAGTCATTTGATTTTTTTTGCTTTATAACTTCCTTAGTTTCCATGTAATGCATATTCTGATTTTATATTTCCATTCAATTGCTGTTTTTTGAATTCCAATGGAGCTTTCAGTGGTATTTACAGTGGTACCTGGCTGAAGAGTAGTAACAGTAAGAGGGATCTACATGTCCATCTGGACTACCACTTAAATATCAGCCAGCAGTAGGTGACAAAAAGCCAATGCAGTCCTAGGCTACATTAACTGGGGATTGCATCAAAATCATGAGACATGATAGTACCACTCTATACTGCACTAGTAAACAGACTCACTTGGAAAACTCCATCCAGTTCTGATTGCCATGATACAAAAAAGATGCTGAGATCCTAGAAACAGTGCAGAGAAGTATGGAGGCTAGACCATATGATGCATGGTTATGGGAACTAGGTATGTCTAGCCTAGAATTAGGGGTGACATGATAGCTATCTTCCAGTACAAGAGGGGTTGTTACAGAGAGCAGGAGATCAACTTATTCTCCAAAGCTGAGAATAGAACAAGAAGGGTGGCAGCTTTTAAAGAGAGAGCCAGCCTACAATTAATGAGACTTTTCCTGACGGTAAGAATAATTAACCAATGGTAGAAGTTTCCTCCTAGAGTTGTGAGTGCTCCATTGCTGCAGGTTTTCAAGAAAATATTGGAAACCATTTGCCCAGGATGATATAAGGTCTCCTGCCATGGGCAAGGGGTTGGACTAGAAGACTTCTAAGGTCCCTTCCAGGCTATGATTTTATTTTCTTTTATTTTCTACTTTAGTGACAATTGCGGGGTGGGAAGAGCTGTACAAGTGGCAATTCTACTATTTCTAGAGATTACATTTTCACTTAACCCAAACTCTGCAGGGGCTGAGGATATAATTAAGCAGATAATTTGTACATTTTGGATACACTCTTGCACTTTGTCTCACACGGAGTATTGATCACATAGCTGAAACAATGTGATTACTTGCTTACAATTCTGTTTTCCTAGGTGTGCACTCACTTCCTTTTACTCCCACGGGAGCCAGCATACTATACATTGTACAAAGCACATGCACAGGAAATTGTAACATGTAAGCCTGTAACACACAAGTTGCAAAGTCCAAATGCCACGTTTCCCCCTAGAAGGCTATTTAAGGGTGACTCATGGTCTTGCAAAAAGCTGCTGTTCCCCTGGGCTTCTTATAGATGGAGATGATTTTGCCCTTTTTCCTCCTATGGCTTCTCTCTTTTCCCTAATCCGCTTTAGCCTGTACTTGGCAGTGGGATAGTCAAGAGTGAGGTCAGACTTGCTATGCATTTGCCAGATGCCAGACCCTTACTCATTTGTGCACCATGGTACTTTCCAACCACAACAGGTGTGTCCTCTTTCAATCTCTTTCACATTTCAACAGCAGAGTAGAACACTTACCGACTCTTCTTCTTTCCTCCAAGAAAAGCAAGATATTAAATCTGCCAGGATGTTAGCTCTGCAGTTTAAGAGAATCATAGTCACAAATCAAAATGCTGTTTTTCTTTCTTTGAATTACATGATTGGAAATGCATCTTCTCTATTGCTATATTTTGGCATTTGTATCAGCAACCAGTCTTTATGCATCTCCGTTACCCACCAACATTAATTTTATGCAATCTAACTTTTATTCTCTGGGCTAAATTGGGAATACTGGAAATTACAGTATTGCATGATGATACATCTATTAGGGATTTCTTAGGAAAATTTATACTAGAGGCATTATAGTTTCTCAGGCAACATTTTGTCAGGGTTTTTATTTATTTATTAAAAAACCAGTGATTGTTGGTCTAAGGCTACAAGTAAACAAATCAGTACTGCTTTTGTGGTGTTTATAATGCCCTTACATTCCATATATTGTAGATGCACAAAAATCATTAGAATAATGTGTGGTGATTATATGCACATTTATTAAGAGTGTCTATCTATATATAAATTGCAGAAAAAGTTAGGAGTTACGAATTGCCTATTTCTTTTCTTATTAAAAGTCCAGGAAACGCATTCACAGTTGTGGAGGAGTGCATATTTTGAAATAAAAAGTCTGTACCATTTTTCTTAGTGACATAATTACATGAATTCACATCAAAAACTAGATTCCCAACGGCTCATGAAACACCCAGATTGTTCAAGAATAAAACCAAGATTTTTTTAATTGAGAGAGAATGTGTTAAGTTTGTTTTGCTAAATTCACTAGCAAATACTTCTGAAAATTTAAAATTTTCTGTAATCCTGGTTTTATTTAATATTTTATAGATGATGTGAGTATTACTATTTTATTAACTAATAAAATAATTTGTTAAATTAATAAAGTAAATTATTTATTAATTAACTAAAATAAAATAGTAGAAGTAACACAGAAAGAAAGGTGGTCAAATTAGCTTCATTTTGTAATTTTTATAAAAGAAAGATAACCATGGCTTTAATAATAGGAATGTCATTGAATTTTCTTTTTTAATTAATTTGAGGTTGGCAGAAGGTGAAAGAGAAGAAGCAATAGACAAAAACTTGTGTGGCGGCTGTCTTTGATTATTTTTCATTACTATAATCCAAATCTAAAGGATTAATTTAATGTGATTTGTTCATGCAATTATACCGATGATCCATATATTTAGACTAACAGAGAAGATTTGTTATTGTTGTTCTTAATCAATCATTTTTATTGTTGAATTCAAAGTATAACATTGCTATTTTTAAAATATATATTTTATTCTTAGTTTCATTGAACAGTAGTTTGATGGAAATAAGAATTTAATATGTGAACAGATTCCACTTTGATCTGTAAATAAAATGACACTAATAACATTAATTGAAAATAATGATAAATAATTACAATTAAAAATAAAAAACAGAATAGAGTAACAAGAGGCTATGTTGGAAACAGAAAGAGCATATAAAACAGTTGGTTTTCCAAGAAAACAACAGCAAAAAATACAAATGCTGTTAAGTGATTGACAGAATTTTTTAAAATTAAATAAAAGAATTAGTATCCAAAGAAGAACAAGCTTTTCCATTGGTGGAAAGCCATAAATCAAAGATCAAAATTGCTCTCTTTCAATCACCTGTGAAGTCTCTTTTTCTGCTCCTGTCTCAGTAGACGAGATGGAAATTTCTTGTAATCAATGACAAGTCACTCCTGAAATCCAGCTTTGGGCTATGGACATATTGTCTCATTTTCTTTTTTTTTTATGGCAGCCACAATGATGGAATAATCAGATTTATTTGATTTATTCTCCAACTGGAGTGTGTGATATAAGACTAAGGTCAACTACTTTTAGAAGAGAGGCCATTATTCTTCTAAAATAAGATCAAATAAGGATCTGAGGCTGTGAATCTATTGCTTGTTACATATCTCTCAAGTAATCTTAAGTGCTACATTAAGGTCAATGTAAAGCCCTGAACAGGTGCCTTTTCCATAATCTATCATAAGTCAATAGCTGTAGTAGAGTGGTGAAGAAGCAACTGAGGTATTCATGTGCCTGGTTTGAGTCTTGTTTGTGCCATGAATTAAGCAAAATGCTAAAACTGGCTGTAGGAAAATTTTCTCATCTCTCTTTGATTTCAGTACTCTTCTTTACTACAGAAACGCAATGGCATCAACTTTCCTTATAGAGTTTTGGTAAAAATTGGAACAAGACTATCCTCCACAGAGTGTGACAACACTACATAAATATGAAATGCTTTTAATATAGTTATTTCATACTCTGAGATCCTCTCCCCAATTTTGAACCAAGTTTTTATTCAGAAGGATTCTATAATAAATGCTGCCTGCATGACTCTGACAATGCCCCACATGTTCATAAGAAAGCTATCCCTAGTCTGTTAGTTTTTTATGATCTTCCACAGGAAAACTTTCTTTCAAAAGCTGCACTAAATTTCTCCAGCAAAGGGGAAAGGATGTGATCCAGTGAAATTGTTCACTGAAATATACCTTATGACATTTTATTGGCATGCGATAGCCATTAAATGTATTGGCAGGAATATTTTTTAAGAAAATAACTTGAGCTGCAATATCTGCCTGTCTACCTATTTTGATGATGGGTGTCAAATTCAATACACTATTTAAATTTCAGTTTTCCATTAGCATTAGCTGAGATTCATTCCTCTAACCTTTTGCATTTTGTCAAGGTTGCTTTGCTTGATCTGCATTGAGCACCCAGTGAAGAGTCCGAATGATTACTTTGCCACATGACCAAGTGGCACATCAGTTCAAGATGAGTTGAGAGTAAAAATAATGCTTCATCCGAAACTATCTACCCATAGCTTGGAATTAGTAGGGGTTCATATGTCCTGGCCTTGGCTTATTTTACATTTTAAAGGGAAAGGGGAAAAGGTGATGGGAAGTATCAACTTATACATTTCAAACCTGTAAATCAACCTGAACCATACTAAAAAAAAAAATTAGGTTCAGCTTTTAAGCTCAGGTTGTGCTGACAATGCACACTATGCTGTTCTGTAACATGACAAAAGACTTTTATATATGAGCACCCAAAATAGTGGAATCTGAAATGAAGAAAAGCTACAAAAGGGTCACAACGCAGAGTGGATGAATCAAATGGTGCAATATATACATGAGTAAACATTAGAATAATCTATATCTCTGTCCAATGTTTTTATTTGAAGATTAAGGATTCAATCTAGTTCTTTTAAATGTCCTCCCTTTCAAAGGTTTTTTCATTGCATTTATTAAGTTCTTGATCTGGTTTCCTAAGTGGCAAAGTGGGATGGCAAGAAGTCACTCCATGTTTATGTGCTTGAGAGAAACCATAGCAGCTGCTATCAGTACTGATAGGTTCGGGATATAGACCGAGCCTTCATACTATCTCAGCCCCATCATTTGTAATTTTTCACTGGCTGCTTTGTTCAGCCCTTGAAGGAAAGGTATATTCTACTTAATAGGTCTTCTTTCTTTGGCAATTGTATTGCCAAAGTTTTGCAATTCATTCTCCTACTGTGATTTTATTACAGATTCTTAGATAACCATCTTGAGGCAAAATGTGTGTTTTATTAATTAGCCTTGGGCCATTAAAGTTTCTGTAGGTATCTCACACATTTTCTGCTGTTTAACCTTATCATTTCTCAGTCTCATTGCAGATCTATGAGACACCTTGCTCCTGTTCAACCTTCCATCATAAAATGAATAATTTGGCTATCTGATTTATTTCATCTGATGGTTTTTGTAATCTTTTCCTGCATCTGCTCCATAAATGTGAGGGGGCTGTATAAATAATAATCCTAAGTGAATGGCTATGAATTCAGTGTGATAAATATTCATGGCTAGTCTTGGTGTCCTGCCTTCCTTCCCTGCCTTCCGCTCTCCTCCCTTTTGCAGCAGGCAAATAAGTGTCGGCTGTTGTATGCAAGAAGGAGTGAGGGATTGCAAGGATAGCTAGGAAACTGTCACAACATATTGAAAATGAATGGCTGCAGCAACAGCCTGGCAGCTGAAGCAGCCACCATATTCCTTCAAGAGTCATGGGTCCCATTTTGGAAGCATTCTGTAAGTTGGACAATTTGAAGTAGCTTGATTGAAAAACTGTTGCCTTATGATGCACTGTTTTGCCCAAAGTTTTAATAGTCCATAGATGTTAAATGAAGACTAAACGCTGCCTTTATCCTGATTGTGGGGGAAGATCTTAATTCCTGAGCTTATTTATGTTATGTTTTACTACAAGGCTATGAAGAAATCTATCCAATCTTACATGACTGAAAACTGTCAGATGTATTATTACCTATTCATATTGCTTTATGTAATTTTTTTAATCTGCATCAATACCTGTCTGGCATGTTGGCATCAAACAACATAGTGAGGAGGCTATCTCTTCACTGATGCCATCTTCACCGTAGTTGCATGTTGCTTATGTTTTCTTTAGCTCTGCTGGCAATTTTAGCCTCCTTTTCTTTGTCTTGAACTGTCTTGCTTGAGTTTTCAGGCATAGTGTCTCTGGCTGCATTCAAAAAATGCAGACCAAAAAAAAAAAAAAAGGAAAAATGCAATTCAAGTTGGAAGCAAAAGGTTCTAAAAATAGTCACCATAAAGAGTTAAAGGGGTACTTTTGCTTTGGGGAACAGATACTATTTCAAGATACTATTTCAAGCCAAGTCTCCATTAGCTACAAAAAACAAATCCTGTAGAAACACAATCTGAAAAACCCTGGTTTAAGACATTGTTCCTCCCTTTTTTCCCAGGCCACCGAGCTTGGAAATAATTTTCATTCCTGATAAATAAACCATCTTTCCAAGTTCACCTTTCCATCTGATGTTGATTATTATATTTTTTGCATCTCTCAGAGAAGTCTTGGCTATTTTGGACTTTTAAACTGTGCTGTATTGGTGTGATAATTTATGTATCAAAATATATAGACAAACATTTATTACCTGAAAAATATGAAACAAATACCTGCCAACATGAAGTCCTCTGAGAGTATCGTTCACATAAATCAGATTTACATTACTGTAAAGTGTTTAGTTGTAGGTTTGCCAGAAACCTCCTGTCAAGTTGCATTTGATTCATAATAATATCATATTGTGAGGAAAGAAAGAAAGAAGAAAGAAAGAAAGAAAGAAAGAAAGAAAGAAGAAAGAAAGAAAGAAAGAAAGAAAGAAAGAAAGAAAGAAAGAAAGGAGAGAGGGAGGATCTGAAATTGATTTATTTGGTAGTTCTCATTTCTGTTGTACCAAATATGAATACAGTATATGGCTCATTTCCCCCCACTAGGTTTTTTCCACTAACATAGATTGCTAAGCAAAGAAGGAATACAGTATACAGAATATTGCATCTAAACTTCTGATACTTTCAAACAAGATGGAATGCATAAACCAATGGTTCTCAACCTTCCCAATGCCATGACCCTTTAATACAGTTCCTCATGTTGTGGTGACCCCCAACCATAAAATTGGTGTCTCGGTTCCTAAGACCATTGAAAATATGTGTTTTCCGGTTGAGAACCACTGGCATAAACCAAGAGAATTTCCCCATCATGGTGCACAAGGTCCAGAAAAAGGCATAGATCTGCACTTGTGTGACACAATCAGCTCTCATGTTCCTAGATTAGTTTAGCATCTTGGCCAGCAGAAAGACCTCAGCTGCTGTAAACAAAACAAAAAGCGCGCTTGTTCATGGCAAGTCTTCTGAAAATCTTCGCAATGGCTTAGCTACTACCCCAGAATCAGCAACATACCCTATGATTCCACATTGTTACTTGCATGCAGGGGGTAACTGAAGAAGACTCGAGTAGTAGCTCCATATTTAGCTTTGCAGAACTTGGGGGACTGGCCATTGACCCATTGCACTGAACTCTTGTCTCTGTTTCTAAACTCCTCCACTTTTCTTTCCTCTCCTTTAACATTGCATCTGCCAAAGGTACAGCTTGCATATTTATAATTTTACAGAATTTAGGGAGGAATTTTGACTGTGTTATTTCCCTTGTCTATGGAGTTTCTCAATCATCCAGGTGATGGTTGCTCCAAAGGTGCTTTTTCAAAAGGCAACTGGACTTTCTCGGGTTTTTTGGAAGATGTTTCGCTTCTCATCCAAGAAGCTTCTTCAGCTTCTTGGATAAGAAGTGAAACTTCTTTCAGGAAAACAAAGAAAGTCCAGTTGCCTTTTGAAAAAGCACCTGTTATTTCTCTTCTTCTTTCAGCTGTTCTGCACTTCTGCAATGCTAGCCATTATCCAACACTTAAAAGTGTGTGTACAACATTGGAGGGTGGGGGAGAGTTTAAGGTCTAAAGTGGCCTGAACAAGTATGCCAGTTGTGTAAATCTTTTTTTTTCTTATTTTGGGAGCAAATGTTTTTTTTTAAACCCTCCTGTTATTAGGTTTGCATTATGGTTTCCATGTGCATCTTGCTTCAAAATAGTAAAAAATATGTGGGGGGGGGGGTCAGAGGAGTCTCCCAACAATGGCAGGAGAAGGAACTTCAAATAGAGCCCCTGTCACGATGTTAAAAAGTTTGCTAGGCCTGAACTGCCTAAACTGACACTCAAGAGTTAAACTAAGAAAGCTTTATTGCGCAGGTCATAAAACAAAAAGTTCTTATCTGAAAGTGATTTATTGCGCATGCGTTACACATTCCAAAATTCCTTTCTTCTTTGTTCGGCTGCCAACTTGGCAACCAGAGCTTTTTATTATCAAAATGTAACCAATTAGTTATTTTCTGTTTCATTTACTTTTATTATTTTCGTATTAAAGTTTGTTTATTAATTAGAATATACTTGTTAAAGACTTATTTCTTTTCTTAATATCTCAAAAGATATGCGGAAGGGAATCAGCCTCGGTCCATTGATCTCAGATTTCCCCAGGGCGTTTTTCCCCTGACAACTTGGTAGCAGAGGATGGTTCGATGATACAAGCTGAGATGGCTACAATTTATGGCTGTATTTTCTCTTCGCGCTATCTTAAGATAACCGACTAAGGCTAATTAGCCATGTCAAAGAAGAGAAAGAAAAGAAAAAAACACGGACATGGAAAGCGCTCGAAAGAATCCATTCCCTCAGACACAGAGGAGCAAGATTCTTCAGGTGCCGAGCCAGATGTGGGGGAAGGAGCTACAGAAGGCAAGATCTACGGACTGAGGTCAGTAAACCTCCCTCATTATCAAGATACAATTAATGAACGGCAAAAGTCTAAACGGCAACTGCCGGCAGAAAAAAAAATCCTCCCACGCAGAAAGCAAAGTTTATGAAATCTCCCCAGATGATGAGCAAGAAATGCAAAGCTATCTTGATCAAATAGAACGTTTCGAAAAATATGCTAGGGACGTGAGAGAGTGCTTTAACGAAATGAAGAGAAGTAGGAGGAGCTCCCCCACTCCCAAAATGTCTGAGGACGCCATCTTTTCTTCAAAACAACAGCCTAAGACACACCCCACAGAGTTCATTGGTCAATTAGAACAAAGAGATATGTACACGTCACCGAGGTCACGTGATCCCTTTGAGCCCATTGAACTTCCGGCCATGTATAGAGGGCTGCAGCCAAGAAGTGAAGCTGCACTGCCATCTGCTGGCGGAGAAAAATTATTAGAGCAAAAGATGATGCAGTTTCATCAAAGCTCTAGAGATTTACCTATGAGTCCTTTAGAAGCCAAAACTTTGCCTCCAAAGGTTAAGTCTTCAACACCTGGTGGTGCCGAATCCTCCCTAGATGGAAAAAGGCAAAGTCAAAGGCGAATTCGAGGAAGCCAATTTGATGTTGCCACGCAAAGGCCAATGATGCAACCCCAGCATCCCCTGGTTCAACAACCAGCTTTGCAACCTGCGCAACAAATTGTTCCGATCCACATTCCTCAGCAGGTATTCACAGTCACCCCCTTGACTGGTGAGTCCAAATTAAAGGAGTCAGGAGAGAATTATAAAGCCTGGGTCAGTGAAATTGCGCTCTTGCTTCGAAGAGAAGGCACACATTCCATGGTTTTTAATCCTCCTCCTCAACCCTGGACACCTGCAATGAGAGACCTCGAAAACAGAGCAATCACGACTTTGCTCATGTCAATGGAAATTGAGATCCAAGGTATCTTTCCACCTGATGCAACTGCCCAAGAAATTTGGGCTATTTTGGAAGATTGCTACAGGCCCGTTTCAATTGAATCTTCATGTTTGCTCATGTCTGAGTTCCATGGTTCGAAGTTGAAACCTGGTGAACGAATTGGTGGACATTTGACCAAACTGAAAAGAATGAGAAGTGAATTGAGACAAAATGGCCATGTAATCGATGATATCCAAATGATTAGCATCATCATTAACTCATTGAATTATGAATGGAAAGATGCTGTTGCAAAGATTAACTACGTGCCTATTGCTCAACGCACAGTTAACCACGTTTGCAGACTTTTAGTGGAAGACGAAGCTATCAGGTTAGCTACACCACATCTGCAACGACCTCCAGCGTCAAAGGCTCCAGCCAGACGTCCCTTCCGAGGAAGAGGCTACGCTCCAAGGATGCCAAAATGCTACACCTGCAACCGTGTGGGACATGACACCCGGGATTGTCCCCAACGAGTTCCAGCTCCCGCCACGTACCAGCCCAGAGGAACAGATTCCAGAGGCAGAGGTAGAGGTGGAAGACAAGGCCGTCGTGGTCCAAGGCGTGATTCACAAGCTCCACTTGTGACACTGGCCATAACCAACGTTCCACAACCTGATCCAAAGTTCGACATACGTCTTTTGTGGACTTTAGATAGTGGAGCAGCTGTGCACGTTACCCACAGAAGGGAACTTTTCACAGAGATGGGCGAACCAGAGCCCGAGTATCGAGAACTGTATTCCTTCACCAACCACACTTGCAAGGTTATGGGAAAAGGAACTGTTTACATTGAAGAACTCGATACACACATCCCTGATGTTTATTACATACCTTCAGCAACCAGTAATTTGCTTAGTCAAAGTCACTTGTCTAGAGATTTAAAGTTCCAGGTTCACCACCTCGAAAAAGCAAGTTACTTGGTTAAAGATGGAGATATTGTTGCTGAAACCATGCTGATTGGTGGTGTTTATTACTTAAAGCCAAAGCCTAAAGGGCAAGCACAGGCAAGTATGCAAACTCCAAAAAGGCACAACGTAGACCCAGAGAGAGTTGTCCCAGAGAGAGAAAACGTTACTGTGCCAAAGGCTCCTAAAGCCAACAAACAGAGAAAACAAAAACAGATTGCTCAAAGCAAGCCTGAGGGTCCTCATGAAACTGTTAATGTTGAGAATTCACTAACTGGTAAACCTTTGCATTCCAGGTGTATTCACAAGTGGCACAGAAGATTGGGACATTCCAGTTTCCGTGTTCTTAGAAAGATGCCGGAGTTCGCAAAAGGTTTGGATCTAAAGGGGTGTAAGGTGTTTTTGGATTGTGGGGTTTGCAAAAAGGCTAAATCCAAGGCGGCTCCAATTCCAAAACACGCTACACGCCGGTCAACACGCATTTTTGATTTGGTACACACTGACATAGTGGGTCCTTTCCCACCAACACTTGGTGGCAGAAAGTATTTTTTAACAATTGTAGATAATCATTCTAGATATGGATTTGTATATCCTATGAGAGAGAAATCTGAGACCTTTCAGATCTTTAAAGACTTTGCAGCGTTTGTTTCTACACAATACCAAGTTCGCATCGCCAGAATCCAGAGTGACCGTGGTGCAGAATTCATGTCTCAGCGCTTCCAGGACTGGATGCGTAAGAATGGAATTCTTCATCAGACATCTGCTCCATATACACCGGCTCATAACGGAGTCGTAGAAAGAAGACAAGGGGTTCTACAAACCATGATGCGTTGTCTTCTAGAAGATGCCAATCTCAGTAACGCATACTGGGGTGAAGCAATCAAATATGCAAATTACATTGTCAACCGTACTTGGAGCAGTGTAATCAATCAAACACCTTTCTACATGCTGTATGGCTACAAGCCTGATCTCAAGAACCTCCACATTTTTGGTTCATATGCTATGGTGAACACTCCTATAACTCAAGGACCAAAGAGACTGAGATTTATGGGTATTGATGATAATTCAAAATGGTACAAATTCATTGATACTAAACATGTGATTGTCATTTCACAATCTGCTAATTTTGAGGAAGACATTGACTGGTCCAGGATTCATTCCAATGATCCTGAAGTTTATTTTCCTAGAGATGGTGTTCCAGATGCCACGCAGCCTGATGATAATTCACAGGCAGATATTCCTTCTACCAGTTCTTCACAACCTGATGTTCTGTCTTCGCAAGCCGCGGATGCTGATGCTAGCGACGAACGTGAGGACGAGGATGATGATGATGAAGAAGAAGAAGACTGGTCTGTTGCTCCTAGACGCTCCAAGAGGGTCACAAAAGGAATCCCTCCACAACGTTATTCATGGCAACTGACAAAGTCACCATTACCTTTGATTTGCAACGTTACTCTTCCTCCAGAGACATTCACACAAATCAAACAGCTTCCTGATTCAGAACAAGATAAGTGGTATGATGCAATGCAGGATGAAATGGACAGTTTAAAGAAACTTAATGTATTCACACCTGCAAAACCTCCAGCAAACAAGAAAGTCATTGGCACCCGATGGGTCTACAGAATCAAGAAGAAACCAAATGGTGAGTCTTTATACAAAGCCAGACTTGTAGCTCAGGGTTTCGCTCAACGTTATCCTGAGGACTACACAAACACTTACTCACCAACAGTCAGAACTGAAAGTGTAAAAATTGCTTTAACCACTGCAACTATTCTTGGTTTAGAAGTTTTTCAATTTGATGTGGACACAGCTTATCTACATGCAGACCTAGATGAAGAGATCTACGTGAGAAGCCCTCCAGGATTCCGAAAGCAAGAAGGGGATACCTGGTTCCTGAACAAAAGTCTTTATGGTCTGAAACAGTCAGGTTTAATGTGGTATTTATGTCTTACTGACAAACTAAATTCAATGGGCTTTATTAAGTCCGAAACTGATGAATGCGTGTTCACAAAAAGATCTAACAATGCATATGAGATAATTCTTGTTTATGTTGATGATATTGTTTATATTGGTCCAAATAAGAAAATGAGTGAGATTTTTGCTAAAAGTTTGCAGAGATACTTCACACTAAAATCTTTAGGACACATTAGCACTTATTTAGGTGTTCAAATTGAAAAGACACAGAAGGGGTTTAGTCTTTCACAAGAGGAGAAAATTGACCACATTCTGCATCATTGCAACATGAAAGATGCTAACGCAACAAAGACACCCATGCAAACAGACTTTCACAACTTAACACATGAACCAAGTCCTGAGTTCGAGGACCAAACACTTTATCGTTCAGCCATAGGTTCACTATTATACATTAGCAGTTGGACCAGACCTGACATTGCACTTAGTGTTAATCTTTTATCACGACACGTAGGTAAGGCAACACAATTTCATTGGGCATGCATTAAGAAGTTGTTGAAATACCTGAAACACACTAAACACATGAAGTTATTGCTAGAACCAACACACGCTGATCAACCAAAGTTGATTTGTTTTGCTGATTGCGACTGGGCGAGCGACAAAAAGTCACGCAAAAGCACTTCTGGTTACATGATGTTCCTAAATGGTTGTCCTGTTTACTGGCAAGTGAGAAAACAGAGTTTTGTTTCATGTTCATCTACTGAAGCTGAATATGCTTGTGTTTCAGATGCTTGTAATTCTCTAACGTGGTTTGATGCTTTGATCACAGATATCTGGACACGTCCGATTCAACCAATCACCGTGATGGAAGATAATGTATCTGTGGTTTATATTTCTGAGTCACATTTTACAGGTTCTAGGTCCAGACACATTGACATTCGTTATCAAAACACAAAGCAATTAGTTAAGCAAGGTTTTGTTAAATTGCAATATGTTTCTACACATGATCAGATCGCAGACATGCTTAACAAACCACTTGCCGCAAATCAACACGAGTATCTGCGAAAGAAGATGTGCCTTAATTGATGATTTGATGACGTCAGCCCAGACTAGCAAAAGAAGGGGTGTCACGATGTTAAAAAGTTTGCTAGGCCTGAACTGCCTAAACTGACACTCAAGAGTTAAACTAAGAAAGCTTTATTGCGCAGGTCATAAAACAAAAAGTTCTTATCTGAAAGTGATTTATTGCGCATGCGTTACACATTCCAAAATTCCTTTCTTCTTTGTTCGGCTGCCAACTTGGCAACCAGAGCTTTTTATTATCAAAATGTAACCAATTAGTTATTTTCTGTTTCATTTACTTTTATTATTTTCGTATTAAAGTTTGTTTATTAATTAGAATATACTTGTTAAAGACTTATTTCTTTTCTTAATATCTCAAAAGATATGCGGAAGGGAATCAGCCTCGGTCCATTGATCTCAGATTTCCCCAGGGCGTTTTTCCCCTGACAGCCCCACTGTTCCCATTGATACCCTGGATATATGTATAGAGAAAATGACACAAATAGATGTAGAGTAGTGGGTTGAACAAAAGAACACTACAACAGTTAGAACAAATCGGCCAAGCATACTTTAAATAAAGCAGGCTAGCAAGGAACTGTAATGTGATCGGATTTATGTTGCCATAGCCACATGCAGTATTACAAATATAATGAAAACAAACACTTCCCTGATGAACAGACCAAACTGAATTTCATTGCACAAGGCAGAGTAAAGGCTTCCCAATCTCTAACAGTGAGATTAAAGGTTAAAGAGAGGCAAGATACCCTTCCTTTTTTGCCCAATTGAACTAATTTGGGTCTCGCTTGCTTGTGCGCCATCTGTGATTTGTTTATTTGAATGGATACAGTCTAATTATATCTCTTCTGAAGTGGGTCGAGAGATCTGCTATGAATAGATGCCATCTATTAAAAAAAAACCACCTTGATGGACTGGTTGACCTGTTGGCAGAAAATGGACGTGTTGCCTATGGGGGGCCCTTGAACAGTTGTTATCACCTATGCAATAATAAATAACCAAAGGATCAGGATCTGATCAGGTCTGGATCAGACTGGATTGAAGTGAAATTGCAGGAGCGGGCAACTTACCTACCTAATAGTCTGAAAATCATTCTTAAACTCCTCAATTAAATTAAGTATTGTTGCTTATAATAGTGTTTGAATACTTTGTCATCTTACAGATGTGCACATAGACCTCCAGAATTCTCTGCAATGCCACATATCTGGAATTGGCCAACAATGATTGCTAATATTTCCCTTTATCTTATTATCCTATCCTTCCCCCGAGGAATGCAGGATGATTTGTATGGATCTCCACCTATCTTTTTAGGTCACAATATTTCTATAAAATAGGCTGAAAGAATCACTTTCCCAATTTCCATCATGGCTGAGTTGGGTTTTCAAATGTTTCACTTTTCCTGTGCAGGTGCTCAATCTCTGATTTCTTTTGAGATGAAAATATAATGGATTGGTTCTTTTATATGAAAAGCATGATTTATACCTTTTAGATGAACTAGATGTGTAGTGTTCTTTTCTCTGTATAGCTCTGTCACAAAATGTATGCCATGCATAGAAAGATAACAAAAAGACAGCAGTACTTTGAGGCAAGTATGACTTTGCAGTGTGAAAAAAAAAAATCTTGTATCCCTTTCCTAGATTGCATCAAGGGTATCAAAGAAAAAAAGTAAAACATGTAGTTTCTTCTCTTCACCAGATATTTTTGGGGGTTAATATTACATCATTCTTTCAATATGGGAAGCATGCGTTTGGGGGGAAAAAAACTTTAGGAATTTTTTCAAAAAATGTAATCTCTATTGTTTTAAATACTTTTCCTTATCTCCTATCCAATTAATCAAATATTTTCCCGAGGAATTTTTCTCTGCCATCAACTTTGTAAGCAAATTCTTGGCCTACAAACTTTAGTAAATGTTCAGCCCTGATATCTGATTCTAAAGGTAATTTACCTAGAATTCTGTATATATCTAATTTCACCTATAGCTTTTATATTTATACATTTCATCAGAGAGCAGCAGGAAGAAAATATTTTGGAAGACTTCCTCAGATTAATAATTTGTTAGGGGGTTGTGCAGCAAGTGTTCCAATATCTCAGGGGTTGCCACAAAGAAGAGGGAGTCAAACTATTTTCCAAGGCACCTGAGGGTAGAACAAGAAGCAATGGGTGGAAACTAATCAAGGGGAGAAGCAACTTAGAACTGAGGAGAAACTTCCTGACAGAACAATTAATCAGTGGAACAGCTTGCCTCCAGAAGTTGTGAATGCCCCAACACTGGAAGTCTTTAAGAAGATGTTGGATAGCCATTTGTCTGAAACAGTATAGGGTTTCCTGCCTAGGCAGGGGGTTGGACTAGAAGACCTCCAAGGTCCCTTCCAACTCTACTATTGTATTGTATTATTATAAGTGTCGAAATGAAGTCAGACATGCTGACAGGAACTTGTAGTTTTATATAAATAAATATATTTTACAAGTACATATAGAGCAAGCTAGATAGTCAGGCAAACAGGAACATCATGAGGTAAATCACAGAGCATACAGGGTATACAGAAGAAAAAGGCGGGAAAACAGGAAAACTCTCCTTCCACTCCCACAGCAACCAATCACAGTGCAGAAGGCCTCACGCAGGAGCAGGTCCTCTTCAACCAATCAACTATAACTGTATGTTCTGGCTCACTGCACAGCCCCACTCCTCCAGCTATTAAATGTAAACATCTTAGCATAATTATCATTGGAAATATAGTAAAGAAGGAGATG
This sequence comes from Natrix helvetica, assembly GCF_964273705.1. Lineage (NCBI taxonomy): Eukaryota > Metazoa > Chordata > Lepidosauria > Squamata > Natricidae > Natrix > Natrix helvetica. The sequence continues at coordinate 20,621,144 of NC_138558.1, forward strand.
GGAGAGGCTTTGATGTGGTTGTTTTTACATTGGGTAGCACCTGAAATAATCTGCTTGTGTTGTATGATAAGAAAGAAGCAAAATTTCCATTGGATTTGTCTACTGACTTTGTAGCTACAAGATATTCCAGATATTTTGGACTGATGCCGGTGAAATCTAGACCTAACGGCAAGCAGTAAGGGACAGTGAGACTGTAGTCCATAATATCGAATTGGGTTGGTCGCCACCTCTTAGTAGCAGATTTTGTGAAGCTTTATCCAGAAACATGTGAAAATGTTCAGATTCTCAGTTTCATTAAAGGTTCATTAAAGACTAAGGACGAGCTGCAGGGCAATTCAGATATCTGTTTTCCACAGCATTTCCTGTTGGGAGCTACAATGGATAAAAAGGTAAAGGTTCCCTTCACACATATGTGCTAGTCATTCCCGACTCTAGGGGTCGGTGCTCACCTCTGTTTCAAAGCCGAAGAGCCAGCGCTGTCCGAAGACGGCTCCAGGGCTGGCATGACTAAATGCTGAAGGCGCACGGAACGCTGTTACCTTCTCACCAAAGGTGGTTTTTACATGCTTTCAAACTGCTAGGTTGGCAGACGCTGGGACAAGTAACAGGAGCTCATTCAGTTACGCGGCAATAGGGATTCGAACCGCTGAACTGCTGACTTTTTGGTCAACCAGCTCAGCGTCTTAGCCACTGAGCCATTGCATCCCTATCAGCTTGTGTATATCCAAGCAATTTTGGATCACAGAAAAAGAAGAGTACTTGATGTACAATGGATAGACAACTATTATAACTAACTTAAGTACCATAATTTGATAAAATGTTCTTTGTGGGGTTTACCTAGTTTTCCTTTTGTACTGTTTCTAATCCATATATATATATGTACGTATCAAGCTACAGTATGCTTTCATCTAATCTGTTTCAGAGGTTCAACAACTGTGTCAATTCTAATGCTATGATCCTCTGTACCCGAGGATCATTTTCATAGAACCATCAGAGTTGGAGGTGGGTAAGCACAACACTGGCTGCCAGCCAATGCTTTCTACACTTGGACAGCATAGCAACAATCAGCAAGATAAAATTTACTTGAAAACATTACTAGCTATCAAAACCAACCTCAGTAGAGTTTATTCTTTTACGAATGAAGACCAATATACATTTCCCTGAATAACATTGCTGAATCCAATCTGGGTTGCTTATTGGGACCAAAGGTTTTAACATCCGAGCTTTTGGACTCAAGGCTGGAGCCCATCAGGGAACTTTTCTCTCACATTCACTCTGCTAGAGAGAAGTTCCCTGAAGATGGGCTCTAGCACGAGTCCAAAAGCTTGGAAGATAAAACCTCTGGTCCCAGTGACCAACCCAGATTGGGCACTGTCTCATTCTTTTGCTTACAACAATGATAAAATATAGAGAACTGGTTTTATTAGGTAGGTAGGTAGCAGTGACGTGTGGTGAGGTTTATGGCTGGTGAGGCTGGTGACGTCATCAGGAAGGCAGGGAATGGGACCACGTGTGCTGGAGGCTCAGGCTGCCTCAGCCTCCAGCACACGTGATCCCATTCCCCGCCTTCCTGAGCGTGCTCCACCGGCTCGTGCTCCGCAGTCCTCGAAAGCGACTGGGGAACGACGAGAACCTTCCTGCCTCTGCTGGACTTTGCGCGCTCCTCGCGACTGCATATTGCAGTTGCGAGGACCGTGCGAAATCCAGCAGAGTCAGGAAGGTTCTTGTTGTTCCCCAGTCGCTTTCGTGCCTTCGTCATCCGGCAGCGGCGACAACATTTCTGCCTCCGCCCTCCGCAGCTCCCGGTTGTTGTGGCTACATCCGTCCGGCCGCGCCCGGGAGCTGCGGAGGGCGAAGGCAGAAATGTTGTCGGCGCTGCCGGATGACGAAGGCACGAAAGTGACTGGGAAACCAGTCACTTTCGTGCCTTCATCATCCGGGAGCGCCGACAACATTTCTGCCTCTGCAGCTCCCGGGCGCGGCCGGACGGATGTATATAATATTAAAATATTATATATATATATATGTATGTATGTATGTATGTATGTATGTATGTATGTATTTGTGTTACAACCCCTGGTATGCCCAAATACCCAAAATATTTATTTATTTATCAGCACAAATACAACACACATATATATATATCAACTGATAAGGAACAGAGCCCGTGGCTTAGTGGCTAAAACTCCTGCCTAAGATATATACAGCCCGGGTTCAAATCCCAGTAAGGGTATGGCTAGCTGATGAGAGCTAATTAGCTCGAAATAGATCTATACTAGTCTCCGTAGATTTTCACGGGTGTAGGTATGCTGGTTTTGTTGTATTCGGGTCTTTTCCCATGTAAGGTTGAGATTGTCTTTGCAACGTTTTGGCAGGATCACACCTGCCATTTAAGCCCACAGCTTGAAGATGGCAGGTGTGATCCTGCCGAAACGTTGCAAAGACAATCTCAACCTTACACGGGAAAAGACCCGAATACAACAAAACCAGTGTTGTATTTGTGCTGATAAAATAAAGGGAGACTAGTATAGATCTGTAACACAAACACATACACACACACACACACACACACACACACACACATAATATAATATAATATAATATAATATAATATAATATAATATAATATAATATATTATTTCATGAAGAGAGGTGAGGCTCTGCCTCCCCTGCCTCCCCTGACCGCACGTCCCTGGTAGGTAGGTAGGTAGTTGGGTGATAGATGGATCAACTAATTGATCTATCAATACATAGAAACTATTGTATCAGCAATCAATTTGTGGGAAAATGCAAGTTTATGTCCTCAAAACCTCAGAAGCATAAGTGGCCTGAAATGACCATTTTATGCAGTAATGGTCAGTGTAAGATTGGCTATTTGCTTTTTATTCAAGGCTTCAAAGTATTCTTCAGTAATGCAGCATAGAATACTATTTTTTTAAAGGTGGGATATTTAATAAGAGATTTGGATAAGAAATGTGTACTCCCCCCCCCCCAAAAGGTAATATAGTTTCTATATTAGATCATTCTCTATTCTTCAGAATATCTCCTAATGGTCAATAAATGATTCTAGTGCTCACAAGAGGAGAAATACAAGATAGTATTTCTTCTGGATCTAAGTGTGTATTTCTGTCTTAGTGCACATTGTATCACAGGGCAGTACAACAAACATTTTTCTTTCTTCTCCTCAGAGGGAAAAAGAAAACCAATAAGAAGTGCCAAGTAATAGACAAGCACGAATTGTAGCTTTTAATATTCCTACATGGATGTTCCAGGTAAGACTACACCTCTTGAGAGGATCTCTATTTATAACAACCACTCTGATAGGCTGAGGAGCCAGGTGTTAATGTGACAGAGTATTGGTTTTTATCATGGCCCAAATACCTTAACCCAAAATGGAAGACAGCAGAACAGAGATTCATTATTCATATCAACCACTGTGAAGGTCCAGAAGTCCTGCCAGGGGCACGATGGGGAAATAGAGATATACAGTGTATGATGCACTGGAGGCCACCCAACAGGTCTTTTGAACTCCTGATTTCCTTTATGGAATGGAAGCTCTTTTCATCGTAGAAATCTTTTGTGCAATGCCCAGGAAAAGCATTTGGGACTTTAAATAAGCATTTGGCAACAAATCAAGCTGTCAGTGACTTGGAAATGCCAGTGGTATTTCAGATTCCCATTTGTTCCCTTCTTGGTTTCTGGTTTCATACATGTAAGTAGTGACTATGTGGCCTCTTATCAAAATAAGAGGAGATAAAATCATATACGGTAATCACATTTGAAAGGGTACCCTGACTAGTATATGGAGAAATTAGTGTATATGCCAAACAATAGGAATTATATGTTCAAGGGATGGAACGACTGTTCTAAATACAGTCCAGAAGGTCACCAAATGTAATTCTCCTTGCAAGATAGGACCATCCACATAACATTCACCCTCTGGTTTGTACTATATGAACAACATGCACAGAATTTTAAAAATCACACAACACTACTTTATGCACATTTTCATCGACTTCTAAAAAACTCTGCACAGCAAAGGCAAAGGTCCATCTCTTTGAACAAATCCTTTTATTTAGTTTTCAGTAAGTGTACTCTTTTATTTATTCTCCAAGAAAAAGAAACCTTCAACAATTCATTGATGATACAAGATTATAACATCCTCTGCAAACGTTGATAATGGGCAAAGAAAATAACCATTCTAACAGATAGTTCTGTGGTTACATTGATGTATATTGTGATTGCTGGGTAGAGTATGAATCTGCAATCCCACACACTCTTTGGGGTATTGTTTGCACACTGTTCCTTTCATGAAAAGACACAAGATCTTTATCCCTTCAGTACTTGTGCCATGTTTCTTTTTCATAAGTGGGAACTTTACTTCCCTACACAGCACAAAATCAATACACAAAAAGTGACTGAATTATTTTTTGTTTCTTTCTTCAAAGACATGAATGATTTAGTATGAATGAGAATGTTTCCCCTCTTTACTGCTGGAATTTTCTGAAATCTTTACTTCCAGAAGAGAATATATGTAGAAGAGATTAAAAGAGAATATATGTAGTTCAGAATTGAACAGAACTGAACTGTGGAATCCTTGATGTTTTCTGAGCTTGGCTGTTTGTTTGAGATGTTTCATTAACCAAAGTTAGGCAACATCATCATTGTGAGAGAATGTGGAGTTTGCTCTCTGTTTATATCCTGTAACTTGCTCTGCTAGTTTTGGTGGGGTGTGGTTTTCTTCTTGATAGTTTATTGATCCGGGATATGAATTTTTTTTATTGTTTATTTGATGTTAATCCCTGTTTTTCTGAGTGTTGGCTTCTGGAGGGGATGTGTTCTGGTCTTGTTTGTTCTTAGGTTTTTGTTGTCTCTTCTGAATGGTGTGTAAATATGGCTTATTTTCATATGTCTATGGATGACCGGTTTGTATAAATGACAAACTTCCAAGAATTCTGTATGGTTTTGGATTTAGCTTGATTTAGGATGCCCACATTTTCCCAGGGGAAACTGTAATTGCATGTATCCATGTGTGGTGAGATTAAGGAATTTTTATTTCTTATGTCTTCAACAGCTAGAACATTGTGATAGTAGACTAGTAGACAACATCCATGAACACTAACTAGCAGTCAGAAGACACTATGTCACTATGTTGCTAGTTTATTGCCTGATTTAATTCCTTAGTCCACCATTCTGGTTGCAGCAAAAGTCAGACTAATATTTATTACATTTAGTATTTATACAGCACTTTACTTAAAACCTTTCATTTTGTTCTTCAGCCAGAAAAGATGCCAAAGCTTACCTATATTTAGTTTAAAAGTCTCAGTGCAGAATGGAAAAGAGAAGAAACGGGAAACAAAAAAATGCTGAATATTACACAAACAGTTCGAAGGAGGAACCACATCAGTGATAAGTTCTGGTTTACTACCGGTTTGCTGGGCCCGTGTGCAATTGAATGAAAATTACTCAGAAAAAGAGGAAAACAGCTGAGGAGCGGCAATTCAAGCTGCTGCCCCAGATCAGCTGGGCTTCAGAAGCTGGGATAAAGATAAGTATAACCCAGAGGCGGGCAGGTGGGCCCACCTTTAAAAAAAGAGAGAGAACCGATTCGCACTACAGTTTAGGAGAACCAGTCCAAACCAGTAGGAACACACCACTGAACCATATGGACTAATACATTAACAAAGCCGTGATTTCCAGTTCCTTCTGCTGCAGATTGTTGCACTAGCACTTGCTTGTAATTGTTTCAATAATTTTAATGTATGCCAATTAGTGTACATTTAAAGTGACAATAAAGTTATTCTAAGTCTAATTATGTAAAAAAAACAAAAAACCAATCAGTACCCTTTCTTTATTGCTGGGGTGAGAGTTAAAGTAAATATAATAATAAATGCATTCAAATTCACTCAACCAACTTAATTAGCTGAGGGGGCTGATTTTATTGGTGGGATCAGGACGGACTCCAAAAAAGCAATTAAGCTTTAAATAATATAGGGAAGCTAAACATAATTCCTCTGCAGTTGGTAATATTTGCATGTCAAGGTAATCCAGTCAACATTTGTGGAAGATTTCCTCCTCAAGCAGATATGGTTGCAGAGCGGCTTTTCCTAAAGAAAGAATTTCTGGAGATTTGCAGAAGAAAAGAAAACATATAAACCATATTTGGGTTGCAAATCTAGATGGCAATTAGACCACAGCAAAGAAATTTAAAATAGCAGCATCAACAACTCATTGTCGTGTAATAGTCAACTGGATTTTTGCAACCTAGAATTTGTGCAGAAGACAAATTTCAGCAGAAGTGATATACTATACAAACACCACCTAGTGGAACTTTCTACTGCACTTAGAAATGATCTTTCTTGGTAGATGGCCATCCTCCTGATCTAAAATAGCTGTCATACCCCTTTCTTTTGAACCTGGTCTACTAGTTTTCATCTGCACATGCAGCATCTGAAGGTTGATGTAGAATATTGATGTTTATGATGAATTAATCACCTCAATTAAAAAACACTCTATCCATATAGCGCATTTGCTGACTGCACCAACCACTGTACCAACCTTTCTTGGAAGAGGCAGCTGGGCTAGGACTTGCAATGGAGTTTTTTTTTTTAATCTCACAGAATGCAACATTCAAACGTGTAAAGTTGGCCTACGGTCTGATAGTCCATCTGTAGTATGCAGCATGACCGCATACTACGACATAATGCTCTCTACGACCTCAGAATGTACATGAAGAAATCACCTCTTTGAATTCTCCTCTGCAAAATGGATTCCTAGATATCTTGTTTTTGGCAAAGATGCAGAAGTGGTATACCATTAGGGTGTTTATACATCTTCCGCTCTAGCTTACAACTTTGGGATTATCTTGTAGTCTGTCAGAGGAGTACAAATCAAATTCTATCTTGTATAGCTGTAGAAGTCACCAAGGGTCACTTTGATGCTGCCAGATAGCTACCCTGTTTCCCTGAAAATAAGACCTCCCCGGATAATAAGCCCAATCGGGCTTTGGACCGCATGCGCTAAAATAAACCCTCCCCTGAAAATAAGCCCTCCCTGAAAATATTGCAACACAGCAGCAGCCATGAGGTGACCATGCTCGCCGCCTCCTGCATCTCAAAAATAATAAGACCTCCCCGAAAATTAGGCCAAGCGTTTATTTTGGGGGTCAAAAGAAAACAAGACGCTGTCTTATTTTCGGGGAAACATGGTAGGTATCTTTTTTATTGACATTATTATTTCATGGAACGAAAGACCATGGCTAAAGTCAGGTAACTGCTGCTGCCCAAAAACAACATCCTTGTTAAACTGAAGTACACTCCACCTTTACATGGCAGGATTACTTCAGATTGAATGTATTGATTAGAGATTAGGAGGTAGTAAAAGGGGCAATTGGCCCTTTCTTTTTGAGATACTTCTCCCAAGAGGACTATGTAGATGTTCTACAAGAGCAGACAGGAGCTCAGCACAAAGTGCTCATAGATACACCCCTAGAACACTACTCTAGGAGCATTCCAGCATACTCATAGTGTTCTTGCCATACCTTCAGCAGACTTGTCAAACAACCAACTTATGTGGCAACTATTTTTATATCCTGCGCTCAAAATGGTCTGTTTTCTCTACTTCTTCCTTCCGACAAATCTACATCAATAGTTTTCTCTGATGAATCGGTCATGCAGTAATTTCTATTTCCCCTGGTTATGGGGGTGGGGGGAGGGAGCGCCATAAATAATAACAAATCTCAGAAAAGAGCCTGATTTCCCTGAGGAAACCACTACTGCACTTGTGAAGAGGAAGGAGAATGCAGAACATAGGAGAATAAAATCCATTCTGATACTGAGCCACTGTAGCCTGGCTTTAAATGCTTTGCTATCCATCTATTTCTCATTACCTATTTTGAAGCAGGGAAAAAGCTGCAGTGGGCAGGGCACTGATGAAGTGTTTTTAGACAAGTGGGCAGGACTTAGAATTAGTAGGTAGGTAAGGAAGGTTTTGTATGGTTGTTTATTTTTTATTTTGAGGAGCTATAAGGCTCTTCATGGCTAGGAACCTGTGTATCTATGGGACAACCATCTCCAGCTGAATTCAACCTGGGCTGTTGGAACATATAGGGAGGGTCTCCTTGTTGACTCAAAACTTGGGGAGCTGAAGTTATGATGCCTTTTTGCTGATGCTGTGAAATGGGCTCCTTACTGACCTCATAATGGATCCCTTCTTAGTAGAGTTTAAAAAGTCATTAAAAACAAAGCTGTTTCAAAAAGCTTTTCAGCAGCATTACTTTCGCGATTCTTATTTTCTCTCTCTCTCTCCCTCATGCTTTTGTTCTTGCTTTGCAGTTTGGATTTTATGTTTCTGTAATTCTTTTCTTTCTGTTTCTGTCGTGACATTGTTGAGTGTCCCTAAACTCAGGCAAGATCAAAAACAAATAAATCAAAATGCTACTCTGCACAACTGTCTTTTGTCTTCCTCCTCGCAAGAAACCTTGATAGGGAAATGTTTCTTCCATTATGTGCTGCCCTATTTTGTCCCTGTGGTTGGGGGCTAATGTGGTTTTCAGGTCAAAGATGGTCTATCTTGCTAATGAGGCTCTGTTGGTTATTGTGTAGACCAGAAGTGTCAAACTCAAGGCGCAGTTCCGGACTGTGGGATACTTAAATGTGACTCCTGGGGCTGCCATGGAAACAGCAAAGGACCAGCCTGTGGAGCCACTGCCAATGAAAATGGAGCTCCGTTTTCGCTGGCAGAGGGCTACAGGAGGCCGTTGCAACTGAAAATGGATCTGGAGACAATGGATCCTCCAGCCCCACCTGGGCCACCACAGGTGCCCCTGACATGAGTGATTTTGAACTGGCCATGTCCATCCTGCCCCACCCTGCCGGGGGTCAAACAAAACCCTGATGTGGTTCTCAATGAAATTGAGTTGAGTGTAGACCATTCTGAACACAGATCATTGATGTCTCTCTATCTTATACAGTTCCTTTCTAAACTGAATATTATTGAATGGAAGAGAGGAAAAACTCTATCATCTGTTCTGTTGGAAGGATATCCAAACAGCCTTTGGTAGTATGCAGGGAAACAATAAGTTAGAGGTAAGATAAGTAAGCTGAGGCTTTGATTACCAATAAAAAGTGATTCAATATGTACATATTGAAAGGCACTTGCCATATTTAGTTCCTCTTTGGAAATCACCTACTTATAAGAAGTACCACTTTCACATCCATCTTACTTAGAGCCAACTTAATGGTGCAAAGACAATGAGTAAACAAACCTCTTACAACGGAAAGTATTCTGATGATGATCTGACATTTGTTTCCTTTGAACAAAAAGATATAAAGGAACACACTAGAAGAGAAGGGCCCAACTATATAAACTATAATAGACTCTATATAATTAGATTATAAGAGCAGGATGAATACATTCATATAGGACTCAAACTGGGATTGTTTGCATTAATGATTTTGCATAGTGTAATAGACAGTTTGATTAGTTAGTGTCTTGATGATTCCATACAATGGATTTTTTAATATGATATTTGCACACCAAAAAGTCTCAGGTTGTAAAGCCTTCCCACTTAAAGGATCTGCGAAATAGCAAAACCACTACCTATGGTCTGTTGGTCTGTTGTTTTGCAGACATTATTTGACTATACAGCTGGTCTGTCTCATAGGAAGCATTATGCTAGAGAAAGCTATGTTCTCAAAGAAACCAGAGGCCTACATGCTTCCTATAGTATTAAACATATGAAAACATATGAAAAAAGTAAATGAATAGGAGCAAAGTCAATTCCCAATTAAAATCACTTTACTTGTCTAGACTGATTCTTTGTCCTGGTGTCTATTTTAGTTTGCTGTTTGAATTGACAAAGTCAGCAGAATCTAGTGCCATCTCTGAACCTAGCTGATATAGCATGCAAGCAACAGCCAACAGCTCAACAACCCTGATACAGTCTGACTGGTTATTTTGGTCTTCGGGGGGAGGGGAGAATGGTGTGTGTGTGTGTGTTTGTGTGTAGAGAAGCAAATCTAACAAAACTTGTAAACTTCATTTTAAGTTCATCTTTTCATTGTTCATTTTTCAAGTTTGTAAGGATTTTTCTCTCCGTCCTTATTGCAATTGTGCATGTAAGGTAGTTAGGAAGAGTAAAACAGGAAGAAAGTTTAAATTAAGCTTTCCCCACTTCCGAGGATGCCAGAAAAATTAAAAAAAAGAAAAAGAAGAAATCTTTCTGTTGCTTTATATTCAGATAAAAGTCCAAAGTAAAAACTTTGGAAAGTAGGAAAAATGTGGGGTGAGAGAACATAAAAGTTATGATGCAGTCTTGCTATTACTCTACAGTAACAGTACATCCTGGTTTTTAAAAAATAAATCTGGAATGATATTGTATCTTTCATGAATATTCAGTTATTGTTTTTTAAATAATAAAATCATAAACATAGGAAAGCCCATTTTGGTGTCCATAAACAGGTAAATAGTAGTATACAGTAAATGCTTTCCTTTACAATATGGGCCGCATAACCTTCCCAACTAACACTCGGGCTACCCTGCCTGTTTATTATAACAGCAGTCTGTGATGCAGCATTGAAGAAGAGATGAAACAGCCCTAGCTGCATTCTACAGGCAGCTTCCCCTTTTCCCTGCACTGAGCTGGAGAGGCCAGGGAGGGCACTTTGTCAAAGACAGGGAGGGACTCTGTTTTCACTTCCTCATTCACCCTGTTCAAGCTCCAGAGAGAATTGCTCGTCTTACAGGGTGTCTGTACTGTTTATCACAAACAGCAAGAAGCTGAACCTGAAATAAAAGGATGTTGACCTCTTTGCCATCACTCTTATCTTTCCTTCTGTGGCCAGTGGTACTTTGAAAAGGAGCTGCAACAACTGTGGTGGATGGGCATAGTGAAGATGGAAGACAGAAGGAGGATGAGCCACCGGCACGTTCATGACCAAGCAGAAGAGGAGCTCCAGAACTTAGAGTAAGAACAGAAGTTATAATTACAGTATTTTGTGGGTCCTTCCATTCTTGGGAGGGCTCTGAGTAACTTATGAAAGCTGGCTGACATTATCAAGTTGACCCTTCCTGATGATCCCTCCCCTATCTTCTTCCTTTAGTCTGAACTTTGATCCAACATCCAAGGTTGGAGTCTTGAAATATAGTCAAGAAAATCAGTTTGCTCCTTTCCTTCTTCTTCTTCAAACAAGGCAGATGCTTAGAATCATAGAATCAACTGGTTTCGATATTAGAAAAACAAGTTCTAATCCTTAAAGAATGCAGAAGGGAGGGAGAAAAATGCTTTAGGAAATGACAGCAATTGCTGTGAGCAAGAGAAGAGGTCTGCTAGAGGAACATTTATTTAATTGGAAAAGTCTTTTTGTTGATGTCATAAAACAAGATGCAACCTTCAGTTTCTGAAACAGTGGTGGGTCACTGATGAATCGAGTGAGTTTCGGGTTGTTGTTTTTTTAAAGACCTGAGGACATCAGTGGGCAAGTTAAACCACATTTGTGGTCTATGAAGTTAATCCTCATTCTCTTCCTATCTATAGGCCTCTCCCCTCACTTTTTCAGGGAGCTGGGTTTTTACTTTAACGCTTGACAATTTCCAACAACGTGTATACTACAGATGTTATGTATTTTCTGACAAAGGCTGGAGGGGAAACAAGTTGCCAATTTTCTGCAGTTGTGGATTATTGAAGTTATTTAAACTTCAAATAAGAGCCTTGATGGTCACAAAGGCCTTGGGGTTGCTTACTATTGGTGTAATGGAATACCTATAATGCTATTCTGTTTTTCAAAAATGTGTTCATGCTGCAGCTTAAGGGAGAGAGAGTACTTCATAATAGCAAGACATCATTACGTCCGTAGTGATGCCATAGCATTACCTAATAGGAGCCCCTATCATGCATGAACCCACTGATCTCAAGGTTCTGCTTTTTTTCCTGAGTAGTATGATATTGTCGTGGTATTGTTGAAAGAATTGTGGTTTCTCCTAAATAAGGGAAACCTGATAAATCCTTGCAGCAACTGAGTAATACCTGCAAACTGTTCTTGAAAGTTAAACTCATTCACTTTGCCATTAATTTGCCCCATCTCCATTTTCCAAACGATGGTTTAAAGATGCAGAATATTGAGCAATCTTTTTCTAGACTTCCATTTATACTGCGTAAGCTAGAACTGCAGCCATCAGTTCTCCAAAGCAGTGTGCATGCTTCTATGCACTCATGTGTCTGAGGTTTTGCCAAGGTGGATGCCTATAAGCAAACCTAGTACACATCTGCTACATAACCAGATAAAAAATCAAGAGTGGGTTCACATTATATCTTGAAAATAATAAGGAGTACATAAGAACAGTGCTAATATTTATGGATAGTATGTTTGTTAGAACCAACCAAGCAAGCTTCTACAGAACTGTGGATGAAATGTGGAGATCTGTGATTTTTTTTTCATTAGGAAAAAGCTAGGAAAGAAGGAGGAGGAAAAAAAATGAGTGATCTGAGGATGAATTTATGAGGCCCGCATGAATAGGGATTTAAGATGAAATAAAGAAAGAATTATGGTTTTAAGCTACTATGCTTTCATAACAATGAATAGGATTCAGGTCATACTCAGAAATCTGGGCACAAACAAGGATGAACATTTAAAATCCAGGTGAGTGTAGAATTGTTCCCAATGTGAGGTAAATATTTGTGATCTTGGATAAACAAAAAAACAAAAGTAGAGGAAAACATATTTACAATCACAACTGGGACCAGAATTTACACTGCTAAGCAAGGCAGTTGTTAAGCGAGTCATGCTCAATTTTATGACTTTTTTTTGCCATGGTTGTTCAGTGAATGTGGCTTCCTCCATTGAGTTTGCTTGTCAGAAACTGACTGGGAAGGTCACAAATGCTGATCACATGATCTGGAATTCTACAACCATCATAAATACATCCCAATTGCCAAGCAGCTGAATTTTGATCACATGATCATGGGGATGCTGTGATAGTTCTAAGTACGAGGACCAGTTATAAGTCACTTTTTTCAGTGCAGTTGTAATTTAAGACAGTCATTAAAAAAAAGATTAAAAATCGAGGCATACATGTAATTTTACTATTAACAGAAATGGAAGTCAAATCTAGACACTATACTAAGTAAAAGTCAAATTGTGTTGGGCTAATTATTCTTGCAACAGTAATCCTAGCAGAGTGAAGTTTCCTCTTCAGACACTCATTTTATTCCAAATAAACATATGTCACTTCTGAGCAGATAATCTGACTAATCTGACTAATCTGACTAATTAGTCTAGATATAATTAGTCTAATCTGACTAATTAGTCTAGCAGATAATCTGACTAATCTGACTAATCAAGTAATTAAGTACTTTTCAAATTGCACGTAACACAAAATAAAACATGTTTTGTCATGTGGAAAAAAAGTCATGTTCAGACAATCTCTTTATTAGTCCTGATCAAAAATATAAGCAATTTACCTCTTGCAAGACTAAACATAAGTTTTCCTTAGAAAGCTAATGGTCATAATGGTAGCTTTATAAACTGTGGAAATACCATAAAAGCTTCCTACTTACAATAGACACCTTAACAGCAACTCTCTATGTAGGTGGAAATTTCTTCTTTAGAAACTTAGGCTAGGTTTAACCTTAAATTGATTTCTTATATATTTTCATTGTATAATAAGTGGTTATGAGTCAAAATCTATATTAAAATTCAGATAGCACATAAGAGTCATTTTGTCCCTGTTTACTATGACATATTATGACATATCAATATACACTTATCTTTTGGAATTTGTTCCATTTGGAATGTGTATTTTTATTCTCTAATATGGGCCTAAGTGGTCAGTAGAAACAAGTTTGACCATTTTTTCAGTGTTTTTTTGAAATGATCTTAAGACAGTAAGCCCTTCCAGATGAGGACTCTATGGCAAAAGACCATCTCTAGAATTTCCTAGTCTCATTGGGTTCACAGTGGTAAAATTCATGTTTGAATTGTTGAAATTGTGTGAAGCTTGTGCTGTTCATTTTTTCATTTCTAGGAACTGGGCTTCTGGGTTGTAGTGGCCCTTTCACAGATCTTTCTTAGAGGGATGGTGAATTGACTTTTTTGAAGCTTCCTCTCATCGAACCCATTCAGACTATTTTTCTGCTTGCAATCAGAAACATGCTTAGAACAAAATGAAGATAGGGATTGGTAAATGTGTGAGTGTGCCTGGCCCAAAATCACCTGATCAGCTTTTGTGGGTCAAATGCCAGTCCAACATACTGATTCTTATTTACCATTTCTATTCTTTATTATGTGCCTTTGCAGTCTCTATATATGTGAGTACACTGGATTAGAATTCAGGTCTTTGTTATACATGAAGTGTCTCGGCTCCACCCACCTGCCACTTGCACAAAATTAATTATTTGTTTGCTGGAGGTCATCTGCTTTTGTGGAAGACATTAGCAAATGGTTAATGACCTTGGTGAGATGTTTGTAGAGACTAGCCAATCTGAATAGTTCTTGTTTCATGATTGTCTCATTTAGCAACTGTAACCTGCACAGTTACAACAGTAATGAAAAAATAAGCTTGCCAACAATTCTTGCATTTCTGACCTTTGCAGGTCTATAAAGCAAAGCAACTCCGAGATAAGATCAGAAGCATAGTCACAATTTCATTTAGCAATTGTGACAGCTAAACAAGGGCTCTCTATAGTATGAATACAATGTAGTCTGTGGTTATCCAAAACATTTAAAGAGGTTCTTTGAATAGCATGTTAGCACATGCAAGACAATGCTATGGAAAGCACTGAGGCAGTTAATAAGTCTTGACGGCTCATCACAAGTTCTCTGAGAGCCTTCCCAGATTGTCTGCTGGTGCAACTGAGCATGCATAAAGAACATTCCTGGTGAACCTTTTGGGGAGCTGCAGTGGCTAGATATGCAGACGATCTGGGAAAGACTTGAAAGCAAGCATGGCAAGACTGGGAGAAGAATGCTCTTGAATGTTTTCCACAAAAGCAGAATAAATTCCATCTTCTTGCTTTCAATGATTTAAGTGTAGAATAGCAGAGATGTCTTCAGAAAGGCCTGGCTATTTTGCCTACTTACTTTCAGAGAAGAAATGAGATGTCAAATGAGGAATTTTCTAAGAAATGTCAGTAACTTTCCAGTAAAGCAACAGTGAGAATCAATCTTTCAGTTGTGACCCATGGCATTCATTTTATTTGTTTGCTCTTTGCTAACTCAGAAAATCAGGCCTTTTGAGGGCAGTTTGCCTTGCATTAAAATAAACATATATAATCTTGAACAATTAAAATATACAATATTTAAAATATACCTCAATCAACAATACAAAGTAGATGCCTGGGTAATTCTAAAGTGACCAAGGTCCAGATATAATTTAATATTTATTTAAATGCTTTGGAGAAGACGCCAATCCTTTGCTCTCATGAAATATGAATATAAATTTACTAAATAAATGAAAGTGAATTTATTAATATAGATATTATTAATATAAAATTAATTAATTAAATTAAAACTGGGAAATCTTTATCCTTTACTGCTTTATATATTTATTTATTTATTAAAGATAATTTATGTTTCCGGTTTTTAAACGAATTGTTGCTCTGTGAGAGCCCTTATCTTCTTATTCCACAGCAGCTGAGCTAAGTCCTTGGCCAAGGATTTTATTAACTTTTTTTTTTAAAGTCCAATCATAGAGAATCATTCTTGTCTTCATTGATACTCTTCAAAAAAGACAAATTAGGGAGACAAGACTTACTTTTACAGGAGTCATGATAGTTCTTTACCTGCAAGGTTTGTTTTCCCAATGCATTAGCCATTCCTTAAATACTCCAATACCGAAATGTATCCAAGAACTTTATTCAGAATAATTAATTCACTTGATCTGAGAAAAACGTACATGATTCTACTGAGGAGCTAATGGAAGTGACACAGATTCTCTGAATGTTTATAAAGTGATACTGAATTGATTGTCTTCACCCCCTATGTGTCCTTATCATTCAAACATATATTGCCTCTCTCTAAGTAAGCCGTACACACAAAGGTGCATTTCACATAAGTTTACCACCGGTTCGCCATGCACGCTCGCTTTGTGAGCCCGTGCACCTTCTGCGCATACGCTTTGCTCGTGCGCACGGGTTGCACGCATGCGTGCAGCTTAGAAAACATGGCTAAATAGGATGGCATAGAGCTGGGGTGGATGGGCAGGTGGGCAGCCCACACACAGGTTGCCCCTACTGGTTCACCTGAACTGGTCTGAACCAGCTGAATACCACCTTTGTATACACACTATCAGCAGTTACTGCACATGCCCTCATATTTGCTAAATATTTGGCTGAAGTGCCTTTACAACAAGTCTGTTTTCCTACATCAAGGCCACTTATCTATTCAATTTTTTTTAAAAAACAGACACTATCTCATGGCTTGCATGACAAGAGTGATTGAAATCAACGTACTTTAGTTGTCTGGTTAAACCTATATATTCACAGCCTAAAAAGCTCATGAGCGAATCAGATCTGTCAAATGCAAAACTTGTTAGAAGATTAATGGCTTTTCCAATGAAGGCGTTGTAAAGCTCCAACAGGCATGCAACTTTGTTCTCCAAGGGAAGCGGAACCAATGCAGACATGAGGTGAAAATGCCAGCTCAGTGGGATAAAATATATATTCTTACATACTGCATTACATGTGAAGTGGCAGGGAGACAGGCATTAACTAATCCTGCTGGCAACTAAAGCAATAGGCAAATGGGCTAGGGACACCACAAAGCACTATTTCACAAGTTAGTTTCAAAAGCACTTGGAAAGAAAGTAAATATTAAGAATGAGTCATGGGACATCTTAGTAATAGATTCAAAGACAGCTGTAATTAAAATGTGCAACCATTCCTCTTCACCATAATTGCCAACTTTGCTTTCTCTTTTCATGATATCTATTAAGCTACACATCAGCATTAAAGAGCGGTTTGGCTCTCTTTTCTCTCATATAGTTTCCCTATGGAAGACTGTATCAAGATTTAGGCCATATCAGCTTGACCATCCATTTTTTCTTCTGCTTTAAGCCCTGAATCTTGTCTCAGAAAGCCATTCATCTATCTATTCTAGTGCTCATTCTATGCATCTCTATGGCCTTTCCAGTTAAAGGATATCTCTGCTTGAGGCTATGGAAAGTCGATGTTCATCAGAGAGTAAAAATATCAGATCAGTTGGGGAAAAAGTCTGATCTACTGAGGCAACAACCTATATATGGTTTGTAGAGCAATTCTCTTTTTCTATGAGAAACATAGGGAAAGAACGCTTGGTCAGCCTAGGGTAGAGATGTAAAATTGAGTGCCCTCAGAGTACTGATATCACATTTAGGGTTGATAGTTTACAAATTCCCCCAATGGCTTCATAGATGGCAAATAGAACCAAGGAGTAAGTAGGGACCCACAAAGCAGGAATCTCTGACTGGAACCGGCTCTGGAGAAAGGAGAAGCAGTGTAATTCAGTGCCTCCCGCTCCTAATCCCCTAAGCCAATCCAGGAAAAAACCATGAACAATAGTGGTCACTGAGAGATCAAGGAATGCCAGGATGGATGTATTACCTCCATCCCAAGCCTGTCAAAAAACATAGTAAATGCAGTCATTGCTGTTTTAGTACCATGGTAAGACCTGGATCCTGACCGGAAGTGGTCCAGATAATGTTTTTTCCCTTCAGAACTCTCTGGAACTGTAAGCCAATCACCTTCTCAACTCTGTTTTCAGAATAGGAAGTTTGGAGACTAGATCTAATTTTGTCAAGTTCTACTGGGCCCAATAATGGACGCACCTTGGTGGAAGTGGAAAACAACTATTTCGAAGTAAGAGGAACCAACCCTGCTCACAAGAAGCATTCTCCCAGGGGAACTATCAGTCAGGAGGGGGCAAAGATTAAACACAGGAGATCAAAAACACTGTTCCAAGGATGTCTACTTCATCAGGGCCAACAGGTTTCAACTTCTCTCATCTAACTGGGCAAGACTGTGCCTTAGGCAACTCCACGGGACCTGTACAGCTAGATTCCAACTCTGAAAGACTCTAAACAACTTTATTCAACAAATGTCTAGATAATAATAATACAATGCCGAACAAATGTTTCCTAGGAGGGACAGGTTATCCTGAACAGGGCCACTGATAGGCTCTCCGCAGACACAATATGGGCGGAAAAATGAAATGCTTTTCTCCTTCAAAATTACACAACATGTTTCCCGCCTTCTCGTATTCAAACCTTATTAAACAATAAATCCAGAAATGAGCAGGTCATTTTTATCAATTTTCTGCAAATTAAAGAGTTCCACTCTTTTATAAAAGTAGTTATTTTTGCCTCCCTAATTCCAAGTCGATTAAGACATGTATGCAAGCTCTCTAAGCAGTCCATTTCTCCATTGCTAGTACACTCTTCGTCTTTCTCCAGTGACATTTTAGTCATCTGTTAGGTGGGCCCCTGTTGGATCCACAAGAGTCTGCATAGGCACACTCCTATCCAAAGCCAAAGTCATCCACTCATTCCAAGTGGCATCCAATGTCCCATAGGATCCCTTAGATCAGGGGTGTCCAAACTTGGGAACTTTAAGACTTGTGGACTTCAACTCCCAGAATTCCCCAGCCAGCATAGCTGGCTGGGGGAATTCTGGAAGTTGAAGTCCACAAGTCTTAAAGTTCCCAAGTTTGGACACCCCTGCCTTAGATACTGGGGTGTAGGGACCATCCAAATACATGGTGCCTCCCTGCAGGAAACTGCATAGCAGAGAACTCAAGTATCAGCACAGAGTGATCTGGTTTTATTACTTGTGTTTCACTTGTGTGTATAGTTTTTACCATTAGGTTGTAAACTGACCAAGTTTCATTTTAAGCCAGGTGAATATACCAATGTTTTAAATAAATAAATAAAAAATCTCCTCACTGCAGATCATGTTGTCTCTGCCTTGAAATAAAGATCAGATGTAATAGCAGATCTAATCTAATGTAGTCTAATGTAGGGCATTAATTTGTACACATTTGCGTACAAGTGAAACTGAAAATAATGTATTTGCATTTTGCATGTAACTTTGTCTCGGTTACTTTCCCGTCCTACTGTACCTAATCATGCAAGTCTCGAGTCCCATTGTATTTATATTCCCACTAAATACGTCAGGAAATGAACCTTAAAGTCCCGTCTTTTCCACTGTATTAGATCAATGCATGCTTATAGTATCCATTCATCAGATATCTGCTCTTCAACTGTTTCTTGTTCTGGCATTTACTTAGTGAGCTTACTTGGAACAACAGGTGTTTTTAAAGATGACCCTTCGGTCTTTTTATGCATGCTGGATAGACAGAGTTTGGAGCGGCTTCTAATTTTAGTGTTATTACACATAAACAGTGGTAGCTTGGCTTCCATAGGGTACTTGGTATAGGCTTATTTAAGGCTTATTTATTAATTTTATTTATTTGTATCCTACATTTATTATTTTTACAAGTAATTCAACTGTGGCGAAGATATGATGCAACATACCATCCTTGTCTTATTTACCCTACAGCAGGGGTGTCCAAACTTGGGAACTTTAAGACTTGTGGACTTCAACTCCCAGAATTCCCCAGCCAGCATGGGGAATGGTTGGCTGGGGAATTCTGGGAGTTGAAGTCCACAAGTCTTAAAGTTCCCAAGTTTGGACACCCCTGCCCTACAGCAATCATCCTTTGTGGTGGGTTGGGCTGAGAGAGAGTGACTCACAGCTGGCTTTTGTGGCTAAAGCAGGAGTAGTAGTCAAGTTCAACTTGAAGAAGACTTTACCCCACTAACATTAATGTTCCAAACAGCTTACAATCCTCTTCCTTCCTTCCTTCCTTCCTTCCTTCCTTCCTTCCTTCCTTCCTTCCTTCCTTCCTTCCTTCCTTCCTTCCTCCCTCCCTCCCTCCCTCCCTCCCTCCCTCCCTCCCTCCCTCCCTCCCTCCCTCCCTCCTTTCTTTCTTTCTTTCTTTCTTTCTTTCTTTCTTTCTTTCTTTCTTTTCCTCTTTTTTGCATGGGAGATAGTGTTATGTTTAATTACCCAGTCCAAGTATTCAATTCTGCAGGAGAGAGACCTGATAAAAGAATGTCTGTGCTGTGAGAGGCTCACTTTGACAGATGACTTTTTCTGCCTTGCTTCTAGACATCCCCTTTGGCATCTTTCTTCTGGTGTTCTCAGAAATTAGGAAGCTTTGTAGACAGTTTGGGCAACAGCTGAGATTCTAACACATCACTTTACTACTTTCACGTACTGAACAACAAAAAGAGTGAAACCCCTTCCATTTCACAATACTCATTTTTAACCATAACTTCTCACGCAAACTGCCTAACTGGATCAAACTGACATGTATGAAATATATATGCAAGTTGGTCTGGGATTTCAGCATTTGTAATATACATCTGCGTATACGTAGATTGCTTCATGTCTCTAAAAGAGGAAGCAGACCAGCAAGCATGCTTCCTGAAGAGAGGGCTTCAGGAAATAGTGATTTAGAAAGTTACTGTGATAGTTTCCAACACTTAAGAGAACTTGAATAGGCTGGCCTTATTACTTGGCAGAATGAAATGGTACCAGGCCCAAGCTGAAAGCTGACACGGTGAAATTCAATTGAGTCTAATTCTTTATTTGCTTACATGGACATAATCTTTCCCAGACTAAAGCTGTAACTGTCTGCTCTAACTTAATAGACATATCCTGAGGGATTCTAGGCTGAACCTCTTCCATCCTCCCCATCCAGTTTGATTTCTTTTTCAAATCTGCTGTTTCCTCTTGGGAAACCATGGTGCTGTTGCTGGAATTCCCCCCTCCCTCTCCAGGTGCACATTTCCAGATGTTCAGTGGAGCGACTTAAAAGACTGGTAAGGAGCTCGGGCAGGCAGGTGGGCCCTCTGGAGCACCGTACTGGAATGGTATCCAATGCTCTGGGCAGGCTCTGGTACGCACATACCGGGGCGTACCGCCTGAAACCCACCACTGATTTCATCTCATCTGTTCATATCAAGGAGCTGTGATGAAGAGGGGTGGTTGTATTTTTCCTGGCAGGGAAGAGAGTGTAGAGTGGCTATCTCCATCTCAGAGTATCTTAACTAGAGGCTGTTATTATCTGCTCCAGTTTAGGTAGCAATATTGAGTATATTGGTCTGATCCTGCAAATGTCTTCAGCACTTTACTATGGGCAAGATAAACCACCTATCAAACCAATTCTTGAGAGACTAACTGGGATAAAAATAACTTCGTGGATTGAGATAATAAGCATAACGAAGACGTAAGACCCTATTAGTATTGTAGAAAGTTAGCACCCACCCTTCTCCCAGAAGAATGAAATATTCTAGGAAATAGGAGAAACATGTTCTTGGAAAGCAGCCCCATCTTGTTAATAGCCCCATAAAGACTGGGCCATCTTACTACAGAACAAAAGGCCTTCAGCTCCAGAGTGATAGGATTAACCCTCACTCAAGATCCAAAACAGCCATTAAGCCAAAATAGGAATTGCCCTTTCAGAACACATGATGCTTCTTCATTACATCACCCAGCACAGTTCAACCAAGTTTGACTCAGGAAACCTACAAGGTTAGCTATGACCCCTACAGCAGCCAATAGCAAAATGTTTGGTCATAAGAAATGAAATCCAAAGGCTTCTGAACAGTATGAGTCAGGGCCCTATTTTTTATTTCGATAATGTTAGAAAGAGGAAAGAAACCTTTTCTCAAAACCTTATTCAGTCATTTTTCTGACTTCTGCAGTTCCAGAAGACATTTCAAAAAACACTTTCCCAGTCATATTATGTACTATAAAACTGTCTTTACCATTAAAAAAAAATACCTTGGTCTCCATATTATTTTATGATAACATGTACCCAAGTCATTGGTGGGAAGGAATTTACCATGGCTGGCCCTTTTGAAAGTGCTACTTTATAGCATGGGAGGATTATCCTGGCTTTGCATTTCAGAAATTCATTTGATTAATAGCCATTTAAAAAAAACACATGGTGCCCATTGTATTGTATACTTTGCATATTTGCCTGTTTCTATAATACAACATAAATTTACAAGCTGGAATCAGTAACTTTCTCTGATAATATGACCGATTTGTCTCTAGAAGTTGGCTCTGGTGCTCCACCAAACTTGTTAGCCACCTCAAACCCAAGTCTGGCAAAGTAGACATCTTCAGTCTCCAACTACTTCATTAAAGCACCATACCACTGCACCATAAGCCCCAGCACTTTGGGATGTGTGATTGATGAACGAAGAAGCCAGGATTTTGCTTCATCAGACTGACCGGTTTGATCCCTTCTGCAGATCTGACGTGGGTCATAATGGATAGGGATCCTCATGGATACTTGTCAGATATGCAGTGATGGGAACCTTTTCGGCACCGAGTGCTGAAAAGGGAGTGTGCGCGCTCGTCGGGGCTGCAACCCAGGAGAGGAGCTGCCCAGGAGGTATGTGCGCACCGGGAAATGAATTTCTGGTTTCCGGCGTGCACATGTGCACTGGTTAGGTAGTCTCCCGATTACTGGCACACATGTGTGCGTGGCAATCAGCTGGCCGGTGCATATGCCCACACCGGAAAACAGAAGACCAGCTCTTCCAGTTTCTGGCACTGCCGCATGCACAAAGGCCAGCTGATTGTGGCGCGTGCTTGCCCGCCAGAAACCCAGAAGAGGAACGGGTGACACCACGTATGTCAGGTGACATGGCTCCATTTGCCACTTCGGGCATGCGTGCCATAGGTTCGCCATCACGGTTCTAGGGTCCTTGTTTTGCAATATGCCTTACACCTATGAGATTTTCATGACATTTTTGCTCTGTCACTTTTCATGAGATTCTAGGGAATTTACTAGGAGGAATTTTAATTATAAAGAGCCAAGAGATAAGAAACAAATCTGTTGACAACTCATTCCATAAACAGTAGCTATATCCAAATGTCAACAAACCTGAGAAGAAATGATTCAAAATGTTCTGAGACTTCCCACTGTAATGAATTCATGAATAAAGGAGAATTGGAATTTCCCTACTATTGCTGTTTAACTCATGCGACTGAAATCTGTGCAATTCTAGCTTCCTTGAACATGCCAGACTGCATGGGACTTCACACTTGATGCAATAGGTATGGATTTAATGCAATACAAATTTTGATGTCTCATTAGGTGGTATCATGACAATCTCACCCGCCATGCAGCCGAGGCTCTTCTTCTTTCCAATGGCAGTGATGGAAGCTATCTCCTAAGAAAAAGCAATGGCAGGACTACTCTTTTTTCGCTTTCTGTAAGGTATAATACTATGAATGTTTCTTACATTATTCTCATGTGAGCCTGCTCATATTTTGAGTTCAGTACCCGCTTTCTTTCCCACAACTGTCATATATTTAGCAGCTGGTACAAGAAGCAAAGTAATATTATAGCATGCCCAATCCTCTTGACTCTATCATTGATCAATTTTCACAAGTTAGTTAGGAAATGCAATTCATCTGAACACCAGTGAAAAAGCTACAACTCAGGAATATCAGTTAATGTGTTAAGCATAGTGCAGATGGTCCTAAATCATTTAATGACCATTTGAGTTACACTGCTACTGAAAAAGGTGACTTGCATTTGATGCCTGTGGTCACATGATCATCAATATTTGGGTGCTTGGCAACTGGCATGTATTTACAACTGTTGCAATATCCCAAGATGGAGTGGTGTAGGGTTTCCTGCCTAAGCAGGGGTTTGGACTAGAAGACCTCCAAGGTCCCTTCCAACTCTGTTATTCAGTTTTTTGTAAGATCATCATGTGATTGCCATTTGCAATTTTCCCAGGGGGCTGCCAATAAGCAAAGTCAATGAGGCAAGCTGGAGTTGTTTAACAAAGGTGGCAAAAAGGTTATAAAAATGGAGTTATTTAACAACCACACTGCTTTGAGATGGACATTCCAGACAATATCTTATATAACGTTGTGCTAAAATAAAACTAGAAATTCATGAATTTCAGCTTACATAAAAAACTTATATTCAACTTATGTTACAAATAATGACTGTTTGCTTAGATTGGTTTTGTAAAATGCTGAAGTCTCAAATACATGCAAACTAGAATGATCTTTTATTTATTATAATTTTGAGAATTTCAGTCTGAAAGTCATGTTTTTGAAGTGATAATGCAATCGTTTTAGTAATATTATATGCTTACTTTTCCTATTAATGGATAAGAGATAACCACATTTTGTCTAGCTGATGATAGTCAGGCGATAGTCAGAGGTACTGAATAAATGGTGTGGCACATAGGCAAATCTCTGATTGCCTTAACTTCTTCTATTTGAAATGCTGAGAACAAGATCTGAAAATACGATTTTATTTCTGCTCTTTTCATTTGGGCTACTGAAAGAGAGCGTCACAGCCATCAAGTTAACATTTCTCATAAGATCTGAAGCTGAGGAACTGGAAGAGGAGTAAACCAATAGTTCTCTCCAGTGGAAAAAAAATCATCAAGAGCTTCATAATTGCTCCTAAAGGGCAGTTTAGCCACAAGTAAATCAGTTCAGTTCACCAGTGCTGATTAAGTTATAGGTACATAGAAGCATGGAATTGCTTCCAGTCTGGTTTGGAACTCATATATGGAAGCCTCCCAACTTCCAAAGCTCCTGGTAAGCCTGGCCAAGTGTAGTTCAACAAACAGTACTTGGAAGGCACCAGGCTACATCAAAGGAAAATAATAAGTGGAGTACTATAAGATGAAACTTAACTTTCTCACAATGAAGCTTATAATCTTTTCTAAAGGGTGGTTGGTAAGGAGTACCATCGGCTTAGACTATTGGGAACGGAGGAAAATGTGAATGTGTTCTTTATGAAGATAAGGGAGTTTCTTGTTGCTAACTTTCTTATTTAATAGTCTTCTGGAACCGATACAAACTGTTTGTACAGTTAACCACTTCCTTTTATTTTATTTTTTTCAGAGCAAAAGATTCTGTAAAGCATTTTCATGTGGAATACACAGGGAATTCATACAAGTTTGGATTCAACGAATTTTCAGACTTGAAAGACCTGATCATGCATTTTGCAAATCAGCCTTTAATAGGTAGCGAGACAGGTAATCCAAATTTTATTTTTCTCTTTCTTTTGAACTATTGTATTGTAAAAATTTAATTTAAAGATTTTATGTTGTAGCTTTACTTTAAACCACAGCTCTTTTTATAGCCTCAGATCAATCACCCCCTTTGTAGTTTTTTTTAGGTTTTTGCTGCCTCCAACAAAGTTCTTCATATTTAAATTAATATTTTATAATTACTTTTTGCTGTCAGATGTTCAGGTATTGCAACAGTAGTTTGTTAGTCTATATTGCACACTAGAAAACATTTCCTAATAGGATAAATGTTATGTACAGTGTGGATTCAGGATGTGAGGAGAGTAGGGCACAATTTGGCACAGAAATCGCAATGCATTTAATTCAATGCTTTACAGAAAAAGCTTTTTGATTTTAACCTTGTGGGTGATACTTTTTGTTTTTATGAATGTACTAAAATAGAGATGTGTTATATTTTAAGTATAATTTTGTCCTTTATTTGTTGATTGTCTAGTGGCAAACAATAGTATTGCTAGTGGAAAGAAAGATATAAGTTAGTTTAATTAAGAAATAGTTCTAATCAGGGCCGGGTTTTCCTATAGGCTAACTAGACTTCAGCCTAGGGCCTCAAGATCAAGAGGGGCCTTTTATTTTTATTTATTATCTGTGCCACATTTTTTATAAAGGTTAGTACCAATTACAACATGTTTCATTTAATATATTTATATATATCACAGTAATGATGTATTTTATTATCTCTCATGTAATTTACAAACTTAAAAATGGGAGGTGAAAGGGCCCCATAAGCGGAATAGCCTAGGGCCTCTTTTCATCTAAATCCGGCCCTGGTTCTAATACAATAGTTGGAGAAGTGGTCAATAACACAGTTAATTAAGTTTTTCCTTCAGTATTTCTGCTCTCCTTCAGTTCATGGTTTTTTTCCCTGCTGCCTTTTAAATAAAAGATAAAAGTTGCAGACACTGGCTGTTTCATAACCAGTAGTTTTCCTATTAATGATTATATGCTTTGTTAAAATTACTGGCACTCTTGGTTTTGCTGGACTGATTCCACAGAAGTCATTCCTTTGCTGTTCTTCTTTTGAAATCCCAAAGGGGCTTTTTCAAGAGGCAACTGGACGTTCTGGTTTTTCTTTGAAGATGTTTCACACCTTTGGGACAACCATGACCGGGTTGACTGAGAATCTCCATAGATTTCTTTTGAAATCTTTGGATCTGTTCTTATAAAACCATCTTGATCCAAACATTTTAGTTTGGTTTGGCTAACAATTCTGTATCTAATACATTTGGGATAAATGCTGATTTTATCCTTACTGGTTTTATTACACAAGTAAATACTTGAATGCATCATTCTGGGTGGTTTAAGAAAGCATTTGAGAAGATAGAGAGGCAAGGAGCACTGAAATATACATTTAGTTTAAGGCCAGAAATGTTTTAATCTTGTTCAAGTGTCAAGTCTATTTCCTGATATGTTAAAACTCATTGACTGGCCCCAACTGACATAGTACCTAGAAACCTGAGCTCTGTTGTTACAGTCCCTAAATAGGTTGCTATTTAACACAAGATATGCTTCAGATTTTTGATGAGCAACTACTATTGGAGCAGGTCCAGGTGAAGAAGAGGCTCCCATTATCAACTCATTATGTGTCACGTAAGATCAATGGGCTGAACTTTTAAGAATGCTAAAGTACCTGGCCGTTCTGAGAAAGGAAAGGATGATAAAAGGAGCAATAAGCAATTCAGGAGGGTTTTTGTTCTGTTCTGTTTTTCGGCAGTATCACTTCAGTGAGGTTTTGTATTAAGAGAACTCTCCCTTTGCACATGGGAGGTCCTACTGTACTTTTCTTCAAATCTTTCAGATGCTTTGCTTTTCTATACTCAGGATCAGGCACTGTGACACCGGGTTCCATTTAAACACATTTGAGGATTCCCTGATTTATAGGGCAGATGCAAATCAGTGGGAATGCTTTAAGATGACAAACATCCTGATCATTCCAGTTGTTTTTCTTGTCCTCTTGTTTTTACGTTTTGCTGACCTGGAGCACCATTTTGACAAAATAGAGTGTGTCTCCTTAGATTGTTCTTTGCGCCCTTCACTAAGAGGACAAAACAACAGTACAACTAAACATCCATTTCTTTATACTTCCAAAATGTAGGTAGTCCTCAACGTACGGCCACTATTGAGCCCAAAATCTATGTCATTAAGCAAATAACCTATTTGTTAAGTGAGTCTTGCCCCATTTTACAACCTTTCTTGCCACAGTTGTTAAGTGAATCACTGCAGTTGTTAAGTTAGTAGCATGGTTGTAAGTGATTCTGGCTTCTCCATTGACTTTGCTTGTCAGAAGGTTGCAAAGGGTGATCACATGACCCGAGGACCCTGGAAATACATATGAGTCAGGTGTCAATCATCTGAATTTTGATCATGTGATCATGAGGATACTGCAATGGTCATAAGTGTGAAAAATGCTCATAGGTCACTTTGTTCAGTTGCCGTTGAAACTTTGAATGGTCACTAAACAAACTGTTGTATGTCGAGGATACCTGTACATAGTTTCCAAACATAGAATCAATCAGGCCAGGGGCGAAATCAGAGGCTTGGTACCGGTACTAATCAAGGAGAGAAGCAACTCAGAACTAAGGAGAAATTTCGTGACAGTTAAAACAATTAATCAGTGGAACAACTTGCCTCCAGAAGTTGTGAATGCCCCAACACTGGAAGTTTTTAAGAAGAGATTGGATAACCATTTATCTGAAATGGTATAAGGCAGGGGTGTCCAAACTTGGCAACTTTAAGACTTGTGGACTTCAATTCCCAGAATTCTTGGAGTTGAAGTCCACAAGTCTTAAAGTTGCCAAGTTTGGACACCCCTGGTATAAGGTTTCCTGCCTAAGCAGGGGTTGGACTAGAAGGCCTCCAAGGTCCCTTCCAATTTTGTTATTCTGTTTTGTTCTATTTGGAAGGTAGTCCTTGATTTATAATCATTCGTTTAATGAAGAAAGATACGACAGCACTCAAAAAAGGGACTTACAACTGTTCCTCACTGTTACAACCATCACAGCATCCTCGTGATCATGTGATCAAAATCTGGGTGTTTGGCAGCCAGCATGTTTTTATGATGGTTGCATCATCGTAGAATTAGGTGATAGCCAATTGCAACTTTCTTGCTGGTTTCTGACAAGCAAATTCGATGATTCACTTAATGATCACATGATTCACTTAACTGCAGTCATTCGCTTAACAACCAATGGTTAAAAAAAGGCTGTAAAATTGAGCATAACAACTGCCTTGCTTAGGAACAAAATTCTGGTTTTACCTAAGGTCATAACTTGAGGACTAGCTTTAGATACCAACTTTGTTAAAGCTAGGCAGATTTAACTTCCATTCATGTTTGAGTGGGAAACCACTTGCTATCCTATGAATAGTGATGCAAATTGCCTAGTTAAAGTAATAACATCCCACCATTTGCTGATTAGGGTATCATCCATTGAATTTTATTTATTCATGAACTATAGAAACAGCCTTACACTTTTAGAAAGATCATCTACTCCAGTCCTAACTAACAGAAATTGTTTCTCATGGCTTGCACCTTAGATATACTATATGTTATTGCCTAGGAATCTCCGCCTTATAGTTTACTGTTCATTCAATTTGAATATTTCTAAAGCACCTTGTACATTATTGTGGTTTTCCTTCACCACTGGCTATCCTGCCATCTGTTATATCTGTTAACAGCGAAGAAATTCACACTATATAATAGTGAATTTGATCTTCAGTGTTGAATGATAGACTTGGCCTATGCTTTACAGCTCCCAAATCAGATTCTGCTGGCTCTGTGAAACTCCTTTCATGTTCTTAAAATGGAAAGTGCCACCAGCTGGCAGATAGGTGTTAGACCTCATAATACCTATAAACTTGTTCCCTTCCATGTTATTTTTCTAAATGAAGCAATGCATAGAAGAGGAAAGTTAACACCAGAAAAAACAATTAGCATAACAGCCGAAACTCAGAGTATAGGTTTAATAATGTTGCAGGATCCAGTCTGTGTTAGTCACTTCAGTTCCCTGAGGATGGGCTCTAGCACGAATCCAAAAGTTCGGAAGACAAGACTTCTGGTTCTGGTGACTGACCCCAATGGGATCCCGTATCAATAGTTTATATTTCTCTTTCCATAGGCCAAAGAACAATCTGGAATGAAACTCTTTCATGGTTACAGATAATGGATACTTTTCTTTGAAATATCAACGATTTCATTTGATTTTGAGGATTCTATTATAACCCTAACCTTTATAATATGAAGCAATATTTAAAAGCACTTTAAAAAGGAACTTTTAAAATACTATTTATTAAAAAATAAGCAAAAACGTGACAAGCCCTTAATTTCACAACACATGGACAGTCTCAACCATAGTTTCAACTGAAAGACCGTAAGCATCCCAGACCAAGATAATCCAAAAATGATAGGGAATCCCTGCATGCTGAGAGAAAACAGCCATCAATAGATACATACAGAAAAACCAGATTTACATACCATTCAAAAGAGACAATAAAAAGATAAAAAGGAAACAAAAAGACCAGACACATCCTCACCCAGATAAGCAGGAAGTAAGACCAGACAATCAAGCAGAAAACAGTTCCCTAATCAAGGAACTTCTAAGGTGAGCCCCCCTCCCTGCCCCTGCCAAACATTGGCATAGCAAACTACTGTGTATAAACAGGCAGCAAAGTCCACACTCACTAGTACTGCGGATGTCAGGTAACAAAATGTCTGCAAGCAAAGAACCAAGCTTAGAGAGAATCAAGGACTCTATAATAAGCAAGGTGTCCTTTGAGTCAAATTCAGCTGGTGATTTCATGGAGATGCCATGTAGTTTTCTTGGCAACAATCTAGAAATGGCTGGTCACTACCTTTTTCTGGGTTGCTCATTCAATTCCTAACTAGCTTACAACTGTAAGATTGGTAGTCTCTGCTTCAACTGGTAACTTATTTAGCTTTTAGGATAAGGTAAGATAGCTATGTACTGCACCTTGTTGGAGCTTTATTTATTATTTAGCTGGGAAAAAGTCCATGCCAAAATACATCAAAGTGCAGGGATACTTCCCTGTGGGTTGACATACTTTGCAACATGTACTTTTTAGATCGGTGAGGGCGAAGCTCAGAATAGGGCTAAGGTGAATCTGAAGGAGATCTCAGTAAGTTTTTGGTGAATCTGAGATAAAGGGAGAAATGTAAAACAAAAATAGACCAATATGTCTTGATACTTTGTTAAGTTATCAAAGTGTTTAATTTTTATAGAACAGGATGTTAGATCAAGGTAAATATAGTAAGTGATAATTGTTGTAATGGCTTTCTAAGATTCATTCATCTATTCATACAGACTATACAGACTATCAATTCATAGAACCATAGTCTGTAGAGATTCTCAGTCATCTAGGTCATGGTTGTCCTAAAGGTGCTTTTTCAAGAAGCCTTCTTGAAACTGTTGAAAGGACTATGTTGTAGACTGGAGATAGAGGATGTCATATCCCTATCTCAACAGAGGGGGCAGTTCAGTTGTGACATAGGATGGCCTCTTTGACCCTTCTTTTAAACCAGCAGTCCTCAAGTTTCAAAATGTGAACTTTGCTGTCTTCAAAAGAGTGGCCTGTGCCTTTTAAATGCAGGTGGACTGCTGAATCTTGTCCTGATGGGTTTGTTCTCCTATGTTCTGCCATGCGTTCATGAACTTGGATGAGAAGCGAAAGAAAAAAAAAAACCCAAGAAAGTCCAGTTGCCTCTTGAAAAAGCACCTTTGGGACATCGCTCTGAATTCACTTTTATGGACTACTTAGGGCTTTTTTTCTTATAGGGACTTTGATTGTATTGAAGCATCCATATCCCAAGAAAGTAGAAGAGCCTTCCATTTATGAATCTGTGCGAGTCCACACGGCTATGCAGACAGGAAGAACAGAAATTGACCTCATTCCCAGTGCTCCATCGGTGAGTTTCTATTTGGACTATTAATTGGAGAAAAGAAAGCTTTCCATAGTTTATTATGAATTAGGATAAGATTTTGATTAGAACTGAAGTGAAATCCTTTAGAACAGGGCTGTCAAACTTGTGGCCCATGGGCCATAGGCGTCACGTGGTAACCGTACCCCTGCCCGGTTTATTGAAGGGGGAAAAAGTCCCAGTACATCACGTGACGCTACTATGATGGCGCAAGTTTGACACCCCTGCTTTAAAAGAAAGCATCCAGGCTGGAAGTTCTTGGGATTGAAGACTTGGCAAATCTAGAAGATACCTGTTTGGGAAATATGGTCTTAATGAGAAAATTTTCTTCCTCCAAATGGTGCATTTCAGCAATTAAAGGTAAAGGTTTCCCCTGTCCAGTCATGTTTGACTTTAGGCTTGGGGTGCTCATCTCTGTTTCTTAGCCAAGGGAGCCAATATTGTCTGAAGACACTTCTATGGTCATATGGCCAGCATGACTATACACTGGTGGAATGCTGTTACCTTCCCACCAAAGTATTTACCTACTTGCATTTACACTTTTTGAACTGCTAGGTTGGCAGGAGCTGGGGCAAGTAATGGGAGCTTATTCTGTCATGAAGTGATTGAGTGATTGAGTCTTGAACCTGGGCAGTCAGCTTTCCAGCTGACCAGCTCAACATTTAACTACTGAGCCATTACACCTCCCTTCAGCTATTAATGTAACTTATAGCATAAAGATCCATGAACATGAAGGCTGGGATCATACAATGGTCTAAATTTTAAACCTGATTAACAAAACACAGCCACTGTGTTTATATCATATGTTATTCTCAATAGTATGATTCAATGGGATGTTTAGTTCATACAATATTCTAAGTTAATGGTTGGATTTCCTTCTGATGCCATGACTTGCAAATGACCCAATTCCATTTTGCCCTAACTGGGTGTTGTATATGAATGTTGATTGATTTGATAAACCAAATGAATTTTGATGAACAAAGGATGTTCAGTTGCCTATTGTTTATGTTTCATCCCTTTACAATATGTATTTCGTACATTATAGTCAGCACCCACTTTAATACATGTTGCCAGAGGGAATATTTCACCAAATTATTGGCAAAATAAATTTTGCATAATTGCACAGTGAGATGAACCTCTTGGGAAGTGGGAGCAGATAACTCATTTATAAGAGAAAAGGAATAATTACAGCTGAAAACTACCAACCTCTTTTGCTGTGTCAGCCACATCAAGGCTCTGAAAAGACTTGGGTTTAAAATGAAGACCTATCTGCCTCCCACATTCCCCTGACATCCGTTTCAACCATTCTAATAAACTTTCCTGTGTTTCATTACAGCTAGGGACTAAAGAAGGTTATCTAACAAAGCAAGGCAAAATAGTTAAGGTAAGCAATCGAAAAGTTGTTCTATTGTTTTTCCCCCTTACAGATTAAAAATCAAACATGCTAAGGAGCAGTGCTTGAGAATTGCATTGAGCATTTGTGAGCAAAATAGGATCTGGAATACATGTTTGTATAATATCCAACAATCACTATATGGTTAAAAATTTTGTTTTTCCTTGGCATAGCAGCCTGTAGGCATGTTGGACTGTCACCCCTATAACCCCTGCCAGTATGGTTATGATGGGAGTTATAGTCCAACGTTCCTGGGGGATACTATCTTAACGAAAGCTGTATGAAGTAGAGAGCCTTATGAAGCTGCTTTTGGTGGGTCATTTTGAAAAGGTAGCAAATGGTATATTTATTTAAAAATGCATTTTTCTTCCTATAGAGCAGAGGTATACTTCTTGGATTTTCACCTCAAATGCTGAAAAACCAACAGTGTGCTGTCCCTCCCCCCATTTAATGTGCATTATGTCTATGGATGCTTTCTTGAGTTGTTTGAGTAGTATTTCTGCCAAAATCTGTTTGCTGTTACACTTGTTCCTCTTTCAGTACCATTTTTGGCATTGTTTCTTCATTTCCCGGTTCTCTCACAATTGTCCCTTTCTGAATAAGATGTGGCCACTTCACTCTCCAGGCTGAGATCACAGCATAGACCTTCGAAAACTTCTAAGGCATTGTTTCTCAACCTTGGCAACTTTAAGTTGTGTGGACTGTCAGAATTCCCCAGACAGCATGCAGAATATACTGATATGGGCTTTATCAAGCCACAGCCACACATATTCATAGTAAGAGAAAGAAAAAGAATTTTAGTTTGAATGGTTGAGTTATGTGATTAAAAACAGTTGTTATGATAATTAGGACTTAATTTTAGACCCAGCTTTCTATTAAATTTAGAGTTACAGCTTATTCAATGAATTGGCTGAATTGACTTTTGAATATTCTCAAATCATCTCAGCCTCTTTCCATGCTCTTTATGACTTTACTGGCAAGATTACCCATAACTTTTCTCTAATCTCCAATCTCACTTGGGTTGTGTATGGCCTCAATCTCACTTCTCCTTTTTCATGTAGATTCATCTGTTGTCTTTTCCTGTTCACATCTCATGTCATGTAGAAGGTTGCAACACCCTCTTCCTTTTCACTTACTAAATCTGCCTGTCTGGTCTTCCTTACTTCTAGAATCTTCTTCTGAGCCATCCTACTATTGCATTTCGTTTTTTTCCAGTGCGAGTTAAACCTCATCTCAAGTAGCCTTCTCCAACCTGGTACCTTCCAAATTTGTTTAGTGCCTTCCGCACTTACAACCATTGCAGCATCCCTAGGGTCATGTGATCAGAATTCAGATGCTGGGCAACTGATTCATTTTTATGACGTTGCAGTGTCCTGAGGTCATGTGATCACCTTTTGCAACCTTCTGATAAGCAAAGTCAATGGGGAAGCCAGATTTATATTCACCAAATAACAACTTCAGGGATTCACTTAACAACTGGGGCAAGAAACGTAAAATGGGGCAAAAATCACTGTTTCACTTAGCAACAGAAATCTTGGGCTCAATTGTAGTCATAAATCGGGAACTACTTGTATCATGGTGAGGAATGGAAGAAAGAGAAGGGTTTTTTTCCAGTATGTGTTGCTTCTTTCGTGTTGAATTTCTTTAAATTTTCCTACTCTTGATCCTTTTAGAACTGGAAAACTAGATGGTTTACACTGCATAGGAATGAGCTGAAATACTACAAAGATCAGACGGTGAGTTGTGTTTTATTCTGTTGTTTGTGAGAGTTAACGCAAATCAATCTATGGGGTACTGAAAATATTCTTTGCCCCATGTTTCCAAAATAGCTACTGCAAAACTGAGAGCCAAGCAACATGGACTTTGTATTCACTGCTATTTTTATTCTAGCTCAGTTAGTGCGCTGTACTTACATGCCACCTCTCTTCTATCAATGACTGTGCTTCCTTGATAGAAGAGTAAGGAAATGCAGATTGCACATTCCTCCCTAACCTTCAAATTCTTTCCCTGAAATTTAGTGGCAAAAATTATTTTCCGTGTTGTAATTATGTATTTTGGACACCAAAATGGTCTCTTCAAGGTTTCAAGGTTTAATCACATTTGCTATGTTCACCTCAACTCTGCAAAATAAAATGAGGTTGCCCTGCCCCACTGCTATCACCACAACAGATAATGTGATACAGATCTGGTGGGCTTTGGAGGCCAATAACAATTTTAAAACATGGCCCAAAAATCTGGGCTGCCCCTCCTTTATAGAAATGTACTCACAAGAGGCCTAAAGCCATAGAAGGATAAATTACATTCATTGCTACCTCAATCTGTGCTGAGTTTAAGAAAAGGAGGATAGGCAGGAAAACCCCCCTCCCCATTTTCCTGCTGATTGCCAGAAAGGCTACCCATCAAGCCTTCAGCATATTCCAGGATTGCAACGCTGAAGGCTCGGCAGGATTGCAACGCTGAAGGCTCGGCAGGAATATGCTGTTTAGTGAAGACATGCAAGCTGAACTCGGCTGTTTTGTGGAGGATGAAAGCGGTGCAGATCAGCTGTTTAGTGGAGGCCATGGAGGTACTAAGAGAGAGAGGCAGCTCACCACCCCCACTCTTTCCGGGTATGGAGAAAAATATAAGACCTCCTCTGAAACTAAGACCTGGTGCCTATTTTGGAGGACTAAAAAATATAAGACAAGGTTTTATTATTTTTGGGGAAACACAGTGTTAGAGGAGAAGGAAAATCCACCCATGTTGTATTTCTTTTTAAAAGGATCTTCTTTTTCCTTCCAGTTGCACTAAATCAGGGGTGTCCAAACTTGGGAACTTTAAGACTTGTGGACTTCAACTCCCAGAATTCCCCAGCCAGCATGGCTGGCTGGGGAATTCTGGGAGTTGAAGTCCACAAGTCTTAAAGTTCCCAAGTTTGGACACCCCTGCACTAAATCCTTTGCAATGTATTAAATCAAACTCACTAGTGAGTGCAAAATAATCTTTGTCTGTAGGGTCTTGTTTACTGTTCTGTTCCTTACCTGATGTCTGTGATGGGGCGAGGTGGGTCACCATTTTAAATGATAAAACAGAACAATTGTTTCAAAAACAACATTTTTTCAAGTCCACAGAGGCAATCAGAGCACTCGATCTAACTGAATGCTCAGCAGTGCAGTTTGACTATTCCCAAGAAAAAGTGAATTGCTTTTGGTAAGTTGAGGCTGAAATACAACTTTGGGGTATCCTAGTGTCTTCTCCTAGTGTGTCTTTTCTTTTTTTAAAAGTTTCTCAGTGCTATTCTGTGTAAACCTTTTCTTCTTTACCTCACTGCTGACCAAATTACTGTTATCGCTCATGAATTCAATTAAGACATTATGCTGCTTTTCCCTGATTTGTCAGTTTGCCATCAGAACTAATTGCTTCCTGCTCTCCTTTTGTTCTTCTTTTCCTAGAAACGGGCTCTGCTCGAATTCCAAGAATTCTAGTTTAATTAGAAAAGAGCAGGTTACCCATGCATGTTATTTGATTGTTTAGCTCCTCTTGCACATACTGTATGTGTTGCTTAAGACTGAAACAAAAAGCTGCATTTTTAGCCATTCCAACAAACAAGCTTCCATTATTGACCTGTTCATACTTGGCTTTTGGCTACTGGCTTGGACCATATATGTCAGAGGTGGCATTCAGCAGGTTCTGAGCAGTTCTGGAGAACTAGTAGCAGAAATTTTACATAGTTTGGAGAACCAGTAAATACCACCTCTGATTGGCCCGGCCCCCATCTATTCTCTGCCTCCCGAGTCCCAGCTGATCGGGAAGAAATGGGGATTTTGTAGTAACCTTCCCCTGGAGTGGGGTGGGAATGGAGATTTTACAGTATCCTTCCTCTCCCATGTCCACCAAGCCACGCCCACCAAGCTATGCCACTTCCACCAAGCAGTATCCTTCCCCTGCCACACCCACCAAGCCAAGCCCACCAACCCATGCCATGCCCACCAAGCCACACCCACAGAACCGGTAGTAAAAAAAATTGAATCCCACCACTGACATGTGTTTCAACTCAGTGGAGTGACTCCCTTTGAATTCTGTAAATCTACTTTAATTATAACAAAATATACATTTAGCTTACAGGGAATCCTCTTTTAGCAACGACAATTGTTACCAATAACACAGTTCTTTGGCAAAGCAGCCTTTAAGTGAAACTGTATTAATGTTTATGATCTTGCTTCAGCTTTCCTTTGCTGAAAATTGTTAAATGTGAGGATTGTTTGTAAAGTTATTTTTCCCATCATCAATATGACTGCAAATGGTTGTAAATGAGGCAGTCACTAAATAAAGATTAACTGTACTTTATTTAAAAAAAAGCAACCCTACCTTCCGCTGTTTCTCAGAAATAAAATCCGGACGTCCTTCTATTAGTTTCCCCAAGCTGGAGCCCCTTCCCAAATATGTTGATTAGGCCTGATGAATGTCATACTCTGGAAGGCTCTGCATTTGGTACTATCTCTGATTGACAATGAATGGAGCACTTTGGATGCATCTTTACTGCTGATAAGTTTTTCTCTGTTTTGTTTTTTTAATCACTAATGCTATTATTTTATTTATCATAAGGGTTTGGTCAAATTTCAAATATTTACCTCAATTATTTTCTATTTCTTTTAAGAAGAAAAGTAGGATTTTTTAAAAAATAAACCAAATAATATTTTTAGCTTCAGTTTCTTTGGAAAAATTGAATATTAATATTGGAGATGACTATGGTTTCCTTATATTTGTGACACAGAATTTTTATAATTTTATATTTTACAGCTTAGTATTTCCAATGCGGACGTATTACATGTTTGCAAAGACTGGAGTAGAAGCCGATGAGTGGATTAAAATATTGCAGTGGAAACTGGTAAAGAAATGTCTATCACAGAAGATTTGATTAGAATTAAATGGGTAGCAATATAGCGACACATAATAGTTCATGCTGACCGTGCTGATTTCTCTTATTTAATCTCACAATGGTAGGCTTAGAAATATTTAAAAAGAAAAATTACAACACACATACTCATGGACATTTAAACATTCCCTACTCTGCTTCTTTGCTTATACAGATGCTTATACAGGTGAGTTAAGTCCTTGACTTACAACCATTCAGTGACCATTCAGTTACAAGAAGACTGGAATTATCATTTGCAACCTTCCTAGAGAACTTCTGACAACAAAATCAATGAGGGAAGGCAGTTTTGCTTAATGACCACATGACTGCAGTGATTCACTTACAATGATAACAAAAAAGGTCATAAAATGGAGTGTGACTCATTTAATCACTGCCTTGCTTAGCAGCAGAAGCTCTGGGCTCAATTGTCGTAAGTCAAGGACTATCCGTATCGGTTCCAAGTTCAATCCTTCTTAACTCCAGATAGCAAACAGATGTTAAGAGCAATTGCACTCTGTACAAACACCACCAAATTAGATCGCCCAAGAATGTGACTTGATATACGGTAGTTTCCTATGTTCTTTTTCCAAAAGGAAATGAAACTACTAATCATGAAGGTCCAATGCTTCTACGCATGTCACAGATCACACTCAACTTCACTTTTCTCCATAGTGTGTCTCTGCAGTCTTCTGGAACTTAGCTGGTGCAGGTGATTCAGTCATAATGAAACTCCCCTCCCCCTCCCCAAGTTGTTATTTGGACTTTTAAATGAGCCTTTAATACTGCACAATGGTGCTCAATGTGGGGAGTCGCGTGAATTAAGGCTTTATGACGCAGGGACAGGCTTTTAGTGAATGAGAAGGGTAGCATAGGTGAGGAATTGATTTGAATTAAATGCTGAATGGAGAATCTCAGCTCTGGAAAAACTGAGTCATTTGCCTTTCTGGTAGGAATAAGAAAATAGGCATGAGGCTAAATTTGCAGTTTATTGAAAATGGTTTGTTTGAAATCTTTTGATCTTTGAAATCAAGAGATATGGGATGATGACAGCACCAAAGCAGAATTGTTGCTTTACATTTTCCAAGTAAAATAGTCTAATAAAAAGCTCAGCCCACTTGCTTTAGTGACTACTTTTAAAAGCAAAAAGTGTGCATAGAATACACCAAGTTTAATCAATCGGTCTGAAAAATAAAACAAAAAGTTGCAAAATGCTCAGATGATTTGGGAGAATAATTTGAAATTTTCTTAAATTAAAATAAGTGAGTCACGTGTAGTCATTTATATGATAGGACCCATTTTCTTTTTCAGTTTCTGTTACGACACCGGCCTTCTTTTCCCTAATGCTGATCTCTTGGTGTCTTATCAAACTATCCTCTTTCATCTTTGTTCAGTCAATCCTGCTTAAAATATATAAAGTTGAGAGGTCTTGTAGTGTTATTTGTTTAGTTTTATTTCTTTCTTTAATATCCAGCCATAATAAGGGCTCCTAGTGGCTTACATATTGAATATTTGCGGCAACAATAAAAGTCGGTAATATAAACAAATATCAATATAGCAAATAGAAATGCAAAGCTGACTGCTTTTCAATCCCCAGATGCCCTTCATAAGACTTGCATTTTACACTTGTTTCCAGAAGGCCGGTGATAAGGGTGCTAAGCTGTTCTCCGAAGGGAAGCTTTTCCCAATCATGGCCTCTGAGCAGCCAATTCAGCAACTGCAATAACAATATTGTGCTTATGGCAACCTTATACTAACATGGGACCCACTGCATTTTGAACAAACTGTACTTTCAAACAGGTCTTCTAGGTGGGCTATTGTTCTAATTATTGCTAGTTACCTTATACTACAAGGATGGGGCAACTATATGACTTGTGGACTTCAACTCCCAGAATTCCTGAGCCAGCCAGGAATTTTGGGAGTTGAAATCCACAGGTCATAAAGTTGTAATAGTTGCCCACTCCTGATATACTACTTATTGTATATGATATACACTATAGTGAACCAATTAGAGATGGGAGATGTAGCCTAGCAATATGCTGAGGATATCAGGCGCTCTTAAATTACATGGTATTTTAATTGACTTTTATTTACAAATTCATTTCAACAAATATTTTCTCCCCTTTACATTTTTTTTCCTAGTCCCAGATAAGAAAAAAACGCCAGCATGACGCCACACTCAGGCCATAGTAGTTTTGGCTACAAATAAATACTAACTGTACAGAAACCAACATCGGTTCATATTCACACTCCTTCAGATTCGTTATTCAGCATTAAGAAGTGCTGCATCAGATCTGTTCAGAGGTTTTTAAGCTCTGCAGCTGCTGACTTGCCGACAGCTTATTTCTACAAAATTCTTGAACATTCTGTTAAAGCAGAAGACGATTACCTTGGAAGATGGATATTCACCTATTCAACATTTCATTATTCTGGATACATCCAGTAGTTACTGGCATTCTGTATTTGCCTTTGCTGCCAAGTTTTCACTAGTTCTTATGTAAGCAGTTTTAGTCAAAAGTACTTCCAGTTTCATAGAACTAGTTGCAAACCCACCCATCCCTGGCTGCCATTCTGTATGCTTCAAACCATTTACACTCCGGCCTATTAAGACACATTACCTGCACAGTTTAAAAAAAAAAAGTTTTTAAGAATCATCTGTTAACAGTTCAAAATCATTTTCTCAGAACTTCTGCAATTTTGACTTCCCTGATGAGCAATCATTATAGATAATCTACTGCTAGTGGGACATTTCTATGGGCAAGTAAGATATATTTTTTTTCATATTGGGAATACAGCTAGCTCTCGATTTACAATGATTCATTTAGTGACCGTTCAAAGTTAAAATGGCACTGAAAAACCCGACTCATGACTGGCTCTCACATCGTTGCATCCCCGTGGTCCCATGATCAAAATTTAGGCACTTGGCAACTGGCATGTAGTTATGACAGCTGCGTTGTCCCAGGGTCACGTGATCACTATTTGTAACCTCCCCAGCTGGCTTCTGACAAGCAAAGTCAATGGGGGCAGCTGGATTCACTTAACAACCATATGATTCATTTAACAGCCACAGTGGTTCGCTGTGGCAAAAAAGGTTGTAAAATGTGGCGCAACTCACTTAACAGCTGTTTTGCATTGCTACAGAAATGTTGGGCTCCATTGTGGTCATAAGTCAAAAACTAGCTGTGTATTGTGACAAATGAGATGGAAGTCAGTTCTGGATTGGAAAAGCTTAGTACTGTGCATCTAAAGGCTGTGTCCATGGCCCTCATTCATTATTTACTGCAAGGTCTCAAAATGCCACAATGGATATTCTCCATGCAGACAAATCGATGTAGCTGTTTTCCAAGACACAGAGAAATTGCACATGTCTCAAGACATGCGTAGATGGTAAGATGTAGCTTCAGCTACACTGTTTAAATATATTTGCCTTATAGTAGAAACTGGTATATATCAGAAGCTTTATGCTGAATGCATATCTGTGTTCTGATCCTTGTTCAGCAATACATTTTCTGCAAATATTCAGCATACTTAAACATAAAGTCATGTGAGAGCAATGCCTCCTTTGCTAGATCATAAGAAGCCTGCAGAATCAAACCATAAGTCTGCATAGCTTTTTATTACCTCCAGTTGTCAGCTAATGTCTTTGGAAGGATGAAATAAAATGTTCTGTTAAGTGTATGCATTTCACATATTGTGAAGTTCTATGCCACTAACTCAAAACCTATCCATTTTTAGAGGCCAGACAGCTTGGGTTTAAAGCAAAGTAGCACAACAGGAAATATAATACAACACAATACATATTAAGGAACAAATTGGCATTCATGTATAATTAGTATTTAACTAATTTCCATTAATTACTATTTAGAATTAATATCGTTTAAGAATTCCAAAATATGTACAACCAACTATGGCTTTCACTTTTGTTAACATTTTCTTGTATTTTTTAATCTCGTAAAACATGTTTTCTCATATGTTTTATTATTTAATATTTTTATGTTTACCAATAGGAACATTTCAAAATGTTACACTGTTGTCAGAGTTTGTAAGAACAAGAGTGAATGAAGGATCGTACAAATATGTATTGGGAACAATTGTATATTTTATATTTTTATTATAAAATTTCTAATAAACCTGGAATAAAAAGAAAATACATTTTTAGCTGTGCAGTGGATAAGACATTGGTGATAATACAAATACTTTCAAGGTTTACATAACTAATCTTCCTTTCTCAATGAGGGCTCTGAGGCTAGAGTTGGGGTACTGCTCGTAATTTAAATGAGATTTCCACTAGTGGAT
This sequence comes from Natrix helvetica, assembly GCF_964273705.1. NCBI lineage: Eukaryota > Metazoa > Chordata > Lepidosauria > Squamata > Natricidae > Natrix > Natrix helvetica. The sequence continues at coordinate 20,662,769 of NC_138558.1, forward strand.
TTTGAAGGGGGAAAAAATACTCGTATACTCTCTTGGTTCAATGTTTCTCAAATGCGACAACTTCAAAATCAGAATATGTAAGAGTTAGAATGGATCTTGGCCATCAGCTACTTGTTCTCCTTGGCAATCTCCAGGTGTGTACATTTCAAATTCTGGATTTCTCCACAATGGCCATCTGGCTAGGGAATTCTGGGAGTTGAAGTTTACATATCTGAAAGCTGCCATGATAGATAAACAATGCTCTGGTCTAGAGTCCACTATATGCCTGATCTGTTCTTCACTTGAAGCCTATTTGTTAGAGTGCTGTCATATGTGTAGCTACTAATGTCCTGTCAAAGTGGCTTTCTTCCATATATAGAATATTCCTTTTTATATATTATGATTCTTATACTTTCCAACTTTCAAAATTCTTTCTTATTTAAAAAATACTATGAATTTGGCTGCCCTGCCTTTTTTCCCCTACTCCAAGGCAACAACACTATATAAATGAACATACTGAGATTAAAGACAGCAATAATGTTGCTTTGCAATATCTAACTGTGTGATAAAGAGTAGACTAAACACCTTGCCTGTTTCTTTTATTCAGATTTGCTTAGGAACATACAAAGCCAGATAAGTCAGCAAAGTACCATAATTACATGTATTCAAAACATCAGTTTTACAAAGAATACAGAAAGAGAATGCACTGATTAATTTAGACTCTGCAGAAACAGCTAGCATGTAGCTACTTGTTTACAAATAGCTACTCTGAAGTTTAAAATTCTGTTATCCAAACAAAGAACCATTGATTGCATACCAGTATTAACATATGTTTTCCCCATAATCTTCTTCTTCTATAAGCATAAAGGAAGATTTGACTGCAAAATGTATGTTTGCACTAGTCTCCATTTACCTAGATAGAGGCAACATATTGCTGGTAGAGTGAAAAAGTTGTGGATGGCATATTATACACAAAAAGTATTTTTTTCTACTGTGAAATATGTGCTAGATTGAAGTTAACTCCATGGGAGTTGTTATGCTCACTAATAAACCGAGCAACCGAACATATTCAGGAAAAGCTACAGCCCATTTATCCTAATCTTACCTTATATTTCAGTCCAGTACAGTTTTTAACATATAATAAGAGAAAGTGACATTTTCTCCAAGACATTCATTATACAGTGTGAAAATGACTGAATCTTTCCCTGTTTCATATTGAAGATTTGCTGTGCTTTGGATATAAATACTGAGTTAAGAGACTTCCACCACTTGCCACAGCTCTTCAAACAAAGGAGCCAGCTCTTTTTCCAGGCTTACAATCAGTCCTACATAAAGATAGGCCAAGAAAATGAGATTAACTTTTGTCTCTCAGGCAAGAATGAAAGCAAGTTAAGGCAAGATTTAATTTCCATCTTAATCTATTGTTTTAGAAGGGCAATCTTAAAATTTACACTATGCTGGCTCAGGAATTCTGGCAGCTGAAGTCCACAGGTTGTAAAGGGTCCATAGTTGCCCGCCCCTGCCCAAGATTTTATACAGAGGCACTACTAAATCCATAACTGACACAAGTGGGAGTTATTTCACTTTCATAGTGTTAGGAAGAACTTATTACTTGGGTGAGAAACGGTATAACTGCTAGAACAACATCTTTCCCTTTCTGTTGGAGGAAAATTGAAATGTTTAGTTCTGCCGCCAATGTTGACCAAGGATAATCTGTGAAAGCTTTGGTATAAGGCTTTCAACTTAGATCTAGCTTTTACTCCTTACGACAGGAATGACTAATTTCAAAAATTTTTGCAAAAATTGGATGTATCTTAAAAAATGGGCAGATACCGTATCCTTTAAATCTAAGTATGGAAATGCTGAATACACAGGACTTTTCAATTTTGGAAATATACCTGTATTGGCGTTGCTGCTGGCAATAAAACTCACTACCAAAGGAAGTTTATTGAACTGAACCACCTACAAGAAAAGAAATACAATTTCAACATTCAATATTAAGTGTTTTTGTTATGGCCAGTTTACCTGTTTGGGTTGTATAGACTGCTAGCTGGCAGATTAGCAATTAGCCATTCTCTATTCCTATCCTTAAAGTGCTAATAATATATTTTACATATATTCATAGGTACATACACACAGGTCACACCTAAATCTAAAAACAGGTACTCCTTGGCTTACAACAGTTCACTTAGTGACCATTTGAAGTTACAACGGCACTGAAAAAAGGGACTTATGACCATTTTCACACTTATGGCCGTTGCAGCATCCCTATGGTTACGTGATTTACATTCAGATGCTTGACCACTGACTCCCATTTATGACGGCTGCAATGTCTCAGGGTCATGTGATCACCTTTTGCAACCTTCTGACAAGCAAAGTCAAGGGGAAACCAGATTCACTTAACAACCGTGCTATTAATTTAGTAACTGTAGTCATTCACTTAACATATGTGGCAAGAAAAGTTGTACAATGGGGCAAAAGTCAACAAACTTCTCCCTTAGCAACATAAATTTTGGGCTCAATTGTGGTCATTAAGTTGAGGACTACCTGTATATGAAGCCTCACAATACCCTATTTCAAAACAACATTCTGGTTTCTTTTTACATTGCATACATCTTTTATACTGGTTGGGTTAATACACTGCGATAAGCTGCATACCTGAACATACAATACTTCGCTAAACAAACTATTGAATCCAGATTCACCTAGCACACAAAACCACAAACCCAAATTGACTTAATCCCTTAGTGACCTAAATTCATGCATCATGCCAATTAAACTCCCAAATTTTTAAAATGATAGGCGCTGATAGATTTTGAACAGGCTTTTCTGTGCCACCTGAACTGATCCAGTTCCAAACTTTTTATGCAGCATTTTTACACTTATTTACCTGCTGGCATTCTCACTAACAAGCAACCTTTGTTGGCTAATTTCTTACCTGGTAAGTGTTGTAATAACAGATTATGCTTTTGTTTTTGGAAAGTCCAAGTTTGCTGCCCTGATCTGTAGCAAGTGCAAATGTTGACAAGAAACCGGGCCGAAGAGCATGCTCAGGGGCATTATCATTGGCAACTAGAAAAAGAAGTTATTTTGTAATTTTCATAGAATAAACAGGAATGCAAAACATCATCTTCTTGGACAGCACTATAAATTCCAGACAAGATCTAGCAAGTTTTAAAAGCAATACTGGCAGTCAAAAAGCGTGATTCGATTTTCTCTAACTTGGGCACACTCTGGGTGTGCAGATTCAGCCTGACCTATGAAAAATGGTCCATTCATTTGGAGAAAGTTTGGGAAACAGGATTGGCTCTTCCCTGAATATGGTACACCTGTGACCACAGCAAGGAAGAGCAAAGAATCCTCTTGCATCAGTATGTTTCACAAACCGACCCACTGTAGTCCTCTGTGAAATGCTTTTAATTAAAATTCTAAATATATAGTCAACCAGTACACTTTAAACTTACAAATCAAAAGTAATTGGGAGATCTGACAAACCTCTTCCTCTTTTTAGAAGAGGTTTAGTTGATAAGTTTGATGTACAGCTTAGCTTTTAGTACAAGTTGCTTTCACTCATTCCTTGTAGAACACGAGACGATGAGCCCACATTGTCACTCAAACTCAAACCACCCACAAAAAAAGTTGGCATATGATTTCCTCAAAGTCACAGTTTCCATAAGTCACATTAAGGAAGTGCATTATGGCTGATGAACCGGCATTACGCTTCCTGCTGACCAACAACTATGCTAAAGGCCAACGAGAATGGAGTAACCAAATTATGATTAATGCAGATTCATGCTTGCTAGATTACATAGTACTGAAAAAAAAAATCCAGTTTGGAATCAGGCTGAAGCTGCATACTAAAACGTAGATATAAGATGTACGATATAAGATGAAACATCTTCCTTTTGTCATCTCAGTTTTGATTGGAATGTTGTTCTTCTGCAGGCAGTTACTTTTACTTTACTTTACTTTAATTTAGATTTTTATACCGCCCCCTCTCCCCAAAGGGACTCGGGGCGGTGTACAGTCAAATAAAAACACATCAATAAATAGAAAATACAAACACAAAGAGGAGGCAATAAGAAACTGTACATATCTGAAGTAAAGTAGTTAAAAGCAATATTTAAATACCCTAAAAATACCCAATTAAAATATCTGCCAGGAGGTAGAATAAAACTATAAATGGGCCAGGCCGGCTAAACGGAACAGGTGAGTCTTCAGTTTTTGTCGAAAGGAGCGGAAGTCGGTGGTGGTTCTGATATCGGGGGGGGGGAGGTCATTCCAGAGGGTTGGGCCCATCACAGAGAAGGCTCTACTCCTAGGCGCCGCCCGTTGGCATTGCTTAGTGGACGGCACCCGGAGGAGTCCTTCCCTGTGAGAGCGAATCGGTCGCAGGGAAGTGTGTGGTAGGATGCGATCCCGCAAGTACCTAGGTCCTGAGCCATGGAGCGCTTTAAAGATTTCAATACCGAGCATGCAGTAATCAATTTGCAAAGGGACAATTCACCAATTTATCCCTCTTTGATTATTCCTTACCCTTAATTACTGGTACACCATCTCTGTCTGATACTACAATAGCATGAAGTCCTTCAACACTAAAAAGAAATAAGAGATTGCTTAGTCATCTGTCTAGAAAGACAGTAAGGCATTTGAGTTTGCTGCCTACTTGCGTATTACTTTTAATTAGTTAATAAACATAGCATTTAAAACTTGTTAATACATTTATAAAATAATTTGATTTCCCACCCCCACCCCCCAATTTGGGGTTTCTTATGTTGTAGCTAAGCTGATTCCCCATTTTATCATCACAAAAATTAACCTGGAGGTAAATTAGGCCAAGTGTGTGTGACTGGCAAATCTAATCAAATTAGATTTTGGGGTATAGGAAAACTTGAATCTTATTTTCCTGGTCGCAGCACAATATCGGAATCTCTTGAGATAACCTCACATCGAATAGCTTCTGACAATCACAGAGTTTTCTCAATGGTAAACATTATTTTGTAAACATTATTTGAGGATTTTTATTCCTAAAAAATAAGGGACGCAGTGGTTCAGTGGCTAAGACGCTGAGCTTGTCGATCAGAAAGGTCAGCAGTTCGAATCCCTAGTGCCGTGTAACGGAGTGAGTTTCCGTTACTAGTCCCAGCTTCTGCCAACCTAGCAGTTCGAAAGCATGTAAAAATGCAAGTAGAAAAATAGAGACCTTTGGTTGGAAGTTAATAGCATTCCGTGCATCTTTGGCGTTTAGTCATGCCGGACACATGACCACAGAGACGTCTTTGGACAGCGCTGGCTCTTTGGCTTTGAAACGGAGATGAGCACCGCCCCCTAGAGTCTGGAACAACTAGCACATACGTGCGAGGGGAACCTTTACCTTTTATTCCTAAAATATGATCTGAAGGTGCTTGCTTAATGCTTATTATAGGTTTAACTCTGAAACTAAACAGATTTTAGGTCTTTGTGATAGCCTGAGAAAGCCATAAATTCTAACCAGAATGCAAGAGAAGAAAAGAGAATTGAAATACACTATCTTCATTCTGTTTATATTATCAACACTTTTGTGGCCATGTAATATTTACAAGTTATGTTTGCTAAACAGTTGCTGGCAACCAAAGAATTCCATACAGGTGGTCCTTGACTTGTAACCACAATTGGGAGCAGAATTTCCATTGCTAAGCAAGGTGGTTATTAAGTGAGTCTCACCCTATTTTACAACCTGTTTTTTTTGCAACAGGTGTTAAATGAATCACTGCAACTGTTAAGCAAATCTGGTTTCCTCCACTGAATATGCTTTT